>NC_073695.1:29592216-31992216 GCF_029784165.1 Wyeomyia smithii | reverse complement strand
ACACGTTTGTACAAAAATGATTTCTTGTGGACATTCTGTCGAGCCGGACCGATAGCACTCTCATTGAAGCAACAAAATAACATGTTTTGTGTCGTGTTGCGCAGCTTGATTGAAGAAAATGTTCCCGTTCCCGTGTCGCATGGAGGCAGATTATTGCGTGTTTGATATTGCCGATGGTAGACATGAGCTGCTGTGATGTTAAACTTCAACCGTCTTCTACAAGACGTTACACCCTTGTTAATGAAGAGTTGTGAATTTTCTAAAATAGACTCAGCATCGTGAGCAGAACGTGCTGACTGCTGTACATTTGCAGCAGTATTAAACCTCAGTTGCAGTTTATTAATAACCATTCAATATGCTCTTCGAAATACATTTAGTAGCTTTGAAAAAGGCCGATTGCTGCAATTGCAATTTTCATTCAATTATTGCATAAATGCTTCATAGTCAGATAGCGTGCAATATCCGCTCTGACATAATAATTGTTTCGAATGTTGTGGAATGATATAGCTTGAAAAATATGTGTGACTTAATCATTTCCAGTTATACCATACTACAACGTTCGAAAAAAAATACATCTCTTCATTCTGGCGCAGAGCGATCATTTGATAAGCTCCACCTCTTTTTTCAGTTTCTAAAGTTTCTCCTCTGTTCCGTAGCACGTTTGTACAAAAACGTTTTCTTGTGGACATTCTGTCGAGCCGGACCGATAGCACTCTCATCGAAGCAACAAAATAACATGTTTTGTGTCGTGTTGCGCAGCTTGGTTGAAGAAAACGTTCCCGTCCCCGTGTCGCATGGAAGCAGATTATTGCGTGTTTGACATTGCCGATGGTAGACATGAGTATGAAGGTCAAAATTCTGCTGAGGTATCAAAATATTACCGTTTTAATTTAAGACGCAAGAGCGTAAGTGCTGCATTTCTGTTATCTGCTGCTATCCAGCACGAGAAAAAGTATAAATTATAACCGGTCCTTCTAAGGACCACCAACACGTTCTTGAGGCAATGTTGAATTTTTCCCCGCTTGCAAATGCTGAAATTCGCGGTTTTCCGTCTATTACACATGATAAAAAATCTTAACTACTTCAAACACATAATTGTGGAGCACCAACAGGTGCTATTATATTTGACAACAGTAACAAACTGGCAAGTTTGTTCAATTATCATCATTCCGGATAACCATTCGCCGATGATTCTAGTTCTCCCGTTTTCTTTAGTAGAATTGCCTGCCATTTCCAATAATTCTGCAGCTACTGAAAACTCCATAACAGCCGCCAGATAGACAGGTGCTTAAGTATCAACGCGCCCAGAACGATCAGCCAGAAATTGAAACCCGGCTTTTCTTTCTTCTCCACGATCAGCAACCAACGTCCGTGTGGTGTCGGCACAATCATGGAATGAATTATACATAAAACACAAAGCGTGCATTCTTAGTCAACTAGGTATATTCTGTCGACCTTGTTAGGGAAAGAAGCCAATCAGAGGCCGACATTTGCGTTTCGACAAGGCTTGACAATTTTCAATAGTACAACCGTTCGAACAATCAGCTTACAACTTTCTGCATTTGGACGGGTGCTTGGTTGATTTTTCAATCGATTACTGCAAAAATAACGAAAATCGGTTGGAAACTGACTGAGCTTAAAACGGTTGAAAATGGACAATTTTTGTGACGCTCTCGATGTTTTTGGTTTTTGAAATTGGATCCCTGTAATGAAATTGGTCCCCTGTATATGTTGACGTAATTCTACGTCAAAAAAAAGGCTTGTAATTTTCACAAATCAATTTTTTTTTTGCTTCTTAGTATGAATTTCCTTTTTTTAAGTTTGCTTTATGGTCACTTTTTAGTCTCTTTTCGGTTCCTTTTTGGTCTCTTTTTGGTCTCTTTCTTCAGGCATTTGGTCTCAAAAGTTCCTATTTTTGAGTCGCTCAGTCGCTACCAGCTCTGCGCTTCGCCATTTCTAGATACTTATCATCAAACCACCCACTATGCGTGGTGCCCACTGTTTTACTGATCGCGTCGTTCAGGTGCGTCCATCAACATTTCGAGTGAACTCTGCGGCAATTCCTTCCGTAAATAGCCTCTGGATGTTCAGACGTATCATCCCCTTCGATCTTGATTTAATTTCTTTGGACAGCCGGGCGTGAATCTTACCTTAGCTTACCAAACAGTGGTATGGCCTCTACTGTATATGAGAGTCGTTTTTACTCCACACGGTCCATGGCAACAGTTCGCCAGCTCTGCAGTCTTCGTTGGGTTCGTAGGTCGTCTTCCACCTGATCGATTTACCTTGCCCACTGTGCACCTATCCGTCTCATCCCTGACAGATTGGTTTCATCGAGCTGTCGTCCGACATCCTTACGACATGCCCAGCCCACCATAGCCCGCCAATCTTAGCGATGTGCGTGGACGTGGATAGATGACTCTCCAAGCAGTTTCTGCAGTTCTCCACATGACGTTCATCATCTGCAGTCCACCGAAGATGGTACGCAGCACTTTGCGCTCGAAAACCGCAAGAGCGCGTTAGTCCTCCACAAGCATTCTACTTGACCGGAGTCTTCTCCGAGGGCCAGAGTATATGCGATTTACTGCGATAATGCACCGATAAATTTCTCTGCTGGCATCATTAAACAGTAAGCACGATACCTTGCGTTAAACCTCTAGAGTTTCGAAGGGGCTCGAGAGTACCCCCGATACTCAAACTACACACCACTCAATCCATGGTCGATTTGATCCATCGCATTAGGTTGTCCGGAAATCCGTTGTCGTGCACAATTTGCCATAGCAAATCTTGATCGAGTGTATCTATTCCGATTAAACATCGATAAATAAATGATGTGTGGGCACGTTGTATTCGCAGCATTTCTGCATATCCTGCCCAGCCGTGAATAACTGATACGTGGTGGCACGGGCACCCATAAATCCCGCCTGGTAGTGCCCAACAAATTGCTTCACAAATGGTGATAGTCGAAAGCGAAGCATTTGGGAGAGTACGATGTTGGCGACGTTCAGCAGAGTGATTGCCCGGTAATTGCAGCACTCCAGCTTGGCGCCCTTATGTTTAGCCTCTCCATAGCAACGTGATCTCGTTTCTCTTGTTGGCACTTCTTCCTTCGGAGAACTGAATTATGGCTTTTCCGTACTCGTCGGTATCGTTCCATGTTCGCTATCGTACGGTATTGCAGCATACTCACCCGTGTTGCGTTCGTCTCCTCGACTAGATGTTTACATTCTCCGGCAAACCAGTCGTTTCTATGATTCGGAGCACTGGTAGCTAGAAGCGCTACAGCAGTGCTCCTTCAACTATCTTCAAGAGAAGCTTCCGTAGGTAGCGTTGCCTGTAGCTGCTGCGCGTATTCCTGTAAACGTATTCCGTATTCCAAAATGGAACATATCTTCGTCGAAAAAACACATAGAAAAAATCTTAAGATATCATTTTGCTGTAAATTCATTGACCTTTAAAGTAAAAATACAAAAAAAATATTCGTCTTAGTTTCGGACGAATCTTCTGCACAGTGGAACTGTCAACTCGATCCGCCATTTTCTTCCATCATCTCCCTAAATCAGCTATTTTTTATCGTTCTGTCACTTTTCTTCGACTTGCTCTTGATTATCGCCCAATATGTTTAAATTGGACGAAAATATGGGCAATTTGGTGGGTTGATAGCTTTTTCGATGATATCAATTCCATTCTCCTTGCACCAATCCATGACTTTTCGGCTGTAGTGGCAGCTGGCCAAGTCAGCCCAGAACTTCCCCGGATCGTCATACGATTGAATGAACGGCAAAATCCGATTCTGGAGGAACTGTTCCTTGTACACCTGGCCATTAATGGTTGATCTGGAGATAATAACCTGGGTTTTTGCCACAGCTGCAAATCCCCTACCACACTATCAGCTTCCGAGCGAATTTGTCAGCACACACAAATTTAAACCGCTTGACGACATCACCCTTGAGATTGAACATATAGAGTTTTCGTCCTGGAAGCTGCGCGAAACCTGTTTTCACATATGCCACATCGTCCATTAAAATGTAACCGTCGAATTTGGTCAAGACTTTATCATACAGCATTCTAGCGCAGCGTTTCACAACGAGATTCTACTTGAGCGTCCTGTTGGGGTGCTTGCTGACGTCGATCGACCGCTGGCCTTGACGCCGACAGATTCGCAAAACAGTGCTGTACGGTGCCGAGAACTTCCTAGCCAAATCGCGCAGGGTGATTCCAGGGCTCGTTCGAACTGCTCTACAGATTTTCAATCATAGCTGCTTGTCAATCGTTCCACTTCTGCGATTGCTGTGATCTACGCGATCCAGCGTTAAAGTTTAATTGAATCGCTTTGGCGCGCTTTTTACGGTTGATTTGGGGAATATGAGGCATTTCGCAGTTTTTGCATCTGACCACGTCGGAATTTCAACGTGAGTGTGCAAAATTTTCTCACGTCTTCCACGTTCCATCGTCGAAAAGTTTTGATCCACTGACTCGAATTTGATGAAACTTCCACCACTGTAAACAAGCCTTCCTCATCACTGCGCTGTCATTAGTTTCTCGTAACCGCCACAGTAAATAGAAAGCTGCGACCAAATATTAAGTGGATCTAAATTTATACACCATCGAGAGTTTTGAGAGCATGCATGCAGCCACTAGGTAGTGGTCCGAATTTATATTCGCACTGCAGTAGGTGCGAACGTTTATAACATCGGAGAAGAACGATTAGAACGTGGTCGTTAATTCTTTATCTGTTGGTCGGGTGATCTCCAGATGTTTTGTGGATATCTTTGCGGAAGCAGTAGGTACTTCGGATACCACGGGAGACTGCAAAGTTCACGCACCGATGGACGTTATCATTAAACACGGCGTGAAGGCTACCTGACCCGACTACCGCTTGCCGTCCTACCAGGGCCTTCATGTCCCCAATGACGACTTTCACGCAATGCCGTGGGCAACTATCGTAGAACTTCTCCAGATGCGTGTAGATCGCTTACTTCTCGTCGTCTGGTCACCACTCATGTGGGTAGTGCACGGTGATAATGTAGTCAAATAACCGGCACTTTATCCTCAACTTGCACATCCTTGCTTTGATCAGCTGCCACCCCATCACGTGTTGCCGCAGGCATCCAGTAATGTGAAGCCGATTCCCAGCTCGCTGGTGGTGCCACAACTCTGGTAGAAAGTAGCAGCTCGGTGCCCGCTTCTCCATACCTTCTGTCCTGTCCAACAAAGTTCCTGTAGAGCTACGACTTCGAAGTTTCGTGGATGTAGTTCATCATTCATTGTTGTGTGGTATACACTACTCGTCATAAGTTTGGAATCGCTTTACTGAGTATTGCAACACCCAGTTTGCAATATGCAACACCTCCCGAAAAGTTTAGCATCACCTGAATGCTGCGGGGGGGGGACTGCGTAGCCGCAAGGTTACAGAGTCCGCTTTGTTAAGCGGATGGTCGTGGGTTCGAATCTTAGTAGAATCAGGCCATTCGATGTCAAAAAGGACTTTAAGTATGAGTTTATTCTCAGGTTCCCCACCACTTACCCTTGCTTTACGCTGAATTCTATAATACCTTTGCGTGACTTCCTCTTAACAGAAAATAAGTCCCTATTATCAATAAAACTGGCCAGAAGGAAGCACGACGAAACTTCTCCAGGGAATTATAATGACGATATTTGGCAGGAGGAAGGAGGCTCGGTATAGAAGAACAGTAAGCGTGTAAAACGAGGGGAAGTACATTACACACAAGCACTGATAAACAATAATAATGGGCATGCCACTTCTCAATAGCGGTATTGCTAAAAATAGAAGTGCGGGTCACAGCAGACACCCGGGCATATCTCACAATAGATCAACGATTCTGGTCGCAGTGAGGAAGTCCATACAGAAAAAAAAATCACCTGAAATAGGCTGAAATCTCGTGTTTTTGACAACCTAGAAAGTTGCGGTGTTAAGCAAACTTGTTCAGAAGGTCAAAGGCTACTGTATGGTAGCCAATTCAGTGTGAAATTTTACCGCTATGTGGCGCTATTCGGCACACAATTTGTCGGATTTTGAACTTACCTAAATTCACGATTCCGACCTGCTAGAAAGTTACGGTGTTCAGCAAGCTTGTTTAGGATGCTAAAGGCTTCTACATAGTAGACAATTTAGTACTGAATTACCCCACTATGCGGCGCTAGGATGGGGCTTACACGCGCTTCCTCAAACGCACCATGTACTGAAGTCAGAACCACTCGGCTTGCATGTAAGCCGACGGCGTTGCGTGTTCGGTCTCCAGCTTGCAGCGGAGAGTAATACGAAATGCCCCCTGTGGTAGTCAAATCCTTCAATATTGGATTAGAGGCAATTCTATTGCAACTCTTTGCAGCCGAGGTAATCAATTTAGTCGCGATATCGTCAATTTTCCCCATAGTAAAACGGGTTGTGTATGTTGCTGATCAAACTGTCAACATACCAACGCAGTCGCATGCTATATGTTATAACCTCCTCAAATGAAAGCACTTCTTAAGAATAAACACACACAAGCTTACGACGTATTGTGTGTGGTGATCAAATTGTCAACATTCAAATTGATTTCACTTCGTCATGGGTAAACGATAAGTGTAAATTATGTGATTATTGAGCTAAACTAAGTTCGAAACGCTCAAAACTATATGCACATTAGCGCTGCGTTGCGACTGAATTCCGCACTATACTATCCGCCAATTACAAGCCCTTGACTGCTTGATTAACTTTACTGAAAATCGCAACCCTCCAAATTGTAGGATTATTGAGCTAAATAGCGTTCAAAACACTCAAAACTTCGTACACACTAGCGCTGCGTTGTGGCTGAATTCCGAACTAAACTCTCCCCCAATCACAAGCCCTTGACCTCCTAAGCAACTTTGCGGAAGACCACAACTCTCTAGGTTTTCAGAATCAAGAGATAGAGTTACATTGATCTGCCCATATCAAGTGATGCTAAACTTTTTGTGGTGTTGCAATACTCAGTAAAGCGATTCCAAACTTATGACGGGTAGTGTAAATGAAAAAATAATTTTACAAAAGTTCACATCGTTGGACAAAGTAATTCTATTCCCTCAACAAAAAATCCTGTCGCATCCTAGAAAGCAGAGTGATTTGCAGTTTCATGTCCCAAGTTTCCAATCGTAGTCCTTATTTCATTGCCTAGGTCCATGCCGATTGTTCCGTATTATCTCTTACGTTGTTTGTCAGATATTGTTTTCCGGGGCGGCTCGTTGGGTGTTCTCAAACCCTTTGATTCGCCGCGGGACCAACGTGTCAGCTCTGTCTAGAGTCCCACGCTGACACCAGGACGTTGATCAGCCGCTCCTAACATGGAGATCAGACGCTGTTTTGAGCCACACTATCTTGATGAACAGACGCTTGGGTTGCCGAAGCATTTCCTCTACCGCTGGAGTGTGGTTTACGCACCAATGAAAATAAAGGCATCGGAAGCAAAAAAATTTATTTTAAATGGTTCATAGTAGAAAAATCTTATAAACAGAAAATCTCGTGTTGAAATACCCAGTCACGTCGAAATAATTTTAATTTGAAAAAGCACCAGGTCAAGAATTTACAGAAAGCTTTAAAAAATATTTGAGGCGAATTTCAAAGGACTCCACATCGTCTCTGAATCGTCGATAATTCCAAAGAATGTAAATATCTATACCAGTCAGATTTTTCCTGCTCTTAAAAAAAAATGTTGAATAAATTAAAAAAGCCATATAACATCTCCCCCCAAGAACAATCCCAAAAAACCCTGCGCACGGTTATGGTTGTAACACAACAATATATCTCTCATCTATGGCACTAACAATCATGAATATTTTTAGCCAGAAAACATCCTCTGTTTAACAAAGACTGGGAATCGCATTAAAATCATAGATTTCGGTTTTGCCAGACGTTACGATCCCGACAAGAAGCTTCAGGTATGTAAGAAACCATGTTTGCTGATTGAAAAGAAATAAATTCACGATTACCTTTTTTTGCAGGTTATGTTTGGTACCACAGAGTTCACCGCACCCGAAGTTCTCAATTATGACGAAATATACTTCTACACGGACATGTGGAGCTTAGGTGTAATCTGTTATGTACTGTGAGTAGCGAAATCTTCAACGGAAAAATCAACACAACTTAATCCCATTTGTTGAATCATGTTCTAACTAACAGCATGCTCAAAAACGTACAGGAAATTAATGTTTGAACTCTAACTATCTGATGCTTGTTAATTCGCCAACAATTAAACAACCGACAATATTATAGACATCTCATTCTTAACTTTTGTCTCCCTCTTGTTTCGATCAATCAATCGCTCGGCCCATTCTCACTGTCGAAGCGTATACCATCAGACGTTAATTTCGTTCTTCCGATTCGTCACGATTTAATATTTCTGCACCGCGCACCGCTGTCTGCAACGGTAGAATCAGGACTACTCCAGATGGCGGTCGTCCATTTTATTTTAATTTTTGCTTCCCTCTCCCCTTTTTTTAAACCGTACGGTAACGATGCACTACTATATGGTACACTATTTAAAATTTTTGGAAACACTAACAATCTTTGTTGAAAATTTTTTCTCCACCAAGAACATTACCCTCACTTAATAACTGTAGAAGATCACATTTTCAAACCTTTTTTCCACAGAAGAGAGCGTTTCGAGGACGAGAAATGCGAATAGGTTGCGTGTGGTAACAGTTCTTGGTAACATAACGTTTTAACTTTAGTTTTTATTATCGGTAATCGAGATACGATACTTCACCAAAGGAAAGTAATATCTAGAGTAGGTTAAATGATAATGAAACAAAAATACTGACATCAGCTTGTCGGGAAGGAATGTGGACAGCGAGGGCTGTCGTGAGTTGTTTTATTATCAATTGATGCTTCTAGATATACTTTCTTCACTACCTTGCACAGGGTCGCCACACACGTCAAAGTTTACTTGATGGTCTATGTTTTGACAATTTCTTTTTTGTTTATTGGCATTCGGTTGTCTTTTTTCATGTTTATGCAAGCCTAATTTCCAAGGCTTTGCGTATTGAAACATCTGGAAATTGCGGAGGATGTTTGAGTTACTCCTCATTGTAAATTATATTGAATTCAAATCCCAATAGCAGACATCTTCATTGTTCGCATTTGTTGTGAAAATCACTTTTTCAATAGACGTCACAAATTTATTTCTTTTTTGTAAGATTTTATGGTTTGCAAAACATTTTATTATTTAAAATAATCTTAACCAATCTTTTAGTGAGGTTTTGTATTCCATGTTTTGAGTGTGGATTTGGAAGACTATCGAATTACGCTCCCACGGTTTGCGCACATCTCTTGGTGAATTCAAGGAGAATTGTTTACTGCTCGTAAATCACGTAGAACGTGCATACATCAAAGTGTTAGTGGGATTATTTTTAAGTGCATCGAAACTGATAAAAAATTTCTTATTTTTTCCACCTATATTTTGCGTGGTCTGCAGTGTCAGTTTTTTTGTTTTCGTCAAAGTATTGTCTTCGATTAATAGTACTTAGCACTTAGGCCTCCTTTCCCAACTTTCCATTGGTCACACAAAATATGTTTCAAAAGTGTGAATCAAATCGACAAGAATAAGATGACCCTTGTAAATAACAAACTTATTTTCTCCTAGACTTAATCTTCTAAAATGCTGGATGTGTGGAGTAGAGTGGCCATTTTTGTAACATCATGCGATTTTGATGAGCGCCGAGTGGAAAAAGTTTACTTTTTACTCCAAAAATAAGCCATGAAAATTTGAAGTTGATCCAAGTTCATTAAATGGACCCACAAAACGCTTATATTAAAAAATTAAGATTCTCATAAGAACTGTTGTTTTTTATTTATTTTTTGAAGTTTTTTGCCTAAGTTTCTTAAAGTAGTTGTGTATTTTGCGTCGAAATACTCTTCAATTATAAAATCATATCATTAGGGACATTCACATATTACGTAACGCTAAATTATAGCAATTTTGAACACCTCCCACCCCTAAATACCGCAATTTTGCATGGGGGCCTCACGCAATGGAACTCTTCGTTGAATATCCCCTTCCTCTTAGTACGTTACGTTATAAATGAATGACCTCTCATATTCGTTAGAGGTTTTGAAACTGCCATTCAGTGATTATATCCTTAATCGTACTTCATTGCAACAACTGCGTGAAGTGAACCGCCACAATCGGATTGGTGAAGCAAAATTATTGAAATTATTAAGAACTTTTTGTATGGATTCAATGTTATTTTTAGTATTATTATTATTATTATTATTATTTTCTATGACACAGTTCAGCACTAGTGATCTGAATGCACTAAGACGGTAAATTTTATCAAATACGGTCGGTAGATTTCCTGTTGATCGAATATCAATTCTCATGAGTTTCGATGAAAGTGCAAAGTACTTGGGCGCGCTTAAAATTGAGTCAAGCTACGGCATAAATATCGCCTAAGAAGTTTATAATACGCTAGTGGATTGGAATATTTCAGAAAAGTTTCGAAAACTAACCAATATTTATAGTTCATTTCTATGAACTTTTATGCAAAAAATATTACATTGCATTACATGGCATCGGACCTGAAACACTTGTCTTTAACCGTTTTACAAGAGCATCAAACGAAATCAACTCATTCACAGCCAATCAACTCACTCACAGTTCCAATGATCCAAAAGTTCTGATCATTGACCATAAATTGCCTTCAAGACATTTCCCTGTTGGTAGTCAAACTTCACATTCAGGTGTTTTTCGGATGTACGAGTGCTGTCTAAAGACTGGAACGCGCAAAAATTGGTCGACTTCAAATTGGTGTATTTCGATTAAAAATGCATTAAAATAACCTCGAAATGTTGCATTTTGGAAGTTAAGTGTATATACATCGATTGCCAAAATGAGTTTTCACCGGTTGCTCTCCAGTTTTCAAAATGGCGTCCAAGCAAGAGAAACAGTGTGTCAAAATTTTGCTCGCGCAGCAAGAGAATCCGACGTTCTCGCACGCCAAGTTGCCGGATTTGCTGGATGTGGCCAAATCGACCGTAACATATGTTTTAAAAGTGTTCGAGGAGCGTCAGGAAGCCTCGAAGCGGCGGCAATCGTAATTCGGATGTGGCAGCGACGATGAAGAAGATGGCAGCGAAATATAAGCGGAATCCTAGTCTCTCCATCAGATATGTCACTGGCAAGCTCATTGTCTCCCATAATAATGTGCAGCGGGCCAAGAAACGAGCCGGGTTGTCGACGTTTAAGACGTGGAAGGTGACGAACCCAGATTTTGAACAAAACACCTAGGCAAAGCGGTGGTCCGGAAAACTGTAATCTGCTTACAAAGTTCGACTGTGGGTGACGAAACTTATGTGAAGGTTAATTTCAAGCAGCTTCCGGGACAGGAATTTTATACCGTACCAGATAAAGGGAAGGTGGCCTTAATTTTCAAAACCAACAAACTATCGAAGTTCCCGAAATAATACTTCGTCTGATACACGTGTGGTCTAAAAAGAGGCATTTCCATCACTACGAAACCATTAAACAAGAGATCTATGTCCAGGAGTGCCGGGAAAACCGGCTGCTACCTTCCCTAGAGCAATATAACAGACCTGTGCTGTTCTGGTCGGACATGGCAACCTACTACTATGGAAAAAGGCGATCGAGTGGTATGATACGAACAACGTGGTTGTGGTACCCAAAAACCTCAATCCTCCTAATAGCCCAGAACTCCGTCCTATCGAACAGTATTGAGACTTGGTCAAACGGAATATCAAAAACACTAATAAATCCATCGAAAACGAGCAGCAGAATAAATCTAGCTTGCGTTCGGCGACGAATATGGTCGATAAGACCACTGTACAAAATTTAATGAAAGTGATTAAGCGGAAGGCACGGCAGTTTGGATTTAGCAAACCAAAAATAAACGAACATTTTTTCCTTTAAATATATGAGTTGAACTACCAAAAGAAAAATGAAAAGATTTTTGTATCATGAATTTTGACTGAAAGAAACGATTTTTTTGTTGAGCAATTTTTGCGCGTTCCAGTCTTCAATGTATTAATCAAGTAATGAATTCTCTACGTGATTCTTTCGCTTATTTTTTTTTTTCGTTCATCTATAGATTCTTTCGCTTATGCCGAAATTGATAGTCGTCTCAGACGCTGAAACTGAAAAGATGAAGAATCGCTTGTGGTATTTAAGCCCAGAATAAGTTGGATTGGCCTGATATCCCGTTTGAAATTAAACAAAAATGATCTGGCGATTAAAAGCGAATGGTCCTTAAGGTGAAACGGTAT
The DNA here is from genome assembly GCF_029784165.1 of Wyeomyia smithii. Taxonomy (NCBI): domain Eukaryota; kingdom Metazoa; phylum Arthropoda; class Insecta; order Diptera; family Culicidae; genus Wyeomyia; species Wyeomyia smithii. The sequence goes on along the minus strand of NC_073695.1, from coordinate 31,979,960 downwards.
TGAAACCACAAACATCCAATTTCGAATCACCACTTCGAATTTTTAGAAGCACAAGACTCCGATAGATAATGCATTTCCTGTGAAAACGCTTTTTTATGTTTGCTTCACCGCAGCAAACATGAAGTAGCGTTTTCACAGGTGACGCATTAACTGTTACCGAGTCTTGGGCCTTTAAAAATTCAAAATGGTGACTGGAAGTCGGCCATTTTTGGTTTCAATACCTAATGTTAAATTTATGAAAAATTCTAACCGTGTTTCAACACATATTTAAGACGAATTTCAGTTTATTTTGCATGTTGTTGATTTATACCGAAAAAATACACACCTCATCAAAATACAAACTTTTTAATAAATACCAAAAGTTATATTTTTTTTTAAATTTAAATTAGGGTGATAATATTACTGTTTTATGAAAATACAAGTGTATTTGAATAAGTTTATCGAGAGATATGTGTTAAAATAAGAAAAAATTCCATACAATTTTCATGTTAATCGATTTCTCAAATATAAGCGCTTTGTGGGTCCATTAAATTAACTCCGATGAACTTCGAATTTTCGTGGCTTATTGTAGAGGTCATAAGTAAACTTTTCCAGCCCGGCGCTCATTAAGATCAATAGTTTTAAAAACGGCCATATAAAATATGGCCACTTTAGTGTGGAGTTCATCTAACAATATCAAGTTACACAATATCTTAATAGAATTTTTCAAACAAATAGATGTACACACAATTTCGAGAAGTAACATTCTCATTTTCTTCTTATCAAAATGTGACATGAACTATCCACCAGATTGAAAAACAACTGAGTTGATAATAAAAATTATATCGATACAGGGTTTATAGATGAGATGATAAAAACTCGTCACAATGGAGAAGGGATTAATTAAAGGACTAATTTAACCTATCAAATCCATTTGAATGCACTTGAATCGTTTCTGCGGCTTCCTAATGGAAGTACAGGGCATCAGGAGTCATCGATGCTCAAGTAGAATTCTTGCTTCTGATATTACATGGTGCAAATCCTATCACATGAGATGATTTGGGCTAATTTAGCTGAAAATTTTCATACTTTATCCAGTCAATCAACAAACATTCCCACAAATCATAGTTTCTATTTAAATAGTTCTTATCTGGAAAATTTACTAAATTCGAATGTAGAAAATTATCGCCAAAATTTTCATAAAAATAACGATTGAAAATTCCAAGTTTTAATTGTCCACTGAAAAACGTCCTATTAAACTTCTCGTATCAGTCGAGCTTACCAGTTACTACTCATCACTGCAAACAACTCAATTTTTTCGTAGTTTAAAAATCATGATTTTCTAAAAAATACTTCCGAACGGGGTATTTATTTTTCCCAGTACAAATATTTCACATTCTTTATGAGTAGGAATACAAAAGATCCCCCGTTCTGAAATCCCGCTTACGTAGAGCATGCCCATGAGGCTGGTTAAACTAACCTTAACCAAAGGTAGAGCTAGAAACACTCACTCACACCCACAGATGCCAGGCGAGCGATGAAAATCTTGGGTTTTCTCACAGTATAACCCACTGTCGTGATTATCTAATCTATACTACCCCACCACATCAGTGGGGCCGCCTTCCGTAATAAACTGAAACTGAATACGGGTATAGATTTATAATTCCGGCGATAATTACAAATTGAATTCTAATTACAACATTACACACCAATCTCCGATGATCAATTGTGGCCGACTGGGAAAAAATCTTAGTTGGAATATGTACTTCCACGCTGCGGATCTTCCCGACTAGGCGCACTACAGGTTAACACTCCTCCCAACGGACTAACTGACTGACAGGTCGATTGAATTGGTAATGATAATTGCTTCACTGTGCTGCAACTGAGAATACGATTAATTGTACAGAATTTTTTGCACTTGTAAAAATGTATAGAACATAAAATATGGCGTTTTTCCCCAGTACTTAGTATGCTTCCAAACAAGATTTGTTTTAACCGCAGTTTAACTATAGTTTGCCAATTAATAATACTTCTCCAGTAGAATTTAGTTGATCACTAAAACACTGAAAAAATGCAAACTAAATGATTTTCGACACACGTTAACACATGGCTAACGGGCCTTGATTTCGCTCTTTAGATAGTTAACACTAATTAACTGTGACCGATCCGCTGCACAACGCCATTCCAATCCAACTGTCACTACGCACCCCCACCCCCCCCCCCACCCAACAAACACCCTTTCAACCAATCTCGTCTATATTCCGCTTTCCACAGACTCTCGGGGCTTTCACCGTTCGTGGGCGATACCGACATGGCCACGATGAACAACGTCCTGCAGGGTAAATACTCGTTCAAGTACAGTTCCTTCGATGCCGTCTCCGAGGACGCCAAGGACTTTGTCCGCAAACTGCTGGTGCGCGATGGCTCGAAACGGCTCACGGCCAAGCAAGCCCTCAAGCACAAGTGGCTCGCGGAAACGGCACAAAACACGACCGAATTATCCATAACAAAAACAAAATTGAAACGTTATGTTATTAAAAAGCGGTGGATCAAGGCAGTCAACACGATCATCGCTCTGCGGCGGATGGGTGCCAGGATCGATTTCGATCTGATCTGAGATGTGTGTGGTGGACGGGGACCACCGTTTGTAGGTATGTGTATGGGTACTAGCTTACCTCCAGCGAGCGGCACGGTGACAACGGGTTAACGTTAAAATGAGACCAGCGTAAGCGCTTGATAGAGTTTTATTTCTAGCTTTTAAGGTGTAATTATCGTGTTCGTATAATTGAATGTGAACTTTTACTTTTAACAAACCGTTCAACTCGAGTGAAATATAGATATTATGTACACACAAGCCTATGCTGTTGACAACTGTCAATAAACTGCAATGGTGGAATTTAAAGATGTTCTCGTTACATTTGAATATTGTTTTAAGGTTATAAGGTTATAAGGTACTTGTGTGCGCAGGTAAGTGATTGCTTCGAAATTCCTATTATTGTTTCAAAGAAACTTCTGTTTAAAATCAGTGATATGCTTGAAATATTAAAATTATTTCCCTGCATATCAAGAGATTGTAAAAGTTTTCATGCATGCTTGTTTCTCCGAAATTTAAGGAAATAAAGTTTCAAGAATATTTTAGTTGTCGTTTCAATAAATCCAACCCTAAAAATTTCATATTTGGCATGCCAACGAATTTGAATAATAACACGGTACTTCAGCGATTTGGAACTTCCGATGTGACCTACTGTAGGTTGTAAGTCTAGTTGAGTGTAGCATTCGCTCCTATTAGAAGTTTTCCAAACACACCTAAAATTATGGTCAAAATGTCGTTTTCTGGACCTCAGCGTAGACAATTTTTTACGTAGAACTACGTTTTTCTTTAGCCTACCACATAGGGATGTAAATAGGGAAACTATTAACGAAAAGGGGACGAAATATGTCCCTTTTTAAATGCTTATGAATCGGTTTGTTTTCAACCGATTTCCTTCATTTTTGCAGCAATTGTTTGGAAAATTATACACGCATCCACCCGAATGTAGAAAATTGTTGATTGATTATGCAAACTATTGTATTATTGATAATTTTCGAGCCTTGTTTCAACGAAATTTACGTCCTCTGATTGGTCGCTATATGATTGCTTCCCAAGCACGGTCGACAGAATCATATACCTTGCAATTGAAAACATGCTATTTGGCCTATATAAGAGCCTGTTTCAGCCGAAGCCGCTCATAATAGTTCTGGACAGCGACGAGTTGTCAACAGCAGTCGTCCTTCCTTAGCAGCAGCACTAGCCCTGTGGTTGGTCACCACGTCTCAGGAGCAGCGCGGTTCTTCTCAGCGTGTGTTGCCAGACTGCCATTATTCCCCCGTGTTAGGGCAGCATGAAGATCGTCATCACCAAATCCAATTTGAACAGCAAAATGCCTTTTTCAAGGCAAATAAACAAGTAATTGAAGGGTGAAAATTTCCTAGCATCAACACAAGCAAACATTCTTCGCGGGATCCTAGGAATCAAATTCTGTTGAAGTTTATTTAGTTAATACCCCCACTGTTGGGACAGCACGAAGGCTGCGATCAACATAACCGATTTTGAATAACAAACTGCCCTGTTAGAACGCATTCACAAAGGCAGTTAATTCGAATATGCAGAGCTAATATGACGTCGATTCAATCAATCAGCATTAACAGAATTTCGTCGTCTCCCAGCTGCCAAGTTGCAACATGATGCAAAACGCAACAACGAGCAAACGAAATCGCTTGATGTTACAAACCGCAATAAGATACGGGTTAAAACCGTTGCGTGTGTGAGAGCACCATCGGTGTTTATTCGCTGGGAACAAATATCAAATGCGAATTGTGGAATAATTCGTCTAAACAATATTAGAGAATTAGACAACTGAACAGAAAGGCGTGGCCTATTACGTAGCACTCTTCGGCTATAAAAGAGTGTTTCTGGGAAAACTAGCTACATTCATTAGTCGGAAGGTGAGCTGGATGGACCGTCCACAACGTTGACAGCAGTAGAAGCAGATACAGCACTCAGAAGTAACAGCGGGTTGCGCCTGTGGCTGCCTTCAAATTAAATATATCACTTGCGCTGTGGTTGGTCACCATGTCTCAGTAGCAGCGCGGTTCTTCTCAGCGTGCCTCGCCAGACTGCCATTATTCCCCCACTGTTGGGGCAGCATAAAGATCGTCATCACCAAATCCAATTTTGAACAGCAAAATGCCTTTTTTCAAGGCAAATAAACAAGTCATTGAAAGTTAATAATTTTCGACAACGTAAGCAAGCATTCTGTGCGGATTCTAGCAGTTAAAATCTGTCGCGGCCGTCTAATTTACAGAAGGTGAAATAGCTCCCACAGTGCATGTTGTCCGTGTAACTTAACTCCCCCACTGTTAGGGCAGCACAAAGGTTGCGATCAGCAACCGATTTTGAACATCAAAATGCCTTTTTCAAGGCAAATAAACAAGAACCGTAAACTGGGGTGACTTTGATCACCGGGGTGAATATGATCACTGTACCTCTTTTTTGAAAATGTGGTAAAAAAGCACTCGTAGTGCTTGGGACTTGACGTAATCTTCACTGATTGCGTGGATATATGTTCGAATTGCTACTATTCATGCATTTCCTGCTATTTAAAGTGTTTTTCATGCTAAAATATTAATTGAAAATCAAGTGTATTTTTGGCGATTTTTGTTGCATACAAACAATCGGTTCAAGCAGATTCAAAACAACAAGTTGCAATACGTAAAGTTTTTTTATTTTGTTCCCAGATTAGTTCTTAAGATGAACAAATATTATAACAATACATTTTATTGTTATTTTTGCAAGTTTTTCCTCAAAGGCAATGTTGAGTCCCAATATTCTCCACAGCGTATTACATATTTCTTTTTAACAAAAACCCAAGACGTACCATGCAAATTTGGCCAATTTCATAAGTTATATTCCTCGTGGACGAGTTTTTGATAATTTTAAACCACCTTCTCTCTCAGTTTCATATATATTCTAAAAATTTTGTATGAATCTTGTACATTATAAACTGTTCACGTAGAGTGTGAATGGCCCCCAAATTGCTTTCCATATTTAAAAATTCGTTTAAGTCGTTTAAGGTTGTTCAATTTAGTGAAAGTAGCAAAGTGTTACACCAAATTCATCAAAACAATGAAGTGATCAAAGTCACCCCGGAATGATGATTGGTGTAAAATTTTTAGAGCATATTCAAAAACTACAAAATTGTTGCTAAACTTTTGAAGTAGTGACTGAATCTTTTTAAATGCATGCCAGTACTTATTTTAAAAATATCGAATAATATTGTTTTCAGTATATTCTGAAAATATTTGAGATACAAGCAAAAAAGTGATCAAAGTCACCCCAGTTTACGGTAATTGAAGGGTGAAAATTTTCTAGCATCAACACAAGCAAGCATTCTTCGCGGGATCCTAGCAGTCAAATTCTGTATGCTCAGTTGCAACATGATGCAACACGCAACAGCGACAAACGAAATCGCTTGCTTGATATTGCAAGCCGTAATACGATAGGGGTAATACCGTTGCGTGTGTGAGAGCAACATCGGTGTTTATTCGCTTGATACAAAAATCAAATGCGAATTGTGGAATAATTCGTCTGAAGAACATTAGAGAATGTGACAACTGAACAGAAGGGCGTGGCCTATTTCGTAGCACCCTTCGGCTATAAAAGAGTGTTTCTGGGAAAACTAGCTACATTCATTAGTCGGAAGGTGAGCTGAATGGACCGTCCACATCGTTGACAGCAGTAGCAGCAGATATCGGCACTCAGCAGTAACAGCGGAATGCAGCGGATTGGTCACCATGTCTTAGGAGCAGCGCGGTTCTTCTCAGCGTGTCTCGCCAGACTGCCATTATTCCCCCACTGTTGGGGCAGCATAAAGATTGCCATCAGCTAATCCAATTTTGAACAGCAAAATGCCTTTTTCAAGGCAAATAAACAAATCATTGAAAGTTAATAATTTTTGACAACTCAAGCGAGCAAACTGTGCTGGATAGTAGCAATTTAAATCTGAAGCAGCCGTCTAATTTACAGAATGTGAAACAGCTTTTACAGCTCGTGTTTCCAGTGTCTTTATTACCCCACTGTTGAGGCAGCACAAAGCAAGCACTTTATGACTCATTAATGAAACACCACTACGTCAGTTATGCGGTCGTGTCTTGGATACAACCTCCTACTTTTTTAACACACTCATTTCTCACACGATTTCGATTGTTTTACCTGTTTTGGAAAGTAGAAAGATAGAACTTTCAAATCATGTACAGGTTTGTACTAACTTCACCTGAATATTTCGTTGGTTTTTATCGCGAAATTATTTCAAAATTTAGAAGGTAGGATTACCTAGTGCAGAATAAAATAAGCGTTCTTTAAAAAAAACCACAAGGGTTGTATGCAAAGCTTGGCTGGTAAACGGCTGAACAGAGCGTACCTGCAGTACAACCCGTACTAGCTGGCATAAAATATATCTCATTGTGGTCCATAGCACCCTGCCCAGCAACTAGTATCCCTAACTCCCTGTGGTAGCAGCCGGGATACGAGTAACCAAGCGAAGATCATGGTAACCAACCCATGGTGGGACCTCGGTCGTATACAGACAGGAAAGAGGGAGCGGCTCATAGCAGCGTCTGACCAGGAGCGGGTGCTGAATAAAGAAACGTACTGTCTCGAACGCTATACCAAAGATGGTAGCCCCATCACGAGACTCGGTAGGGTGGTCCTAGCAAGGCAACCTACCTGAACAATTACGCTACGAACATTCAAGAAAATATAACTCGGAACACTCGGCATGGACTAGACAACGATAAACGGATCACGAGTGGAAACTCGGTACCTGGAACTGCGAAACGCTAAATTTTGCGAGCGGAGACAGGGTGCTGCTTGAGCAGCTAAAACTTCGCAAGTTCGACATCGTGGCTCTGCAGGAGATCTGTCGCAAAGGTGAGAAAGTATGGAAAGTCCGTGGAGGTAAGGCCCAGTTCTACCACAGCGGTGGAACAACCAACGAGCTGGAAACGGGTTTTTGTGTTATGGATAGAATGCAAGATCGCGTGATCAATTGGAAGGCGATCAACGAGAGGATAGGGCGTCACAGCTTACACACCGAGACAAACGACAACGGCTAACGGTGCATCAACTTCGCAGCTTCCAGAGGCCTAGTGATTAGAAGCACCTTCTTTCCACGCAAAGATATCCGCAAAGCCCCCTGGAGATCACCTGACCACCGAACAACACGACCACGTTCTCATTGATGGCCGACTTTTCACGAACATTTCAAACATACGCTTCCTTCGGGGTGCGGATATCGACTCAGACCACCACCTTTCTACCAACCCGCAGGCTGCCGAGAACTACGCGCGCCTACTCGGACTCGACTCTCGACGATGGATGGGGGGAATTACGTTCGGCGATTGAGGCCGTAGGCGCGGCACTAGGTGTGGTAACGTCGAGTCGACAAAATGACTAGTTTGACGGGGAATGCCAGCAAGCGATGGAGAGACAGAAAAGAGCTTGAAAAAACTATCTTTTACATCGCCACGAGAGAGAACGCGGCCAAATACCGAAGAGCTCGATTCTGAGGAAGAAGAAGCGCCAGCAGGAGGACAAAGATCATGAAGAGCTGGAGCAACTGTTTCGGGCTAACGATACGCGCAAGTTTTAGAGACGGTGAACCAATCCCGTAAAGGCCACACATTCCAGTCCAGGAATGTGTAAGCACGTAGAGGGAAACCTGACCACACGCGAGCGCGAGGTGGTTGACAGATGCCAGCAGTTCTTCGATGAGCACCTCAATAGCGGAGCAACGGAAGGAGGCGGAAGGGAAGTTATCCTTGGAGTGCCACAAGCCACAGTAGTGTCCCAGGTCCCGATATCCTGGAGATCAAACGGGAAATTGGGTCTCTCAGATTCTTGTGCACTTCTCCAATATTTGGAAGGAGTAAGAGACGAAGAAGAGAGAGATATTTTTTATCTGAGAGTCAGGGATCGGGTGCTACTCGTTTTTTTGCGAGCAAAGTACACGCCGTTGGGAGACTGCACATTAATTTCTAAAGAGAAGAGTAACAGCAGTTCAGATCGCACTATACATTCGTTTCCAAAGAGACGAGTAAGTGCAATTCGCATGTCACAGCACACTTTATCGAATTCGTTCTGGACTACACTTTGCAGCTTAAAAAATACGTGTGAATGTGCTGGTAACTCCCTACAGTACACTCTGATTTTTTCGAGTGTAGTCCGGGACAGATAAAGTGTAGTTAGAGACAGAAAAAGTGTAGTACGGAAAGTTAAAAAAACATTTACGGGGTAAAAAGTGTAGTCCAAATGTAGCTACACCGCGAAAACGAATTCGACATTAAGTGCAATGAAAGCGTTCGAAAATTGTTATGAAGGTTGCATTAAAATCTGTGTAGGTACGAGCCAGCAGGAAGACGCAAACGGACAAAATTTTCACACAGCGCAGACATATAAATGGTTTATTTCAAAGGTGTGATCCGCATGCTCATAAAAACCAGAAAATCTTCATGAATCTGTTTTTTTTTTTAAATCAGTATATAAAGATACCTGCATGAAAATGTCGAAAAAAACAATCTGTATAACTACAAATCTGAATATGTGGCATCACTGGCTGTGATCACACTCTCAACAAAGAGACGCGTAGAGACCGAGAGAGAGATTTTCTGAGATAGAAACTACGTCTTTCTGCACTATTCTGGGGTAAATTCTGTGAGGTCTCCTGAACGAGACGAATGAAGTGTGTTTTGCGATCCAAACTGCTCTTTCTCGTCTCTTTGGAAATTGATTTGCAGTCTCCCAACATCGTGTATTCTACTCGCAAAAAAAAATGAGTGGCACTCGATCCGTGAGTGTAAGAGGCATCTCCGGCACGAGACGAATGTAGTGTGCTCAGCACAGTGCTGTGACATGCGAGCTGCACCTCCTCGTATCTTTGGGAACGAATGTATGTATAATGTAGTATGTCTCATAACGGCGTGTGTTTTGCTCGCAATAAAACGATTAGCACGCGATCCCTGTACACGGGTCGGAATACAGCCCTGAGGGGGTGAACATGAATACTAAAATAGTAGGAGAGTGTTATTCAAGACACGACCGCATGACTTTGACTACCGTATTCTTATATTCCATTGAAACAAATAGTAGAGGAAATTGCAACGCTTCTATTACAAAACTTCGAGGCACCAAAAGGTGCCAATTGCAGATTATTCTTGTTTACTGGTTAGTCCTTACAGAATTCCAGCCATTTTAGTATTTTGCAGTAGCCATGTACTACTAACAGCCACCAGCATTACGGGTGAAACCGGCACGAGATGACCGGTACTCTTTTGTCTTTCCTACTTCCAGCTGCTAACACCTAGCGTCCGCATGTAATCGGTACGGTTTAGTAATGAAAATGGTGGGGTGAAATGTTCGAACGGTACGTTTTATACCAAGGCTTTGCAGTTAGTTAGAAAGAAGGAGGGGCTACGTAGAGAATGGATTGACAAGGAAAGTAAATTTTCCTTGAAAGCTGCGCCGGCCACTGTCGTAAAATTAACACCAACAAAAAGATGCATATTTGCAAGGTTTTTTCCGCTAGCAGCAGCATTTTGTAAAACAGAAAATTCAATTAGCCGCTTCTATTACACAATTTCGAGGCACCAAAAGGTGCTAGTTGCCGATTATATTCTTGTTTTCTGGTTAGTCCGTCCAGAATTCCAGCCATTTTAGTATTTTGCAGTAGCCATGTACTACTAACAGCCGCCAGCATTACGGGTGAAACCGGCACGAGATGACCGGTACTCTTTTGTCTTTCCTCTGTGCGTCTGTATGTAATCGGTACGGTTTAGTAATGAAACTGATGAGTGATGGGGTGAGTGTTCGAACGGTACGTTTTATACCAAGGCTAGTTAGTTAGAAAGAAGGAGGGGCTAAGTAGAAAATGGATTGACAAGGAACGCAAATAAACATCGGAAACAGAAAGTGACAACAACAATATCAACAAAGTCAGATCGATTGTACCCGTTATTGTCGACTGTGCTTGGGAAAAGAGGTAGTGATTGGCTGTGCGGGACGATTTAAACAATCGATATTAAGTACCAATTTTTCAATAGTGTATCTTAAACAATAGTTTGTTTTTGTTACATAAATTTAACCGTTAAAGAATTTCTGATAGATTGTTGCCAAAACCTCGAAAACCTGATTATAGATGACTGCGAAATAAGCGCTCAAAACCTGACCACTTTTCCCTGGTTTTCCCTGGTTGAATTACTAGATTTTCAAATTCAGGCGCCTAACTTCGATATAGACGTTAGTCAACGTCAAAAAGTATAAAAAACGATGGGTGGTAAAAGTAGGGGGTTTAGAAAAGCCGTCAAACGGGTAGAAATACCGCGGCGTTTGTGTGAGCAACAAGTGAGTAGAAAATCTTAATATTTAAAAAAAAAAATAGTAAGTGTTGTTCAAGAGCAAGGTGAAGACATTCAGGTATCAGAAACACCACCGACGGCTATAGTTACCACTCTATCATTCAGGTATCAGAAACACCACCGACGGCTATAGTTACCACTCTAGCAATTGTTCATGTTCGGTTAGGGACTTTTGACGTAGAATACGTCTTACGGCAACAATTACAGGGACCCAATTTTAATACAGGAATCCAATTTCAAAACCGAAAACATCGAGAGCGTCACAAAAATTGTCCAATTTCAAACATTTTAACCCAGTCAGTTTCCAACCGATTTCCTTCATTTTTGCTGCAATCGATTGGAAAATCATTTAAACACCCGTCCAAATGCAGAAAATTCTAATCTGATTGTTCAAACTATTGTAATATTGAAAATTGTTGAACATTGTCGAAACGCAAATGTCGACTTTTGATTCGTTGCTTGCTGCCTTTCCCTACAAAGGACGACAGAATGGAGTACCTAGTTAGCCGGGAATGCACTCTTTGGGCTATATAAGAGACTGTTTCTTTTCAAGCAAATCAGTTTACTAGCAGCAGGCAGCAACAGCGGACATCAACACCGATGGCAGTAGGCGAAGTGGATCAGCAGCGGGCAACAGCGGCGGTGGGAGTGGTTAGCTGCAGTTCCTACCTCTTTCAGTTCAGCTTCCCTTCGATCTGAGGACCCCACCAGCGGTAATCCAATTCAGATATCGTTGGGTGAATACAACCCGAAACTGAAAGAGACTCGCACCGCCAGGTGGTTTGATAAGCCACCATCATCCAGCGTATGTATATACAGGGTGTGTGCACATAACGTGTGTGAATATCTGTAGCGTGTGTCTTTAATATATAAGGTGTGTGGCTAGCGTGTGGCTTGCTATATAGCGTGTGTGGCTAGCTGTATAGCGTGTGTGTATGTTCATTGCGTGTATGCATGTCTGTAGCGCGTGTGTGCATGTTTATAGCGCGTGTGGCTTGCTATATAGCGTGCGTGGCTTGCTATATAGCGTGTGTGGCTAGCTGTATAACGTGTGTGTATGTTTATGGCGGGTATGCATGTTTGTAGCGCGTGTGTGCATGTTTACAGCATGTGTGGCTTGTCATATAACGTGCGGCTAGCGTGCGTGGCTTGCTATATAGCGTGTGGCTAGCATGTGTGCCAGCAATCAGTTGTAAATTTATCTACGCTTCCGTAAAATGCAGAAAATTGTTATTTGAACTGTTATATCATAGATGGGGAATGCTGCCTGCACAAACTTTGCCCTTGTCTATAGCCTCTTCGTAGCCACTGCCTAAATTAAGATATCTTAGTGCAACTTGATACAAAAGACAGCCTCAAAACAATTCAATTTCATTCTTGTTTTGGATACGGCAGCAAGTGAAACCACGGTGCCGGCTACAGTGGTAAACGTCATCTGGAGCAAAGAGACTATTAAATTAACCCCAACTGAGTGGATTCCCAAAACTATTCCAAGAAATACATTGACTTAAGACAGGCTGTCGTATTCTACGTTACCTCTGCGGTCGTGTCTTATAAACAACCTCTTCAACTATTTTATTAATCAAACTGGAAAAAATAAAAGGTTATAGCTATTCAATCCATCCTGTTAATTTTCGGGTTCCTAGCCATTACCGATTTTTCAGAGACTCGTATTAGTTTCTCGTAAACATAACGTTAAAGCGACGAACCCGGCTAGCAATTTCTACACGACACTCTCACGTAAGTTGACGCGTTTTGGTAATGGTTAGAGGCACCAAAATTCATAGGAATGATTGAATTGCTATAATTTTTTTATTTTATCCGGTTTGAGCTTTTGGAATGCACTTTTTTCATTTTGTCGACCAGTGTAATTCTCTTTCGTGCACGTTGGTTTTCTTGAAAGCTTTAATTTTCTTATTAATATAAAAGAATTCTACTAGAAACGGTGAACGTGGAGGACTCCTGGAATCTATAAAAAAGACTGGATTCCATTACATTACAAAAAAAATAAAATTGAACGAATCTTGTTTGATGAATCCATTTACTTTGGTTCAATAATTACAAATTTTCACGGAGCCGATGATCTTTATAGTCATTTTGACCGATGTTGTGTTCTGTAGTATTTTTTTTTTTTTTGTAGACAGCTAGTGGTTGATCCTGCTGAAATGTCCTCATATCTTATTGTATGTAAAAGAAATGGTGGTCCGAGTCAATATTTCCGCCGTAAATAAAGCTTCAATACGAATTGTGTTAATACATTTTCAAGCGGCATAAACATTTGCGAAGGTACATGCTTCATCTAATCACAGTAACAAAAACCGCGTAATACTTTGCTACTATTTCAATGTCATATCATAGCCAGTATGTAAGCGGTGATAGGTAAAAAAACGGAGGAAAATAAATATCTAATTAACGACATAGTTTATTTCGCTTACAGTAATGATCAGCAACATCTTTTCCAGACACAACCGGTTACAACCTCTTACAATTTTAGTCACGTTTCTAGCTGGTGGTAACAGTGAGAAATAGGTGTACTATTATATTCTAAAAAAAGATTTAACTGATAAAGATCAAGATAATGGCACATATTAGAAGCCTGTCAGACTGCGACTTAGCAGCACACTGTGGAAAAAGAAGTAACCAAGAATGGGCTATTCTAAGTGTGAATAAAAACTGATACTCATACGACTCATGCAGGAATGTGTTAATTGTATGCGGTAAACGTTCTGGATCCGAATGGATTCAGAGTTCACTTGAAGCACGTGTTTTGTCGCGTCTAAGCACATGAGGTAAAAACAGGTTCGACTAGCTCGAAGCACGTGTTCAGCCTGCGGTACTAACATTGACCTACCGTAAACTGAAATATAACTACCAGCCTGGAAAGGAAAATGTAATAAACAAATAAAGACACTTTTTTTTTATACCAAAATATAACCATGGTTTCATCTACTTAATGTAAAAAATTAAGTGCACATTGATGTGTGAATGATAAAAAAAATCACTAGCATTAATGAGCAGAGCTCTGATGTTCTTCAGATTGATCCTTCGACCAGTGCGATCACTTCAATTTGCGGCATACCATTTCGTCGATTAGATGGATCGCGTCCTTCTGGTCCAGCGCCTGTAGAATCTCGATCAAATGATTCAGTTTCATTTTCTGCATCTACAATCAAATTACGAAGGCTAGTTAATAATTTTGCTTTCCCAAGAAATGTTCCCAACCTACCTCAAAGCAATTCAGCAGCATACCGGTGGGATTCGCTGACTGCTCCCACATACTGAAAAATGCGTTGAAGTCAAGCAGTGCACCCACTTCCTTCCACGTTTGATCACGATTCAGCAGTTCACAGAGCTGTGAAAAACACTCCTCATCAAAAGGGTGCTCCTCGACGGTTTCCTCCACAGTTAAATTGTAGGGCACATTCTTCAGCGGGGTTAATTCGGTCGTTTCTTCACCTGGACCCGAGTGCTCTTCAAGTATCCGAACGACTTCCCCCCGGTCGCATGTTAGGTTCATCGACAGCAGCATACTCTCCGTTGACGAGGAACTAGTGGGCGTGAGAGGGGCTTCCGGTTGTTCCGAATCTTCATCGTCCTCATCGGTTGAAGATTCCTTCTCCAACATACCTTTAGGATTGAATCGAAGCAGTTCCTTTATTATCAGTTTGTTATTCGAGTTCGTCAAGTGTCTGGCACCTGCCAGCTGCAGTGGGGTGTAGCCTGCATTATTAGGCTCCTCGGAAAGAGTTTTGTCTACATTTTCCAGAATGTAGTTAACCATGTCCAAAGAGTCCTGTTGAAAAATTTAAAAATTAATACTGGTATTGAAATAAGGGTGGTAACTGTTCTTACGCTTTCCACAGAGATGTGAAGAATATTGTTGCCGTGTTTCAGATCCCGCACCGTGTGAGAGCACCCACTATCCAGCAGGAGTCGGGTAATTTTCAGATTCTTACATAAATTTATCTACGCTTCCGTAAAATGCAGAAAATTGTTATTTGAACTGTTATATCATAGATGGGGAATGCTGCCTGCACAAACTTTGCCCTTGTCTATAGCCTCTTCGTAGCCACTGCCTAAATTAAGATATCTTAGTGCAACTTGATACAAAAGACAGCCTCAAAACAATTCAATTTCATTCTTGTTTTGGATACGGCAGCAAGTGAAACCACGGTGCCGGCTACAGTGGTAAACGTCATCTGGAGCAAAGAGACTATTAAATTAACCCCAACTGAGTGGATTCCCAAAACTATTCCAAGAAATACATTGACTTAAGACAGGCTGTCGTATTCTACGTTACCTCTGCGGTCGTGTCTTATAAACAACCTCTTCAACTATTTTATTAATCAAACTGGAAAAAATAAAAGGTTATAGCTATTCAATCAATCCTGTTAATTTTCGGGTTCCTAGCCATTACCGATTTTTCAGAGACTCGTATTAGTTTCTCGTAAACATAACGTTAAAGCGACGAACCCGGCTAGCAATTTCTACACGACACTCTCACGTAAGTTGACGCGTTTTGGTAATGGTTAGAGGCACCAAAATTCATAGGAATGATTGAATTGCTATAATTTTTTTATTTTATCCGGTTTGAGCTTTTGGAATGCACTTTTTTCATTTTGTCGACCAGTGTAATTCTCTTTCGTGCACGTTGGTTTTCTTGAAAGCTTTAATTTTCTTATTAATATAAAAGAATTCTACTAGAAACGGTGAACGTGGAGGACTCCTGGAATCTATAAAAAAGACTGGATTCCATTACATTACAAAAAAAATAAAATTGAACGAATCTTGTTTGATGAATCCATTTACTTTGGTTCAATAATTACAAATTTTCACGGAGCCGATGATCTTTATAGTCATTTTGACCGATGTTGTGTTCTGTAGTATTTTTTTTTTTTTTTGTAGACAGCTAGTGGTTGATCCTGCTGAAATGTCCTCATATCTTATTGTATGTAAAAGAAATGGTGGTCCGAGTCAATATTTCCTCCGTAAATAAAGCTTCAATACGAATTGTGTTAATACATTTTCAAGCGGCATAAACATTTGCGAAGGTACATGCTTCATCTAATCACAGTAACAAAAACCGCGTAATACTTTGCTACTATTTCAATGTCATATCATAGCCAGTATGTAAGCGGTGATAGGTAAAAAAACGGAGGAAAATAAATATCTAATTAACGACATAGTTTATTTCGCTTACAGTAATGATCAGCAACATCTTTTCCAGACACAACCGGTTACAACCTCTTACAATTTTAGTCACGTTTCTAGCTGGTGGTAACAGTGAGAAATAGGTGTACTATTATATTCTAAAAAAAGATTTAACTGATAAAGATCAAGATAATGGCACATATTAGAAGCCTGTCAGACTGCGACTTAGCAGCACACTGTGGAAAAAGAAGTAACCAAGAATGGGCTATTCTAAGTGTGAATAAAAACTGATACTCATACGACTCATGCAGGAATGTGTTAATTGTATGCGGTAAACGTTCTGGATCCGAATGGATTCAGAGTTCACTTGAAGCACGTGTTTTGTCGCGTCTAAGCACATGAGGTAAAAACAGGTTCGACTAGCTCGAAGCACGTGTTCAGCCTGCGGTACTAACATTGACCTACCGTAAACTGAAATATAACTACCAGCCTGGAAAGGAAAATGTAATAAACAAATAAAGACACTTTTTTTTTATACCAAAATATAACCATGGTTTCATCTACTTAATGTAAAAAATTAAGTGCACATTGATGTGTGAATGATAAAAAAAATCACTAGCATTAATGAGCAGAGCTCTGATGTTCTTCAGATTGATCCTTCGACCAGTGCGATCACTTCAATTTGCGGCATACCATTTCGTCGATTAGATGGATCGCGTCCTTCTGGTCCAGCGCCTGTAGAATCTCGATCAAATGATTCAGTTTCATTTTCTGCATCTACAATCAAATTACGAAGGCTAGTTAATAATTTTGCTTTCCCAAGAAATGTTCCCAACCTACCTCAAAGCAATTCAGCAGCATACCGGTGGGATTCGCTGACTGCTCCCACATACTGAAAAATGCGTTGAAGTCAAGCAGTGCACCCACTTCCTTCCACGTTTGATCACGATTCAGCAGTTCACAGAGCTGTGAAAAACACTCCTCATCAAAAGGGTGCTCCTCGACGGTTTCCTCCACAGTTAAATTGTAGGGCACATTCTTCAGCGGGGTTAATTCGGTCGTTTCTTCACCTGGACCCGAGTGCTCTTCAAGTATCCGAACGACTTCCCCCCGGTCGCATGTTAGGTTCATCGACAGCAGCATACTCTCCGTTGACGAGGAACTAGTGGGCGTGAGAGGGGCTTCCGGTTGTTCCGAATCTTCATCGTCCTCATCGGTTGAAGATTCCTTCTCCAACATACCTTTAGGATTGAATCGAAGCAGTTCCTTTATTATCAGTTTGTTATTCGAGTTCGTCAAGTGTCTGGCACCTGCCAGCTGCAGTGGGGTGTAGCCTGCATTATTAGGCTCCTCGGAAAGAGTTTTGTCTACATTTTCCAGAATGTAGTTAACCATGTCCAAAGAGTCCTGTTGAAAAATTTAAAAATTAATACTGGTATTGAAATAAGGGTGGTAACTGTTCTTACGCTTTCCACAGAGATGTGAAGAATATTGTTGCCGTGTTTCAGATCCCGCACCGTGTGAGAGCACCCACTATCCAGCAGGAGTCGGGTAATTTTCAGATTCTTACACATGATCGCCAAGTGGAGCGCCGTCACCCCGTCATCGTTAGTCACATCAACGCGCGCTCCAATTCGCTTGCAGTGATCCATCAGAGTGCTCAAGCTTTCGATAGCGCCCTCTACCACAGCCCGGTGCAGTACAGAATTCCCACGGTAGTCACAGCCATTGATATTAGTCCCGGCCAGCAGTAGAGCCTCAACCACTTCCACCAGGTTGGCTGAAACAGCCAGATGTAGAGCGCTCTCGTTGCGTTCGTTCATCAAGTTCAGTAGTTCAGGCAGCCGATAGTTCAGCAGTAGATCAATCAACTTGCACACGATGGTAACGTTTCGCCGTTCGATTGCCTTGTGGAGACAACTGGAAGATAAACAGACATCATTAAAAACGTTCAAAGTGAAATCGTTGTGTCATTTTACATTTTTTGTATTAGGAAGTTAACTAACGATTAATTTAGTAGTACAAGAAGCGAAGTAAGTCTGCGTGCGAAATATTTGCAGAGTCATAGAGTGACCGCGATGATGGTAAAACCAGTATTATTTTATGTGTTTAACACACGTAGATGCAATAACGAGGATACAATTACAATGTGTAGTGAATAAAAAAAAAACACAGTAAGGCGAATTCACAAATATTAAACCATTTGCAAGTCGTGAAATGAACTGTTGAAAGCGCTGTGTAAATCTGAAAATCTTTTGAAAATTAATGAGTCCTTTTGTGTCATCCAAGTTACTTAGTGGATTACTTACTTTATTTCGATTATTTTTATGAAATTTATAATTTACATTTCATAAAAATCAAACTCTTACCGTGCTTTTAAGAATGATATTTAAAACAAATTAAGATTAAGCAACAAAACAATTTATTCTTTTATATTTGTTTTCAATATGCAACAATAAGAATTGTCAAAAGTGTTGATATGTCGAAAATGATAAAAATATTATATATAAAAAAAACAATTAACGTCAAATATGCCGAAAATGTTAGGAAAAATTGAAACTTAAATAGAGTTTTTTGAACTATAACTTAAATAGGTATGGTGAAATGTTTGAACTTCGTTTGAATATGATAGCGGTGAATCCAGAGAACAAAATGCAATATTTTTAATTTTCAGTACCGTGAGGCGTCCTAATTCTGCGCGGCTCCTAACTCTGCGCACTTCGTACCAAAATGTTGATGCCGTTTAGTAAGAAAGGAAATATAAGCAGAAAGTTAACAGTTAATATATAGGAAATCACTTCCAAACTTCATTTTTGAAAATCTGCTTTTAATCGATATTTTTTTTACATTTTAATACGAAGTGCGCAGAATTAAGAACCGCGCAGAATTAGAGCGGTATTTAGACCAAAAATTGTGATATTTTTTGAAAACATTTTTTTTTATTACTTTATTAGGGTGGCTTTCAGCCACATGCTGGTTCGCCATCATTTTTGAAAACGTTTATATGATTACTTACAGCCTAGAACGGAAAACGTGATTGAAATGAGGTCGATATCTTGTACCGTTTTTGAGTAATGAAGAAAAGCAACCCCCGTAAAAAATCTTACTGTAATATGAATAATCATGCATGTATAACGCAAGAGATTAACGCTCTTGTTCATCATTTACCCCCCTTACGATAACACTGGTCAACACAGGTTTTGCCGTAAAGCTCAAAATGGAAAAATATGACTTTAGCTTTTTAACCGTTCTTGTGAGTTTTGATGCCCATAGTTTGGTTAGAGGTGCGTTAAAAGGCATTAGAGTAATCGCTCGCCGGGCTCGTCGCATGTACGTTTCCTTATGGAAAAACTTATTGAGGTCTCTGAACACTTTACACACTTTCGACTTGGCTGGTATCACCTAAATTCCAAGCCAGGTCGAAGGTGCGTGAATTTTTTAATGACTTGAATGAAGTTTACCCGTAAGCAAACGTAAAAACGACGAACCCGGGGAGCGATTGCTCCGCGGCTTTTTGACGCACTTGTAAGTAACCAAACCAGGGGCACCGAAGAGTTAAAGTTTCTCATATTTTTCCAGTTTGAGCTCTACGGTAACCATTAGGGTGGGACAAAAAATAAATGTTAGCTCCCATGCACTTTTCGTGTTCCTTATGGGTCCCATAACAACTGTGTAACCTTTCAGATCGATCGGTAAACGCCCGATTTGCGCCCGATTTTTAAAGTTTCCATACGATTTTATATGGGAAAATCCACTTTTTTTTAAACTTATTCTCTAGAAATTCCAAGTTGGCCCCTAAAAATATGTCCATGATATTTGTAGTAAATTTTCCTGAGAAAAACTCTTCTAAAGACCGTAAGGCGCTACGATGCTTGTAGAAACAGCTATTCACCCCAAACTGATCGAATGTCTGACGGACGGCTCACCATTGCAACACTGCTACAGCATGCTGCTATTGCAAACTCGCTTAAGTATGAGAAATAATTTCGCGTGGAATTAATTTTCAAAGTGTAACTTTTGCTCAAAGTATCTTCGGGGAAGCCGCCAAGATAAATTTAAGCGATATCATTTCCCATCACATGGTTGAATTTGCAACAGCATCATGCTGCAGCAGTATTGCTAGTAAAATTCAATGGTGAGCCATTCGTCAGATATTGAATCA
Organism: Wyeomyia smithii; assembly: GCF_029784165.1. Taxonomy (NCBI): domain Eukaryota; kingdom Metazoa; phylum Arthropoda; class Insecta; order Diptera; family Culicidae; genus Wyeomyia; species Wyeomyia smithii. The sequence continues at coordinate 31,959,718 of NC_073695.1, read as the reverse complement.
GTCTGGGGTGAATATCTTTTTTCACAAACAAGGTAGCGCCTTGCGGTCTTCAGGAGAGCTTTTCCCAGGAAAATTTCGTATAAGTATCATGTATTGATATATTTTTAGAAGCCAACTGGACATCTCTATAGAAAAAGTTTTGAAATGTGGTTTTTCTCATATGAAATCGTATGGAAGCTTTAAAAATCGGGCGCAAATCGGACGTTTCACCGATCGATCTGAAAAGTTACACAGTCGTTATAGGACCCATAAGGAACACGAAAAGTGCATGGGAGCGAAAAAATAACACCATCGCTTTTTTCCCATATAACCGTGTCCCAGTCTAGTAACCATGTGTTAGCCAGTGTTATCATCACAATGATGTCCTATCATAGAGTGCAAAAATCATTCTGTGCCGAACACGCATCAGTACTGGACGTGTTTGGTGATCGGTCCGATAGAGTATAAAACAAAAGACGTGTGAACAAGTGTTGGCATTGTTTGCCTGGTCGAGTGAAATAAATCCGGGTTCAAGGTCGTTCCTTTGTGCAACTGTTTCGCATCGTGACTGCCAGCTGGTGCGTAAGCCGATTTGGCTGCTGGCTGGATTGTGCTACAGCAGTGGACGAGACACAAACGAGGAAAAAGAAGAAGCCATCAGTGTCAGCGAGTCGTATCGCTGTGTGGAGTGATCTCACACCTGGCTCGCTGCTGGTGGCTGTTTGGTGCTGCTGTATTGGTGCTGCTGGCTGTAACGGCTGCTACTTCGAACGATCGGACAACCAACCTTACTGGAAGGGAGAAATAAAAAGGTACGTGTTCTTGTCAGCGCTAGTGCGCTAAACATAGCGCGATGGATGTAGATCCCTCGCCTCCCGCGCCACCATCCCCGAACCCCTCTGACCCTGACCCTTCTGTTACCCCCTCCCCTGTTCATTCTTCAGTCCCCCCTCGCCCCAGGCTTTACCCAGACGGAGCCCAGGGCAGCTATACTGTTTATTTTCGGCCAAAGGCAGGACCGAAATCGAAAAAGTTGAACCTCTTGCAGATTTCTAAAGACCTGACGAAGGAGTACAAGGGCGTGACCGAAATTTCCAAGGTCCGGCCTAACAAGCTCCGTGTCGTGGTCGGTAACCTGAAAGAGGCCAACGATATAGCTTGCTCTGAGCTCTTCACACGCGAGTATCGCGTTTACATACCCGCACGAGACGTGGAGATCGACGGTGTCATAACCGATTCGAGTCTGTCCGTCGAGTGTATACTGCAAAGTGCCAAAGGGTGCTTTAAGAACAAAACGTGTCCCGAAGTAAAGGTGCTCGACTGCAAGCAATTGCGGTCAGCATCGATCATCGGTGGCAAAACAGTATACACTCCGTCAGACTCGTTTCGAGTTACGTTCGCCGGGTCTGCACTACCAAGCCACGTCTCGATCCACCGGGTTCGTCTCCCTGTGAGGCTCTACGTGCCCCGCGTCATGAACTGCCTGAATTGCAAGCAGTTAGGCCATACAGCCGCCTACTGCTGCAATAAGGCACGTTGTGGCAAGTGTGGGGAGTCTCATGCGGAAGATTCTTGCAGTGTTAACGCTGAAAAGTGTATTCACTGCGGAGAAAATCTGCATGAGCTCTCGACATGTGCGGTGTACATGCAGCGCAGGGATAAAATAAAACGGTCTCTCAAAGAGCGTTCAAAGCGTTCCTACGCTGACATGCTGAAGAAGACCGTTACCACTTCTCCCGTTACTTCGAACCCCTTCGATCTGTTGCCCTCTGAGGAAACCGATTCTGACGATTCACCAGCGGGAGCATCTTACGCCAATCCTGGGGAGTCTAGAAAGAGGAAAAATATTTCCTCTCCTAAACTTCCCAGAAAAGGTCCTAAGATTTCTCAAAGTGAAATGAAAGTTACAAACAAACCAAACAGTGCTGCGGAAAAACCGAAGCAAACTCCTCCTGGGCTGGCAAATTTAAAGTCCCAGAAGGAGTTCCCAGCACTGCCAGGAACATCTAAAACCCCAGTTGCTCCTTTTACACTCCCAGTTGATGAAACAAACTCTGGATTAGTGAAATTTTCTGACATTGTGGACTGGATTTTTGAAACTTTCAATGTACCCGATCCAGTTAAAATTTTTCTTACAGCATTCCTCCCAACAGTTAGATCATTTTTGAAGCAGTTGACTGCCCAATGGCCTCTCCTTGCAGCGATTGTATCCTTCGATGCCTAATTCAACTGCGTATATGAAGGATTCTATCTCTGTCTTACAGTGGAATTGTAGAAGTATTTTACCAAAAATTGATTCGTTTAAAGTTTTGATAAATAAAAACAAATGCGATGCATTTTCCCTTTGTGAAACTTGGCTTACTTCAAATATTGATCTCAACTTCCATGATTTTAATATTATTCGCCTTGATCGAGACACCCCATATGGAGGAGTACTTTTAGGGATTAAAAAGTGCTATTCTTTCTATCGTATTAACCTCCCCTCGATTCCAGGCATCGAAGTTGTCGCATGTCAAATGACAATACAAGGTAAAGAGCTTTGTATTGCCTCAATATATATTCCCCCCAGAGCACAGGTTGGGCAACGGCTGCTCTTTGATTTAATAGAACTTCTTCCCTCGCCACGTTTGATTTTGGGAGACTTCAACTCTCATGGCGTGGCTTGGGGTTCCCCATACAATGATAACCGCTCCTCTTTAATCTATAACCTTTGCGATGACTTCGACATGACTATTTTAAACAACGGTGAAATGACACGTATCCCGAAACCTCCAGCGCGCCCAAGCGCTTTGGATCTATCCTTATGTTCGACGTCGCTACGGTTGGATTGCACATGGAAGGTAATCCTCGATCCTCACGGTAGCGACCATCTGCCTATTCTTATTTCAATTACTAACGGGTCAACTCGCATGCGACCAATTGACATTCCGTATGACCTCACACGAAATGTCGATTGGAAGTTATACGAGGAAATGATTTCAAAAGCGGTCGAGTCGATTCAACATCATTCACCACTTGAAGAATACAACCTCCTCGCGGGCTTGATTCTCGACGCCGCGTTGCAAGCCCAAACGAAGAAATATCCCGGCGTAACGATCAAAGAACGGCCTCCCACTCCGTGGTGGGACCAAGAGTGCTCCGATGTCTACACGCAAAGATCCGACGCGTTTAAGGCCTACCAGACGGGAGGTATACCTGGCGACTATTTACGGTATTCGGAGCTTGATACCAAGCTTAAAAGCTTGGCTGAAGCAAAGAAACGTGGATATTGGCGTCGGTTCGTGAACGAGACGTCGAGGGAGACATCGATGAGCACTCTTTGGAACACAGCCCGAAGAATGCGGAATCGCGTAACGGTCAACGAAAGCGAGGAGTCTTCAAGTAGGTGGATATTTGATTTTGCCAGGAAAGTATGTCCGGACTCTGTTCCTGCGCAAAATATTGTTCGCGATGCGTCTCCGGGCCACGACGCGATAGAATCACCTTTTACGATGGCAGAACTTTCAGTTGCCCTCCTGTCCTGTAACAAAAACGCGCCTGGATTAGATAGAATCAAATTCAACTTGTTGAAGAATCTACCCGGCAATGCCAAGAGGCGCTTGTTGAACTTGTTCAATAAGTTCCTGGAGCAAAACATTGTACCGCAGGATTGGAGGCAAGTGAAGGTGATCGCCATCCAAAAACCAGGGAAACCAGCTTCTAATCACAACTCTTATAGGCCGATTGCAATGCTATCCTGTATCCGGAAATTGATGGAAAAAATGATACTCCGTCGTTTAGACCACTGGGTCGAATCAAATGGTCTACTATCAGAAACTCAATTTGGCTTCCGCCGTGCCAAAGGGACGAATGATTGTCTTGCGTTGCTTTCAACAGATATTCAGCTGGCGTATGCTCGTAAAGAACAAAGGATTTTCTCCAATTTTGAACAATTTTTTGCACAATTTGTTGTCCGAAAAGCACATGCATTTTACGCATGGCGATTTGGCAACTTTTCGCATTAGCTACATGGGCCTTCCCCAGGGCTCATGTTTAAGCCCCCTTCTTTACAACTTTTATGTAAATGACATCGACGAATGTCTGGCAAATTCATGCACGATAAGACAACTTGCAGACGACAGTGTAATCTCTGTTACAGGAGCCAAAGCTGCCGATTTGCAAGGACCATTGCAAGATACCTTGGACAATTTGTCTGCTTGGGCTTTACAGCTAGGTATCGAATTCTCTCCGGAGAAGACTGAGATAGTAGTTTTTTCTAGGAAGCATGAACCTGCTCAGCTTCAAACACAATTAATGGGTAAAACGATTTCTCAGGTTTTGGTACACAAATATCTTGGTGTCTGGTTCGACTCTAAAGGCACCTGGGGTTGTCACGTGAGGTATCTGATGAAAAAATGTCAACAAAGAGTGAATTTTCTTCGTACAATAACCGGACAATGGTGGGGAGCCCATCCAGGAGACCTTATAAGGCTTTACCAAACAACGATATTGTCTGTTATTGAATACGGGTGTTTCTGCTTCCGCTCCGCAGCAAACACACATTTGATCAAACTGGAGCGAATACAATATCGTTGTTTGCGTATCGCCTTAGGTTGCATGCAGTCGACCCATACGATGAGTTTGGAGGTTTTAGCTGGAGTACTACCATTGAAAAACCGCTTCTGGAGCCTGTCTTCTCGTATTCTAATCAAATGTGAGGTCTTGAACCGTCCCGTGATTGAAAATTTTGGAAGGTTAATCGAACTTAATTCTCAAACCCGTTTTATGACATTGTATTTCAATCACATGTCCCAAAATATTAACCCTTCTTCGAATATTCCAAATCGTGTCGACTTATCAAATACTTCTGATTCTACTGTGTTTTTCGATACATCCATGATAGAAGAAACTCGTGGAATCCCGGATCATTTACGCGTGCAGCAGATCCCTAAAATTTTTTCCAATAAATATCGAAACATCAACTGCGACAATATGTACTACACTGACGGATCACTTCTTGATGGGTCCACTGGCTTCGGTATCTTCAATAACAATTTAACCGTCTCCCATAAGCTCGATAATCCTGCTTCTGTTTACGTCGCAGAATTAGCTGCAATTCAGTACACCCTAGGGATTATCGAAAAAATGCCCACGGACCATAATTTCATCTTTACGGACAGTCTCAGTTCCATTGAGGCTCTCCGATCGATGAAAGATGTTAAGCACTCTCCGTATTTCCTGGGGAAAATACGGGAACATCTGAGTGCTTTATCCGAAAAATCTACTCAGATTACCTTAGCGTGGGTCCCTTCTCACTGCTCGATACCGGGTAATGAGAAAGCGGACTCTTTGGCTAAGGTGGGCGCAACAAACGGTGATATTTATGAAAGACCAATTGCCTTTAATGAATTTTTCGCACTTGTACGTCAGAATACGATCATCAGTTGGCAAAATGCTTGGACCAGAGGGGAATTGGGAAGGTGGTTACATTCCATAATCCCCAAAGTATCGACGAACCCGTGGTTCAAGGGGTTGGATGTAGGTCGGGATTTCATTTGCGTGATGTCCCGGCTTATGTCCAATCACTATAGATTTGACGCGCATCTCCGTCGTGTTGGGCTCGGGGAAAGTGGTATCTGTGCCTGTGGTGAAGGTTATCACGACATAGAGCATGTGGTTTGGTCATGCCCTGTACACCGTGACGCCAGGTCTAAATTAATAGCTTCCCTGCAGGCCGAGGGTAGACAGCCGGCTGTTCCTGTTCGTGATGTCTTGGCGAGCCGTGACCTATCCTACATGTCCCTTATATACGTTTTCCTGAAATCCATCCACGCCCCAGTCTAGTCCCGTTCCCCTCCGTCTACACCCAACAAAACGACAAGAACACGTTTGAACCTTAAGCACAAAACCAGCAACCAGACCCCGCACAATAGAACCAGGACCCAAGGACTACGAGCCTCTGTCCCAACTCACGACATCGTGGCTCAGCAGAACGAATCCATACATGCCATTCGACGATTATCAGACGACCATTGAACAACAAAACACTGATTGGAAATCCCATGCTAGTTTTAAGTTAGACTTAATTTCAGCTCGTAGTCGGCAGCGAGGATAAAAAATTTGCTTTAGTTTTTAAGTCATCAGATATAATTGGCGCCGTTAAACATTAAATTGTATTTGTGCCGTGTCAAATAAATGTTATGTGAAGAAAAAAAAAAATAGAGTGCAAAAAATCTAAAAATGACAAAAATGTCAAAACTGTTGAAATTGCCAAATACTTCGAAAATGGCAAAGATGTCAAAGATTTTAAAATTATAAAATATATCAATAATGTCAAAAAATTCAACAATTACAAAAATGTCCCAAATGTCAAAAATGTCCCAAATGTCTAAAACATCAAAATGTTATGCCTGACAAAACTGTTAAAAATGTCAGAACTATCAGTAATGTCAATACATATATGACTTTGGTCCACACAGGTGTAGCTCGAAAGATTATAGGTTTTAAGCCATTCCTGTGAATTTTGGTGCCCCCAGTCACCAACAGTTTTTCAGAGACTTAAATAAGTTTTCTCGTAGACATGAAGTTGAAGCGACGAACCCGCTGAGCAATCACTATGCGAACTCTCACGTAAGGTGACGCGTTCTGGTAATAGCTAGGGGCATTAAAATTCACAGGAATGGTCAAAAAGCTATATTCTTTCTATGGCAGTTATTTTAAGCTTTAGGGCAGCTCTTTTTTTCGCATTTGTCGATCAGTGTAATGGAATCAGACTTTTTTTATTTATTTTGCGCAAGTGTTTGGTTATTTTTAAAAAAAATAAGAATAATCTTAATTTTGACTAACCCACTTAAAGTCAGAAAACACATTTGTTACAAAAAAAATGAACAATTGTATCTTGTATCCAGTTTTTATGAAAATGCAGTCAAACGAAAAACAAAAAAATATTTGTTTATTTTAGTTTTTAATTTTTTTATTGATACTTTTCTCATTTCTATGATTAATTGTTAAATGCATATATTTTTTAAAGTTTTTTTTATTCCTCCAATTTACTTTTTTTAAGCTTTTAATATATTTACTTATTTTTTGTTTATTTTCAATTTCCTTAACATTGTTTCAAAATGTTTTTTTTTATTTATTTTTTTAAGAATAAATTATTATTTTTTATCTTTTTATTTTTTTCATCTATTTTATCTTCTTTTTCGGTTATACTTATATTTTCTTTTTTTTTTCTTTTTTGTATTGTTTTTAACCTTTTTTTAATTTTGTATGTTTTTTGCATGATTTTATCTTTTCTATTTTTTTTCATTTTTCATTTAATGAATCAATTAGGGAACGTTCATCTATCATGCAACGCCAATAAAACTATTTCGACACTCTCTCTTTTAGTATAGATCTTGAAAATTTTCCTCCGTTTGGTCATAAATGTCATAAATGTCATAAATATTATAAATGTTATAAATGTCATAAATGTCATAAATGTCATAAATGTCATAAATGTCATTAATGTCATAAATGTCATTAATGTCATAAATGTCATTAATGTCATAAATGTCATAAATGTCATAAATGTCATAAATGCATTCGTTGTTTTGCTTTCGTCTCGATTAGACGCAAATTGTTTATCTTCGTGTGATTCGCAAAATAACAATACACGAGTTATCGTACGGGTGTTTTTTTTCGATCATTTCTTGTGCTGTGCGATAACAATAGTCTGCAATATATCGGCAGAAACATCTTCTGCACACTGGTAGGGGCAGGCTACCCCGCCAGTGATCTGATACGCAGCTGATATATCAGCAAGAACAATTCTCCCGCACCGCTGTTACCCCGCTAGCAGCACGGACCACCATACGATCGAGCGAGTAGAAGTCAACTACAAGTGGCATCTACAAGGTCGCGTGTAAGATACGGCCACTGTGTCACAACACGAAGCTGGATCGTCATTGTTTGTTCTGCGGAGACACTCGATTGATCCTACTATCAGCCGTTAGGTCGTGACTTAGACGTTCGGTGAAGTATTCACTTTAGATTTTTTATGATTATTATTAATATATTACTATCAATATTATTATTATTAATATTATTATTATTGTTATTATTATTATAATTATTATTATTATTATTATTATTATTATTATTATTATTATTATTATTATTATTATTATTATTATTATTATTATTATTATTATTATTATTATTATTATTATTATTATTATTATTATTATTATTATTACTAATATTATTACTATTGTTATTAGTATTAATATTACTGTCTTTTTTTTAATTTTGATCTATTGTAGTTTGAAAAATTGTTTTTAAAATTTAATATCAACTACTTGTTCCTACTTCCTACTACTTGTACTTCCGGCCCATAAAAAAACCTTTGAATATAATTCAAATAGGCAAAGACCTGGCAAAACAGTTTTTGGCCGTAACCGAGATTACGAAGGTGAGGCCGAACAAACTGCGAGTTGTCGTGAGTAGCTTGAAGCAAGCAAACGAAATTGCTAGCTACGAGCTCTTTACAAGGGAGTACCGCGTGTACATCCCTGCCAAGGACGTGGAGATCGACGGTGTGGTTACCGAAGGAAGCCTCACGGTCGATGACATTTTGCGTCACGGGGTTGGCTGCTTCAAGAACCCCCTGATCCAAGATGTAAAGATACTGGATGTCAAGCAATTGCATTCAGTATCCATCGAAGAAGGGAAGAAGAAATTCCTCCCTTCGGACTCCTTCCGTGTAACATTCGCCGGATCCGCACTGCCGAACTACATCTCTTTGGACAGGGTTCGTCTGCCTGTACGCCTGTTCGTACCGCGGGTAATGCATTGCCAAAACTGCAAGCAGTTAGGTCATACAGCCACCTACTGCTGCAACAAGGCACGCTGCAGCAAGTACGGAGGCAATCATGCTGAGACCGCTTGCAGTGAGGATACTGAAAAGTGTCTTTACTGCGAGGGAACTCGGCATGACCTTTCGGCGTGTCCCGCGTACAAACAGCGCGAGGAAAAAATTAAGCGTTCCCTTAAGGAACGATCAAAGCGCTCTTTTGCAGAAATGCTTAAGAGGGCTGAGCCACCCTCGACAGGAAACATCTTTTCCTTTTTGCCAACCGATGAGGGTACATCTGACGATCCCGTCGAAGGGTGTTCTTATGCCTCGCCAGAGGGATCTAGGAAGAGGAGAATGCTCAACTCTCCTAATCTTTCTCGCAAAGGTCGTAAGATAACCCCTAGCGGAATGACCAATAAGACAACACAAAAAGGAAGCGGTGAAGAAAAACCGAAGCAAGTACCACCCGGTTTTAATTTCAAATCAAACCAGGAGTACCCACCGCTTCCTGGGGCACCAAAAACCCCTCGTGCACCCATTTCTCGATCAGAAGACATAAAAGAAACAGGGTTCATAAAATTCTCTGATATTGTGGACTGGATATTTAAAACTTTCAACATGCCAGATCCCGTTCAAAACGTTCTTCTTGCCCTTCTCCCTACAGTGAAAACCTTTTTGAAGCAACTCACAGCAACTTGGTCCCTCATTTCAGCTATCGTATCTTTCGATGACTAATACTTCGAAAGAGGTTAGGAATTTTGTCACTGTGTTACAGTGGAACTGCAGAAGTATCATCCCCAAATTTCATTTATTTTCACATTTGATAAACACATACAATTGTGATGCGTTCGCGCTCTGTGAAACTTTTCTCAATTCAAATGACCAACTTAATTTCCACGATTTCAACATCATTCGTCGAGATCGAGACTCACACGGTGGAGGGGTACTTTTAGGGATCAAAAAGTGCTATTCTTTTTTCAGAATCGACATCCCCTCGATCTCGAATATTGAAGTTGTTGCCATTCAAACGAATATGAATGGGAAAGACCTTTGCCTTGTTTCGTTATATATTCCCCCATCCGCGCGGATTGAACAGAAGCAACTCCTTGATATAGCAGAACTGCTTCCCGCACCTTTTTTGGTTTTGGGAGATTTTAACTCTCACTGTTCGCTATGAGGGTCGCTGTACGACGACAACCGATCTTCTTTAATCTGTAACTTGATCGACGACTTCAATATGACAGTTTTGAATACTGGGGAAGCGACACGTGTACCTAATCCTCCAGCACGTGAAAGCGTGCTTGACCTATCCCTCTGCTCGACATCACTAGCGTTAGATTGCCAGTGGAAAGTAATCAACGATCCCCACGGTAGTGATCATCTTCCAATCGTTATATCAATTGCTAATGGTTCAACTTCCCCGAACCCAATCAATATTTCCTACGACCTTACACGTAATATTGATTGGAAGTGTTATGAGTCTATTATAGCGCAATCTATCGAGACTCACGAGGAACTTCCTCCGGAGGAAGAATACGCGTTCTTAGCTGGCTTGATAATCGACGCCGCGACTCAAGCTCAGACGAAACCGATACCCGGGGTAACGATTAGACAGCGCCCTCCCAACAAATGGTGGGACAAAGAGTGCTCTGAGCTGTACGCGCGAAGGTCCGCGGCGTATAAGGACTACCGGGAGTACGGCACTGTCAACCTACTTCGAAAGTACGAGGCACTGGGCAGGCAGATGAAGAGCTTAGTAAAGGCGAAAAAACGCGGGTACTGGCGGCAATTCGTAAACGCGTTGTCGAGGGAAACAGCGATGAGCACTCTTTGGGATACCGCCAGGCGCATGCGGAACCGTGACGTTTCGAATGAGAGTGAGGAGTATTCAGATCGCTGGATACTCGATTTTGCCAAAAAGGTCTGTCCGGACTCTGTACCGGAACAGAAAACCTTTCGCGACGCGTTTTTAGTAACCACGGAAGAGCCCCCATTTTCGATGTTGGAATTTTCAATGGCTCTCCTGTCGTGCAACAATAAGGCTCCAGGGTTAGATAGAATAAAATTCAACCTGTTGAAGAATCTACCCGACTCTGCAAAAAGGCGCTTGTTGAATTTGTTCAACAAGTTTCTTGAGCTAAATATTGTTCCGCATGACTGGAGGGAGGTAAAAGTCATTGCTATTCGGAAACCCGGGAAACCTGCCTCTGATTAAATCCATATAGGTCGATTGCGATGCTCTCTTGCCTCCGGAAATTAATGGAGAGAATGATCCTCTTACGGTTAGACAAATGGGTCGAAACAAACGGTTTACTTTCAAATACTCAATTTGGCTTTCGCCGGGGCAAAGGGACGAACGATTGCCTAGCGTTGCTTTCTACTGAAATTCAACTCGCATTTGCTCGAAAAGAGCAAATGGCTTCTGCGTTCTTGGATATTTAGGGGGCTTTTGACTCTGTCTCTGTAGAAGTTTTAAGCGCGAAACTTCATTCGCAGGGACTTTCACTAAATCTGAATAACTTTTTGCTCAATTTGTTGTCAGAAAAGCATATGTATTTCTCACATGGCGATTCGACAACTTCCCGAATTAGTTACATGGGCCTTCCCCAGGGCTCATGTTTAAGTCCTCTCTTATATAATTTTTACGTCAATGACATCGATGAATGTCTTGCAAATTCATGCACGCTAAGGCAACTTGCAGACGATAGCGTTGTATCCATTACTGGTAGCGAGGCTAGCGATCTGCAAGGACCATTGCAAGATACCTTAGACAATTTGTCTGAATGGGCTTTTAAGCTGGGTATCGAATTCTCTCCGGAGAAAACTGAGTTGGTCGTTTTTTCTAGGAAGCATAACCCAGCTCAGCTGCAGCTCCTACTAACGGGTAAAACAATCACTCAGGTTTTAGTCGCTAAATATCTCGGGGTCTGGTTCGACTCTAAATGCACCTGGGCTTGCCATATTAGGTATCTGACACGAAAATGCCAACAGAGGATTAATTTTCTTCCTACGATTACCGGAACCTGGTGGGGAGCCCACCCAGGAGACCTTCTAAGGCTTTACCAAACAACGATATTGTCTGTAATTGAGTACGGGTATTTTTGCTTCCGCTCCGCAGCAAACACATATTTGATCAAAGTGGAACGAATACAATATCGTTGTTTGCGTATTGCCTTAGGTTGCATGCAGTCGACCCATACGATGAGTCTTGAAGTGCTAGCGGGTATTCTTCCATTGAAACATCGTTTTTGGAATCTCTCTTACCGGTTGCTAATTTGATGCACAGTTATGAACTCATTAGTAATTGAAAATTTCGAGAGGTTGGTCGACCTTCAATCTCAATCCAGATTTATGACTTTATATTTTGACTATATGCCTCAAGATAATTATCCTTCTTCATACGATTCCTCCAATGTCGCACTTTTAGATACTTCTAATAATGCTATATTCTTCGACACCACCATGAAACAAGACATTTCTGGTATCCCGGATCAATTGCGACCCCAAGAGATCCCTAAAATTGTTTCCAATAAGTTTTAGCATGTTAGTTATGATAAAAGGTTTTACACTGACGGATCTAATCTAGATGAGTCCACTGGCTTCGGTGTTTTCCACGAAAATTTTACCGCCTCCTACAAACTCGATGCTCCTGCTTCCGTGTACGTCGCAGAACTTGCTGCCATTCAGTACTCTCTTGGGATCATCGAAACCCTGCCCATAGACCACTACTTCATCTTCACAGACAGTCTCAGTGCCATTGAGGCTCTGCGATCGATGAAGACTGTGAAGCACACCCCGTATTTCCTGGGGAAAATACGGCGGTTTTTAAGTGCTTCAACAGATAAAAATTACCGAGTTACCTTAGCGTGGGACCCTTCTCATTGTTCCATTCCGGGCAATGAAAAGGCTGACGCTTTAGCTAAGGTGGGTGCTATTGATGGCGATATTTATGTAAGACCAATTGCTTATGATGAATTTTATAGCATTTTGCGTCGGAAAACACTCAACAGTTGGCAATTATCATGGAACTCAGATGAACTGGGACGGTGGCTATATTCCATTTTTCCTAATGTATCGACGAAAGCATGGTTCAAGGGGTTGGATGTAGGTCGGGACCTCATTCGCGTGATGTCCAGACTTATGTCCAATCACTACACGTTAAACACGCATCTCTTTCGTATAGGGCTTGTAGACAGTTATCACTGCGTTTGTGGCGATGGCTACCATGACATCGAGCATGTTGTTTGGTCGTGTACCGAATACTGTGGTGTTAGGTCTGAGCTTATAGATTCCCTTCGGGCCCGAGGAAAACAACCGGACGTACCCGTTAGAGACATTCTGGGAAGCGGTGATCTCCAGTACATGACACAGCTATACGGGTTTATAAAAAATGCTGGCATTAAAATTTGATTTCTTTTATCTATTTGCTAGAATACAATTTCTGTCACAAACTGAAAGAGAATGATACACCCGGCTGGAGACACTAAAACGAAGACTCGGCATCTCTATGTTTACGCAGAGACCTCAGACCAAAACTGCTCAAACAGAACATCACTGGTTAGCCACGTACAAATGAATACATTCTGTAATATAAAATAGTTAAAAACAAAATTGTAACACCCCTCCTCTCACCTTAAATCCCCACTAGCTCGTAGTCGGCCGCGAGAATAAAAAAGGCCTCCCTCTTTTCCCTGCTAATTTAGAATTTAAAAAAAATGTACTTGGCTCAGTTAAACATAAATTGTATCGTGCCGTGTCAAATAAACTATTTAAAAACTAAATGTCATAAATGTCATAAATGTCATAAATGTCATAAATGTCATAAATGTCATAAATGTCATAAATGTCATAAATGTCATAAATGTCATAAATGTCATAAATGTCATTAATGTCATAAATGTCATAAATGTCATAAATGTCATAAATGTCATGAATGTCATAAATGTCATAAATGTCATAAATGTCATAAATGTCAAAAATGTCATAAATGTCATAAATGTCATAAATGTCATAAATGTCATAAATGTCATTGATGTCATAAATGTCATAAATGTCATAAATGTCATAAATGTCATGTAACAAATGCCATAAATGTAATAAGTGTCATGATTGTCATAAATGTCACAAATGTCATAAATGTCATAAATGTCATAAGTGTCATAAGTGTCATAAATGTCATTAATGTCACAAATGTAATAAGTGTCATTAATGTCATAAATATCATAAATGTCAGAAATGTCAGAAATGTCATAAATGTCAGAAATGACAGAAATGCCAAAAATGGCAGAAATGTCAAAAATGTCAAAAATGTCATAAATGCCAAGAATGTCAAAAATGTCAGAGATGCCAAAAATGTCATAAATGTCAACAATATCGAAAATGTCAAAAATTTGATAAATGTCAAAATGTCAAAGATGTCAAAAATTTCAAAAATGTCAAAAATGTCATAAATGTAAAAAATGTCATAAATGTAAAAAATGTCATATATGTCAAAAATGTCATAAATGTCAAAAATGTCATAAATGTCATAAATGTCATAAATGTCATAGTTGTCATAAATGTCATAAATGTAATAAATGTCATAAATGTCATAAATGTCATAAATGTCATAAATGTCATAAATGTCATAAATGTCATAAATGTCATAAATGTCATAAATGTCATAAATGTCATAAATGTCATAAATGTCATAAATGTCATAAATGTCATAAATGTCATAAATGTCATAAATGTCATAAATCTCATAAATGTCATAAATGTCATAAATGTCATGTCATAAATGTCATAAAGGTCATAAATGTCATAAATGTCGTAAATGTCATAAATGTCATAAACAGACTTCCTGAAATCTCGCTCGCACAAAGAAGAGACAGTGTGCTTTGCGCTGCAAGTCTCGTTTCTCATTCAGTCGCTTCGTGCTGTGTGCAGCGTGCGAGCGAGAAAACTTACCATTCGTACGAGCCATGTCTCGTCACATGGGAATTTTTTTGCGACGTACACGAAGATACCTCGTCTCTCAACTTAACGAGTGCGGTGCATGGGCGACGCGTACTTGAGACAGCTTGCGTGCAAAATCTCGTGAGCTCGTCTCGCGAGCTTGCCTCGCATGTTGCTTCGCGCTAATGGTGCGAGAAGGAAATTTATTTTGCGCAGAAGGATACAGGCAGGGGATTTCATGTTTTTTTTTATTTACGATGTTATAGCAGCATGCATCAGAACACCGTTAGAATTATCAATGATAAAACCTAGGTAGCATTCTGTGCCGAACACGCATCAGTACTGGACGTGTTTGGTGATCGGTCCGATAGAGTATAAAACAAAAGACGTGTGAACAAGTGTTGGCATTGTTTGCCTGGTCAAGTGAAATAAATCCGGGTTCAAGGTCGTGCCTTTGTGCAACTGTTTCGCATCGTGACTGCCAGCTGGTGCGTAAGCCGATTTGGCTGCTGGCTGGATTGTGCTACAGCAGTGGACGAGACACAAACGAGGAAAAAGAAGAAGCCATCAGTGTCAGCGAGTTGTATCGCTGTGTGGAGTGATCTCACACCTGGCTCGCTGCTGGTGGCTGTTTGGTGCTGCTGTATTGGTGCTGCTGGCTGTAACGGCTGCTACTTCGAACGATCGGACAACCAACCTTACTGGAAGGGAGAAATAATAAGGTACGTGTTCTTGTCAGCGCTAGTGCGCTAGACTTAGCGCGATGGATGTAGATCCCTCGCCTCCCGCGCCACCATCCCCGAACCCCTCTGACCCTGACCCTTCTGTTACCCCCTCCCCTGTTCATTCTTCAGTCCCCCCTCGCCCCAGGCTTTACCCAGACGGAGCCCAGGGCAGCTATACTGTTTATTTTCGGCCAAAGGCAGGACCGAAATCGAAAAAGTTGAACCTCTTGCAGATTTCTAAAGACCTGACGAAGGAGTACAAGGGCGTGACCGAAATTTCCAAGGTCCGGCCTAACAAGCTCCGTGTCGTGGTCGGTAACCTGAAAGAGGCCAACGATATAGCTTGCTCTGAGCTCTTCACACGCGAGTATCGCGTTTACATACCCGCACGAGACGTGGAGATCGACGGTGTCATAACCGATTCGAGTCTGTCCGTCGAGTGTATACTGCAAAGTGCCAAAGGGTGCTTTAAGAACAAAACGTGTCCCGAAGTAAAGGTGCTCGACTGCAAGCAATTGCGGTCAGCATCGATCATCGGTGGCAAAACAGTATACACTCCGTCAGACTCGTTTCGAGTTACGTTCGCCGGGTCTGCACTACCAAGCCACGTCTCGATCCACCGGGTTCGTCTCCCTGTGAGGCTCTACGTGCCCCGCGTCATGAACTGCCTGAATTGCAAGCAGTTAGGCCATACAGCCGCCTACTGCTGCAATAAGGCACGTTGTGGCAAGTGTGGGGAGTCTCATGCGGAAGATTCTTGCAGTGTTAACGCTGAAAAGTGTATTCACTGCGGAGAAAATCTGCATGAGCTCTCGACATGTGCGGTGTACATGCAGCGCAGGGATAAAATAAAACGGTCTCTCAAAGAGCGTTCAAAGCGTTCCTACGCTGACATGCTGAAGAAGACCGTTACCACTTCTCCCGTTACTTCGAACCCCTTCGATCTGTTGTCCTCTGATGAAACCGATTCTGACGATTCACCAGCGGGAGCATCTTACGCCAATCCTGGGGAGTCTAGAAAGAGGAAAAATATTTCCTCTCCTAAACTTCCCAGAAAAGGTCCTAAGATTTCTCAAAGTGAAATGAAAGTTACAAACAAACCAAACAGTGCTGCGGAAAAACCGAAGCAAACTCCTCCTGGGCTGGCAAATTTAAAGTCCCAGAAGGAGTTCCCAGCACTGCCAGGAACATCTAAAACCCCAGTTGCTCCTTTTACACTCCCAGTTGATGAAACAAACTCTGGATTAGTGAAATTTTCTGACATTGTGGACTGGATTTTTGAAACTTTCAATGTACCCGATCCAATTAAAATTTTTCTTACAGTATTCCTCCCAACAGTTAGATCATTTTTGAAGCAGTTGACTGCCCAATGGCCTCTCCTTGCAGCGATTGTATCCTTCGATGCCTAATTCAACTGCGTATATGAAGGATTCTATCTCTGTCTTACAGTGGAATTGTAGAAGTATTTTACCAAAAATTGATTCGTTTAAAGTTTTGATAAATAAAAACAAATGCGATGCATTTTCCCTTTGTGAAACTTGGCTTACTTCAAATATTGATCTCAACTTCCATGATTTTAATATTATTCGCCTTGATCGAGACACCCCATATGGAGGAGTACTTTTAGGGATTAAAAAGTGCTATTCTTTCTATCGTATTAACCTCCCCTCGATTCCAGGCATCGAAGTTGTCGCATGTCAAATGACAATACAAGGTAAAGAGCTTTGTATTGCCTCAATATATATTCCCCCCAGAGCACAGGTTGGGCAACGGCTGCTCTTTGATTTAATAGAACTTCTTCCCTCGCCACGTTTGATTTTGGGAGACTTCAACTCTCATGGCGTGGCTTGGGGTTCCCCATACAATGATAACCGCTCCTCTTTAATCTATAACCTTTGCGATGACTTCGACATGACTATTTTAAACAACGGTGAAATGACACGTATCCCGAAACCTCCAGCGCGCCCAAGCGCTTTGGATCTATCCTTATGTTCGACGTCGCTACGGTTGGATTGCACATGGAAGGTAATCCTCGATCCTCACGGTAGCGACCATCTGCCTATTCTTATTTCAATTACTAACGGGTCAACTCGCATGCGACCAATTGACATTCCGTATGACCTCACACGAAATGTCGATTGGAAGTTATACGAGGAAATGATTTCAAAAGCGGTCGAGGCGATTCAACATCATTCACCACTTGAAGAATACAACCTCCTCGCGGGCTTGATTCTCGACGCCGCGTTGCAAGCCCAAACGAAGAAATATCCCGGCGTAACGATCAAAGAACGGCCTCCCACTTCGTGGTGGGACCAAGAGTGCTCCGATGTCTACACGCAAAGATCCGACGCGTTTAAGGCCTACCAGACGGGAGGTATACCTGGCGACTATTTACGGTATTCGGAGCTTGATACCAAGCTTAAAAGCTTGGCTGAAGCAAAGAAACGTGGATATTGGCGTCGGTTCGTGAACGAGACGTCGAGGGAGACATCGATGAGCACTCTTTGGAACACAGCCCGAAGAATGCGGAATCGCGTAACGGTCAACGAAAGCGAGGAGTCTTCAAGTAGGTGGATATTTGATTTTGCCAGGAAAGTATGTCCGGACTCTGTTCCTGCGCAAAATATTGTTCGCGATGCGTCTCCGGGCCACGACGCGATAGAATCACCTTTTACGATGGCAGAATTTTCAGTTGCCCTCCTGTCCTGTAACAATAACGCGCCTGGATTAGATAGAATCAAATTCAACTTGTTGAAGAATCTACCCGGCAATGCCAAGAGGCGCTTGTTGAACTTGTTCAATAAGTTCCTGGAGCAAAACATTGTACCGCAGGATTGGAGGCAAGTGAAGGTGATCGCCATCCAAAAACCAGGGAAACCAGCTTCTAATCACAACTCTTATAGGCCGATTGCAATGCTATCCTGTATCCGGAAATTGATGGAAAAAATGATACTCCGTCGTTTAGACCACTGGGTCGAATCAAATGGTCTACTATCAGAAACTTTGGCTTCCGCCGTGCCAAAGGGACGAATGATTGTCTTGCGTTGCTTTCAACAGATATTCAGCTGGCGTATGCTCGTAAAGAACAAATGGCGTCTGCGTTCTTGGACATTAAGGGGGCTTTTGATTCCGTTTCTATTGACATTCTTTCGGGTAAACTTCACCGACAAGGATTTTCTCCAATTTTGAACAATTTTTTGCACAATTTGTTGTCCGAAAAGCACATGCATTTTACGCATGGCGATTTGGCAACTTTTCGCATTAGCTACATGGGCCTTCCCCAGGGCTCATGTTTAAGCCCCCTTCTTTACAACTTTTATGTAAATGACATCGACGAATGTCTGGCAAATTCATGCACGATAAGACAACTTGCAGACGACAGTGTAATCTCTGTTACAGGAGCCAAAGCTGCCGATTTGCAAGGACCATTGCAAGATACCTTGGACAATTTGTCTGCTTGGGCTTTACAGCTAGGTATCGAATTCTCTCCGGAGAAGACTGAGATAGTAGTTTTTTCTAGGAAGCATGAACCTGCTCAGCTTCAAACACAATTAATGGGTAAAACGATTTCTCAGGTTTTGGTACACAAATATCTTGGTGTCTGGTTCGACTCTAAAGGCACCTGGGGTTGTCACGTGAGGTATCTGATGAAAAAATGTCAACAAAGAGTGAATTTTCTTCGTACAATAACCGGACAATGGTGGGGAGCCCATCCAGGAGACCTTATAAGGCTTTACCAAACAACGATATTGTCTGTTATTGAATACGGGTGTTTCTGCTTCCGCTCCGCAGCAAACACACATTTGATCAAACTGGAGCGAATACAATATCGTTGTTTGCGTATCGCCTTAGGTTGCATGCAGTCGACCCATACGATGAGTTTGGAGGTTTTAGCTGGAGTACTACCATTGAAAAACCGCTTCTGGAGCCTGTCTTCTCGTATTCTAATCAAATGTGAGGTCTTGAACCGTCCCGTGATTGAAAATTTTGAAAGGTTAATCGAACTTCATTCTCAAACCCGTTTTATGACATTGTATTTCAATCACATGTCCCAAAATATTAACCCTTCTTCGAATATTCCAAATCGTGTCGACTTATCAAATACTTCTGATTCTACTGTGTTTTTCGATACATCCATGATAGAAGAAACTCGTGGAATCCCGGATCATTTACGCGTGCAGCAGATCCCTAAAATTTTTTCCAATAAATATTGAAACATCAACTGCGACAATATGTACTACACTGACGGATCACTTCTTGATGGGTCCACTGGCTTCGGTATCTTCAATAACAATTTAACCGTCTCCCATAAGTTCGATAATCCTGCTTCTGTTTACGTCGCAGAATTAGCTGCAATTCAGTACACCCTAGGGATTATCGAAAAAATGCCCACGGACCATTATTTCATCTTTACGGACAGTCTCAGTTCCATTGAGGCTCTCCGATCGATGAAAGATGTTAAGCACTCTCCGTATTTCCTGGGGAAAATACGGGAACATCTGAGTGCTTTATCCGAAAAATCTACTCAGATTACCTTAGCGTGGGTCCCTTCTCACTGCTCGATACCGGGTAATGAGTAAGCGGACTCTTTGGCTAAGGTGGGCGCAACAAACGGTGATATTTATGAAAGACCAATTGCCTTTAATGAATTTTTCGCACTTGTACGTCAGAATACGATCATCAGTTGGCAAAATGCTTGGACCAGAGGGGAATTGGGAAGGTGGTTACATTCCATAATCCCCAAAGTATCGACGAACCCGTGGTTCAAGGGGTTGGATGTAGGTCGGGATTTCATTTGCGTGATGTCCCGGCTTATGTCCAATCACTATAGATTTGACGCGCTCCTCCGTCGTGTTGGGCTCGGGGAAAGTGGTATCTGTGCCTGTGGTGAAGGTTATCACGACATAGAGCATGTGGTTTGGTCATGCCCTGTACACCGTGACGCCAGGTCTAAATTAATAGCTTCCCTGCAGGCCGAGGGTAGACAGCCGGCTGTTCCTGTTCGTGATGTCTTGGCGAGCCGTGACCTATCCTACATGTCCCTTATATACGTTTTCCTGAAATCCATCCACGCCCCAGTCTAGTCCCGTTCCCCTCCGTCTACACCCAACAAAACGACAAGAACACGTTTGAACCTTAAGCACAAAACCAGCAACCAGACCCCGCACAATAGAACCAGGACCCAAGGACTACGAGCCTCTGTCCCAACTCACGACATCGTGGCTCAGCAGAACGAATCCATACATGCCATTCGACGATTATCAGACGACCATTGAACAACAAAACACTGATTGGAAATCCCATGCTAGTTTTAAGTTAGACTTAATTTCAGCTCGTAGTCGGCAGCGAGGATAAAAAATTTGCTTTAGTTTTTAAGTCATCAGATATAATTGGCGCCGTTAAACATTAAATTGTATTTGTGCCGTGTCAAATAAATGTTATGTGAAGAAAAAAAAAAAAAAACCTAGGTAACTTATTTATCAATTCAAAATTCTATGATTAATTCATCCAACTTTTGTTAACATGAATTAAGAATGTTTTGTTACTATACTTATTATGCTAACGGTACGAAAATGAGTAATATTTTTGTTTTCACCGGATGCAGAGTATTACGTTGGTTAATAGAAGTGTTTCTTTCGTCGGTTTAGATGTCATTGACTATCTTATGATAGAACTCTGTTTTGTAGTTCTAAGGATAAAAAATGGGGTTTGAAATTACAACATAAGTTTTTCGGGAGTTAAAAATAGTAAAACCATTGTTTATATTTTCTAGTACATGTTGATGTTGGATAGAATTTTCGAATTGAGTACACTAAAGTCGCTTTTTATGCGGGGGATACATGCCGCGTAAAAAACCGCGTAAATTCCGGAATTCGCGTAAAAAAAACCGCGTAAACTCTGCAATCCGAGTGAAGAGGAACCGAAATCCGCACGAAAAAAAATACCGCGTGAATTCCGCAATCCGCGTAAAAAAACCTAATAAATTCCGGAATCCGCGTAAAAAAAGCCGCGTAAAAAGCGACCTTACTGTAAAGATATTGCAAATCAGGATCTGAAGGTTCGTGATAATCTGATCGTAGTAATATAGTTTTGTGAATTCTTCCGATTAATACACCTTCAGAAGGGTCTGACGGCATATATCGTATGTAGGTACGGTAGGGAGCCTATACACCAGAGAGACGCAGAGACACTCACCGTTAAGGCAAGTGTCAACATCAAAACGGATAACGGCAATGCATAATTATACAGCTCGCCCGTTTTGATATTGACAGTTGCCTTAACGGTGAGTGTCTTGGCGTCTCTCTGGTGTATAGGCTGACTAGGTGCGCCGCAGTCCCATACCGAAAAAAAGAAAAGAAACCTCTCGTCGCTTGAGTAAAAAGCTCGTGTACAGGAAATCTGTGTACACGAGAAAGTCTCACGAGCTGTAGCGCACGAGCTGTATCAAGTATGTACAGTACGGGCGTCTCGCTCAGTTCGTAGTGCGATGAAACATCGCCTTGCGCATCGCAATCCGAACCGAAAGAGAAGCGAAAGAGCAACCTGCAAATTGCATGTGACCTATCTCGTCTCGTCGCACATACATGGAAATTCTACGAGCGAGAAAAAGATTTCTCTCGTCGCTTGAAATAAAAGCACGTGCACAGGAAGTCTGGACTCATAAATGTCTTAAATGTCATAGTTGTCATAAATATCAAATGTCATAAATGTCATAAATTTCATAAATGTCACAAATGTCATAAATGTCATATATGTAAAAAAAGTCATAGATGTCAAAAATGTCATAAATGTCATGGATGTCAAAAATGTCATAAATGTCATAAATGTCATAAACGTCATAAATGTCTTAAATGTCATAAATATCATAAATGTCATAAATGTCATAGTTGTCATAGTTGTCATATATGTCATAAATGTCATAAATGTCATAAATGTCATAAATGCCAAGAATGTCAAATATGTCAGAAATGCCAAAAATGTCAAAAATGTCAACAATACCGAAAATGTCAAAAATTTGATAAATGTCAAAATGTCAAAGATGTCAAATTTCAAAAATGTCATGTATGTCATAAATGTCATAAATGTCATAAATGTAAAAAATGACATAAATATCAAAAATGTCATAAATGTATTATATTTCATAAATGTCATATATGTCATAGTTGTCATAAATGTCATAAATGTCATAAATGTCATAAATGTCATAAATGTCATAAATGTCATAAATGTCATAAATGTCATAAATGTCATAAATGTCATAAATGTCATAAATGTCATAAATGTCATAAATGTCATAAATGTCATAAATGTCATAAATGTCATAAATGTCATAAATGTCATAAATGTCATAAATGTCATAAATGTCATAAATGTCATAAATGTCATAAATGTCATAAATGTCATTAATGTCATAAATGTCATAAATGTCATAAATGTCATAAATGTCATAAATGTCATAAATGTCATAAATGTCATAAATGTCATAAATGTCATAAATGACATAATAGTCATATATGTCATAAATGTCAGAAATGTCATAAATGTCATATGTCAAATGTAATATTGTCATTAATGACACAAATGTCATAAATGTCATAAATGTCATAAATGTCATAAATGTCATAAATGTCATAAATGTCATTAATGTCATAAATGTCATAAATGTCATAAATGTCATAAATGTCATGAATGTCATAAATGTCATAAATGTCATAAATGTCATAAATGTCATAAATGTCAAAAATGTCATAAATGTCATAAATGTCATAAATGTCATAAATGTCATTGATGTCATAAATGTCATAAATGTCATAAATGTCATGTAACAAATGCCATAAATGTAATAAGTGTCATGATTGTCATAAATGTCACAAATGTCATAAATGTCATAAATGTCATAAATGTCATAAATGACATAATAGTCATAAATGTCATAAATGTCAGAAATGTCATAAATGTCATAAATGTCATAAATGTTATAATTGTCATATATGTAATGAATGCCTAATATGTCATTTATATCAAAAATTTCAAAATTTCAAATATGTTAAAATGTCAGAAGTGTCAAAATTTTCAAAGAAGTCGAAAAGGTCAAAAATGTCATAAATATCATAAATGTCATAAATGTTAATAATGTCAAAAATGTCAAAAATGTCAAAAATATCAAAAATGTCAAAAATGTCAAAAATGTCAAAAATGACAAAACTATCAAAAATGTCAAATATGTCAAAAATTCCAAAAATGTCATAAATTTAATAAATGTCAAAGGTCAAAATTATAAAAACGTCAAACATTTCGAAAATATCAAAATTTGTCATAAATGTAAAAAAAGTCAAAAATGGCAAATGTTATTGGCCCCAAAAATGACCTTTGCAAAATTTCAGCTCAATTGGACTTGATTAAGGGGTGCCTAAAACCGCTTAAAATTGTTGTTTGAAAAACCGAGGGTTGAAAACCCTTCGAAAATCTACCGACTTACCTACATGAAAAAAACCTATCCTAATTCTCCATTACATGCGCTATTGTATTTTGTACAAAACTCTGTGTAGTTTTCTTTTTCAGTTTGTTATGTCATTTGAACGACTTTAGTGAAATATAAACGCACCACCCTAGCGAAAAATCAGGTATAAGAAAAAAATGTGGTTTGGAGCGCGTTTTAAATCATTTCGAGAACCAATTCTGAAATATTCTGAAATTTCCGGTTGCCAATAAACGGCTTAGTTACATAAGGTCGACTTTCGGCAGAATTTGTTTTGAGATAACACTAAATTTTGACTTTTTATGCATTTTTAAGTCATTTGGCATCGAAAAATAATTTTGGATTTTCCAAATTCATGTACTTCCCCCTTGGTAGATTTTCCGAGGATCAAAAATCACAACTTTGAACGCTTTGAGGCACACGAAAACCATGTCCATTTTGGGCCAATGAACGATAATATATTTATATGATAGTGTCAAATATGTCGAAATGTCGAAATTATTTACGGTGTCAAAAAAGTCAATAATGTCACAAAAATATCGAAAAAAATATTTGAAATATTCAAAATTCAAAAAATGAGGAAAAAGTCCAAAATGTCAAAAATGTCAACAAAGTCAACAATTTTTAAAAGTGCTATAGGTGTAATTTATATCTATATGGTAGTGCACTGTCGCGCATCCAAGTAAGCTGTTCATGAGAGTCTTTGTCCAGAGAATAATAAAGATGGTCTGGTCCGGGTTTACTGCGAAAGTTCATCAATTTTTTATTACGGTTAGTATTGTTTTCGAATTGTTTAACATGCAACTAGAAATAATATTATTATAATTATTTTACACACTATTACACTTTATTTGTCATACTTGCATACACTCAATAGAAAATACACGTTCCTGAAATCATGGTACACTGCCGTTTACTGCCTCTCATAGCAAGTCCGTCCTATTTGCACTTTTGCCGAAATTAATTGTAGAGTGAAAATGGCAGCTAGTTACAATAGATGAACTTAACAACTTTGTTCTAGAAAACTCTAAAAAAACATTCAAACTTATTGTGCCATCTCATAAGAAGCAATGCTACAAGATTATATGGGATGGCGGATTACACGGCTCGCTGATTTATCAAGTGGGACGGACCTAGTTTATCCAATTTAAATTTGATTACATACGCTAACTGAATTAAAAACGTAGTGCAAATGCGACAGGTAACTATGAGACACATTAATTTTCGTTCGAAGGCGACGCGTTGTACTTTATTCTAGTGACTGCAACACGTTCTATTGTTTTTTTTTTATGTATTGATATCCAAATAATTTTCAGTATCAATAATAAAATAGTTTAGATAAACAAATAACTATTAAAATAATAAAATCGCATGATCCACAAACTGCAACTGTCTCTTTATTTACACGCATTTTTACACATTAGGTAAATAAAAATTAAGATTCTACTAGCAACACTCCGTACTCTCGTCAGGGGTGTGATACGAAATAAGTTGATCTGACACAACGCGACGCGGGTGACAGTCAGACGAGATGCATTTCATCCTTTTATTAGATGCTTTCTCACATCCCACAGATTATTTACAAATCATACGATACCGGAGGAAATCAAATGTCGCGCAGCAGATGACAAACCGAGGCGACCACAATTCATCCAATCGTTGGATATAGGGGCTGTAACCTTTTGTGAAGTCACGCAACGAGTTGAACTCAGGCGAACAGCGAACAGTGAAAAACGTGTAGTCTAAGAGAATATATACACCAAAGCATGTATGTAAATGTATATCACTCATAGACGACGAATTTTAGTTAGACATGCCGAAATCAAGATTTCATAAACATAATATATTATCATTCTATCAACATAACGTCGTATACATCTAGCAAAATTTCGGTGCTGGTTAGATTAAAATACTTAAGATACTTCCTAATCTAAATTAAAAAGGTCATACAGGTAACAAATACAGTTACACACAAACGAGCGAAATTGATGTCAAACTTTTCGAGACTTACTAGGTAGATTTTCTTAACTAAGCTAACCAGTCGGGAGGATTTCATGCTATTCCCAGTTAAAAAATTTGCTTTATTAAGGTACACATACTCAACACCAAAATGGCAACACAATTCGCCATTTTGTGAGTTGATCTAAACTCCGAGAACAGCTGAACAGAGCTGATCGATCTGGTTAGTAACAGCAGCCAAAAATATAAAAAAGCGCGTATTCTCTATCGCAATAAAATCCTACGGTGTACTCACTTGACTTTCTGCTTATTGGATGACATCCACAGAGCCGATATTAGCTCTCGACATCTGTCGTAGTCACTTCGAAACAGCCTTACAATAGCTAGAATCTTTTTGAGAATATCTACATCTTTTGCCTGCTGGTTATCGCTTGCATATGCCTCCAAGGCCCGTTCGAAACGAGCGGCCTCCCCGTTCACCTGGGCAGCCGAAACGGTATCCGTTTCTAGCTTTGCCAACTCCTGCGCTTCCCCGATCTCGTTGATGAGCTTATGCAACTCTATGGAAATCCGAGAAACACCATTAATCAATCGTCCACAGGTGGCTCGTATAGCTAGCGCACAGCTGAGACAAATTACCTTCCGAGTTACAATGCACGAAATCTTTGAAATCATTCGAGCTAAACGAGATGTCACTGGCGATCGTCGTGGGAATGTGGCTCTCCAGAATTTCCTGAATAATACCGGACTTATTGAACTCCTTACTAATGGTACCAGCTTCCGGTAGGTGACCCTGAGTCTGCACCATTGGGAACGGTTGATGCAGTGGCGGTAACCGACTCGGGCCGGCTACGATTTCGTTCGGCACGACGGTCGGAATTTCGCAGGAAACATTTCCGGAGTGAACGCGTTGCCGCTTGCGTGAATGATTCGCCAAAGTTACCATCCCGGGGCGGGGTTTGAACTTGAACGGAACCGGCTCACTTTGGCACTTGTCACGCGGTCGGTACAGCTGCATGCACACTTCCACCGGTTCGGTGATGTCCTTGTTGTGGTAGGCAGGCGTTTTGAAGGCGATTGCATACTGATGATGGACGTCCGCCTCCGAGAAGGAACCCCAACCTTGCCAAATTTCCCGGTCGAACTCGTCCAGCTCGTAGAACCGTATTTTGATGTTATCTGAGTTAAGAGGAAAAAATTAACCTTTTTTCTCGCTTAAAAACTAGGTTTCAACTTACTTTTACAAACTTTCTCCACGAACATGAAGACTTCTTCTCCACCATCGACGCTACCAAAGGTTGAGCTGAGCCTGCAGATTTTGAGCTCACCAGTTAGAGCACTTTCTGCAACCAAAATAAATGATTAAGTTTCACACCAAATTGTGAATAAAAAAACAACGAACTCACTCATATTATTTATCGGATTAGAATAAACTGGCTCGCACAGTTGGGTCCACCGACCCGACACTTGGTCCACTTGAAATACTTGAAAGCAGAGACACACCTGATTCAGGTTCATCGTCTTTGCCATTTCCGCCGCCTCCTTCTGCAGCTGATGTTCCTCCCGAAGCGAGAGATCTCGGCCCATTTCGACCATTCGCTGCTTTTTGATTTTTCTGCACAACTCCTCGGCGATGTTCTTTTTCGCCGTATGGATTATACCCATGCCCTGAAACGTTGCAACGTAACCGGTTTCGGCGTTCACGTCGATATCATGTGGATCGTTCAGATCGATATCACCGCTCTTTATTACCAAATGATGCGAGTGGGCTGCCCTTTTGGACGGATCCACCTGGTACAGGGAACATCGCACTTTCGCTTCCCCTTGGAATCCACGAATCTCGACGGATGGGAATGTTTTCTTGCTTTTTTCTGTGTGGACTCCCATCAGAGAACCATGCGTACCGTGCATTTCCGACTGATATCGAAAACGAAATTTGTCCACTGGTTGCTCCAAAATCACTAGATGCGGGACGGTCAGTTCGATGCGCGGTTGCTCGGTTACTGAAATGGTAAAAAACATATTAGCAATCCATCTGACCTTCAACGTGCGTTCTCACGCTGCCATCTTACCGGTTCCATGCGTGGAGTAATTAAAAGTCTGCAGTCTACACTCGTCACCCACCGTCTGGGGGCTGTAGTGGTGGTAACCGGTGGAAATGTTAAGATTTTGCATATTAAAAGAACTCGTTTCGCTGTGCGTTGACTGTGGGGACATATTACTGGTGCTGGACGGAGAATTGCTCGAATAGTTTTGGTTGATATTCTCATTGGCACTCGGCGACGACGTCGAAGATTCCATCGAGAGCACCGAGTAGGTCGGCGAGGACGACAGCTGCTGCTGCTGTTGTTGCTCTGCACGGTTGAGAAAGAAAGAAAAATTAGATCACAATTGACGTCAGTTGGGGTGCGCAGTCAACCGCATGATCGCGGAGACTTCGATTTTAAGCCGCAAACGGGGTGAAAGGCACGAACGGTCGTGATTCATCCCGTACCGATGACACCACCCAAGCATGTCGATCTATTTTCTGCAGAATGCTGCCCTGACCTAACGTGGAACTGTATTTCCCAGACTGTTCGGAATCGTGGTTTGGCTTAGCGCGTGCGGTTAAGTCTTAATTGCTAATTATTCATTGAGGAAAATACCATTGAGAGACATATGACGTGTCTGACAGAAAATATGCAACGTAAACAAAACCTATGCGCGCCCTCGGTATTTCACTGACCTACCAATGCAATCGGATAAAAAAATTCAGTGACATTTTCAATATATTAAAACTCACTGATGAAAAGTCGACGCTTCATTGCTACTCTAATTTCAAAAAAGAACACGATGGCACTCTGCTTCCTGCGAACCGACTCAAACAGCTACCGAACTAACAGTAAGCATTCCTCAGCCGGCCGAATTAGTAAATACTAGTGGCAATGACTCACGATTGATACTTTATCTCGACTGCTCTATCAATCAGCCAGGTCACCGCCACTGATCAAACCCGGTGTGCCTCCTTAAATCCATTATCAAACGATATCACAGTGACTCCTCTAACGCACAGCCCATCGCATGGGGCCATGAATCATCGACACCGGCGTCACGGTAGCGCCCCCAAAACAAGGGAACACAAAACCACAAGCCCCTTTTATTTACCTATGAAGTGACGACAAAATTGCGTCCACGGAGTTCCGTACTGATACATCACGTATATATTTTTCGCACTCCCTAAGGTTTATGTAACACTAGTAGCTTAACTTATTGAGCCCGGAACTGCACACTTTAACTGAAAGGCACTCCTCTGGCGCCAAACGGGAATCGCAAATCACGTCCAATACCTGTCGTAGTCCGCGACGAACTAAATCCCGCAGGAAGTCAGCAATCGGTTTTGAGGCACACGAACGCATGGCACACAATGGGCAACAGATATGCTACTGTCATGAGTAGGTCTCACCTGGTCTTATCATTCACTAGTGGGCTTATCAGCTGAAGGGGTTCCACACACAAACCGTCTGTCCAGTTCGAACCAATCTCGAGCTCGCGACTTCGGCTCGATCGGACCCTATATCTAAACATCGCTCATATCTCGTTCGCGAAAATTTTATGCATGTGATTGGTGAATATCACGATTACTTCCGTTCGCGGAAGTATTTTATCAGTCGGGGGAGCGGAGCACACGCGCCGAAACAGTTTCGTAAATTCGTCATCAAAACAACGCACGCACCATGCGTAGGATAGTTTCCGATGAGGATGGCACTTCGATGTTACGTCAAAGAAAGCATATCTCAATAAGTTGGATGTTTAGTTTGTTTATTCGTGTAGGAATCGTAATTAACTGGATTCAACCGATTTCGAATGTAAAAAGAAGTGATTCATGATTAGCAAAATGCATGCCGAATGATAAAATGCTCCGGCGAACATTCTCAGGTATGCGACACTGAAAGTGACAAATACATTAACTTTGTGACCAATTTATGACGGTTTAAGGTGAGGTTTGAAGCGCTATAAATCTGCTCATGTATTACGGATCACGAATCCTTCATAAAAAATCGAGATTGTCATTTGTTGATTAGAAGAAAATATAACGGTTTGGAAGTGTTTTCTTTTCATTTTTTTTTGTAATTAAAAAAAAGAAATATCTAGATACGAAATAACTCTAAATTTTCCCATTTGACATCAATTTAGAGGTTATCTTTCAATGAGATGACAACCAACTGTAAACAATCGTATTTTAGTTAACTAAATGCTAATGTAATCGTGCTCTGGGAATAACTATAAGAAGCCAGTGTTTATATAATTCTTATTAGGCATGTGTATTGGCATTAAATTTTTTTTATGTTAATATCGGACGGTGAACTTTAAAAAATAACATATTATTTCCGAGATACTTTCAAAAATTTTCATAATCAATTTCCTTCATTTTTTTAAAGTTGCTTTCCTGAATAAATTCTTGTTAAATGATTCGAATAAACTAGTGATCATTCATAAAAGTAAACCAATACTTTGTTAAATTGACAAGAATAATATTTTGATATTAATTGATGAATACAGAAGAGCGGAGTTCAATTGGCGAGTTTTGTATCAACACTCCAGCAACTGATTCGAAAACGTAAAGTGTTTATGGAATAATCAAAATGTGTTGCTCAATACTACAGATGGTCGGGTTTTATGTTTTTCAAACTCGTTCCCGGCCCCAAACTCGAATGTTTTTTTCGGCTGAAAGTCGAACCCGGCCCAAATCTGAAACTTTTTTTCGATAAAACCCAAACGCGAATATTTTATTTCTATGAAACCCGAACCCGACCCGAAACCGAAATTGTGAAACCCGAACCCGAGATTTAATAGATAGTCGGGCTTCGGGTTTTCATACTCAATCCCGACCTGAACCGACATTTTAAAACCCGAACCCGACCCGAACCCGAATTATTTTTTCACTAAACCAGAATCCGACGCGACGGGTTCCATCTCTACTTAGTACAAATAATATTTAAAATCAGTCAGTAGAATAGCAGAAACCAATATTTTTTGTTGGGGATCAAGTTATACTTTTTTTAGAAACTGTACTTCTTCTAGTTCATTTATCATCGATAAAAGCTCATTATAACAGTATTTTCTCAAATCTCGCGTATATACTGGTTATTACATTATGTGTACATTTAAAAAAATGCAGAGTTTCTGCGTAAAGGCAATATGTATTAGGTGCAGGTGCACTAAGCTCTCGCCTTTTGTCAATAGATGGCACTAGCAGTGAGTGCGTGATGAGCCAAGCTAAAACTTTAGGAAACAAATCGCTTTGACACATTAGTGATTTTATTGTCGCTTTATATACTTTTAGTTGTCTGATTTTGTGCGAACTAATCGTCAATTTGATGGAATGTTACTTTCCTTTATTCATTCAAAGAAAACAGCGGCTGAATCGCATGGAGAGTTACAAACAAGTTTACGGAAATGCTGCTCTAAGTGGATCAACGTGCAGTAATTCCATCGCCTCCATCGGTTCCATCGCTTCAAAGACAGTAATGTCGTTGTTGACGAGGAATCGCTCGATGAGGATCTATCGTTACCCATCAAATGGCTTGCATATCTTGGAAATAATTTAAATACAAGAAACTTGGGTTCTTTATGATTCGAAGCCAAGCGACGTTAAGCATTGTTTTTCCGCCGACAAAAAGGAAGGGGTTTTTTCCAACGCACCATAACGGGAGTTGAAAATGGATTCATTACAGCAACCCAAAAAGGAAGGTTATGAAAACTACCTAGTCATTATGCTGTGCATTTGGTGGAACAAAATAGGTGTTAGTTACTATGAGCTGTTGAAACCAAACAAAACCATCGCTACAGTATCGACTTCAAATGCTGAGCGATTTTTATGCATGACGATGCTCGGTCTCATACTGTCAGAGTCGTTAAAATTTACAAAAAAAAAAAAACACTCAATTGGGAAGTCCCACCTGACCCGCCAAATTCCGCAGATTGTGCGCCGTCCGGTTATTACTTGTTCCGATCTATGGCGAAGGCGAACAGCAGGTGTGCTCATATGAAGACATAAAAATGGCTTGATTTTCTCTGCCAGTGAGGTATGACACAGTTTTAGCTAGCGATGGGCAATACTTTAGATGAATAGGTAATCTTGTTTTTAAATAAAGTTGCGTTTAAAAGAAAGCAACGAGAACCTATTTTCACCTTATAGAATTTAATAATAATTAATATAGATAGCATCAGATTGGTTGAGACACAGCAAAATGTACAGGCAAAACAGAAGCAAAAAAACAAGATGATTTCTGAATTATTAGAAGAAGATCGAAATGAAGGTAATGGCAAACAAATCTAGAGAAACATTTCAAAAGGTCCTATCTGCTTTGATCGATTTTTTGATCGATCACTTTTATTCAATCACCACAACTTATCAAACACCTTTTATGACACGTTATTTGCACAAGTTGATAGCGGATGGATTTTTCTAGCCTTCTGTACGAGAGCTACTAAAGTTGAACCATTACCAAAATAAAAAGACGCTTCAGAAAAACGATGAAAGCAGATAGGACCCTTTGAAATGTTTATTTAGGAATCTAAATTTGCATCTAAATTTGAAAACCAAGTTGAGAATTTTAATCTTGTTTTGCCCATAATTTATTCTTTCAATCAAGGTTGACGAAATATAGGATAAATATAGGAAATATAATAAATATTTCCTATATAGGATAGGCTTAATCAAGAGTCACTGTTTTCATCAGTCGATCTACTAAATTTTGATCAACCGATTCATTTGATCACCGACAATTTCAATGGCGGGAACGAAAACTCTGATCGGCTAGCTGTCTTACAAACATATGAAGTACAGATCATCATAGTAAACCCTTTGAATAATCGAAAAAAATCTACCAAAATTGAAGGCATTTTGGCGCAGCTTGGGTGCTAAACAGAATGCAAGAACAGATGCAAATTGTTTCAAATACATTCGGGAAACTCGAAATAGAATCCCTTGATTGGAAACTTCAGTTGATTATTGTTAAAGTTGGCTCAATCAATACTATAATCTAAAATTAAACGCTGTAAGAGAAAAAAATAGTAGAAGGGTGGTATCAAAGACACGACCGCATGACGTAGGACAACGGTATTTTTCTATATTTTTTCTCTAATAGTGCATTTTTATTTGCTGAGACATAAGAGCGCTTTGAGCAATAACACAGTGTAACAAAAATTGACTTTTTTTCTGCCTTGGTTTCTATATATATATTTTTTGTGTATTTCAATGCAAAACTTAATTTCCCCGAGTTTGACACAAAAAGGGGAGGATAATGTAAACACAAATTGTTATTGTATCTTTGAGTATCGCTTACACTCTTGATATTACAATAAACAGATTTCAAATAAGCTAATCTCACGTCGAGATAAACCTATTTTAGTATTGTAGGGAAATTGGGGCAAAATTGACATGTTGCTGATAGACATAATAAGACATAATTTGACTGCAACTCTTAAATATTATCACATTACCATTAATGCTCAGACATACTCGATATTATTTTGCTTTGTGAAATATACTAAAACCATACCAAAACCGTTTTCGTAGAATCACCGTTTTGAGCTCAGTTTTCGTCCGATACTACCATCAGGTATAGATACTACGTCAAAAAAAAAAACAAACAAAATAAAATAGATACTTATGTTTGTATTAACCCTGCAACTTTGGAGTATTTCGTCTCAACCACGTCTTCCGTAGTACGATTACTCTATAAAGAGTAACGTATGCATTAAATAAAATAGACATTTTTTATTGATTTTTGAGAGCCAGTGGCGTTAACTAGTGGCGAATTTAAACATGCCATCCCTATCTGATATATGTTCACTGTTTAGAAAACGTGTTTGAACGTGATTTGCTCTGTATTTCTTTAGCTATGGCGAAGAGTGTGCGGAATCTCCATGCGATGGTTTGTTCATTCAAATCATTCCACCCTAATTCAAAGAAGTCGTTCATAGTTAATCATTTTTTTTCGGAGGGATATTTAAGATCGGGTATTTATAAGATTCTTGCGTCGCTGGACAAAGGAAAATCCATCGAGAGAAAGCCAGGAGTGGGCCGTCATACGGTGCTGACAGACACCAAAGTACAACAGAAGCTGAGAAGGATAACCGAAGGCAAAGTGGCGAAGTCATACCGGTCGTTAGCTAGAAATTTTGGAACAACCGGTCAAACGGTAAAAAAATATTTGCGGAACATGGACATTGTCACGAGGAAGCGTAAATCTAAACCTGAAGTGTCAGAACAACAAGCTGTAACCCAAAAACGGCGCATAAAAAAGATGGCTGCAGATTTTTTTCCAGCCAAACGACACGTTAAGGTGTTGATGGATGATGAAACTTATTTGACTCTGGATGGCAACGATTGGCAAAGAACTGAATATTTCACGTCTCCGCATAAACCTGTAGACGACAAAGTGAAATATATTTCGCATGCAAAGTTTCCCAAGAAAGTTCTCTTGTGGCCTGGCAGTTAATGTGGAGGTTTACAGCACTCAATGCTTTGCTGAAGTCTCCAGGTTTATAAAGAAGTTCCACGGAAATGATGATATTGTGTTTTGGCCTGACCTTGCATCATCACATTACGCAAAGAAGTCATTAGAGGAAATGAACCGTTTTAACGATACCTGTGGTACCCAAGGATTTCAACCCTCCCAACATTCCGCAACTACGTCCATTCGAAAATTTCTGGGCTAACCTGAAAAGAAAAATCTATGCAGACAATTTTGTGGCAAAAAATACTGATGAACCGATCAAGAGGACGAAGAGTGTACTAAAAAATATCCCAACAAGTCTTTTTTCGAGTTCTATAGCTAATGTTCCAGCTAACTGCCGCAAAGTAGCCAGAAAAGGTGTAAATTTATTTTTGTAAGAAACAATATTTATTCTCCATGCAAATAAAAAAAACTGTTCGAATTTATGTATTGTGGTTTTTAATTCAGCTCACTTTGAAAAATGTCTACTTTATTTAATGCATTCGTTACTCGGGATTGGTAATAGACAAAGCTTCAAATACCTGAAAGCTTAGAGTGAATGAATGGTTTGCGCGAGCACCGTTCGCATAGATTCGTGGTGTTTGACAAGTATGACTCCTCCTCCGCCTTCGTAATGGGTAAACTTCGCGCGCAACATTGTTCGATTCCGTCACTTATTACGGTGACACAACCCTTCCTTTCCAACACAGTAGTAGTAGTGGAGATGCAGAGGTAATCTCGGTCTCCGACAACAACGTCTGTTATACCTCCTTACAACTTTATTCCTTACTGTATTGACCGTAAGAATGTAGCAAGCGCCATTAACGATCCATATAAAACAAAAGCTACTGAATTGTTCTGATGATAAACTAATCCCAAATCGCCATATACGTAGTTCTCTGTGCAACTTCACAACCTTAGATCCATCACGAAGGAGCAACTACGAAATGTGCGATCGTCAAGCTCAAGCTCAATACAGTGGAGGTGCATAAGCTCACAATAAGTTCCATACTCTAAATATAAACCTTCGAAACTGAATTTATAGGTATATCAATTGAATATCATATCATATCACGTTTGAAAAAATATGCTTGATTCACAAAAATTTGCAAAGAAATGTTTTGTATTCTCGATTATGTTTTATTTTGCAGTCAAATCAAGCTCAATGCTTTTACTGGAGTTTATAGCTAAAATATTGTATTTTTTTCCAAATCAATATGGAGGAATACTTAATCGGGAAGAACAATGGTCAATATTTATTTTTCAACATTGCTGAATTTAATTGTTGAGGTAAAATTACCTATCGAAAAAAATCAATTGTGCTATTAGTCGATCTCCGTAAAATAGGCCCCAAAAATGGTACAAAGAATACAAACCTTTTTTCTGCTTCCAATTATGGTCAACCATTTCCCCAGACATCTTTCATTTACCCGCATCAATCCAACAACGGCATCGGGGTTTTGGGACAGTTTTTACCCAAAAATGAGTCCTGATAGATCATCAGTCCTTACTAACGTCCTTGTTCATATGGTCCATGTTTACTAGAGACGGGTTTGATGTTTTTCAAACCGGTATCCGACCCGAACCCGAAACCCGAAACCGAAACCAGCGCTAATCACGATTGTCTGCGGGATTAGTACGCATTTCGTTCGTGCCAATTTTAAATTACAACTAATAGTAGGGTAGCGAACGGCTTCGGCAGTGGTTTTCTCCAGCAATCTTAAGGAGAAACCTGCCGAAGAAAACAACGTGCAGCCGAATGCAGCAGGAGGGATTACATTGCAACCACTGAACGGAGCATCCTCAAATCGTGTTCTGCCTTTTTCAAGACACATTTGGGTAAGACCAAAAATGTGCACAATTCCGTTGCAAATATAGAGCTGTGATTGAATTATCGGAAACCGGTATTTTAACCGGTAAGAATATCTAAATTAAAAAAATGAATCTCAGCAAATAATGTACGAAAAATACATGTGAGCTTTTCCCCAGTACGATTGTTGAATCCAATGCAAATTATTGGTTTATTAAAATTAAAGCAAAGATTTAAATTGGTACGCATGATCAGAGAAGGACAAAAATACCTCGAGCAACACAGCATACATAAATTAAGCGCTTGGTTTTATATAAAAACGATTAATCCATAGTTTCCTTTGCGTTCGTTTCCACCAATGTGTGCCCCTTTTCGAGGACAGGTACGCACCGAACCGTTTATTGGAGGATAAGCCAAATCTGCAAACACGCTAGCTCTGAAGGTGAAGAGGTTGCACCGTTTTTTTTCCAAAAACAAAGAAGGCATCCGTTTCGAAACCTCGAAGGCTTCCAACATCAAACACAAAACCAAATAAGCTGTAGTTTTATTAATACTTTTAAGCTTTGAAAACGGTGTGAAAAATGAAAAAAATAATAGAAAAGAACAAGTTTTGAAGTTTACATTATTAGCCATCCCCCCCTTGAAAGTTACCGTTATATATCAAGTCGAAAAAATACTAATTCTTTTGTTGTCATTCAAGGATTCCAAATATATATCTTCGAATTCTCTTCACATTTGAAACTGATGTCGCAAACTTTATCGCTCTTGATCTTTTTAACCCTATTTTTGAATAACTACAGTTTGTCCTGAGCATTTTTCAGTGAAATGTAGATTGAGGAAGTTTTCATTGTATTTCTTCACCCAAAATCTACTTTTTTCCTTTGAGATTAAAATGGGCTACAATATTTTACAAAACTGTGGATTGAAGTTTAAGGTATCTGCAGTGGCGTAGCGTGACCGGGTGACACCCGGGGCGGGAAATTTGGGTGTCACCCCTTCTCCCACTGGGTGTCACCCCCACCAGGTTGCAGTGAAATCATTTTCGTTCGTTTTCAATTGCACTTAATCACCCATTTTTAAAAAAATGGTTGGGATTATACACACTCTTTCTTACGCGGTTTTTTTTTTTTGATACGTATTTTTAAACGGGATTTTTTTGCAATAGCGCGGATTTTATTTACCCGATTTGAAAGATAAGTAAATCTACTCTAACCTTTTTTTTTTGAGGGCGATACGTATGAAAATTTTCCTCACGGGTGTCACCCCCTAGTGGGTGACACCCGGGGCGGACCGCCCCCCCCCCCCCCCCGCCCCCCCACGCTACGCCAGTGGGTATCTGTATTTCAAACATGAAAGAAATGTGGCCGTAAAATGCTAATTGTCGTTTGCTCATATTGTGGCGCTTCTGGTGGACGGATTTGAAAGTTCTTGGGACCCACGTGTCGGGAAAGAAGCGGAAAAACGTGCACAGTACTTTGGAAAATGTATTGTGGTCTGCTTCTAGCCTAGCTAAACAGCTGAAATTGCCTAACAATACTGTATGGCGCATTATCAAACGGTATAAAGAAACATTGACGATAATTCCTTAAGCTAATCATCAGAGTGGAACTGTCGACCGGAAACTGCGTGATAAGATTTTGAAGACCCAATCTGACGATCCGTGATTTGATCAGAAAATTCGGTACTGCCCATAGTACCGTGAGAAGAATTCGACTCCGGGAAGGAATCAAGTCGTATCGAGTTAGCAAACAACCAAACCGGACCATAAAACAGAATGATGGGGCCAAAATCCGTGCTTGGAAGTTATACGACCAGGTGCTTACCAAGTTCGACGGGTGTATTCTGATGGAACCTATGTCAAAGCTGACTTCGATCAAATTCCAGGCTGACTTGGCAACGGCTCGTTGTTTTTGCATGAAAATTTATAATTTGGCAGGGCATTTGCAGATGTGGCAGAAAAACGAAAGTTTTCGATACAAATAAGACAATGACGTCGAGGCTGTACCGAAAAGAGTGTCTCTAAAAACGAATAATGGCGGTCATTCGATCCCACGACCATCCCGGTGATGATTCGGCCAGATTTGGAAAGTTGTCATTACAGCAAAGTCATTCAAGATATGCAGAGACAGGGGTCCTGTTTGTTCCGAAAGACCTTAACCAACCAAATTGCCCCCACGTGTCGGGAAAGAAGCGGAAAAACGTGCACAGTGCTTTGGAAAATGTATTGTGGTCTGCTTCTAGCCTAGCTAAACAGCTGAAATTGCCTAACAATACCGTATGGCGCATTATCAAACGGTATAAAGAAACATTGACGATAATTCCTTAAGCTTATCATCAGAGTGGAACTGTCGACCGGAAACTGCGTGATAAGATTTTGAAGACCCAATCTGACGATCCGTGATTTGATCAGAAAATTCGGTAATGCCCATAGAAGTTATACGACCAGTTTTCGATACAAATAAGACAATGACGTCGAGGCTGTACCGAAAAGAGTGTCTCTAAAAACGAATAATGGCGGTCATTCGATCCCACGACCATCCCGGTGATGATTCGGCCAGATTTGGAAAGTTGTCATTACAGCAAAGTCATTCGAGAAAGATATGCAGAGACAGGGGTCCTGTTTGTTCCGAAAGACCTTAACCAACCAAATTGCCCCCAGCTCCGCCCTATTGAGAAATACTGGGCAGTCATGAAGAGAAGTCTCAAACCAAAAGAAACAGTTGTCAAAGACATAAGTCAGATCATGATCTGATGGAATAAGATAGCCAAAATGATGGACGAAGAAAGTGTGCGCCGCATAATGAACCGTATTTCAGGAAAAGTTTGAAAATTTCTTCGAAACCACGACGAATAATTTTATCGGTATTTTTACTTAGAAGAATGAAGAAAATGCTGCGTTTGTGTAAGAAAAGATCTTAAACTCAACAATAAATAACTGAAATACACGCAATTTTGATCCAATATTATTTGAAAGAAGTTTTAGAGTTCTAGAGAAAAGTGGCTGTGGTAGTGTTTTTTTCTTCATGTGGTAGTGTTGTAACTAAAAAAAAATCCAAAAAAAAACAAAAGTAAAAAAGGTTAAAATTTAAGTTAAAAGCTGAAGAACGGAAAAAAGGATAAAAATCCAAAACTACAAAGTCTACGGAAAAAAATTTAAAAAAATCAACAAAACATTGCATAAAAAGCAAGAAAGTAAAAATAAGATAATCTCACTTATTTAAAAGTACATTAGATAAGTAAAAAAATTAACAAAATGTTTAATGAATATAAACTTACAAAAACGGCAAAAAACTCAATTGTTCAGAGAAACTAGATAAGCATTATTAAATGGTCATTCAAAATAAATTAGTAATGACAGTTCAAACGATAAATTTCTGAGAAATCATAAAACTTGGATGGAAATAAACAAAATATGTTCAAACTAAAAAGTGCAACATTAGAAAAATGAGGCAAAACAAAAATTTCATCACAACAATCTACCAAAGGGCCATCCATGAGTTATGTGACGTTACGTTTAGGAAAGGGAAGAAAAACAAAAACTTGAAATTTATTAAAATCTGTAAAAAATATCTAGCTGAGATTCTAACAGCTGAAGCCAGGGTAAGCAGCGAAATCATTTCAGCTGGTTGATAATGTACTCAATTTTGTTTACTCATTTTCACTGTTATTTACTGGAATATAGTGTGAAGTAAATAAGTTTTCTTTGCTCATCACTAATATGGTGAATACCTAAAAAAAATTGTTTTTAATAAAAAAAAATTGGAAATCTTTCACAAATTTCTTGTATTCAAAATTCACTGCGAATATGCATTAGAAAGAAATCAAATGTTTATTAAAAAATTGGCAACACTGGTAGAACTGAACGGAGCAGCAGATATTTATATTTACTATTTATAAAAACATTGATAAAAATTTTAAAAAAGATATTTTATTTTCACAAAATCTTAGGATTTTTATTAGAATATAACAACATAAACCAAAATATGTCACAAACACTGAAAAAACAAAATAGAAAAAAAATCAATTGTATGGAGAAGTAACGATGTTACAACTAAGCGAACGAAAATTTAAAAAAAAATCAGATAAAGATAAAAAGAAAAGGAACTAATTGAAACACAAAACAGCACATGACAGACAAAATGCATCAAAATGAAAGATCCAACAGAAGAAGTTAAAAAAAGAAAAATACAACATACGCAAATGTACATACTATAATACAAAAGCGTAACAAAAACGTTCAAAAACTTAATTTTGCAACAAAAAAGAGAAAGTACAAAATTGAATTAAAAGTTTACAGATATCGTATTAACTAAGCATTATCAATGCGCAAAAAATAAAGATCTTTTAAACCACATGAAGAATAAATTCTCGAATAACTTGCTGTTCTGTTCAGAACGGTACAACGTTCCAAGCAATTTCTTGTCGCCACAATTTGATCAAACTCTCTTTTTATCTCCCTTGGCGCCACTATCTTTACACAAAGTGCCAATCAAATCAACCTCGCTTAGGCATCTAGGTTCAGCAGAGATTCGCGTCCAATTGTTAGTGCAGAAGACTAGTTCTCGGGAAATGATTCACACTATCGATATTCCAAAAATTCCTGCTTGTGATAGTCTAATTCTGAAAATTAGCAAAACTCTGCAGTCTTCTCTGAAACGCAGGAACGGATCCGGTTCAGTTTCCGGAGTCCGATAAAAACCGGTTCGATTTCGACAGAAAAATTGACGAAAGTCACAGACCGGAAAATTGTCCACAGGCGCACTTCCTTAGACAGCTTTTTTCACTATTCAATAGAATTTACTTATGTTTTACGCATTTTTACCAAATTGTCAAATAAATATAAACAGAAAAAAATTATGACTGTAAACAATATTCAAAACAGTCTACATTTCGGATTTTTATACTAGTGCAAGTCTAACTTCGGATTTTCCAAAGTGAAAGGTAACTTTCTAGTTTGTTTTTATTTTGTCGAATCTTCAATGGACTATCAATAATATTTATGCTATGAATGTAATAATATATTACGGTTTCCAAGTGTACCAAAACAAGGAAAGCACTTCAAAATAATTTCAGAGCTTTATTCGGAATCAATTAAAGCGTTTATCTCCTTGTTAAACAACAGCTACACCTGCAATACTCAAAGAATTGCCGGTTTAAAAATTTGTCTGTGAATAAAAAAAAATATTCAAACCAAAAGTAGAATTCCTTTTGCTGAGTGAATATAAATATGTCATGTGTTTCATACACTTTACTTGTATATTTTCAATGTGCACTTTAAAAATAAGTTTGTATCCAGCTTTCCTCGGGCGGTAATGGCGGACAGTGCACGCAGCCCTTTTTGACATTTTCTGTAGGTCAGGGAATTTTCAATCGCAGTAACGGAGTAGAAAATATCACAACATCGTAACGTAGCCTAGCAACTTCAACAAGCAATGGGCGTTTTGTTATTTTAATTTTGTCGTGCGCATGCGCGGATCATAATAAACAAAACTCTTCATTAAAGTTGCTATGCGATTGAAAATTCCCTGACCTACAGAAAACGTCAAAAAGGGCTGCGTGCACTATCCGCCATTACCGCTCGTGGAAAGCTGGATACAGTGTAGAGTCGTAGTTAAATAACGAGTATCCAGCTTCCCACAAGCGGTAATGGCGGACAGTGCACGCAGTCCATTTTGACGTTTTCTGTAGGTCGGGTAATTTTCAATCGCAGTAACGGAGTGAAAAACATAAAATTTTTGCAACGTAGCATAGCAACTTTAATAAACAGTAATGTTTATTATGATCCGCGCATGCGCACGACGAAATTGAAATAACAAAACGCCCATTGTATGTTGAAATTGTTACGCTACGTTACGATGTTGTGATATTTTCAACTCCGTTACTGTGATTGAAAATTCCCTGACCTATAGAAAACGTCAAAAAGGGCTGCGTGCACTGTCCGCCATTTCCGCTCGTGGAAAGCTGGATACTGTAAAATATGTTTTCCCTCGAAATTAAAAATCTATAAAGCTTATTTATTTGCTTTACTATAATATGTTTTGCTAAATTTCAGTATCGTACGCGGGAAATTTATATGATACTGAGATCCAGTCAATTCAGTCTTATCTGTCATGCTTTTCCTTCAGTTTCTTTAGTTAGATGAAGCACTATATGAATTAGCAAAATATAGCAGCGAAATTGGTTTAACATTGTTATAATATATTCTGTTATTTATTAACAGTAGTTTAAGGGTTTGTTATTGGTTCATTCACCTTGTAACTGATAACTTTTATTCCCAGATTCCAGACAGCACTTCGGTACAAAGTCATGCCGAAGTTCAGGTATGATTTATTCCATTTCATTTTTATGGTTATTTGAAATTATTTACTTTAAAGGGAAACGTGCTGAAGTCAAGTTAATGTTAATTTATTGAGTCAAACTGCGAAGCATGCATGCGAATAGAATTTTCCAACCCGATCTCGAAACAATATCAAAATTCATTACGAATTAATCGTGAAAGTTTTATAGTTTTCCGCTAGTGTTACACTAAATATCGCCATTTGCGTCGTTTTCACACGTTATCGAACACAATGTATTTCTATTCAACGACACATCACTTATTGTCACTTTCAAACATTCGGTCTCCGAATTACCTCATTACTGCAATTGGTTTCATTCAATAGTTACGACTAGAATCCGGCAACCGCCAGCAAAACGCGCAAAACACACTCAAACAGAAACAATGTTTACTATCGGTTAGAATATCTGCGAGCACCGGCTTATGCAAACTGTCTGTTTCGTATCTGTGGAACTTCTGTTCACTTGTAGCACCACCGATCAGCACCGGCCAACGACTGACTGAATTGACGTAGGTTTGCACTGTCGCACTATTGAAAAAATATAAGTGGAAGCCCAAACTAAACGACACTAAAAACAATCACGTCACAACAACGACGTAATTGCGCTGCTTCAGCGGGTCAACCGGCGAATGAGCCACACCGTCCAGTGACTGTACCATTTATCACTCTGATGTAATAACATTTTCTCCGATGCTCTGCCAATACATTGTTGCGGAGAGCCAAGCCACCGACGCCCGTCTGCATGACTAATCTTCTGCCGCGCCGGCCTCATGAACGGCGATTGATATCTAACAGCGCGCCTCGTAAGTCAATAGCGCACACACGTGCTGCCAGTCTTCTCTCTCTCTCTCTCTCTCTCTCTCTCGCTATCATTCCTATTCCCATTCTCTTCAGCTCACCCCTAGCGATGGAATTGCCGAAATTGGCAGAGCGGGACCACTTACCATAGCTGCGAAAATCCGAAAAACACGGTAAACACGCGAAATTGGCGTAGATACCTGTCGCGTTCTCATCATCTTCGCGCTTCACACTTCGCGACCCAAAACGTCATCGTTCGACATTCACTGCTGCTGGGTCGACCACAAAAAGAAGGAAATACACACATCCGAAGCCAAACTCGTTTCTTCAACAAGCGACTCTTGCGCGCCGTCGCCTTTGTGGAAGCGAAACAGAAGCAAACAAACCGGCAACCGGCTGATCGTTACCGAGAAAAAAAGCAAGATCATACGTGTATGAATATACGTGTATATATACAATGTGGGGAATTCCCAGCCCCAAGATTGCCGCTTGCACTGCTACCGCCTCCAGCCGACATGACACCGCTGCCGCTTACTCTTGTTGTGGCGCTACGGATCTACTAGATCTTAATGTTAAAGTTTGGTACTGAGTAAGCTCCCAGCGAGTAACGTGGTGGCATCAGCGGATTGATTAGGCGTGACCTTTTTTTCATGATTCATTCTGCATGGGTCAAATAAGTCGAACGTTTTTGGTTTTAAATAACCGATTTGTTGCCTATCGGTATATGCCGGTTTCAGCGTATTGTTTACTCTCTACTTCTGCAAAGGCCAACTGTGTGATGAACCACTTCCACTACAGCGATCGTTACCATCACCACCATCGTCATCGCCATTATCACCATCTTCATCATCATCATTGCCAGTTCACCGCCGAGAGCAACGGGCTTTCCCAATGTCATACAAGTTTACCTTTTTTTAGTGCGTCG
Source organism: Wyeomyia smithii (assembly GCF_029784165.1). NCBI lineage: Eukaryota > Metazoa > Arthropoda > Insecta > Diptera > Culicidae > Wyeomyia > Wyeomyia smithii. The sequence goes on along the minus strand of NC_073695.1, from coordinate 31,915,470 downwards.
GCTTAGCTGATTGTCGGATATAACTGCGCAAGTCGCTTAGCATGCTAGTCGCGTGCTAATGTGCATATTTAGCTTGTGTTTATACCTGTTTATTGTGAAACATATATGAAACACGTTCTATACTGTACGCCGTATATGCATCTTTAGCTGAGGTGGCGGGGTCAGTGATGTCACGGAGTCCAGAAATCACAGACATTTGGAAATGTGGTCACGCTTCCAGGAAACCCCCTCTCGCAGCTATTGCGAACCACGCGGCGACTGAGCATATCATATGGCGATCGGTACTTGATTATGATTATACATTCCGATAAACCATACCTTCGAACGGAATCTTTCCCAGGGTGGATTACAATTTTCCGCATGCGCATATATTACGAAAGTTCTGTTTGTGAAAGCGTTTCATTCATTGATACACCGCGCTAATGTTCGACCAAATTCACCCCGCTTGATTACCTAATATATCAGCATAAAAATGCTAGTGAACTGTCAAACTTGAGATGAATCACCCATCTATATTGTCAAAAAAATCAATTTAAAACATCAACCAATTTGAATTAGCAAATAATGCTAACTTGTAAAAAATCAAAACATTCCTAACATACTTGGAATGTGTTAGGAATGTTTTAATTAGTACAAGTTTCGACTATTACCATGAATATCTGCTACAAATTCACTAAAGAGTCAAGACCTAGTAAGCGCGTTAAATCCGTCATTAGCGAAGACAAAAGATTTAAACTATGCTGTGTTATACTAAAGGTAACTTGTAAACAAACATGGCAGCATTTTTTTTATTTTGCTTCCAAAGAATCATAACAGTTTCTCTCCTCAAAACATATCGGAAAGCCAAAAGTAGCACACGAAAAAAAAAACACACAAAATGCGTGTTTCATAACCAGCCTGATACATCTAGTCACACAAAATAATAATACCCAACTTCCGAATCGACACCATATCACTCACCGAATAATTCATGACGATAACTGTCCAAGTTCAGCAGCGTTGACATGGCAAATTCACTGATTGTTGACGATGATTTCTATATTATCACTGTTTTTTTTCTCAATCGCTTATCGTCGCTATCAAAACACACTAAGCAGCGGTGGAATGATTACAAATACCAATAAGTGAAGATAGTATTATTGGTATCAATCGAATTCACGCTCGAATGTGGCCTTCAAAAGCACACGTCTAAAGTGATCGGATTCGGAGCTTCCCTCTTGTGCACTTTCACTTATCGTATAATGTGACTACCGAAAACTAAAGAAAAAAACTAAAACCTCTCTAAATAGCACTCAACCAAGAATGGGTAAACACTTGTCGCTAATAGTATTGAATGTTCTCGTTTTATGTTCTTCGTCACTGGCTTATCTGCATCGCAGCTCGCGGTAGACTTTTTTTCCAAATAAAACTACACTGCACATCACACAACAAAACATATGTAGGTTTATTTTACGCTATGAAACTACGTCAAAGTTTGCACGATCTACGCCGTTCAAGCTCAGGATCAATACTAAACTTTCGCAGCAGATCCTCGCGTCACTGGAGCAGCGCGATGCATCGAATGGAGCGTCGAGATACAGAATCCCAAAGCGCGTCGTCATCCTCCGATCGCAACAACCCGGGACCTAGTCTAGCGATCGGTGAGAATACAGACGCGAATCAAGCGGTTTTTTATTACCGGACAAACTAGCTGAGCAGCGGTGATCCAGCCCTTGCCTCTTTCTACACGTACACAGTAAATAGCACTATACGGCTGTTGCGGAAACTCGTTTGCGGCCGATCGCCGTGTGATTCCCCGAATCAACTTGTTTGCACTGCATACGACAAAGCCTCTTCCAGCGATGCGAACCTGCAGAAGAGAACGCGAGCGACATGTGATGATGTCATCACGCGAAGTTTCACGCGAGCAAACACTCACACACAAACGCACGCCCGCCGGACAGTGAGAAAGTCACGACTCTCGAAAGCAAAGCTCCGGCGAATTTGACGTTTAGTGATTCAATTTTTTAGAATTCCTATCAGTTTATCAGTTTCTGGAGAATGAGTTGCTTTCAACTGAGCACATGTCCGGTTTTGAGTTCCAAAAATAATGAAACACGGCACTTCTGAGCTTTTTATTTGATAGGATCGAATTCTTTGAAACAATAATTGTTTCATCCGAATAAAAGGAAGGGAACGCTTCGAATTTGCTACATCATTGGTGACCAAGCGTCTCCATTAGAGGATAAGGATGGATGAACAAGACTACTTTTGTTTCCCCAATCAAACTGAAATTTACCCAACACTTTTCAGTTAAATATTCAGATAAGCGTTTTATTGTTTGGAAAAATGCGCGTATCTAGCTTAAATCTCAGGTAAACTGATCAATTTCCACTAGCAGCCGCTTGGGGCGCTCCGGTCGTTTAGCAAGCTTTTTCCTCCGAGCGTAATCACAGAGCAATGTGCAAGATTGTAGATTCATACGCAAAACTTTAAGTATTTTTTCATTGAAAATTCAATATTCATAATTACAATGCAAATGGGAATGAATTATTTATAGAATGAAACAAATACCAAAACAAGTGCAACAAAAGTATATCTGGTTAGAAACTGTTGAGAACGATGAAAATAGGAACTAGAAAATAATTTTGACAATTCTGCTCGAATAACTTCGTCAGCTAAAACTAGTTCAACGGATAAGAAGCAAAAATATTGTTCCCTAATTTCACACAGTAATGAGCTGAATAGCATGGACCTTAATGTGTTATTTATTTGAGAACTGTATGTGAAATGGCTATGTAGGAAAATATAAGGGACAAATCAGTTTTTTTTTGACGTAGAACTACGTCTCTCAGGAAGTTCTGTTACAGAGTTATGAAATGAAAATCTAGACGGAAAAGGGGACGAAATTGATCTCTTTTTAAATGTTTACACACAACAACAATTAAAACAAATCAGCAGCCCCAGTAGAATAAACTTGCGTCTTGCACGGATGCACGTATGAGAAAAATGGCCGCCAGATTTACAAATTGACAGTTTCAAGGCTTATTCGGTACAAAGTTATACAAATTTCGGTGAATGTAAAATTAAGCAAATTTTTCGGTAAAAATTACAAAGTTAGGCTTAAACTTACAGTTATTATAGAACAGTCGTCGATTTAATGCTTTTTTGCAGGAATACCGGTGTTATTACACCCCTATGAAACCTAAGAAGACACCAGGGTACCTCGTTGAACACATAACGGTTAATATAGCTCAAATATCAAATATATATAAATATACAATAAATATTTATAAATACACAACAACTAATCAGAAAAGGGTGAACAGTAAAAGGCTTCACGTTATTCCCAAGGATTTTTTGTATAAGAACTCACTAGGTACATTACTTTTCGCATGCTTATTTTTGAATTTACTGTCGAAGAAAAAACAAACTGCGAATGTTTGTATGTAAGAAAGTGGGAGTATAAACTCTATAATTTTTGTCTCACAGTGGCGAACAATCCTGTGCCTATAAACCACCTTATTTAAGAAAAAAAATCTGCAAAACTTATTGAGTTTGTAAACTCGAATAAGCAGGTTTACATAGTGTAATTGATCTTCAGGGAACCAACTTTTTACGCAGGTTCAGCCAGTTTTCCTCTAACTGAGTAAGGGCTTCGTATTTACAGGCTAAACGTTGAAAAATAATAACATTATGAGTGTTCATATCGAGCTCATATTTAAACACCCAGCCGTAAAAATACTCACCTTTCACTTTCAAGACAGTCTTTGTAGAAGTGTAAAAGAAAAACGAGCAGATCGTAGGAGAATTAGACTATGACCAAGGACCAAGGTTCCAGCTAAGTTTTGTATGATGATAACCTTCTTGGAACACTGTCGTGAAACCTATACTAGTTGGTAGTTGCTTTCCGCGAAGCGATTCGTTCGATTCAATATTCATTAAACAAATGATCAAACCAGCAAGAGAAGCAATGCATGTCATGGAATACAACAATTCTATGACTTTTATTAGAGCCGTTTACACAACGATCGAAACACTAAGAACAGGAAATAGTTTTTGAAAGTTCTACTCTGAAGCAACAGATGCATTGAAGCAATTACAGGGATTCTGTCGTCGACGAAACATTTAGAGAAGGGAGCGAATCAATCGTCAGCCCGAATGAATCAATCAAACATGTTTATCATCAGTCCAGAGTGTTAAATGCCTAGTCCGAAGTCCAGTCAGACTGCAATCGAACTATCGATTTTATTTCGGACCGAACCAGAACGGAGCTATCCGATCCAGATAACGGAATGGGTAATGCTTCTGAGGCGTGAAATAATCCGACTCAAATAAATTAAAATGAATATTTGAACAAACTAGTCTTGTGTCACTTTTTTACCCACAATTTGTTTAATCCAAGAAATCAAGAAGTGAGAAATGGGAACATTTAGGAAAATTCATAAAATTTTACAGAAAAACTTGTTTTTCATTGTTCTGATATAATCAAACATATGAAACTGTGATTGACTCTTTCATAAATATGATATTTTTTCAGAAAAAACTGGTATTTTCATTCCCAGATGCAGGACTGGACATACGAAACGGAAGTATGCGGATCGTCAGCGTCAGCTTTGATACGAATCAGGCGAGCTCATCGAAAGATTGAATAATTTATCCTTTTTGACACATGAGCTCTAGCGAATCTTTTGAGATTTAAGGGGTAATATCCACTAAAAAAAATTTTTTCTTGTCATTATTGGCTTAAATCATGCTAAAACTATCCTAGAATCAAAATCTACATCGTCCAAGTACTGATCTAAACTCAAAATTCCTTTCAATCAATTTTTACCGAACAACTTTTATGCTCCAAAATCATATTTTTTGTTTATTCCGGCGATGCTTGTTTTTTTTTTAATTTCGACTAGTACTCGTAGAAGTTGCCTAAGATCGATATCGTGTTTCAAATTTGAAGTATAGAGGTCGCTGCATCAAGTTCCGACCGTTACAGCGTCTCTACAGCACGTATTTACTCACAATTTCCCTTTGTTTAGTCGATCAGCCGTTCTCGTTGTGTGCGTTCTTTGTTTTTTTTTCTGCTTTTTAACTGTGAATTATATTCAAAAGTACTAAAATATGAGTGACAAGTTTGAGTTTTGCGTGGGGTCGGACGCCAACCGCGTCAAAGTCGCTGAGCATCGCATGTCTGATATCGCGCAAGAGAGTTGGGTGCAGCCTTATATCAGATAAAAAAAGAAGCAGAGGAAAATAAAGCCCAGGAAGGACAACTTTACGGCGCAGGGATAGCCGACTGAAGGTAAAAACCTAAATTAATCCACCTAGCGGTCAGACTCAGCCTTTCTCATTCAAACTTATTATTTGTAAAAATAGATTTACATGAATGCTTAAATCCAAAAAGGTATATTCACTCTTTGTGTTCTAAAATATTGATGTTTATTTATTTTTTGAAGGTGTTTATTTTTTTATTTATTTATTTGTACAATTACATTCATCTGACAAAGATAAGTCTTAATGAATAATAAAAAAAAAAAAAACAGCAAAAACTTCACAATCTTCTATGAGCATCAAGTAGCCGGTGACGGAACGTATTCATTGGTAAGTCGAAGTCAAAAAACTCGAAAACATTATTAAAACGGTGGCAAATAACACGAATTGGATCATGGCAACCATATAGTCGATTCCGTGGTTCCAGATATAAGAAACTCCTTTGGCGCAGCGGTCTTTCAGGGGTGTATATGTTTAGTTGAGCCAATATAGCTGGACAGTCGATGTAGCCAGTCAGTAGTTTAGCAGCGAACACAGCTTGGTCTATTTGACGGCGAACCTCAAGTGGTTGAATACCAAGCAGACGACAACGGTCCTCGTATGATGGCAGGTTCAGTGGATCTTGCCATGGGAGATAACGAAGAGCATAGCGTACGAATTTTTTCTGAACCATTTCCATTCTGTAGGACCAGTTTGCATGATATGGGCTCCAGATTACAGAATTAGACTCGAGAATCGATCGCACTAGGGCACAGTAAAGTGCTTTGAAACATAATGGGTCACGGAATTCATCGGCAATCTTGAAAATTAACCCCAATCGACGGGTTGCTTTGGCGATAATGTTGTTATAATGGTTCTTGAATGTCAGCTCGCTATCTAAGTACACTCCAAGATCTTTCACGCACTGTACACGGAGAAGATGTTGTGACGATATGGTATAATCGTATTCGATAGGGACACGCTTTCTATTGAATGAAATTAAGTTGCATTTTCCAACACTCAATGTTAAGCAGTTTGTTGCACACCAGTTCACGAACGTATTTAGATGCTCCTGTAGCGCGACACAATCTCGTTGGCTATGTATAATTTTGAATATTTTTGTATCATCCGCATAAAACAGTCGACATCCGGGTGGTAACAAGAGAGAAGCGTCGTTTATAAAAATAGCGAAGAGTAGCGGGCCCAAGTTACTACCTTGAGGAACTCCTGAAACGTTTGAAAAACACCTCGAAACAGCTGAACCTATTTTCACGCATACACTTCGACTAGTCAAGTAAGATTTGAACCAGCGTACGGATTCTGATTGGACACCGAGTCGTTCAAGTTTACTAAGCAATATCTCGTGGTCTACCCGATCAAACGCTGCTTTCAGATCCAGGTAAATTGCATCGGTTTGTAAGCTAGAATCCATGCTTTGCAAACAGCGAGAAACAAACTGCATAAGATTAGTGGCTACAGATCGTCGAGGGAAAAACCCGTGCTGGTCGGCGTCAATATAGTGTTTAGAGCTGGCAAACAAAGCGTCATTTATAATAATCTCAAACAACTTTGAGCAAGCACACAGAGATGTGATCCCTCGGTAATTGGAAATGTCACGTTTGTTTCCTTTTTTGTAGACGGGAAAAAGATATGAGAATTTCCATCGGTCAGGGAATGTACACTGCTGCACGGACAAATTGAAGAGCATCGCGATCGGAGTACTAAGAACTTCTCCACATCGCTTCAAAACCGCCGAAGGGATACCATCCGGACCAACAGCGTATGAACTTTTTAGCTTATTCAAGGCAGCGACTACGTCATCTGGACTGATGTGAGGTAATCTGAATGATAATACATCGCGTGGTACTACGTTACTGGCTTCACGAACTTGTTCGGGGGACGCCACCGATTCATTAAAAATTTGCTGAAATTGCTCGGCAAACAGGTTGCATTTTTCATTTTCATTGTTAGCTACATTGTTGCCCAGGAACATAGAAGTAGGCAAACCCCTTTCCTTGCGTTTTGTATTCACAAATGACCAGAATTGTTTCGGGTGTACGCGAAGATTGCTTTGTATGCGCCTTACATACCTATTATACAAATAGCGGTTGTAGTTTCGATATTGACAGCTGGCAGTGGTGAACTGATTTCTGTTATAAGCAGAGCGATAACAACAATATTTCCGCAGCGCAGCTGATCGCAATCGCCTAAGCGTGCGTAGTCGTGGATTCGACCATGGTGGCTTTCGTGGCGGTTCAAAGAATGGCACTGTTTGGGCGAGCACACTTTCCAGCGTGTTGTAATTAAAGTATAAAATAAGAAATTTGACGTAATGTTAGTGCTTCAGAAATAGCGCAATATAAGAAATGACTCTTAATTTCGAACAATTGATTCACGAGCGATACCGGGAACGTTCAAATAGTACGATACCACATTTAAATCATGTTGAGGCCATATATATTGATCAAAGCAGCTATAGTGTTGAATTTCTTTTCTTTACAAAATTTTTGAACATTATATCAAATTTTTATGAAGTTTTTTATTTGTAAGTTTGAGAAATGACTCGTTTGTATGACACTAGGTGTGTTCAAATAATACTTGAGATAATAGACTTTCGTTGTTTTACAAATTAAAACATAACGGTTGCTTAAGTTTGATTACAATCAAATGAAAAGGGAACGTATGGGGGAGCCAAACTTTGAAACCACTTGTTCAATCATAATTCATCAGTTAACCCTTAGCTATCCCGTTTATTCGATATCAATATTGTTCAAATCTGTTGTGTAGTTTCTGAGATAATGAAGTTCAGTGATTTTCACATTTCGATACATTACAGGCGAAGTTACATTCCGATTACAGCAAAATTCAATAGGCTGTTATGAGGCAGCTAGACCTTTCATTTGCTACTTATTCTGTGGAAATCGGGTTAACCATCTCTGAGAAAAGTGAGTGAGCCCAAGTAGTCATCAGAATATGTATCTTTTCATAGCTGGATTTCACATTTTTAAACATAACAGGAAAAGTAATAATCCGTTCGCAAAAAAAAATCATTAGGGTCTTATGGGGCAACAAGATTTTCCAACTGGTACAACTGATTTTATGAAAATCGGTCCAGCCATCTCTGAGAAACATGAGTGAGATTAAACAGTCTCCAGAACACGTTTCTTTCTGTAACTTCTGAACCATATGTTCAATCTTCATAAAATTCAAAAGTTGAGGGTTTTTAGGTAGCCTGTTCATTTTAAACCAATTTTGTTCAAATCGGTTGTGTAGTTTCTGAGATATTGATGTTTCGTGATTTTTACATTTTGATACATAACCTCTAAACTAGAAATCAGATTACAATAAAATTCAATAGGGTCTTATAGGGCAACTAGACCTTTCATTTGCAATTGATTTCATTGAAATCGATTCAGCCATCTCTGAGAAAATCGAGTGCGATTAGGAGAGCGTTCACACACACACACATGCAGAAAATGCTCAGCTCGTCGAGCTGAGTCGAGTGGTATACGACATTCGGCCCTTTTGAGCACTTTTATACCTTTAGTTTTTGCAGTGATTGCTATACCTTTCTAGGAGAAAGGCAAAAAGTGAAATGATAGAAATGACTTTTAATTTCAACTTCAATCCCAAGCAAGGCCGAAAACATTGAAACAGTACAATTTTTTTTTATAAAATATGGTTTATTTATCCTTGTTTGTAAATATTACATCAAATATTGTAAAACAATTAAAAAGTTAAATTTAATATAAATTCTAGTTCGCCTACATCGATTCCATTATTAATAGTATAATTAAGGTGGTGTATTTAACTAAAGCTTCTAATAATTCGTTTCTTGTGGACACCGGTAAGTTTTCCAGAGTTGGGCGCAGTAAACCATCGAAAGACGGCCTATACCACCCTCCCAACTTCGTCGCCATTCTCCGTTGTATATACGCCCACGCTTCAGCCACTCGGGTGCACTCAGAGAATTTGTGTCGAATCGATTCTATGCCTACCGTGCAGTGCTGACAGTTAGGATCGTTGCCCCGACCGATTATATGCATCAGACGGCGATGTTCTGTTTTTTCGTTGACCAGCAAATATAAGTCGCTTCGATAGTGTGAGTTGAGTCCTCTTGCAGAGATATTTGTCCATATTTTCCTCCAGTTTATATTAGGCTGATTTTGTTCAACCCTTGGTAATCCGAAGGTCAGTAGGGTATTATAAAAGGGAAGGGAAACGATTTCTTTCAGGTGACGGTTGATCAACCTTAATCCCGAGCAAGGCCGCACACATTGAAATAGAACAATATCAAATTTAAGTGATGTTGAGGCCACATATTTTGATCGTACCTATAGTTTTAAACAGTCTGCGGGTTTCGTTTCTTTCTATAACTTTCAAACCACATGTTTAAACATTATGAAATTCATTGTTTAAGGGTTTGAAAGCCCATTTATTTGAATTCAACTATGTTCATAGCTTCTGAGATATAAGAGCGTTTTTCACATTCTGACACAGCGCCAAAACTAAAAGTTTGATTACAATGAAATTCAATAGCAACCTAAGCGGCAAATAGACCTTTCATTTGACACCAAGATAGAAAGAATCGGTCAGACCATCTCTGAGAAGAGTGAGTGCGAAAGAAAGGTGCACATACACACGTACACACCCACACACAAACATATACACCTATACATGCATATATGCAGAAAATGCTCGATTCGTCGAACTGAGTTGAGTAGTATATGACATTCGGCCATTTCAATCATTTTTCTACCTTTTAAATAGCCAGTGACCGTTAGAAGAAAGTCAATATGTTTACTTTCATTATGTGTTTTCACATTTTTATGAACAACGGACACAGTTACAATCCGATTGCAATGAAATTCAATAGCATCCTATGGGGCAACTAGACCTTTCATTTGACACCAATTTTGTGAAAATCGGTTCAGCCATCACTGAGAAAAATGAGTGAGTTTAAACAACCTCAAAATAACTTTTCTTTACATAACTTTTGAACCATATGTTCAATCATAACGAAAATCAAAAGTTAAGGGTTCTGGGAACAGCCCGATCATTTGAAACCAGTTTTATTGAAATCGGTTATGTGGTTTCTGAGATATTGATGTTTCGTGATTTTTGCATTTTGATACATAACCTCTAAACTAAAAATCCGATTACAATGAAATTCAATAGCAACCTATGGCGCAGCTAGACCTTCCATTCGCAATTAATTTTATGAAAATCGGTCCAGCCATCTCTGAGAAAAGTGAGTGAGAAAAAAAAGTTGCACATACACACACACACACATACATACATACATACAGAAAATGCTCAGTTCGTCGAAAGAAGTCGAGTGGTATATGACATTCGGCCATTGGGACCACTTTTATACCTTCGGTTTTTCCAGTGATTGCTATACCTTTCTAGGAGAAAGGCAAATCATATTAGGGGCTTTATTATTGCGATTGTTGAGATTTATAGCATTTTGAAACTTTGAACGCGTTTTTTTCAAAACCATGTTTTTAAAATCGGTGAGCAGTAGAACTGGAAAAGTTTACATCCGATTGCCTTGAATCTAACTGTAGCTTCTTCATTAAATTATTTAGTGAAGTACACACGATTTTATCAATTAAATAACAACAACAAAAGTTATAAACAATTAAAGTCGATTTTTTTTTGTCGAAAACCATTTTTTTCTCAAACCGTTGCCATTTTGCGGAGGAAAATTCTAAAAATATAATCATGTGTACTTCACTACCGATACTTATGTAGATAATGATTTTTTTTTTGTTTTCTTAAAAAAAAAGGAAAGTAGCAATATTTTTTTTTATATTCTCCAAGAGTTGCTTAATCCAACGATATATTTTATAAACCTTACATCTCTTACAGTGTTCTTTAAAAAAATCATGAAAAAAGTCTTGTTTTTTTTAGCATTTGGTGGATATTACCCCTTAATGAACTACTAAAATGCAAGGTGCAATCACTCTGAACTAACAAAAATTAACTGATATCGTTAAAATTGAAAAAAAAACTGGAGGCAGTACAAACTATTCAATAATGTTTATTGCTTATATGTCAGATTTTTCTTTTGGATTTTTTACTAAGTATCAATCACCCAAGTAACATACAAAACATGTTAGCAGATAAGTCACAATGGAAGTAGTCATATGAGTGTACAAACGCAATTGAAACCTTGTGTTGTTATATTGTATTTGAAGTTGTTTTTCACCAGCAATACAACCGCATTTCGAAAACAAGCTCGTTTTTTCTGGTTTTGGAAATGTTTTTTGATAACATGAGTTCGACGAACAATAACGCGACATTACGTCAGCTAATAACGATACAATCGCTTTTTACGCGTTTTTTTTACGCGGGTTTTTCTACGCGGTTTTTTTTACGCGGATTCCGGAATTTACGCGGTTTTTTTACGCGGCACGTATCCCCCGCGTAAAAAGCGACTTTTTCTGTAGACAAAGGTCTCAGTATTCAACAGCCAACGTAAAAGTACTTGATCAAATTAATATTCAAATTATTCGAACGATTTCTATATGAGAAGGTGAACAAACAAGCTTGCAGTGTAACCAATATCATTCCAATTTTTGTTATCGTAACAACGTTTTCTAGTATTGTTAGATTTTATGTCCAGATTACGTTGAAACTATGCGAAAATAATTTTAATATTAATGCGAAGGAAACAACTTATTTCGAAAAGTTGAATATTATTTTTTATCATCAATTTATAATAAACTAAAACAGCCACTGATATAAACGATTGTCGATCTAGTTGCACTGCGCATAACAACGCATTTGCGCATGCGCTGGTTAACCGTTGTCATAGCAACAGATTTGCGCATTGCCGTGTTAGTACTCGAGCTGTATTTAGCCATTTCATTCTGAATGGTTTGCTTTCATGAAGTTATGTAATACCGGTACTTGCTCTAGAAGCTTTCAATTTTTGCACTTTTCTGGTGATAGAGATGTCATGGAGTAGGTAACGTCAGCTATTCTTTACCATCGTGTGTTACTTGGGCATTTATATGAAAAAATTGCGAGGAGAAGGGGGAGGAGTATGCAAATGCGTGGCTGACCCCCCTAGACCCCCGGTAGCTACGGACCTGCCAGAACTGTAGCTACTCCGTTTTGCGTGGGGAGGAGGGGGGGGGGATTCAGAAAGAATTTATTCAACTACAAGTTTTATATAAAGTCAGCCATTTAAAGCAGCTCTATACCACAAAAGTGGTTCGTGCTACAATATCAATGTCATCGGCGAAGCTAAAAGCCTGAACAGACCTCCTAAATATCGTGCCACTCGTGTCGATACCAGCCCTACGTATCCCACTTCGAGATTCGCAGGGACTCGAGAGTGTCCCCGAAACTCAAACTACGCACATCACCCGATCCATCGTCGACTTGACCAACCGTGTCAGTTTATCCGGGTAACCGTAATCGTGCATAATCTACTATAGCTGATCTCGATCGATTGTGTCGTATGCTGATTTAAAATCGATAAATGATGTGTGCGATAAATGATGTGTGCTGTACCGCGAATATTTGGTCCGTGGTGGTGCGGGCACCTATGAATCCCACTTGGTATTGGCCCACAAACTCCCTCGCAAACGGTGACGGTCGACTGCACAGTATTTGAGAGAGTACCTTGTGGTCGGGGTTCAGCAGCATGATTGCAGGGTAGTTGCAGCAAACTATATGACGTTCTTTCTGTAGCTGGGGCACACTGTACCCTCCATCCACTCCTCCGGTACTGCCTCCTCCTCCCAAATCTTGTCAATAACCCAGTATAGCGCCTTAGTCAGTGATTCGTCACCGTGTTTTAACAGCTGGGTAGTTAGTTAGCTCCAGCTGCTTTGTTGTTTTTCAGTCGGCTGATCTCCTCTTCAACCTCCTTGAATCCAGGGGCTGCAATTCTGTCTGTCTGTTCTACATCGCCGTAGAGGTGCTTATCGTAGTACTGCTTCCACTTTTCAATCGCCTTACTCTTGTTAATGAAGGTTGCCGTCCAAGTCCTGCACATATCGGCTTGTGGCACATAGCTTTTGCGGACACTGTTCAGCAGTTCCGACGCCACCACACGCCAGACGAGGCAAAATAATCGAGAGGCTAGAGCAACCGAAAAAAAATTCCATCGACGCAAGAAACGCGAGCACTGCGAATGTTCTCTAGCGAAGGCAGATGTATGCTTCTGTAGACACGACACGAGATGTGGTTGTCAAGTGTTGAAACAATACAGTCAAACCTGTTTTTGTGCGAGGGATAGGGACCGCACAAAAAAAATCGCATAAAAAAATCTTTTGAAACTTCACGTGCAGCTACAAAACAATATTTCCACAGCATTATTGAAAAAAAAAATTTTTATGCGGTGGATAGGGACCGCATTAAAAAAATTTCAGTTAAAAATAACTCGAAAGTTGTTGATTCTGATTTAGAATACCTATGAGAACAATTTTAAAACATCGGAATGATAAACGAAACTTTTTTAAACATGCTAATCCTTTCAACCGCTATCCTTCGTAGGCAAGTAATTCGTGACTTTTCCTACGTAAAACTGTCTCAAAAAGTATTTTTGGACGCAACACTTCTTTAATGCGTTGGAATTCATTCCAAGAATCGGAAAAACTAAATTGCTGAAAATATTGTCGAAAGTGGTCCTTTTTCATATGCCACACAAAAAAAATTGCACAATAACAGTCGCACAAAGAAATAATCGCATAAAAAAGTCGCACAAAATAAATTTCGCACAAAAAAGAGTCGCACAAAAACAGGTTTGACTGTATGTATGTCGGCAGAAACAGGAGATAAATTGAGGAGGATGGACAAGCTGCGGATCCGCCAAGCTTGGACGAGGTTAGGAAAACTTGTAAGAGTTGAAAAACACAAAGCTGCTGGAAAGGACGACCTCCCAGTTGAGCTTTCCCAAACCGGGAGTGAGCAGCTGTTGTGTGCAATCCATCGGCTCCTCTTGAATGTTTGGGCCGTTGACAAACTACCAGCGGACTGGATGGATGTGTTCATTTGCCCAGTCTATTGAAAAGGGCCACCAGTAATTATCGAGACGTAGCACCTCTCAATTCTGCTTACAAGATTCTACCCCCCGTATTCTGTTTCATAGACTGAGGACGTTGCAGGAGGTTATTGTTGGAGAGTACTAATTGCGTCAAATCCTTGTCATGTTAAGAATAGTAAACTTGCAGACTCATCATTTGTTTATAGTCTTCGAAGCGGCTATAGTCTTCTTTATAGTCTTCGTCTTCGAACTGAATCATAAGTTAAGTGCAACGAGTTAAGGTAGATTACACTGGTCGTCAAAAGCGAAAAAAGTGCGGCCCGAAATCTCGAAATAGCTGTCCTAAAAAAAATTATAGCTTTTTAACTATTCCTGTGAATTTTGGTGCCTCTAGCCATTACCAAAACACGCCAACTCACGTGAAAGTTCGCATAGTAATTGCTCTTTGAGTTCGTCGCTTCAGCGTTATGTTTACGAGAAAACTCATTAAAGTCTCTATAAAAATTGTAGTGGCAAGGGGCACCAAAATTCACAGGAATTGGTAAAAACTTATAATCTTTTATTTTTTTTTTTTTTTTTTGATTGAACTTTAAGGCCACACCTGTGTTGACCAGTGTAATATTCAGCAAAGAACCCGACAGAGATCAGCGACTCTATGGTAAATCCTATCCTCGTTGGATGAATAGTGTGGATGAGAACGCCCGATCGGCGGATGTTGGAAGCAACAGCAGAGGTTTAGCCCAACATCGAGTGACGTGAAGACGTACCGTAAACTGGGGTGACTTTGATCAATTTTTTGATTGTATCTCAAATATTTTCAGAATATACTGAAAACAATATTATTCGATATTTTTAAAATAAGTACTGGCATGCATTGAAAAAGATTCAGTCACTACTTCAAAAGTTTAACAACATTTCTGCTGTTTTTAAATATGCTCTAAAAATTTTACACCAATCATCATTCCGGGGTGACTTTGATCACTTCATTATTTTGATGAATTTGGTGTAACACTTTGTAACTTTCACTAAATTGAACAGCCTTAAACGGCTTAAACGAGTTTATAAATATGGAAAGCAATTTGGGGGCCATTCACATTCTACGTGAACAGTTTATAATGGCGGATGTACAAGATTCATTCAAAATTTTTAGAATATATATGAAATGTTATCCACAGAGAAAAGGTGGTCTAAAATCATCGAAAACTAGTTCACGAGGAATATGACTTATGAAAAAATAAAAAATAAAAAATAAAATAAAGAATAATAATAATAATAATACGCTGTGGAGAATATTGGGACTCAACATTGCCTTTGAGGAAAAACTTGCAAAAATAACAATAAAATGTATTGTTATAATATTTGTTCATCTTACGAACTAATCTGGGAACAAAATAAATAAACTTTGCGTATTGCAACTTGTTGTTTTTTTTTTTAATGGGGGGGATTTGTTAGTAGCTTAAGTATTTATGATAAATATTAGTAAATAATGAGTATGTGTGTCCAATCACAAATGGTGACTTCTCAACACTGTTAGATATTTGTAATTTTAATTGTTAGGATTTGTTTGCTTTCGCAATTAGGACTTATCATTCGTAGGGATTTAAACCTACTTGTCGGAAGAGGGGAAGTAAACTTACAACTAACTTAATTGCTAACTTATTGGCTATAAAGAGAGCTTATCGTAGCAATTGAGGATTGCAACGATTTTTGTCGAAAATTGTTAATAATTTTATTTGACATAGCTTCTAATGGTTCAACACCAGTAAGTCTATGTAATTCGAGTGTTCCAAACCAAGGAGGACGCTTCAAAATCATTTTCAGAATTTTATTCTGAATCCTTTGGAGCGTTTTCTTCCTTGTTGAACAGCAACTTGACCAGATCGGTACAGCATAAAGCATTGCTGGTCTAAAAATTTGTTTGTAAATCAAAAGTTTGTTCTTTAAACAAAGTTTAGAATTCCTGTTAATGAGAGGATATAAACATCTCGTATATTTGATGCACTTGGCTTGTATACTCTCAATGTGCTCTTTGAAAATAAGTTTTTTATCATAAATTAGTCCCAAGTACTTAACCTTGTCGGACCAATTTAAAATAACCCCATTCATCTTGACAACGTGATTATTGTTTGGCTTGAGGAAAGAAGCCCTAGGCTTATGCGGAAAAATTATCATTTGAGTTTTAGAAGCATTGGGAGGGATTTTCCACTTTTGCAAGTAGGAAGAAAAAATATCTAAACTTTTCTGCAATCGACTGCATATGACACGAAGACTTTTTCCTTTTACGGAAATGCTTGTGTCATCGCAGAACAATGACTTTGTGCATCCTGGAGGCAAATCAGGAAGATCTGAAGTGAATATGTTGTACAGGACTGGACCCAAGACTGAACCTTGAGGTACACCTGCTCTGACAGGAAATCTATCAGATTTGGAATTCTGATAGACAACCTGCAGAGTTCGGTCAGTAAGATAATTTTTTAAAATTTTGATTAGGAAAATTGGAAAATTAAAAGTTTGCAATTTCGCAATCAAACCTTTATGCCAAACACTGTCGAATGTTTTTTCTATGTCTAAAAGAGCAGCT
The DNA here is from genome assembly GCF_029784165.1 of Wyeomyia smithii. NCBI lineage: Eukaryota > Metazoa > Arthropoda > Insecta > Diptera > Culicidae > Wyeomyia > Wyeomyia smithii. The sequence goes on along the minus strand of NC_073695.1, from coordinate 31,898,659 downwards.
CCAGTGGAATAACCTTCAGATTTGTTAGCTCGTATCATATTAGTAACTCGGAGCAATTGATGAGTTGTGGAATGCCCATGGCGAAATCCAAACTGTTCATTTGCAAAAATTGAATTTTCGTTGATGTGTGACATCATTCTGTTAAGAATAATTCTCTCAAACAGTTTACTTATTGAAGAAAGCAAACTGATTGGTCGATAACTTGAAACCTCAGCTGGATTCTTATCCGGCTTTAAAATTGGAGTAATTTTTGCATTTTTCCATAATTTGGGAAAATATGCAATTTTGAAGCAGCAATTGAAAATTTTTACTAAAAATTACATTGTGCTCTCAGGGAGATGTTTGATTAGTATATTAAAGATTCCATCGTCACCAGGTGCTTTCATATTTTTGAAATTTTTAATAATTGATTTAATCTCATTCAAGTTAGTTTCAATTATTTCTGCAGGTAAAAAATTCTGGGAAGAAATTAAATCAAATTGACGTGTGACTTCATTTTCAATTGGACTCACAAAATTCAAATTTGAGTTATGAACACTCTCAAACTGCTGAGCAAGTCTTTGAGCCTTTTGTTCATTGGATACAAGAAAACGTTCACCATCTTTTAAAACTGGAATAGGCTTTGAAGGTTTCTTAAGAATCTTCGACAGCTTCCAAAATGGTTTTGAATATGGTTTCAATTTTTCAACTTTAGTTTCAAAATTTTGATTTCTCAGAAGAGTAAATCTATGTTTAATCTCTTTCTGTAAATCTTTATAAATAGTTTTAAAAACAGGGTCACGAGAACGTTGATATTGACGTCTGCGGACATTTTTCAAACGAATTAGAAGTTGAAGATTTTCGTCAATTATTGGTGAATCAAATTTCACTTGAGCCTTTGGAACAGAATAATTCCTGGCATCAACAATTGCACATTTTAATGCTTCCAAAGCGGAATCAATATTCACTTCGTTTTGCAAATCAAGCTCATTATTGAAATTTCTCTCAATATAATTTTTGTATCTTTCCCAATTAGCTTTGTTATAATTAAAAACAGAGCTCATAGGGTTTAAAACTGATTCATGTGATAAAGAAAAAGTTATTGGAAGATGGTCAGAATCAGAGTCAGCATGTGTGATCAAATCACTACATACATGACTTTGATCTGTCAGCACCAAATCAATTGTTGAAGGGTTTCTTACAGAAGAAAAGCATGTAGGACTATTCGGAGACAAAATAGAATAGTATCCTGAAGAACAATCATTGAATAAAATTTTGCCATTGGAATTACTTTGAGAATTATTCCATGAACGATGTTTAGCGTTAAAATCGCCGATTATGAAAAATTTCGAACGATTTCTGGTGAGTTTTTGTAAATCACTTTTAAAATAATTTTTGAGCTCGCGTGTGCATTGAAATGGTAAATATGCTGCGGCAATGAATAAAATCCCAAGTTCAGTTTGAACTTCAATTCCCAAAGTTTCAATAACTTTCGTCTCAAGATGGGGAAGAGCACGATGTTTGATTCGGCGATGAATAACAATTGCAACTCCACCGCCGGAACCCTGAATCCTATCATATCTATGAACCACGTAATTGGGATCATATTTTAATTTTATGATAGGTTTCAAAAATGTTTCAGTAATAATTGCAATATGCACATTATTTACTGTTAAAAAATTAAAAAGCTCATTCTCATTGGCCTTCAATGAGCGAGCATTCCAATTTAATATTTTAATTGTTTTATTTAAAATCATTGCTAAATTTTAAATTAGAAACAATTTTAATAGTAAAATTTGTGCCTATTTGAATGGCTTCAAACATTGATTTTGCCTGCAACATGGCGTTCATAAGATCGAACATTGCCTGTTGCAAAAAAGTAAGTTTACCTGCCGTAATAGGCCCCAGGCAGTTGACATTAGAAAAAATATTTTCGGTAGCAATATTAGCTGGGGTAATAGGTGTACAATTATTTTCTAGCGTGTTTTGCTTACCCATATTAGCGGTCATTTTCGAACTACCAACATTAGGCGGTAGACTGTTCGAACTACCTGTAACCTGTGCATATGTTAAACGGGTATGCAAAGGAGTAGGTAAACTATGTGTCACTGGTACGCTTGGAGAATTTTGTTTTGAAGTTTGTTTTGGATTTTGTTTACCTTGCCTTGCCTTAACAATTGCTAAACGGACTGGGCATTGATAAAAATTTGACATATGGTTGCCGTTACAATTCGCACAGCGAAAATGTTTACTCTCTTTCACAGGACATGTGTCCTTTTTGTGAGAAGAGTCTCCACAATTAAGACATTTTTGGTCCATGTTACAGAATTTGGAACCATGGCCATAACGTTGGCAAGTACGGCATTGGGTGATATGCTTTTCACCTCCGCCATACTTCCTATAAATTTCCCACTTTACACGCACATTATACAAAGCATGTGCTTTTTCGAAAAATTTTAAGTTGTTAACCTCATTGCGGTTAAAATGAATTAAATAATTAACAAGGGAAATTCCAGTTCTCTGACTGTTTTCGCCTCGTGATTTTTGTTTCATTAGAATTACTTGGGTAGGGGCTATGCCAAGTAATTCTGTTAAAGTAAGTTTGATCTCATCAACGGTTTGATCGTTGGTGAAACCTTCCAAGACAACCTTGAACGGCTTGGCGTTCTTGGTGTCATATGTAAAAAATTTGTACATCTTGTCAGTTAAATACTGAACAAGACGATCACGACCCTTTACTGAGTCGGCTAATAAGCGACATTCACCTCTACGACCAATTTGATAGGTAACTTTAACGTCGGAAACAAACGTTGAAAGTTCCTTTTTGAATATATTAAATTCAGAAGAAATGGTTACCACAATAGGTGGAACTTACTCCTTTTTTAAAGATTTTATATTTTGTATAGTCTCATTATTGGTAACTTCCATTTCACCAGCTTCATGCTCAAGCAAAATATCAAAAGGATTGTCACTACAGACACTCGAAGTGTCAGAAAGAGATGCCTCTCTTTTCCTCCCCGCAGCGATGCGAGGTTTCTTTTTCCGTCCAGCCATTTCAGGTGATACGAAAAAAGTTAAAACAAATGTTAAATTCAAAAGTAGGTAGTCTTGAGAAAGACTGATGGGAAATAACTTTCAGGTAGTCTTTAAGAGACACACTGACAAAACACAAACTTTGAAGCTATAGGCAGTCAAAGACCAGTCCACAAGCAACCGAAAAAACGTCTGATCTGTAGGATAGTTCAAGACGCACTGCAACTTGTTGTTTTGAATCTGCTTGAACCGGTTGTTTGTATGCAACAAAAATCGCCAAAAATACACTTTATTTTCAATTAATATTTTAGCATGAAAACATTCTTGAAATAGCAGGAAATGCATGAATAGTAGCAAAACGAACATATATCCACGCATTCAGTGAAGATTACGACAAGTCACAAGCACTACGAGCGCCCTTTTTACCACATTTTCAAAAACGGTGAAATCAGAGTGAAGTGAATGAAGTCCTACTACGGGACTCACGTAAGTGAGAAAAACGTCGCAAGGTGACATCTGCCGTGAAATCTGGGTTATTATGAGTGTCATATGAGTGAAGTGGAAACGGAAAAAGCGACGTTTCGCGTGGAATTATTTCACGACCATTTTGAACGGTGAAATGATTTCACGAAGATAGGGAAGTGTAAAAATCGATTGATTTGTAATCTAGAGATAAAATATATGGGATTTATTTTCCAGTAACAAGGCTAATCTTTTTTTTTTCCTTGAAAAAAATCGACTTTGTGGGACTTACAAATTTCTGAGCTGCGGCCGATGGAACGTAAGGGAAAAATTTACCTTCAATTTTCGTTTAGTTGTGGGGCTCAAATGTTTCCTCTTGTCGAAAAATGTCCTCATACAAAATTTCAGCTCAATCGACTTTCCGGGACTTAGAAATTTTTGAGCTGGGAAACTCGTTCATTTCACTTGTCCTATTCTCTTTTTCACTTCACTGTCAATCTCACTCCACGGAGGTGATCTTTGTCACCTCACTTGAGGTGGAATCGGGAATAGGTCTAAAAAAGTGAAGTGAGCGTGAGAGTGAAATATATTTCACCGTGAAGTAACTCCCGTAATAAGCACCGATGGCAAATGGCTAAGCAAGCCATGACAAATAATTATGAACGGAATTTCGAATTAATAATCTTAAACAGAGAAAACGCGTGTGTCTAAAATTGTATTATTTGCCAAAATGAATCGTTTCGTTGTTTTCAAGTCTAGGTAAAAGTGTATAACTTGTTCTAAAGCAAGACTGTTAAACGATATGAACATTTCTATGATTATTTTGTGTCATATTTGACACATTTAAAGATAACTGGTTTTGCCAGAAATTCATTATTTCGAAAAAAAAAAAGCTTTTCAATAAAGTGACCCTTTTATGTGCATTTAAAACTTGGTAGTGGTGGCAAATTTGTTCATTCATAACATTTATTTACTGCTGATAGTGAAATTATTTTTTTTACTCGAATTTCGCCACGTATCACCGCTAAAAAGTAACTGGTGCTTATTACGGGAGTCACTTCACGGTGAAATCAGAATGAAGTGAACAAAACCCTATTACGGGACTCACGTAAGTGAGAAAAACGTCGCAAAGTGACATCTGCCGCGGAATCTGGGTTATTATGGGTGTCATATCAGTGAAGTGAGAACGGAAAAAGCGACGTTTCGCGTGGAATTATTTCACGACTATTTTGAACGGTGAAATGATTCCACGTAGATGCCATAAGTCTTAAAGTTGATTGATTTGTGATCTAATGGTAAATATTGGAATTATTCTTCAGTAACGAAGCGAATCAGAGTTTGATCCGTGCCTTAAAGCGGTCAATTTTTCATTTTTTTGCCCGATGAAAAAAATGCAAACTAGTTCAGGAAATTTTCGATACCGAAAAAAACATTTTTTTTTTTTTTGATGCCGAATGTCTTAGAAATGCAGAACACGTCAAGATCTGATGTTATCTAAAAATCGACTTTCTGGGACTTAGACATTTTTGAGCTGGGAAACAATCTCATTTCACTTGTCCTATTCTCAATTTCACTTCACTGTCAATCTCACTCCACGGAGGTGATTTTTGTCACCTCACTTGAGGTGGAATCGGGAATAGGTCTTAAAAAGTGAAGTGAGCGAGAGAGTGAAATATATTTCACCGTGAAGTGACTCCCGTAATAAGCACCACTAAAGTATAATTGTTTTCAAGCTTACATCAAGCCGACCTTCTCCACTAAATATGAACGAATAACCATACCCCTCCATAAAGCATAAAGAATGGGACCGATTACAGAAAACGAGGTGAGCAACTCTCCTCGCTTCCAGTCAATGACGAGGCGAGTGGAATGTTGCATTAGGGAATGCGAATAACACTTGTGTCACGAACAAGTCGCGCAGTTTATTCAGACGACTTAGGTGCTCATCCAAAATCCAGCCGACTCGCCATCTGCAATACCAAAATTAGTCAGGCCAGTGACTCGCCGGTCGCCTAGTCTTTTGGCCTCTGTATTGAAAACAGTAGTTTTCACGTTGTTTGAAATTTCTTTAAGCATCAATTACGAGTCTCAGGGTTGAGTGTTATTTAAATTTGCCAGCAGTAGATACAATTTATATACACAACAAACGAAATGGTTCTACTGAAATTTCTAAGACTTCAATATCATAAAATAATCAACAAGCCACATCCTAAATGTAACGCTATTTTTATTTCTAGTACTCAATGCTTAAGATTTACAATTGGATCTCATATATTAACTTTGCAGCTTAAGAGTAGATAGATGAACCTAAATAAATAGTTTGAAATAAGCAATATTTTCAGTTCCAATAGTTCACTTTAATTGATAACTTTCGTAATATGCATTCTTGAGAAGTATAAGTTAATTTTTTTTTATCTCGTATATTGCCAAGGCACAAACTTAACTACTTTAAAAAACTTTTTATGTTGCTTCCAACTACAGTAATGTCAAAAAAAACTTAAATGGTACTTTTAGCACAACCTCCTAACATTGTTTTCGATATGTCCAAATCTTCTTCTACGGGTTAACGATATAATAAGTGATTATTTAATGTCAGCAAAATGTCGTCGCGGATGTTTACCGCTTACTTCCTAACAGCACGGTTCTTTTTTCACCTTCACTCATGAAACACGCGCCTTACTAGGACTCGTTCCTGGCGGTACCAAAGACTGAATGTATGGTGTAGCGTTTCGCCGTCGTTTCGAGTCATTACAAGCACTGGAACCGTGCTCCTTTCGTTTACCGCGTTCTTCGCGGATTTTTTCGCGCAGAGAGCGTAACTTACTTGGACTAATTAAACTGGTATCAGACAGTCGTTTTCGTCCCAGCAGAGTTTCCTCAAGTACCAGAAGATTGGCCTTCTTCTCACTGTCGACTCGGGGAAAAGCTTCCAACGAATGTCGCCGGCGGGTCACTGGATAGCTGCGGTGCTGTGCCATTGACGATTTTGTTTGTTTGATATCATCGTTTTGCTGTTTTTTTCTAGTGTTGCCGCGAAATTTCGAATTGGACGAGCGAGAGCTCTGAACCATATCAATCGCAAGCTTTGCCAGTAGACTCTGCACTCGTTTTGAATGAGCATTGTCTGAATTGTGACTGTTTTTTTCAACGTGAACCTTTTTTTCGCTCTCGGTACTAGTCTGAATGTTTTTGGGTTTCTCATCCACGGAATCTAGTGGCTTTGAGTCGCAAGTGTTTACGCTACTGTTTGAACCCAGAATTGTTTGAACGTAGTCCTCGTCTCCCTGTAGGCTCACGTTTCGACTGTCAACCACAACCATGGTACTCTCGCGTCCACTGGAAGCGAAACTGCCTTTGCTGGATGATGGAGATGACTCGAGGGCATTTTGCTCTGTAGGTTTTTCGACAGTAGCATCCGCCGTAGGCGCAGTTCTTAGAGTATCAGTAGCTTGAGTAATAGTACTCAAAGGTGACACAGTCGAATTCGATGACTGCTCCACTGCGTCCGATGTTTCCACCTTAATTCGAATCGGTAGTAAACGAGGTTCCGTAGCAGAACCATTCGAGGGTGTTGTATTCGCAGTAGCCTCCAGCACCGAAGAAGAAACAGAATTCACTCTCTGATTGACACGGTTTGTCTCAATAGCGCGATTTGACACGGGTGGATTCAAAGCACGGGATGGCTGAAAGGTAAGTGGATCTTTCATGATGTCGATTCCATTCTCAATCATATACTGGCGCAGTTTGGTGTCCGATTCGGTTGCCTGTCGCTTGAAATTATAAGCCACATTCAACTGGACAATGCACAGGTCACATATCATCGGGGGAAGGTTTTCCATTTCATCAATCTGAAAATTTTTACGGAATTAAATCAAAATCAAAGTAAAAGCCTTGATGTTGACTAACCTTCAGAAGTGTTACGTAGCGTAACTTTTCCGAAATCCGATTCAGTGAGGAAACATTATACAATGCATCGGGACGAACTGATTTTTGAAAAATATGTCGAGAGCCCTCCGTCAAGCATATTCGACATATTTTCAGCAGATTTTCATTCATTTTTTTTTTTTTTTTTCTTTAATACCTTTCACACAAGATATGCTTTTGGAGTGATGGAATGTGATTTATGCTCGAATACCGATACTGCTGCGGACAACTCACGCTGTTGCTCGCCTTGTTTCCCAAAGATGGTGATATTTTCCACTTCTTCGTTCTACACTGTGTCCCGTTGTGCTGATTATTTTTTGCTTACAAGGCGAAGTATAATACAGACAATATCTCATAACCCAGCCTGAAAATGGCGCGTTACTTCATGATCACAAATTTTCGTGGAAATTTTCAAATATTTCAAACGAATTACACGCGAAAACGCTTGCACAGCAAACCAAGTGCCTGTCTCAACAGTTTACAAGATAATTCCGCAGCAAATTCTTAACTTTTAGCAAGTTCTTATAGATCAACTCGATAAAAGCAACTTTGCACAAAACAATTTTCAATCAACTACGCAACGCACACACTTGCAGAAGTTCTTCAACCTTCGCACGATGTACAGTATAATAGTCTCGCTCTGACATTGAAAATAGCTCAGGAGTGCGAACGAGAAGCTCCAGTTGCTCTGCAAAAACATATGTTTCGTTTCAACAGCTGTCAACAGGATAAAAATAAAATGCCTGATGGTTTGATAGTACAACGAATGGGCTGAAAGTGGAACAGAAAGGAAAACGAACGAATACACGATTAAAACAAATTGACCGATTCAAAAATGAAAGATTTCCTGCGGTAGTGCTGTGCGCCGATAGCAGAGTTATTTATTGTCAGCCGATGACGGTTATGTACGGTGGATTTTTGGATTCTTGTTTTTGACGGATTTTTCGGTAAAAACACATTCATATTTATATAAAACTAAAACCATATTTCTACTTTACTTTTTTAAAAACCCGCAAACAGGAAAAGTAATTGGGTTGTTTAGCTATATCAGTTTTTATATCATCTGAAAGAGGTCATCTGAGAGGTAATATTGCTGATTGCATCTGAAACGCGAATTACAGACAACTTGCAAGCAAAATGCAAATAACGTGCACGATAGATTGATCGTATACCAATCAACTAGAGCGAACGCGACAGAATGCCTTCGTTAATTGTATCTATACAGTCTATCGCGTTCACTCTCGTATGCTGGTATACGATAAATCTGACCTACAAGTTGTTTGCATTTTGCTTGCAAGTTGTCTGTAATTTGCGTTTCAGCGGAAATTTGCAATAGTAAATTTACCTTTCGTCTAAATACAATAAACTTTGACTTACCTTTCACGTGTCTTTAATTTGAAGACATTTAGCCTGCGAGAACACATCCGTGTTTGTGAAGACAAAGTGAGAACATCGACAAGAACACGTTAAGACCCCGGATCCGGAAACAGCAACCAGACCCGCACGATACTCTCAGGGTCCGAGGGAGACAAACCAATATGCCAGTCCGTAATATCTTGACCCAGTAGCGGATTACCTATGGCAATGGAAAACTATCAAACAACAAACCAGTGCTTTTAATGCAAAACATTCTAGCTTTAAGTTAGATTTAGTTTCAACTCGTAGTCGGCAGCGAGGATAAAAAATTTGCTTCTAGTTATTAAGATACTTTAGAAAGTAAGCTACCAGATATAATTGGCGCCGTTCAACATTGAATTGTATTTGTGCCGTGTCAAATAAATTATAGATGAAGAAAAAAAAAGTGAAGACATTGGAAAATGTGTGAAGACATTTGAAAATATGAGCAGAGAAGGAAAAAAATCACCTCTAGCGATTAATGAATACATATAAAACAAGCCTAGGATGCGTCGACATCGTCGTCAGTATGCGAAAAACAAAGTATCGGTGCTGGTGCACTCTTTTACCGGCCTATGAAGAGACAAACGCAACGATCGAATCGTTTCTCTGAGCTGATGTAGTCAAGTCATGTGTTTGTTTTTTTCCCAGAAACCTATGCACCCTATCATTATTTCATTATGGGTTGAGAGGATTCGAGTTTAGTCGCGGCCTGTACACTTCGTAAAGTGCACACATGATGAATAAACGACGATTGCATCATATTCGTTCCGTTTCCATCACTGAATATGAGTCTATGGCCAGCATTTTGCAGAAGTGTTGACCATATTTTTTTTTTCTGCTCGAAAGTTTGCGATTTGCCGTTAATTTATCAAGCCTTCGGCCGGTTTAAACCAGACATTTCGGATAGGAAGACATGTGAAAACATTTATAAAACTAACCTGGCATCCCTGCGTGTAAGCAATATGGGCAGAACTGCACGGAGTGAATGGGAAGTGGAAGGCGCAAATTGTCGAAATTTTGTAATTGTAAACAAATTCGATTCAACTAAATCAAAAGTTGCAGATGGTATTATTTTCAGATGGGCTTACTTTTTTTTCGCTTGCACACACTAGTGAAAAAAGCAACAGCTAGCGAAAAGTTAACCATTCTGCCCGTTTATATTCTGACAGTTCCGTTTAATTTTCATTTTGCTCGAAATGTAAACTCAAGGAGTTCGCATTTGTTAACTGCGCTTTTCAACTTGTCGAATTTTTTATACGGAACGGTCAAACGAGCTTTAAAAGAGAAATAGCGAAAAAAGTTTTCCGATTTGGTTTTAATGAAAACCGCCGTATGTGATTGTTTTATGTGTCATGAAAATTTCTATTTGCTCATGTCCAAACTAACCTTTTAATATATGCAAAAGATTATTTCTCTGTGCCGCTTTTTCCATCTTGAAAAAAAAAACAACAACGGATGATGAGGGAACCTGCTTAAAATACTCTGTGTTCAAAAATTGATTTCACTTAAATCGGACTTTTTACTTTTACTTTTTAACAGTGGTTTTTATCAGTGGTGGTCAATCAAGCTCAAATTCAAGCTCTTGAATTTATCATTATTCCTTGAAACTGCAACTAAAAGAATTTGGAATATTCACACATTCATTCAACACACATTCAACATTTTTTTAAACTCAACATTCGAGTTCAAAAACTCACGTTCAGACAAAGTTTGCTCTTCCATGCGAGTGAAGAGTAAGGTGTAGGTCATTCACGCAGCACCTGACAATCAACTGCTCTAGTGCTCACTCTCGTTCGATCTGCGCAGAAAAACGAAGCGAAATGCCGAAATTTTACACTTGAAACCGAAATTTTGCACCGCAAAACCCCCCGCAAAAGCACCCTCTCCTAATCTAATTTTATCCAGTATTTGAAAAAGAAAGCAGGAATTTTAAGTGTGTTTACAGTCAATGTGATTTATTTTATGGGGAATAAATAGCAAGCAGGGTAGTTTTCTGACAAACGTCAGCAGTGTAAGATCTGGACTTAGGCCGATGACATAGAAGTGCGAATAGCGTCGCGAAGCGATTTATGCTGCCGTGGTTAAATGTACAGCTCTATTTATCGCTGTACATTTAACCACGGCAACGAAAATCGCTTCGCGACGCTATTCGCGTTTACTATGTCATCGCCCTTAGTCCTTAGGGTCCTTATGTTTATTGCTATTCCACCGAATAATCCAATTACAACGCCAACTTATCTCGAATTCGGCTAATGTTTTTGTTTGTCAGCTGGCGGTAATCAATTTGCCTACTCGTGAGAGGTTTGCCAAGCACGGTGTAGATGCTATGGGGACATCTTCAGTAGGTGTTTCCCCACGCAGTCTTTCAAGATTTCGCGAAGTTCAGAGCAGGTGCTTCTGCAATAAAAAACATGATGAAATGATTACTTCCAACTTAAATAGTAAGTCCAAAAGTCCAAAACTCCAACAAACGAGATTCTCCTCTTGAATCCTCTTTGCATGGATGAATACTGGATTTGTGACCATATCAGACTTTTTAACCATTTGCCAGAAACGTGAGTTAATCAGCTTTTGTAACTTTAACTGCAAAAGTGACATTATGAAATCTTTCTGCTGATGCAAGCATGCAACCATCTGGTAAGCTGATCTCCATCTGGTTTCACAATCTAAGAACAGCAGTTTATTGATATGATCTACACATTTAAAAAATTTCGCCGAATCTCGGCATTGTTTGTGCCGAGATTTGGACAGCCGAGTGCTCGGCAACCATCTCGGCTGAATCTCTTTTGCCGAGAATCTCAGAAAACCAATATTTGACAGATGTCATTTTATGCCGAGAATCGCGGTACACAGTTGACTGTGCTCTCGGCAAATCCAGCCGAGAAGCGGCAAACCAGTCTAACGACCTTTCGGTTATATAAGCTGAATGTTCGGCACAGTAAAGAGCCGTTTTTTCAGTGGAATCCAATCGCAGAAAATAGTGTTGCTGTGAATCAGGTAGTTTTCTTTCAAAAGATAAATTATAAGCTCGATGAGTTTTAGTAAGTAAAGAAATTTATTCATACTAAATCTTGAATACTTATCTTTATCTTGCTCGCCAGTAGGGCATTGCGCTAAACATCTAATCTAAAATTACGTCTAATGCCTATCCCTAAAACAAATAAAATATTGTATTCACACGATTTGAAACTACACTTTTTAAGTTCCAGCCACTTCCCCCCAAACTGTACTACATTTTTTTCTTGTACCGGATTGTAAACACTTGTAATTTGCACAAATTTCAGCCAAACTTGTATCCGATTCCTGTTTGCTCACCCGTAACACGCATAAATTTGCACTAAGAAAAATAGCGGCAACTCGTTCATGAGAATGACAGCTGTATTGCCGAAAAACGGCAACGAGTAAAATTTGTGCCGAGATACCTGTAATGTTTTTGCTGACCTCGGCATCAACAGTGTTTAACGATAAATTCGGCAAAAATAGAGACGAGATTCGTCAAGCTTAGTTTTTAAGACGAAGTCTCGGCAAAATGATCTGACAACTGTCGGCAACCGGCATTTTTTTGCTGTAATACCGGTTGAATTCAAAGTTGCCGAGTAAACTCGGATGTTTTTTTGCCGAGCTCGAGATCCAGTTTTAAGTGTGTAGACGGAACGAGTTGGAATATGCCTGTGTTCGCATTATCTACTCTTGAGCTTTGTTCTATGTAGAGTATCAAACTATTAAAATTAGCCAATGGATCTCACACAGCAGCTACTCACTATCGACTTAGAAAAATTTGGCCGTCTTTTCTAGCTGCTTTGTTTTTTTTTTTGGTTTTGAAACAAAAACCAACCTCAAAAAACTGATTTCTCATCTGTCAGCTTTCTATGTTTTTTGCAGTGCGCAACTTTTCAAAACTAAAATATTTGGCGAATCGAAAGGCAAAACTTTCTCAAATTTCTCATTGAATCGAAACACAGATGCTCCGCCAAATATTTCGACTTGCAAGAGTGCTCCGCTGAGCAAAAAATATGCACGCTCGTTCACTTTTACTATGAATTAAGCAGAAGTTACTCAGTTTCGTATTTTTATTTTAAATGCCGAAAAATGAGTGACATCCATTAGCAAAACTGATTAACTATTACCACAGACAGACGTCCAAGCAAGAACAAAATTGATCGGAAATTCCGTGTAAATTTTCAAAGACAATTGCGTTATAAATCACTCGTATACTAGTGCCGCCTGGTGACCTTATCGCTACAATACATTTTTTTTTCGCTGGTGTATGAGTCTGACGTCACTGGTAGCGCTATCTGGTTACGGATTGATACTTTAAAAATCTTTACACAAGTTTGGAACTCAGCTTGGACGTCTGTCTGTGCTATTACTCAGTTTCTATATAATGCTGTTCTACTCTTTTTTGAGTAACCGCTCATTTTGTTTCTTCGGTCCGCATGTCCAAGGCGAGTCAAGCGTTGATTGTTTGGAACAAGTTTAAAAAAACTGAAATGGATAGTATAGGTTATATTAGGGGTATGTATATTATCTCTGTATTCAATAGGATTTGTCAAAAATAATATATTTCATCAAGGGGTTATGTACCTTTTTAGATTTCGAAAAATCGAAAAAAAATTATTACATTATCTTAAAGTACAACATCTTGAGAACATTTCTACAAATTTTCATAAAGATCTGAGATTTAGACTTTACACGCGTTTATCTCGGAATGGTGTTTTTTCAAAAAAGACTATGACGTGTTTACGATTTCGGTGAAACTACTGAACCGGTTTTTTCATCTTTTTTAAATGTTCGTTATTAAATTCCCCGGTCGTTGAACGATCGTTTTTTTAAACACGAAGTTCAAGTTTGCCGAAAAAAAAATTTTTTTGCAATTCTCGAGGAACATTTCAAAAGGTCCTATCTGACATTTGTAAACAAAACCCAATTTATGCGTATTCGTTTGAAAGTGCTTCTTGTCTTTAAGCTCATTGAAAAAAATGGTTTTTGATCTCTATAAAAAAATTAGAGTATGTGAAAAACGTCCAATTTGACAAGTAATACAATATCGCACAGCTTTCTGATTGGACCTTTTTACCTGCTAGTACACCAATCTAATATTCGAATAAAAACTTCGACAGATGCAGATTGGACCTCGAAGATTAAATTGTTGCAAAACTGGATGAATGTTTTTTATTGGTAAAATGCAGTGAAAAAAAAGAAAATGGAGTTCGTTTCGTCTAACCACGGTGAGGTTGTAGAATTACTTTGGAATTTCTTGAGTAATTTTTCATATTTTGTTATGCTAGATGCCGCAGAGAAAATTGATGACGCAAATCGGAGTCCAAAGACTAGAAACCACATGGAAATCTTTTTCAGCGGTTGTGTGAAGGAAAAGTTTAATGCCATCATTTCTGTGAAAATTAAACTAAATGTTAAAGCTAAAAAACAATTTCAGATGTTAACTCGTCATTCGGCAGTCAATACCATCCCCGGTCAAGCCACTGCCGTTCTACTGACTCTGGAATTACTAAGCGCGAAGTTAGACGACCTGAGAAAACTTATGCCATATGTTAAACAAAAGGGTGCAAGATGCAAGATTTTTCAAAAACGTTAGTTCCTCCCAAAAAAGGCAGACGGGCTAAAAATAAAATACCTGACCACTTAAAGGCGGAATAAAAAAAAAAAAAAACAAATAAAATAAGAAACAAAATGGTTGAGATGTTTCCTTTTATTGTATGTTTTTTTTTTTATCAAACCGTATTAGATATTTTTACATATTACATTTTCCTTCTTAATTGAATTTTCCCTCTTAATTGAGCTTAACATTCCTAGTTTCTACCTGATCAGCTACTTCATCATTTGCGGTCATTTCATAGACCACTACACTGCCACCGCCTGCCTTTATGATCAAGTGGGTAATGGATTTCTTTTTTTATCTACAAAGAAGAATTTGATGTAAGAAAAATGTTGGTCAAAAAAAATTACATAAGAAAAGGTAAATAATATTTTCATGGAAATAAATTTCGAATTCGAATATCATACGTTAATTATAAAAATAGATTTGCTCGTAATAAGTTTTTGGAGCCATGAAATCAAGGTTCAATGTGTCGCTAATATTAATCAAGAGACCAATCAGATAGGTCCTATGTGATAACGAAAAAAACATTGGTCCTATGCAACAAAACCATCAATAAAAAAAAGATAAAAAAAGCGTTGGAGGGGAAGACAACATTCTTTCTTTACTTTTCAGATCATAAAAGTGATTAAATTGTATTTCTGTAGAGATTGGCAATTGAAAAAGATTTACAAAACTTCAAGTTCATTTTCGTCTGATTAGCATCGATGTCAGATAGGACCTTTTGAAATGTTTCTCTAGATTTTTCGGCGTTCAATACATGTTTTTCTCGGGAAAAACATTTCAATTTGCACTGGAAACAGAATACTCTTAAAAACGATCGTTAAGATAACCGGCACACTTCGAAACTAATGAAATAAAATGAGTTTTTTATTTCAGTTGATCTGCTGCGTCGCTATCGTAAACACCGCAAACCTCTTCCAAAAAAAAACATTTTGGATAAACTGCCATTACTCCCCACATAATTGATATTTCTTATAAACAAACGTGTTTTGTTGTTGTTCAATAACTGAACTCTCAGAAAATTACTACTTTTATGCAGTCGCAAGGGTGTTACACGCCTGAAAAAATTTCAAACTTTGCTCTTTTTTCTCGAACAAAAAGGTATATAACTCCTTGACTTTTTTAAATTGGATTGTTTAGCTATATAAGTTTTTACATCATCTGAAAGAGCTGCATTTTCTAAGCAAAATGTGATTTTTAAAAATTTCCTATCGTTACCATTTAATTATTAAATCACAGATCAAAACTGCTCGAAATCGCTACAATGACATTTCGCCCATATACCAACTGTCATTGTAGCGATTTAGAGTTATTTTTATTTTTCATTTAAAAATCGAAGGACAATGAAACATCACGTTTTGCTCAGAAAATTACACTTTTTTAGATTATATATAAAAATCAGAAATCCGTGAGTAGCTAAGTAAACCAATTTAACCCTCTCTCTTCCATGATTACTCTAGAGCACCATAGGTTCAAGGGTTACCATCTCAACAAAGGTGTAAACGAGATAGCATATCACCGCCTCTTTTCATACATCTTTATCTTACTACTGACAGCGGGCACAAATTAATTTAAGCCCAGGACATGAGTTCATTGTCATTCACTGTTACTCGGTATAGGGATGCCAAAGGCTTGGTTCAGATACCAAAATTCTTTCGAAATAATTACCAATGCTACTCAAATTGTATAAATATGTTCTTAAACAATTTACTGAATTATACTGATTATACGCTTTTAAAATTAGAAACCACAAGTGACATAAGGACAACCCTGCCCTCAAGAAATTATGCACTATAAAAAATCGACACGTTACTGCCAAGTGGATTCCACTTACTTCTGTGCTAATAAATGAAACATTTCATAGCAAAGCCTTGGTGCTACATTTTACATCTAATTGGAATACACTTACGTTTCACTTCGCAGTACAAAATCAAGTGTCTTACTCTTTGGTTTGCCATGTCATGCATACCAAAATCAATCTTTTTACACTCAGATTTCAATGGTAGAACGCGTCAAATGCCAAAATACGTCTAAATACCGTGAATTCCATTAAAAATCGTTATGGGTCGACCTGTTAAAACGATTGGGTTGGTTTATTGTTATTCATGTGTAAAGAGCATTTGGTATGAGCGTGTGATTTTTTTCAGTGTGCCACATTCCACGAAAAGAAAATTTAAAAAAATGTAAATTTTTAGTTTAAAAATGAGAGAAATACTACAAGGTATACAGCCCTAGAGGTTGTATGAAATTGTGGCGTAGAACTAAATGTATACATTATATGCTGCGATAAACTGTTCATAGGCAACACTACCGTTTTTTTTTTTATTCTCGCTTATTTTCCGTCGGTCTAGTTCCGCCACTGTTGTGGCCAATCACCGACGCCCAGGGAGGCGACTCCACACCCAGGACCCTAACTCACGACCCGTTTATTAACGGACCGGCGCCAACGGCTTTACTTCCTCATGCGATGGAAGGCGTGATCCCAGAGATTTTTCGCCTCAGAAAATCTCCCGGTGTCGGCTAGGATTGAATCTAGACCAGTTGGGTTGGTTGTGAGTGGATCACGCCACCTCACAACCATCGACACCTATGTCGGCGGTGGGATTCGAACCCAGGCGTCAAGCGTGGTTGGCGGAGACGTTACCAACCACACTAGGCCCCCGCCTCATACCGTTTTTATTTGATGGTCGTTATTGTAAAACTAACGATGCATGAATACATGAAAATTTTACACTAGTAGCAATTGCGAAAATTCTCATAACTCTCATCTTCAAGCATTTGCAGTTCTAAAAAGAACCGATTCCATAATCTACAGTTCAAAATGTGTGCTATAGAGCGCTGATGATCGCACCACCACCGGTAGTATTGAATATTTTGTTGGCCGCGCATAAAATTTGCTCTCCGCAGTGCCCTCCAGTAGCTGTGCCAGCAAAATATCCTGCAGCGTACGATGATAACTGTTGCTGCCGTATAAAAAATAAAGGTAACATGCTCCGCACTGCTTGGAAGTTGACTCGTATGCAGCTCTCGTTTCTCAATGTCGCGTACCTCTAACAGCTATACTCCACTCGCTGTTGTGTGACAAACTAGACTGAAGCTAAATTTTCTACACGCAGTCTTTTGTATCGAGCTGCCATTTTTTGACATTAGGGCGTGGCCACACAGCTTGGAGAAAGAGGAACAAACCAAAACACTTTGTTGAGTCAAAATATGTAGGCAGTGGAATTTATTTCGTCTATGTTATTGTTATCTGTGCTCGGGAAGCAAGCCAATAACGAGGGAAATGTATGGGAAAGCTTGACCTTGGAACTTTTCCCCTTTTTCCACCTGCTTAATAAAGCAACAATGTTGAACATTATATCAGAAAATTGTTATACATTTTATCTATCCACCGACATATGAATGACTAAGATGCATTAAGTCGTTCGCTCGCTATAATCGTTTGAAATCTGACGCAACATTTGCCAGTTTCATTTTCAATTTCACAAAGTGTAATCTAGTATAGAAAACAAAGACGTAGTCCTACGCCAAAATCGTAGATTTAAGAAAAATTAGGTAGTGCCTTTTGAAAAGTCGGTCATTGATTAGTATAAAAAGCAGGTTTTTTTTAAATCAAAAACCCCTATTACAACACTTTTCATCCACTCCTAACAACATTGCATTGTTTTTTTTTTTTTGTTACATTACTTGGTTAGTACCCTGACGTTAAAGTTCCAGTTGAAAATCGAAATAAAGATTCGCGACTTTCGAATTTTTCACCTTATGCACAATGCGCATAATGTCGTATCTACTGCGCTGTATAGCGCATCATATGCACTAAACAGCGCAATAGATGCAACATAAACAATAATGTGGTAAAAAATGATGTTGTAAGTCGATTTTTCGATTTTCAGCTGGAACGGTAACATTATCAACATTAAATATAGACTTGGATAAAAATCAGGAAACCGTGTAAAGCTTTAGAACCCAATTGCGAAAAGCCTAAAGCACAGCAAACATGCGCGAACGCAAGCGGGCAGGCCATTCATTTCATTAGACCTTTTACGTCCTATTGGAAATGTAATCACTGAAAAGCTGCACGTGAAAGCTTTCAGGAAGCTTAACTTGTACACAATTCCATTTCATCAGATTCCGTCGGCTAGTTTTGATTCATCGTTGTGCTTTTTCCAATGACAGTTGTAGCGGTAATCGCGTCGCGTGGTGTTTATTCGTCGTTAAAATACGTTTATGAAAACGTAATAAATCAAATTCCATGGCCGCGATACAATGGATTCATTGCAATCTGTGCTATTATATGTTGTCCCAGAAGGGGCGAAAATTCTACACTACGAGTTGCTTACATGTGATATGCAAAAATTGTACAATCCACAGTAGTGAGTATATAATAATGATTAGATATCCAGGTGGTGGCATATGTAGGAGCTACATATTAGAGATGGCCGGTTTGATGTTTTTCAAACCCGTACCCGACCCGAACCCGAATTTTTTTTTCTGTAGAAACTTGTGCCCGACCCGAACCCGAACTTTTTTTATTCGTTCAAACCCGAATCCGAAAATTTTATTTCTATGAAACCCGACCCGACCCCGAAATTGTGGAACCCGAACCCGAGATTTCATAGATTTTATAGTCGGGTTTCGGGTTTTCATATCCAAACCCGACCTGAACCCGAACCCGAAATTTTTTTTTCACCAAACCCGAGCCCGACCCGTACCCGACACTTTCAAAATTTTTCAAACCCGAACCCGGCGGGTACGGGTCGGGTTCGGGTTTGAAAACCCGAAACCCGACCATCTCTACTACATATGACCAACATCGAATATTTCAAAGCTCGTAGCTCCTACACACTGCCACCTTAAGCATTCTATTCAATTTGTGCTCAATTCTAGATCGTGGAACCCTTTGTCCAGTTTGCAAACGGCAAGGAATTCGTTTGGCTGAAATATGTAACTCGGTAAAAGCAATAACTGATTGCTGTGGTTTTACATTTTGAAGGTCTCACTCTGCTTTTCAGATGGATAGTAAGATAAAAAAATTGTTCAGTCCCACTGTAGCTTCAGAGATAGAATCCTTATTACATGCACTAAACTTCCAATATAAACAAAAACAGCATCTGATTACCAAAATCATTGCAACCGTGGGTAACGTTTTAGTACATATACCCAACAATCTTTGATTGGTTATTTCATAGGAAGATAAAATGGACCAACTAGAGCAAGCGGAGCAGGATCTCAAACAAAAGATAGCAAATTGTCTGCAAAACTACAAAAAGCTTCGTAGCCATCGTAAGAGTTTAGAAGAACAACTATCGTCGCCGGAGTTCGCCTTTAGGAACTCCAAAACTTCACCGCAATTTTTCGACAGCCCTTCCAGTGATGGTCTAAGAACTAGCAGCGTAAGTTTACGAGAATCTCTTTATCAAGTCTTTCTTGATTCTACTTTTTCGTTTGTTCTAGCAGAGTTCGTTTTTGAAGGTATAAGGCGTTGATAGAGGGATGCTTATCAACATGATCTGAAATTTTCTTTTAATCAGGGTGCTTCTTCATCATCGAGTTCGAACAAATCGGAGGGATTTGGAAGCTCTAGTAGTGGTAGTGATCAACCGGGGCGTAGACACGGTCGGTTGGCTAGTAACTCGAAGCCCGAACGTCACTCCAAACGTTCAGCGAACCTCCCTGGCAGCGGATCTCAGGATAGCAGTGTAAGATTTTTCTTTTTATATTGGGCTTCAGAAATATTTTAACTCTACTTTCACTATTCTAGCGGGATTCATTTTTGGATATGAAGGTAAGCTTTGAAAATTAAGCATTTTTATCAGCCATTTGAAGAAAAGTCTAATTTTAACTATCCTTTGTTAGCGGTTTTCCACACCACACTCTTCCGACAGGTCAGTAAACTTTGGAACCACACCCTCCAGTGGCGCTAATTCAACATCTAACATTAGCAAAATGCTTCATGGGATGGCAATTTCCCGAGATGATGATTTTTGATTGTATAAAGATTGAATCTTTCCATTGTTACTATAATTGTTATTTTTTTTTGTCGGTGTATTGAATTGGCTAAGTCAAGTTGTTCTATTTAATTCTGAAGTTATATCCAATACATATTAGAACAAACTTCAGTAAAAGACAATAGGAAATATTAGTAAAAAATCAATCGGAAGAACGCTTTTCAAACTAGGAAAGATCCTGTTTTGATGATTCAGTGCACTTTTTTGATTACATGTCTAGGGACATAACCTCAATTATGAGTGAAACAATCACATAGCCAACGAATTCTACTGAAATATACATTATCTACCTCTGCTTAACTTGCAGCCTATTGACGTTTCGAAACTAATAGTAATTGCCTTCTTTCACTTTTCCATTTCGCCCGAGTACTTCACAAAATCGTTTCGATTAACTACAATATATATTCATTTAGCTTTCACATTGCCCAGGTAAAGTCTTGTGAATTGCATCGCTTGATTTTTCTTGTTTCTATTTTTTTTCTTGTGAACATAATAATTGATGATATCATACTGCTACTCTAGTCGATACCTTATCAAGAGAATAAGAACTCAACAACTAATGCTCTCTAGTTCTGTCCTTCAACGGATCGCATTGTTTTTCGAGCGTTGCTTGCTGAACACGCTAGCGCGTGCGCGCCTCGTACTTTGTGGTGTTAGAGAAAATAAAATCTAAACAGTCTGAAGTAAAATAATGATTTTTAGTATCAGAGTACACACATTTGGCCGTTTTCAAGCTCGCGCTTCAAGATTGTACATTTGGAATATCAAAAGAAATGTTTCGGTTTTGTTGAGTTAAAAACAAACTAAAAAAAAAAACAGAATACTTTCCTTGCCGCGTTTGGATCGAATTAAAAGACAATTACCCAATCAGGTTGTTTTTCTTGATTTCTATACAATTGAGCGTTGGGTAATTTAATTTGAAAAAGGCGGCGTATTAGGTGCTCCTAAAAACTGTGGACTTGAACTAATAGCTAATAATTTCAGGTGGATGACAGGTTTTGTTCCTTAATTCCTAGGTAGGTGCCTACAGATAGCGTAATATGTGAGCGATGCCATTCTTTTAAAACTCGTACTCCTGTTGCTGGTTAACATCGAAGTACCACGTATCGTTGCTAAGGTTTGGAAACTCCAGCTGTTGCGGCTGATGATGATGATGCTGCTGCTGGTGTTGTTCTTCCGATTCCTCCGTCGTAGCGGGATGCGGTGGTGGGGGAGGAGACGACAGCGATGAGGTGGAAGAAGTTGACGAACTCGAGCCGGAATCGATGGTGGAACCGGTGGCAGTCATTTCCGGGGCACCAGCTGCAATGGAATCGTCCTCTGGGCAGTGATACCCATCGATTTGGCCGCGAACATCCCGGTCCGGATCGGAGCGTAACTTGGCTAACACCTGTTCGATGGCGTCGGCATCCGGGCAGGTCGGAGAAAAGCTTGCTGCAAAGGAACGACACTGTTGTAAAGACATGGGAGAGAAATTGGAGCATTGAAATCATTACTTACCATGTGGCAGGATGATATCTTTCAGGCACTTGCCTAGCTGTATTCTGACATTGGGCACAGTGTCACCCACCAGAGCTAGAATATTGTTGAGCACATATTTGCGGAATGTTTCCACTTCGATGTTACCAGTCTCCAACTGCGAAAACATTATGAAATTCAACTAAGGGTTTGGTCCCAAACTAAAAAAATTACCATTTTTCCTGCCGTAATAATATAGGTCTGCCGGCGACGCCAAAACACGTTGTTGGCAAAATGTTCAGTAAAGAATTTGAATACCGCCCCATTCTTCTGAAATTCTTGCGTGCATTCGACAAACTGTAAGCGAACAGATAATGTAGCAATGCACTGAATTAGTAAGCAAATAAACCTACCGCATCCACTCCCGCTTTCCGCACAAAGTCGTACTTGTCCATCATCAGACGCATCGCAAGGCCCGTCAGGTACAGCAGACAATTTTCCTTGCGAATCTTCGTGTGTATCTTAACCAGTTGAATCAACTGACGTGCGATAGCCTCACGGAAGCGCCAGTTCATCATGTTGAGTGGCGGCTTCAAGCACAGACTAATCTGGTCCATGAGCGTTTCGTGTTCGCTTCCGTCGATAACTTTGAGAAACTCGGCCAACGTATTCACCACCTCGATTTTAATTTCATCCGAGTCCATCAGAAACTCCGTGTACGGTGCCACAAGGTCGCGAGTGGCGTGCTCACGGCCGATTATCAGTGCAACCTTACTGATGGAGGCGGCCATCGTCCGGCGAACCGTGGTCTGGATATCGTTACAGAGCGCAAAAAAGTGACTGCTTAAAATAGGCCAAAACCTGCAACAAAACATAGTTTTGAGTTAAGACACACAAGAGTAAAAAAGCAAAACATACTTCTCGCCAAAGGTCAGCACGATGGCAGGAAAATTATACGCACACTCGTAGCACAGTTCCTTGTTGATGTTTTTCATATGGACGAAATCCTCCAGCAGATTCCACTCTACCTCTTCGTTTTGCCATTTGATCAAATCTTTAAGGCGTTCGCTTTCCTTGCCGATAGCGAGAGCTCCAATCCCCGCACTGACAGCATCCAGATGCTGATGGAACGATCCGACGCTGCCGGCAGTGGTCTTTTGGTGTTGCTGCTTAAGATCGGAACAGTAACGTTCGACGTCGATGTCCAGTTTTTCGGACTCCGAATTGTTGATGCTACCGTAGGACGAATCACTATCATTGGCAGGATCATTTTCTGGCATGACTTCACTTTCTACGGGAGCGTTAGTCGTATCTCTCGCATCCGAGGCCACCTTGGAGTTATTATTTTTGTTGTCTTCCTGGCACTCTAGTTCAGTTTTGGCGCTGGGAGTAGCAGCACAGGAGGAAGCATTTGAAGTGGAAGCGCCGATTGCGTTGTTATTGCTGATGTCGGAGTTCTTATTGCTATTGCCATCTTTGCCAAGCGTATTCGCATCGATAAAGTCGAGATCGAGTGGCAGTTCCGGACTGATGTACCAAAATTGGTGCGAATTAAAGCTTTGATCGACGGATTCGTCCTCCGATGGGTGCTCTCCGAAGTGGGAATTCTGTTCGGATGGTTTTTTCTCTGCTTTCTTCTCTTCCCCTTCAGCTTCAGGCACACATTGGTTATTATTGACGTTGTTGTTACTGTTGCTGCTGCTGCTGCCGCTATTGTTGCTAGTATTATCGCTAAATCCAGCAGTTCCTCCTCCATCGCCAGCGTCGTGAGCGCGCAAATTCATCTGGATTTGTATGGCCAGCTCTGATAAATCGTCCTCGTTGAGTTCCCAATCCTCACGGTAATCGTCGGACTCGCTGCCACGACCATTGCCACTGCTTCCCTGCTTGGCGAATGCATCCGAGAAATTGTTTTTCAGTGGCCAACAATAGCGCAAAAATCGGTTGAGCGGATTTTTTTCGTCGTAATTTCTCCCGCCACGATGCAGCTGGACAGGTGGAGGAGCACAGAGGGAACTGGACGACAGCGACTTCCTCACGTAGTACTTGTAAGAGAATTCGGAAATTTTCGAAATACCTCCGACGTCCGAGTTCGACCCGAGGGAAGCTAGATCCGAGCACCGGACGGCATAGACTATCGAGTACAAATACACTTCCACGTTGATCATGTCATCGCCGCGGGCTTTCCACGGTTCCTCGTTGGATTTGACCAGCGACAGCAGAGCGTACCGCTGAATGGAATCCCGGAAGCGTTTCTCGTAGCACTCGAAGTTCTTCAACAGTACATCCGCCGACGGCTGGTTGCCGTAGGTTACACGCCGCATGTCCAACTGCTGGAAGGACTGCTGGTCGGCGGCATTCGTCACCATCAGTTCCAGGTTGCTGTTGTAGGCAAGACCAAGCACTCGCAGCTGGGTGAAGGTTGTGAGGAATTGGCCTAAGTTCTGTGAATGGAGGAGGGTTAGTAATTGCCGATACTGCCGATGTTTTGTTTAATATTGGGGAAGACGTATGAGTTCAGCGCGTGAATCTATACATATAAAAATGCAGTTCTGTCTGTCCGTCTGGTCAATATAGAATTGGAAACTACTGAACCGATTGGCGTAAAAATTTGTTCGAAACCCCTCTTCCTTCTGGAAGGTAGGGATCCCATACAAATGAACCACAAATTTCTGTGCAATTCAAGAACTAATCAAGTAAATAGAACCAAATTTGGCAAGACAACGTTCATTGGAGCAAAAAATATTTTCATAGTGATTTGATACCCCACCTACTTCTGAAAGAGAAGGATCCAATACAAATCAATCATAAATTTCTGCCTACTTCGAGAACTAATCAAGCAAATGGAGGGATCCCTCTTCTAGAAGGGAGGGATCCCATACAAATGAAACGCAAATTTCTGCATAAATCATGAACTAACCAAGCAAATGGAACCAAATTTGGCCTGTGGTTTTTGTGGGCAAGAGATATTTTAATAATGGTTGACCTCTCTTCTGGAGAGGAGGGCTCACATACAAATCAAACACAAATTTCTGCTTAACTTAAAAACTAATCAAGCGAATGAAACCAAATTTGGCCTGTAAAGGTTTTTGGAGGAAAGGATTATGACCATGATGGTTCGACACCCCCTGCCTGCTCTGGAAGTGGGGTGGTTCTGTTTACAAATTAAACACATATTTCAAACATCAATCCGGAAAACATCCTTCAACGATAGGGATGATGCACAAAAACCAAAAACCGACCCTGGAAGCCATTTTTAAATCCACGATGAAAACATGTGGTTTCTAAAAAACAGCCGAAAATGGCCGAATAACAACCAATATCGGTATTTCCGGAACAAGAATAATATCCAGTGGCCAGAAATTTACTCTACATGACAATTAAAATTCAAGACCAAATACCATATTTTTGAAATCGTTATAATAAACAGAAGCCAGAAATGGACCCCAGGCACAATTTAAAGTTATAAGATGGTGACTCTCGATATCTGGAAAACTCGGCTGTTTGCCATGCAGGAAAGCCGCCTTGACATCCATTTGATGAAAATAACAATGCTTCTGTATTCTAAAAACTATTACTTAAGCAGGTATTAGACGAAGCAAATTTTTGCTATTTTTGGTACGGATTTTATTTAGCAAATATTTGCTTCGTGTAATACCTTCTTTAGAGTGCCAATGAGATGTATGAAAAAAAAATGGCCCTCGAATATCGTTTAGCGGTAGGGCTCAAAAGTATCGTCTTCTCGAAAAAAGTCCCCATGCAAAATTTCAGCTCGATCGGACATCAAGAACACGTGCCTCAAAGCGGTCAAAGTTAACGAAAAATATCGATGAAAAACAGCACAGGTAGTGATATGTACTAGAGATGGTCGGGTACGGGTATTTTTACCCGAAACCCGTATCCGACGGGTTCGAGTCGGGTTTAGGGTAACGCCAAAAAATATATTACGGGTTCCGGTCGGGTACGGGTTTGAAAAATTCTCAATTGGTCGGGTACGGGTAATTCGATTTTCGTGCATTATGAGAATTTAATTTTTGACATTTCAAGCCTAGGTGTTTTCTCAATGTCGATAATCGGAAAGTTGGGAGAAGAAATCTCCCATTCTCACTCAACGAGAGATCGCCCAATACCTATTCTGACAGTTGTCGGCAGCGTTTGCACCAAAACCTGCAACCGTTTTGAATTAAATTGAATTTTCGCCGGGCTTTTTTCATATCTGTCAGGGAAACCGCGGATCATTGAGTTGTTTGGTACGAAGCAAATATATGAGATCATCCATTGAGCGGGAACACAACGAACAGAACTGCGACAGATTGATTGTGGCGGATTTTTTAGGATAAAACTTTGGTCACTAGAAATGTACTTTTTACACGTTACAAACAGCACAGTTTCGCCGACTATTTCGAAAACTTTTTAAAAAGCACATACTAAAGTAATTCCTCGATAATTAGCTATTTTTCCAACTAGCAGGAAACAATCCTTGTTGCAGAGAAACAAGGAACAGCTTCACAAGAGGCACCACCGGTTCGTTCGAGCAATCTTTTAACATAGATGGCGAGATTCCACATGGTCCTGGACAAGTGGAATGTTTCAGCTTTCAAATTACGTTCAAAACGTGCGCTCCTGTCACTTGGAATACTCCACCATCAAAACTGTTCTGCGGAGTATCGCATAATGAAGCGTCGATCTGATCTGGCATAGCTACTGAAGGCGAAAAAGCCTTTTTCTGTCAAATTTGCTATCAGACAAAAATTTGGTTCAGCGGGAGTCACATTGTTGTCTAATGTCCTAGTCGGGATACGATTTAGCAGATTTGTACCCATTAGCGCCGTCTCTGACCACATGCGTTTTGATAGGTTTCATTAATCAACATCGTCCTCTCTTTTTCAACCAATATTCTGTTGCCTGCAATGGGATTCCCTTAGGGGCCATCCACATACCACGTGGACAGATTTTCAACGATTTTGACCTCCCCCTCCGTGGACATCTGCCCATATAAATTCTGGAAAAATTGTAAGGACCGTGGACATTAGCCAACCACTCCCAAAGCTGTCCACGTGGTATGTGGATGGCCCCTTATTCCAATAACATTTCTGTGTCTCACGCAAAGTTGGATGGTGTGAAACCAGTACAAAATTGTGCGTTTTCAGAGCAATTTTTGATGTAATTTGTAACCAGTACAAAGATTGGGTGTTGGGCACAACGCAATTAATGCTCTAGCGTTTCTTCAATGT
Source organism: Wyeomyia smithii (assembly GCF_029784165.1). Lineage (NCBI taxonomy): Eukaryota > Metazoa > Arthropoda > Insecta > Diptera > Culicidae > Wyeomyia > Wyeomyia smithii. Next base: position 31,871,543 of record NC_073695.1, on the reverse strand, counting down.
ATTTGGCAGCTCCAAACTACTACACCTAAACAGTTTCAACAGGTATCAAGCAGCATTGCAAACCGAGCGAGAAGCAAAACCTTTCTCCTCCTTTCTGCTGACGAGACATATGCTACGCTTTTCGAGTCTTTTGCACAAACGCTCACGAGATACTTTTTCTTCTTCGTGCATTCCTCTGAATAGCAGCAAGCACGCACCGACAGTATGAGTGAGACTAACAACACTGGTATTGGTGCTTATTACGGGAGTCACTTCACGGTGAAATATATTTCACTCTCACGCTCACTTCACTTTTTTAGACCTATTCGCGATTCCACCTCAAGTGAGGTGACAAAAATCACCTCCGTGGAGTGAGATTGACAGTGAAGTGAAATTGAGAATAGGACAAGTGAAATGAGATTGTTTCCCAGCTCAAAAATCTCTAAGTCCCAGAAAGTCGTTTTTCCCGTTTTTTAGTTAACACCAGATATTGACGAAAAAAAATGTTTTTTTCGGTATCGAAAATTTCCTGAACTAGTTTGCATTTTTTTTTCATCGGGCAAAAAAATGTAAATTTGACCGCATTAAGGCACGGATCAAATTCTGATTCGTTTCGTTACTGAAGAATAAATCCAATATTTACCATTAGATCACAAATCAGTCAACTTTAAGACTTATTACATCTTCGTGGAATCATTTCACCGTTCAAAATGGTCGTGAAATAATTCCACGCGAAACGTCGCTTTTTCCGTTCTCACTCCACTGATATGACACTCATAACAACCCAGATTCCGCGGCAGATGTCACTTTGCGACGTGAGTCCCGTAATAGGATTTACTCACTCTGATTTCACCGTGAAGTGACTCCTGTAACAAGCACCATAAGTATGTACAGCACGAGTGTCTCGCTCATTTCGTGAAGCAACAAGACATCGCCTTGCGCGTCGCAATCCGAACCGAAAGAGAAGCGAAAGAGCAATCTGCAAATTGTATGTGATGTGTCTAGTCTTGTCGCACGTACATGGAAATTCTACGAGCGTGAGAGAAATTTCTCTCGTCGCTTGAGAAAAAAGCGCGTGCACAGGATGACAAATAATAATTATTCACAATTTACAAGTGTTGCCATAAAAAAACAGCAACGCTTTTGTGACTTTGTGGAATGGGGTTTTCTTTGGTGAAGCTAGCGTTGATTACAAAATGTTGTTAACATAATTTTGTTTCGTTATTTTTTGCAAATCATTCAATGGTACTTTTAAATGACCAAATCCATCGAGATAAATCGATCGAGTATTATGGCTATATGAGCCGTTGCGGAACAGAGTGGTCTAAAGACCACTTTTCTCGAAAATGAGTTTTTTGCATGAACCGCATCTACTCAAGAAGCTGAAGTTAGGAGATTAAAAATATTCCGAAAAATCGAACTTTAAAGCTGATTTATACCGTGTTAAAATTTCGTCTGAAACAGAATGGCCATTCTGTTTCGGAACAGAGTGGTCTATGTACATAAATCGGTGTAATACTATCTTGTAACACGTAACATGTAGCATATTACATGTGATTAGTAACATGTCACTTGTTCTGTACCTGTCACACGTAATATGTAACATGTTACACGTAATGTAACACGAAAAATGTAACATGTAAAATATTATGTAACATGTTGTGTTACATGTAATGTTACACGTGACATCTTACATGTGACATGCTATATGTATCATATAACATGTGACGCTAGCCATTTTATACGAGTTACCGTTATTTTTATTGTCATTTATCAGGTTTGTGTACATAGACCACTCTGTTCTGGTCTATGTACATTGGTGAGATAAAATCACCGATTTCGCAAAAAAAAAACTGTTTATTTTATGTATCCTAATGTTGAACCACTTCATAACCTTTATATTAGAACATTTTGTTTGAAAGAATCCGTTGAACAGAATTTTATTCAGAGATTTTTCGAAAATTGCTTCTCCTGAACAATTTGCTCGATGGCACATAGACCACTCTGTTCCGCAACGGCTCATATAAATCTAGTGAGTTTACAAGTTGTTGTTCACTGCTTGCACTGCTCCACGAGTGGCAGTCACTAATACATTCGATGTGAGAAATAAAGTGTCGATATATGAGACATATTCTGATTTCAATCGGTGTCAATGTATTCGCAGTACAACTGTTGCGTTATGCGTTTCACACATTTATCGTGCGATTTCTGTGCAACATTTGTGCGAATCGGGAAGTACAATGATTGTACACGACTTGAACTTTTGCGTGAACAGTATTCACGACCCTGGTCCACAGTTAGCTTGCTGATTTCATTTTCCCAATGGGTCATTGTCATAGCTTCGTACTCCCTGAAGCATTCATACACCTCCAATTTTTTGTATAACTGCAAAGTGAGTGTAGTCGTCAATGTACGATCAATAGGATCACATACGACATCGACATTCCAGCTTACGCACCTCGTGTAAGCAACTTCTATTACTTACTAGATGATCATCACTGCATCCTGAATTCACAACGAAAATTGCCCTTCCATGGTCCAAGATCTGTTCGGTTCTATTCACCATGAAGGTCACACATTTCCTCTTAAAATGTTATAATGTGTTAGCGCCCCCCTCGGATTTCTTGACTCAGCAGTCTTTTTGCATGTGGCCAATTTTCCGCAGCGGTGACGTTTTGCTTCGTCCACCAACGGAAGCAGCGAATTTTTCTTTCAATCAGTGCGCGCAGATTCCTCACCTAGCACTGTTGTTTGATCATATCCAAGAAAACCTTTTATTTCGTCTTAAATTTCCATTGCAGTTACAAGGGGATCGTAGCTGTTTGGAAGTGTCTGGTTGTATCGATAGACTGAGTTCGATGCTAACTTCGTCTTTAACAGCTCTTTCTCTGGCAATGAAAAAATCAAGATGTTGGAAAAAAACTTAACGTAGAGTCAGGCATTCAAGAAGCTGCTGAGAATCAAAACTTTTGAAAATAAAGTTAATAATATCTTTGAAAATTTAATAGACAAAATTCTGAGTATTGAGAACGGATGAAATGTTCCTAAACGTGATGGTTGATATTCATAAATTCATTATAACTCCCGAAGGAGACGAAGCCAGTGCCGTTTGCTGGTGAGGTCATGGCATCCGTTTTTTGGGATACGATGAAAATATTTGATATTACTGTTTTCTCATTTTAAGACTACCGATTTGTAATAAAATTTTATTTTTTGATATTCAGTAATGTAGTCTAGATATACGAGAAAAAATGGTCAGAATCGTGCCGAAATCCATACGCCCTGTTAAGAACTACTCTTTATCTAAATGAAATCCCCCCGAATTGCAAAACTCACCTTCAAAGCTGCCATGATAACCCACTGACTGGGATCGAACATGAACTTCTTCATAGCCGGAACCAAAACCTTCCGCCGCTTGTCCAGGGTACAGAGCAAGGCAACGATCGGGAGCACCTCGGCGCACGCTTTCCGCACGGTCCATATCTCGTCGTCACACAGTTTCAAGAAAATTGGCAACTGAAATGATTAGTTTTGAGTTACACGTGCTGACAACAACATAACACTTCCGTCTTATCACTTACCATACTCTTCTCGAACAGCTCATCGCCGAGCACCTCGCACATAACCGGAAACGCGGTGGCGCACTCTCGCCGGACAAAATGCTCCTTGCAGCGGCACATTTCCACGAACCGATCGTACACCAGCTCGTACGTTTTGGCGAATCCAACGATCGGGACAATCTTCACCATCAGCTGTTGCAGTGCCGGACATGATCCACCGTATGAAAATAAAGCGTAAGTTTTGAATTACTATTTTTGCATAGGTAAAATGAAAATTGAACAATTTAGAGGGTATAATTAAGTGATGGTTGAATTTCTCGGTGTAAATCACAAAATTGAGTTTTCGTTATTTGTTGTTGCCGTTGTGTAATGAGTCGCAACCTAGCTCATCAAAGCTGGCTGTGATATGGAATTGTGAATTGCCATGGCACCATTTCACAGCCACTTTGTGAGTTTAGAATGCGCTCCTAGTTCCAGGTTCCACCAGCATCCGTATCACGTCCCACACGAACGATTCATTCACCACTCTCGGTTTCTTTGCAGATCGGGAGGAAAACCGTATCGCTCTTCAAAGCTGGCTGTGATATGAACTTAAATTATGGACGCATTTCACAACCACTTTGAGAGTGGACACAGTTCCTATACAAGTTTTCACATTTATTTGCTCCAAACTCCTTTCGCTCGATAGTGTCCGGGTTCGAACTCGTCAAAATGGCTGTGATATGAAAATTTAACCCAACACACAGCACAACCATTTTTACGATTCAAACACCGGCCATTCAGCGGACAGTTCCTGCGATAGAATTTGCGGAGTGTTCTTAACTGCTGATGAATTTTACCACCCGACTGAGCTCATCAAAATGGCTGTGATATGATTGGAACGTTTCCAGCGAAGTGAAACGCAACAGAAAACACATAGCCACAACCAATTGATGAGCTCAGTCAAGCATCCTCGGCTCTCCCTATAGGATCTCCTCCTTCGCGGGGATCACCTGTCGGAAGTGGATGCGGCGTGGTCTTCTGCACTCTGAAATCCTTTTGAGAAATCGCCACTAACAAAAAAAAATCATCCATGTATTGTGTGAATGAGTGATGCATTGCTCATCAAAGCTGGCTGTGATAGCAGTTTTTTATCTGGTTGAACTAAAACAACCAAATTTGATGCCAACACAAGTCACTCTCTCTGTGTTTGGCGACGGGTCGCTGATTACAGTTGTTCCGGGCTTCAAACGTGCATCAATTCTACGCACATGCCTTCAAAAGTTACAACGGAAAGCAGGACTTCCGCCGCGCGTCACTCAGTCTACTAAGTCAGCAGCAGCAGCAACAGTTTCTCGCTCCGTTCGCCTCAGTAAAATTGTGTATTCATCAACATGAAAGACAAGGTAGTGAGATCCCATTGCATTAGGGTAAAACTATCTCACTACCCATGTCTTTCTTGCAGCCAAATACCGGCAATGGACGGGAGAAAGCTGCATATCAAACTATCCAACATCACACCATAGTGCTAACACCGCTGCTGCCTAACACACCACACCACAGCCAATCTCCATCAAAGGAGTTCTACAGTAGCTACTAGAAAAAAAAAACACATCACACTTTGTTACTTTACTCTGTCTCTGCCCTCATACCATCAGTGGGCCAACTTTAGCTATAAAATAATATGAAATCATAATCCTCGCAACAACAGCATTCACCTAACATTTAATTTTTTGTTGTTGGTCTTCATCCCCTGTGTTCACATTCTCCCAACGGATCGCATGTCACTCATCTTTATCATCACCATAGATCGTGCTGAAACAGTATGTCGGCAAGCAGTCAGCCACACAGCTCTCCTCCGGCCCCACAGATGGCCATGGTGAACTATCACTTGAGTAACATAATTTATCTTACATTATGCACATTTACGGCTAACAAACCAACACACAAACACACTCGCACACATTGAAAACAGAACACTATTACTTTCAACCACTACAATACGGTTCTCAAAGCTCGAACCGGAAGGATGTTACTGTTCCTTTTTCCCGCTGCCGCCCATCATCATCATCATCAGCAGCAGCAGCAGCAGGAGCACACTTTACTGGCAGGACCACGTACATAGCAAAGACAAATCGATATTATATAACCTCGTTACAACTTCATTACTATGCTGCTGTGCCTTTACCGAGAGCAAGCTACACCAATCTCTACCGAACAGAGGTAAACTACGGATTCACCGGAAAGGTGGTGACACTGCTGCATGAAAATGGGAACCTACGTGTATGAAGATCGCGTACAGTTCCTCGTCGAACGTGTCCAGCGGTTTGCGGCTGAGTTTTTCCACCACCGGGCAGACCGTTTCCTCCGTGGTCGTCTTGTCCAGGAAGCCCTTCTCGATCAGGTAGCTGAGCGTTTCGAAGGCACCACAGCGAACCTGGTAGGGGGGAAAAGTAGAGAAAATAAACGTTAGAAGAGGTTTTTCTAGTGTGTTTTTTCTAAAGGCGATTTCTAAAGTAACATGATAATTTTACATGGCGACCGTGACAGAACGACAGGCCTATCCCAGTTCTTTCAATTCTCCATAACTTTTAACCCCTGGAAATAGTTGATTCATTCCCCGCTTAGAATTATTTTTACCTTGAAAAAAATAATTGAAACTTTCGAACAGTCGCTTAGTGCTTGTTTTTGCTAACATGGTCAACAGAATATTATACCCAGTTAACCGAGAATACACTCTTTAAGCTGCTCTAACTAATCATTTTACTAGTGGATGGCGGGAAGGACGGTTTGAATTCAGTAGTAGCTGGTGGCAGCAGCGGTAGCGGTAGCAGCAGGCTTTCGACTCAAACAAATCGCCATACTATACTATATTGTGGATCAAGACGGTAACTTGCGTTTTGACTTGTTTTGGCAATAACACAAACAGTCTGGATCCTGGCAATCAAAATATACCGGCCGTCTAACTCTTAGAGTGAAAACAGCTTTCTACTGTGTTGCCATAGTGCCCTAATCCCCACTCCACACTATTCGCGATTTTAGAACTGTAGTGTCTTCAGCAAAGTTCTTCTATTTATTATTCTTCATGTTAGAGAGATTACAATGTTGTGATTATTCCACTTGGAATTGAGAAACAAATTTTCATTTCCTCATTTTCTTTGTTCGGCAAAGCTGTGGCTTTTTCCAGGAATAAACAACTTTGCCGAAGGCACCGTACCTTTACTTGCCTGTTTAAATGGATTTTTGTGGAATTTTCTATAGAATGTGAAAATTTCTTCAATATAATTTTTAAAATGATTTTCTGCAATATTTCAATATTCTACAATATTATTTACTTTAACCAACATGGAATAAAATTCATTGCGTTTTGCGTAAAACAAAACTGGGAGAAGACTCAAACTAACAAAAAGGAGGAGCTAGTTACAAAACAGACGTGTTCTCTCACAACTATAGGCTATATAAAAGCCGGTGCCTGCTCAAACAGATCATTTTACTTTTGGATGGTGCGACCGTGGCAATGATGGCAGCAGCGGCATTGCCTCCGATAGAGATTTGCATTTTTTTGGTAATAACACAAGCTTTCTGGGCCTTGGTAGTCATGATCTGTCGGCCATGTCTAATTTTCAGTGTGAAAAAGCATTCTACTGTGGTAGTGTGCGTTATTTCCACTGTCGAAGTAGCACAGAAGTGCGATCAGCATCAATCCAATTTCAAATTGAACAACAAACTGTCCTTTTTAGGACGGCCAAATAAATGAATTAAAAACTAAATATTTCCTCAAGAGATAGTGCGATAGAACTGAAAGTGAATGTTGTTTCATTCTGCATGCATTCTGACTGTAAAAACATATTTGCACCGCATAGTGTACGATTCATTTTTGTTCAGTCAGTAATGAGTTTATGTGTATAAAAAAGTGAGTTTAGTTTCGTTCGTCCAAACAGCGGAGAGCAAACTGGCATTCGACACAGCAATAGAAGTTTACGATTCGTTGCGATAGAACTAACAGAAACTACGGCAGATCAAATTGAGAATCTGGCACATTAAATTAAACCCCTAACGAGTTGTTACTGTTCACCCCAAGTGACATCGAAACGTTAGATTCAACAAGAACAGTTTCTTATCAGGGCAACCAAATGAACGATTGAAGATTAGACATTTTACTTTACTGGGTTTGGGCTAGCATTGCAGTTTGCACCTACTGTACTGTTAAAACTTAAGTAGTTTTACGTCAACCTTGCTTTGCACACAAACTTTCTGTTAATTTTTTTAGTGGGAGCATGGCTTAAGGCAAAATTTTTAGCAAAAAGCTCCATCTAGGACTTGTGAAAAAAAAAAACTCAACTAAATTTTTAGATCATTTTTTTTCAATTTCTTTTTTTTAAGAATAATCATATTACAATGATATCCACATCCATTTTCGTGACGCTTACAAATTATGTTAGGAAAATTTACAACACATACAAAATACACCCTTTTTGGAAGTCAATCTTGATTGTTTAGAAACGTATGTGAATGTTGCACAATTAAATTTAATTCATTTTCTGAAAAATGTAGAAACTGTAAAACTGTGTAACATTATAAAAAAAATCAACTCGTATTTTTTAGTTTAGATTGAAGTGTTAACTTCAATTTCTTGAATGTATTATTAGTTTCTACAACATGATTTCAAACATTTTTTCTTAACAATCAAACGTGTTTGAGGTACACTATTTAAAAAAAAAGCAATTCCACAAAAGATGTCCCAATTTGAATATTTTTTCAAAATATCATTCTTGATTTGGCAGAAAATTTTTGAATTATTTTTTTTATTAACTTGGAAAAAATGGTTGATGTGAAAAGGGTTTTTTTCGGGAAGACAAATTTTTTATTTTTTTTATCAAACAAACAGTTTTGTCTTTAAAAATATTTGTTATTATTAATACCCTTTTTACATCAATCGTTTTCACAAATCAGTCGGGATTTAAAAAAATACTAATAATAGAACATCACATCATTGAACACATATCTGTGCAAACTTTCAGCCAGATCAAAAATATTCGATTATACTGGTTATTCATTTTGTTTTGTAAAATTGCACTGAGGAGTTCACTTGAATTCTACTTACGACCTTTTAGAACATTAATAAGTATCATAAATTTCTTCACCCACGGAAAATTTGCTGAACCGTGCACAAAGTTTTATTCCAACATGTCATTCGGCATGGAATCTATCCTTTTTGCCCTAATTCATATATGTCGACAATATGGCGACCGTGACAGAACTTATAACCTGTTAGCAGCAATTTAAAATCGTGGCAGTACGAATTTCAATATCAACTATAAACGTTTATAACATTCGATTATTTCCTTGAAAATCACAGATGATTCTTTACTGTTAAGAAACAGGACAATCAAACAGGAAATACTCAATACTAAAATCTATTTGGATATATGCGATCAACTGAATTTTGCCACCAGTAATGCATTTGTTGAATAAAATGCAAAAGCAGAACTTGTAAAAAAATCTTGTGCGAAGAATTTTTATAATAACGTGAAAACTAAACTGAAATCTGACAATTTTCCCTCTATAATGCATCTTGACGGAAATGTCGAGTATAGCTTGGAAAGGATTTGCAATCTTTTTTTACTTTCCAGGAAATCTATACAGCATTTTCTGAAGAGGATCCCGACCGTGATAATTTTGCATTTTATCCGAACTTCTCGAGGCGTAAACCAACTTCATGTGCAGGATTTTGCAGACGCTAAATAACTTAGATGCCTCTAATGGTTCTGGGCCTAACAAAATTCCTCCAGTATTTATGAAAAATCTTGCTACGGAACTTACTACTCCATTGTTCTGGCTTTTCAACATGTCACTGGAACATGGATGCTTGCCAAAAAAAATGGAAAACTTATTTCTAGTGACTATTTTCAAATCTGGCCGAAGACCAGTAAACAAATTAAAATAGATAAATAAAAAAAATAAAAAAATCTTACATACGTAATTATTGCAGAATAGTCATAATTTCTTGCATTCCTAGACTGTTCGAAGCAATTGCAAACGAAAAACTATTTCTCCAAATTAAAAACCGGTTAACTGTAAGGCAAACAGGCTTCTTCAAGGGCCGTTCAACATCGACCAACTAACTTGAATTGATAAATTATTCATCAAATGCAATGGATAATAGAAAGCACGTATGAGTTCTTCACACGCACTTTAGCAATGCATTCGATCGCATAGACATATCAATGCTATTCTTTCAATAGCAAAGAATTGAGCTTAAGCCAGAACTCCAGAAGTGTCTTGAAAGATATTTAACTAATCGCCAACAAATAGTTAAATTTAACGGACAAAACTCAAATCCGATTCTAGTCACTTCTGGTGTCCCCCAAGGCTCTCACTCAGGACCTCTTCTTTTCATCTGGTACGATAACGACATTTCCTTTATTCTCAAAAAAACCAAAAATGTCCATTTATGTCGACGATATGAAGCTCTTTTTGAAAATAAGAAATGAAGAAGACATAAATGCGTTCCAAAATGACATACAGGTATCCTACACATGGCGTAGAAAAAGCTTACTGAAGTTAAAAGTAAAAAATGCAACCTAATATCATTCTGTCGAAAAAGAACAACACGAAACAGTACAACATTCACAAAAAAATCAAACTGCAGCAAATTGTGAAAGAGTTAGGGTATTGGAAATGGTCATAGACTTCAAACTAACCTTCATTGACCATGACGATACTATAATCCACAAAGCTAATAACACGCTAGGCTTTATAAAGCCCTTTTGCTACAACTTTCAGGTTCCGTATATCGTAAACGCTGTACATAGCCAAAGTTATATATAAGTAATATGTATGATCACCCTATACACACACGAGGCAAGAATAGAATCAGTACAAAAGCAATTTCTATTGTATGCCCTTCGTAAATTAGACTGAACAGCATTTCCTCTTCCCTCAATTGAAGCACGGTGCATACCCATAGACATAAAATCATTGCAAGAGTGTCGTCAATTTGCAATAGTTTCATTTGAAAACGATATACGCAATCGCACCGTTAAATAAAAAACAGTTTGTAAGTAAACATCGTATTAGAATATTGTATATTGTCTGCTTTTGATTGACGAAATAAATTTGCAAAAAACAGAATTTTTATTATTACGAATCTAAAATCTATGATGAAATCATAAAATGAAATTGTTTTTTTTTGTGGAAGTGGCTTCGTCAATCCAAAATAAGGCATCGCGAAGAAGCACTAGATTTTAGGTGGTAGCAGCTTTTTGGCATCAAACGCATTTCTTCTCTCAATTGTGTTTCATAATTTTCAGCAAAAATCGCGTCTAAACATTAATCAGTATTTTGTTTATTTTGATTCGAAACGATTCTTTACGTTCCTTTGGAAACAAAATGGCGTCAATTTAACTCCTCGCTTTTAGTGACATTGCTCTCTTTTTTTTTCAAATAATGCGGAAACCGTTCTCGTTTTTCAAAAAACTGATTTATTGTATTTGTTATGTATCAATGTATTAGCACCGTTTCCAATGGTAACTCATTAATAAATTTCAAACAAAAACTTGCATTTGAAATGATTCAAAATTCATGCATCATTTTAACGCCAAAATAGGATTATCTTACCAGGGTTAAAGTACCAGAACCATCAAGTTCCTTGCCAAATCTCATAACCAGGCCGAATTATTGCTTGGCTCCATTAAAAATCGAGGAATAATGCGGCCTAAATTTAGGGTAAGCGTTTAATATATTACCAAGATCAATGAGAAAATCTCTGCGCGTCAAATCCATACCAGAAGTTTGATAATTATAATTCTATATCAACGGATATTTCTTTTTTCGATTGAAGCTGATAACTGTGCACTCAGGGATACTAATCGAAGTATGAATGAGACAGCACCATGGAATGAAAAAGTCGGTCAACTTACAATAACGAGAACAGTAGAGGTCCTAAAACACTACCTTGAGGTACATCAGAGGAACGAACTTCTTGGACATAAGGTTCGCTCACACTAATCTAAAACGAATTCCAGTAGGCGTCATTAAAATTTGGTCCAATTGACGTCAGTTTTATTTTAGAGCAAATTAAATTATTTAAAAAGCCAAATTTGAACTTTGAACCCTCTGGCAAATGAAGTAGAAATCCGAAAGCGGCAGATACTTAAACAAGCTTTGACCTGTTACTCCGAAGAGCAAAATCGCCCAACTTCCAACGCACGCCTACACTAGCTCCGTCCCCGCCGCCCCTAGGTGTAGCTCGATCTCGATGGCAAGCTTTTCCGAGTTCGAACACCCAAAATTCAACGTACCAAGGTACCACCTACACTAGACGACCATTGATAAAAGTGTGTCCCCCGTCCGTCCGTAGTGGGCTGGTGGGCGGAAAAACAAGACATAAAACAATAATCAACAGTCATTTTATCGATAATAAAAACACCCGCTGGCGTTACTTCACTCCTCGTTGCTCCGTTCGCTTTTACGCCGAAGGTGCGCAGCAGCGCAGTCCCCGTATAGCTTCGGGACATTCTCACTGGCCTGTAACGGGTGGACAGGAGTAAATACACTTTTTCGCATCCTGCACGGGGCGCTGTTGTATGCCATCCAGTGCGGGCGGGTTCTTTCAACCAAAGCGGCGCGCTGGACGGCTTGTTCATTTTTCACTGGTGGCTGGATGCTTCGTTTGGCCAAATGGCTCTCAGCAGATGAAACGACAGGAGCCCACATCTACTTTTCCCCCCACCCCCCGCCCTATGATTTGGGCAATGCGATGGTACAAGGTGGCAAATGGTTGTTTTGTCGACGGTGACGGTGATTACGGTTTGGTGCGGCTTTGGTTCACTTGTTTCATCCACTTGTTGATTTGTTTGGTTTTGCTGCCAGCGCGAAAACGCGCCCGAACCACCATCGCAATTTAAGAGCGGCACTGTAGAACGCAGCAGATCCTTTTTTTGCATCTGTGTGCGCAAATGTAGGTTTATTGTTGCACGGCCGGTTCGGGGGTGGGAACGAAAGTTTTAAAGGTAACAGTTACACAAACGACACTTACCCCCGGTTCATCTGTGAGGTATCGGATGGTGATGTTCAGCACCTTTTCCAGCAAACATCGGCCGAACTCGCTGTTCACACTTTGCTCCCGATCGAGGCAGCTCACGCAGAGTCGCTGCAACCATGATGATAGACTGGACCGTACCGAGATTTCTGCAAATAAAAAGTGGAAATGAATAAATTGTAAGTTTTTCAATGGAATGTTACAGGATAGTTCGAAACATGATGGATGATAATTGGGCTTCGCTGAGCGAACCCTTTATTGCCAACGGCAAAAACAGTGCTTAATCGAGGTACGAAGCCACGCCCACTTAATAATGAGAGAACTGCACGACCGGGTGCACCTTGCAATTGCAGCAGCAGCCTCGCTGTGGAATGCGCATCTGCTTGTTACGGATGTGAAAATATGATAATTACCAGGACCTGTGGTGTTCTTGTGCCTAGCAGGGGCCGCCGGCTCGACCTTGACGGGTTTTCGAGCGGAGAAATTTTGCCTTTATCACCGAGGCTGAAGTTTTCACGTAATTTCCACATACAACATCGGTCGACTCACTTTCTCAGTTACTACTGAGTTAAATATATTGGTTTAAATTTAAAGCCTTATTGACGAGACCACAGATATCTGTTTAGCAGAAAAAATTCAATGTCAACATTCTGTTGTCACTTTTCTTTCAGGAATGAAAGATGGAGTAAAACGTTGTTGCAGACAAACGTACTTTACCTAACAAAAGTACTGTGTGTGATTGATTGAGCATGTGAAAAATACAATCAAGTTCAAATTTGAATACAATTAAATTGAAAGCAGTGAAATGTGTAACCAAGTGCGTAGTGACAAAGGTGCGCTGTTTAATGTATTGTACGAATCTATTATCGATAGAAATTGATCTGCGAACGTAGGGAACGGGTGCTAAAAAGATTGTCGTAGTAGTGGCACAGAAACCAGAAACCACATGCAACATGAATAATTGAAACGTTAACTGTGGTAACATGTGAAAGGTCATCACTGTTCTCGTTTTGTTGGGTGTAGCTGCGTCAGTTAACGATAACGACTCCATAGCCCAAAAATATGTCTAACCTTAAACCCCCAAAATCCCGAATGAGGTTTCAGGAAACTGTAAATTTCCAGCAACGCAGAGAAAAAAAACTCAAGTTATGGCTACAAATTGAGAATTTACATATCAGACATTTTGATACAAAATAGTTAATGGGTCTCCAGTGTGATATCTATCTCAGCTCCGGTGGGCTTTGTTATACACAGTGGCCCAAGTCTTTAAGTGGCAAACTGTCTAAAGAGGCTACTGGTGTTGGTTATGCAAAAATCTAAAGCAATTATTTTTTAATGCCTTTTAATGTCCAGCATTTTCAAAATTAGCAAAAATAATTATTTCCATTATTTTTGAGTTGAACTTCAGAAGTTCCATTGCCAATAATATTTTTATGTGAGATAGTTATCGCGTGATGGCAGTGTTTTGCGTATAGCGCCAGTATAATAAACCAGTTGAAGTGAAAAATGATAATTAGTCTCGGGCCTTTTTATTGCTTCTTCTTAGATCGACGCTAAGTGTAGGGCTAATGTTTTCACATGAACAAAACATCTTCAATAGAACCTTGACATGATGAAACTGTCACAACCTTTTACGATATACAAGACAACCCTCATGTGTATTTTTTTTACGGTCATCTGTTTAAAACCCTTCGATTTAAAATATAACTTGAAGATTCGAAAAATCTTGAACACGCATTAACTGTATGCTTAAGAGAAAAAATCGTGTCTCAATTTTATCAGTTTGATCAGCCTAAAATTAATCTGAAGAGTGAATAGGTATTAGAACCATTCATGGTCCCAATCAGTAATACGCCACCAAGCACACTGAAAATAACTGCAACAACAGCCTGAGGGAAGCATCTGCACAAAAAATCCATGATTACAATAAAGTGTTAACACAGAACGACGAACAAACAGCTGATGCTATAGGCAACCCGCTTTCCCGTCTCGCAGCAGTATCGCGAAATGCTTTTCCCCGTTGTTTACCTTTAAGTTGTTTCTCTATTTTGATTCAACCGAAAAGCGGATTGTTTCTGGGACAACTTCCAGCCAGGCGCAAAAAAACGTCAATCCAATTTCACTTTCATTCAGCATACACATACACGCACAGGCACACACACACAAACTCAAACATCAGCAAGCGTCCTACGGTAAACTTTCCGTGCGGCACGCACGAAATAATATTGATTTATCCTGGATAGGGGATCGGTTTGTGTTGGTGCGTACGTACGTGTGCCTTTTCTACGTCCAATGCGCTCTGCTTACGGAAGGCTTCACAGTACCGAACGTGCTGCGTTAGTAACTGTTGTCTCGACCACCCTCACCCCATAACCCCCCATCTCTTTCTTTTATACCTATTTTTGCACTCTCACTCACTCTTACCCTCCGCGTCAAATTGGTCATGTTTGCGTTTGTAGATGGAAATCACTTTCGCAGATGATGTTTTGTTTATCTTTTGATGGTCAAACTGACCTTTCCGCTCGTACACATTTTGTCACCACCAACACCACCACCAGCAGAAGCAGCAGAGGGGATTCTTGTATTGAAGATCAAACGAACAAAATTTAACTTTTCCTACCATGATTCTGTGTGAGTCGGAAATAGAGCCAGAGTAATAAGTTTTTAAATCTAATAAATGATTTGATGAATAAATTCTGAATTCCCGTTATGTGTTATGTGTTCTTCCTGAAAAAAAACATACCTTTTTCAATTCTAGAAGATTTCAAGCTTAGCACATAGGAATTTGTTAGATTCCATTGTTATCCTCTTATCAGGGTTCGCGGGTCCCAAGCCCAGTAACACCGGGCATACTCCAGCTCGCAGCGTCCTAGAAGGTCGGGCGGATTTGGGAAACAAACACATCCGCGCGTATGGCGGCCGTGTCGCTCTGCTTCCTTCTCGCGACGAGAGTAAGAGCTTTCCGGGAGCGGCGAACGAACATCCTTTTCGTGCTATCGGAATTTGTTCGAAAATTGAGACGTTGTTGCGCATTTTCTTCACGCCTTTGCCTTTTGCACACTACACCCTACTTTGAGGTTATGTCACTTCAGGTTAGATCCATATTTTTGTGGCATTTAAGCCGTTGCAAACGGTAACGGATCTTCTACCGTCGTCGGAAAGTTAGCTTACTAACTTTCAGTCGTAACAGATGGAC
This sequence comes from Wyeomyia smithii, assembly GCF_029784165.1. Classification (NCBI taxonomy): domain Eukaryota; kingdom Metazoa; phylum Arthropoda; class Insecta; order Diptera; family Culicidae; genus Wyeomyia; species Wyeomyia smithii. Next base: position 31,855,786 of record NC_073695.1, on the reverse strand, counting down.
GAGAAAGTAATAAGACAGCTTCGCACCCAGCGATAAAGCTTTGCAAATAGATATGCTAAGCCCACTACATTCGTTCCCAGTTATACATGCATTTGCTCACATCACAAGACCAACTAAAACACTTCGAAGTAAACATCAAACAAAATCTTGTTCAAAACAAGCAGATCATTCACCTGTCACTAGCAAACGTCTTGGAATTCACCAGCAATTGTTTAACCGTGCTTATCACCATTCAGTACCTCTAAATTACAACCTTTCGTTCGCTTCCAATTCGGAGTAGAACTTTATAACGTCTCCAGAGACAAGCTTCGTACACAGACACACAGCATCCGACCGTGCGAAGAGAGATAGAGAGTGGGAGAAAGAGCGTGAGGTCCACTCTCACTCAACAGTGGAGCACAAATCTCATCGTGAATCGTAGAGTATCGGTTCGCTGTTATCAGTGAGCGTCGTCGTCGTCGCTTGAAATTTTCGTTCAGCAACGGGTGGAAGCCTAGGTGAAGCGGAAGTCAACAATAACAACAATTAACATAGTAAATGGGAAAACCAATAACGAAAGCGGAAAAGGATTCGATGGCGGAAGTTTCGAAATATGAGAGGAAACAGCACCGAATTTACGTGGAAGAAATCTTTGGATTGGTTGTAAGCATGGTGCAGGGCGCTTGTCAACACCAGAACGCGCCAAATTAGTGCCAAAAGTAACTAACTAGTATCGGATGTTTTCGAATGGGTGTGGCGCGGTCCAGAGGTGGGCGGGAGTTCTAGTCACGGGTTCATAAATCATTAACTGATAGGAGTTTAATTGAGAGAAGCAACAGGTTTGTCCCCGACTGCACAGCGACATAATTGTTGATAATTAGACAGTTAGCATTCACCGGTGGTTTTGCATCGCGAGTGCCATAGAAGTGCACGCGGTTGCGGTTGTTGAACGCGACCGATTTCGGGCTCCCGTTTTTGGCTGTTTGGCAGCGATGGTTTCGATAACTATACAATAGTTTTTATATCATTTTTGTTTTAAGATCTTACAAAAAGTATAATTTTGTTCAATGAGTGAATTATAATTATATAAATAATGATTCACAAAAGTTTATAATAATTATAGTCTAAAGTACCTCTAGAAAGTAATTTGTATCTCGATTATATCAAATGAATGATGGTTGCTTTTTATCATACGAATATTTGTATTAGATTAGTTAGATCAAGTAATTTAAGGCTTATTTTTTAATCCTGATCGTTACGTTTCTTTCATTCTTTTGCCACTTGGTGCTAAAAACATTGCCTCAGAAACAAAATGATTGAATATGCTGCGAACACCTCACATTTTTTCGTTTGGGACTTCAAAGCTTTTTCTTTTGAAAATATATATCTGATTTGTTTTTTAATTTTTTATGATAGTACAGCGGCAGAATCTGGTTTGCACCAAGATTATTATAACATTTCCGATAGTTTTCTCTTTTAGATTTATAAAATTTCCCATGAAAAAAAATGATAACATGCAAATTGATTGACTATTTTGACGTTTTTTTTTTTTTCACTCGAGACGTCCAAACTTTTCATAATAGCAAAACAATTGAAACTAAACAGTTCAGAAAAACAGGAAATAAAGGCAAAGGGTGATTGGAAAAGTTTAAATATAAAATTGTCTGAATTACCCAAGTTTTTCCAGAAGGTAACTTTTACTTCCAGTTAATTCCATTCTTAGCTAATAGTTTAGTCCAAGTGTTATAGCTGTTTAAAATTCTGACAGCGACCGTTAATAAAAATATCCAGTTGAAAGGAAATCGCCGTGTAAATGAAAAAAATCAGTCTTAAGCCTTAAAACTTATATGCGGCATTTTATTTGCCTTAAATACAATCCAATTATTTTTCGACTTTACACATGTTCCAAATATTTTTTTTTAAATTAAAAATAAAAGATTTAAAAATTTAAGACGGGTTTATGTAAAAATGGTGTTGATGATTAAAAATATTTTTAAAGCCAGTACAGTTAGTTTGATGTTGCAGATTAAAATTTTATCTTTCAAAAAAAATATTAAACCATGAAAAAAAAAAGTTTCAGTTTTCAACAAAAGAAATATTTATACAAAATTGAACGATAACAATTTCAAAAAACTTATTTTTAAACATTTTTAGTTTTTTCCTGTACATCGCCCGGGTGTTTGCTGTATTCCGCACTTGTATTATTCGCAATATCACCATGGAGAGTAAGTTACATGATTATTATAATTCGTGCCTGTGTATATGCCCTTGCGTTTTACGCTTACTCTTCCGAGCCTCGCTGCCTCCGGCCAATATTATTGCCATTTACAATTCCTTGGAGAGGTTTCAACTGAATGACCCTCTGACTAGTTTTATTGTGAGAGGAGTCTCGGAGTCGGAGTATCTAAAAAAAATCACTCCGGATAATCGAATCACAAAAAATCATTCAAGTTTGTATTTAAATGGATCGATGCAACTTTCCTCGGACATGTCCCAAACATGCCGAAAGGGACAGAAATGGTAACAAATATCCCAAAAGGAATAGAAAAAAGAGGTAAAATTTTAAAATGAAAATTGAAAACAAACAGAAAAATAAAATTATTCTGGATAAACGAGATCGAAATTTCGGAAAATCGAAGCCCGGATAATCGAGTTCGAACTGTATTTGTCAAGGTTTTGTAGAGTTCAACGTAAAGTAAGGTTAAAAGGGGTGCCTGAGAATAAAGCCGTGTTTAATTAAACGAAAAAAAAAATGGTAAAAAAAACTTTTGAAACTAGAACGTTTTGGTCTATTTGTATATGTAATGTCTTCGGCAAACTTGTAGACTGTAATTTTGTTCTTCCATAAACAATACACTAAAGTAGTTTTTCTATGCGGGGGATAAATAGCGCGCAAAAAACCGCGTAACTTTTGATATCTGCGTAAAAACGCGTAAATTCCAGATTCCGCGTAAAAACTCTATTTGGTCCATTTTGTTTTTAATCTGAATACTTTCGAAAAATAATCAGAATCGAGGAGAATATCATGGATGAATATAGAAAGGTTAGGCCAAATCGATGAATATTAAAAAATTGGATTGAGTAAACTCATCGGATATCCAAAACGAGCAATTTGAAAATGGAAAACCAATAAAAACTTGCCGCGACTTTTCTGAAAAATCCACTTAAATTTAGAAATCCGTGTTAGAAAACCACGTAATAATCCGTCTAAAAAAAGACACAGAAAAAAGCCACGTAAAAAAAGACCTTTTCACCGTAAGGCAAAGAAAAATATGGAAACAAAAATACAAAAAGATAGTTATGATTCAAATATTTAAAAAAAAACAAAAAATCGGAGTTTTTTCTACGAAAATTACACAATGTTAGCTAAATGTAGATATTTGATTGAACTATGAGAAACAATATGTATAAAAAAAATAAAATTTGTCAGTAAAAATACATTTTTTCCAGATTTTTCTAACAATTTTTTTTCACATCGAATATTTTTCTTTAATAAACTGAATAACTCAAATAACTTTTTTTTTTAAAATCCAATTTTTTTCTACGAAAACTACAGAATGTTCAGTAAGCATTGATATTTTATTGAACTTGGAGAAATAAAAACAATTTTTCATTATTAATTGGCGCTCGGCTCAGACAAAACTTCTTTTTTTTCAGTTTTTATTTCTCCAGTCTCAATTTACTATCAATGCTAAGCAAACATTGTGTAGTTTTCAGAGAAAAAAAAAACGATTTTTGAAAAATTTTGAGTTATGTGAGATATTTAATTCATAATATATTGTGTTTCTCTTTTTTTTTAGTAGCACTATGTCTTTCTACACTATACTGTACTATAGTTCAGTACATACACGGTGAAAAAAAGGCCGGTCACACTTTTTTGGGGTCGCCTATAGCCAACACGTTGCTCTCTCTGGTGCCATCTATATGTCAAATGGAAGAGTTAACTTTGCTGCCCAAAGTGGCAGAGTTTCGTTTCTGTGCAGTTTGTTTACATTGAGTTGTGGGCCATGGCAGAGTTAAGAGCAGCTGTTATCACTGAATATGTGAAAGGGTACAAACCCGGACACATATTCAAACACCTAAAACCGCTCGGAATCAACCGGAAACTCGCATACCGGACCATAAATCGGTACCTAGAGACCGGAGGCACCGAGGACTAGGCACGATCTGGACACCCAAGGTATGTGAGAACTCCAAGGCTGAAAAAGATTATACGAGTCCAGATTCGCCGGAATCCCGCCCAATCTGCACGGAAGCTGGCCAGGAACCTTAAAATTAACTGAGAATCAATCCGCCTGCTTCTGTGCAAGGATTTAAAACTTACACCGTACAAAAAACGGGTGGTTCATGGGGTTACCAAAGCTACAAAAGACAAGAGGTACCAACGGTCGCGGGAGTTGCTCGGTTGGCGCGCAGATGAAGATATTATTTTTTCGGACGAGAAGCTGTTCGTTTTGGAGCAAACAGTCAATCGCCGAAATGATCGAGTTTGGAGTGTGAACCTCCAGCAAGCTCCTGCGGACAAGCTGAACGTTACCCGGTTCCAAAATAAGACATCAGTGATGGTTTGGGGAGCCATTTGCAAGAGAGGTAAACTACCTCTTATTTCTATCGATAAAGGGGTCAAAATTAATGCAACGTACTACCTGGACACGGTTTTGAATAAAAATGTTCTGCCTCATGCTGAACACGATTACTACTGCTTCCAGCAAGATGGCGCCCCATCCCACACCGCAAAGGTTGTTCAGGTGTGGTGCGAGGAAATGACTTGACCGATTTCATTTCGAAGAATGAATGGCCTCCGTCGTGTCCGGATCTGAATCCACTGGATTATTTCGTGTGGGATACATGATGTCGAAGCTGAACGACTATAAAATAACAAATTTGGAGCAATTCAAGCGAGTTATCATGAAAATCTGGGACGAGATGCCGATGAAGCACGTGCGCGCCGCTTGCGACGACTTTCCGAGACGTCTGAAGCTGGTTCGATCAGTGAAAGGTGGTGTAATTCCGAGATATCGTCTTATTCTTTGAAATATTGAGATTTTCCTGTGTGACCGGACTTTTTTGTCACCCTGTACATATACTATAGTAAATGTTGTAGCTTGATTCATCTCTAAAAATTCTTTAAGAGGGAGTAAATAAGGATTTCATTGATTTTCACCTTTTTTTCTTATGCTCACACGAAACTCAGCCAAATTAATAGCAACATGACATGACATAAAGATTAAAAAAAACATCAAAAACAATGTAGAAGTAAAGTGACCAAAAATGGATAAAGAAATCTGTTTGAAATTCTGTAAAATCTGTTATCGAAAAGGGCTGACTTAGGAGCGAGATTATTTGATATTTATGATTGTGGCCTGGAGCAAAAATACTACATTTTAAATGATTGTAGGCGCTTTGTCGTATCGGTAGAATATGATCTTTATGTGAAAAGTGTAAAGTTATTCAATGAAATTTAAGGAAAACCGATCTCAAGCCAGTCTCTCTTATATTAGGGATACGATTTTTCGAATTTTTTTTTATTAGTTTCATGCTTGCTGCTGCGTACAGTTCTATGTGCTAGCTGTGTTTACTGTTCTTTGTACTAAAGAAATAATTGGAGATATTCTCACGGTAAGATAGCTTACCTTTGAACTGAAGAGTTATTTCCCTAACACGGACATTAGAAAGGTAGAGCAAATGATCAAATGGCTGTTGATGAAGCAAACTTAACAAAGCAATCAGCTAAAAGTATTTGGATCACAGCAATCATATAAATGTTATAATAAAGATATTTTTTCATTCCACTGTTACCATTCAACAAGATCAGTTTGTTATTTTACACGCTCTGCTAACAATGGCATCTCATTGGGCAAAATTTTCACGTCAATGGTACAGCGTCTTCGTTATGTGGAATTTTCATCAGTTCGCATCTTCCGATTGGCTCGTCCACAGCTTTTGTACAACTTTGTGTTTGGTCTCTCTTGTACTGAAGAATTTTTTCCCTAACACAGTAGGGTCGACTAAATGATTGTTATGAAAATTTAAACTTCGATGGTATAAAACATCTTCTTTCTGTGTAAATTTCGTCAGTTCCGCACGTTATTGCTGGCCGATGTTTGTGCAACATTCATTACTGGTTTCGTTCTGTAAACCGTCTTTAAACTGAAGAGTTATTTCTCTAACACAGACTTCAGAGAGAAAGACCAAATGATTGCAGTATAACTTCATTTCAGCAATGCCAATTGGTATCGTATTCAAGCCAATCTTTCGAAAGAAACACTAGTGATGCAGTGAAATTCGAGTAATAGTTGTAGTTGAGGGTATCCCTTGTTGATTACATTTATCGCTCTGCAAATGCCTGTCTCAATAGCGCAGTGTTGTGTTGGTGACATTTCTTAAACGCGTTCGTGTTCATGCGGAGAGTGTATTGTGTCTAAAGTTCATCGCAGTGAAACCTCTTCTCCAGTGTTATGCTGTACATATGCTTGTCGTCGATGGCAAGTTCTGCTGAGGGGCAGAAACCGAGAGATCGGCAACTGTAATCATAGAAACGGTTTGTTTGTCTCACTGAATGCTGCTTCGGTGTCTAAGATAAATGCAAACATTTACAGACATGTTTATTTAAACTGCTGGTGGCTTTCACCGACATGAATCAAATACCTTTTTTTTTTAGTATCCGCGTGTGTGTTTTATCCCACGATTTCTTGGGCTGATTGTGTGCTGAGGCTAGACGGCGCAAAGCGCAGCGTTTTTATTTATTTTCTCATTGTTGATATTTTTATTTCTTACCTGAGAAAAGACGCGTACCGCACAACTTGTTTGTCTGTTTCGCGATATTTTTGAAATGTTAAAATGTTTTGGAATTTTGAAATTAAAATTTGTTCCATCACTTTGTTTCTATAGTCATTATTTTTTCTTTGCTGTTTATGACTTCTCTAGATTTTGAATGATTATTTTTAGCTCCAACACAATTAATTTAAGACGTTTTGGGTTAGGTGTGTGTGTCTCCTTTTTTCCTAAATTTATCTTCTTATCTTTTATTAGGTATTTTTTGTGTTAACGATTGATATCATGGATGCGACCATACCCTCGTTTGAAAATAATTTACTTTTCACAACTCGCATTCGAATATAAGTCACATGTCAAATGTGATGAAGATAGCAACTGGGTCGCTTCAAGCAACGTTATCGCGATATATATTAAATGTTCACAGTATGGTTTTCTACCATTAAATATATCAACTTTATTGATTCTAAAATAACAAAAAAAAAAAGAAAGATAGGGTTTGTTTTAAACACAGTGATTAATCGTTTAAGTTCGGTTTGCTGTGACTGGTGATCTGGAGATTCGAATCGCGTAGCTTACTCTCGCAGGACATAAAATCGGTGCCTGCGAGTCAGCTCGTTGATTCGCGCTTAGCTTTTAAATCTGACGATTCATTATTTGGTTTAAAAAATTATTCTTCGCGCGCGGGATTCGAAAATATCTGATCGTATTGCCTACCACGGCGAATTCTGATCTTTCCTACCCCATCATACAAACACAAATACCCTTCCTGTGACATCCGTGGAGATGCAGAGGTAAACTCGGTCTCATAACAACGTTTGTCGAACTAACAATCCTCTTCCTATTTTTCCCCAACGACTAGAAGGACGTGACCGGCGCCGTTATTGATCTTTTCAAAGTGAGAGTTACTGAATTGTTGTACATTGGAGATGGTATAACATCCCAAAAACTATTTATGTGGTTCTCTGTGCAACTTCACTAGCTCAGGTCAATCACGGAGGTGCAACTACGATATGTACGGTCGTCAAGGCTCATGCTCATCATTCGTAGTCCTACGACAAACCTGCGTTCAATGCAATATGGCACATGTCTCACGGTGTATATTTTCTCTGGAGGGGCAAAATTACTGTAGAGGGCCTTATACCAAACAAATAAACTGTTCTAGATTTTCGCCTAAATTTTATTTCCGCGACATTTTTTTTTTGCTAGACCAAATTACTATCCTAAACTTTGCCAAAGTCGTTACACCGATTTAACAACCCGTTTGGGTTCTAAAATATTTGTAATCAATACCATGTCCATGCGCTTTTCAAAAATTAGTCGTGAATCAGAAAAAAATACTAATAGCACAAGATGATATCTTGAACGCATATTAACATTTGTGCAAAGTTTCAACCAGATCAAAATTGGTCGATTAAAATGGTTACCCGTATTTTTGTGGAATTGCACAGGTTTTAAGAAATTTTCAATTTAAAGGTCTTTCCGATAAAAAACAGACTTTAAAAATATATTATTTCGATTTTTTTTCTGTTCATGTTCGCCAATCGGTCCCAAAAACATATTTTGGAAAGAAAACAGCTCGAGTTATTTGGTTCTTTTTTGTAAATATACATTTTGAAGCTTCTTTTCTACCTCACAACCCATACTTTTCAAAAAAAGGTAATAATTTAATTCAAAATTCACATTTAATTATCTATATTTAATCATTTTTATTTGGAAGCTTGCGATAAAAATAGTGCAAACATGATAACCTTTTCCTGTTTTACTCTAGCATATAACATATTTTTATCGTGTAAAAATTCACTGTAAACAACTCTCATTGAAACTACACTTATTTCGTTAAAAAGTATACAGCTAGTGCGACTTTTCAACATTGCTTTCAAAAGCATGCTGGAATAGCAACGTTGCAGAATAAAATTTTTACACCATTTGTAGATTGTAGACTCACAATCAAACCGATCCTCAAAAAACATTGGTTTTGTGTCATCATCAGAATGACATAATAAAAATATAAACCTATCAATTCGGTGGCACCATACTGTCTTCGATAATCTTTCTGCGCGTTACGCCCTGCTGAAAAAATATCCCCCATATAAATCATCTTTTCCTCCCCGACTGACGGCAGAGCACTCAGTCACACCCAAATACACCGCGTGCTGTCGCCGCCACCGCCATCGAGTTATTATCGGTGAGGTTCACTTCTATTACATCTTATAACGCCGCCATAAGGATACAAAGTCCGCGGACGGCTTGCTATCGTGAATGCCTCTGTTTTTGTTCTGAAGCTCCGGCTGTGTGTTGCAGATGTGAGACAGCAACTTATGTAACTTTCGAATAGTGGCAAAAGGGCGTCCTCCTCCACGGGAGTAAGAAAACAGTATTGACTCTCGAGAGACTCCAGCGGAGAGGGAGAGGAAAATTTGATTAGGCGATTTTCCAAATAGTGAGTGACTTACACACAAGAAAAAGAAACATTAGACAGAGCAAGCAGAATTTAAGAGAAAATCGAATGACGGTGTTCGACGCTGATAACAGCGGGCATCACCACCACCGCCGCAGCGGAATATCTCAACACAATTGAAAAGCGCATCCTTTGCGTTTTGTCGGTGTGCGTTCTTGCGCGAATGCTGCGCGTGGTCTGATAACAAGTTGCCTAAGCAGGAGTCGGAGGAGCAGAGCAATAACAACAGAGAGCTTCTTCTCCTTTCCATTCGTTTGTTTGTTTGTTTGTTTGGGTGGGCTGATGGCAGGCTGCTGCCGTTCGAACTTGCAAGGCACTGAGATTCGTGCCGTTTTGCGATAGCACGAGTGGGTGACAAACGGGCGTGGTGGGTGGTACTGTAAATGGTAAAGGTTGTCCTGCTGCTGCTTCGGCAGTGCGTGGTTTGGAAAATTGCTAGCAGTAAAGATGAATTATTGAACGGTGCCGAATTTTGAACGAGTGGAACGAGTGAGATTAACACACTTGTACATTCGAAGTCGCTCTGGCAGGGATAGTTGCTGGATGGTAAAAAGTTCCGAATCGATGTACGCACGAACGGGGAAGCGAACCGGGGGGTGGTGATACTAATGCTCGCATTTTTCATATGCGTAGAAGAATGGAAGATTCCATAGCGGAAATGGCCGCACTGTTGGCCGTTTCTGGTCGAATAGCGCAGAAATCTGCCTTGGATGCATAAATCTGGAACTGCCGTATAGTAAACAGAAACTAACGAAGGAAGTAAATATTATGTACTTGCGGCTCTGCAGTGTACTAATAATGCAGGTCGGTTTCCCCGATGGCGACGACTTTCGGTGTTCGGATGTATTCGCCGTTTCGTAATGCCGAGTGAAAAGATCGTGAGGAGATGGGTTTTTTTTAGAAAATTGAATCACTTACGTACAGTGAATGTTTTTTTTTCAGACTTACATATATTGCATACATTGACTAAACATTTATGATACTACTGTTGTTATTCCAACGATCCATATAGCCCGCTAACCTATATACATAACACCTTCTCCGATTCGGTGAACTCAATGTGCCTTGAATACCACCCAAAATTTCCCGCAAAAATAACAAAACGACCTCAAGCGCGGATACACAAGGGAAAGTATAAAACCTGTGAGCCTGGTAGGGGACGGAGGGGAGGGGGGTTATTTCCATTTGCACATTTATGGGAATCCCCGCCATACTCTGCATGTTTATGGGTTACCATTTATGCAACAACTATCGCATATAATGCATAATAACGATCACCTCTCCCGTTGGCGCGGAGTTTAGCACCGAACCGGTTCGTAGAAGACGGATCCATTCCCGGGAAGCCGTAAAACGATCGTCAATAAAGTACAGCCCCCCAGACGCGCGTGTCGTGGTGCGCTTGGCTTGGCAAAAAGGGTTTTCTTTTACCCGAGAACGCTAAAAACTAAACATTTGAAGCGCACGGCCAGCAACAATGTTTTACACGCCAGCTGGCCGCAGACAAGGGTCAGCACTGGGGCGGGCACTGTTTATGTTTATGGAGCAGTTCAAGTTTATTAACACCGCCCAAGTCGGTTGGCTAGCAGGTTGATGTGACGAGATGCGCTGTAGGCTTTCTCTGGAATTTACGGTTGGCCGTGTGTCATTGACGATGCTCCGGTAGATGAACGAGCCGTCCGAGAGAAAGTAGAAACTATGCTTTAAAAGCACTTGTATACTTTACTAATTAGTGTCATCGTTTAGAAGTTGATTCAATTTTTCAAATAATGTACGAGTAATTATCATTAGCAGATAGGAGAGCGAGCGGCAGTTGTTCCACTGTAATTATCATTTTACTCCTCGTGACAGTTTCATTTTTCTTAAAAAATTATATCAGAAATCCCGCCGACGTTCAACTGCTGAAGCAAATGTTTTGGACACCCGCTCGATAAAAATAGTGCGAAGCGGGAGTTTTTAAGAGATTTTTTTCCCAGTCAAACTCGAAAAATCATGCCCTTTTTGCTCTCTTTTTTATCTTTGGGATCTTGAAAGAATTACTGTGGTGATTACAATTACCAAAGTGCAAGAGGTTTACAGCCCTAGGAGTTGTATGAAACGGTCACGTCAACAATGTATTTAAAGGGCCTCATAGTGATGAGGTAAGAAAGTCCACTTTAAAAGCGCGTAGTCCTAGGTTACAACATTGACAGAAACAGACCATTTGTCCACTAACTTGCGAATGTTTACTCTTAGGTTCCACGTAAATCCTGCCTATATCATATTTTCTACAACATCAAAATTGCTTTCAATCTCACTTTTTAATATGAGTACCTAATGCATCAAAAAGAGAATTAATTCTATTTCCACAAAAACCAAGAGCTCAATTTATCTTTAATCCACCAAAATGGACGATGTGGTCTTATACTGGTCTAATCAAGTCCATTACTGAGGACTGATTTATTATATAAATCTTACTCTGAAAAGGTATCGATGCCTTCATAGCGGCAAATTAAAAATGAAAGAGAAGAAAACAAATCAAGATTTTTTCAACATGAAACATATTTTCTAAATGAGGGTTCCCATACAAATGAAGCACAAAGTTTTGCATAAGACGAGAACTAATCGAGCAAATGGAACTTAATTTGACACGAGGAGGTTTTCGGGGGCAACAAATGTTTCTGTGGTGGTTCGACACCCCTCCCTTTTCTGAAAGGCAGGACTTCTATACAAATTAAACACAAATTTTTACATAACTCAAGAACTAATCAAGCAACTGAAATCAAATTTGGAAAGTAAGGATTCTAAAGTACAAGAAACGTTTCTATATGGTTTGACACCCCACCCCCTCCCTCACACACACACACACAGAGATGATACACATATTTCAACCAACTTAACTGAATAACAGCCGAAAATGGCCGAATACCACCCAATATCGATATTTCCGGAACCTAACCAGAATGATGCTTAAAGGCCAGAAATGGACTCTGTATTCTATTTTTAATTCCTAGATGACGACTTCTGCTTACTGGAAAACAGCACCAAACGACCGAATACTTTGACTCAAAATGTCATTTTAGAATTCAAAATGCCGACTTCCGGTTTCTGGCAAACAGCCTAAAATGACCGATGGTACACAGATACAGAAAATTAACCTAAACTTTGTACCAAGAAGTTGTAGTTTGGTGAAGTGCATTTTTTTATCAAAAACGTCATAGATTTCATAGAAAAGTTTAAAATACTGTAGAGTGCTCTACTCACACATGGCTTAGTGCAGTACCGTTGCTTGTGGCAGCATGTTTTCCTTCAAGACATCAGTTTTAATAACGTTCTTACAGCAGAGCTTCTCAAAAAAGCTTTACCTTCGAGACATCAAAATAGTCTAGGCTTATGGTAGCAAACATCGGTTGACCTATTAGAACGGGAAAATTTTGTTATTTTTTGTCACTGATATTGAGCATATCACAGCAGGCAGGTGGTGTCTGCACATGAAGTCTATGCCAGGTGAGCTCGCACGTAATTGGTTCTTTGTTCATGGAAAGTCAACCTTGAAATTTCCCATCAATTTTTACTGCGAAACAACTCAGTACAGGTCGGACTCGATTATCCGAAGACTCGATTATCCGGAATTCGATTATACGAGATTTTATTCTCGATCAACCGGAATTTCATTTCTTTTGGTGTTCGTTTTTAATTTTTATTGCGAAATTTCACCTTTTTGTTACCATTTATGTCACTTCCGACATGTTTGGGACATGTTCGAATTAAGTTAAAATAATAAATGTCCAATTTATTTTTTTTGCTTCTCAAGTTTTTAATGATTTTTGGTTACGCCACTGCATTATACAAGTAAGATAAAAAAGGAAATATTTATTTTATGTTCGATAATCGCAAATTTGAATAATTTTTCTGTGATTCGATTATCCGGAAAACTCGATTATCCGGAATGAATTTTTTTATGTCCGACCTGTAATAAGAATAACTGATCATTATTTAATCATTACTGCGATATATTGATTATTGTAATCCATCATGTGGTAGCACAAGTAGGTGTGACCGTTTAAAATATTTCATTTCGACGTTACACCTTGGTTGTAGTTTCCACAGAATGTACCCTAATATTTTGCTGTGAGACGTTGTCCTACGTCAAAAAAAACGGCCAATAATCAATTTTCTAAGACAAATGCTTTTGAAAAAAATATCAGAAAATTACAATTCCACATCTATACAACAATCCAAATTTTCCCCGTTTCGAGCAAAAAAGTACATTATTTTTTAAAGAAAATAGTAGGAGGTTATATCCAAGACACGACCGCATAACTGACGTAGAATACGCACACATTCCGACAAACATTTTTTTTTTATTTATAGCTCGAAAGTTGCTATTAAACGGATTTCGGCTGAACAACAGTTTAAAAAGCTGTTGTATAACACATTTGTTTGCTGGGTTGGTATTCGTTTGCAAAAAAAAACTTTGACGAGTGGGTTCATTCTCAGGTTCTTTCACATAAAACTTACCTTCAGACTTAATAACCACTGGTCTAGTGCTCCGATAATATCATAGACTATAGCAAGCTATACGCTGTTAGAGTGATAGCTTGCAAGAGTATCATAATAAGGTCGATGAGGAAGAAAGTAGGTTACTAAGTCTGAAGAAGAAGACAAAAGAACTATAACATGTAGCAGGGTTCCTTCTCAATAATAAACGCTGCAAAAGGGCAAGAAACTACAAGAAATGCTACAAGAGATAAAAAACTACTGGTCGCAGTTGGGTCCATATAAAAAAATAAATGCTTTGCTTAAAGTGTTTCATTAATGAGTCACCAAAGTTCACTATTATTTGCTCAAATCAAGTAACGCTTGATTAAATTGCTCACCTCTGGATTATGGTTGTGCATTTATGATTTGTGTGATTTGTGCTCGAAATTGTTCAACAACAGATTTGCAGTTGATGCAAATTCTCTCAACGGCCCAATATGAGAAAAAATATCACGAATCAACGCTTCTATATTAATAATGCGCATTTTTCGAATCACAAAATCATTACAAAAAACGTCTGAATTTCACAAATTCATCAAAAACTCGTATTCTATCAAAATTTGAAGAAAAATTCCTACGAAGTTCTATAAAGTTTTATGATCTAAAACTTTGTCGAAAACTGCAAAGCTCTAGCGAGTAAGAATAAAAAGCTAGGGTCGGAACGTCATCTCTGTGGCCAAACCGCGAACTGAAATAAATGTCAAATTGAATCTTTTATTACATCGAGAAACATTGCTTGATTTTTCAGAATTTCGGAAATTCAGAAAATAAGATTTTTTTAATGAACAATTCCAGAAAAGATTATGGTTTGATTTTACTTGCTAACCGATAAGATATCCAATTCACAGAATTGTGTTTTTTTTTTCAAATTTTGTGTCATATTTTAACTTAGGAATTTTTGTACTCGGAATAAAAAGACGTAATTATTCAATTTCTTTCGAGAAAAAATTTGTAAGAAAATAATTTGAGTGAACTCATAAAATTATCACAAGAAAACGTGAAATTCAGACAAATTTCATAAAAAAATAATAGAGCTGTGAAACATGAAGAGATATTTTGTACATTCCGTAGTGTTTCGTAGAATTTGAAGATCTACAACTTTATCGAAATCAGTAAAGCTCTAGTGTGTAAGAGAAAAAAGTTGGCATCGCAACGCCACCTTCGCGACTAAGTCCCAAACTAATTCAAACATACAAATCGAAACGCTTACTTTACCAAAAAAAACTTTGTAGAAGATCAGAAACCAATTGGTTTAACCCTGAGAGCGCTAATACTTTCGTTCTGCTAGATTCCATTCCTGGCCCAGTGTGCATTGCAGCCACCTGATCGATAGGTACTCCTGTACCAACCCGCATAATTTACGGGTCTTCTTCTACGATTACCATCCACGTGGTAGGAACGTAATCATGAGAAACTCAAAGAATATATGTGAACTGGAACCGATATTTAAATATACACCCGAATCGCGCGAAAGCCATTGGAAGAATGAATGGTGACTACGGCAACAAATGGGCGCGGCTCCGCACACGGTATTATGGAAGAAAGTTAAAAAAAGATTAAGCTGCGCTGCGCGTTGTTTTTTTAACTACAAAGACGATGGAATCAAGGGCACAAGCAGGCCACGGACAAGCGTCAGAGTAGCCAAGTTTAGCCTCTCGTCCTATTACTGTTACCAGGAGAGCTAGCCAAATACGCTGAGCCCGAAGCTAAATCTATTACGAAATACACTAGCTCCCATGAATTACCTTAAAATAATAGCAAATAACATTTTGAAAGATTTGCAAATAATTATCTATAAGGAACCAAAATTCATTAACAATGTTGATGAAATTCAAACAATCTTATACAATCACCACAACACACCCACAGGAGGACACGTAGGACAACACCGATTGTACCAACGAGTCCGTCAAAGTTATAAATGGCGCGATATGAAAGGGTCTATTGCTTAATTCGTAAAGGCCTGCGAATTGTGCAAAAGAGACAAAGTTATCAGGCACACGGAACAACCTATGGTTATTACTACAACACCATCGAGAGCATTCGAGATAATATCAATAGATACGGTAGGACCTCTACCGAGAACAATTCATAACAATCGCTACTGTATTACAATTCAGTGCGATTTAACCAAATACATTGTTACAATCCCAATTCAAAACAAAGAAGCCAATACCATAGCGAAAGCTTTAATAGAACACTTCATTCTTATTTATGGTCATTTCATGGAACTGCGATCTGATCAAGGAACACAGTATAAAAACGAGATCCTTGACCAGGTATGCAAACTACTACAAATTAATCAAACCTTTTCAACAGCTTATCACCCAGAATCATTTTGATCATTGGAGAGAAACCACAGATGTCTTAACGAATATCTGCGGTCATTCACCAGTGAGCACCAATCAGATTGGGACGACTGGGTTAAATATTACGAATTCTCCTACAACACTACACCTCATTCAGATCATAACTTCACACCATTCGAATAAGTTTTTGGAAAAAAGACAAATTTACCACAAGATAATCTAGGAAGTAAAAATGAACCTATTTACAACTTTGAAACATTTAAAAGTGAACTCCAATTCAAATTACAAAAATCTCATGAATCAGCAAGACAAAGGTGATTAGAGAATAAACAGCAAAGAAAAATACGATACGATAACGGTATCAACCCAGTTAACATTAACATTAATGATACAGTATACCTAAAAAACGAAAACAGGAAGAAACTAGATTCATTTTGTATTGGACCTTATACAATAACCTCAATAAACGAACCTAATTGCGAAATTAAGTATATTAAAACAGGGAAAACTATTATTGTTCACAAAAACAGAATCACAAAAGTATAGAAAAAAAACCGTTTATGGCAAACAAAAAATAAGAGAAATAAAAAAACATTGTAAAAGACAGTTGGGAACACCATTCAGAATAACTTCACTCTGTTACGTTATTCTCTCTAAGGAGGATGGTGTAGTATAGGAAAAACCAGTAACAACATAATAGACAGCCAACAGCAGAAAAACCCATAGTAAACCATAGTGCAGGCAGCAACTTATAATTGCACCCAAAGAAGCACACCTTTGTGTCTCTCTCTCTAACCGCACCACTTTGTCTCACTCAGCGAAAACCGTTTCCGGCTACCAGACCTAATGTTTATTTACCGAAAAAACCCAAACAAATATTATTGACATCAGCCCAGCTGTCTCATAGGAAGTATGATACTCGATGTACCTATAAATAGGAAACGACAGAAAATAAATGTATGTATTCTTACATAGAGCCCGACCCAGCAAGAGTTCACTCAAACTGGCTATCGACAACTCTTTCAAACATAGAAATGAAGTTATTATTTTGATCACCTCCCGGCAAGCAGAAATTTGGTTCAAAGTGAATTGTTTCGTTTCTCCTGTCAAGTACAAATTACAATTAGCCTTCCTCAAGCCCACAAACACGTTCTTGAAGCAATGCTGAATTCTATTGCATTGCAAACTATGAAATATGCAGTTCTAGATCCATTTCAACCTATCAAAAAGTGACGTTAAATTGTTTTTTAGTATGTGTAATACATTAAAAACAGTTAGATTAAAGCAATTGCACAACTCGGAAAAATGGTTTGATATATAAGTTAAAAAATGCCATTGGTGTGATAAAGACGAGGAAAAGGTGGAGAAATCAAACATTTTCGATCGTTGCTTTTGCCGTCTGCAGTTAAAAAAAATTACCGCTGAGAAGAAAAGCGAGATTTCAAAGTTATCACTATTAGTAACATTCTAGCGAGTGGTAAGAAAATAATAACTACCTCAATTGAATAATTTTGATGCACTGAAAAAACAAGGTGCTGCAATCAAATGAGCGTTTGTTGCAGTAAAAACCATATAAACATAAAATCGTTGCCTGCGACGCTGCGGCAAGTCTGCTTGCTGCTGGTCGATCCAATTTTCAGTGAATCTTTCTTTTGCTACAGTGATTGGATGAACAACAAACCGTTAATTAAACCTAATCGTTTGTGCTGGGGAAGTTCTTGGATTGCATAATTGCGGACACGCGATTGGTTGAACTATAATCAAACTGGCTATGAATTTTAACCTTTTTACTATGAAAAAAATGTTTCAAATCTGTTTTCCCAAACTACAGAAATATGTTCTCTATCCAACGAGATATCAGTGACTAAAATCCGTTCAGTGGTACCTAAGTTCTAAGCATTTGAAATCTTCCATTTTGCCGTTTCACTTTATTTTAGATATTTTTTAGATATTTAGGAATGGCGCCTCTTTAAAGTAAGGCGTATTCTACGTCAAAAACAGTTGGAATACAATTATTTCCTTTAAAAATCACGTGACAGCCTCTTCAAAACTGAGATTTCGATAATAATCGATAGTTATTCAACCAAAGCAGAGGCGTTTTTGCTTCATAAATCATTTTATACTTCCAAAACTCTATGAAACTTATTCCAGCGGTTTTCGGAAAGGAAAAGTATGTTTAAGAGATGTTAAGTCAAGTATTTAAATTACCCCAAAAGAGCAATAGTTCTGAAAATGCTCTTAGTTTTATTAGCAGTTGTTAACAATTAACCATGGAAATCCAAAAAGATTTTTTGCTAAATCATAAATTGTTATTCGCAATAATTTCCACGAGAAATTGTCTATGTTTGGTTCGCGGATGCCACGTGTCCTACGGACAACATTAAGCTTGAAATGGTTTTGAAATTTCGCAAAAAAAGTAAAAGCTTCACAATTACAGAATCAAACTACATACGTGCTTCGCTGGGTCGCGCCATAAAAAGTAACTTCCATTCGTACAAAATATACGAGCAGTGAATTTTCGTTTACTAAATGAAGGTTCACGCACTGGACTCGTAAGCGACCCCGGATTTTGCTCACCGTGTTTCTGAGTGAAATTCTTAATGATTTCTCAGAACAAGCTGTTGGTGAGGTACAGGATTGTGGTAGCGAGCAAACCTTCTTGGAAGCCTATTCGATTATAATAAATGTTCATGGAAAAATGCCGCGTTTGTGTCGATACAGAACAGAAATCATTTCGACACAAGATTTACACTGTCATTGTAGTCAGTTTACCTTCCGAAAATCTTTAAATATAGTTAAGCACACATTACAGAACATTTGTCACTAAATCAAGAAAGATTCTAACCTTTGAGGACTCCGAGAAAAGTTTCCTCCTGGAATCCACGAGGCGTTGTTAACCTCCAATGTTACTAACCTGTGTAAAAGAGAGAAAGAAAAATGAAATAAAAGATTAGTATACGGTAGCAATAACATCAATTTCTACATTGCTGATTTATAGTGATTTCGGAACATAACAAGAGCAAACAACCATGAAACACTTACGTCGCGGTAAAACAAAGTGTAAACGGTTACGAGAGCAAATCGCTTCCAAAAATGTAGAATAAACAAGTAATCCAACTCATGAGCTCAGTGTGGTTGGTAACGTCTCCGCCAACCACGCTCGACGCCTGGGTTCGAATCCCACCGCCGACATAGGTGTCGATCCACTCACAACCAACCCAACTGGTCTAGATTCAATCCTAGCCGACACCGGGAGATTTTCTGAGGCGAAAAATCTCTGGGATCACGCCTTCCATCGCATGAGGAAGTAAAGCCGTTGGCGCCGGTCCGTTAATAAACGGGTCGTGAGTTAGGGTCCTGGGTGTGGAGTCGCCTCCCTGGGCGTCGGTGATTGGCCACAACAGTGGCGGAACCAGACCGACGGAAAATAAGCGAGAATGAAAAAAAAAAGTAATCCAACTCCAAGCCTTCAACCGAGAAGGATGAACAACCACTTTGTAGCCGCCACTATCGAATCGTTGTTCCGTTTTCAGTTGGAAGCACAGACTTTATCTCAGCCGAATAAACCGGACAAAAAAGATCCGGTAACACACGTTGAGAATGCATTTCGTTCTCTTATACATAAACGTACTTTTCCCGGTTACAACAATCTTGTGGAAATTTCAACAAAGGAGCTATCGAAACTGATGAAATTTTGGAGCTGGAAAGTTTGAATCAACTGAATTGCGCGAATAGAGGAGGATTTATTAGATACATTTGAATTAGATATACGACTTCATGCTTCTTATGTGGGCATTCCCATGTTTTAGAGACGGACGATCTCTTAATTTACACAGACAATTGTACAACAATAACCATTAGCTTCCAAGAGTTTTAAAAAATGTAAGAACCATAATAACCGGCTACAACGCAAGTAGTATAGTTATAAATATCAACGACCTAGAACTAATATGCGCCGTGGTCTCGTAGCGCGCACTAATTATAGTCGCCCCATATAGCCTTCAAAACCCTTGCGGTTTATCACCCCCACTGGTTCTGAGCCGATGATGAAGGCGGCGTTCGGTAAGTAAAAAGGGAACTGCGAACTTTTGTAAATTGAAACGCATCTTAATTATTTACAGTAACGGTCGTAAAAGTTCTTTCTATCGGACGGCACCGTGTCTGTGGCCAAAATCCATGGTCCGACGCTGTGGTGATAATTACTACGCCAATTGCTTCCGGTGTACGAACGCGCCTGGTGGGTGGTGGAAGTAATTTTTCTCCGCCATAATTTATTTGAGGTATTACTGACAATTAGAGTTCCGGCGCTAAGAATTACGACTACGGCTGCACAAAGATTCCGGTGGGAGATTAATAGGCTCATTTTCTAATCTGGACGAACAATTGCGAACCTGCTCGTGTTCGCATGGGGGCGAGGACGAAGCAGGCAACTGGCACTGACTGACAGCTTTGTGCCGACAGCCAGCCGCTGGTACGGGACGATGCGGCATATGGTACGGAACCAATGTCGATGGAATAACCGACGGTGAGGATGTTTAATAATTCATTCTCAGCGGAGCGTTCGGGTGCGGCTGTGCGTAGATCATTTGTTACCTCGAAAGGAACTTTTTCTGGTTCACTTTGTTTCGATTCGTTTTGCTGCTGAATTGTGTAACTGCTTTCGAAACTGGACGTTTTAGCGAAGAAATTAACACTTGAACAGTACCAACTTAAAAAGCTATTTCAAGTTTATGATTAATTAAACAACAATCAAACACACACTGAAGACAATCTTGAAAATTAGAGCGGTATGAGGGGGGGTTGGGTGTGCATCCTTTCCAGACGTCGAAACACGGAGAGCGGCGGCATCATCGTTGACATACTTTCTCGGACGGGATCTCAGCTTTTATCGTGTTTTTATTGTTCAATTTTCCCGCGTGTTGCGTCGTCCTCGTGCCCGGGTGCAGACTTTTCTCCGCCGTTTTCTACCACCAGAACCACCATCACCCCCACACTAATTACCGCACCAGACTCGCTCGCTGATCACAAGTAGTCCGCGGTCCTGGGGGGGTCGGATACCGTGCAGGGAGCAGTCTGCTGCACTAAAGCGACGGAAGCACACTGTCCTGCAGTGTGTACCGAGGCAGCAAATCTTTCGTCCCGACACACCGATTTGTGTCGCACTTTTTGCGAAGTATTTTTAGAAAAGTCACCACATCCAAATGTTGCGACCGGCCTCGCGCCTACAATGTTTCACTGGCGGCCAGACTGTGATGTGTCCACCGGCGACGTACGCTCAGACGGCGAGGAAACGCATGTCGTCACAAAATTGGGGAAGGAAGAAGTTTGTCGGCCGAGACTGAGAGGTCGTGCCAAGAGTCGCCGCAAAACTGGCAGTAGACGGTGTCATTCACTTTTTCTCGTGAGCCGACAGTTTTCCTACAACGTCTCCTCTTGAGGTTAGTTTTGTTCGTGACGAAGGTGCTACAACCATCAACCGTACTCGAATTGTGTGATTTTGTCAAACACAAAAGAAAAACTCAAACGGATATCGGGCCCGAATCGAAAGATATTCGATTAAAAGTGAACACTTAATAATCAATCCTTGTTGAACTCACACTTCAAAACCAATGAACCCTGGCCGACTAATGACGCAGAACCGCACAACAATGTTGCGATCGACTCCACAATATATCAATCAAAGTACTAGACCATCATTGTGCACATAGCAGGGCGAGTGGAAGAGAAATCCCATTCATAAAATCCAAGAAGCGTGCTGGAATGTGCGCCTCTCTAATCACAACGTGAGCCGAATGCCAGCCCACCGCAAGAGCCATCATTTTCACATTACTCTAACGGATTCCGGAGCCGTAAGGCCGCGGGACCAAATTCATCCACCGCAAATACGACAAATTCGATGCTTGCATGCGTAATCGACCACCGAATCCGGTTCAATGGCGACTACTGACCGCGCGTGTTTTGTTTGTTTGCAACGGCGACGACAACGACTACGATGTTTAAGAATGGGAATCCGTTTGTTTTTTTATTTAATAGCGCATAAAATCGTCCCACACAACGTGCGTCACTACTCGGAGGAGACCATATCGTGAGAATAGTAATCTAGCAAATCAATTTTACGTTCTACTAGTTGTTCGTTCAATCAGATAACAATCTTTTGGGGTAAGGCGCTCCAGGAATAGTTTAGTAAAGTTTACTTTCTAGTAACTTGAAATGGGATCCAACAACGGACATTTGGTGGCTACTTCATTCTACGAATTTATTATTTATGTTGTTGCAAAGTGTGCAAATGTGTATGTTTACTTCGAAATTGTATTATTTTATTGTCTTTAGTTGATTTGAATTAAATTGCTTTATTTTGGCTTATTAAAATAAATTTTCGTCGAAAATAACCATGTTGCAAGAACTTCGGCGTGGGACTCTACGTCTTTGTTTTCTATACTGGGGTAAATTCTGTAAAATTGGAAATGATACTGGCAAATGTTCCGTCAGATTTCAAACGATAACTACAGCATAACCACGTGAAGAATAACAATAACCAATATGTTCAGTTCGTAGTCGGCAGCGAGGATAAAAAATTTGCTTTTAGTTATTAAGATACTTTAGAAAGTAAGCTACCAGATATAATTAGCGCCGTTAAACATTGAATTGTATTTGTGCCGTGTCAAATAAACTATAGATAAAGAAAAAAAAAAACAATATGTTGTTGGATAGATAAAATATTGGACAATTTTTAATTACGCTAGTTATTATTATTATTTCATTGCTCTTGATAAAAAGTTTCCAGGACAAATTTACGTGAATGAACCAATCACATGCGGACATGCCTAGCTCAGACGGTATGAATAGACACCAACCATTTACTGTGTTATTCTTTTTATCAATATCAAAAAAAGATAGAATCGTCTCGTCCGAATAAGTCATTTATTTATTTATTTATTTATTTATTTCTCGATGTCTCGATGGTAAAGGGTTTTTGTCTATTTGTTAACCTGCGGTTAGAACCTAATGAAAACGGATGTCTTGCAAGAAAACGTGCTGGTAAAGGCATCAGTACTGTATAGTACTGGCGGAGCAGAGCGCCGTTGGTCCATCATTGCAGCGGTACAAGATTTCTATCCGTGTGCAATCAAGGATAAACTGCAAAGCTGCTGCTGATGGTGATTAACAGTTAATCTCACGAATATGGTTACCATTAAAACCATATACATATTACTCAACTAGAATCGAACATTTCTGCAACCGCTTTTAGCTTTATGTTTAACAATAATGAGGAGCAATTCCACAAAAAAACGGGCAATTATTTTATCGGCTCATTCTAAATTTGATTGAAAATTTGCATGGAAGACGTTATTTTGTGCAATAGGTTTTTTTTTCTGAATCACGACTCGAGGGGGATACGTGCCACGTAAGAAAACCGCGTAAATTTCGGAATCCGCTTGAAAAAACCGCGTACATTCCGGAATCCGCGTAAAAAAATCGCGTTGATTCCGGAATCCGAGTAAAGAAATTCCAGAATACGCGTAAGAAAAAAATACCGCGTAAATTCCGGAATTCGCGTAAAAATAGCCGCGATAAAAAACGCTTAAAAACCGCGTGAAAAGCAACCTTAGTGTATTAATGATTCAAATATTTTTAGAGTTAAACGATTTGTTTGATTGGTAAAACGTCTTCGGTGAAGTTGTAGATAATAGTTGTCTTTTTAAAAATGAGTACACTGTAAAAAATACTATCTAAAAATGTTTTTTTTTTAGTTTTTTAACTTTGCAAAAGATTAGCCGAACATTGACGTCTATTTTTGGATATATATTTGGCTATAACTTTTGATTTGATTAGCATAAAGTCTTTACTAGAATTGTAGACAGTAAACCTTCCAGAAAAAATATACACCCAAAGACAAAAAAAATTTTTTGGAAAACAAAATTATAAATCAACTATTGCGAAAAACTCACTTTTATTGAATTTAAACTTTTTTTCTACGAAAAATACACATTATAAACTAACCAAAAATAGATTACTGAACTATGAGAAATAAAAAATAATTTTTTTTTTCAAATAAACAAAATTTTTATTTTTCAATTTTTTTATAGTGATTTTTTTATTTGTAAGGAAAAAAATATTATGTGCAACTTTGCCGATTGCATGCGCCGATTGTCTATTATGGACACAAATATTTTCAGCGTTTAAACGGTTTGTTTATCGAAATAGCGACTTAACAAAGTTTTATTCTTTAAAAGAAATATACGCTGTGAAAAAAATTTAAAAAACAAATTTTTCAGAAAATCATAACTTTTTTTAGTTTTCATTTTACCACGTTTCAAAAATCATCACTGTGTATACAATAATGTGTAGTTTTTGTAGTTTTTGTGGAGAAAAATTCAGATATCTAAAACGTAGACTTTTGTAGATATTTAATTTATAAAGATTCTTTTAAGTTTTTCTTGAGAAAATTTTTGTTTCTTGCGGTATAACTTTTCCTAGAATGACAAAAATGCTATCTACAACTTTGCAGAAGACATATCAAAAATAAAACAAACCATTTCGGCTCGAATAAAAATTTTTTTTTTCCATCTCTCAACTTTTTTGTTTCTCATTTTACCATCACCAAATTTTGACTGATTATAGCAAACATTGTTGTCTTAAAAGTGTAAAAAAATTTATTCAATTTTTTTTTTCAAAAAGGTCTTTTTCGAGATATTTAATATTTTCAGACAATTAGAAGAATTTGGCCGAGAAAAAAAAATCTGTCACAATGAATATCTTTTGTTTAAAACCTGAGCAATTTCACAATAAGAAACGGGCAACCAATTTAATCGACCATTTTTGATTCGACTGAAACTTTGCATAGACGTTTCTATAAGTAAAAGATGCCATTTTGTACAAATGGTTTAATTTTCTGGAACACGACTCATTTTTGAGAAGCTATTGAAAAATGCTATTTTGGGAAGGTATTGATGATTACAAATATTTTTAGAGCCAAATCAGTTTGTTTTATCAGTGTGACGTCTTGGGAAAAGTTGTAGATAATAATTTTGTCTTTTCGCAAAAAATATACACTCGAAAAAAAATTTTTTTTTTTGAAAAAAAGTTCAAAAAAAAAATAAAAATTAATTATCTAAAAAAGCTCATTTTTTAAAATAATTTTTTTACTAAAAACTACAAAATATTACCTGAATAATGCAATCGGTCCGATCATGAAGAAATCCATAAAAAAGTTGATATTAAAAAAAATATTTTTTTCGAGAGGCTTTCCTTTGAAAGGACGAAGACACTATGCCAATCATTCAAACCGTTTTGGCTGTAGAAATATTTTTAATTTCCATTAGAGAAATCTATGGGGAATTTAAAAATATTTTACAGTCAAAACGGTATGTGTAACGGTTATGAACTTTGCCAAAGAGACTATAGCTGTATATAATAATTTTTTCCTTCCATAAAAAATGTATCCTGTGAAAAAAAAATTTAAAGCATCATAACTTATTTTTTCTTGATTCAAGAAATTATTTTTATTTTTATTTGAACTTTAAAAAAAAATTTTTTCCTTCCATAAAAAATGTATCCTGTGAAAAAAAAATTTAAAGCATCATAACTTTTTTTTCTTGATTCAAGAAATTATTTTATGGAAGGAAAATTTTTTTTTTTAAAGTTCAAATAAAAATAAAAATAATTTCTTGAATCAAGAAAAAAAAGTTATGATGCTTTAAATTTTTTTTGAGTGTATATTTTTTGCGAAAAGACAAAATGATCGGACCGATTGCGTTGTTTAGGTAATCTTCTGTGGTGTTTATGAGAATAAATTGAATTTTTACAAAATGAGCTTTTTAGATAATTAAATTTGAATTTTTCTTGCAACCTTTTCTCAAAAAAAAAAATGTTTTTTTCTATAGAGTTTTTTTTCGGGAAGAAAGAATTATTATTTACAACTTTGTCGAAGACGTCATACCGGTCAAACAAGCCGTATTGGCCCTAGAAATATTTGTTATCATCAATACCTTCCCAAAATAGTAGTTTTAATAGCTTCTCATAAATGAGTCGTGTACTAAAAAATAAACCAATAGCACAAAATGGCATTTTTGCTTAAAGAAACGTCTATGCAAAGTTCCAACCAAATCAAAACTGACAATTTAAAAAAAACTAAAACTGGGACATTTTTTGTGGAACTGCTCACCTACAACTTCGCTGAAGACTCCATTACAATCATCGTTTATTCATCAGCCACATTTTTGGATAAACCCTTTCGAAACAGCAGTCGGGAGTCTACATGAAGAACTGATTTTATAGAATAACCTCTTTACCGAAAAGCAACAACTGTACAAAGTTCCAGCGAAATCGGAAATGACATGCTAAAATATTTTTTTTTAATTTATTTATTTTCCATGGAATTGCTCAAATCACAAATTGACCCCAAAATCACTGGAAACCCGTTCTAAAGACAAGCAACTGTTCAAAGTTCCAGCAAAATCGGAAATGACATGCTAAAATATTTTTTTTTTAATTTATTTATTTTCCATGGAATTGCTCAAATCACAAATTGACCTCAAAATCACTGGAAACCCGTTCTAAAGACCAGCAACTGTTCAAAGTTCCAGCAAAATCGGAAATGACATGCTAAAATAATTTTTTTTAATTTATTTATTTTACATGGAATTGCTCAAATCACAAATTGACCTCAAAATCACTGGAAACCCGTTCTAAAGGTTTGAAAAGCCCAGAATGAGGAAAGATTCCAAGTTGAGCTCAGAATCACGGAAAAACCCCTTTCAAGGGCCAGAAAAGGCAAAAATAGAAAATGATCCCAAATTAAGCACAGATCCGTCGAGAAGTGCTTCTGAAGGCCAAAAAAGCTGAAATAGAAAATGATCCCAAATTTAACGGAGAATCACTATAAATCCCATCTAAAGGTAAAAAAAACTAAATAGAATATAATTCCAAATTAGGCTCAATATCGCCAAAAAAAGCTTTTAAAGGCCAAAACAGAAAATGGTCCCAAATTAGGCACAAAATCATCGAAAAGTGCTTCTCAAGGCCAAGAAAAAATTAAATAATCCCAAATTGAGCTCAGAAGCGTTGAAAAAACTATTTTAAAGGCCAGAAAGGTCAAAATAAAAAATTAGGCCTAACTGAGCTCAGAATCGCCGAAAGGTGATTTTAAAGGGCAAAAATAGAAAATGATCCCAAATTGAGCTCATAATCACTGAAAATCCCTTCTAAAGGTTAGAAAAAAAAACGAAATGAAATATGATCCAAAATTGAGCTAAGAATCATCGAAAAGACTAGAGAGAAAATGATCCCAAATTAGGCTCAGAATCGTCCAAAAGCACATTCAAATGCCAAAATAGAATGTGATCCCAAATTCAGCTCAGACTCGCTGAAAAGGCCTTTCAAGGGCCAGAAAAGGCCGAAATGAAATATGAACCCAAATTGAGCTTAGAATTAACGAAAAGTGCTCCTGAAGGTCATGAAAGGCCAACATAGAAAACGATCCTAAATTGAGCTCAGAATCGCTAAAAACCTCTTTTAAAGGCCAGAAAAGGCCAAAACAGAAAATAATCTCAAATAAGCTCAGAATTTCCGAAAAGTGCTTCTAAAGGCCAGAAAAAGCTAAAATAGAAAATGTTTTCAAACTGAGCTCAGAAACCCTGAAAAATCCCTTTTTAAAGCTACAAAAGATCGAAATAAAAATTGCAAGAAAAAGCCTGAAATAAAAATTGAACGATTGAACCCAAATTGAGCTCAGAATCGCTGAAGAACTCTTTTGAAGGCCACAAAAGGCAAAAACATTCTTTTAAAAGGTCGGAAAAGGCTAAAATAGAAAATGATCCCAAATTGAGCTCAGAATCGTTGAAAACTCCTTTTGAAGGCCATAAAAGGCCGACATAAAAAATGATTCCAAATTGAGCTAAGCATCGCTGAAAAACTTTTACAAAGGCCAGAAAAGGCCGAAATAGAAAATGATCCTAAATTGAGCTCAGAACCATAAAAAAGTACAAAAAAAAAACAAAGAGAAAAGGATCCCAAATTGAACTTACAATTGCCAAAAAGACCTTCTGAAGGCCAGAAAAGGCTAAAATGATCCCAAAATGAGTTTAGCATCGTTGAAAAACCCTTTTAAAGGCCAGGAAAAGCCGAAATAGAATGTTTCCCAAATTGAGCTCAGAATCGTCGAAAAATGTTTCTAAAGCCCGCAATAAAATACGATCCTAAATAGAGTTCAGAATCGCCGAAAAGTGTTTCTAAACGCTGCAATAAAATATGATCCTAAATAGAGCTCAGAATCGCCGAAAAGTGCTCCTGAAGGCCAGAAAAGGTCAAAATAAAAAATGATGCAAAATTGAGTTTAGAATAACTAAAAAAAAGCTTTTTAAAGGCCATAAAAGATCGAAATATAATGTATCCCAAATTAAGTTCAGAATCGTCGAAAAGTGTTTCTGAATGCCGAAATAAAATATGATCCCAAATAGAGCTCAGGATCGCCGAAAAGTGCTCCTGAAGGCCTGAAGAAAAAGCTAAAATTAATAATGATCCCAATTTAGAATCGCCGAAAAGTGACGAAACCATTTTCTTTTCTATTCTATTTGCAAATGAGTTTTGTTAGCGCAAAACGTACCAATACGAAGGATTATGAAAATCTCAACCCGTCAAAAAAAAATCCACCTAATTATTGCAATACTGCAATACACGGAAGCAGACACACTTCCCGTTTCGCTAGCATTCGACAACACTTCATGGCTTCCGGTGACCGACCGACCGTACCCCGTTCCGTTCTTGCTACTAGCTGCTAAACAAAGACAAACAATGCGCAATCGGAAGTCGCTAGACGCGACGCGCGCGAATGTGAGCCCGGCAACCGTGAGTGACAACTGACATATTACCTTCATTAGAATCTGCCCGGCGACGGAACTTGAACGGCCACCCGACCGATTGGCGGTGACGCCGGTGCAATGCTCCGAGATTGCGTTAGACAGCAAAAAAGTACGTTTGTTTACGAAAGGCAACACACCATGATGTTGGCGTCACTAACCGACCGGAAATCAATTCTACTGCTGATGCCTTAATCTCGTGAGTGCGGTGGCGGCTCGTATCTCGCGTGCCGTTGCATACCTCACCGTTGTGGAAAAGGGCACCACTCATTCATAAAAGCGTGAGCAATTTTTACACCACAGCGCGGCGGTTACCGCTCCACTTTATCTTACTGTGCACTTCATCTATACGCCTGTCGCGGCGGCGGCTAGACCACGACTTCCGGCCACGCACTGCGGCGGCTTTACGTGTGGTGCAAATTACCCGCGGGTTTTGCTATTGCTGCTGTTGCTACTATGACTCCTACGACAAGCCGAAGGTTCGCTTGCTTCGGTTTCGGCGACCAAGGGCGGACGTAACCGGCGGAAAAAGTGTCGTCACATCACCATCCCAGTTTCCATGAATAAGCGCGCGTTTCACGGCGCTCTCCAAAGCCGAAGCGTGTAATGATCAATTGCAGATTAACATATATTTCACAGCTGTCACCTATGGTAGTGAGTGATGCCGAACGAAGCGCAAATCTGACCGATTCCACCGGTTGCGGTGGGGGTGTGGGAGGAGGGTACCATAAAATGCCTCACCTAGCGGTATCTTTTGTACGATTCTACACCGGCCTCCGATGGGGCTGATATCGGGACCACGCATTGATCGTTCGGCTCCATTTCCCAGTTAGGTAGTGAATGCCACCATAAAGGAGGCTCTCCTACGCAATCGAAGCGCTGCGGAGCGACTAGCAGCGGGCAATCAATTAGTTCGAGAGAGTAGTGCAGCGAAGCGCGGCGATACGGGGACGGAAATTTATGAATGGGGATTCGCACTCGGGGTTGCAGCAGCAGGGCAAGTGGGAGTTGGAAACAGTCATTGGTTGTGATTGTTGATTTCCCATAATTTCCAGCTGCGATGCATGCGAAGTTTTCTTCAATCGTATTTTATTTTAAGCAGTTACAAGTTTATTTAGCGAACACGATATTTTTTATACGTTAAAAATAAAAATACGTCATAAAATCCCCTCATACATAAACTGGGTACTTTAGATCAATTACAGACAGATTGCAATAATTCCCTCGTGCTATCCGTATGTTTTTCTTCCTCTGTGTTTATGTGTCCCTATTTGACTGCAACTTACTTTTGAATCATCCGGCGGCATCCGGAGACAATCGCAATCAAAGCGGCTAAAAATACACTTCTTCTCCCCAGCAGAGAACGACGAATCTCGAAGAACGACCGGACGCAAACGGAAGGAAGTTGTTCTTAAAATTATTCATTTCTCTTATTGCACACCACCCGGCTGTCCCCTTCCCTTCAAACCACAGTGCAACGTGCGCCTGGAAGATGAATAGCTGAAAGATCGCGCTCGACTCCTATAACGACGTACCGAAATAGTATATACCTACATATAAAGACGGGAGCACTATGCCATCACATTTCCGACTGTGTTCCATTTATAAACACAACAATCACGCGGTGTTCTTTCCTTGGTTTTTATTGTCAGCGACTATGTGACAAAACGGTCACCAGCAGTTGTCTCGAAGGCGCATCTCTCCCTCCCCAAAACTGCTGTATTTTCACCGCACAAGACACCCGAGAGCCCGAACCGAGAATGTAATTCGGATCTTCTTCAATGGAGGGCACCACTATTATCACTTCCACAACACCCGGTACAGGTTTCAGCCGCAGCTTTCTTTCCCATCCCACTTGAAGACGGTATGTCTCGGAGCCGGGAGTGTTACTACAATGTCACAAATTTCATTCCTCAAATCTTCCCAGAATAGCGCACTGCTCTGCACACTGTTCGCGCTGGAATCGTTAGTCTTTTGTGTCACTGCAATTGCCGGCGGCCCTTCCAAGGAGACTCCGACTCCGGGTTTCAGTCTATTTTTAGGACATCCATAGAGATAAATGTTATGAAAAATTTTGTAGAAGTAATGATAACGATGATTGGAACAGGTACACCGCGGCGCGAAACATATATCCACGCACCTTGAAAAAGGTTAGATGTGCATATATACAACGGAAGATCGATCAACATCAAAATAACAGCAAAGAGTTATGGAAAACTTTAAAAAAATTAATGAAAAGTAATAATACATTATCACAGTCCATAACTTTTAATGGTATTGACGAAAACTCCGCGCGAGTTATTGCAAATAAATTTAACAGTTATTTCGTTGAAAGTGTTCAATCGATCAATCAAAGTATTGATGTGGTCAATGAACCTGACAAGATAATACAGCCGATCCATAATAACTGTAGATTTGATTTTAGTAAAGCGGGCAATGTATGCAGTTTGCGTTTGTTTTGCCGTCAAAAAAAGGAATTGACTGTTAGTAGTAAAATTTTGTTGTATAAGTCAATCAATTCACCACATATAGACTTTTGCTCATCCATCTTATTCCTTGCAAATAATACACAAATATTGAGATTACAGCGGTTACAAAATAAAGTAATGCGATTAATATTAAGATGTAATAGATACACTTCCTCGAGTATCATGCTGGACGCGTTGCAATGGCTTTCTGTGAAGCAACGAGTATATTTTTTGACAATGGTGTTCCTTTATAGAATTTTTAATAATATGCTGCCTCGATATTTGTGTGATCGAATTGATAGGGGAAGTGATTTTCATAGGTACAACACTAGAAACGCGGAAGACGCTAGAACACCACACTTTTTATTTAGTAGATCACAGAGCTCTCTGTTGTATAAAGGAATTTACTTTTTCAATTCGATGCCCAGACAAGTGAAACGTGCAGCAACAATGGCGGAATTTAAAAGGCTTTGTATTTCACACATAAAATCTGTTTTGTAGACAGATTTCAACGATTTTTTTGTTAATTAATAAAGAAGATTGTAATATTTAAGTATATTTTTTTTTCAAATTTATCTGGTACACTAAGTTATTATGTTCATTGATGATGATGGATTTTTGTTTGAATATAGCTAATAATATTAAATAGTAGAGTTAAAAAAAATGAGTTGACTACACATGTTAGAGCCACGCGCGCGTAGACTGACATAGACAATCTGGATACTGAGTACATCAGGGTTAAACCCCTGAAATTGGAACAAAAGGCATATCGGGTTGATAAGTTGCTTTTTTGGTTTGTAATATTATATATATTTTCATTAAGATTTTTAATATTTATCTGTTTTCACGATTTAGAACAAAGGGTTGGGAGAAAAAAAACTGAAAAGGCTTGGGTTTGCCTGTGGACTGTATAGCTCGTTATCGAGAACTATAGTATCATAGGATCTCTCTCGTAGTTTTGGATCGTTATCCAGAACCAATTCTGATTAGTTAAAGCTCCTAAATGTTAGGTTCGATTCCTAACCAAATCCAGATGATTTTCGGGTTGGAAACGTTTTGGATGTTATTGGAAAATCGTTTTTTTTTTAATTTTCAAATTATTGGTATTCTTTTGAAGGGTTACTATGTCTGTATTAATAACCAGTCCGTTATTTGTTTGCCTACTGGTTACATTGTATGTCTTTAAATAATATCTTTCTTAGATAAATCGACCAGCTCAAAGCGATGTAGGGGTATGAGGTGGGACCATCATCATCATCATCATCATCATCATCACCCCCTTAGCCGTCCTCCATGCCTGCCGTGTTTGCTTGTACATTTGGGAAAAGCGTTGAGTGGCACGCGCGTGGCAGCAAGCCAGCCACCAGTAGAGCAGAATTTTATTCCACCTTCTGGGTTAATGGATGGCGATGGCAACGAGCTGGCACTAAGGCGAAACGGTACAAAAATAGTGTTTTTCCACCGCCCGGTTTGATTTTCCTGCTCGTCTCTCGTTCCCGCGAGAATGATGGAAAAATGAAAACACACAAATAACGGGGTAACAGAACAACAAAAAAATGTCATCATTGTCACGCGTGGGCATCCTCTGCTTTCTCCTCGTCGTACGAGTCAGCCGAACTGACAGCACCGGGTGGATTGCAGTTGTCCTTCCGCCCTGCGATGATGGTAGAGTGAAACTGGTAACCTGATAGCGTTCCACCGATTGTTTGTTTATGGTTTATCGATGAACTGTGTGTACTCCAGTACGGGGGTGTCACTTTCACCAGTGGCAAGAATTTGATCCGCTCGTTTTCACTAGCAAGGAGGAAGTTGTTGCTCTTCTCACCGAGAGAGAGAAAGAGAGGGAAAAAAGATAGCATTTTGATGTGAACTTCCGGTGGAAGTGGTTTTTTGTTCGTGGATGTAGCGCTAAAACTTCTAACTAAAATCTAGAGTGAAAACATGAATCAAAAGCAACATCATTTTGTCTAAAACTCCCCGCGGTTGAACTTGGATCCGGCAACGCGCAACCAGTGACATCGCTGCGACATAATCACACATTGCAAGGGGGTGTCGTTGATCTCCGAGTGTATCACCCGGTGAATCATTACGGTTAAATTAATTGCATCCGGCGCAATAGGAAACACCACTGTTTCGTCTCATCCGCTTCTGTCCACACTCCACACTCCACCAGAAGCGATCTTTTTCGAGGCAGCATCTGATTAAAATGATGCCATGCCATTCAAAAGTGGAATAAAATCGAAAGTCTTCCCATGTAAATCCACATTTTCACTGCCGGCCGCCCGCCGCCACCCGATATCCCTTCGGCCCAGCTGGGTGCACTCTGATGCAACAATTTCCCATCGGAAGTAGCGGATCTGCTGCTGCCAGGCCGGATTCCCTCTCACAGACGGCCCGAAAACACAGCACAGAACAATCAAGCCGGATTTATTTTATTAGAGTAACTCACCAGGCCCGGCTGCTGGTGCCACTGCTGCATGCATCTAGTGCAGTTGTTGCGAAAGACCCCCACACGCTGCTGCTGTGACTGCCTTCCCGCATCCATAATTCGCCCCCCGCCGCCTGTCATCCGGTTGGCGTCCTCCCCAAATATCTGCGCTCTACCTCCCGCCACCGCACCGGTACGCGGTGTGTCTACTACTAGAGAATGCACTTTCACGAACCGAACTGCACAGTTGTCAAAAAGGGGCAACAGAGCGCGGACGGAGAGGCCCGACAGACGTCGCCGTCGCTATGTGAACAGCAACACGCAGGTAACAGTGAAAAGAACAAGGGGGAGCACTTTTATTTCACATGGCAGGCAGGCACGGAGGACGTTTGGATTAATCTGCAGCCGGCAGCCGTTGGAAATTTAAGCATAGATAAAACGCCAAATTTAAAGCGAAGCAACAGTCCCGGGATTCTTCTTACCAGTATGAAGGCGTTCGCCGGGAGCCCCGCTATGGAACGAAACTAGCAGGAGACATCTTAATAACATTTATTCAATTTTAAAATCTTTATCGAATGTAACGATGACGAAAGAAAATCGAACAGCTTTCGGGAATCTGCTTTACGTTTAATTGAGACAACCAATATGAACTTTATTCACGTTTTGTATTGTTCTTCAAATTTGAACTTCGTTTCAGTATATTTTTTTTTTAGTTTTGTTGGGAATTTTAGTATGTCGTAAATCATACCTATTTTCCTGGAGTTTTTTTGCGCTTCATTGATGTTTTACTGACTCTAGAATCATTTGGAAGATTAAGATAACCTTGTGTACGCATTTTAATCGGTAACTGCATGAGTTTAGTAGCAAACAACTAAACAAGGAAAAAAGGTCTCATGCGCTAGACTTTGGAAGTAAAGTTTGTTATTATATTTAGTTAGTCATAGCGTATTTTTATGCGGAATTAAAAGCCGATAGCCCTCCAACATTACACTTCATGTAAAATGTTAGAACGCCCGAACAAAGGTGGTAAGGTCGACTTTATATCAATAATTGGAACTCGTTTTACCAATTTGCAAATGAAAAGAATTTTGTCCCCTAGCCGCACAGTTGCAACATGCGGCACAGACAACAGCAAGTAAAATAAATCGCTTGTCGTTTTCTGGTTACAAAATTTAAACGAGAATTACTGAATCTTTCGATGAGAGAATGTGAAACTTAACAAAAAAGCGGAGCCTATAATAACGGTCGGTCGGTCGGTCCTACAATAACAGTAGCGTAGCAGGTTGTGGTAGTAGCAGCAGCGAATTGTGGCAGTATTAGCTGGCTTTCCGAATTTGCTTTCGGCTTGAACAAATCACTTGCCGGTTTATCACATATCTCAGCTGCAGCGCGGTATTTTTTAATGTGTCAGAGCAGTAAAAAGGTTGCTATCAGTATCATATTCAATTTTAAACAGTAAACTGCCCTTCTTAAAGCAACTAAACAAGTAATTAAAGATTTACCATTTTTTCGAAAGTTATCAAGCAATCATATATATATATATATATATATATATATATATATATATATATATATATATATATATATATATATATATATATATATATATATATATATATATATATATATATATATATATATATATATATATATATATATATATATATATATATATATATATATATATATATATATATTTCGCATTTCAGCACGGCACAAAACGTGCAAATTGTCTCTTACTCCAAGTAGTGCAGTATAACTCGGAAGTTCTCGTACAATAGACTTCCAGCGTTAATTTAATGAAGAGTTTTTTTTGTTTGAACTTTGTGACTCATTATGGAGCACTCAACAATGCATTTATTAATAGTGCCCGTAGTTTTACGTCAGTTATGCGAACGTGTCTTGGATACAACCTCCTACTTTTTTTTTTTTAATTTAACTGCATTAACATTTGAGAAAAGCTGAAGTTATTTTCATAACTCGATATATATAAATGTAAATATTGACAAGAATTAGAGAAAAGTTGTCAAGAGATGGTTTTTAGGAAATTATCTAACTTTATTCAGAAATATTGAACGAATTGAATCTGAGATTCCGAACACAAAATGTATAAACGAAAAGTGATTTGTAAGAAAATGTCATCTCAGATTTCTTTAAAAATTAGTTTTTTAGATAGACATTTTTGTTGCCTAAAACTCTTCTGGATAAACCAAAGTTGGAACTCTTGAGGAAAAAGTTGTTCTAACAAAAACTTTTTCAAACGACTTCTAAACGACCATGTATGGAGTTATACTAACAAGAGTAAAGAAAAAGAACGCGAAAATAAGGTTAAAACAAAATAAGTAAGTAAAATCGCAATGGAAGCTCGGCTCCTTGGAAAGGAGTCACATAATATACAATACAAAAAAAAAATTCAATAACACTGGTCGATAAAATGAAAAAAGTGCATTCAAAAAGCTCAAACCGAAAAAAAATGAAATATAAAAACCCCTACCTAACAGTCGTACAGGTAGGGTGACAAATTCACAGAAACAGTTGAATAGCTATAATTTTTCATTTTTTCCGGTTTTTTGCTTTTGGCGTGCACCTGTGTTGACTAGAGTAATATAGTGATACCGTGTGTGGTATGAATACTTTACTACTATTTAGATGAAACTAAAGCAAAGCCTTGATGCTACATTCCGTATCGGAACTCGACCTTTTGTTTATTATACACAGACTTCGCAGCCAACTGTTGAGTGTACAGGACAATTGCGGGGCTAGCGCTACGATCCTACTGACACTAACAGTCTCTCCCGAGCCGAGACTCGAACATACGACGACTGGCTTGTAAAGCCAGCATCGTACCTCGAGACCAGCTGGGAGATTTGATTAGATGAAACTATGAAGGGAAAAAATCCACCAGGAGCCGAATGAATGAATCAGAGTATACTAGAATTATTTTGAGACGAGTGAAAAAACATGTATTTTGGTTTAGATAGGTTAAAAAAGACGATTTCCATTAAAGAAAATCGATAAGTCCGTGTCTAAGTCATTCACAATAGATTGAGCATTGGAACGAGGAGAGAACAATGTAGTATCGTCAGCAGAAAGTTTTGGTATTTCTTTAAGCTTTATGTTTCCGATATAATCATTGAATATAAAAATAATGATGGCCTATGTTACTTCCTTGAGGAACTTCGATGTTAATCAAACGTAAAGTTCTACGAACGCTGTCTATTGTTACTAGCTGTTAGATAGCCTTGATAATTTGATAACTAAGGGCTCCTCTTACTCCGTATCGTTTATGTTTTACAGTAGAATTTCGTTGTTTAAGGTGCCAATATTTTACAGGTCGTAAGTAGGCCACCAACTATTTTTTCTTTGACCATGATGACTAGTCAACTAGTTGACTAAACTACATAATGGTAGTTGAAGTTCCAAGACCTTCCCGGAACACATATTGGAATTTTTATAGAGATTGGAGGAAAGTTAGGGAGTTCACATTAATATAATGTCCTCTACTTTTTTACCGTCAAGTTGATCTATTGTGATCGTGATTGCGTTCTCGCTAATGGGTCGCAGAGAGATGAAGCAGAGTATTTAAAAATTAAAGTTGGGTATAGGAATGTAACCGATACAAGAACTTTACTTTGTTCATTTATTCTTCACACAGTTATCCAATGCACAATGATCGAGAAACCGAGTTTAGGGGAAAGTTTAGATCTAGAGCTCGAAGGCAATATTCTGGCGAAAACCTTACTGGTAAGGCTTTATAAAACAACAAACAGTTTGCAATGCTGACATCGTAAATATCTAAATTC
This sequence comes from Wyeomyia smithii, assembly GCF_029784165.1. Taxonomy (NCBI): domain Eukaryota; kingdom Metazoa; phylum Arthropoda; class Insecta; order Diptera; family Culicidae; genus Wyeomyia; species Wyeomyia smithii. The sequence goes on along the minus strand of NC_073695.1, from coordinate 31,818,189 downwards.
AACTCAAAGTTATTGGTGTTTCTTATAAAAAATCGTGTCTTTTTCATTTGTTTGTCGTTCTTCTCAAAGCTTTATTCATGGAGAAATTTTTAAAAATATGTTTTTTTTGTATTTGAGTGAAAACAATTTAAAATTATGTCAGAACTCATAACAATTTTATATTTTTTTGCATTAGATTTTTAGCACAAAGATTAGATTTTTCGGTATGTTTTTTTTTAAACTAGGGACAATTACCTCCAATTTGTCTCAAAAACATCGAAAAATGATCAACTAGCTCAAAGTTATGGAGTTTTGAAGATAACAGATATCGAATAAAGCCTTTGTTTTATGATCACTTTATTTCGGGCCTTATCACACAAAGTGCTCAAATTTTGCTCAATAGTGCAGAAATTGATCTTCGTTAATTATAATCAAACTCGTGTTTTTTTTGTTAGATCGTTATGGCGACCAGCTTCGAAATAGGGTGACCATCAAAGCGACTTAAATCAAATATATTTTCATCAAAAATTCAAAATTTTTGAACCTGTCGATCGGGTTTTTATCTTTTTGGGTCAAATTGAAGGTAATTATTTTTATTAAAAAAAAAATAACGAGAAATCCAATCTGTATGTTTTCAAATGCAAAATATATAAATTATATAAATATCAATGACTTTGGGTAAAATTGAGATATTTACAATGTCCCTTAAAGTCGTTTAATGACAGTTTTGATGTGAGAATTGAATTTAAAAAATTAGAGCAAATAAATGGTTTATCAATCTAAATCGATTATTTTCAAAGATAGAGAAAAACTATTTTCTACAAATTTGCCTTAAATTTACGGGGCTACAACATTGTAGAACCATTTTTTTATCTGCAATTTGGGCCACCTTAATTTTTGATAATTATATAATAAGCTTTGTAGTAACTTTGTAGAAAAAAGTTATTCTCTAAAATATTTCTATTAAGCTTTACTAGATCTAATTTTTTTCCTAAATTCAGTTTCTGGATCGTTGTACAATGGTTTGTACTAAATTCAGATTTATTGAAGTTTGAGTAAAACTCCCAGTACAAATCGGACTCGATTACCTGGTATGCCAAAAAAAAAATCATTCCGGATAATCGAGTTTTCCGGATAATCAAATCACAGCAAAATTATACAAATTTGTGACTAACGAACATAAAAAAATGTTTCCTTTTATTATTTCACTTGTATGATGCAGTGGCGTAACCAGAAATTAGTTCTTAGGCGAAAAGTGATAAAATATTGAGAAGCAAAAAAAAAATTGGACATTGATTATTTTCACTTAATTCGAACATGTCCCAAACATGTAGGAAGTAACATAAATGGTAACAAATCTGCCAGAAGGGATGGTAAAGGTAGAATTTCGAAATAAAAATTAAAAACGGACACAAAAAAAATGCCGGATAATCGAGTCCGACCTGTAATTGAATTCAGCATTGTATCCGCATTTTGGGGTTTAATTTCATCTTACTAACATTTTTAAGAATTCAAAATATATTCAAACTTTAAATAAATTTAATTCAAAAAATTCAAAAACTGTTTATATTAATACACACGATTTTTTTTTTTTTTAACCTGGGATTCGTCCCGTGTAAAATAAAACCGTGTTACTTCGAGAAACCGTGTAACTTCGCAAAATCGTGTAAATCAAAATCGTCTTAGGAGCCATCCACATTCCACGTGGACCGCTTTAATGGGAGGAGGGGGAGGAATCTGTTTAATGTCCACGGTCCATGAAAGTTTTTAGAATTTACATGGGCAGTTGTCCAAGGAGGGAAAGGGGGGTAGGGCAAATTCGTTGAAAATCTGTCCACGTGAAATGTGGTTTATTTCGGGAAACCGTGCAAAAAAGACGTGTAAAAAATCCGTATAAAAATAACGTGCAAAACATAGGGTGTAATTCCATTCCATGACTGTTATAAAATCTAGGATCTTTTTTTAGTTTTGAAAAACGAATTTTAATCTTAACTGCACTTATTTGGATTTCGTTTGGATAATAGGGTAAGGGATGGTATTTTCGGCAGTGATTAAAATAGAAACTCTGGGGAACAACCTACGATGCAAATTTCTTGCATGATGAAGAAGCTCATCTCAATGTACCATATTGCAATATTGTAGGTTGTTACTAACCCCTGGGATTCACTATTTTATTCACTGGCGAAAATACTCTGCCTCACCCTACTAAACTTTTGTATATTTGCAAGAAAATTAATATGATTTTATTTGAAATTACTAATCACTGAGTGTAATATAAATTTTACATGTTTTTTTTAAATATTTTTTAATATATTTTCAAAACATATTCCTGGAATAAAATTTGAATTTCTTCTATGTTCTTTTCAGACATCCTTTGATCTTATTTATACATCAAGCTTAATTATTTTTTGGGAAACTCGAATCTGTGGAAGTTCAAAATGTATTTGAAATGAATAGTTCGGATTTATTTGGAATTAATTTTATCTTAGTCAGTGTTTAGGTGTACAATTATTTTTTCATTCCAGATTGAAGCAGAAACGATAATTGGTTTATGCGAGTAAATCCATTGCTTTTCATTCAGAATCATTTAAGATATATTGATTAAAATCATTGGGTATTTCCCTGATTTTACAACATTTTCTTTTAATTTGTTTTTATTGCATTTTTTCATGAACTTTGTTTATATTTTACCCGAATTTTCAAAGATTCTCTTTTACCAGGAAGACAAAGTATTCGTATTTAATGTGGATTTTTCAAAACTTAGTTCAAATTTTTTGTGTTTAAACTTAGCAACGCTAAGTTAGCAATTTATCTGTTTTTGTTGAGGTAATTTCTGTATTCTTGAGCAGTTTGAAAAATAATAGAAATTTATACAAATTGTGTTTAAAATTTAACTGCTCAATATTTATTTTTATTCAACTTATTTTCTTCTATATACTACTCAAACACATTTTTGATATATTTCTTTTTAATTCGAATGCTTGAATTTTTGACAGATTAAAAAATGTTAAATTGAATAGTTCGATTTATGAAAACATTTTTTTTTTGTATTCTTTTTTATTGCAAAAAAAATTGTGGAATTGTATTGATTTCGTATAGTTTTTTGCTCCCCTACATTTTCAAAATTTTTAGTAGTTTTTTTTTATGTATGTGCATTTTTTGTAAGTTTAATCGTTTTATTGGTATGTCATATATACTTCGGATAGATGTATTATTTTCCTTTTTTCACTTATAAAACTAATTTTATTATGATTTTATTTAGACATGAAGGAATTTTTAATTATTTATTTCGTTAAGAATTCATTACATTTCAAGATTTCATAAGAATATTATTGAATTTGGACAGACACAATGTTAATTATTTCAATTAGATAATTTTTCGCGAAATTCATAGATAATAAGCTAATAGAAGACGAAAATTGTAATCCGACGTTTTTTCTCCCATAGCAAATCCATTACAAAAACGTCAATGAAATGTGACTAATTTACAATAATCCTAAGTTTTGTTTAATATCATAAGTTAGTCTAAAAACAAAGAAACAGTTTTTAGCTGAAAAAAGAACTCACAAACAAAGAAAACTCCTTCCATCCACTAAGAACTGGTGCGCTAACGGTTCAGCATCCATTACTGTATATCTACGGATTACACGGTCCCAGTGCTCCCCTAAAAAAATCAAGGAAATCTTCAACGCCAGCGGCAAACGCATCACGAGAGAAGCAGTGCGCCACGAAGCACGCGACTCACGTCGGTTGGTCACGGGCTCGTAGCAACGGAACGAAACGGCTGGAAGTCGACTCCATTCGGCATCGGCCATTAAATCAACGACCCCCAGCAGATATACCTTCATAGAATCCGCTCCGCACAGCCAGCGCGCGCGGCACGGGCAAACGCAGGCGTCTATTGCATGGCACGCGGTTCTATTTTTCCCCGGCGCACAACCTTTTCCAGGGAGAACTCCGAAACGGGCGTGGGGCAGCAGGACGGGTGGTGCCAACATATGGTTTAGTGAGATGGAATGCTCGCACGCCATCGCGGCCGATCTTCTCTGTTTTCATTTTTAACGTCGTTCCGCCTGTCTTCCCCGCATGTGTTTCTTGTTCCGTTTGCTCCCTTGACAGGGCTCACACCTTTCGACGAACCCCACGGGAGTCGTAGGTATGCTAGCGTAAACGGTCTGTGCACTTCCTGCCTCTTAGAACAGCAGCAGCCGGAGGGGGCGGTGGCTACGGTGGCGGCGAAGGCGATAGATGCAATATTATTTCTGGTGTGTAGTCGAGAAGTCGAGGGGCATATACTTTCCCTCTTCAGGGGCTAAAGATAGATTTTTAATTCCAAAAATGTAAAGCAAAAATAAATAAATAAATACCGAGCCGTTTCGGTTAGTCGTTTGAATGGATGGCTGCGAAGGATTTGAAGAAGACATTAGACGCGCACACGAAGTTTGTGCAGACAGCAGCAAGGGATGCCAGATGACTTTTACTTGATATATTGGATGTTTGAAAGGGAGATTTGCAACAATTGCAACAATCAAAGTAAACAACTAGCAACTCGGTCTGCTAGCGTGGTGTTGGCTAGTCTATGGGGTCCCAATTTTAAAGTCTGAAACGTACGATCGATCACAAGTAAGAATGCAACTATAAATAGACCCATTTTCCAGACACTTTGAGCCTTAGGTTACGATCTGACGGTTTGACACCGTCGAACACAGTTAAACACGCAAACATATCCACAAACACAAACGCAGGATAGTCTCAGTTTAAAAATTTTACAAAAGAACAAGCGATAACGCCAAACTCTAACCGGAAATCGCTATAGCCAAAATATAAACTGCTCCATAAATCACAGCGCCACCAGCCAGGGTTGCATGACGTCAACGACGGCCTCATGTAAATTTTCGCCAAATTGTTCCTGTAGCAATAACCACAACAGCAACAACAGCCAGAATACAACAAGAACGGAACAAACCATGTGTGTGTGCGCGCATTTTCAAGGCGTAGTTTGCGCGATCGAGTGGTCATCATCTAGGGTGGTTCTCACGCTCTTTACGTGGTGCTAAAAAAAGTCAGTGTCAAATGCGCGATCACTCTTCTATCTTGATCGCAATCCAGCCGTGCGAGCAACATTGTATCATAGCGAAAATAAATTTGCGATACCGAAACCGGTACTACCCAAAAGAAATAAATTTTCTAGCCGAACTCGGGCCAGCCAGCGACGACGAAAATATTTTGGCAGAACATTATCATCGTGATCCCGTCCGGTCGCGACGCGCCGTCCCGCGTCTCGCCCTGCAACGCAAGTCAGCTTAAATTTCCCTCTGCGCTTTGCGCATTGGACAGACCTTGGTGGGCACACAAAAAAACGTAAACAAAAATTTCGATCGCATTCGCCAATGCACACCGCTTCACCGGCGGCGGCTGTAAGAAGAACACACCGCAAACAGAAGTAACGAAGTAAAAATTCGCCTGTGAAGACGACGATGGCTGGGCGGTTCAACGACCGGTCGGTCGGTCGAGTCGTTTTGCGAATATGGCCGTGGATCCTTGCGGCTGTTCTGTATTTTTCCTCTGTCGATCCTCTACACTTCATTCAAGACTTGCATTTGCCGGTTTGCAGTACAAAGACGTTACACTGTTATTGTTTGGTATCGCTGGCGGTGAAGAAGATATCGGAAGGCAACTACTGCGTAGCAAATTTGTATCAATGAAATTCGGTTTTTTTGGGACCAGCGATAATGTTGAACTGTACTCTGGCAGCCGAATCGGAAAATTAACTACGGTTTCGGGGTTTGCAAAATGTCACCTGCAGCGGCGCTACACAACACGTCGCTTTAGAAATGGGATGGATTGATTCCTATAAATAGTCGGATGCAACCCAAAACCGACGGTAGGGGCGTTGATTGATTCTTGGGATGATTGATTTGTGCCGCGGTAGCAGTGCTTGTTATGTTGGCATGATCTATGCGGTCCCAGTGCTTTGATCAAGTGTTCTAGCTAAATGTCACGGCGCAACCGTCCTCGGTGGAACACCAAAACTTACAAACTAAATCAAAGATAACTGTCTCGACGGGAGTCGTTCCGTTCCGTCAGTTTGTGAACACCAACCTGAATCGCTGGATACGATGTCTAGAGTGTTCAGGATCTCCTTGTAGTCTCGGTTTAGCACATACGGTTGCGTGTGGATGATATGCTCCAGAACGCGCGGATAGTTTTCTCTGAAAAAGAAAAGTTTTGTAAAGCGGATTGAGTAATAGATAACATACGAAAGAAAAAAGTCAAAGTTCAAGTCAAAGATATTGGGAACTAAAAATCATTTTTGTCTTTAAGCAGGTTATGTTGTGTGTCTTGTAACTTAATGGTACGATAACATGAAATTGTATTTAAGGCCTTAAAATCCGTACACAGCACACACGCGACGTAAACCACTTTCAAACCGATAGCATCGCCCTCCTCCCCATAGACCAAGGGAAACTTGGTCACAGTTCCCACCAAGTTCACATTAATTAACCGAGTTATCATCCGAGCATTCCGGACAAATTGTGGGCTTTTCCATCAGAATAAAGGGCAATCGCAGGCTAATAGAGAAGATGCAGCAAATAATTTGTGAAGCTCTTTCATATTTCTCTGCCTTGCTTCGACACACACAGACTTATATTCAACAACAACAACAGCAACAACAAAAAAACGTAAGTGAAGGGTTACCAGCAGCTCCGTTGGTAAAGATCAACGTGCTCAATGATGACGAGGCAGTATTGAACTGTACTTTTCTTTCTTTTGTTTGCGGACTACAGCAGCAGCGAAAAAATCGCGAATCGCTCGCAATTTTACCATCTTCCGTTCGCTGGGAAATTCCATTTCGTATATTTAAAGCTAACTCGATGCCGGTTGGTGATTTAAAAGAAGCAAGAGATCTCTCTGCCTGTAATATAGGCGAAGCTTCCCGAGGGTAGAAGAAGTTCACGGTCGCGCGGTCGGTAGCAGTGCGGAACAATCTCTCCGGGGAGGGATTTGGTAAGGAAAGTTGAAGAGATGGCGATGATGATGATGACGAAGCCGGCGGACGGGCGAGCGGCGGTGTGAGCACATCACCGCGGGAGGAACTTTAAAATTGCGGAAATAATGAGCCGCGATGAAAAGGAATTCGCGCGCATTCGCAATGTCAGAGTGGTGAACCAATTTTGGGTGGAGAGTAAAATTTAACAACGAAGGCTGAATCATCGGGGGCCAAAAACAGCACCCCTTACTTTAGATTTTCGGTTTTCGTTGTACCTCTGAAGCAGCGAGTGTTGATCAATCGACGCGAATCTACATGTGCGAACGGTTTTTTTTTCTTCATTCCTTTGCTAGTAGTTTTGTATTTTCGACTTCAGTTCTCTTACTTTGTTGATTTTTTGTTTTTTTTTGTCGATTGGTTATTGACCTGGTTGAAATTGGGTTTTGCATTACCATCTCCACAGCATTATCGCGCCGCCACGCACGCACTGTCGATACGCGATGGTGTGAATTCGCTGTTTTATTTTTCCTTTTTTCTTTCGTTTACGCCAATTTTCCCGCAAACCGGTCCACGACGAAAAGTTTGTGTATTGCTAGAAAACAATTTTTCTTCCTTAGAGGCTGCAAAAATTGCATACAATTTTGCAACACATTTCCTTGGTTTCTTGCATTTATGGAAAACCTGAGTGGCCACATGCTTTTTGACGGGATCGAGTCAAGTTTTAGTACTAACATGACTTGACTGAATTTTTTTTTTTGCGTTGAATTTATATTTTTTTCCTAATATGGATAAAGATATATTGCAATATTGGTTCATTTTGCCTTATTTTCCTGAAAAGTTCCAATTGTGCAATTGATCTAAGCTCTTGATTAAAATAGTTTTATGTTACAGTAGAACATCATAAAACACTAATTAAGAATTAACAGATATGCTAACGGAATATCCATGTCCTGATAAACATTCTTCAGTTCCAATCACCAAGATCTATAGAATCATTGAGCATTGTGTGATTTGTCTACAAAAACTTGATTCATCTGGAATCTGGAATCACACAAGAACAGTTCCACAAAAAATGTCCCAGTTTTAATTTTTTTTAAATTGACTTTTCTATAGGCAAAAGATGCCATTTTGTGCTATTGGTTTAATTTTTTGGAACACGATTCATTTTTGAAAACAAATTAGGAATCAATTATCTAAAAAAGGTCATTTTTTTTAAAATCTTATTTTTACCTTTGTTATACTAAACAAAGGTTATAAAATCGATCCAAAAACGCAAAATAGATCCAAGATCCGGAGGGCCAAATCGTATATACCATTCGACTCAGCTCGACGAACTGAGCAATGTCTGTTCGTGTGTATGTGTGTGTATGTGTGTGTGTATGTATGTTGTCTGTATGTATGTGCCGCAAAAAACTAACGCACCTTTCTTACAGAACGCAATATCCGATTTTGATGATCTTATACGCAAACGAAAGCTACTGTTCTCCCCCAGAATGCTACCGAGTGGATTTTCGATTAGTGGCTTAGATTTTGAATTATTGATCAAAGAGTATTTTTTATATGAGGCATTTAACTTTCAATGCAAAATGAATGGCACGAAGAGCCATGTGTTGTATACCAATCGACTCAGATCGATGAACTGAACAATTTCTGTATGTATGTGAATGTGTGCCTGTATGTATAGATGTGTAAATATGTTGTTTATATGTGTAGTATATCAAAATCGAACAAAAAAAAATAACAAAAAAACACCCTTTTTAGAGTACGTATATTCCGATTTTGATGTTCGCATGCTCAAATGAAAGCCCCGAAGCTCTTTGAAAATCATACTGAGTGCAATTTTTAATTGGTTGCTTGAACTGTAGAGTTTTGACCAAAATATATTTTAGACATGGGATATTTTACTTTCTGGATAATTTATCTCTCTCTCTCCATGCTTTTCCTTCTTCTCTTTTTTTGTATCCCTCTTGTTTGGTATCGCTATTTATTTCTCAAAGAAAGGCAAATATCATCGACAACTTTGCATAATTTTTTTTTTAATTTTTTTTTCGTAGTGCGTCTTAACTGGTGTAAATAAATTATTTTAGAGCAAATTGCAATGCTTACTTAGCTTCTTTTTGGATTTTGGGAGTGTAGACATATATTATTATATTACAAAAGTTCACATCAATGGACAACGTGATCCTAATTCCCTAACAAAATAATAGCTTCTTTCCTTGCTCGCGAAGCTTCCGTCCAAACTTTCTATAAAATATATAAGGAATGTTCATTTTATAAAACGGACATTTTGAATAGACGATAGAAACTAAACGTTAACCCCAAATTTGGTGAATCTTCCTTTATCGTGTAGTTGAGTTTGTTGACATTGTGCCGGTGTTGTGGTTTTGGTGTCAGAACGGTTAAGTTTCGAAAAATGGCACGAATCGATCAAGATACTCGTTTTTTGATTATTCAAAAGTACTGTTCCGAGGGACTATCCTGTAGAAATATTGCAAAACTTGTGAAAAGGTCTAAGTCTGCTGTGTACCAGATCATCAGAAAGTTTGGAGAACACCATACTCTTGAAGATTTGCCAAGATCCAGAACCAGAAAAGGTGCGGCTAATCCACAAATCGAGCAGAAATGTGTGAAGCTTTTACTGTCCGATAAATGTGACTCTGTGCGAAAAATTGCTCAAAAACTCAGAGTTAGCATAGGAACGGTTCAAAATATCAAACGGAGGAATAACATCAGAACCTACAAAAAACAGAAGACACCGAAACGGACTAAGGAACAGCATGAACGGGCAAAGGAACGATGTCAGAGGTTGGATAGGATACTGAAAAAGCAAAGAAACTGTTGCATTTTAATGGATGACGAAACTTACTGTAAACTGGACACAACAACACTTCCGGGGCCACAATTTTTCAATTCTATTGTAGGCAGGGAAGTACCAGATGTAAAACGGTCGATTAGAATGGACAAGTTTGGCAAGAAAGTGCTGGTATGGCAAGCTATTTGTTCTTGCGGAAAAAAAAGTTTGCCCTATTTCACAATAGGAACCAGTGCATTCAAAAACGTCTTGTTGCGTTGTATCGTCAACACAAGACCCCACCAATGTTCTGGCCAGACCTTGCATCCGCCCACTACGCTGCTGCCACTCTTGAAATGCTAAAGAAATATACGATTAAATTCGTCGAAAAGGAGAATAATCCACCAAACTGTCCAGAGCTACGTCCGGTTGAACGCTATTGGGCAATTATCAAGCGGTATCTTCGAAAGGATGGTAGAGAAGCACAGTCAATTGATGAGTTCAAGAAAATGTGGTCATCTGCAAGCCGAAAAGTTAAGCCAGAAACTGTAAAGAGGCTTATGAGTGGAGTTCGAGGAAAAGTTCACCAGTTTTATAGTTAGATGAACTTAGTTAGGTTTTACATTTTATACTTTTTGTTGAGAAATAAACCGTCATTTTGCAAAAAAACCGTCTAGAAATTGCTTGAAAAATAATAAAGATATCACCAAAACAAAGTGTCCGTTTGATAAAATGAACAGTCCTTAATCGGGGAGCATTAAAGCAAAACCTGATCCCACAGTGTGCAAATGTAACACAATTAGCGATGCAGATATTGCAGATGCAGAAAACATAAAAAAATCGCGGTTTTGTTTGCAACGCTACGTTTTGAACAGCTGGAAAATTTTCCAGCTGAACTTTCATTTGATGTTTAATATTAGGTTCTAAATATACTTTTAACTCGTGACCAAGAATTTAAAAAATTGTGAACATCGAGATGCGATCATTTGTAGGTAGTTTGGATGAAACTGAAGCAACTTTACATGGCTATACACGTTTACTAGTGTGCGCAGGTGGAAAGTCACTTATTCCTATGATATGATACACTACGCTCATTTAAGATATAAATATTTGTTTCTAATTTAAGACAAAGTGCAAATATGTTATTCCATTTCTCGTTATCGCAGGAAGTTTTATAAAGTCTTTATTTCGGATTTTATCGTACAGCCTAGGCCTTCGAAAAGAATAATGTTCTCGTCTACACTCCGAAAATCCAAATCTCTCAAATGTCGCGAAAACCTTCATTTTCAGATTATGCATTTGAGATAGAATTGAATTGACAACTTTCGTCAATGGGTATATTTTTTTTCTTGGTAATGCTGATCTGAGGTTAGTAGAAGTTTGCTTCAATTCGTAAAAAAGACTTGATGCTGATTCATAATTCTAGGTCCTGCGATGTCTGAAAATAATGCGAATGTGGTATTCAAACCTGGATTATGGGGAATTAAAAAATTAGAACTGCCTCGAACTAACATACATATTTGCTGTTCTAGTATGAAATCAGCATCTTTGTTACCTATTACTATTTATTGTTTACTGTTTCTGTTTATTTAAAAAAAATATGTTGTATTTTTTCAATCGAGAACCAATTTTTAAATGTTCTATCCAGCATTTAAAAGTTGGTTCTCGATCGAAAAAATAAGACTCATATACTCCAGTGATAACATCCATAATATTTGCGAAAACCACGTCAAGCTATAGTCCAAAGATCGTCTTTGGTTCACCTTCTGAAAATTATCTTTTGAATTCATTTTATTCATAATTGAAATTGGATTTACGTTGCTATACGATTTGTGATTTACTGGGCTACTGCCTATAATCGCATACCAGCCCACGTGCCTTCTTTTCGTTCTTATAGAGAAGTTATGGTAAATGTCTATCTCATTATATCATGTCGAAAATATGGGAATAAACCACGCTCAACAGTTGAAATAACTAAAGCACGAAAATACCTTTACGTGCTGTTTTCTCAACTTGATGAAAATGAAGATGGGACTGATATACGATTATAGGCAGCCTAATAAGTATACAATTATAGTTAGTATAACAAAGGTTTCTACAGAAGATTACCTAAACAATGAAATCGATCCGATCATGGAGAAATCAGGAAAAAATTGTTATCTACAAACGTTGCCAAAGAGACTGTGCCAATCAAACAAACCGTTTTGACTGTAAAAATATTTTTAATTCCCCATAGAGTGCTCTATTGGAAATTAAAAATATTTCTACAGCCAAAACGGTTTGAATGATTGGTGAAAGTGTCTTCGGCAAAGTTGTAGATAGCAATTTTGTCCTTCCAAAAAAATATGCTCCTCAAAAACAAAATAAAAAAAAATTCCATTCTTTTTTCCGAATTCCGAATCACGTGGGTACTCTATTTTTTTTCCACCTGACAATTGCCCAATATTTTTCGATTGGGCGGAGTTGGGCACGATTAACTTTCAATGTAGTCGACACCATATTGCCACTGTATCCCCAAGTTGACTGCAGTAGTAAGTTTCTAAAGGGCCCAATACTTCACCGGACCTTTGCGAGTCTTAATGGACGAAAGGAGACATTTCTGCAGGCACTTTTCATAATGCATTTTCGAATCTATTGTATTATTTCTGACGAGAACCTTTGCTTTCAGTTATTAGCTTCAAATTTCTTCCCAAATCGAGTGTTTGGGAAATTTATCAGATCGAACTCAAATTTGCTGGTAACCCTTGCATAATTTCAGGCCTGAAAGCTGTGTCGCATACGAATTCTCCGGAAGGTTCCTTGATTAGAGTACCTACTGTTTGTTGGTGCTGTCGTAGTTTGTCCTCGGTTGGTCTTAATTGTTCTTCAACCTCAGATTTGATCGTAAGTTCCACTGTGGTGCGTCCTCTGATCCGTCTGAAAAACAGTTGTACGTTTACGGAAACGCTTCAGCCCATCATACACTACCCGCCATAAATTTGGAATCGCTTCACTGAGTATTGCAACACTCCGTTTGAATACTGCAATACCACGAAAAGTTTAGCATCATCTAAAATCACCTATCGCGAAGTGACCACGAAAAAGCATAAATCTGGCGAAGACGTAACGCTCACGGGGACGGGGGTATCCTTGAGCGTTACAATTTGTAACATAGGGGAGGTAGGATCAGCTCTGAAGAGACTCTTTTACAACATTACGTAATTTTTATTAGGGAGTAGATGTTGGCGTTACGTTTCGTTACATATAGGAGCGTCGGGGTTCAAAAAAAATTTTTTTTTCGTTACGTAATTATTGAATGTCGCCTTAGCAGCAGTGTTGTGATATTGTTTACTGAATTGATTCAATCAATGATTTTTAAGCCTTAAGCTTCCGCCATGCTGAATGCCCACGCGAGCGATCGGCCGTAAGTAGAGCTGTTCAATGACCTTCGGCAAAAATCTCGCCCGATCGCTCGCATTGGCGTTCACCATGGCAGAGGCCTTACGAAAATGCTAAAACACTCATAACTAAATAAAAAAGGAGACATTTTCTTAAGTGTGTTTATTTTATTTCATTTTCAGATTTGTTCATTCCAATATGAGGAGAAAATTTTCATAAAATTATTCTCAATTTAATATACCATAAGAATATAACAATATAAAACGAAACAGCGATAAAGTGCAATAAAGAGAGAAAGAAAATAAAAGAAGAAAGCATAATCCGTAAGTTTTTTTTGAAAAAAATATTTGTTGAAAAATAATAGAGAGAAAATAAAGCTGGCAACACCGCTGACAAAGAAAGAAAAATATATTCGGATAACTTGATAAGCAGAAAAATCCTAAAAATCATTTATTTGGTTGTTCTTTGAGTTAGAAAGTTAACAGACAACTTCCAATAACAATGATTGTTTGATATAAAATGTAAAATTTTTTTAATTCACGCTTATTTTCCGTCTGTCTAGTTCCGCCACTGTTGTTGTGCCAATCACTTTTTTTTTCAGGGTGATAGTGGTTTTTCACGTGAAATTTTTCAAGGAACACGATGAAATCATGAGATTCAATTTGAAACAAGAATGGCTCATCTTACGTCTATTAATTGCAAGAAAAAGAATAAAAAGATTTTGAACAAAAAATGCATTATTTTGCACAGATGGCGGATAGTGTACATTATTAAATCAGCCACTGCAGATTTTTCAAACATTTTGCTGTCGACAAATTTCAGATGCGCTCACTCACTATGCTGATATAAAATGAACAGTGATTCCTGATTCTAACTTAATCAAATCTTAAGATCTAACTAAACTTTAATTTTGTCAGCTACAGTACTATTTAAAGTAGAAATTTTAGACAAACTAATTAGAAATTAAGGTCTTGGTTATTTGCAGACTCAACGAATGACTAGTTCCATTTGAAACCACAAGTCCTAAAAATTATCTGAGTGTACAAAGCATGCATCTTCTACAGACTGATTACAACTACGAAAGAATGTTCTATTGAAATTTGTTGTTTGTGGAGCTTCATTTTACCGGGGGACAACTAAAAATTTGGATATTTTTTCTTCTACTAAAATGGTTCTGAACTTAAAGAAAAACTGATATATTTCTCATAAGAAGATACATTCATTATGAACGAAAAAAAATAACCATTAGGTCCGAACAAGAGCGTTGTACGGCTTCCACGTCGTTCTATCAATCAACTGTTTGCAGTTCGTTATTCTCCAGTTATTTTCGCACCAGAGGAACTTAAAATACCAAAGAAATCTTTGAAAATTGGACGACACTGGGGTAGATTCGTTGGGTTGCGTAACTATTTGGGGTACAAATTAAGTCAAGTGGTTGTTCAGAAACGTTTGTATTTTTTAACGGAATGTGATGTTTTAGCTGGCCAAAACACATACCTTTAATCGGTATGGTGTTTTTGAAGAAATGAGATCAAAATTTTGTTCAAACATTCGTTCTGTTATACTTCTGATTTACAGCTTTTTGTCAAAATCATGGTTCAAGCCTAGTGATCAAAATTTTGTTCAAACATTCGTTCTGTTATACTTCTGATTTACAGCTTTTTGTCAAAATCATGGTTCAAGCCTAGTGGTTTGAACTAGGCTTGAACCATGATTTTGACAAAAAGTAAAAGTCCTTTTCTGTTCACTACTCTGGCCGGTCTTCCACTACCTTCCTGGCCCATTGTTATTGAGGCTTGCTGGAAATTTAACTGTAAAATGCACTTACGGAATGCTCCTTGTTTCGACGCTATTTTGAACAGCACTGGGCATGCATAAACTAACAAGATATACTGAGAAAAGAGAGAGCTTATATATGCATTCCTTTCTGAGCGTGTTTGTTATGGAGTGAGAGAGCCTCAAAAAATTCCAAATTTTTAGTTGTCACTCGTTATTTAAAAGAAAATATTTCAGAATTGACGGAACAACAGGATTTAAACAAACTTTTACCATTTAAACGTCCCGGCGTAAAATCTTCCATTTCCTAAAGGTTGGAGGGAGACGTTGATTTTTCAACTATGCGAGCCAATATTCATTCGATTTTTTTACTTTTTTTCGGATTATTATGAGCTCAAAACCGCTAGCAATTTAACAAGTTATTCTAAATTATTGAGTCATTATTTTCGTTTGTACATTTAAAAGTTCACCGTTTGTACATTTGAAAGTTCACCTCGTGAAATAACAGCATTAAATTCTGCAAACCATTCGCTCATTCATATAAAGAAGTCTTACTTAGTCCCGAAATTCACGCCCAGGAGCGGTAAAATGTGCGAAACTTCCAAACTTTAACACCGCTTTAAATCCAGTTACAATTCGGTACACACCGTTGTTGCAACGAACAATCAATTACCCAAAACATCATGCGTTCACCATACCGAAGACCAATACGCAGCCCCTGACACCGGTCGGACAGCGAAAACCTAGCTGTGTATGATACTCGAACCACGGATGCCTCCCGTCCAGTCCGGTCCAGCTCGAAGACCTCATACCGAGGGGAGACCAACGTAGTTTCGTTGATTGGTGGGCTCGAAAACGAACGGTGCATCAATTGACCGGCTGTATCGCTGGTCAACCGATTTCTCCACGCCTGCCTGCCTGGTGCCTGCTGCTGCTGCGCTTCATCGTGTCATCGTCGCGTCGCATCTTCAAAAGAACACAGCGCGCCAATAAACACTTGTTACATTCCGCTGCTCAACTTTTACAGTTAGCTTTTATGCATATTTTACCATATACACACTACACACAGCCATACTGGTATCGGATGGCATTACACAGCCGACAGCGGAGAGCAACCGTCGTCGGTGTGAGACCCCGCTCCTCCACGCAAAGAATGTCGACCCCGATCCAGGACCCAGGCTCCTTTGCTAACCTGAAGCCGGCTGCAAGCGCTGACCGACCGGACTGCTGTTGAAATTAAAGTTGACTCGATGAGGAAATCTATTCTCGCTCACGATCTGCAACAATTACGAAGTTCGCAGCTTTCATTTCCGACTGTGGTACGCGTCCCCAGACTGTGGGCCGCGGCAAAGACGCTGCTCGAAGATTTCTCAATGGAAAGTGGAATCATTGAGACTCGGGAATAATAGCGGGTTACGCATTGCAACTTGGCACGTTCGATTAGCAGTTCGTGTAGCGTTAATAAGCGCACAGGCACACATTGTGCGGAAGTAGTCTTCATGATGAGCCGATCAATCGCCATTCATCAGATGTCTTCTGCTACTTCGTTTTCTAGCACATTTGCAACTGTGACCCAGATTCTAGCAAGTGTTCAACAACGAACGGAATCATTCGAAACACAACTGCAGCGGATTAAAGTCCGATGCTACCGAGCCGACGCTTTACACATGCGGCTACGGTGGTTCCGTCAACAACAAAAACAACTCCTCCATACCTGAGCGCACACCTCCCCTTCCCCGGGGCACTCGCTGATAGTGGCGGCGAACGCATTGCGAAAGCCCCCGTTGTTTCGCGTCCAGGAGAATACATTTATCGGTGCGTAAATAAACACACGCACACACGGACTCGTCACGGTTTAAATGGCCGTCCGTCCGCTCGGTTTAACTTTCGCTTGCATAAGCAAAGTGCGTGTGTAACCCCCTCCGAGGAACCATAATTTATGTTCAGCCAAAGCTCGACTAGTTGAAACGCTCCGATCAGAACATATTTTTTTACAAGTATGGCGCTGCGGAAATCGGGCTGCGAGCTGGCGCTGGTATTGGTGGCCCCGTATATTGTCTGTACGCATTTTTCCGTTATCTTTTCACTGCTGAGTTTATGTTTCTTCGCCGGTTTTGGGTTGCTGTGTTGCGGTTCTCTTTCTTCCTTCCTTTCTTTCTCGTGTGCACCGGAGTGATATAAGCCGGTTCGGAAAAAGAAGCATATTGTTCGGCGTGCAATGACTTTGCTCCTTCGCCGGCGCAACCCATGACATATGTACATGTTTGCGTCGTGTCAGCAAATATTTGTCTCGGCGGGAATTAAAGGAAAAATCGCGGTTCTTGCTCGCCGACTGTCTGGTTCAGGAGGGAGAGTTAATTTTTGCTGGAAGCTAACGATAGAACCGACTTCGTCTTCACGGGTTTGTACATTAATTTGTCTATAAAGAATTTCTAAGTTTTTTCAGGTTTTGATCCATAAGTATGCTCTAGCTACCCAAAAAAAACTCTGAAAAAGGCTCAGTCAGTTTTCATGCATTATGGGAGTATACCGATTGAATTTGATGATTTTTAGACCTTCGGCCTAGTATGGAGGAAGTTGATGTCCAGAGACCGAAACATGATATTCTACAGCGTTTCTAAATCCAAGATGGAGACTTCTTGGGAGCTGTAAAAATCTGTGGAAAACGTTCGCAAACCCCCCCAATATTTGTATTTCCGGAGTCAGAATCAGGATGACGTCCAAGGGCCAAATATAGATATCCAGCGCCATTTTCCAGAAACTTGAAACCAATGTCCGACACCATTTTGAAATCCAAGATAGCGATTTCTGGTTTACAAAGAGCTGTGAGAAGCTGAAAAAACATTAAAATACTTTCTAGTGTTAGTATATTCAGAACCGGGATGACCAGAAAATAAAACGAAAATTATGATTGTCTTTCTACATTGCAATTCTATGGAAGTGATTCAAAACTGGAAGCGAAATGTGAGGATAATAGTTCTCCTATCCCTGAATTGTTGATTAATGCATCTTAACAGAAGTCAAAAACACCAGCGAAGGAGGTGGTCATAAAGTATTTGAGAAAGGGAGGTGTAACCTCAGAAGAAGAAGGGAGTATAATTGATAAGGATGTCAAGATTCTTCATGCATTATCTATAAAGCTGAATAAAATTAAGGAAAAAGCTTGAGTACTCCCCAATATTAGTACTTTCGGAACTGGCATGGCATTCAACGTCATTTTAAAATCCAATTTCTGCGAAGCAGTTTAAAATTGAAAATGTTCAATTACTCTCCGATATTGATATTTTTAGAACCTTGACTATGCCAAGAAACTGGAAATCGGTTTCTGTTTAAAATGATAAACGATGGAAGTATACTATGAATTTTCATACAGCTCAACCCCACACACAAATCGCAATTATACACCTTTTATGCTTATTTTTTAACTGCATCTCCCAGATGGTCTCGAGGTACGATGCTGGCCTAACAAGCCAGTCTTCGTAGGTTCGAGTCTCGGCTCGGGAGAGACTTAGTGTCAGTAGGATCGTGGCGCTAGCCCCACAATTGTCCTGTACACTTAACAGTCGGCTGCGAAGTCTGTGTAAATGTAATAAAACAGAAGGTCAAGTTCCGAATCGGAATGTAGCACCAAGGCTTTGCTTTTATGCTTATTTTTGATAGAAATCAAACATGTTTCAACTGGAAAAACTATCATTGTTCATAAGAACAGACTTATTAAATATAATCAAGAAGTGATTAATTTCATAGATGAAGAAAAAAAAAGTGATTAATTTTTAGTAGAGCTCCACCGAGCCTAACCTAACAAAAAAAGTAAAAGTCAAAAAAAAGGTAAACACGACGAGGCAGGTAAATGTTCCGAGCTTCATGCTACGGAGTGAAAAAATCGACTAGAACAATTTTAAATTTCGTCGACCATTTGAATAATGGGCGTAACAGCATAAATACGAAAAAAGTTGTGAACAGAAATTACGAAAATTTTTATGAGAGACAAATGTAGAAAGACATTTCCTTTAGAATAATTCCATTACATTACATTATTCTCCTAAAGGGCGATGGTGTAGCATGCCATAAAAATCAAAGTGTCATAAAATCACAAATTTGCTGTAATAAAAGTTAGCTCATTTACCTTACCAGCACCAAAGCAACAACCAAGCGTAAAAGCACATAGTTATGCAATTTAAAACGACACATCTGGAATGAATTCGCTTCCGGGTTGCATCGTTCTATCAATCGTCTGTCTCGACTTCTACTTCCGGGGTTTAAGGGTCGATAGCATGCAGCGCAGAGAAATCAAATAACAAGCTAAGGCACCTACGCAAATCCATATGTTCTATAAAGTAAGAATATACAATTTCGGGTACTTGTCAGTCCAGCCGTCTCCATTATTCCATACAGCACCCTTTATAACGCACGTGGATTACGATGGTCAAATTCATGTATCAACTCAAGAAATTACAAACAATCAACATTCTGACTTTTGAGATCGAAGCCTTTGGACCTACAAAACAAAGTCTAGTCAATGTGACCTACCTGGGTTTCCCAGTCAGTCATCGCAAGTGAAAAAACTATCTGTAGTCCTAGATATGAAGTAGTCTCAAAAATCGACTATTTCCGGTAATATTTTAAGGAATATTTTAGGTTTTTGCATTTTCAATCTGATTCAAAATTATGGATTCAATAATAACTGAACATATCAATTTTAGAGCTTAACCAAGCAGACCTCAGTGACTTTCAAGCTACGATAACTACAAGAGCTTATATTGAATCCCGAGCGATATCGGGTACTAAGCTAGTCTTCTTGAATATATAAAAATACATATGGCATATAAATATATAATAAGTTTTTAGAGTCAGGAAAGGTTCTTATGGTGCTTTGAGACCCTCCCTCTGGAATAGAGGACTCCCATACAACTTACTTACTTACTTTTTTGGCTAAAGGACCGTTCACCGGTCCAGGGCCGAACGAATTAGAGATGTCCAGCTTCTTTTGTCTTGGGCAGCCGTTCTCCAGTCTCCCCGTACACCAGAAGATCGTGCATCTTCTTCCACCGCGCACATCCACCGCGTGCGAGGCCTACCACGGAGTCGACGGCCTCTTCCTGGTTCTCTACTAAAGATAGTTTTGGCGGCTCTCTCGTCAGGCATCCTGGCTAAATGTCCAGCCCACTGAAGCCTGCCCCGCTGTATTACCTTCACTATATCAGCATGTTTGT
This sequence comes from Wyeomyia smithii, assembly GCF_029784165.1. NCBI lineage: Eukaryota > Metazoa > Arthropoda > Insecta > Diptera > Culicidae > Wyeomyia > Wyeomyia smithii. Next base: position 31,798,061 of record NC_073695.1, on the reverse strand, counting down.
ATACCTGGTACAACTCGTGATTCATGCGTCTGCGCCACACTCCATTCTCCAGTTTACCGCCAAGTATCGATCGCAGAACTTTACGCTCAAAAACTCCGAGCACTCGTCGCTCAGCTTCCTTCAGCGTCCATGCTTCATGTCCGTAAAGGGCCATTAGGAGTATCAGCGTCCTATACAGCGCTAGTTTTGTGCGAGTTTGCAAACTACGGGACCTTAGCTGGTTACGCAGTCCGTAGAAAGCCCTGTTCTCAGCTGCAACTCGTCGTTTCACCTCACGGCTCATATCGTTGTCACATGTCACGAGCGTACCAAGATAAACGAATCCGTCAACCACTTCAAATCGTTCCCCATCTATCTCCACCTCAGCACCTACACCATGGGGACTCCCACACTCTCTGCCAGCTACCATGTACTTCGTTTTGGCAGAGTTGATGACAAGTCCCAATCTCGCTGCTTCTCTCTTAAAAGGTACGAATGCCTCCTCCACGACCTTACGGTTGATACCGATGATATCGATGTCGTCCGCAAAGCCAAGAAGCATGTGAGATTTCGTGATGATCGTACCGTTTCTTTCCACGTTTGCTCTTCGTACTGCACCCTCAAGAGCGATGTTAAACAGTAAGTTGGAGAGCGCATCCTCCTGCTTTAGTCCATCCAATGTTACGAATGCGGCTGATGTTTCGCCAGCTATCCGCACGCACGATTATGATTCCTCCAGTGTCATACGACACAGCTTTATTAGTTTCGTAGGGAAACCGTATTCCAGCATGATCTGCCACAGCTCGCTTCTTTTCACTGAGTCGTATGCCGCCCTGAAGTCCACAAACAGATGGTGAGTCGGTAAGTTGTGCTCCTGGAACTTATCGAGGATCTGTCGCAGGGTGAAAATTTGATCCGTCGTGGAACGCCCCTGTCGAAAACCAGCCTGGTATTCGCCAACAGAGGATTCCGTTAACGGTCTCAAACTGAAGAACAGGATACGGGAGAGCACTTTATATGCGGAGTTGAGCAACGTTATCCCATACAAATGAAACACAAATTTTTGCATAACTCGAGAATAAATCAAGCAAATGAATCCAAATTTGGCATGTGGAGGTTTAAGGGGAAAAAATTATCTGTGGTAGAGTGACACCCCTCCCTTTTCTAAAAAAGCATTTCTACACAACTCGAGAACTAATTAAGCAAATAGAATCAAATTTGGCATGTAAAGGCTTTTGAGTGCAAGAATATTTTTGGGGTAGTTCAAAACCTTTCCCTCTTCTGGATGGAAGGACTCCCATACAAATCAAATACAAGATTCTATATAACTCGCGAACTTATGGAGCGAATGGAACCAAATTTGGCACATGGAAGCTTGACACCTCTTCCTTTTCTGGAAAGTGGGGGTCCCAAACAAATGAAACACAAATTTCTGGAAGCAGGAAATATTTCTATGAAATTTTGAGAACCCTCCTCTGGAAGGAGGGAGGCAAGAAAAATAGCTAAATGACCGAATAGCAGCCAATATGAGTATTATTGGAATCAAAAGGATGTGGAAAAGCCTGAAGGCGAAAAATGTTCTCATTTGAATAAAATCAATCATTCTAAACGATTCGTCTTTTGAGTTTGAACGTAGTTTAGTTTGAACGCAGACTATAAACAAATCGCAAGGTAAATCTTTTGATGTATGTGAAAGCAATTGAGAATGTTTGAAATTATTTAAATTTAATAAATGGGCCGGACGAAGTTTACCGGGTCAGTTAGTTACTTAAGAAGCATACCAAAAGTTTAGGTTGAGCATATTGCCGAAGTCACATCTAGTGCTCAGTTCAACTTTTCAACAACAACAAACAACAACAATATCGCACGCTTAGCCTTGAGGTGAGGCTAATAGCGGTCTCGATCAACTAGATTAGTTGAGAGAGTTCATTATCGATATTGTTTTCGGCACATTTTGCATGTGTAGAATAAGTACAACGATACACCGTTCCTCAGTGCTGAGTCGAGAAATCTCCAGCTCGAAAAGATCCTCGACTCGATCGGGAATCGAACCCGATATCACAACCGTGTGGAAGAGTTAGCCGACCGACATCGCTAACTACAGAGCCACGGGGACCACTTTTCAACAAACACCTCTAAATTACAAAGAAATTAACAAGTGACCTCAGAAGATACTAAAAGAAGAAAGATACAAAGCAGATAATTATATGAGATATCATTGAAATCGTTTTGCTACGAATCAAAGACTGGTGTTTAGAATATTCCGGATTAAGCTTGAAATATTCAAAAACCTAGAAGACGAATCATTAAAAAAAAGCGCTTGCAAGTAAAACATTATCATGAAAGGAAACGAATACAGACTGAGCTCATGATCACGTGAAAATACTTTCAAAATTTAGAGAAAACATCGAGAATCTAGCTCTCCGAAGTCTCACTAGTTCATAACAATTCTTTGAGTTATGCTCAAGACTTCAAAAATAACAAAAATAATCTATTTAAACTCAAAATGCAAGTTTATATGTGATATCTACTAATTCACTTCTAATTTCATTGTTTAAGGTTCAAGTTTATATCGCAATAACCATTCATGATACTTCTCAAGATGTTCTAACAAGGTTTTTTTTTTTCATAATATATTTGAAAATAGAAATGCTGGCAAAGACCTAACAACCTGTGAGAATGCCGATATATCTTTGCTAGAATGCCCTGAAAATAGTGTCGATATACATATTCGATCCTATGAGAAAAGCGACAAATTAACACTGTAGCATTTTAGGGCCGATTTATATAATTTACATAATTCAACTATTAAAAATTGCCTTATCGAACATGTAATGCAAAAGCATTTAGCAATAAATTGTTTATCTTTTGTGTGAATCTCAAGAAAAATTTTTGGGTACAACTCTAGTAAAAACAATCTGGTCAAAAGTGTTGTGAGACATATAAGTTTGGCAGTGGCATAATCCTTGGGAATGAACAGGACAAGAATTATTATGATGAATTCACTAGTGTCGAGCGACGTCAATTGCAAGAACCAAACAAAACAGATTAAGCACTGAACCAGAACCAAGACAATTCTTCCGGGATGATGAAATAATGCTTCAAAATGCGTCATTCATCAACCATTTGTGATCGGGTTTTTACCATTTTCATCAATTTTATCAATGAAAGTGTCCATTAGAAAAGATTTTTGCGCAGATCAGTATAAAATGATTGATTTTAAAGTGAGTGGAGCTTGAATCCGCTAGATCAGCATCGTACCTCGTGCCAACTGGGAGGTTGGCGAGCATACAAACATCTATTATTTGCCTACATTCTGATGTAGAAATCATTACCTTAAGAGTGAAAAAAAGCAGAAAAAATCACACGAAAAACGCACCCCACAAACACACCGATCCAGACAAACAACCGATCAACAACTGACCACTTCCAAACGGCAAGCGCCGACAAGAAAACAGGAAACATATATACCTACGTATAAATGAGCAACTTTTCATGCCCGTTAAAGGAAGACAATCTTCAGCATAAAAATAATAAAATTACCGCAACTCGCATTCCATTCGGCCCGACGAGCTGCTGTTGCGAACAGCATCGGTTCGGGGCCCCGGAACGAGCTGGGAAGTCGTCTGCATCTTCTCTCCACATGAAACGCATAGAAACAGGAGAACGCCGAAACCTCGAAACGCGAAGAAAGAAACACAAGAGTGCCACAAAACAATCCGTTCCACCAATACCGACCAACCGCGGCCGCTACCGAAGTGGCCGGCTACTAATGCACGGGATCGAATTGTCATCTTTCCCGGGCCGAGTGCCGCCGCAATACATACTGTCAAAGCGCAACGACATTGACAGATTGTGCCGTTTATAACCCTCCCCAACCGTCGTCGGCGCTGTGCAGCCTCTGCCGCCACTTGGGGTCGATCAACCTGCGCGAGGGGGTTTTGAAAAATTTACTACTATATTTACAACCTTTCGTTCAAGAAAGCCTGTAGCGGTCGCGGTGTCGAGCCAATCGAGAAGCCGAACGGTGGTGGGGACAAATGTTGTTTTTCTTCGATCTCTTTTCATTTCCATTTCTCCGATCAGGTCCGGGTCCTAGCGGGGAGGACGACTTTTGGGGCCCTGGAAACGGGGTGGGTGTTAAGATTCCATGGAGAGTGCAGCTCCCAAGCCTTTTCTCCTCGCAGCCCATCGTGAAACGAAAGGTGGAGAAAGAAGTCGATCGCGATCGTGTGAAGAATTCCGCGCGTTGGGTCGATAGGCTGCCCCGCACTCAACTCAACTGGCTTACCGGTTAGGATCCCTTCCCCAAGTTCGGGAAGGGTCGGTGCGGTTGTTTGGAATTCACAAGAATCCTCCTGGGAAACGAGCGACACGCGGCAGGCAGCAGCGATCGAAAAATGGGTGGATTGAAACCGGTTCCGACGCAAAATTCCAGCGCCGGGCGAAAAGGCACTCAAACGGGGGTCCGTAATGCTAGAGCGAGACAGCGCCGCAGCGCGGGTTGTTCGACGATGATGGAAAATGTACCGTTTGTTGATTGCAAGCTTTTTGCTTTCGCACCGCGCACACTCCGAGGGAACAGTGAAAGATGTGCGAAAGCTTCTCTTTCTCGGACTCGAATGGTTGATTTGGAAGAATGAAGAAACGGAAGAGTGCGACGGACGGATGGCATGGGGAGGAGAAAGTGCGCGGTTGGTTGTTTTGCTTCCTTCGGTGGCTTCAGAGGGCAGATACAGGAGCGTAGATTGGGTTGGAGCGGGAAATCGCGGTCATTAATAAACCGGGTGGTCTGGAATGCACATATCGCTGATGCTGTTGTTGTTTTTGTTGAAGGCTTAAGCAACCCTGCTCTTTGCGTGGTTGCGTGGAAAGGGTTTGTGATTTGAGGCTAGCGACGGATAGGAGGTTCGGACGCGGAATAGTTTGCAACATTGGAGAGAGAGGGAGAGGGAGGAAAAAAAAAGCTATAGTGACTAGGCGGAATTGGAGAACGTTTCGGACTGACCATATGGTTAAAATTTAAAAGGCTCATGTTGGTTTGCAGGCAGGAAATTCAAGTGTTGCTGGCTGAAACCAATTGAACGCAAACAAACGGTAGTTACGGTGAAAATTGAACGCCAAAAGAAGCGTGACGGTTGAGAACTAATGATTGTTTAATTTTTATTGCAAATATTTTTCAAATAATTTTTTTTTCAATGTAATTTTTTTTAGCAACTTTCTATTTTTCAATGTTTCATAATGTTGTTTGCTACAACAAAACACAGTTTTAACTATACTATTACTAACAAATATCTAGTAAATCTGCAAATATTTGGGGACAAAACAATTCCTATATTAGAACAAAATCAGTTTTGGTATACAACTGTCATGATTTGATTGAAACGCTGAGATCAATCCAAATGTATCATGAAAAACATTGAAAATGATTCGATTGAGGACTAAAATTCCTAATCACCAATGTGATTTTCAAAAAAGATTATAAGTCCAAGGATCGACTGCCTTGATGAACTCGAGTGGAGGTGCAAAATTTAGATGAAATTTTTTTGTTTAATGAGTAACTCATCATTTCAAGATAGAAACTTTATTTCCCGCAAAATGTGCATATTGACTTGAATATTATCGCATTTTTTATAACAAAAGTGAAAAGTTTTTTCTAAATGTTCGAATTTTTTTTTTAAATTGATTGTTTGTTCAAATTAATTAAAAACATTTAAGACATACACTACTCGCTCTAAGTTTGAAAACGCTTAACTGAATATTGCAACACTCTGTTTATATATTGCAGTACCTTCCCAAAAATTCGTGTTTTCGACGACCTAGAAGTTGCGGTCTTCAGCAGACTTATTCAAAAGGTCAAGGGCTTCTGAATGGTGAATACTTCAATTCCCTCCTTTATGTGACGCTAATGAGCACGCCATTCTTTGTATTCTGACCTGAACTGATCTCGTGATGTCGACTTCCTATAAAGTTGCGGTCTTCAGTTAACTTGTTCAAAAGGTAAAAGGCTTTTGGTTAAAAAATTCTTTGGCTATGTGGCGCTAATGGGCATGAAATTCGTCGTATTTAGACTTTAACTTATCTCACGATTCCGATTTCCTAGAATGTTTCAGTAAAATTATTCAGTAGGTCAAGGGATTGTATTTGTTGGACAGTTTAGTAGGTACTTGATTTTTTCTGAGAAATTTTAATCACTGAGTTACTGCAGACTATAGGTTACAGCCTCCATTTCTTTAACTGTATATAATCGAATCAGAGAAAATTGTTTTTTGTTCATTTTGCATAAATGTTGTGTTGTTTTTTTTTTTTCATTGGAAGTAATTTTATTTTTGACTAATCCACATAAAGTAAGAAAACATATTTCTCACAAAAAAGAATAAAGTAGTATTCAAAATATAGATGTCGCCAAGTCACATTCAAAATAGGAAAAAAAATTCTTCAATATAAAATCGAGAGAATTATATATAATAGATTCCTACATAACACTGGTTGACAAGAGCGAAAAAATGCTGCTCTAAAGTTCAAAATAGTTGTCCTTGAATGATTATATCTTTATAAAGTTGCATACACAACGTAGTGGTCTCATCCCCAACCAAGCTGTTTGTAAACCAGAAGCCCATGACCTGTCTAACAACTTTGCTGAAGACCGCAACTGTCTAAGCGGTCGATTTCACGAAATAAATAAACTAAGTAGAGAATACTGATAGCTTCATGCACACTGGTACAACGTTGTGAGAGAATTTCAGGCTAAGCTTTTAGGCAACCAAAAGCGGTTGATTTTCTTGACAACTTGCAACTTTCTTGAAGATCGCACTTTTCTAAGGCACTGATCCCTTGAACAACTTTGCTGAATACTACAATTTATTAGATTGTTGGAATCGCGAGATATAATTTAGAAAATCTACCCATTTTCAGTCATTTTATTCAAACTGGGTGTTGCATGCAACACTCAGTAAATCGATTTTAAACTTAAGGCAGGCCGTGTAAATTTTACGCAATCTTTAATCAATTTCCCTCACATATAATTTTATACAAAGATCATCGTTATCACGTTATTACAAATATCCAAACATAGGTTTCAAAATTATGTTCTTATAGCCTAGAGTGCGAAGTGAGAAAGTATAAAATGGTAAGGTGTATAAAAATCGTATGAAATCATAAGAAAATCACGTTTATCAGAACAATCTATCTGTCTAGTTTACAGAAACAATAATTTATAGCGCATCTGACGTGAATTTATTCAAATATATCGATTTATCTGATCATGTGTTTTGTATCATGATCGAAAAAAAAATTACCATTTTATTTCAGATCCATTTGAAGACAAGTATTTTTGGGTAGACTATTCAATTGCCTATAACTATTCTTACCATTCAAAAATGGACACTTTCAAGGAAAAAAATGTTTTCTAACAAAAACTTTTCAATTAATTGTGCCTGCGTGAAATCCATCATTAGTTCAAGCACATGCAAAGTGAAGCTGTGATGTCTCAGAAGTAAGCTGTTCCGATCATGATACAAAACAGGCCTTCACATTCCAATTACTCCAACTTTAAAACAAATAATTCGCGCAAAAAGTATTACTACATGAAATTTGGATGTTTTAGAAGCATTTTACTGTTAAATATACTGTATTTTCGAATATTTGATTCCATTGTCACTACTTGAAAACAAAAGATGAAAACAATCGCAAACAATCGAATTCTGTTTGAGCACGAGTAATCGATAATACACAAAAAATCTCAATGAAACTTTCTGAACATCATCATCAAAGTTTTTTGACGGTACAGGTAAATTTTAGAAATAACTTTTCGATGAATAGTTGAGCGATCTCGCATATGAAAAATTGTTCCGATCATTATACAACAGTTATAAAGAGAAAAGTACGATGTGAAACGCGCCGACATCCACTTACACTTTAAAGTTGATAACACAAAGAGAGCTGTGTTGCAGCAGCGTCGTGCATACCGTCATGGGAACACTTACCTAAAAAAAAACAAGAGAAAAACATTGATTAGAAAAACGTAATAAATGTTGACAAATAATAACGATATCATAAACCCGCTTGCCCAGAGATTCCGATTTCCTTTGGCACTCTGGGCAGAAAAACCTACGCGTCCCCCCGGTTCCAATAATCAACCCAATCGATCGATGGCGCCGATCGAGAACCCACGAGCGCTGGCTGTGGCACTTTTAGGACCCAACAAAGTCCCCAAACACTCGCGAAACGGCAAACAACTCCTTACCACCCTCCGAAAGAAGGCGAACGGACGACGAACGAACACATAAAATCCCAAAAGCATAAGTCTGCTCGATTGCACGCTGTACGGCGTTGGAATGTGCAGCGCAAACACCGATTCTTGCGCACTTCCCGACCGGCCACAGGCACAGCGGCGGCGGTGTCGGCTTCAGTGGCTGAAAAACGCTATAGTCTATGTTTTTGAATCGATCATTGCCCTTCTGGCTGCGCGATGCTTGCTTCTGTAGGTTGGTTCTTTTATTACTCGCCAGTAGTACCATGCCGGGTCGCCGGCGTTCATCAATGTGTGCATGTGTGTGTGTTTGTGTAAGAGTTTTGTATGTTAAGCATATATTCGGTTTACGGTACGAAACGACACCAGTCAAGCTGAACCTCTCGCTGAACGCCGCACTCAACACACCGACCGCATATCATGATGCTGGCGTAGTGTGACCCCGTGAAGATGCCACACTTTTTAGAACTGGCTAATTTTCATGGTCCATATCAAACGATTGTTTGTACTGTACTTAATGAGAAAATTTCTTGAAAAGTCAGCAAAGTTGATTCTGAACGCTTTCAACTTGAGTGTTGCATTCCCCGTCGTAAGTCACCCTAGCATAAGCATAAACCCCTCGCTCTATTCTGGCAGGCATTTCGATGGCCGTCGTCGATGGTTTGTGCTCGTTCCCTGTAGCATGGCCTCATTGCCGAAGGGAAAAGACAGAGTTGTTTTTGTTTCGTTCTACCGGACGTGATGTGTGTGCGTGTGAATCCCAATAACATGATTACAACGCCAGCAGCAGCAACAACAACAACAACAGCAACAATAACGACGACGACTAGGTTGGTGGTGGTATTTAATTGCGACTCCCGAAAAAAAGTGTAAGAATTGAAAAAGAAAGAATTACAATATAAAGTTATCGCTGGTCAGTTGTCAGATAGTGCCGATAGGAAATCAAGAGCGAGTTTCAACTTTTTAGCTGAGCGTTCGTCGATGTTACCACTGCATCTTTAAACAGTATAAATCGATCATCTTAACTCGAAATTACCATAAAAAAGAATCGAATTTCATTCCCAAAGCGAATCAGAGACCAGCCAATCCCAATATTCCACCAGGTATTACTCATCCGTCCTGACCCAAATCTTTCGGCCTGCGAGTTCTAAAACCATTTTCCCACACATCTCAGTTTGCGCAGCAGCGATGATTGAAGATGCGGTGTGGGCACACCGAACCGCAAACCGGTTCCAAATTTGGCGCAAAACCCCCTCCCACCCTTCATCCACCACTCGCCCCTCCCGCCGGAACGGACTAAATGCCAAAAGGTGGTACTGCGCACTAACCTACATTACTTCGTCGTGCACTGACAAAATCCACACAATACCTGCCCGACCACCGTCGCCTGCACTATGCCCCGTGTGCTTTTTTTTCGGTTGTCGTTTCCAAAATGGAAATAACATATAAACAAACAAACTAGCGAAAGAACAACAGCAGAAACAAAGCTTAAATTTCGCCTATCGTGGCATACCAACATTTTCTTTATTCGGAACAAGGTCAGTTCCATGTGTAAAGACATGGTGGAAATTCCGCAGAAAATTGGCAAACTATGGTCATTCCTCAGGTGAGCGAGGAGAAAACAACAAAATAAATAACAAATCGACTCGGATTGGAATTGAAATAATCGGCTGACATCCGCACAACAATCGTACACAATGGGTCCAAGCGATAGACGAAGCTGCCCAAAATGTTCATTTTTTATTTGCTTGTTGATTTAACCAATTCGCAACCAGAACATTGTTTCTGGCCAGAAAGCTGTTACAAACCCGCGCGGAACACGTTCAAGTTCGATGTTCGCATTTTGCCTGTTTGGCACCTTTCCTTCGTTCCTACCCCAGGCCCAGGCGGAATTTCTAGATCTGACTGATTGCACACATCGTCATGTCAGGAACCGTTTGTTTTATTGTTCAAACATAACTGATTGCCTATAGTTGCTATACCGGAGGAGTGCCCTCGCTGGTTGTTCCTCAGCCATAGTGCAAAATGGGTAGAATTATAAGCGAAATGTCATTGTCCTGTTCACGGCGGCGGTGGCGGCGACCCAGGCACTGCCATCGTCTGTGTGCCTCCGTCGTTGCGGTCATCGTCGTCTGCGGCTAGGGGGACAGACGGCACTGGACACTGGAGTCCGGTTGCAACGGTCTGCACCGTCGTACGCCGACTAGCAATTTCAATCCCCAGAAGATACATAAGAAAAGCCAATCCTCCTAATGCAAACTCAAAAGTCATTTGTGTCGCATGTTTCACACCGGTCTGATGGGTTGAAAACAAAACGGGGAAGCGGCAGGAGCAATGACATGAATTAATCCATCGCTATATTTGCACAACAATTATTATTGGCGGGAATGGCCAGGCCATCCGCCGACTGCCTGCGTGCCGTGGTGCCTGCTTGCTACTGCGGTGGTAGGCGAAACAAGCCGCAAGGTGGTACCCTCGGCTTCGACCGAGCAAAGAAGACCTGTTGATTCGTTTTGACATCCTCACTCACCCCTTTCGGGTTGCTACCGAACGGAAACATTGTCGTTTGCTAGCGTTTCCGATCAATGACACAATCGGTATCCTGATGTCATTTACTGATTTCGTTCGCTGATTTTCAGTAGAAGTTTCAGTTCATTTTCAATTAAGAATAACATCATACAGTACTAAATAATTACATCAATTAGTAAACATTTTAACTCATCACCAAGGATTTACTACCTACAAGAGAATCATCCGTAAACTAGTTTAAATATCATGAATATATGAAACAAAGAGCAATGACCCCAATATACCTCCTCAAAATCGTTAAAAATCTGTCCACGTGGTATGTGGATGTGTCAAATATCAGACGAAACTCTCAGTCTTAGTCTGAACCAAACTAAACAACCAACCATTGCCTTTCTTTCCCAACACAGCAGGTAATAAAATATACAACCGATTTGACTACTTGTGAACGATTATGCGACAAATATTTTCTATGTCATTTCCTAGTCTATGAGGCTCCTCCTCCACTGAGAGTTTCACCTTCATTCCCATTCCTGAACGGATTTCATACGGACGGTAAGTTTTGGACGCGGTAAAATAAAAAAGGCAAAGTTCCGTTCGTCCCGTTATGAGATACTTGGTAGCTGCTAAAGTGCTAAAAATGCTGCTGAGATAACAAGAAGACGAGAATGACGAAAAATTAATGAACGCCGGGTGTCAATAACACTTTTAAGCGCACCAGAATCATTTAATAGAAGTAGTTATTATTTTCTGCCACTCCCTAAAACGTTGCTAAAAGCGATAAAAACTGCGCAAAAAGCGTATACAAGCTGGACTCGATTATACGCTCTCAAATATGACTTATCTAGAGCTAAAATGTCGTAAAGGAACGTCCATAAAATACGTATCGCTTCTGAGAGGCTTGGGGGAGGGCTATCTGACAAAGCGTTGCAACCCTTGCAAAAAATTTTAAGAATCTGTACAAAAAAGAGGGCGTCGGAAATTACTATTGTGACGCAGCGTAATTAACAGACACTTTCTAATTGATTGATGGAATTTAAATCGAAAAAAAATTCAAAAATTCAAAATAAATAAAAAATGTTATAAGAAAAAAAATAAAATAAATAGAAAATATATAAAACAATCAAAACGAAATTTGAAAAATTTAAAACAAAATCTGAGAAAAAAATATTTAAGTAAACGAAATATAATGAAATGAATAAACGAAACAAAAATAAACTGTGAAAAAAAAATAAAACAAATTCTAAGAAACTTAAAAAGAAATTAACAAAAAATCTACACCGCTCAAAATTTTCCTTTACGTATGCATTTACATTACAAATAATTACAAGAAATAATTGCTTTTTTTTCGTAAGAAATGTGTTTTCTGAATTGAAGTAAGTTAGTCAAAAATAAAATTCTTCTTTTTATTTAAAAACAACAAAACACTTCTGTAAAATTGAATGCAATAATAAAAATTGAAAAAAAAATAAAAATATAGTACAGGTCGGACTCGATTAACCGGAACATAAAAAAAAAATTCCGGATAATCGCATCACAGAAAAAATATTCAAATTTGCGTTGAACGAACATAGAATAAATACTTCCATTTCATTACTTTACTTGTATGACGCAGTGGCGTAACTAGAAATTATTTCTGTGGCGAAAAGGGGTTAAATCCTGAGAAGCAAAAAAAAATAAATTCCGGAAGTGACATAAATGGTAACAAATAAGCCAGGAAGGATGGTTAAGGTAATTTCGAAATAAAAATTAAAAACGAACACCAAAAAAATAAAATTCCGGATAATCGAGTCCGACCTGAATAGGAACTGAAAAAATGTTAAAAAAGAAATTTAAAAAAACATTGAAAAAAAAAATGAATTGATGTTAGTAAACAAACCTATTGGCGCTGATTATAATTTTTATTCATATTTGTATCTACATAAAAATAATGACAAAACATAAATGACATTTTCTCTGTAGAAAATGTGTTTTCTGACTTAAAGTGAGTTAGTCAAAATTAAAATTCTTCTTTTTATTTTAAAACAACAAAACATTTATGCAAAATGCTGCGTAATTAACGGACGTTTCCTAATTGATTGATTGATGAAATAAAAAAAAATTGAAAAAAATCCAATACTTTAAAAATAAATGGAAAATCTATAAAAACATTAAAACAATTAAAAAATAATTAATAATCAAAATAAAATGGAAATTTGAAAAAAAAAATTGAAACAAACTATAATTTAAGAAACAAATCTTAAAAAAAAAGAAAAACATAGAATGAAAAGACGAAATAGAAAAAAAAAACATGAAATATTAGAACATTCAAAGCAAAGTTAAGAATTCAAAAAATTTACAAAAAAAATAAAAGTAAAAAACAATTAACAGAAAAAAAAATTGAAGAATTATTTAAAACACAATACAAAATATTTGAAAAAAAATGATAAAATATAAAAAAAATATAAAAAAATGAAAGAAATAAAAAACACTAAAAAAAACCATCAGTAAACAAATTAATGTACGCAGGTCAAAATTTTTCTTTACGTTTGCATTTACATAACACATAATTACGGGTAATATAGTTTGTTTGTAAGAAATGTGAATTAAAGTGAGTTAGTCAAATATAAAATTCTTTTTTTTTTTCATTTAAAAAGAAGAAAACATTTATGCAAAATTCACAAAAAAATTTTTTTTTCTAAACCGATTATATAGAGGATTCGATAAGATATAGTGAAAAAAAATATTGTGGGCTATATAGAATCGAGTCCGATCTGTATTTGAATTCTCGCTTTCCTATAACTAGCGTTGCACCGAATAATAGGGCTGGGCAAAATTTTTTTTTGGAAAGTACCGAATTTTCAGTTTACCTAATAATGGTTTTAACTTGAGCTTGTCTAGGATAAGCCGAACGAACGGCCGAATATTCAACAGAACATGATGATCAAACGAGAAAAATTAAAAACCAAATTATTCTTGAATGAATGTGACAAGCTCAAGTTAAAACTCTGTAAAAATCTGTATACTGAAAATTCGGTGCTTTTCACAATAATTTTAGACTGTATAATTGTAAATTTATTTTTTTCAATTCCAAATATGACTTATCAAAAACTAGGGTAAGAGAACATCCATAAAAAATATGTAACGCTTGATGGAAAGCGAGGGAGCTGTCTGACAAAGCGTTGTAACTCATTCGGAAAATTTAAAAGATTTATACAGAAGAGGAGAAGGTCGAAAATAATTATTTTTGTGCTACGTAATTAATGAACAATTTCTATTTGATTCATAAATAAAAAACAATGAGAAAACAAAAAAAAAAGTTTAAATTAAGTTAAACTTTAAAAAAGTTTTCAAGATAAGTAAAAAATTCTAAAAATAAATTAAAATAAATAAAAAAAAATTGAAAATAAAAAAAAAAAAATTTTAATTAAAAAAAAGTGTTGACAAATCAACATACACTGATCAAAATTTTTCCTTTATTTATATATTTATAATATTTATTCTAAAACAACGAAACATTTACGTAAAACAAATTTTAAAAAATCTTTCCATAATCGAGTGTGTTCTGATACCTATCGCAAGAAATGAATTTGCATAAGACAAGCTGTCGTAATGCTACGCTAACTTCCCGGTTGTGTCTCATACAAAACCTTCTCAGGTATTTCTACTAGATTTTTTTTCCTACGCTCCACAACTTTGCTTGAGAAATCACATTAATTTAACAAACCATTTAAGCTCAGATAAATAAAACTTGACATACATGTTCCTTATACACTAGAGATAGTCAAAAGCATATCAAAACTGAAAGAGCAGTCACTGAAAGGAAGAGGGACTGAATTTTGAATAAATCCATAAATGATATCCTTTCTATGAGAAAAAAACACGCTTCTATTGGAATTTGATCGTAGTATAGTCACAAATGAACTTAAGAAACTTTTTTCCGCTTGTTTGTATGGAAATTTTCCATAGTGGATTGGTTTATTTTACTTCATTGTTATTGTAGTAATTATTTTTCTTGGTATAGATCTAGCGTGCAAATTTATTGATTTTTTTATTTTTTTTGAAATTTATATCTTCATGAACCTTACTAAAAGCAAGCCACTCATCTATAAAACTCATAACTCACTCATTTTTGTGAATTGGAATCATTGAATGATTGAGAAAGTGGATACTAGGCTTTGAAAATCTTGTTTCCAGGTCGCCTTTTTGTTCTACTTATATAGTTAGCTTACTTAGCTCTCAGGTACATTCTTTTTAATAATAATTTTTATTTAACCTCACATTGCAATAGTATGAATTTTGTTTCAAAACATAACCTAGCCGTGTTTTACTTGAATAGAATAAATGAATAAATTTTATAATTCAGTTCACCATTGGCTAGCCAAATCAATGAAAAATTGGAAGGAAACGGAAATAGAATACTTCCTTGCGGAACATCACGTTTTTATGTAAATCTTTTATCACACAATAGGTGACAGTCCAGTTTACGGTTTTTAAACTCGAACTTTTTTTTTGTTAAATACATCATTAGTGTGGTTTTTCTTTTTTTTTTATTCTTTACCAATTATCGCAACATACTGTAGAAAAAAAAACCGGAAACAACCTCACTAATTTGAAACAAATCATCACAAACTCACTGTACTAAATCGAGCGGAAATAATTTTTCCTCTCCCTTAAGCATGCTGATATTTTTTTTTTAGAAATATAGAAATCATCTGCTGCAGTATAAAAACCGATTTTCAAAGCAAACATCTATCGTGAAAGGCACCGGCAAGCAATAGCCGAGACGACCATGGTTGGGACGGCCGAGGAGGGGAGGGGGAGAGAAAAGGTTTATGAATGAGCTTGGCACCACTACTAGTAGTAGCGTGTGGTGACGAGGCCACGGTCAGGTTGAGCCGCAAACAACTGGTGCGTTGAAAGCGCTTGCTGTATGTACTACTACACAATACCCCTTCCTCTGTTCCCTCTGTCCGGTGGCTACAGTTTTGTGTTGCTAGTAAAAATCTTCCGCTACAACACACAGAACGTACAAAACTGGTGATGTCAAACAGATTAAGCTCCAGCGTGAAACGGAAGCATGAATGAATTTTGGCCATTCGGTGGTCACTATTGCTAGTACTAACGTTACTACTACCAGCGTAGTTGGCTTTAATCCTATCACAATAAGCATCATCGCGCTGTCAATCATTCCGTTTTGTCAATTACTAAGGCATTTTAGCCACGACGGCGGTAGCTTTCCACTCTGAAAAGTGGCGCATGCAAATAATGATGATAATGTATGACTAAATTCGACATGATGAAGGACGGAATGAGGAGGAGATTAATACTAAAAAAATAATACTGGCAGGCCTCCATCTCTCGGTTAGTAACGGGTAACGGTAGCAGCAATAACAAGCCTGCGGCGTTAAGTACACACTGCATACGACTCGGTAGGAAAGAAGGAAAATATGAATGAATTTTTTCATGAATGATTTTAAATCAAGTACAGGATGATACGTAATTGTTTTTTTTTGTAGATGGAAAATAAACACAAAAGTTAGAGCGAAGCAGCTTTGAAAGTAGATTTAAACATTTGTCAGTCGAATACAGACCGGTAGAATTCCCAACAATCTACGACACGTTAATCAACAGCTGATGTACGGTTTATAATAACAGCCTGACGCAACATTAAATTTCAACTATTTCATTCATAAATTTTGACCTCGAAAACGGACACCACCATATCAACATACGCGTTATCTCTCTGCCCTGGCATGCACGCAGCATCCCCATTCCTCGGGATCAGTGACCTCTTGGCGGTTGCGTGGCAGGCGTTCTGCTGCACGTCTAAATCATTGCCAGCACGGCGTCAAAATTCCTGGAAAGGTTCCCATGCTCTCTTCTAAGCAAACCCGACACCAAAAGCTCCTCACAACCATTTGAATATTAATTTTTCGAATTTAAATAAATCCACCGCGCGCTACTCGACGGCGACCTGCAACCGCGGTAACGCAAAAAAAAACTTCCAACCCAAGCATCAGACAAGCATGTGAAAGGCAACAACAACAACAACAAAAAGCATTTCCAATCAACTTGAACTTCAGCACGAAATCTTGAAGCTGTTCATTATAGCGCTCTATGGTTTGCCTGGCTGCCAGGTCGCGGGAAGCGTTCCCATCCCAGTCTTAACAGGTCGTCTCTGTATGGCTTCCAAGATTGAGGAGGAAACGGCTCCACAGCTCGTGCACAGCACCGTCACTCAGTCAGTTAGTCAGGCAGTCAGTCCGTCAGCGCCCTGTGAGCGCCTTCTTTTTTATCAATGGATTAAAAATTTTCATTCATTAATGATTCCTTTAGCTTCCTCTTCGTCTTTCACTCTCCCGCCGATCATCACACAGACTCATCCCATCTCGCGGGCCGTAGCGTGTAGCGTGTGGCTTCCAAGCTCAATCTGGCGCGCAGCAGAAGGAGGCAAAAAAATCAACCGATCCCGAAGTGCCCCGTGTAGGAAAACCGACGCAATTCGTGACTTCCAGCCAAGATACGAGAAGATCAAGTCCACCATCAGCAGCACCACTACGATATCGAAAAGCCTGGCCTGGCCGTACTATGTATCAGCGAAAGCATACCACATTGAGAGGCACTTTTTAGCCCATCTTCAACTAGAAGGGCTTTTTACAGGGTTCGGTGCTTTATTACGTACAAATAAAAAAAGGTCTGCGTCATTTTTGTGGAATTTGAAGATTTCCTCTACTGCACTTGTCAGCGAAATGGGTTTTACTCTCGAAGTATGTTCTTATTTGAATTTAAAAAGGTAAATTTAAAAAAAAAATGGTTTTTGTAATATTTTTGAACAAAATAAGAATTAAATTAGCTTGTTGACATCAAATAGTTGATTTTCAAAAAACTAAAACTATTATAAATACTTTATTTTTCCCACCGACTTTTAATGAATAATTTCTTTTCAATGGCAGCAAAGTTATAAGCATTTGAAATCTTTCTTTTCGATGTTACAGTTTCATATTCATTGTCAAAATGCGCAAAAAACGGGTCTTTAGCGGACAAGAAAATTCATTAAAAACAACTAAGGAGTCAATGTATGAGCCATTTTTTATTTTGCGTTAAATACTGAATGTCTAGTTTTTTTTTTATGTATATTTGTTTGAAATAACTCCAACAATGGATACAAAACATGAAAATGAAAGTAACATTTCGAATCTTATTGTTGAATCTAATTGTTGGTTATCATTTAATGCCCCTGACATCAGTCTTACGCTTATTTAGCAGCGGATTTCCCCGGAGTTGTTTGCTACTACTGTGCTCGATTGCGGAATTTCAAAGATGACTAGAACAAGATACCTGACTTCCAGTTTTTCATACATTTTGCCCACGACATCTTAACAACGATTAGTGCTGCCATCTGACGACTTAAATTCGCATAAAACTATGGTTATTAGCAAAATCGATTTATCGTGTAAAATCCGCCAGATGAAAATGAAAACTAGATGGCAGCACCATTGAAGGATATTGAAAACCAGATGGCAGGACCATACAAGGATATTGAAAAAAATTGCTTCACCTTTTGCCACTTTCAATGATGGTGATCGGCGATAAAATCGGCGGTAAACATTCGAACTTTTTCAGCGTGTGAGTCAACTTCGTCTCTCAGTCGGTTCTAACATTTATCGTACGATATGCCAGTCCGAGTGAACCAATTCGGAGATTCGCTGAGATAATTCATTCTCTCTCAGAGATGGAATTTCCAATAGCTCTACAAACCGACGATTCACTCTTCGCTGATAGAATCCAAGTGTCAAAACAAAAGGGGAGAATCGCGAGACGATAATTATCGGAAAAGAGAAGCGATTGCGATCGCTTGAACAATTATCCCCCTTTCTTTCCGACTCGCAAGTGTTGACAGTGAAATAGGTTTTTCATCGTTTGGCCGATATCAAAGTTTTTCTTAAACAAGCAAAAAACCTGCACAAATTTTGGAAAAAAATCCGCAAATATAAATAGATTCGAAAAAAGCTTGCAAGCTATGCACAAAAGAAAGAAATCTGCATTTCACAGACAATTCTGTACATCTGGTATCCCTGTTTTGTGCTGCCTTTTAGTTGGTCTAACGCTTGCAGGTTTTTCTCTCTCTGAGTTTTTGGTTTGCGATACAATTTTACGATTATCGGGACACTCTCACTCACAAGGTGATTCAAACCAAAAATTTTCGTTCCACGGCCCTATCGGATCGGGAGACGATAATGAATTAGCTATTGAAACCGATGAGTGAATCGAGAAAGCGTATGAACAAGCGACGATAAACTCGCGTACAGTTAACAAGCTATAAAGTTCACGGAGTATTCTTTCGGCAGTTTATTTGTCACAGAAGTTCTCTTCTCGAGAGACGATACAAAACATCGCGTATTATGCGTGATCAGAATCCAATAGGATTCTCTCATGATAATTCTCTGATACGATTTTAACCATCCTTGGCCACCTTGTCGTCATCAACTAATTACCTGTATACGAATTAGTACGACTTTCGTTCACGCACAGCGACAATCGTGTTCGCTGCATACTGCAAGAGTCAGGCATCTTGTACTAGTTATCTTCGGGAATTTGTAACAAAAAATAACATTTTGACGTAGGACTACGTCTTTGTTTTCTATACTAGATTACACTTTGTGAAATTGGAAATGAAATTGGCAAATGTCGCGTCAGATTTCAAACGATTATAGCGAGAGAACGACTTAATGCATCTTAGTCATTTATATGTCGGTGGATAGATAAAATGTGTAACAATTTTCTGATATAATGTTCAACATTGTTGCTTTACTGCTTAATAGTGGAAAAAGGTAAAAAGTTCCAAGGTCAAGCTTTCCCATATATTTCCCTCGTAACATGGACGAAATAAATTCCACTGCCTACATGTTTTGACTCAACAAAGTATTTTGGTTTGTTCCTATTTCTCCAAGCTGTGTGGCCACGCCTTAATGGCAAAAATCTACGCTGAACTCGATACAAAAGACTGCGTGTAGAAAATTCAGCTTCAGTCTAGTTTTTCACAATAGGGAATGGGGTATAGCTGTTAGAGGTACGCGGCATTGAAAAACGAGAGCTGCATACGAGTCAACTTCCGGTTACCGCGGAGCATGTTACCTTTATTTTGCATACGGCAGCAACAGTTACCATCGTATGCTGTAGGATAGTTTATGGAATCGGTTCTTTTCAGAGATGAGAGTTATGAGAATTTTCGCAACTACTGCTAGTGTAAAATTTTCATGTATTCATGCATCGTTAGTTTCATAATAACGACCACCAAATAAAAACGGTAGTGTTGCCTATGAACAGTTTATCGCAGCATATAATGTATACATTTAGTCCTACGTCACCATTTCATACAACCTCTGAGGCTGTATACCTTGTAGTATTTTGTTAACTTTACGTGCTAGATCTATGAAACTAGTTATAGCGTTTCACTGCATAAAATACGATATTCTTGACATCGACAGAGCTGGTAGCGACTGAGTGACTCGAAAATAACAACTTTATAGAGCAAATGGCTGATGAAAGAGACCAAAAAGAACTCGAAAGAGAATGAGTATCAGAATTGCATCATAAATTCAAAACGATGATTTAAACGAGAAATGGAAAACGATACCATTCTAGATAAAAAAGGGACTTGAACATCTTTCGTTGAAAAAAAAGAGAGTAGCTTGAAAATTGATACCAAGACTTTAAAAAGATTCCTGCTACCAGCCCTAATTCTACATAGTTTTATGAGAAAGTCTTTAATCTTTGGGACAACACTCTACGTTTGGTTTGTGTGCTTAGTTGTATCATCTGACACCGGTTCTTTAAGCTAGGAGGTGTATGAGATCCTGCCATGGAAGACAACGCAGAACTTTCGTTTTTGGTATCGAGCCTTGACTGGTATGGTAACGACACTGGTGCAGCATACTCCAAGAGGCTGCAAATCAAAAAGCAATAGTGTTTTTAGATATCTTCGAAGTCAGGGGTATTCCGTCTAATAAAACAGTAAAATGTTGTGGGTTGCGAAACCGACAGAATGAAATGATGTTGCATTTATTCACGATAACTTCCATACCGTTTACTAAGCACCAATACAATAAGTTACCTACATCACGCTGCAGAGCATCACGGTCAGAGGCTGATGAAATAGTGCATGAAATTTTAAAGTCGTCGACAAACAATAATTTCTGGGAAGCAATGCAGTAGCAAATATCACTTACAAACAGTACGAAGAGTAGCGGTCCTAATATGCTGCCTTGGGGTACACCAGAAGTTATAGGAAAGCAATAGGATGGACTTCCTAGAACATTGACACAAGTCGGTCGACCCGTCAGATATGGAAACAACCAATTTCAGAGTGACCACTCAAGGCAGTTTTCGATTTCCCGCTTTTTCCCGGTTATATTTCCTAAATTTCCCGGTGTTTTTAATTTTTAAAATATTAGGAAAACATCAATAATTTTCGCTCCATCTTACAAGTTTTCAAATGACATCAATTTTATATCATGCATTTAGCGTTGAAATACGAACTATTTGATCTATTTTATATATTATTAAAAATGAAAATCACTTCCCAATTTAAAATTTTGAAGACAGAATGCTGCAATTGCGGTTCTATTTTTTGTTTCTCAAAGGACATTTTAATTTGAATGTCCTAGATTTTTTACTTTTTGTAGAGCAACACTTTTGTTTTCGATATTAAAAAAATCTGTTAAACCTTTATACAAATAGCTGTTTAATAGACATTTCTTCAACAAAATTCAATCAAAAGGGCGAACAAAGAATAAAAAAAATCTACATGATCTTTCCACATTTCTGCGAAAAACTGAATGTAAAAAATTTTGAACCTAACAGAGTTTTAATTTTTTTATTACTATTATTACTAACGGATTTTTAAAGATATTTTTTGAGTTTCCGAACTGTGTCTTCCTAGTAGATTGGCCACTCTGCAATTGGTTATCCATTCGGGTAGACTTTTCTCAACATCTAGCATGTGCGGAACCTTTGGTAAAGTCGATACATATTGTATCTACTTATTGGCGTTTTTCCATGTGTTTTAAAATCTTAGTCACATAATACATGAGGTTGGAGACTGTCGATCGCACAGTGGGGAATCGCTGGCCATCAGCCAAAAATTTTTTTTTCGTTAGCTGTTTCATAATATTTTTTCTTTATTGCTATAATATTCAAGTGTCTAAATCCAAAATTTGGGCGCAATATCATGAAATCTGAATTTTTTATGACTTTTCAAAGCTTGGTGAACTGACGTTTTTTGTCTTTTTTTTTTTTTTTGAAAAAATGTACATTACTTTGAAACGCTCTGTAGCTTCAATGATAGCTTGGATTTTTTTGACGTCAAAGGAAAAGTTGTTGCAAATATTGTGCAAAACAAATCCTTTTCATTAGATATTGTAAAATTTGGTCATAGTAGGCCTGACACTAGAAACAATTCGCACTCGTTTGCATACAAAAGTAAAGCACACATTTTGCATTATGAGAAGAAAACAAAGAGCAGTCGTCGCCCTCCGCATCTTTTCGTATTCATTAACAACGTTTTGTGATTTCAGTGTCTTGGTTTTCAAATTTATAAATTCGTTGAATTTTATTATGGAGGCTTCAACTTTAGCGGCACCACCTAACTCAATGTCTAGTAAGTTGTTAATTCATGGTGTTATACATGTACATATTTAAATGTCCTCTTTCAATCATAGAAACCGGATTAAGAAGATAACATATATATGAAACAATGAAACATCGAAAATTACTAGAAGAAATGAAAATTGCAGCGAAAGACATTTTTACTGCTAATAAGTATAATGAACTTCAAATTTTCTGGAAACAATTCAACACGAGATTTTAGCGATCACAGCGAAAGATGATGATGCTGATTTTTTCAATTTTTAATTAGTTTGTATTACTTGTTTTTTTAGTTTATTAAAAAATATATATATTTAGGCAAAATTTGTTTAGTTCGAGGGGTCGTCCATAAATTAAGTATTTTTTTTTTTCAATGGGGAGGACGCCCGGTGGCACTACTTGTGGTCAAAGAGCATATAATTCTATAAAAAAGGAAAAAAGTGTCAAAAAAGTTATAAAAATTGGATTTCGTGCTTTATGGACGGCCCAAACTAAAAATGGATGCCAAATTCGTGTTCAGCGCCCCAACATTATGTAAATACCAAGTTTTTGTCGCATTTATCGACACTTGTTTTTGCTTGGCCAGCCTTTGTATGGAGTCGCCCCACTGTGGATCGTTTTCAAGAATCCATGTTGATAGTCAGTAATAATGTGACAAACAGCTGAGCATAACAAGCAGTGAACAAATTTCTTTAAGACCTTTGAAATACTGTTTAAACCAACCCCGGAATGTGGAAAATATCTCGACCTTTTGTCTGCCGCTAACATAACGAATGGCAGGAACTATGTGAAAAAGTGTTTGCAAAAAAAGTTGTTAAAAACATAACAATCGTACAGTCTTTTGGCCCGATCATGTTTCCTATCATTACTTGCAGGATGCGCTAGAGTGGTATGGAACAAACAGTGTCACATATGTACCAAAGGAGATGAATCCATCAAACTGCCCTGATTCTCACCCAATCGAAACTTTCTGGATTTTGACGAGGGCGGAGCCAAGGAAACATATGAAACAAGCGGACAATTTCCGAAAAATCAAGAAACATTGGCTGAAAATGGTAAAACTGGTCGGAGGCACTGAGTGTTGTTAAGAAAAAGTTAGAGAACTCGCGTACCGTACCAAAAATAATACAAATTTAATTCAGATGGGAAAGAAAACATTATTATCAAGCTTACTTGAAAACAAAATGTTCAACAAACTCCTATTTATTTTGTTTTATTTAAAAATGAAAGTGTATTTATAATTTCCGGAACAGTTCAAAAGACAGTTTCGTGAACTAGACTAAGCACTAAGATAACACAAAAGTGCGTGAGTGATTGGTTGGTAATTAGTTCAAAATATTTGAGACGCTAATTTTTTAACTTTTAATTACACAGTGCAACAATTTTTTTGCATTGGCTTCTATGTATGATTTTTTGATGAAGTTTGATGCGAAAATAAATTTCCCGGAGTTTGAACATATTTCAACTTAAGGGGCGAAAATGGCGTCATTTTGAATTTTCGAGAAACCGGTAATTTTTGAGGTTTTTTCGACGCCATTTTGTTTTAAGATCATATATCAAAATTCCAAGAGTTTGTCCACATATTAACATCTTTTTACCCATCTTTAAAAAAAAACAGATCTTAAATCGGACAAAAACTGAGCTCAAAACGGTGATTCTACGAAACCGGTTTTGGCATAGTTTTAGTATATTTCATCTTATTTTGAGTAAAAAAGTCTCAGAAATCGAATGGTAGGTGTCTGATCTATGTAAAATGTCAGCAGATAAACCTACTTTTGTATTTTGGGGGAATTGGGGCAAAATCTACATTTTGCTGATTTGACTACCACTTTAAGATATTAGCGAATTACGCGAATTAATGCTCAGAAATAAACGATATTATTTTGCTTTGTGAAATATACCAAAACTATGCCAAAACCGGTTTCGTAGAATCACCGTTTTGAGCTCAGGTTTTGTCCGATTTAAGATCTGTTTTTTTTTTCAAAAGATGGGTGGAAAGATGCTAATATGTGGACAAACTCTTGGAATTTTGATATTTGGTCTTAAAACAAAATGGCGTCGAAAAAACCTCAAAAATTACCGGTTTCTCAAAAATTCAAAATGGCGCCATTGTTGCCCCTTAAGTTAAAATATGTTCAAACTCGGGGAAATTTAGTTTTGCATAGAAATACACAAAAAAATTATATATAAAAGCCAAGGCAGAAAAAAAGTCAATTTTTGTTGCACTGTGTTATTTTCGAAAAAAAAATCGAACACTTTGACCTGAATGACCCACATTCTTTTCAAGATTCGAGGTAAACTCGTTTTGTGCTAAGCGATAGTTAAACAGTTTGTCAAAATGATGTCTCTATGGTATATGCGTTGATGTCTTGATGTAAAAATATATTTTTGTGCAATACAAATGACGTGATTTTTCAAAATGTATGTTATACGGTTAGCAATTTATATTTATTATAGATGGTTAGCGACTCATATTTCAGTTATGTTATTAAACCAAGTAACATTTTCATTTATAACAACATTAATATCGATAAAAAATATTTCAGAACCCTCAACGATGAAGCAAATATCAATGGCACAACACTTAATTCGCCATTCATTCAACTAAGCCAAGACAGACGCACACACTTCTCATCAAAGCCATCATCAATTTCCTAGCGACTTTCGTACGTTCGGCAACAAATGACAAAAAAAATTGCAACCTTTTTCTTTAGTCGATTTCCATCGGTTCCTTCTCATTCCCCGGTTGCTGACCAGGCTGACCAAGCACAGCCCTCTAAGGGTGGTGGTGGGTACCGTTTCCCATTAGCTGCTCCTCTCCCTTCTCCTCTGTGGGCATTCCGGTAAAACCAAATCTAATTTCACATTCTGGTCACGTATCCATCCCGCCCGACCTGAGTAAGTGTCCGAGCGGCCAAAACCGCCAACTGTCACCACTACTATAAGAAATGCCACCAAACTTCCAGTACGAAACATGGTGTCATTAACCTTGGCAAAAATCATCCGAGTTTCATCGCTTTTTTTTTTGGCTCAGTAATGGATCCGTTACCCAAGTGACTAAGCTGTGATCGTTAATTTCAGGAGCTTCCAAAATCAATGAGACATTTTGCTTACGGAAGTCAACCGGACGTAAATCGAAATTTCATCAAAAATTTATTAAGTTGAAGTTTATCAGTTGACTTTACTGTCACATTGATGATCACGGTTTGGAAACTGTCTCTTCTAATCCATGGCTTAAGTTCACGAAATCGGTCCCAGCAGCGATGAGAGTGAACGAAAAAAGTAAAAAAAAAAATAGAACGCACGTTGACTGGCTGCATCAGTCAGCAGAGGAAGAACCTTATTGAAACACATGTGCGTTTTCTAAACAGAAAACAGTCGCTTCCGGTCTGCGCTGAGCTCTCCTTCCCCCCTCTGCCGCACCTCATCTTTGTTTTCCATTTCTCCGACCGTACGGCCGTACGTTTCATTCACTCCTGCCTGAGTTTTGGTATTTGGTCTATATTCACAACCCAACACCGATGACGCTATATGCTCGTTTGCCTTAAATCCCGGGGGTTGTCTGTTTGAACTGTAAACTGAACTGAAATATGAGCTGTTTGTATTTCGGCCGGGCGGACGTTGAACTGGCAACCCTGCCTGCGCTGCGCCGTGTACTAGAGGCGGTGGCTACGAAAAATTTCGCGAGAATTAGTAGCAATCGTTTGGGAAAGTGTCAAACTGCTTTCAACAGTTTGAACTGAAGAAAAAAGAAAAATGGCTTTAAAATTTCATTGAACTTTAACACTATTCCTCATGTGAAGAATGGTTAATAAGAGTTAATAAAAATATTTGAACAGCTCAGTGTGAAGCGTCTAGCTCTAGAGAGCTGTACCACAATAAGAGTGAGCGAGAGAGACGAAATTCCTTCGGAACAAGTGGCTGCCAGAACGGTAACGACAAACGGGTCTGCAAAGCAAATACACACACACCACCGCAAGTCGGAGAAACGCCAAAAAGTGTGTGATGTTGTGTGCGTGAGCTACTCAATGGGTGCCGTGAGCGCTGCTGTGTATGTATTGACGATGGATTGTTTACTCTGAGTACAGCGAACCAAGTTGCGATTGGTTCGATTCAAAATTGACACTACATTGCTCTCGCTCTTTCTCCCGTGTGCAGACTGGTGTTCACTTTCAACACAATCGGTCACTCAATTGGGCCACTCACTCACACACTCGCTTCTTAACCCTCCTGTGCATCATACACAACATTAAGTAGAAATAAGCTATCAAATATGCGGGGACTGCAAGTGTGTGTGCGGTACTCAAACTAAACGAAGAATAATAAGAGGATGATCCACCATCAGTAAGAAGAAAACTCCGGTGCTGCTGCTGCTGCTGCGACAGCTATGAAGAAGCAAACCATCAACGAGACACAAAAAAGAGGAAAAGACATGTCATTAGGCTTGTTGGCAAATAGGCGACTGACTGCTATTAGATTGGGTTTTTCGCCAAATTATTATGATGTATTTCTATAAGAATCAAGTTGCGCAATTTTTCTAGGCTGAAACTAATAGTATGAACCAGACAACAGGATGAGTTAGCAGTGAAAAGTGAAATTTTGTTGATTTACGCCAATCAAAAGGGCAAATTCAATCATATTTTTTTGTTTTTCGACTGGGAACTTCAGCATTAGAACAGTCACCAAAATTACCGTGGAAGGGCTCTCTCAGTTTTCCCGCTTCAAGAACGAAACTTGCCCTATTGGTGCGCTTGTGGCTTGTTTTGATCATCCATATAGCCTGATAGAAGCTTTTGCCCACAAACACGGCAGAGGGAACGGCTCCCTCGTTCACAGCTCAGCGCCACTGGTCAGCTCTATTCTTGTATCTCTTTTATCGATAGACGTGCGATGTCTTCTCCAATATCTTATCCACCGGAGCACAGCCAACGGCAACCCAAAGAAGCTCGCAACGCGCCGTGTGCGCCTCTGTGCGAAGAAACAACGAAGGCCGGAGAGGCTACTTGTGTATAAGGCGTATATTTTGCTTTTCCCTATGTCTTCGTCGCTGGTGTGTGCCAGCCCTGCACTCCCTCCGTCAGCATCAACGCCACCACCAGCACCAGGCACCGTGTCCAAAAGCAACGGCGGCAGCATCATTCAGTAGTGCCTCCTTAGTCCAGGCGAGCGAGACTGGCAAGGGCACGACGACGATTGCCAAGGCAGGAGAATGAGGAGGCAAAGATTCCATTCGCGACAAGCAGGGCCCCTCAGGCTTGGATCTGCTCTTCTTCTCCTTCCGAAAGGCGAATATGAAGATCCGAAACAAACAAAACCAAATCGAGCGAGCTTTCATCGAAAAATACTCGCGCGCACATACATTCAGCCTGCCTTTTCGACTAAGGACAAGCGTAGAGGCCATGTCAAGACAGGAATGATGGGATAGGTGGCAGGAAGAACGCGGGACAGCGAAGGCTGAACGTTATAAGAAAAATATCTTTGTTAGGGCGTTTCTTTCCCACGCTACTTTCTCCGTCATCATCGTCGTCTTATAGCCCAAGAAGTCGTCGGGACTCGGGTGACCGATGATGGCGATTACGGTGGTGTTGGTGACGCGGTAACGGAACGGAAGAGCTCTGCCATCATCGCCGAGAGCCTGAGCGTTCGAGGTCGACTCGACCGGTGTCGTCGTTGTCGCAAGGCACGCTTCCCGGTTCTGTAAGGCTCTCTCATGCTTTCTGATACGATTGGCGCGGGAGAAGTAGGAATTTGAACAAGTTTTCCTATTTTATTTCTTGGCCATGATCAATATTTTAAGAGGCTATTAGGATGTGGTCGAACAGCAGAAAAAAGCTTCACTTCGACGGTGGGAAAATCAACGCTTCAGGAAACTGGAACACCAATAAAGCAACGTTATCCTGTAACCCTCTTTACGGGGTGTTCCTGGGTGGCCTTCGCTACAGAAGTAGGCGCTGTGTGCGCTGGTGGGTGCGTTGTGAGTGTAAACAATTATTAAAATTTATTCCTATCATGGACACTGCCATCACACAGCGCCACCGTCGCACTTAGTCAAGGCTAAACTGCGTAACGCAGCCTGACTGTGTGTGTATTCGTCTTCAAATTTTGGATCAGTTTGCAGCCTGTTATCAGTGTGTGTGCCGAGTGACAGTCGGTCTCGGTTCCCGGAAGTGAGCCAAATATCGTCGAAAGACGAGACACGCCATACGCGCAACCAGGCAGGCAGGGAGAATGTGTTAAATGTCTCCGCACGCTTGTACGTATCCGAATATCATACATTCACGCACGCACGAACGCATCGACGAGGATGGATGAAACCTGACATCCTGGAGCACACGAAACGTACTCTCTTACCTTGTTCTGTCAAGATTAGAGTCGAAAACCTAGTATCTCACAGGGATTCCTAGTCCGAATGCTAGATTCACAATAATTCATCCAAGAAAAAAACGTCATTCGCTTATATTGTAAGCTTGATTCAGATGCTTTCTAACGCACCGTCATTCTTCTCGTCTGCTGCTAATCCGTTATGTCCGACCAACGATGATCACGAATCGTATTTTCAACAGCTCATTCTTTTTTCCATGAAAAAAGAACTACCAATTCTTCTCTAAGCACATGTGTGACTGCACTAGTGGCTTATACGTAGATCTAGCGGTTAAATTCCTAATTCATTTTGACTTTGATAGTTTCTTCCTCTCGAACTTTAAGAATATACGATAAATTGCTGTCCTAGTCGTAGCCAAGAAAAACACAATGCTGTTCCCATGATTGTGCGCGAAAACGGGGAAAGTACTAGCAGTAGGTTTTACTTGCCGTCATAAAGTTTGATGACAATTCCACGGCAAAAAGCTTCTCAGCTTGCCTCGAGGTTTGATGCTGATCTAACAAATCAGTCTCCATATGTTCAAGTCCCGATTTGGAAAACAGCCATGGCCAGCAAAATTGTACTGTCTTGTACGTATACAATTGGACACGAAGTCTATGTCTAATATACATAGAAAAGTCAACTTTCGATTGCGGAATATAGCACCTTTTGGCAACTGACACTTAGGTACAGACGTCTGAAGCTATCGGATCTGAAAAACTATCCGCTGGACAAAGTATGCATGAAACACCAGGACTCTTGCAGATATGGTTGGCGTCATGACATATAAATCCATATTTTAGAGTACGGAACCTCAAAATCTACCAAATATTTGACAATAAACCGAAACTTGCCAGTTTTTTGTTCGTGCTGTCTTGCAAAAAGATCAGGTCACATTTATCACCAAATTTCACTTCAGGAATTGTGGCCGATGAAACGAAACAATAACCAGATTGTGGTCCGACTTTTAAGTGGTCTATCAGTATTTATGCACATTACTTCAATTCCGTCTCAACTTGTTAACGCATAGGTCAGTTTTGCCTATTGACTGCAGCTGGTTATCGCGTTTCGCGTTCAAAAATAAGAAGTTCATGGAAAAGCTATCCGAAGTGCGATAATGCGTGTTTTCCACTGCCTACTGGGGTGCTGCCGCTGCTAGAAGGCGATAGGATAAACACATGGCGCTCGGATGAGTGGTTCCCATTTGCACTGGCTGCACGGGTCGTGAAATTTTGCGATTTTTTTTACGTCTTCGCGATCCCCAGCAGCTCCCTCTTTCGGGACGATACACTGATAACACAATTCCCACGCAACAGCAGAGGAAAGAAAAAAAAGGGTGTCTCCCATGCTAATTTTGCACACATTCTTTCTCGCTCAGTAATACCCCGCCGCCACTCTCATCACTACTCACAAGAAAAACGAGAAGAAAAAAGTAATCGTGTGCTCCTATTGGTAGAGCTCCCCGGTGCTTTTTGGTTTGGGGGCTGATGATATACGTAGTCTGTTCTAGACTGTGTTTCGAGGGATGAAATCGAGAAGATGGCACAAGCTCTTGCACAACAGCGACGGCACGGCGGCGTACAGAAATTGAAGAAGAGCACCAGCAATCAGCAGCAACAGCAGCGGCACAAGTTCGGACTCTCTGATTTGAACAAAATGGCGGCTCGTGTAAACAACTACTATCTCACACCCGAAAATAAAAACATTTTTTTTCCTGACGTGCACTTGACTTGCTTGCGTTAGGTTCTTCCCCAAAAACGACCCAAGGGCCCCCAAAAGGGGTCATCTGATGCGAACAGGCACTGCTTATTGTGTATTGTATTCTTTTTTATTTTTCATTCACACTGGCCAAACATCACAGGTTCTGTTTTAGAGCATGTTGGAGTTAAGTAAAAACACTCTGATATTTTTTTTCTATCACTGTAACTATAATCATAGCACATTATTTCGGCAGCACCACTCAGGGTGGGCCGTAGAAAGCCAAGGCTCCGTTTGAGAAAAAAGCCCTACACCATCGGAACGGTCTAACGAGTGAGCGCGCGCACACGCACAGGGGTGAGGGTGTTCCGTCAGAAGGCACACAGAAAGGGTTGAATACACTAAATGTAGTATACTGTATAACAAAATCAATTTACTAACCGATGATCGAAGGGTCAACACTTGATAGTAGCAACATTTCAGCCGGATCAGCCAGATTCATAACATGCTGCTCATCTTTTGAGAATCACAACTCAGCGATTAAGGGCCACACACGCAGCCTACTCCAAGAGCTGCGAAATTCATCCCTCGCACTCAAATTGAGGAAGATCTTACTACTGCCGTTTGCCGTAGTCCGCTGGTAATCGTTCTGAACATATCAAATCGGTCACCGCACCCGCGCGCGTGTTCTCAAACGCACGACACTTTTCTTCTAGCCATTCAGCAGAGTCACGGCCAAGGCTCCGCGTTATACGCCCGACTTCCGGCCACTTGTCCACACACAGAGCACACCCAACTTCCGGTACACCATACAGGACCATTTTATAGTACTTCCGAAATCCGAAATTGCCGAAAAAAGGGAATTGTTGTTAATTCGACACCATTTTTCGCGCAATTATTAATCACAAAATATCCAAAGCAGTACCTCCGTCACTAACGCATCTAGACAAACTGCGAAGCGTGTGTCTGTGCAAAGCTGGCTACACATCGCCGAGCTCGGGCCGCGTGTGTTGGTGCCCTACTCAGGCACTCATTCATGGCTTCGGTCCGGATGTGTGCACCAGAGAGCACACACACTCCTGCCGAGCCGAGGTTTAATATTGGTTCGCGCGTTCCTAGAAGCAAAATACCGTAAGTGAACAAGGGGTGTGCACGGTGGAAGTAAGCGGACATTCTTCGCATTTCCAGACAGATCTCAGGGTTGCTAACATATCCTCGGCAGGAAAGTGCAACCAAAATTGACAACACAATATGAGTGTTGATGAAAGTGTTGATCGATCATTCTGTCGCTAGAAAACACATATTTGTAGATGACTGGACCCTAAACAAAAATTGATCGTCCTAGCGCAACCCTACAATAAAAGCCGAATCGACCGTCGGATTCGAACGAAACTCAACTCGTGCTCCTATCACCTTCGTCATTAGCAGCGATTAGCATGTGTTCGTGTGGTGTACGGTGAGTGATGCTCACGCGTACGCTACTGCATCCCACACACTGGCAAACATCACGGCGCACCGTTGCATGTTTGTTTTACGCTTGCTGTCCGTCTGTCTGTACGTTGTTTCGTTCATTCGAGCAACACCAACCGACCGTCAAACGGTAGTATTACTACTACTACGTACACGAGACGTGCGGTTTGATTCATAATATATTATATTCGACTGCGACGACGGCCACTACGACTACTACGACGACGACAAGAGACGAACAAAACTCACTCATCGCACCCATTCAATAAGGATCGGTCCGTGTACCGCGAGAGAGAGCAAGAGAGCATTCTCTCGTTCTCGCTCACTTGCATACACAGGCTGGCTCCTTCGGTACAAGCGGAGCAGCAGCAGAAAAGTACAAGGAAAAAAGGCTCTGAAAATACAACTTCTGCATAGTTTGCTCCCGCTACAACTGTACGCCGCCGCCGCCGCCGCTGTTTTCTGCCTTTTCCGAAGCAATGCGACTCCCATGACTTCCAAACAAAACTAGCAATCATTTTTAATCCGAATGTGGATGCAGTGCTGCGTACAGAGCAACAGAAGGAAAAATCGAAAGCAGCATTCACATTCACCCTGCTGCGGTAGCGGTGGTTCCCTTGGACGGGAGGAAACAGAGTGTAAACGCAACACGCACCTTCCCTAGGAGGAAAACTGTTTGATTAGAATTGTGAACCAGGTATCTAGGTCGCAGAATGGAACGACACTTGAGGAAAGTTTATTTTCTGTATCAAATACTACTGAAATTTTGAGCAAAGTCCTTGAATGCTATCTTGAAAGTTGACAGTATATTTATTGAACCAAAAAATCGATCATTCAGTGAATTATTATTGATAAAAAAGAATAAAGTTCTTGTAACTCGTTATTTTTTGCCTGATTTCGAAAATTTCAGGATTCAGCAACTTACCTACCTTCTTTCAAATTAGCATCAACAGTATGGAAGAATCGAAATGATTATTGAGGTCTAAAAACCTACAGCATTAGAAAACAACATGCAAGTGTGATTTTATAAAATTTACACTCATATTGCAATCATCCATCCCAGAAAGAAAGAAGAAGTTTCTTGGCAATCCACAGAAAATGAGTAAAAATTTCCAGTATACCTATAACTCGGACGACGGACTCGTAAAAGAAATCGTTTCTGCGATACTGACAGAATCTATTCAAATGGAAAACCTTCTCATTGATTTCTCAAGAATCCAAATGCAAGAATCCTTAGGTTTCATTTTGAATAATCTTTCTGATTGGCCTACACGCATTTGTGAACGGTCTGATTTGTGCTGGAAATATAATATATGGTTTATGAAAAATGTTAATTATTGTGGTTCTACACGTTGCGATTTTGAAATTTCATCGTAAAACTTTGATGTTACAGAGTATTGTAATACGCACAATGTTATTATTAACTTTATATAGGTGATAATGACGTCCTGGTTGAAGCAAACTTCTCGCGTCTCTGCGAACAGTTAACACAAGTGGATTGCAATATATTCTACAATATAAGAAAATTAAGATTAAGGTTTGACACAGTTGCGGTCCTCTTAAACATTTTTACGCGCCGATTTATCTGTGGAAAGCAGTGCCTGACATCCGACAACGTTCATCTCTTTTTCAAAATGTTTTACTATCTAATTTAATTCTGTAACTTGTTAATTCAGTTTTGAAAGTATACAAAACCTATGTCTGGAAGTAACACTGACCAAACACTTCTATCTGACAGTTAACAAATAAAAAATGTTTTATTGAGAAAGATTCCATTTCAGCAAAACTAGATTCCCTACTATGTTTGTTCGGTTTCCTCTG
Organism: Wyeomyia smithii; assembly: GCF_029784165.1. NCBI lineage: Eukaryota > Metazoa > Arthropoda > Insecta > Diptera > Culicidae > Wyeomyia > Wyeomyia smithii. Next base: position 31,764,327 of record NC_073695.1, on the reverse strand, counting down.
AGCTGAACCTGAAAGGATAAATAATTAAACATATAGGGTATCGAACGTCTTCGGCAGTCGTATTCTTCGGCAAGTTTTTACATAAAACTGCTGCAGAAAACCTACCGAAGAAAACCTCTGCCGAAGACGTTCGATAGCCTATATCAGCGAAATAAACTGAACACTGCGAGTGTACAAAGCCTTGCTTCAACTTCATAGAATGCGAGCGGAACTTCTTTATATATGCAAACCGAATTAAAAACTTCAACAATTATCACTAACGAGGACAGACTATCCGTCGTGACTGACGTCCCGGTTAGAATTAAGAGCCAGTTCGCGAGAGACGCAACCACCTTTCTGAGGGATGTTGTTTTGATGTTCTCCGATTGGGCTGAAATTTTCAGCGTTTGTTTGTCTATTCGAGGTAGAAAGTTTTGCAAAATTTATTTTTTTTTTCATTGAGGTTAAATGGGGTAAAACGGCTCTTAAAGATGATATGTCCAAAAGAGTTCAAATCGCAAAAAGTGCAACCTGATAATTTTTTCTAAAAATTTGTATTATTATTCTACACTAAGTATGTACTTCAAAACGAATGGTCACAATATTTGGTAAAGAGGTAACATGACAAAAAAATGCTTTTGAAAATTGTCAATTTTCGGAGTCTTCCAACTCTTCTCAGCATCGCTAGAAAAAAATATCTGAGTATAGCATTTTGTAGAGCAACTTAAGAGCCTTAATTTCAAGCACAAGCCAAGTGCACCAAATGGAGTAAAACGGCCTTAGAAGGTTTTTTTCCAAAAACCGTCGAAATCACTAAAATCACAATATTTCCTGCTAGACTTAATAGATTTTGCTGAAAATTTGCATTACTTCACCGTACCAGAACCATTTCCTTACCAGAACTTTTTACGTTACCAGATGATACGCCATTTGGGGTAAAACGTTCCTTGAAGATTTTTTTTCCAAAATGCCGTCAAAATCTCTTAAACTGCAAGAGCTCGGGTTAGACTAGGTAGATTTGCTGAAAATTTAGGTTATTACTCTGGCTAAAAAAATAAATTCAAGGGCAAGGTAACGAAAGTAACAAATAAATTTACATGACGAAAAAAATGTTCTCTTGGAAACAGCTTGGTGATTTTCAGTGTACTGTTTTCGCTACAGAAAAAGGTTCAGAACCCTAAGGAAGATGGTGTTTTGATGAACGTTGAAGACCATCATGAGCATAAATTGGTATGCACTACTGTTTAAGGTCGTGTTTTTTCAAATGATTGTTTATTTTCATTGACACAACAGCAACCAGAGCAACATAATTTTTTGGCCAACATTCTGGAAAAATAGGCGAAAAATGCGAGGAATGGTTCCACGATGACAATCAAATTTAAAAGCGAGTTTAAGTTAAAAGGATGAACATGAAACTAAAAGAATAATTTACTTCATTTGCTTCAAATATTGAAATATTGCAGTCTTTCAGCAACCGTCATATCGATAGTGTGTCTCGAAGCTTAGTGGATTGAGAAAAATTTTAGTTATTTTTAGTCAGGTTTTAAATGGTGTATCTGGATTTGATATCGAATGAAAGTTCTTCAGTTGTTTTATAAAATGCCACATTCGGCTTCTGGACTTTTTCTTCCTGTATAAAAACAGCACCACGAAAATCGTCTTTTCCAAAGAAAAAAAATTTTTTTCGTCATGTAATTTCATTTGGCAGTTTTGTCACCTTGCCCTTAAAGTTATTATTAAGCAAATTTATCAAGTCTAACCCAAGTTCTTGCAGTTTTAGTGGTTTTGACGGCATTTTGGGAAAACAATTCTTCTAATGTAGGTAGCTCTGGTAAGGTAGAGTGAGTACATAATTTTCAGCAAAATATATCAAGTCTTGCCGGAAATGTTGCAATTTTAGTAATTTTGACTATTTAAAAAAAAACAAACCTTCTAGGGCCGTTTCAACCCCATTTGGCGCTTTGGCTTATACATGAAATCAATGCTCTTGAGTTGCTCTACAAAACGCTATATTCAGATATTTTTTCTAGCGATAGATCCTGAAAATTGACAATTTTTAGAAGGAAAATGCATACTTTTCGTCATGTTACCTTTTTACCATATATTGTGACAATGCGTTTTGAAGTACTATTAGTGTAGAATAACACAAATTTTTAGAAAAATCCATCGGGTCTAGCAGGAGCTAATGCACTTTCCGTGATTTGGATGTTTTTGGACATATTAACTTTTAGAGCCTTTTACCACCACTTAACCTCGGTGAAAAAAATTAAAATTCTGCAAAACTTTCTACCTGTAACTTAAGTTTTCGACTAGAATTGATGTATTATCTAAGGGATTCATATTTCGGCTTGCAGTCTAATGAATTGCGTTGATTTCTATCTGCTCATCACCAACGTTTCGGTCCTTCTATGGGACCATCATCAGGGCCTAAAATATGTTTCACATTTTACGTACAAATTGATTTACCTACCTAGAATAAACAAACAAACGCTGAAAATTTTAGTCCAATCGTAGAACATCAAAACAACATGCGGTTGAGTCTCTCGCGAACTGGCTCTTAATTCATAGTATGAATTTCATACGTGGCTTTTTACGTGGATTACCCAGAAAAGTTTTTTTTACGCAGCATATCTTTAATTTTTCATTTTCAAACCGTTTATTCAGAGTATTCGATAAGTTTACTTAATCCAATTACTGAATATTCACTGATTTGGCCTAACTTTTCTACATTTTTTTATTTTTAGCTCGATTCACAGGCAGAAACAACACAGCTATGATTCTTTTTCGAAAGTATTTAGCAGAAATGATTAAAAACCTTCAGCAAATGATTTTTTTTTACTTTATTAAGGTGGCTTTTACCCACAGGCTGGTTCGCCACCAAGCAAATGAAATGTTTTTACGCGGATTTGACAATTTACGTAGTTTTTTCTACGCGGATTCCGTATTTTTTTACGCGCTACGTAAAAGAGCATAAAGAGACTTTAGTGTATATCCGAACAAAAACATAAGTTTCGCATAGATTCCCTAGAATTTCTCCCATTGGAATTGTTGGCATCCTCGATAAGAAATTCTAGAGAAGGAATTCTCAAGACTGCTTAGTAGGGTGTCCTAAATGAATCGATGTTGAAAAAGTCAAGGTCCTCAACCCTAAATTGAAAGATAATGTCATTTATAGTATTTTTGTAGTACATTTCGACTTTCTAATAAATCATTTTCAGGTGATACCAGCCGGGAGATTAGAAGAATTATTATCGGAGGAAGTAGTGCCTACTACGGGCTCCATAAAAAACTACGGTCGCGAAATCTGTGTCTCCACATCAAGTGTATTCTGTACAAAACCCTCATAAGACCGGTCGCTCTCTACGGGCATGAGACGTGGATAATGCTCAAGGAGGACCTGCGAGTGCTCGGAACTTTTGAACGTCGAATGCTACAATCTTTGGCGATGTGCAGGAGAACGGAGTCTGGAGGCGTATGACAAACCACGAGCTTGCGTGCCTTTAGAATGCCGGATAGCTACCCTGCAAAATGGTGTCAGCTTCAAGTCCGGTAGGAACAAGTAGACGAAGGGCATGGACTGAGTAAATTGGTGGTGCTACGTTATACGGACCATGTCTTAGGATGTACGGCCATTTAAGTAAGTAAATTAGCGAAGAATTATTTTAAACAGCTTCACGGAAAGAAATTTCATCTCCCCACAGCACCGGGGGATGCCCTCGCCATGTGCTAGCTTGTTTTCACTGATAAATTTGCACGGAAACTAATGATCTGTTAAGAAATTTGCAGCTGTGGACGGGAAACCAAGGCTTTTGTCACGAACAAGACTACTAACTCAAGCGAAAGTACCTCAAAAAGCGAGTTCTATCATTGATTAGGGCACACAGAGGTCCAGCTAAGCTTTGGAAGGATTTGGTAAGCTTCCGCTACAGCCGGAAGGTGGTACAGTGGAACCGTGATAACAACGTGGATTTCTGACAAAGGCTCTAATTACCCCCAATTCCGTTCAATCGAAAAGTACTGAGGAAAACGAGAACACTTTTACTTTCAGTAATTTTAACAGGCAGCTATGTTAAAGTTTAAAGATAAAAGTTGAAAGCGCAATGGAGGGAGGAAAAATTACTTTGAACATTTTTGATGCTGGTCAAATCCATGTTTAAGATATTTAGTAGGCCTCGGTCCGAATCTCTTGAAATTCCACCAAATTCAATGCAAATTTTAGCAAATGTACTTACAGTCCCTTTGTTTTAGCTATATTTCAAATAGGTGCAAATAAGTTATTCGATAATATCGAATTGCTCACTCGATGCGTAATTTGTACCTATTAAACCTATTCTAAATATTAACTTTGGGAAATCGATGGAAGTAGCGTTGCGTAAATGCGTAAAAATAAATGCGTGAATTCCGGAATCCGCCTGAAATAAACCGCGGTAATTCTGAAATCCGCGTGAAAAACTCTATTTGATAAACGTTTTTAATCATTTCTGCAGAATTCTTTCTAAAAAGAATCAATAGCAGTGTTATTTCCGCATGCGAATCAAGCTGAAAATCAAGAAAACATATGAAAAGTGTTAGGCCCAATCAGTAAATATGTATTAAGTAGATTAAGTAAACTCATCTGACACTCTAAATAAAAGATTTGAAATAGAAAAACCTATAAAAACATACCGCGTATAGACTGTTCCGAAAATTATAAATACATCTCCTTTCTTGAATAAAACAAAAAATACAGGATTTTTCGGGTCATTTTATTCTGAAATATAGATAATAAGTGTTTTCTTTCCAGTATCAATTCAAGTTGGGATTATTTTTCGTAGGATACGCGAGTTCTCTAACTTTTCTCTTAACACTACTCATAAGCTTTTGCACAGTGTGTTCTCCGACCATTTTTACCACTTTAAGCCAATCTTTCTTAAATTTTTCAACATTGTCCGCTGGTTTGACATATTTCTTCAGCTTTGCCTTGGTCAAAGCCCAAAAAGTTTCACTAGGGCGAATTTCATGGCAGTTTGGAGGATTCATCTCCTTTGGGACACATTCGACATTATTTGTTTTATACCACCCTAGTGCATCCTTAGAGTAATGGCAGGAAGCAAGATCGGGCCAAAAGATTGGAGGATTGTTATGCTGCTTAACAATGGGTAACAACCTTTTCTGGAAACACTCTTTCACGTAAATTTTACCATTCATTGTGTCATTCGTAATGAATGGACGAGATATTTTCCCACATTCACAAATGGCCTGCCAAACCATTACCTTCTTGCCGAATTTTTCGGTGTAAATGGCTTTCACTGGTCCAGGAACATCCTTTCCCTTCGGTGTTGTATAAAATTGCGGTCCTGGCAGAGTCTTATAGTCCAGTTTTATGTAGGTTTCGTCATCCATGATAACACACCCCATTTTTTTGGTCAGAAGTTTGTCATAAAGCTTCCGAGCTCTCGGTTTCACAGATTCAGCTTGTTTTGGATTTCGTTTTGGCTGCTTCTGTTTCCGACGGGTCTGCAGACCCATTCTCCCCTTGGCACGCATAACGTTACTCGCCGAGGTTCCAAGCTTTCTCGCCACATCTCGTACTGATACTGAAGGATGCCGCTTGTAGTATTTCTTAACCTTTTTGTCCATTGTGGGAGCAACAGGCCCGGGTTTTCTACCACGTCTTGGGGCATCAGTGAATGTGCACTCTTCATAATACTTTCGCAATGCGGTTTGAACTGCTCCGACACTTATACCTTCTTCTCTGGCTAATTTTCTTTTAGAAAGACCACTCACGGTGCCCCATTTGTGCACAATTCGCTTTCTCTGCTCGAGAGAAAGGCCTCGCATTTTCAAAATTTCGCACTAAAAAATGACAGCATCTGTTTCTTCTGGATGTAAACAACAGGACGCAGCCAACGTTTGGTTGAATACTGCACGTTATTTGAAATGACAGTTGATCGTAAGTGTAATTATAATTATCGGAACGGTCTATAAAAAACGACTTTTCTGGAAAATTGCTAAATCTGCGTAAGAAATACGTGTTAAAAATTCCGTAAAAAAAGACCTTCGTGTATACTCACTCTCACATCTAGCGCGTATCTGCTTTATTGACACTTACCTGAAAAATAAAAATAGAGTATGTTAGCATAGATCAATCCTTAAATTAATGAGTTATAACTATCAAAAAATACATTGTCTCGAACAGTTGGATCAATTTCCAAATTCAGCATAATAAAAAGCAGAAAAACTTTATTTCTTATCAAGCTGTTTGATTGAATTTTGCTCTAATTTCTGTTTCAAATTTGATCTACGCTTCACAGCAACGCGTTTTTCTGTTTGAACCTTCCTAGTCCGAGCTACGAGAGTTTCAACAGGAAGTACAAACTAAACTCTTAGACTCGAATTTTATTACCTTGATGAGTACCAGCCTGGCTTCTTAGCTTTCAGGCCTGAACTCAAGAAGCCATTATTGAACAAAAGTAATAAAGTGATAAAACCTGCAGCTGCTACCAGCTTGTCCCCTGGCTGGGTGCTACAATGTATGAACATACCAAGTGTTGAAAGAAGCGATATTCATAAAACATGACAATTAACGTTCAATTTGCATAGCTCATCATTCTACTTCCGATCGGTCTTCGGGGTTTAGCAGTTGGAGGATGCACTCGTCAATATGTGGGCTACTAGTGTGCACCGGAAAGTGCCGTTAACGGCTCTGTGTTGGGCTCCCTAGCCTGCTGCTCCCGTGCCTTGCCTCTTGGCAGAGATTCATGCATTCCACAGCGTTCCCAGCTAACGGGTGCTGCTACCCGATGGTCAGTTGCGGTCGTGCTAGAGTAATTCAATTTGAAAAAGTAGTTTAGCAGAAGAGGCGAAAAGTAGATATTAAAGACTGATAACCACATCAGTTGTTGAGCGCGCTAACTGGTGTTGATGTTGCTGGCGAACCAATCGAAATGTTAGCACTACTCTCTGACTCTGGCAGACTTTTTGCGGACGGCAAGGCCGACAAAACGACGGGTGCGGCAGGGAAAAAATAAACAGATCTTAAGAAACTGCGCAAAGACGAGTAAGATGAAATCGATAATTAGTGAGGAAGGTCCGGGAGGGCCAATCGAGCGGCGGCGGCTGGGGCGGATGAAAGGGAGGACTGTGACGGTGAAGACTTGCTAATACTTTGCCAATCTTTTATCTCGCGTCTTTCATCTCGACTTTCAGCAAACTTGCTGGAATGATTCGTATGTGTGTGCATGATATCCAATCCGATCGGACCGGCTAGCTAGTTGATGCCACAGGCAAGCTGGCAGGCAGGCAAGCAGACCGACCGGTCGGCAAGTAAGTGGAACTACACGACAGTGAATTGTAAATAGTAGACCATTCGGTGCCATTCCTGTGTGATTTCACCCCGCACAGTGAACGCAGGCAACGGCTTACGATGGTTAAATTAGTAGGAGAGAGTTGAAGGCTATTTTCACCGGTAAAATATTGCAGTTAGTTTAAAGTAACAATATCACATTCAATTTCAAACTAATATTGGCAATAAATTTCAAAAACTGTAAGAGAACAAAGATTCATAAAATGTAGTTGCAATTACTGAAATATGAGAGCTATATGGGTCCATGTTACTGAATTCAGATCCATGGCCGTATCGCTGCAAATATAGCATTGAGTGTTATGCTTTCCACCCCCGCCAAATTTTTCATACAACTCCCACTTTACCCGCACATTATAGATAGTATGTGTCTTTTCAAGAAGACTTAAATTCTTAACCTCAGTGTGGTTAAAAAAATGTAATAACTCACAAGGGAAATTCTAGTTCTCTAACTATTTTGATATATTACTTGGGTAGGGGCTATGCCAAGCAATTCTGTCAGAGTAATTATGATCGCATCACCGGTTTGATCGTTGATGAGACCTTTTAATCTTTTCAGTTAGATACTGAATAAGACGATTCGGATACCTCTATGTTTGGACCAGTAAGTGGCATTCGCCTTTTCGACCAATATGATAAGTACTTTAACGTCAGAAACAAACGTCAAACGTTTAAAATGTTAAACTCTGAAGCAATAGTTACCACTATAGGTGGAACGTTCTCCTTTTTTAAGCAATTTGATTGGATATTTTATTTTTCACTCGGTTGGCAAAATGGCTGGACACGTGTAACTTGAGACCCTAATGTGGCCATTCACCTCTGTCCAGCAACTTCTATCCCAACCTCCACGTGGTGCCGACCGGAATACGAGTAACCTTAGCGGAGATCGGGTAACCAACCCCGGTGGAAACTATGGTCGTATGCTGACTGGGAAGGGGGTCGTACGCGGCTGTATCCTCATAGGGGCGGCGTACAACAGCGTCTGACCCGGAGCGGGCGGCTGAATTATGGAATGCTGTAGAGGTGGGCAATCCGCTCACGAACTGATCTAAAGAGCTGGTTCTTCAAAGTGAGTGAGTGATCTATCGCTCTTTTTAAAAGAGCGGTAACTCACCCCTTACTTCAAGCAAAAAGCTGAAGCTGATTTGGTTGATCAGACACCGCAAGCGAGAGCCATATGAATGTTTTACACCCCAAGCGCAACGCGGCGTGCGACACTGCAATAGAACTTCCAGAAAATAGCTGCCTGCTCTCCTATGCATAACCATCCACCCGCCGCGGGAATAAAAAATAAAATCTACTTGCCACAGTTCACACACAGCACACGGGCAGGCTAACGCCGGGACGCAAACGAAAAGTGGAACGAAAAGAGCGAAAGAACTGGTTCACTGATCTTTTGAATCTATGCAGACAACCCGCTCCCGAGCTGATCTGAAAATCAGTTCTTTAAAAGATCGAAATCTTCTGATCGCGAGCGGATTGCCTGCGAGCTGAACAAAAGAGCCATCGGAAGAACCAGTTCTTCTGAGAGCGAAAGATTTCGCTCTTTCAAAGAACTGAATCTTTTGATCAGCCTGCGAGCGGATTGCCAGATCAGTGAATCAGTTCTTTCGTTCTTTTCGTTCCACATCCATTCGTGTGCGTACTCGGCGTTAGTCAACCCGTGTACCTGTGTATGGACTGTTGCAAGTTGTTTTTTTTTGCATGCTCTTGCGGCTGGCTGGGTGATGAGAAATGCAAGTCATGCATCTCAGGGCAGACGTTTGGTGGCAGCTTGTTTCTGGGAGTTCTATTGTAATTTTGCGCGCGACCTTGCGCTTGGCATATCGGGTGTAAAGCTTTCACCTGGCTCTCGCTTGCGGTGTCTGATAATTAGCTACACTGATCAAAACCAAAAACTATGTAGGACCTAAAAGAGCGAGTGAGCTGTTAAAAAGAACTAGTTCATCTTAGTGAGCGGAACCGCTCTGATCCGCTCACTATAGTGAACCATTTTTCCCACCTCTAGAATGCTGTATCCCGCCAGCTACACCTAAGATGGCAGCCCCATCAGCAGGATGTAGGTATCGCGACCCTGGTAAGGTAGCATACCGAAACCTTTCATCAACCACGAACAACGATTTTAGAAATACGGAACGGATCAATCGGCAAAGACCTAGGCTACGAACACGGAAAAAGATTAAGGTAAACGATTGGAAATTGGGTACTTGGAACGTCCGATCTCTCAATGAACCGGCGCGGACTGGCTTGCTTGCTCGAGAACTACAGCGGCAGGGAGTCGAAATCGCAGCGATTCAGGAGGTTCGGTGGCCAAATTCCGGAGAAAGGGAATTCCGTACAGTAGACCCTACTGCACGCACTTCTTTCAAGTACCACATCTACTACAGTGGCGGCAAAGCAGCGGAACGGGGCGTCGGTTTCGTAGTGCTGGGAAATCAGAAAACAAGAGTCATCCGGTGGAGGCCCGTAGATGACCGTATATGCGTGTTGAGGATTAAGGGCAAATTCATCAACTACAGTTTAATCAACACCTACTCACCGACAAACGACAAATCCGATGAAGTCAAAGGTGAGTTCTATGACAAGCTCGAGCGAATATATGACGAGTGCCCAAAACACGACGTAAAAGTCGTCATCGGAGACGCAAACGCACAGGTTGGAGGGAGGAATTCTTCCGTCCAATAGCCTCCACTCGTCAACCAATGAAAACGGCCTGAGGCTGATGAACTTCGCCGCGGCCAGAGGAATGGCCATATGTAGCTCCTATTTTCCACGTTTGAATATTCGGAAACACACCTGGAGGCATCCAAATGGAGAAGCCTGCTCCCAGATCGATCACGTACTGATTGACGGTCGGCACTTTTCGGATGTTACTGATGTTAGGTCTTTTCGGGGACCAAACATTGACTCTGACCATTATCTCGTCGTTTGTAAGATCCGCGCACGGTTGTCGAACGTGCTGAAATCTCGCACAGAGAGGACGACGCGTTTCAACATTCAGCGGTTGAAAGCTGATGGCGTGGCAGCAGAATACGCCAGAGAGCTGGATCAACGGATCGCAGAACAGCAGGAGGAAGGAGTGAAAGGCATAAATGGGCTGTGGAGCAGTATTCACGGCGCCATCGAAACGACTGCGAGAGAGGTGGTAGGTATGACGCGTGGAAGGCAGCCTAACGGCTGGTTCGATGCCGAGTGCCAGAGAGCGACAGATGAGAAGAACCGTGCCAGGAGCCGCATGCTCACTGCGGCTACGCGTCAGAACAGAGAGAGGTACAGGGTGGCAAGAGCTGCTGAAAATAGAACCCACCGTCGGAAGAAGCGCGAGTACGAGGAGCAGGTGCTCGCCAGCGCAGAGGACAGCTCTGCTTAAAACGACGTGCGGAGATTATATAGAACTGTTAACAGAGTCAGAAGCAGGAATTTCCCGGTGCCGGTCATGTGTAATGACAAGGACGGCAACCTGCTTACTGATAAACCGACGGTTGCAGCCAGGTGGAAGGAGCATTTTCAGGCGCTATCGAACGGTGAGGAGCAGGATAAGCAGAGCAGGAACAGGATGACGATTATGAGTGACGAACAAGCTGTGGAGCCACCAACACAGGAGGAGGTGAAAAAGGCGATTAGTGAGCTGAAAAACGGCAAGGCCGCTGGGAAGAACGGTATCCCGGCCGAACTTCTAAAAGCGGGAAGCGAGCGGCTGTACTATGCGGTCCACCAGATAATACTAAGAATCTGGGCGGACGAACAAATGCCGAACGACTGGTTGGAAGGCCTCATATGCCCTATCTATAAGAAGGGCCATCGATTGGATTGTGGCAACTATCGAGGGATAACGTTGCTCAACTCCGCATATAAAGTGCTCTCCCGTATCCTGTTCTTCAGATTGAGACCGCTAGCGGAATCCTCTGTTGGCGAATACCAGGCTGGTTTCCGACAAGGGCGTTCCACGACGGATCAAATTTTCACCCTGCGACAGATCCTCGATAAGTTCCGGGAGTACAACTTATCGACTCACCATCTGTTTGTGGACTTCAGGGCGGCATACGACTCAGTGAAAAGAAACGAGCTGTGGCAGATCATGCTGGAACACGGTTTCCCTGCGAAACTAATAAAGCTGAGTCGTATGACACTGGAGGGATCAAAATCGTGCGTGCGGATAGCTGGCGAGACATCAGCCGCGTTCGTAACGTTGGATGGACTGAAGCAGGGGGTTGCGCTCTCCAACCTACTGTTTAACATCGCTCTTGAGGGTGCAGTACGAAGAGCAAACGTCGAAAGAAACGGTACGATCATCACAAAATCTCACATGCTTCTTGGCTTTGCGGACGACGTCGATATCATCGGTATCAACCGTAAGGCCGTGGAGGAGGCCTTCGTACCTTTTAAGAGAGAAGCAGCGAGATTGGGACTTGTCATTAACTCTGCCAAACGAAGTACATGGTAGCTGGTAGAGAGCGTGGGAGTCCCCGTGGTGTTGGTGCTGAGGTGGAGATAGATGGGGAACGATTTGAAGTGGTTGACGAATTCGTTTATCTTGGTACGCTTGTGACATGTGACAACGATATGAGCCGTGAAGTGAAACGACGAGTTGCAGCTGCGAACAGGGCTTTCTACGGACTGCGTAACCAGCTAAGGTCCCGTAGTTTGCAAACTCGCACAAAACTAGCGCTGTATAGGACGCTAATACTCCCGGTGGCCCTTTACGGACATGAAGCATGGACGCTGAAGGAAGCTGATCGACGAGTGCTCGGAGTTTTTGAGCGTAAAGTTCTGCGATCGATACTTGGCGGTAAACTGGAAGATGGAGTGTGGCGCAGACGCATGAATCACGAGTTGTACCAGGTATACAAACATGCTGATATAGTGAAGGTAATACAGCGGGCAGGCTTCAGTGGGCTGTAGCCATGTAGCCAGGATGCCTGACGAGAGAGCCGCCAAAACTATCTTCAGTAGAGAACCAGGAAGAGGCCGTCGACTCCGTGGTAGGCCTCGCACGCGGTGGATGTGCGCGGTGGAAGAAGATGCACGATCTGCTGGTGTACGGGGAGACTGGAGAACGGCTGCTCAAGACAGAAGAAGATGGACATCTCTAATTCGTTCGGCCCTGGACCGGTGAACGGTCCGTTAGCCAAAAAAGTAAGTAAGTATTTTCACTCATTTGAATTTCATCGCCTTCTTACTCAGCCAGAGTATCAAAAACCTTTTCACTTCTAACGCTAGAATCAGCAAGAGATGCCTCCCTTTTCTTCCCGTAGCGATGTGTGGTTACTTTTTCAGATGATACGAAAAAAGTTGAAAAATAGTATCAAACTTCAAATAGACAGTCATGAGAAAGACTGTTGTAATCTAACCCTCAGCTAGTCTTGCGAAAAAACCGTGTTATTTCTAGAAACCATGCGAAAAAATAGTAACCGTTATATTTCGAGAAACCTCCGTGTGAATAAAACCGCGTTATGTCGAGAACCGTGAAAAATAAAACCGTGTTGAAGGATGTTATTTCGAGAAATCGTGCAAAAAAGGTGTGTGAAAAGACTGTGCAAATAAATCGGGTGTATTCCAAAGTGTTTTTACTGTGTGATCAAATGAGGAGAACATCTAGGTAGGAAAGTAGATTGCGTTGTTTTGTCACATATGTTTGCTCTTCGAATGCTATCGAATGTACCTCAGCAGTGCGCAACGCGGTGTGCTTCTGTGTATTCACACTAGAGTAATTCATCTCTTTTGTGGCACGTGTGCTAATTTTCCTGCGAGCGCCAGAAAAATAGCACAAAGCAGAAGAAAGAAGTGTGATGCAAAAATGTCAATATAAAATGTCAATTTTATGATATTATCATGTACATTTTATAATATTTGTGTAAGTTTGGAATCGTTTTCACATGTATTTTATCACCTCATACGTTAGTTTCGCACCACTTTACCTTACTTTACCAATCAGACGAGAGCCGTGGTGGCTCGTGCTGTATCAAGAAGTTATCGCCATGTTGTTTGGTTTTGGACTGTGTTTCGTCAGTTCCCCAGGCGTCTTATCACCCGCAAGTATCCTTTGATCTGGTCGAGCCATCGTGCACGCTGCCCCTCTCTATTTATGGTACCGGTAGGAATGCTGAAGAGAAGTGATTCCACAGGGTTGTCGTCCGGCATCCTTACGATGTGAACGGCCAACCGCAACTTATTGACTTTCGCCAGGTGGGCAATCTAGTTCTCTCCAAGCAGCGCGTGCAGCTCATGGTTCATGCGCCGTCGCCATTCTACGTTGTCCGTGTGTACTCCACCGGCGATAGTTCGTTTTTCAAGAGCATAAAGGTCCTCCGCGTTGTTCTCTCGATTTCGTAGAGGACTACCAGTCTTATCAGGGTTTTGTACAGCGTCAACTTCGTGTGTCGTCGCATTCGACACGATCGAAGGTTCTTCCGGGGTGAAAAATAGGCACGATTTTTAGCCTGGATGCATTTCTGGAACTCTTTGCTGGTGTTATTGTCGGCGGCTACCAGTGACCCCAAATACACGAACTCGTCCATTACCTCAAGCTCATCGTCGTCTACAGAGACTACCCTAGTAACAATATTGGTTTTATCATAGTTTTATAGCGCCTAATACAGCCAAAACAACGCTATAAAACTTTGATAAAACCCGTTTTGTTACTTGGGTAGAGTTTGGAGGCTGATGTTGTTCTCTTTGGAGCCTCTCGCTCGGATGTACTTCGTTTTCGACGCATTTACTCGCAGCCCGATTCGTCCAGCTTTGGCTTTCAGTCGGGCGTAAGTTTCCTCCGCCACCTGCAATAGCTATTCTCGATCAACTGTATAATAGGCCGCCGTGATGTCGATATAGATGTGATGTGTGGGCACGTTGCACTCGCGACATTTCTGTAAGATCTGTCAGATTGAGAAGATCTGGTCCGCGGGGCTCTCATGAAGCCTGCTTGGTACTGGCCCACGAACTGTCGAGGTTAAAGGTGACAGATGACGGAGACGACGGAACTGGATCTGTGAGAGTATTTTGTAGGCGGCAGCTTGTCTCCTTTTTTGTAGATGGGGCAGACGACTCCCTCCATCCACTCGTCTGGCAGGATTTACTCCTCCCAAATCCTGGAAATGACCCATTGCAGCGTTCTAACCAGCACCTCTCTCCCATGTTTAAGGAGCTTGCTGGCTTTGTTGTTCTTCAGCTTCCTGATCTCACAAAGAACTTCCTAAACATCGGGAGCTGATACTCGGTCATCTGCAGCTGGTGCTCCTAGGTTAGTTCCTGCTCCACTTCTGTTTACTGTATCGCCATCCATCGTCCATCGAAGTACTCTTTCCACCTGCCGACCAGCTCGCTGGTATCCGCGAGTCGGTTCCAGTCGTTGCGAACTGGTTTACCTTCTCACAGGACTTCCGTGTATCACGGGCACGGTACAACTGCTCCAGCTCCTAATGCTCATGATCCTCTTGCTGGTGCTTCTTTCGTCTGAGAATCGTGGTCATGTGGTTTCGTGCCCGTTTGTAATCGGCCTTGTTCTCTCTCGTTGACCTGTCCAGGTATATCGCCCAGGTCCGGTTCTTCTCATTCACCGCTTGCACTCTCCATCATACCTGTCGTTTCTGCCACTCTGTGCTTCCACTCCTACTGTCGCCGTTGCGGTCTCCCCGATAGCTGTGCGAATGCTGCACAGGCGTCCTCGAGAGGAAATCGACCAAACCTCTTCGCCGTACCGCTTCGAGCTGTTGCCACAAATCCTCTTCGAAGTGGCGGTGCTTTAGCTGATCTAGCAGAATTCGGTCGCCATTCGGGGCGTTCAGCGATCTACAGCAGCGGGGCTGCCGTCTTGGGTGTAGCTGGCGAGACCGCATTTTATAATTCAGCCGTCCGCTCCGGATCAGACGCTGTTTGAGCCGCCCCTATCATGGAGTACAAATGCTCAGGCAAGTTGCCCTGCTAGGAGAATGGCTCCCCCTTTCCTGTCAGCAAACGACCGGTTCACCGATCTTCCCTTGGTTGCTCGTATCCCAGACGGTACCACGTGGAGTTGCTGGGCACTCTGCTTTGGACCACATTGGGGTCTATTTTATGCCAACTAGTACGAGTGTACTGCTGGTACGCACTGTCTAGCCGTTTATCAACTCTCGCATCACTGCAATATCACTTGAATATGCTATTTTATATTGCTTTGAAACCCCATAGATTATGAACGAAAAATAACACCAACTCGAATCTTTCTGGAAAATTTCGAATTTTGTCAAAAATACTTGTGATTTTTTTCATATTTTTCAGTGCTTCAAAACATCATATTTCAACATATTGTTTCAAATAGTTACTATTGAAAACAATATTGTTATCTCCAAAAAAATATTTTCATGAACTACAACTGAATGCATTTGCTGTGAAAGTTTTATCAAATACGATGCAAAATTTTTAAAAATATGTCTATTTAAAAAAAATATTGACCTAAATTTAAAATGACAATAACAACTTGAGCACTCACTAAAATTCAATAAAAATTGGAAAATCAACTTTCCGATCGACACTCTTGAAATTTTTTAATATTCGATTGAAAAAATGAGACAACACGATTTTTAGTGACCCGTTCCACGAATTCTGACCTAATTATTATTCAAAAAACCTCCAATTATAGAATTATGTCAGTATTCGTCAGTCACTCAAATTTCACATCAGCACGAATAAAGTTTTCCCCCAGTCGCACATCAGCAATATGCAATATTCAACAGTTGCACTCTTGGTGTCTGCTTCCATCCGACACGAGAATAATCTGATTGTCTTCCTTGCAAGACTCAACACGACACGATGTGTGTTATAGTGTTGCGTTTGTGAGAGCTCGATCGGTTCGGATTCGCTGGACGCCAAAACGAAATAAGATTCATTTTTCGTACATTCGTATAGCGGAACTGGGATCAACTATGAGAACTTGAAATAAAGACGGAGTTGTTTAGAAACAACAATATCGCACGCTAGCCTGGGGGGCTAATGGTGGTCTCACCGTGCCCCAGTGCTGCGTCGAGAAAACTTCCAGCTCGAAAAGTTCTTCAACCTGATCGGGAATCGAACCCGACATCGCAACCGTGTGGGGGAACACTAGCCGACCAACATCGCTAACCACAGAACCACGGAGACCACGGAGTTATTTAGAAGATATCTCTAAAATAAACATCAGGAACAGGAAGCGAGCTCGTAATCCAAGCTATCCAAGCCGCTGCCTCTCAAACAAAAGTATATTAATCTGTTCTCTATCCTTTTCTCTGACAGAACTTGTTTTCAGATTGTGAAACAAAGTTAGCAAACTTTAACAATAATTAATTAAAGTTACTTATCGAGGGACACCATTCCAATCACCCTAAACCTATTTTAAGCAGTTTCCATCTGTGTTGCAGGCGTTTTTTCAGCACTCGAAGTGGCTCCTGAATGGCTGCAATATAGGTCGATTTGTTTCGATTATTGTTTGTGCACAGATTTCTTTGTGATTAACGGTATTTCTTATATTCGTAAGACAGCTATACAATCAAAGTTTTCGTTTTCATCATTGAAATTGTCGATATTGATCAAAATTCTGGAGTTTGAGACCTGCTTTCTTCAACTGATTAAATAGGCGCCACTGCTTAAACCGTTCCTTACCCTTTGTCAATTATTATACTTCAAGTTTGAGAAAACTTTCATCGTCCGTTGAATACATTGGCCTTTGAAATCCGTTCAGAAGTTGTAACATAATATGCATTTCAAGAGGGTACATTGTCGTTACACTTTGCACACTTTGCCACCTCACTACATCAAAAATGGAAACATTTCTTTGAACATTGGAAAAAAAATTAAAAATCGAGGTAGTATGAATCATGTTTACACTGATATAAAAATAATAAAAAATGATACAAAAATGATATAAAAATAAAAGCAAATAGCGTAAACCTGATCTATACTGTTTCGGAACGACTAACTTTGTCATGAAACGAAATACTGTAGCATAATACTGAAAAAATAATTAATTCAATTTTTTTACATTTTTTTAATTGATATAAATAACCAAGCGGATATTCGCGCAAAAAGCATTTGTAGCACCTAAAACAGAAAGAAAGAATTTTCGGTTTTTAATCAATATACAAAATTCAATCCAATATTAACTCAATGACATAACATTTGTTATGGTATGTTAATTTCACAAATAATATATCATTTCTGAACCGTTGAAGTGATTAACTACGTTGATTGAGGGAAAAATATGCATTCGCTCAGTAAACCAAATACCCATAAAAATAGTCCATTTTCGGCTGCTCGACCTGAGTCAGCCACTCAAAATTAGGTATAGACTATAGATACCGAAGATTTTGTTGTTAAAATTTCACCGGTTCCAAAAGCTCGCTCGACTTGTGAGCCAAGAGCCAGAAACGAAAAACGAAAGCAAGGAACGGTGATAGGCGCGCACATGTTGACAGGGAATTTTCTCCGCCTGTCTGCACTTGGCCCGTTGTGGACTCCCACCACCAAGGACTGCGCCGCGAAATGCGGGGAAACCCACTGAGCACACAGGCTTGCAGGTTTGGTATTGTGTGTGCATGTTTGCCAGCCCGACTGGAGACTCGTAATTTAAATTATTGAAAAGGTCATCTGTCCGTCTACCGTCGTCGTCACCACTTTTGCGGGTTGGGTTTGTGCTACAATAGTTTCACTTTTTATTATTATTTTCTTCGAATATCTTGAGTGTGTTGTTTTTTTTTTTAATTTCGTGAGTCAGCGCGACCCGATTGCTTTCGCCCGATAAGAATCGGTGAAAAATAGTCGAATATTAGAAAGATTTTTATGATCAGAAATAGAAGCTAACAGTACAGACAATAAAAAGTCGAAGACTTTTCTTGCTGCACAATCAAATCAAAGTGCTAGTTATTCAGAAAAGTGCACCAGAATAAGAACTTTTCCCTAATTACTTTTGTCTGGTGGAGCAAAATCCGAACTTTTGTTGCCAAGTGTGGCGAAAAGTTTTGAAAGTTCACACGACTGTTAATTAGATTAGATCCAGTGAACACCTTTCGCTGCTCATCCGCCTTGCGAAGCTGAAGTGTAGGAAAATAAGTGCCTTAAATCGGATCTATTCCCGTGAATTACTTCCGTTGGCAACAGCTGGGGTAGGCGCCACGTGACGTTTGATTTTACGGCCGTTAGATTTTTTCCACTGCCACGTTTCTGATCTCAGCAAATCGTTCCCCGACTGCTCGACGATTATTGCCACCAATTCTAAACGGTAGTGAGCTTTACTGTTTAATGGTGGCTAGAGCTTGGGAATTTGTTTATTATTGGGCATACCGTATCGTAGTACTTTTCGATACAAGTGTAATGCTGTAGCTTACTAAACCGATTTATTAGGAAAATTAAACACTGAATCAGGAAACCTTACTTTCTACCGCTAGAAAACTAACTCTAAACACATGCTTTTTTTTATTGAGGCATAAGTTTAAAATTGATGTCCATTACACGTAGCTTTTAACATGTATCCCACTATCACTCGGAAGCTCGGTGCGACTTTATCATATAAAGAAAGTATTTTGTAGGCGGTTCCAACTCTCTTATGGCGTGAAAAAAGCCAAAAGTAGCCGAAGAATACTGCTTTCAAATGTCGCGCGGTGGCTAATCGATCCAATTCGATTAGCGCCGGGTTATTCGTGTATGTACAGCTGTACTTGTATGTGGGTAAGTAATATCTATGCGTCTTAGACCACACCGATACTGCACCGCATGATCGATGTGATCGCATCCGTCAACCGGGGAATGAGAAAGGCGTAGCGAATCCGCGCTCGTATGAGTGCGAAGACTATTCGAATTAAATATGCGCGACCGAAAATTATCAGCGTTTAATCCTCCGTTTCGGGAGCTATCACCGTCGGGTGTGCGGGACAGTGGGAAACAGAGATAGTAAGTACAAGAAGAGTCGTTTTGGCTGACTTCTATCCTCTTTATTTAATCTTTCGAAAGCAACAACATCATCATCATCTTCATCACTAACGTCGTCACCAACAACTGCAGCAGTACCGGCGCACAGAAGTGAGCTTGCGTTTGTGACTACTAAAAGAAGAAGAAAAAAATCTCACTCACGTATTGGTGCACAATAAAAACCCACACCATGATAAGCGAAAAGGGAGGAAAAAAAGACTCTGGCTGGTACGTAATCAGATTAACGATCGACCGAGAGAATTTTCATTCATAAAGTCGAACTCCACAAGCAGATATGTTTGCGCTGCTTCAATTGGCTTATGACTTTTTTCGTTTAGATAACCTCTTCTACAAATTTATATCTGCTTCCCCACAGAGTTGATAGTAAAAATCAGTTGTTGGGAAAAAGTCATTATTAGATCAATGATCTAATTAAACAGTCAGTATAGGCTTTTACTTAGTAGAAATCGAGTCTTCTTCAATCAGTTATTTTAAACTATCTTTAGATTTAATCTTCTTAACTGTCTCCGTGCGTTCTCGTTCACGGCTCAAATCAGAAGGAACTTATATTCAGTCTTTTCATGCTATCATCTATCGAGAGCGAGAAGTCTCTCGCATCGATAAGTTTTAGTACAATATGTTATTTTTACATGCTTAATTTAAATAACTTAACTATCAGTATATAACAGTCATGAGTACTGATTCTGCTTATAAGGTATGTCGAGAAAAAAACGACTAAATAAATAAATAGATCTGATCAAATCAGTGTTAGAGTCGAAGTAATTTAAAAGTTCAGCGAATTTATTGTTAATATTCACTAGGCAATGATAATGATATGAGTGAGATTTTTCTGATAGCAGCATGTTTAAGAAGCCCAATGAACGCCCGCAAAAAAAAAAAAGAAAAATCTATCGCAAGAGAGATCATTCTCTAAGTTCTATCCCTCAAGCATTGAACATAAACCGAGACAATAAGGAAAATAGAAGTATTCTGCTTTCAGTTGTTAATAATAACAAAGCAGTACGGTTTATTTCCGAATTAATCACGTAATAAATTTGCAAAATTGGTAAACGACTGTGTTGAGGAGTTCTCTATGATGGAGCAATAATAATTAAGCGAGTCACACAGTAATTGAGTTTTCTTGTTTTGTTCGTAATGGTGTTATGCACCATGATGACGAGAACATCTTAAATTATAGTAATGTTCTTCATGTCAATAATAAACAGAAATGAAACAGACACAAGAGACCCATGGAATTTTTAATGCGTAAAATAATCAAACTGGTTTTTTAATTACATATGAAGATTTTTGATTAACTTGATTCAGTTCTCTCTAGCTAGAAATGTTTAATTGTATGAAATCCAAGAGCAACAATAAATCTTGTTCAAAAAATATCTTCGTCAAAACCAAACTGTCAAACCATTGTAATATTTTGTAACTTTCCATGACTTTTGATAAAAAATTTTCACCAGTTTTCTCAAGATCTGATGGCTTGGCCCTCAATACCGGGCATAAATCTCATTATTCTTTCAAACTTGAACAAAACAGCCATAAATTCCTCATAAGATCCAGGAGGCCCATGTTAGAGAAGGTACTGAGAATAGTTCCCAAAATTCTATATTTTTATCGATAGAAACTCATGATCATATTCAGAAGCCGCTCAAACAAAATCATAAGAGTTTTATAAATTAGGTTCATATTCCTCTTCCTCCAGTTTACTTTGCTACGGACGGAATTCGTTTATTATTTACTTAGAGCAATTTATGAAACAAAACTCAACGACCAATCCAAGAAGGACTAGTCCTTCCCCAAAATGAAGAATGAGATCACATGCACCTGTTGTATTCTAGAAAAAGAATAGTTGCGCCTCAATAAAGCTTGTTTGAGCAAACAAATTTTATCCAAAATAGCGCTCAATCATACATTTCATTGATATTTATTTATCCCATACAAACGTATGAAGTGGATCCAAAATATCAGAAAGGTTTTTCTTAAATTTCCGCCTACACGATCAAACTTTTTCCTAATTTTATTGTTTTAGATACATTCTAAAACAGCTTTAAAAGAAATTTATGGGCACTTTTTCAAGATAGATTCATCGTATCATATTTAAATTCAAATAGTGATAAAAAAAATGAATACCTTAAATGGATCATATCCCTAGTAACAATTTCGGTTTTATCAAAGTTTTATAGCGTTTAATACAGCCAAAACAGCACTATGAAACTTTGATAACACCTGTTTTGTTACTTGGGATTCCATCTAAAATTTGTGTTTAAGGGGTCGTTCAATAATTACGTAAGCATTTTTCCACTTTCTCAACATTTCTACTTCAAAAAGTACTCGAGAACTTTGATGTTATTGAAGGCCAAGGATGTATGGTGAAATTCGGAACACTTTCAGGACATTATAAAATTTGCTGCGGCAACAAGAAGTGGGATAACATGGATACTCTGTCCGCACAGAGTCCTAAATTAGAAAGTAATGTTTCACTATACAAAAGCGTAATGTATCATATCACACATCTTTGATTCATCGTTTCAAAATATATGGATCGCCAAACGAGTTACATTTGCACGCTGTGGGGTCAAATTTTGCTACAATGCTTAGCTCCTGAAAGCTATAATTTTTTCTGAAGACGACGTTAACAGTAAATATGATGAAATTAGGCTGACGACCTAGATACTGATATTACCATCCGAGTAATTAGACGCTGCTTTGATCATGATCATTAAATTACCGGAACATGTTCCGGTCATTTCTCAGGAACCGTTTCAACGATTCCATCCGCTTCGGGAACATAAAAAACCAAAATACCTTTCTTTTGAAGGATGTTGAACTTAAATTGATTAAAAAAATCAAGAAAACTAGAAAAATATGAATAAACATAATCGCTCGTTTTTGGCACATGTGTGCCAAAGTTGAACCGTGCCAAAAGTAAAACGAGCTCAAATCAAACAGAGCCTCAAAAGGAAATATAAAACTATTGCAGTCCTACGTCGACTATGCGGCCGTGTCTTGGATACCACCTTCCTACTTTTTAACACGCACTACACAGAGTATGAAAATTGTGCAAAGTTTAGTTTTTTTTAAATAAATAGTGATAGGAAGAAAAAGAAAAAGAAAGAAAAAAAAGAGAAAGAGAAAGACTGAAATAAAGAGAAAGAAAATGGGAGAGGGCGAGAGATTGAGAGAGAGAGAGAGAAAGAGCGAGAAAGAAAAAGAGAGTGGAAGAGAGAAAAAAAGAGGGAGAGAGAGAGAGTGGAAAAGAGAGAAAGATAGAAATAGAGAAAGAGAGTGAGAATGAGAGAAAGTAAGAAAAAAAGAGTGAAAATAGTGGTTTTTTAACTCATGTCAACAATGTTTTTTGGTCAATATTTTAAAATGTCAGCAACCAATAGAAAACCCGCTCGGTATGATTTTTGGGTAGCTTTTGGTAGTTATCTACGCTGCACTGAACACTCCAATGAGAGTTTCGAGAATATTCGGTGGCATCGAACTTTTTTGATGGAAAACCTAACCTAACCAACCGAGCTGTCCAAATATTCGGTAAAAGAGAAGCACTTTTTCCAATCTATTTTTTTTTGCAGAAATAGTTATTTTTGCTCATTTAAGGTACAGTCTCCCCACGATTATGGATCACTTAAGAAGATGTATGAATTCAAAAAATCATTTCTGACCAATTTTATTATTCATAAGTAATCTTTTAATGTCTTCACTCATAGAAATATGTAATCTTTCACTTCATTGAGTATTTGTTTCCATATTTTGTGAATATTTCTCAGAAAGTATATTTATTTCATAACTAACCAAATACATAATTATGGATCACTTTTGAAAGCGGTTTTAATTATGAGCCAATTCGCATCATACTATGGATCAGCATAATAAAAACAGCCTTTGGCAACGAATTTATTCAATAAACCTTATTCGAATTATGTAATTTGAAGAAATAACATATTTTAAATCGTATTAAAGATCCCGCATGGCCTGGCCACATTTTATGTGGCTTTTGAGGGTGGAGTTAGATCAAGAGTCCAGGTCTGTCGCTTCCGAAGATAGCAATCAACCATTATATACGGTACATCATAACAATTTCCCGCTTTACGTAGCTTTCCTGTCCCTCGTGCCTTAGAAATAATATTTTCCAAAGGCTCAGCATTGTTTAGCTTCCGTTTAGAGCTCAAAAAAAGTTGAGAGGGGTTTGTTATTGGTGAAAATCACATTTGAATCGCAGTGTTTCATATTTATAGAGAACTATCATGTCTCGGTCCTTATTATGGAACACTTAGAAAATAACTAGTTTTTACAGAAAAATCGTTATTAACCATCAACATATTGATGAATCGTGAAGAACTTACCTTGATCTTTGTGTATGAGTTATTTTTTTCACGAGAATTAGCGATAATATCACATATGAACCATATGAATGATAAGCGTGCTACTTACGCTGATTGAGAGAAACGAGAAATATTTTGATAGATTCTGGAAGACAATATTTCACGCTTATGAAAAACACATCAATCTAGGAATAAAAACGATGTTTTCTGTGTTCAAAGCTAGCAAATATGGCATAGTTTACTGCAAAAATGTTACATGCCTTCGAACCGTTAGTTTAACTGAGTTAAGTAACATGAGACACAAAAGTGATCCGTAATTGTGGGAGTTCCATAATTGTGGGGGGAGTGTAAGTGACTTTCGTCATCATTTTATTGTAAACTAACTGACTGACTTGACTTTTTGGCGTGAGCAGTGACTTTTTGGTGACTAGGCTCAAAATAGTGACAAAATCACTAGAAAGTGACTCGCTACTAGCCCTGCATGAAACTTTGGCACGATTCCTATCAAGCTTTTAGAAAGGTTCATAGAGATCTTTTGAAATCAAGTGCAGCGCAGGCATTCCAAAAGTAAAGCCTTTTTTTCTGTCTTCTCAGAATAATTTTTCTGTTTCTGTGTATTTGCGGTAGTAAACCTCGCTAGCAATCGGGTAATCACATTAAGAAAGTATTGGCAATAGAGCATTACAAAAGGAAATAAAAACTATACTTTGTGTGTCGATTCGGCATTATTTGGAGGATGTCTTCGGAATAGCGAATATACTTTAAGTGATCATCAATGGTCTTGTTTTATAAAAACATAAAGTTTGATATGTTTTTCGCAAGCATAGTTTCGAAAGCTACGAAAGTTTTCGAAACGTCCTTTATTGTTTCAATGAATATGATAAATTTGTGATCTTTTACAAACGGTTGGATCTAATTCGGTAGAGATCTTGCGAAATGGCAAGTGAGAGAAGTGTTAAAATTTGACCAAAAATTCACATTTTTATTATAATTTTCACCATAGTTTTTCACATTTTTCAATCGTCCTACGAAGTTGTGAACTTTTCATGGGCTCATACTAATGTTGAAGATTGTCAAACGCTATCTCAACGTATAACAAAGTTATTTGAACAAGTACGAATTTTCATGCAAACGAATTTTCTTCATTGAAACAATCGAAAATACCCTAATAAACAAATGATTTTATGTTATTATGGAAGTAGAATAGATGATCTTTCAGAATATTAATTGACTATCTGCGTATTTTTGCGTACTAATGAGTAATTCAAATTTCAATTAACCCTTGAAAAACCGATAATGCAGTTTATTTTGCACTTTAACGAGGTAAAATGTTTGGCAAAAATATATACCTATTTTTGTATGACCAAATTTTGATGCGCGTGAATATTGTACATAAAACTAGGTGACTAAGTGATATACTGCCTATAATCGCATACCAGTCCCATATGGATTTTCATCGTTTTTGAGATAAATATCATATTCCATTTATTTCTTGCTTAACTATCGATCAAGGAAACAAAGAGTATGTTTTATTTGAAAAAGTCAGAAAAAATGTGAGGTTAAATTGTCCCATCTTAAAAATAATTGCATATCAGTCCTACCAAATGTTTTTTTTTTTGAGTATGGCCATATTTTTTCTTCAATCCACATAACAAATACCTTGTGCTGTTTTTAAGCTTTTAACTATTAAAAAAATCATCAAAATTACTATTATAATTATTAAAAAATTAATAAATGCAAGGTTGTTTCAAATCAATTCCACACACAAGTTAATTTTATATAGTCACTGAAACTGTCACTTTTACTGAAAGTTCGTTCCCGAAAGGTTATCGGTTCCGGCAATCAGAGGGATAGCCTTGAGCAATGCTGCTTTCTGTAAGGGGTTAATTTCCTGTAGATGATTTGCTCACTTCAATTGATCATTCAAGCTGAATTGTCAGAACTCAGAAGAAATCGTTCTTAGTTGCTTAGCTAAAAACAGCTTGTGTCTCTTTTCATCGCCGTCGTCTTCCGTCAAGGCACTGTTGTAATGAAATTGGAAACTTCCCTTTCTCAATACCACTTTCCCAATATGCTAAATGCACGGGCTAATGCGGAATAATTTTATTCAGCACGTATTACGAAACACTGGATACGTAAGAGAGGAAATTATTCGGTAGCATATCCAAGACTTCAACCTCATGTTTTGCTTTTTCAACGACGACCTTAAAGTCGGGGTAAGTAATGGGCTGACGTCTCCGCCATTCTCCATGCAGCATATTCAGAAGCTGTCTGCGGCCATAAACGTCTGCCCATATTTAAAATACTTGAGAAAAATATGATTACCTCTACACCGAGCGGTTGAAAGTGAGACTGGTATGCGATTATTTCGCTACTCGATGGCCTAAATAATCGCATATCAGTCTCTTCCTTATTTTTCATTGTAATTTTCACGAAAAAGGCAATTATTTAATGAAGAAGTTATGATTAAGGTCTATTTCATTGCATTATGTTTAAAAAAAAACAAGAATAACCCACCCTAAACTGGTAAAATACCCAAAGCAAAAAAAAAAAAAAAAATATCTTCAAGCACTGTTTTCTCAACTCGTCGATTTTCTAGATAGGACTGATATGCGATTATAGGCAGTGTACAAGGGATAGAAATTTCGATAAAGTTACTAGTAAAAGTATCTGCAATAACTTTCTCAAAGACACTGACTGTCAAACTCACTGTCCTAAAGAAATAAATTGTCCATATTACTTCAAGGTAGATTATTCATGGAATTGTCCATTTTAAAAGCAGTGCAATTAAATGCCTAGAAACTTTTCCAAATAAAGTATATTACTAAGATCAAATGTGAGGACGCTATTACTTAGAGCAAGTAATCAGCAAAATAAAATACTGTGCAGTGCAATCAATGATCACAGTGATTGCTATTTGTATGTACCTAGGATGAAATTCAAAAGAAAATGGTTGACGAAATGAATAAATAAATAACTGCAAAATTATCTCACAAATCCCATAAATTTATGTGGATTCTGTAAATTAAGTTTTTTTTATTGCAAATGAGTTTTACAGTAAGGGTTTGTCGTACACAGTTTACATTTTTTTAAAGATTGAGTTAATCAGCCTTTATTGTCGCTTGAATTGATGTACCGTCTGTCGGGGTGAGATTAAGCCACGATGGTGAGATTGAGCTAAAACGGGAAATGTTTGTATGTTAAATTGCTTAAGATTTCTAGAACCTAATACCTCAAATCCAATACTTTATGAAACATGAAATATTTATTCCTAACTTCAAATGGAATATAGATAATATCAGTGAACTGTTTCACTTAAATAATGTTTCAAAGTACAGGGTAGAAAACATGGGCAAATAACGTTATCCAAAAATGTCCCAGGTAAACCAACCCGATCAAGAAATCACATCAACTTACTGGTCAGTTGGTACGTTAGGATGTCGTCTCCAATGTGTTGAGGAAATATTATGCATTGAACCTGTGTTGGCTCAGAAAATAATGTTTTTCCAAACTGTACACTTTTCGAGTCCTTTTGGGGTGAGATAGTGCCAAGCTATAATGAACGGTACAGTGTGCGGAATTCTTACTCACGACATAATTATATTAGTATACACCAAAATACTTGCATTATAAATTCAACTTTTTGTTTTTGGCACAATCCCACCCCATAAAAGGGGTGAGATAAGGCCAAATTTCATCAAACTCATTGCCTAAATGTGTGCATTACAAGCTAAGGAACAAAAACGTATCCTTTTTTGGCACAATCTCATCCCGGCAGACGGTAAATCAATTTCTTAGCTTCAAAAATCATGAACTGTAGGTGATAAAATTAAAATTAGTATTTAAATTTACTGTGTGTATTGCCAACAATTTTGAATAAATTTTTTCTCGCATATTGCGCAAGCACCTGGAAAATCGTCATAGCTCTTATCGGGACATCGGAAAACACCTCGGAATCATGCATTCAGCGGTGAGTTGTGAGATTAAACGTTATATAGACCGTTCCGATAGTTATAAATACACTTACGATCAACCGTCATTTCAAATAACGTCCAAACGTTGGCTGCGTCCTGTTGTTTACATCCAAAAGAAACAGATGCTGTCATTTTTTCTTACATTTAGTGCGAAATTTTGAAAATGCGAGGCCTTTCTCCCGAGCAAAGAAAGCGAATTGTGCACAAATGGGGCACCGTGAGTGGTCTTACTATAAGAAAATTAGCCAGAGAAGAAGGTATAAGTGTCGGAGCAGTTCAAACCGCATTGCGGAAGTATTATGAAGAGTGCACATTTACTGATGCCCCAAGACGTGGTAGAAATCCCGGGCCTGTTGATCCCACAATGGACAAAAAGGTTAAGGAATACTACAAGCGGCATCCTTCAGTATCAGTACGAGATGTGGCGAGAAAGCTTGGAACCTCGGCGAGTAACGTTATGCGTGCCAAGGGAAGAATGGGTCTGCAGACCCGTCGGAAGCAGAAGCAGCCAAAACGAAATCCAAAACAAGCTGAATCTGTGAAACCGAGAGCTCGGAAGCTTTATGACAAACTTCTGACCAAAAAAATGGGGTGTGTTATCATGGATGACGAAACCTACATAAAACTGGACAATAAGACTCTGGCAGGACCGCAATTTTATACATCACCGAAGGGAAAGGATGTCCCTGGACCAGTGAAAGCCATTTACACCGAAAAATTCGGCAAGAAGGTAATGGTTTGGCAGGCCATTTGTGAATGTGGGAAAATATCTCGTCCATTCATTACGAATGACACAATGAATGGTAAAATTTACGTGAAAGAGTGTTTGCAGAAAAGGTTGTTACCCATGGTTAAGCAGCATAACAATCCTCCAATCTTTTGCTTCCTGCCATTGCTCTAAGGATGCACTAGGGTGGTATAAAACAAATAATGTCACATGTGTCCCAAAAGAGATGAATCCTCCAAACTGCCCTGAAATTCGCCCTATTGAAAATTTTTGGGCTTTGACCAAGGCAAAGCTGAGGCAAAGCTGAGGAAGCTGAGGCAAACCAGCGGACAATGTTGAAAAATTTAAAAAAGATTGGCTTAAAGTGGTAAAATTGGTCGAAGAACACACTGTGCAAAAGCTTATGAGTAGTGTTAAGAGGAAAGTTAGAGAACTCGCGTATCCTACGAAAAATAATCCCAACTTGAATTGAAACTGGAAAGAAAACACTTATTATCTATATTTCAGAATAAAATGACCCGAAAAATCCTGTATTTTTTGTTTTATTCAAGAAAGAAGATGTATTTATAATTTTCGGAACAGTCTATAGGCACTACAAAACGCTGAGCATCGAATGGAAGGGAAATGCGTTCTGAATGGATTTTCTATAAGTATAGGTATTTCTATAAGTATAAGGATAGGTATTGTGTCGTGTCAAATAAATGTTGTGTGAACAAAAAAAAGTGATCAGGATCACAAGCGTGAATCCCAAATGGAATCTCAATGCTTCGGTCAGGGATGTGGCCAGAAAATTGAATCTGTCCAAGTCTTTTGTTCAGAGTGCCAATGACCGCGAGGCACTGCATAGTACAAAGTTGCTGCAAGTCGTGACGAACGGCAAAATATGATGTGAGAGTCACGGGACCCGAAAACTGTACGCAGCCAGATGCTTACGAAGACTCATTGTCTCATCATGGATGATGAGACTTACGTCGGGTGAACTGCCGGGGCTACTGTTCTTTACTGCACAAGTTTGGGGTTCCAGAGGAAGTAAGGAAACCGTCAAAGTTTGCCAGAAAATACCTGATTTGGCATGCGATATGCGCGGAGATCTATCTCAAGGAGTGTTTACAGAAGCGTCTGCTTCCTCTGTTGAGGCAACACGGGGGACCTACGATCTTCTAGCCACGATCCAAATTATGTCCTAGAGTAGTACGAAGCCAACGGGGTCATTTTCGTACCCAAGACCAGACCATAGTCAAATATGATGAGGATATTAAGAAAAAGTGGGTTTTCGTACAGAAAAAGCTGCAGCCAGATGTTGTACAGAACCTTAAGAAGTTAAGCGCAAGATGCGAGCGTACGGTAATGGCATTGAAGTTGAATGAACTAAATATGCTATAAGCTTATTAATAGGTTAATAAAAAATTATTATTTAAAAGTCTGAAAAGGATTGGTCAAGTAGGTAATTTTCTACACCCTTTTTTTTCGTGATTCAAATTGATGTTGGAATTAGAATATTTTTTAACGGACCTTAATCATAATGATAAACTCCTTTGCATTAAGAAGCAAATTAATTGACGATACAGGCTTCTTCACATACTCATGCTCTTCTTCCTTTCAACATTACCCGATAAATTAACCGTAATCTAATTAGAAACCTATCAAATTTTTATCACCCTCTCCAGCCAAAGGTTTGACAAAATCTGGCGTTCGGATGGGTTAACTTATCGGAACAGTGTTTAACCATCTAGGATACACGTTCCCGTTAAATACGTTACTACTTGCCCTTCGCATACCTACCCTGTTAATCATTATTGGCATAATTTTCGTCACCTCCCGAGGAATGTCTGCTGACCTGAACTGGAAATAGGTGTCTGAATTGGGTTTACACAGTTATTAAATCTTTATCGCTTGTCCGAAAACAAAAAAAAACGAAAACCGATTGTAGCCACAGTTAGTCAAACAGAGCTGCGGAATGCAAAACAGGGCAAGTCCGTCGTCGTTGGCGGAGGGTTTTTTTTATTGCATAGTTTAACTTTATTACCGAAGCTGGACGTATATGTTTTGATTCTGTTTACGATGCCGCCGCGTCCAGCCGATGCTGCGGTAGTAAATAATGAATGCACGAAATGTTTTTTTCAGGGGACGGGTAAGACGGGAAGAAGAACATAGCGGCCATGCATCATCATCAGCATCATCCATCCATTCAAAAGGGAACAGTGGAGGCTCCAATGAAGGAAGGGAACGCCAAATTTGGTGGCGCTTACCGACCGACGATCGACCGTTCATGCTAAACCACATAAAGATCGTACATCGGAGCTTAGAGAACGGTACTCAAAGTTGAGCCAGTTAGCGTATCATAACAGAATCAATAACGAATGGAAGGTTTGTACTATTGTATGTATGTGTGATAGTGTGAAAGAGAGGCGCGCCGGGTTTTTTTCCCGTGTGATGTGCTGCGAGAGAAAGAAAAGAAAGTTTGTGTTTCCAAGAAATTCCTCATGGCGCAAATAGTTGAAATATTTGGAATATTTCAAACTTCGTTTCTAGCACTGCTAAGCGGAGTCCGTCTCCCCTTTTTCCTCCAACAGACCCCCCCCCCCAGCGTCAGGAACTGCCAACAACCTGGCATTTCGCTCCATTGTTATGTGATCGCAGGAATGCTGCTTTTGGTAAAATGCGGCTGGTTTTGAGATAGTGTATCGGTTCCTCGTCTGCTGGAGAGCCTCCAAAAGAGGGCCAAGATCGACACGATTGTGTTGATCCGCATACTTGCACGATGGAGCTGGTTGTTTTGACTGCAAATGAGCCGCTGCTGGGCTGGGCTGGCCTGACTGTTTATCCTGAACCCGGGCGATTGTTATCGTGTGCTAGTGCATACAGTTTGTTCGGGGTACTAAGAGACCATCCGGAAGCTATTGGTTTTATTTTTCTCCCACAAAAGATGTTATTTCGGATATTGATTTGGAATAACAGAAACTGTGATTTGTATGAAAAACAATGAATTTATCTGCTTATTCAAGGCATTCAAGCCCTCACTATTCTGCAAGCATTTCCAATGCAAAATCTTTCACTGAATTCATGTATGAAGTTCAAATACTCCGGTCCGGTTTGAGCTTTTGGTGTGCACCTGTGTTTACCAGTGTAATCATTTGTACGGATGGGATCAATTTGGCTTTCTCAGTCTTTTTTAAAGGTATTATAAGACAATCTGTATAAATTGCCCGACGTTTCGACCGTTTTTGGCGGTCTTTTTCAAGGGAAGCTGTATTTAATAGTGAAAATAAAGCTTCCAATTAGTAAAGGTTGATGACGGCGCCAGCTACGTTCTTAGGGTCGATTAGGAAAGGATAGAAGGCAGTGTCACAATTGTTGTTGCCAGAGACCGAGTTTACCTCTGCATCTCTAACGACTAGTAACGGAAAGTAAGGTTATTTTGTTACCGTGATCAGTGACAGATTTTTATAATTTTATCCTTCCCTCTACACGCAAATATTAAGATTCTACTGCTCTTCTCTACCGAGCT
Source organism: Wyeomyia smithii (assembly GCF_029784165.1). Taxonomy (NCBI): domain Eukaryota; kingdom Metazoa; phylum Arthropoda; class Insecta; order Diptera; family Culicidae; genus Wyeomyia; species Wyeomyia smithii. Next base: position 31,732,544 of record NC_073695.1, on the reverse strand, counting down.
TTGTTAATTACCCTGCCACGTATCGACAATTATAACTGCCTGGAAGGAGTATTCATTCAACTTTTTTTCTGTAATTTAAGCGTAAACGTCCCTCTCTCACCTTACATGTAGAAGGGATGTCTGACATAAAAAAGGGTAAAAAACCTATTCTATGCAGTTATGAAGCCTGCTGTGTATTGAGACAATATACTCGAAATGTGTGAGATCGAATAAAAACATAAGCAGGGATGAAAAGTCGGAAAGAGATATATGGCGGTATTCTTCGATGACTTCGTTTCAGCATTGCTTATTTCATGCAATGTATAGTGAATGTTCCATGGAAAAATCTTAAACGATTGCACTCGTTTGATCGCTACGATTCTTCTAAATATTGTTTGCAGGTAGGCAAGATTTGCCTACTCCAAATTGTGCTTTCATCGTGGTGATTCCAAAAATCACATACTGATGTAACATTCTACAATGTTCGTGAACATTGGCGATACCTATTCCAATACCTCGGTAAGCGAATAGTTGAACGCAATCTCACATTCATCAAGATTCATAATTTTGTATCATCGACGTTAATTTTTCGCAGATTCTCGCGTTACTATTGAATACAAGCGAACATGGATACAATAGATATTGTCGAGTTTGAATTATTCAGACTCCTTTCATGGTTTTCGGAAGCATCAGATGTGAAAAACAATCAGTTGAGTTTCTATGGAAAACTTACACGCCAGTGAAAATGATTGAATGATGCGTGTTGAATCAGAGCACACATTTGCAGCAAATATTGCTAAATTTCCATGCTTGAACATAAGTGTATCAATTTTTTTACTATCTCTCTCTGTCAACACTTGTATGCAGATCATAACTTCAATTAAAGTTCCCAATCAGGGAACAGTATTTTGATCATCGAAAACCTATTTTAGGCAGTTTGCATCTGTTTTGCAGTAGATTCTCTTCAGTAACCAAATGGCGCCTGAATGGCTACAATTTTGGTTGATATTTTATCGATTGATGTTTATTCAAAGATTTCTCTGTGTTAAACGGTGTTTTTTATATTCGTAAGACAGTTTTCGTTCTCGTAATTAATTTGTCGATATTAATCAAAATTCGGGAGTTTGAGACCTGTTTTCTCCGGCCGATTGAAGAACGCTCCACTACATAAGCTCTTCCTTACCCTACACTACAGCTCTAGAGATTTTAAAAAATTATATCATCAAAAACACAATATTATTTCAAGTTCCTCAAAAATTTTGCTCGCACACTGGTGAGAAAATCGATTACAGAACAACACAACAGAGCTCACTACAGTGCTTTTACTGTGTGTCTGTTAAGCGTATATCAAATGAGGGAAGCATCTAGACCGGAAGGTGTTGCTTTGCATCTCGAAACTAAAAAAAAATAAATCCAGTCACCCGTCGCGCATGTTTGTTCTTCGAATGCTATCGCATTTATCTCAGCAGTGTGCACCGCGGCGTACTTCTGTGTATTCTCACTAGTGTATTATTTTTTTTACGAGCGGCAGAAATACAGCATAAAGCAGAAGAAAGAAGTGTGGTGCAAAAAATTGCTAAACGTAGCGCTTATGCTGGACAAGAAGTGAGCGGTGAATTTTCGCTCTGCTATTTCCCTATATTGAGAAGAACACCAAGTCAGATCAAGTCGAATAGTTCTGGGTTTTATATGAATTTTACTTTCAAGTATACAATTGAAATGCAAGGAGCTGTGAAATGGTTTTATCTTATTTTTAGCAGAAACTCTAGCTTTGTCACAAGAAGAAATTGTTAATTTCCAAATAAATGTTAGGTTTTTATGAACAAGTTACTGTGCTACCAGAAACAAGATACTTCAAATAATTCAGAATGAACTTCTAAAAATGAAATAGATTATTTGGAACTAATTGATTGAGAAAATCTGTTAACTTATCACCGTCGGCACGGCACTGTAGTTTCCCCTTGGTTGCACTCCAATAGAAATTGTGTTCCGCTGCACTGATAGCCGACGAGTGACCAGCGTCCTGGTATACGTGGCTGGTATCTGGCTGTGCCAGCAGTTTTGATTACTTTCCAACAGCAGCTCAAAAATTGTTGAAGAGCGACAGACATCAAACTAATCTAACCTTATGAAAATAAAATTGTTCTAACAATTTTTTGACACTGACATAGAGGACATCACAGTAGACGATTGGCATCTACTCATTTATTAATTCATCTGACAAGTTATCGTCTTAATGGATCAAAATTCGAATTGATTAAACTTAACAGATACTAAAAAAGTTTATCTGAGGGCTGGTAACGAATCGTTACTATCGTTACTAACGATCAACGATGTCGAAAATAGTGCCTTTAGTGACTGAATTGATGGAAAACATGACCAAAAATCGGGAGAAAAATTGACCAAATAGTGAACAAAGGTTGATAAAAAAGAAATCAAGCCGTTTCCAACCACGTGGTCATATTTTGATCAATTGTTATACCCCTACCTTCCATGATCTTTTGGTCAAACCCCCGTCCCCCGTTTGTTATTATACAATAGATTAAGTAAAAAAGACAATACCTGCAATCATGATTTTTTGCTTAAGCATAGGTTAGTCGTCGTCTCAAGTATATGTTGAATAGACATCAGTTTGATCACTTTAGAAAATTTACCAAAAGAAATATAAATTTTGAGAATATTGAAGACAGTAGCAAAGTGGGATTAGAAAAATAGTAGTTTCGCGCTAACGTCACTCATTCTCAATATGGTTTGCGTTGTAGCAGAAATATGAGAGCGTGAGAAATTTGAAAAGACAGAATAGGAGAGAACAGCTTAAAAAATGAAGTGTTTTCCTGCTTTTATTAGCGATACCGCTTACCAAGCACCACCGCACGTGATGTTCAGCCAATGGCCAAATTCGAGAACAAAATCTGAATTGTTGTTTACCGCATGACATAAAGAGTAGGGTACTAATGGAAATCGACTTTTCGAATTTCATTTGGCGATAAGTCTCAAAAGTGTCGTCCTCTCAAAAAAAAATCCCCATGCAAAATTTCAGCTTATTCTTAAAACAACCTCTTTCCAAACCCTTGTAAAGCCACAAAATTCCATTCCCATAGACAGACAGACATTCGATGCATAATCGGAAATAATATATATTCGCGATATAACTTCGCTCGAATAAAGCGATGATACTAGACATCTTCTTTCCCATGTAAAACAACGAAAGCAGCGATTGAGTAGAATTTGTTTAATGAAATCAATCTAGCAACAGTCTTGATTCCGGGCGGTCTTTGTTTTCTCCGCACGTACGCTTACGAGGATTTTTGTATTACAAGCTCCTGGCAAAGGTCTGAAAGATTAAATTAGTCTCTGCAATCGAACTTCGGGAAGTCGTGCTTCAAAACCACCTGAGTTTTACTTTTTTGACCGACGAAGGTACAGGTTATTTTCGGTATTGGGTTTTTTTCTGGACACTGATAGTCATTAGGTTTTCTTGATAGCAATCCTCAAAAATATCCAACAGATCTTGCAGCTTTTGACAGTCGGAAATATTATCAACGATCATTAAAAACTTAAGATTATCATATCAGCATAGAACATCTTACATCCTCTTCCAAAACGGGCTGCGACATCATCAATGAACAAAACGAAAATTAGCGATCCAAGATTAGTTCCTTGGGGAACGCCGGAAGTGTTGGTAAATCGTCGGGATGTATAGGACCCAAGTTTGACATTTAGGCTTCTATCACTTAGGTACGATTGCAAACATTCAACCAGGTCTTCAGTGACATCGATGGTCAATTTTATCAAATGTAGCTTTCAGGTCTGTGTATACAGCATCGATCTGCTTTTCATTTTCAATATGAGCGATACAGTCCGAAAACAAAGCAAGTTGGTTGTCACAGAACAACCAGGATAAAAATCGTGTTGATCAGTAGAGATGATGCTTTTTGTGTGAAACAGTACGTGACCACTGAGAATCATTTCAAATAATTTCGAGCAGGCGCTTAGCGATGTTATACCACGACAGTAACGAATATCTTATCTATTTTGTTGTTTATGTATCGTAGAAATATGCGAGTTTTTTTCCAAAAAGCTGAGGATTTGCCTTGTTGTAAAGACCAAATAAATATTTTTGCTAGTGGATTGATAAGCTCACTCATGCATTTGTGAATACAGCAAGAACACCATACGCGTGCTCGTACGTGATTGGTTCATTGTTCACGAAAACTCGAGAAATGAAGTAATAAACGTATCACAAAATTGTCCAACATTTTATCTATTCAACGACATATCGATTAAAATTCCTGCAAGTGGTCCTGTTAAAGTTGTTTTTTGGTTACTCATAGATGAAGAACTAACATTATGAAGGTTAGTGTTTACGTTCAACTTGATTATTGTAACCAATTTTATGGTGTGAAAAGGCTTTTATTTCTGTAATGTTTTTTTCATGAATCGAGCAGCGCAAAACTCAATAAAAAATTGACCATGGAGAAAAACTACAAAATTACTCTCTCCCGGTTTTCTTTTCGTTAACTTTAAATTTGATAATGATGCATCGAAATAATGAAGATGTTGTTGGTGTTCAGAAGCAAAACACGTGAAACATACTGGACATGAAAATATTTTTGTTTAAAAAATGTCAGTGCCGATTTCGAAATGTTCAGAAGGATTTTGGGCAACTACCCGGACTAACACATACGATTCGCATAGATTCTCTAGGATTCCTCACATTGGATTCGTGAGCGTCCTTGAAAAGGATTCCTGAAAAAAGAATCCTCAGGAATGCCCTGTATATGGCTCTAGGATTCTTGAATGGGGAGTGGGAATCCTCCGGATCGTGTTTGATATTCCTTTCACGATTCCGTCACCGTGTTAATCGGTATCCTGGGGATTCTTACTCAGGATTCTCTGCGTGTTAGTAAGGGTAAATTGAGTTCTGGGAGGGTGCTATCAACATAGGGTCGAGTTGGCGCAAAATTCATCCCATCATTAACATCGGGTTCGTTTCCAACCGGACCGAAAATCTTTCGTTAAAAATCTCCATTCGAATTTGCATTAGATTGCACGATTGTATTACCTAACATTGAAATGTTTAACGAATACAAGTAATAGATTTCCACTTTTAGTAGTAATCTAATTTTTGTCGATTATTAATGCTTCGTGAATTTGTTACGGAATTTTGAGCGGCTTATAGATCACAAAAATATGTCATCCTAGTAAAATATTTTTTTAATATGAATGAATATCTCCTCACTTGAGTTGAAACTGTTCTATTTAGCATTCAATAAGATTAACAACCCAGTGTCATTAACAAGTCAGTGTTGATGTTGTTCAGTTTTAACCACTCTTCCGTGGAATCCGCTAAGTATTATCGCAATGAGCGTAGCAGAACACGTACACATACACATGCACACAGCCATATCCAGTCTGCACAAAAAACCCCCTCCCCAATTCGTTTTAATCAATCCCGATCCCGTCCGATCCGGGGCCGGTTCTTTCCTCCCCAGAGCCACCCAGATAGACAAGCCGGATATAATCATCCGTTGAGAAAATTGGCTGTTAATGGAAAGCAACGCCCCCGAGGCACTATTTTCATTTTGTGTGCTGGAAGGATGCGCTTTTCTGCCGAGTTTCCAAATGCCGGAGCACATTGTATGTACACCACACTGCAGCACTGTTAAGACGAGTACGGGACATGCTCGCCGGGACGATGCACAGTGGGGCCACAATCCCTGTCCCGTTTCCAGCCACGCATGACGAGGGGAAATTAGTGCACAGCAGTGCAACTTGTTGCGCCAAAGCTTCTTGATGGTACTTGCACATGGGAGACGAAATTTGCTCATTATCCGTGTTATGTAGCGAACGGGGTGCGGATTTGCGATACCATAACTGCTGGTATGTGCAAAGTTTGTTGTTTTGATTATTTCTGTTACTTTCTTGCTGCTTCCCAGCTCGGTGTAGAAAAGTACCGTAAAGGACGCCCTACATGTATGATCGCCTCGATAATAAGCAAAGATTGATTGAAATCTAATTTTTCGCGTGAAAGAAAACATATTTTTCTCTGTATGTTGACTATATCAACATATAGATTCTTGGCATTTTAGTTCGAGGCATCAGATAATTGTTTTTGGTTGAGAAATTTTAAAATAATGTTATATTCCAGTTTTAATCATTTTTGGTTTAAAGTTGTGTTTAAATCAGTGCTCATTTAACTAGCTAATTATATGAGCTGTGTTACTTGCATAAGGCATTTCTTCGTTGATCTACAAATAATTAAGAACCTTCTACAAAAACTATCCTGATTGCCAGCATTTTTCACAAATTTGTGCTTGAAAAAAAAACTCATTACTCTATTTGTAAATTTGTTGGTAATCGCAAGCAGTTATTAATTTATTTATTTTTTTTCGAGAAAGCATCACAACTCTAAAGGTGTTTTACTATTGAAATCGTGCTTTTCCACACATTTGAATCGATTGCGAATTACTTTCGAAACTAGATCGAAAAAAAAAGATAACTGTACCCAAACCCGAAATCTAAACAATCACCACCGGAATGCTGCAGCCGAGACGTTGCTCCGAAACTACTAAACCCGCTCAAGCGCATAGCAGTGATCCTTCAGCCGGATGAGGTACCCGAGTGCCAGACAAAATTCCAAGAAGGAGCCTCAAGTTATTTCAAACTACCTGCGATATACGTGCGCATAGCTAGCCTAGCCCAAAGAAAAGGTGACGAAGACTAACGCGTTCCGGTTACGGTACATTAAACAAACTTTCTGTCCTGCACTGAAGTTTGTCGTTTGTCATTAAATAAAAAAGGATGTTTTTCTCTTATATCTATATGGGCAAATTGAAGCGAATAATTAAATTAATCATAATCTTACTATTATAGTAGAGTAGTTTTGATGCAAAATATACATACCTGAAAGAGAAGAAAAGGAATAGTTAGAAACTGTGGGCATAATGTTAAATTTAATAAAACATCTTGAATTGATGAACCTACTCAACTCTTCTGATTAGACGACATTAAGGATTCGAGTTTGGTTATCTTGTGTGACTCTCGTCTAAAAATTACTGTTTCCGTTCCCGGACAAAATAATCTTCCCCGTGCGTCGTGAACAAACGCGGTTGATAAACGCCATTTTGTCTTTTGTTCGAGTGTGTGCCAAAGCATTGGTGCGAGCCACGCCAGAAAATGCGTGTCGCAGGAAAAAAATCCCCAACTCACGCACAAATGCCTGCGCTCTTTCTCTCCCTCTTTCTCGCGCATTGACGCTTATCTAACCGTGCGCGGTTTGCCAACCAATCTATCGATCTTTCTCTTTTTAACCCGAATCAAACCGGCTCCCGAAAGATCAGTCGATCTGTATTCTCATCAGTTTATGCTAAAACCCGTCACATATACACTGCACGGTGCGTCTGCTCTGTTGATGAGCAACTCGGCAATCGCCGCGCACCACCGCTTCGCTTTCCTCCTTCGAAGACGAGAGGGTGCGGTGCAAAAATAACAATCGTCGCGGTCGCGACTGTTGTCGGCCAGCGCAGATCGTCGTGCGATCGGTCGCGAACAAGATTCGCCACATGGTGTCCCGTGTGGCGGATGAAACAAAGCACCACGCGCTGTTCGGCGCCATTTTACTCACCCGTGTGAGGGTGGTATCTCAAAAAGCAGTGGTAACATGTGCATTTAGGGGGCTAATTGGTTCAGTTATGTGAAATATATAGTTACATAATAATTATAATTATGCGTTATCAAAACAAAAGCGTTACATTTAATTAATTTTAATTCAAGAATTGTATGGATTTCTACGTCCAGCATTATTATCACTTTTACGAATAAACGAACCACATAGCAATCAATTTTCGCTCATACAAGTTCACCTTTCTGCAACTGGGAATATGACACAGTGCCGGAAATAAGAGCAAATTATGAACAAGACGAAAAGAGCCATTCTATGCCCAATGGCATCTTCCAATCCTATAATCTTTTATTAGAATAAAACTGTGCAAATTATTTAACTTAGCAGACTTAGTATTTAATTTTCTAAAATGACGCATGCATTTTAGCATATACTTTTTGAAAGCATTGGAGCTCAGAAACCTTCAGCTTTTAAAACAAAATTTTTGGAAACGAGTTATGTGATAATGGGTTGGAAAATACACTGAGAAAAAAATAAAAGTTTAATTCTGCTTTTAGAAGGTTAGTTTCAAATTCAACCGGGCATTTTGCTGTCAAAGGATGAATTGCGTTATATTGATCATAAATTCCTATGCATAGATTCATTGTTGTTTGAGAAGCTTTAATAACTTACAAAACAAGCGTATTTTTATTGAAAACTCAATATTTCCAAACAATTTTCAAATATCTCAAACTAAGATGCATGTAAAAAGTTAGTCACCAAGAGCTTTATGATTTGAAATTACTATTATAAAAAAGTTTGTCTTACTACTCTCCATTTATTTGCTAATTGTTTGAACATTAATTCAAAATAACTTGAAAACGGAAACATTGAGGAGGTCTCCCCTTAAACTTTTTGATTGTAAATTACTACCTAAAAAATCATTGTATATCATTGGAAAACAATAATTCTTAGAAAAAAATAAAATAAATTTTAATACATATAATTCATTCTCAGACAGTTTTTCGTACAACCAAAAGTTTCTGAGCTACAATTGCTTCAAATAAAGGCTATGAAAAATGCTACGCCAGATGAGAAAACTGCTTTTGAGTTTGAATTCTGTTTCGCCACGAAAAACACTCAGTGAGCAATGAAATAAAAAATGCTCAAAATTGGACCATAGGTTATTTGGAATGGATTTCCCCACATTTAACACACATATTTTAATGTATCAGGAAAAAGTAAAAATAAGTTTCCGTGAACACTTAAAGAACCTGGGTTCCGAATACCTCACAAAGGAGTGATATCGTTTGATGACTCTAGTTCAAACAGTTTTTTTTATGAGTGCAACTAGCTCAAATAATCACATATCCCTGACAATTGGGTAATTTATTCAAAGGGGAGATGTCACCTTTAAAGATTATTTAAAATACATTTTGCTGGTTGTTTCTCTACATCCAAATCAAATAATATCGATTCTTTTTGTTTATAAGAATAAATTTAATGATAAGAAAGGGTTGTGTGCAAAGCCCCGACCGCAAGTTTGACATAGAACTAAATAAGGCAGTTTCCATGCATCATCCCGATTATGAAAATACCCGAATTTGCTGGTATTCAGTCGTTTTGTGCCGTTTTCTTAAAAGCGGACTGCGTCATCTAAGAATTCAAAATGAAATGTGGAGTCAATTTCTAGCCTCTAGGCATCATGCTGGTTCCGAAAATACCCAATTCGGTCATTTTATACTTTTGCCAGGAACCAGAGATCAATTTCTGGCCTCTGGCTATCAGTTTGGTCCCGGAAATACGCAATTCGGCCATTTTATACCGTTTTTCAGAATCCGTTTTTCAAATGGTCCTGGATTGATTTTTGGGCTTCTGTGCACGCACCTCGGTCATTTTAACCCGTAAAGACCCGGGACGGAACTTGTTTTTTGAAAATGCTCGTTCTCAGCACTGGAACGGCCGATTTGGGAAAACTTGGAATTTTATTCAAAGGGAATAGTAGCTCTAAGTTTTGGTAAAGATGCCACCCCTCTGGACCCCTCCCCGTTTTTGTGAGACGCAAATATTTCTGTGTTTTTTTTCAAATTTTTCAAACAGATTGACCAAACACTGGGAATTTTCATACGTATCAACTGCTCCATGTATCAAATCATGTCAGGTAGATGAAATATGGTATGTAAGAGTGAAATTTGTAGTTTCCAAATTATTTCAGTTCGAAATCACAAAACTACGTATTTTTATAAAAATTCAAAAAACAAACCCGTTCTTCAAATTTTTAACTCTACATTTTTGAAGTAAGGTCTCTTGAATCAATGCGCGATGAAATATTTATTTTAGCATGCAAGCATTTTGAGAAAAACCAGTTTAAATTCACCAAAGTACGTATTTACATAGAAACCTGATTTTCTCAGTCTCCCACGGTAGGTTTCAACTTAGCTCTTCAATTTTCAAGCTCTATACTTTTAGAGTAACGTCTTCTGAATCCAAAGATGGTGAAAGATTTTTTCTAGCATGCACAGATTTAGAGAAAATCAAGTTTTCATTAAAATTCGTACTTTAGTGAATTCAAACTCGTTGTCGATCCATTAGAGAAACATTTCTTGCTCCCAAAAACCTCCACATGCCAAATGTGGTTCCAGTTGCTTGATTAGTTCTCGAGTTACGCAAAAATTTGGATTTCATTTATATAGGAGCCCGATCAGAAAGAAAAAACAAAAATGTAACAGAAACTGTTAGTTATTACGGGAAAAACCTTACGGGCTGTGTTTTCAATTTGATCCTGTTAGGTGTTAAAATAACAGAAATTATAACAGAAATGATTCTACTAGTATTTAACACATATCAAAATTTGTTACTAATGTATCAGCTTTCTAACAAAATAAGATAGTATATAGAACAGTATAATAATAAACATTGTTAGAAACAACAGGTTCTGATAAAAACGAAAAATTAGTTAGGCTTGTTTCAGAACTACTTCATTTCAGGTTTTGTTATTATAACTCATTCAGATTCAATTTTGTTATCAAAATTATATGGAGAAATACAAAATTGTATAAAAATATGTTATTTGTATCTCGCGTTGATAGAATTTTGTAATTTTTTAGTTATGCTTTTCTGATCGGGAGCCCTCCCTTTCAGAGAAAGAAGGGGTGTCAAACCATGGAAAGTGTTTCTTGCTTCTTGAAACATCCATATGCCAAATTTGGTTCTATTCGCTTGATTAGCTCTCGAAATATGCAGAAATTTGTATGGACCCCCAACCCTTTCAGACTAGCGAGAAGTGCATTATCATCATTGAAACATTTCTTGCCTCCAATAACCTCCACATGTCAAATTTAGTTCCATTTACTTGACTAGTTCTAGAGTTATGCAGAAATTTTGGTTTCATTTATATGGAAGCCCTCCCTTCCATAGGAAGGAGGGGTGACGATCTATCACAGGAATATTTTTCACCACCCCACACCAAATTTGGTTCCATTTGCTTGATTAAATCTCAAGTAGGGTTATCGCTCCTATATTCATCTTAGTACCTATATTCATCTCATCGCGCATTTTTGATCAATTCATCGTCGAATTGTACCATATTTTCAACGTAAAACTTTCAATCACTTGACAAAACCAAGAAGCGAATAGGTTTACTTTAAAAAGTTTGTAAAAATTTGACGCTAAATTGGACGAATGAGAGAAATAAGATGAATATAGGTGCACCTGGCTGTTGAGATGTATAATGAAGCGATTACCCTAATACAGATATTTGTGGTTCGAACAGGGAGGGGTGTCGATCTACCACAGTAATATTTCTTGCTCCCAAAAACCTCCACATGCCAAATGTGGTTCCAGTTGCTTGATTAGTTCTCGAGTTATGCAGAACTTTGGGTTTCATTTGTATGAGAGCCCTCCCTTCCAGAGGAAGGAGCGGTCTCAAACTAACATAAAAACCTTTCCCGGCCTCATAAACCCCCTACATACAATTTTTCACGACGATCGATTCAGTCGCTTCCAAGTCTGTATGGATCTGACAGAAAGACGTAGATTAGGTTTTTTTTTTTTATTCTCGCTTATTTTCCGTCGGTCTAGTTCCGCCACTGTTGTGGCCAATCACCGACGCCCAGGGAGGCGACTCCACACCCAGGACCCTAACTCACGACCCGTTTATTAACGGACCGGCGCCAACGGCTTTACTTCCTCATGCGATGGAAGGCGTGATCCCAGAGATTTTTCGCCTCAGAAAATCTCCCGGTGTCGGCTAGGATTGAATCTAGACCAGTTGGGTTGGTTGTGAGTGGATCACGCCACCTCACAACCATCGACACCTATGTCGGCGGTGGGATTCGAACCCAGGCGTCGAGCGTGGTTGGCGGAGACGTTACCAACCACACTAGGCCCCCGCTCGACGTAGATTAGGTTAAATGAGATAGACTAAACAAAATTCTTCTGAATTGAAATAAAAGTGTATACAGTGACAGTTCGATTATATCACTCTCAAAAAACATTTTCAAGTGCTATATTTTAAAGATATTTTTTAATATAAGTTTCTTCTGTGTAAAAAGTTGAAACAATATTTAATTTTCAATATGCATATTGTCAACTGTTTTTTAACCTCAAACGTAACTTTCAAATAAATATACCTATATTTCATGTATTTTCTGTAAGGATCATTAATAAGCTAAATCTAAATCATTTTACTCAGCCCATACAATGAAACGTTGATGTTTTCAATTGAAGTTTCGATTCGCCACAATGGTAAATTTTCATTTTTCCAGGATTATTGCCATGTTTCCTTTTTCTTATGGTCTTATTACTGAATCGTCATTGGGTGTCGTTGAGCAAAGCATTCTGCTCCGGTCGAATACGTTTGGCAAAGGAAGTTTGGTCAAAAAAGTATTGTTAACTATTAAATATTTGTGAATATTCTTTTAAAGCAATCAACTCCAAAGGCGTTTAATGAGAATGTACTACGGAGAAGCGTTTAAAATATGATGAAGGATATTTGGTGTGAAATCAATATGAAGATTTTTTATTTATTTTTGATTTTTATAATTGAATATCTAATGATTAGCATGGAATGGTTGATGTTTTGTTTATTTACACGAAAACTTATGACTGTTGGAGCCTAAACATAATACTGGTTAGCACAAGCCCAAACTCCAAAAAATGAAAGATTAGAGCTTTTTAACCATTTCTGTGAATTTTGGTGCCCCTAGCAGAGATAACTTGTAGAGACTTAAATGAGTTTTCCCGTAAGCAAACGTGAAAGTGACGAACCCGGCGAGCAATTATCTTTTGTCGCGCTTCTGAATTTACTAAGGATACCAAAATCCATACGAGTTGTAAAAAAACTATATTTTTAACGGTAACCTGCTTGTGCTTCAGGGTAATATTTTTTTGCTTTCGTCGACCAGTGTAATTGTGTAATGACATAGCGCAATTAGCAATAAACGAATTCAGAGTACTAAAACCGCTATCGCTTTCAAATGCATGAAAGGATGTAGATAATAAAGAGATGCCGTAGAATTATAATAATTAACATCAGATTATTATTTCTTGAAATGACGTTGATAGCAATTAAACTTAGATGCGCTGGACTGGTTGTATTCATCAACCGAAATAGCCAGATAAGTCCGACTTCGATATCTTTCGACACTTCAAGTTAACCAATATTTCATAAAAATTACTTGAGAAATCATCAATAACCATTTGTTTTCAAAATTTTGTAGTAAAGCCAGTCAATTATCTCCAACTTTAGGCATATTATGCACTCACTGGAAAAAAATCTTTTCGTGACGTCACACGTAAGCTTAAGCTAAGTGCCCCATTTTTTCAGTTTTCGGCTCTGTTTGCCTTTAACGAGGTCTAGCACAAGAAGTATGATAGCTAGCTCAATTCTAGTGGTTGGTGGTTCACTCTACAGGTTGTTTTTGACACCAAGCATCTAAATCTTTTAGTTTAGCTGCTATTGCACTTTAAAATCAATAAGCTCCGCCTTCATTTAGCGTAATAAGATTCACAATTTTCTGCTCCACTGTGTAACAAAACGTCTCAAGCATTAATTTAGTATGCATGTTGTGTACAAAACGTCAACGACGCGTCTACGTAAACACAGGGGTTTTCAATATATGGAATCTGGCTAATATTTCAGATTTGGGACCGAATAAGGAATACTGGTCGATCTAGGTGCCACAGAAAATAATAAACTTTAAGTACGGTGAAAAAGCGCACAATAACCGCATCCGCGATTGTAGATAAATAATTTTTAGATTCCAGTACGAAATTTGGCAGTTTGTTTCAGAGCCGCGCTGACCAACTCAATAAACCATACTCTATTTCAAACCTGTAACAGCAGCAGTAAAGCGTGAAACAATCTCGACAGGATCGGAATCTGCGTGTAACGGCAAACGGCAAGCTCATAACCGAGCCGCCGCCGCCGCCGATGGAAGGCGATAAAAAAGAAACATGGCAGTAAAATTCGAATTTACCGTTAGCGGGACCACAAAAACGTCCAAAACAACGCTCTGTCGGTTCGCTAGGGCTTAGGAACCTGACGAAAGGAGAAAATAAGAAAGGCGAAAGCAAAGGGGCCAACAGCGGGAGCCGACGACTAGGCGGAACAAATCTAAATTCATATATTATGAATTTTATATTCGTGAGAATTTTTTCTCGATGTTATGAGGTGCTAGAAGCATTTGTTAGAATGCACGGTTGTATTGAATGGTATAAAAGTACGATAAAAGATTTTGGGAGTTACAATGAAATGACATAACGATAATTGTTCAATTCATAATAGTCGGGATACCTGAAAATGAACCGATTCGAAAATCAAAAAACAACGCTAAATAATGTACCACTCATATAAAAACATGCGATAAAATAGATATAATTGCAATTACTTGTTGCTTTTCATTTTGTTCTCGTCCATCAGCAGCAGATCAACGGTGCTGGTCACCAGTTCCGATCGGTGTTCGTTCGATCGCCGCACGTAGATCTGCCCGTTCACAGTGAAAACGTTTTTCAGCTTGCCCTCGCGTTTCATTTTCATTGCTTCCGCCTTCAGTCCCAAATTGGAGCGAGTGAGATTTTCATTCACAAATATCCTCGATCCACTTTCGAGTCCGATATCACGCAGGCTTAGCGCCTTATGGTCCAAGTAACGCCGGTAGAACTCGTGCCTAGCATTTCGGAACACAAACTGCACCACAATTATCGACTCGTTCGGTGTTTTCTGGCTCGAGGAAGCCGTCGACTTTGAGTTAGCGCGAATTTTCAAATTATCCAAAATTGCCTGACTGTAGCGAGGAATCTTCAACTTTGCCTCACTCCCGGACCCACTGGCACCACCGTTCAGCAGTCTTCTGATGTACACCAGCGGAATCTCTTGCTCCGAAAATCTTAAAACTCTACAAATCTTCACAAAATATTCACGCAAATTTTCACCCTGCCGATAGGGAATACCCATCAGCACCAGCTCGCAAATCTTTCCGGAGCGCTTCTCGTAGTCCTGGCTGGCTTGGAACAACCGATTGGTTTGCTTGATCTTTCGGTTGATGCTGTCGATCTTCTCCTCGATGGCACACCGCAAATCGCCCACCTCCGAGATCAACCGGTCGAATTTACAGTCGAGCGTTTTATTGGTGTTGATCGTGTTCAGCTGATTGCAGCGGTTCACTTCGGCGGCGCGCCTGCTGCTGGCCAGGATAGCCGCCAGGATTCCCGCGTACGCGTTGTCGTTCATCTCCTGCTGCAGCTGTTCATCGTCCTCGTTGACCGTATCGTCCAGCAGCAGCATCGGTAGTCCAGTGTTTGACATGGTGGCCAACTTCTTAATAACCGCTACTGTTTGAATAAAGTCTTTGCAGTATCACCTTGAAACAACACGGAAATTCCTCAACGTTTATCGTGGCGAGCATTTAAGCTATTCGAGTAAATCAAGACTATCCGATTATCCAATAAATTACCTTGAACTGAATCCTAAGTATGCTTGAACAAATGAACATTCAACATACTGAATTAATTTTTGAAGTTAAGCAAACTTGTATAAAAGGAGAAACCAATTACTCGTTCAGCTGTTCACGCTTCATTATTACAATTAAAAAAAACGAGTGTTGTTGTCGAGGAAACCGAAAACATACCAAAAGTTTAAGAAAAAAAATAACATTCATCATTCCAACATTCTCCAACTTACCACTCAATCGTCAACTTTTCTTACACCCAGTAAAATGTGTTCGACGAATATCACTCAAAAACAATCGATGACTATCACGAGTTTGACAAGCTTTTACAAGAGAATCACGGTTTTGTTCTTGAAATAAAATAAGGTGTAACAGATGAAACGTGCTGGTAACTTGACGTTTAACACGTGTTACGTAACAACAACTTGAAATGTTGCCAGAGTAGTGAAGTTTAATATAGTTTATAGACATAAGAAAAAAAAAATAAATTTGAAAACTTGTTCGGTTGAGTACTGGACAGAATAAATTTAATCATTCATTTTATGAAGAAAAAACCATATACATTTTGAGAATAACATCATAGTTAAACGCTTTTGATGAGTATTTGTCAACATGGTGGAGCATCTCCATGCACTGCTATTTAGCTCAAGTTTGAAATGAACGACTGCACGTTTCGTATTTGCTCCTCCGTGATTGATCTGAGCTCGTAAACAATTTAGTAGCTTCCGCTTTGATGATCGCTAACGGCGCTGGGAACATCCTTACGATGGTTTAGGGAAGGAAATGTTACAATATTGTTACCAGCGACTGAGTTTACCTCTGCATCTCTAACGACTATAACGGGAAAACGCTTACAGTGCCACCACAGTTATGGGTCAGCTACAATTATGAGTCACTTTTACGCAAATACGTATATTCTCACGAAACTGAACGAGACGCCATCTTGAATCCCAAGATGGTGACTTCCGGTTTCCGGAACACAACCTAAAATGGCCGAGTACCAATATGAGTATTTCAGGGATCGGGATGATGCGCAGACACCAGAAATATACTCCAAAGGCGATTTTTAAATTCAAGATGGTGACTTCCGGTTTCTGGAAAACATCCGAAATTGACCAAATACATATGAGTATGATACCAAGAGACCTGAATACGACACCAGACGAACCAGAAGTCACCATCTAGAATTTGAAAATGGCGTCTGAAGTCGATTTCCGGTCTCAGGGCGTCATTTGATTTTGAGATATACACATATTGGGGGGTACTCGACCATTCTGGGTTGTTTCCTAGAAACCGGAAGTCAACATCTTGGGACCTAAAATGGCGTCTGGGGTCATTTAATGGTCTCAGAGCATCATTCCAATACTCATATTACTTAGTATTTGATCACATTTTGTTGTTTTCCAGAATCCGGAAGTCGCCTTTTGGAATCAAAAATGGTGTCTGGGGTCGTTATCAAGTCTCTGGACATCATCTCGATTACGGAAATACACATATTGGAGGGTATTCGACCATCTTAAATTGCTTTCTAGAAACCGGAAGTCGCCATCTTGAAATTCAAAAAGGCGTCTGGGATCGGTGGACATCATCCCAGTTGTGAGAATAAATATTTTTTGACCTTGTATTTTTCATTGTTTCTTTGGCTTCTAGAAGCCCCTATCTATTCCGAAAGGACCATTTTGAAAGCATATCAACAAAACTGTGGTTGTAAGATTCCATTTAAAAAATCATGAAACCATAATATCCCTCAGTTTCGGAGCACATCCGCATATCACTAGTTATTTTTGAGTAATTTTCTGTACAAAAACATCGTTATTAAACACATTTTTTCATTACGGGTAATGGCACTTAGTGCGTACTTTTGACCCGCAGTTTATGCGTACTTTTGCCCCACAATGAGTTTTCCAACTGGTTTGAGTTTTATGACAAACATCGAAATATTTCCGGTAAAACAAATTCACCCTACAAACCACAATTATACAAGACTTTTTTGGGATCTGTTGTTTTCGAGTTTCTTTAGTTTCCGAATAGGTCAATCATAGTTCCCATAACTAAGAAAATTAGATCAAAACAGCTCAAACACACAATTTTCCTCCATTGCTTCGCCCCATTTAAACGTGTGATTAACTGACATTATAATACTGAAAATTCATACAACATTTTTTAAGTTTATTTTGCTCGTATGCTTCGAAAAGGCCAATGCGTACTTTTACCCCGTGCGTCCTTTTGCCCCTCACTACTCTATACCCGTCATAAGTTTGAAATCGCTTCACTGAGTATTGCAACACCCAGTGGTAAGATTGCAACACCCCGAAACGTTTAGCATCACTTAGAAAAGGCGAATTTATGTTATTCTATCTCTTGATTCCGACAGCCTAGAAAGTTGTGGTCTTCAAGAAAGATGTTCTGGATGTCAAGTGCTTGTGGTCGGGCGCACGGTATGAATTCAGCCGCAATATGGCGCTTGTTTGCATATAGTTTTGAATTTTTTGAACCTAATTTACCTCGTAAGTCCAACCACTTAAAAAGTTGTGAATTTCAGTAAAGTTTAAGACAAGGGCTTCTAGTTTGTATACAGTTTGGTATGGAATTTAAATTCTACGTGACGCTAGTGTACAGGTTTTACAGGTACAGGTATTTTCAACTAAAATTATTTGGTGAATTCAATCACTTAGAAGGCTTCGGTCTTTAGGAAAGTGGCCGAGACCTGGGGTTTTTGGTTTGTGGACAGTTTGGTTGGGAATGAGTCCTTTAAAAGTGCCAGAATATGCGTTCAATTTTGAGTGTTATATATACAATTTATCTCGAGAATTTACCTATTTAGAAAGTTGCAACTCAGCGGAAAAATATTTTAGAAGAAATTAGGGTATTTTTCGCCGAATCGATTGGACAGAGCTCTTTCGACCACAGTTTTAGAGATACAATCACGCTCTCACAAAACTTTAAAAAAAAAACTTGAATTTCTTGGCATGAAAATAGTTGTGGTGAACACGCGACATGTTGTCTTGAAAAAGATTTTTCCGTGGCACTTGCCGAAAACAGCAACTTTCTAGGAAGTAAAAATCACGGGCGAAGCTCACGTTAAAATACAAAGAATCGTGTGCACACTAGTGGCACGTAGCGGCAAAATTTCACACTAAACTTTTCTCCTACCAGAAGCTCTGGAAATTCTGAACAACTTCACTGAAACCCGCAACTTTGCATGAAAGCGCAATAATGAGATAAATTTAGGTAATAATACGATAAATAGTGTGCTCACTATCACCACATGTCGGTAAAATTCTGCACTAAACAGTTTTCCATCCCTTGACCAACTGAACACCTATCCCGAAGATCGCACGTTTCTTGGAGATCGAAATCGTGAGATAAATTAAGGACAAAATCCGACGAAATTCATGCTCAATCGCGCCACAAAGCAACAAAATTCTGCACTAAGCTGTGCGTCAACCAAAAATTTGTGACCTTCTGAACAACTTTGGAAAGAATCACAACCTTTTAGGAAGCCGGAATCACGACAAAGTTAACGTCAAAACACGACGAATTCGTGCTCACTAACGCCACAAAGCGGCAGAATTACACCTAGGCGACGTGCATAAATAACGTAACGCAACAACTCAATTTTTAGCACTCGCCCCCATTCTTTATGTAACAAAACATAACGCCTCTCCCTTTATGTGACAAAAATGTTAGTTTTTGGAGTGAAAGCATGGCCTTCCCGGAGATTTTTTGTTACGTAATGCTAATCTTACCTCTACTTGGGCGTCGTACACAAATTACGTAACGCTAAAAACCTAGATTTCAGACCCCCTCCCCCCTATGTAACGATAAGTAACGTTCGATATGACCCCCCCCCCCAAAATTACATAACGCTGGACATCTGCCCCCCCTTCCAAATTCGCAATTTTGAGCAAACATCACAGTTACGTAACGGTCCAACTACCCCCCCCCCCCCCTCTCCCCTATGTAACACCCCCCCCCCCTTCATGCGTTACGTAATTTGTGTACGACGCCTTGCTCCCATATGCAATAATTCGTAACGCTCAAGGGTAGCTTTCTCCTATTAGCCTTATGTTATCTATGTATGTCGCTAAATCCGTTACCCTGGACGTTCTAAAAACTGTGCTGAAGATCTTAACTTTTTTGGAGGTCGGAATTGTCAGATAAGTTAAGATCGAAATACGATGCATTGTGTCCGCATTAGGGCCACATAGCGGCAGAACTCTTTACTAAACTGTCTATCAGCCAAAAGTAATTTATTAATTGAAGACCGCAACTGTTAGAAGTCTGAATCGTAAAAAAGTTAGGGTCAAATCAAATCCTGTACTAAACAGCTCACTACCAGCAGCTCTTACCCTCTTAACGAGCGTGCTTGAGAACGCAACTTTCTAGGTCGTCGATATCACGAGATATCTGCCTATTCCAGGCGATGCAAAACTTTTGGGAGGTGCTGCAATATTCAACTTAGGTGTTGCAATACTCAGTGAAGCGATTCCAAACTTATGACGTGTAGTGAATATGTAAGCTCTCTCTCTCTCTCTCTCTGCTTTATGCCAGTACTTTTCGTTTTGTATATTCTGTTTAAGTTCTGCTCAAACTGGCATCGAAACAAGAAATATTGCGTATTCACAGGGTACAGTTCCATGAACTGCACGAAAATCTCGGCAGAAAGTTCACCAGAAACCGTTTGCAAAACAAAGATCGGCCAAGCTAATGGATAAAAAAGGACTTCGTTCTTCTTGTCTAATCCATGGTTCAAACCACTGCACATTGGGAAAAAACGGACCCAAATTTCCACTAAATTAATGCCGCTGAGCTGGCAACCTGCAATATAGCATTTCTTATGTAAAATTGGTCAATAAATCGATTGGTAATAGTTTCATCCTGTGCAGGGCACGGGAAAAGGCCTATATTCCCAAAAATACGCAAAATAGGGTGAAAAGGGGTAAAATAGACTATTTTCCGTGCCCTGCACGAAATGAAACTATCACCAATCGATTTATTGTCCCCTTTTACATAAGAAATGCT
The DNA here is from genome assembly GCF_029784165.1 of Wyeomyia smithii. Lineage (NCBI taxonomy): Eukaryota > Metazoa > Arthropoda > Insecta > Diptera > Culicidae > Wyeomyia > Wyeomyia smithii. The sequence continues at coordinate 31,711,988 of NC_073695.1, read as the reverse complement.
ACATTTCAGGTTGCCAGTCTAGCGGCGATTTTTTAGTGGAAAAACCAGAACCCACATTTCCACTAAATAATCGCCGCTGGACTAACAATCTGAAATATTGTATATTTATTTATATTTTTATTTATTGTGTATTGACAAATTTACGCGAACAATGAACCAATTACATGCGAGCATTCCTAGCACAGACGACGTGAATGGACACCATCCGTTCCCTGTGATATTCTCTGTATCAATATCGAAATAAAAATAAACAGAGTCTCCCCGTCCCAATAGGTCAATTTATTGTTGCTTAGACTAATATGATGTCTCGAAGGTAAAAGTTTTCCGAAAAGTTTGAAACAATCCCCATTTTTGAACAATTTCTAAACCTGCCTGCAGAACCTAATAAAAACTGATATCTTGAAAGAAAATATGCCGGTAATAGCAACAGTACCAGTGGAGTAAAGAGCCGCAGGTCTCTCGTCTATGATTGCAGCGGTACTCTTCTATTCGTACATTTCAGCGGTATACTTCTATACGTACTGTAGTGGTACACTTTTGTTTGTACTTTTCTATTCGTGTGTAATCGAGGAAAAACTGCAATGCTGCTGCTGATGGTGATTGAAAGTTTATCTCATAAATGTGATTACCATAAATTACTCAACAAGAATTGTAAATTTTTGCAACGGATATTTATTTAATTTTATCTTCAATATTCACTTACTAATCGTGACCGGATAGTATCGGAAGAGTCAATTCTCAAATATAGACATTCATAGAAGAGTAAGAGCCTGCGAATGATTATGAATTTTTGGTTTATTTACTAAGATTCATTCAAAATCTCTTTTTACATTTCAAAATTGTTAGATGATATATTATTATTCTAAGCTTCACCAGTATAAACGTATATTAGTTGTCTTCGTAATACAGCGAATGTAGTTGTAGGCAATGTAGTTGTAGGAACTTGGTAATAATTTTGTTCAACATATCTTCTTATGTTTGCCAATTAATAAACCTTTGTTGTAAGGGTTTCCATATTTTTTTGGAAGTAAGATCCATATTATAGATTTGATTTAATCAGAGTTAAATGAAACAAAACCATTCATTATGATAACGTAAGTATTATTGGATTTGGTTTTTGAGGATATAGAGTTAATTCTGACTTTGACGCATTACGAGAAATTCTTGGTGCTTCTTCGACAAGCATGATATGCTTGTGCCTTGTTAAATACAGTCAGGTTTTTTTACGCGGTTTTTTTATACGCGGATTTTTTAACGAGGTTTTTTTTACGCGCATTTTTTAATCAACGCGGTTTTTTTATGCAATACCGCGCTAATTCAAAAAAAATTTCGCAAATTTCTGAATTAACGTGAGTTTGGAACCAGAAACGTTTAAGTGTTTATCTAGTAAAAGACTTAGTGAAAAAAATACCCTCTGTCCTCTGAAAGATCCGGAATGACCGTCAAAGAGAACAATTTTAAATACTGGTTCTAGAGCGTCTCGGGTTTTTTCTAAAGCCCTTGTTGCTGGACTACTTTACGCGGATTTTTAACTTAACGTGTTTTTTACGCGGTTTTTTTACGCGGATTTTTGAATTAGCGCGGTTTTTACGCGGATTTTCGGATTAACGCGGTTTTTTTACGAGGTACGTATCCCCCGCGTAAAAAAAACCTGACAGTACATGTTGTTTGCACACAAAAAAATACTACAGGCATAATATCGCCAAATATAGACGATATTCTTCCGAGTGTTGTTAAATATATTTCAAAAATTGAATTCCAGGGGAAGCTGAAAATAAAAATACGTACAGTCGCTGAGCAAACACATTGATTCTGTCTGCAGACTCTGTATATTTTGTAACAAAAAATCCCCTAATTACAGTGTTTAGTCCCACGTCACCATTTCATAAAACCCTAGGGCTGTATACTGCCGTTCCAAGCATAGTTGTCCCATGTTCTACATAAACCTTATGTACGCTGGGACAGTTATGCTTGGAACGGCAGTATACCTTGTAGTATTCTTAGTTTGAGCTTCTGGGTAATTTTTTTGTGTGCTTTGTCAACGTTATATCGTGATCGGGAATGTCCCAAAATGTACCATGATCAAACAAATTCTCCTTGCGATGTTCATTGACATTTTTTCAAGTAATATTATTGGTAAAAAAACCATTTTCGAGTTGAATTTTTCGGAAAATACTCTATATTTTTTAGTAAAATGTTTCCATAACATCTAAATTTCCTGTAAGAACATTTCTTGCGCAAACCATTTGCTTTAAAGTTAGAATGATTGGTGAAATGCGAAGGTCTGTTTTGTTTCATGACTGGAACAGAATCATGATCGGAACAGCTTACTTCTGAGACTTCACCGCTTCACTTTGTCTGTACTTGATATAATGATGGATTTTACGTAGGTACAATTCATGGAAAAGTTTTTGTTAGAAAACACTTTTCTCCTTGAGAGTGCCCATTTTGGAATGTTTAGATTAGTTTTAGACAGTTAAATTGTCCACCTATAAAAAAACATGAATTCAAATGAATTTTAAATAAAATGGATGGCCCGAATATGATACATTTTTTGATCGGATCATGATTTACCCTATTCCGATAATGGTATAAATTCTATGATCAGATGAGGTCCCCGTGGTTCTGTGGTTAATGTCGGTCGGCTAGCTCTCCCACACGGTTGTGATATCGGGTTCGATTCCCGATCGAGTCGAGGATCTTTTCGAGCTGGAAATTTTCTCGACTCAGCACTGGGGCACGGTGTATCGTTGTACTTATCCTACACATGCAAAAGTGCCAAAAACAATATCGATAACGAATTCTCTCAACTAATCTAGTTGATCGAGACCGCTATTAGCCCCAAGGCTAAGCGTGCGATATTGTTTGTTTTGTCTATGATCAGATTGAACGATAGATTTGAATTAATTCACGTCGGATTTGCTATAAATTATTATTTTTGTAAACTAGACAAATGGATTGTTTAGATAAACGTTAATTGTTTATGATAACATGCGTAGTTAATGGTGAAAATGTGACATGAAAATCTACGTACCATGAAAATAGTCTGAATTGTTCCGATCATGATACATTACCTAATTATATAAGTTTGACAAAATACCTTGAGCATATTTGAAAGATAACAAAAACTGATTAGGAACTAAACAAACGCAACTTTCCATAAAAGACGCATAAGAAGCCAGACAGTTAACAGCTTAGCAGAAGATTATTGAGCTCATTTAAAGAATCATTTGATTTAGATTTTTGCATTTCTAACATCAAGATTTGTGTTACTGAAGAAATAGTTGTTTGAATGTCACCATTTCAATGTTACTTTTTTCCGATTTCAGAAATATAATTTGCTAATATATTTTGCTTATCGGCAAAGCCAAACTAGCAGAGCCCAAGTCCAGAAAACGAACCCAACCCAGCGGTTTGTCCCTTTGAAGCTAGTTAGCCGAATGATGAAAAATAATTCGGAACAATTTTCCCTCCATTCAAAACCAGCCCAAGCGCTGCCCCAACACACCGTTCGATCCCCGCTCGTGATCAAAAACCGCTGAAATGAACCCGCAACAAAGCGCCAAATGAAGCAAACAAAAAAAAAATCATAGCATTTTTTCTCTTCATCACCCAAATTTACTTCGGGAAGCAAAAAGTGGCACAAAAGGCCTCACAAGTGTGACACAAATGAAAAATGAGTAAGTGGCGGGTTTCCTTTTTTGTCGGTTTTTTTTTTTGTTATGAGGAACTTTTTTTTCTCTATCTTCTGTGTTTGTTCGGTAGCCTTAAGGGCGGGGGGACTGGTTAGCTTAAAGCAGGAGACTAACCTCTCGCGGATCAAAGCAAAACAGAATTAGCTTGATGAAAAGTCCATTTTCCACTCACACGAAAACCGTGCGCGCGTCCTCGTCCAAGCAGCACAGAAGGCAGAAAGGGTTTCGAGCAACAGAAAAAGTAGAATTGGAAATTTTCCAGCTCGCACCGTTTGCGACGACCAAACCCAAAAGGATAATTTCTCTTCTGTGGCGACATAAAGGAGAGTCGAATACACGCGTCCAAGTAATATTTCGCTAAAGTGCGCTTGTCTCCTCGGAAAATACTCATCGCTCGCACGTACCCACACAAATACTAACAAACGTGCCGAAGGTTTGAGACAGTTCTAGGAGTACAGAGAAGAGATTAAAGTTTCCGGAGTGAAATATTTTTGCACGTACAATCCAAACCACTCGACGGAAGCATTTCGCTGTACAGAAGAACAACACACCCTTTAGGTGGCGAAGACAAGAGAATGAGCGAGATAGCGGACGTGAGGACAAGGAGGACGACGACGGTGTCTACGCTGACGGTCAACCCCACCGACCCGCCGCTTGGGTTCGACCGCCGCTACCGCGCGAATGGGAGCTTTCGTCCCTAGCGGGCCCTCAACTGGTAGGGGTTAATAAACGGAAAATTATCGATCCTGATGGTTGTTAGTCGGTTTTAGTTCAAAACAGAGAGCGAGTGAGACGAGCAGCCGCTCGCTGCATATTACAACGATGTGTACGACCGAGTACTGGAAGGGCGCAGCGAGCAGTCAGCCAGCGCCTAATGCGGAGCCTGATAGCTACCGGGCAGTGTGCGCAGATAGACTGCCCGCGCGACAGAATGATTGCACTTATTACCACAAAAGTAATTCTTCCGCACGGGTTTCAATGTTGATACACCGGAATAACTAGTATTTTGAAACAATCTTTTTTCTCATTTAGGGCATAAGCAAAATGTCAGCTGGCAGCCCTGGGTACATCAAACTGCCTCACTGCTCACAACATTAAAAAGCACTCGGCGCTCCTTCTAAAGTAATCAAATCAGGGTGTAGAACCTACCAAAAAGCACACAGACTGTCAACTTTTGACAGCTCGTTTCCGGTACGATATATGCATGGGAATTTGAAAATGTTGGAATGATGACACGAAATGAAACAACTAAAGATGACAACTTACTCGTAAAAGAAGACGCTAAAATGCTAGATATTCCTTTTTTACAATTCTCCACACGTCGCTGTGCTTCACGATGCTCTGCACTGACAGTGTATCTTCAAGCACATAACATTTTTTCACATCTCAAACATGGCAACAATTTGGCTGCCAGTTCTATAGTTTTCTAGTAATAGATAACCTCGCCAATTGAAAAATCTTTCGCCGTTCAAATAATCATCCACTTTCACACAAGATTCAAAAAACAAAACGGTCCATAAGTGCAAGAAACCACAGTAAAAATGTAGCGAAGAGAAAAAAAACACGCACACGCCGGTTAGAGCGATTGAAAATCCTAGTGGAATCCTTGCAATCTACAGCGAAGCCAACGCCGTTGCCGCACAGCCGTTCGCCGTCGCCCGTGTTCGTAACGCACACGCAGTCGGTCAGCCAACAACGATTATACCTAAGGATCTCGCAAATCGGAGCAGAAATTTTTCCCGTTTTTCCACGAACAGAGCCCCCCGTACGCTGTGTTACCGCCACCGACAACAGTATGAGAAGCAGCGTACAGCACTGTGGTAGTGGCGTGAAAAATTTTGAAGAGCGCGAGAGTCACCCTCGGCAGGCTGGCACAGGCGGTGGCGATTTCGTTGGTACTATTATTGATGCAATCGTTTCTCTAGCGAGGAACCACGAGAGGGAGAACGCGTCAGGCACGGAAAACACTGGAAAAGCTTATCACACAGCCAAGCACATTGGGCTGTGCCGGTTAGGAGCTGGTGTCCACACATACATGCATACAAACGGTGGTGTTCAGGTTGGTCAGAAAAACTAGCTTTTTCTTCAACATTATAAAATCCCTGAACATAGTTGTGAGCTAATGGGGCTGCATGGTTGTTCGTGGAAAATGCACTCCTCATTACATTGTTCAACAAATAGGGAATAATTTCGAATTCATTATTTAATATCGGACATCGTTTATTACCGACGATTCAACAAGTTTTTTCAACCGAAATATTTTGTTCAGCTACATTCGCATGCAATCCACTGTGTTTCTGAACATATCAGTTCTACAACGAGAAAGAGAAATTTTGAAACTTTCGCTCGATTATTCTCTTTCTCTGGATTTTGCTTTTCCCACGAATTTCCTTCGCCAAATTTAAAGTCCTTGCAAAATTGTCTCATTAAATTCGATAGAAAAGAATGCAACTTCGTCTTCACCAAAGAAAAAAAAATCCTGTGCTGGATTGCGCACAAACTTTGATTGATATCGTTTGCAATGACAGTCGAATCTCGAAAGGATATATCACATCTATCTTCGGAGCAGTCATATATTCAAATACACCGGTTGCAAGAAGCTTACCTGAGAGACGCATTCGCAGCACAGTGCGGTCGTGATCGGTTTTTTTTGTCGATTAGTTCTTGTGTTGCGCGATAACAATAGCCTGTTGTATATCGGCAGAAACATCTGCACACTGGTAGGGGCAGGCTACCCCGCCAGTGATTCGATACGCAGCTGATATATATCAGCAAGAATAATTCTCCCGCACCGCTGTTACCCCGCTAGCAGCACGGACCACCATACGATCGAGCGAGTGGAAGGCAACTACAAGTGGCATCTACAAGGTCGCGTGTAGGATACGGCCACTGTGTCACAACACGAAGCTGGATCGTCATTGTTTGTTCTGCGGAGACACTCGATTAATCCAACTATCAGCCGTGAGGTCGTGACTTAGACGTTCGGTGAAGTATTACCTTTAGAATTTTTACTATTATTACAATGTTATAATATTATTATTAATATTATTATTGATATTATTATTATTGTTATTAATACTATTATTACTATAATTATTATTATTATTATTATTACTATTGTTATTAGTATTAGTATTACTGCCTTTTTTTATTTGATCCATTGTAGATTGAAAAATTGTTTTTAAAATTTATTATTAACTACTTGAACCACCCCCCCCCCATATTCGAATATTTATCATTTGTGTGCGGTAGAGCGTAACGCTCCCGCAAAATGGACGACATGCAGGTGCAACTTTTCCTGGATGTGGAAACAAACGGGGAAGAAATTGAAATTTCTCCCATCAGCTCACCCCTACCTTCCCCTGTGCCCTCCCCTCTGCCAAGTCCTGTACCAAGAGTACCGGAAGTACGGGTAAAAGCTTACCCAGATGCCGCTGGCGGTCCCTACGTTGTTTTTTTCCGGCCCATAAAGAAGCCATTGAATATTATTCAAATTGGCAAAGACCTGGCAAAACATTTTTCGGCCGTAACCGAGATTACGAAGGTGAGGGCCGAACAAACTGCGAGTTGTCGTGAGTAGCTTGAAGCAAGCAAACGAAATTGCTGGCTACGAGCTCTTCACGAGAGAGTATCGCGTGTACATCCCTGCCAAGGATGTAGAAATCGACGGTGTGGTTACCGAGGGGAATCTCACTGTCGATGACATTTTGCGTCATGCGTGCTGTTTTAAAAACCCCTTGATGCAAAGTGTAAAGATACTGGATTGCAAGCAATTGCATTCAGTATCCATCGAAGAAGGAAAGAAGAAATTCCTCCCTTCGGATTCCTTCCGAGTAACATTCGCCGGATCCGCGCTGCCGAACTACGTCCGCTTGGACAGGGTTTGTCTACCTGTACGCCTGTTCGTACCGCGGGTCATGCATTGCCAAAACTGTAAGCAGTTAGGTCACACAGCCACCTACTGCTGCAACAAGGCACGCTGTAGCAAGTGCGGAGGCAATCATGCTGAGAACGCTTGCAGTGGGGATACTGAAAAGTGTCTTTATTGCGAGGGAACTCGGCATGACCTTCCGGCATGTCCCGCGTACAAACAGCGCGAGGAAAATATTAAGCGTTCCCTTAAGGAACGATCAAAGCGCTCTTTTGCAGAAATGCTTAAGAGGGCTGAGCCACCCTCGACAGGAAACATCTTTTCCTTCTTGCCAACTGATGAGGGTACATCTGACGATCCCGTCGAAGGGTGTTCCTATGCCTTGCCAGAGGGATCTATGAAGAGGAGAATGCTCAACTCTCCTAATCTTTCTCGCAAAGGTCGTAAGATAACCCCTAGCGGAATGACCAATAAGACAACACAAAAAGGAAGCAGTGAGAAAAACCGAAGCAGGTACCCCCCGGTTTTAATTTCAAATCAAACCAGGAGTACCCACCGCTTCCTGGGGCACCAAAAACCCCTCGTGCACCCATTTCTCGATCAGAAGACATAAAAGAAACAGGGTTCATAAAATTCTCTGATATTGTGGACTGGATATTTAAAACATTCAACATACCAGATCCCCTTCAAAACATTCTTCTTGCCCTTCTCCCTACAGTGAAAACCTTTTTGAAGCAACTCACAGCAACTTGGCCCCTCATTTCAGCTATCGTATCTTTCGATGACTAATACGTCGAAAGAGGTTAGGAATTTTGTCACTGTGTTACAGTGGAACTGCAGAAGTATCATCCCCAAATTTGATTTATTTTCACATTTGATAAACACATACAATTGTGATGCGTTCGCGCTCTGTGAAACTTTTTCTCAATTCAAATGACCAACTTAATTTCCACGATTTTAACATCATTCGTCGAGATCGAGACTCACACGGTGGAGGGGTACTTTTAGGCTTGAGCTTGAGCTTGAGCTTGATTGATCACCACCGGTTGCCACTTCGTTACTGATCAGGATCGATTGGAGTTGTAAATCGAATTTAGTGATTCCTGCTTGGGATTTAGCTTTTCGATGTGCATCTCCAATAACCCCTGCATGCTGATCAGTACCGACACCTGCCGGTCCAGAACGTAGATCAAAGGAAGGAAGGAAAGGGGTGTTAGTTCGATACTTGTTGTTACTAGAGGCCGGATATACTCCTGCACACTCCACAAGCACCACGGGTATAGGAATTTTGTGTTAGTTGTTTGTCGCGTTTCTTCTCTACATACGATAAAACTCTTGGCGGTATTTATGGGCCCTCGTCCACTAAGATATTTTTCGCGAACCTATCTTCTATGTATCTAAGACGTTTTGTTTCATTGATTTTAGGAGTACGACGGGAATAACGAGCTTTGTACTAATAGAGGAACTGACCGACCCTTCCAATTTTGAACCCGACGAGCACGCACTTTCCCGAGGTTAGTGGTGCGATCTTCGATATATGAACTCACGAAAGCGCGCCAGGTGCCAACATGTTTGAAACCTCATCATATTTGCAGTGACGGGATACAAGCGAATCGTGGAGGTTAAGTAATTTCACGGTGGAGGGGTACTTTTAGGGATCAAAAAGTGCTATTCTTTTTTCAGAATCGACCTCCCCTCGATCTCGAATATTGAAGTTGTTGCCATTCAAACGAATATGAATGGAAAAGACCTTTGCCTTGTTTCGTTATATATTCCCCCATCCGCGCGGATTGAACAGAAGCAACTCCTTGATATAGCAGAATTGCTTCCCGCACCTTTTTTGATTTTGGGAGATTTTAACTCTCACTGTTCGCTATGGGGGTCGCTGTACGACGACAACCGATCTTCTTTAATTTGTAACTTGATCGACGACTTCAATATGACACTTTTGAATACTGGGGAAGCGACACGTGTACCTAATCCTCCAGCACGTGAAAGCGTGCTTGACCTATCCCTCTGCTCGACATCACTAGCGTTAGATTGCCAGTGGAAAGTAATCAACGATCCCCACGGTAGTGATCATCTTCCAATCGTTATATCAATTGCTAATGGTTCAACTCCCCCGAACCCAATCAATATTTCCTACGACCTTACACGTAATATTGATTGAAGGCGTTATGAGTCTATTATAGCGGAGTCTATCGAGACTCACGAGGAACTTCCTCCGGAGGAAGAATACGCGTTCTTAGCTGGCTTGATAATCGACGCCGCGACTCAAGCTCAGACGAAACCGATACCCGGGGTGACGATTAGACAGCGCCCTCCCAACAAATGGTGGGACAAAGAGTGCTCTGAGCTGTACGCGCGAAGGTCCGCGGCGTATAAGGACTACCGGGAGTACGGCGAAAAGACGCGGGTACTGGCGGCGGTTCGTAAACGCGTTGTCGAGGGAAACAGCGATGAGCACTCTTTGGGATACCGCCAGGCGCATGCGGAACCGTGACGTTTCGAATGAGAGTGAGGAGTATTCAGATCGCTGGATACTCGATTTTGCCAAAAAGGTCTGTCCGGACTCTGTACCGGAACAGAAAACCTTTCGCGACGCGTTTATAGTAACTACGGAAGAGCCTCCATTTTCGATGCTGGAATTTTCAATGGCTCTACTGTCGTGCAACAATAAGGTTCCAGGGTTAGATAGAATAAAGTTCAACCTGTTGAAGAATCTACATCGATGGACATCGATGACATCGATGAATGTCTTGCAAATTCATGCACGCTAAGGCAACTTGCAGACGATAGCGTTGTATCCATTACTGGTAGCGAGGCTAGCGATCTGCAAGGACCATTGCAAGATACCTTAGACAATTTGTCTGAATGGGCTCTTAAGCTGGGTATCGAATTCTCTCCGGAGAAAACTGAGTTGGTCGTTTTTTCTAGGAAGCATAACCCAGCTCCAGCTCATACTCACGGGTAAAACGATCTCTCAGGTTTTAGTCGCTAAATATCTCGGGGTCTGGTTCGACTCTAAATGCACCTGGGCTTGTCATATTAGGTATCTGACACGAAAACGCCAACAGAGGATTAATTTTCTTCGTACGATTACCGGAACCTGGTGGGGAGCCCACCCAGGAGACCTTCTAAGGCTTTACCAAACAACGATATTGTCAGTTCTTGAGTACGGCTGTTTCTGCTTTCGCTCCGCCGCGAACACGCACATTATAAAATTAAAGAGAAAACAATATCGTTGTTTGCGTATTGCCTTGGGTTGCATGCAGTCGACCTATACGATGAGTCTTGAAGTGCTAGCGGGTATTCTTCCGTTGGAACATCGTTTTTGGAATCTCTCTTACCGGTTGCTAATTTGATGCACAGTTATGAACCCATTAGTAATTGAAAATTTCGAGAGGTTGGTCGACCTTCAATCTCAATCCAGATTTATGACTTTATATTTTGACTATATGGCTCAAGATATTAATCCTTCTTCATACGATTCCTCCAATGTCGCACTTTTAGATACTTCTAATAATGCTATATTCTTCGGCACCACCATGAAACAAGACATTTCTGGTATCCCGGATCAATTGCGACCCCAAGAGATCCCTAAGATTTTTTCCAATAAGTTTAAACATGTTAGTTATGATAAAAGGTTTTACACTGACGGATCTAATCTAGATGAGTCCACTGGCTTCGGTGTTTTCCACGAAAATTTTACCGCCTCCTACAAACTCGATGCTCCTGCTTCCGTGTACGTCGCAGAACTTGCTGCTATTCAGTACTCTCTTGGAATCATCGAAACCCTACCCATAGACCACTACTTCATCTTCACAGATAGTCTCAGTGCCATTGAGGCTCTGCGATCGATGTAGCCTGCGAAGCACACCCCGTATTTCCTGGGGAAAATACGGCGGTTTTTAAGTGCTTTAACAGATAAAAATTACCGGGTTACCTTAGCGTGGGTCCCTTCTCATTGCTCGATTCCGGGTAATGAAAAGGTTTACTCTTTAGCTAAGGTGGGTGCTATTGATGGCGATATTTATGAAAGACCAATTGCTTATGATGAATTTTATAGCATTTTGCGTCAGAGAACACTCAACAGTTGGCAATCATCATGGAACTCAGATGAACTGGGACGGTGGCTACATTCCATTTTTCCTAAGGTATCGACGAAAGCATGGTTCAAGGGGTTGGATGTCGGTCGGGACTTCATTCGCGTGATGTCCAGACTTATGTCCAATCACTACACGTTAAACACGCATCTCTTTGTATAGGGCTTGTAGACAGTAATCACTGCGTTTGTGGCGATGGCTACCATGACATCGAGCATGTTGTTTGGTCGTGTGCCGAATTCTGTGATGTTAGGTCCGAGCTTATAGATTCCCTCCGGGCCCGAGGAAAACAACCGAACGTACCCGTTAGAGACATTTTGGGAAGCGGTGATCTCCAGTACATGACACAACTGTACTGTTATTTGAAAAAGACTGACATTTAAATTTAATATTCTTTGTCTATTTGTCAGAATACCCGTATACGAAGCTGGAGACACGAACACGAAGAGCCTAAATCTATGTTTAAAAAACAAAAAAGAACACCAGTCGAAACACAAATAGATCGTATATCTTAATTAGTTTTAAGCAAGAATTGTATCTCCCCTCCTCTCACCTTAAATCCCCACTAGCTCGTAGTCGGCCGCGAGAATAAAAAAAAGGCCTCCCTCTTTTCCCTGCTAACGTAGAATTAATACGAATTGTACTTGGCTAAGTAAAACAGAAAATGTATCGTGCCGTGTCAAATAAACTAATTTTAAACCATAAATCAAATGCACTCCTCAAGGTTCCAATATTCAAAGTAATGCTTATATTCAACACTCTAGTTCTATCTTGGGATAGTCAATTCCACAAGTACAGTCCTAAAATGATTATTTCGAATCCAAAATTCATATCCAATCTCGAAATAAATAAATTTCTTATCCCAATACCAAAACCCTAAATTGAAGTCGTATATTCATCAACCAAATGCAATACTCAAATCTCATCCTAACATACTTGAGGACTTGGATCCAATTCTCAAGTCCAATCCATAGGCCCAGCTCTCAAAATCATCCTCAACTTCAACCATTAAATCAAATTCCTAAACATAATTTTAAAGCTTAATAAATCCATTCCCCAAATGTAATACTCAAAGGCAATGTTCGAACAAAACCACAAACCGAATAACTCGAATTAACTAAATCCTATTCAAATCCAATTCAAATTAAATTCAAACAATTCAGATTCAATTCATATCCAACCTAAATTTTTATCCAATCCAATCTGAATTGAATTGCCGCATCCGATTTTCACACTTGTGAACAGTGCTGTGCTGTGCTGATTGCACGATTACGAAAAAAAGAGCTTTTTTTTAGCACATTCCTGGCAATAACTAAGTCTGTGTGGAAGCTATCTTTTTTGTGTCTTCTACAAAGTATTGTGTTTTGATTATTTGCAAATATATGCTGAACATTGTTGGCATTTAAATATTCCAGGCTCTTAGATATTAAAAAAATCAAAATTAAAGACTAGTCTTATACGAAACGGTGTAACTCCAAAACAAGAGAAGCTAGAAGAGAAAAATGTTCAGAAAAGTTTTTTGTGACAACATTATCTGCAACTCTGCTGAAGACTTCATTTCTCTAAAGTGTAAGGCTGAAAAGATTGATTTTGCAGCGCCACTAGCAGCAAAGATGCAAACTAAAACTTATTGTCATTTTTCGAAGTCTTTTATAAAGAACTAAATATGTTTTGAAAACAGTATGTTTATAAAACCAATATTTGGAGAATAAATTGACAAAAAAAAAACACGACCACGAGCTCTTGTAACACTGTGCACCCTCCTTTTCACTTCTGCTTTGTGCTGTGTTTCTGCCGTTCGCAGAGAAAATTTCACCACTTCCAAGATTATAGCTATTCAACCATTCTTGTGAATTTTGGGGTCCCCAGTTACTAGCTTTTTTTCAAAGACTTAAATGAGTTTGCTCGTAAACATAACGTTGAAGCGACGCACCTGGCGAGCAATTACTATGCGAACTTTCATGTAAGTTGACGCGTTTTGGTAATGGCTAGGGGTACCAAAATTTATAGGGATAGATCAGTAGCTGAATTTTTTCATTTTTTCCTGTTTGAGCATTTGGAGTACACTTTTTTCATTTTGTCCTTTTTTGCCAGAGAGCGTTGTTTTCTTTCAATTATGGCCATAAAAGCTTGATTTTTTGGCAAATAAGTATACTTTAGTTTCAAACTGAACATATCCATCATGTGCCTAAGAAAATTTAGCATGAAACACATTTATCGCCTCGAGGTGTATGAGCAAAACTCGAGTTACAGCAATTTTTAAGAATCAAATTTGCTATGAATTGTTTAAAATTGCTATTATTATTTCACTAATATCTTTGGAACTCTTATGATTATGAACATTCTGTATGACGCAATTCGAAGAAAATAATCAACAAAACCAAGAAAAAACGTATTGACCGGCAGTGTATGTTATTTTTCCAGATGAAAAATTAAATTTTTATTTCAAAAATTGCATCGTGTTTCTGAGAAAATTTTACACAAAAAATACGGGCAAAACTAGAATTGCAGTGTTTTGGAAATAAAGTTGAATTTTCTTTGGTTTAAGTATTCTTGTCTTTTACGTTTGTGCCTTACCCCTTTTTATATCTTTGAATGCGTTCTATTAATGGACAAGTCTGGTAGGAACCATAGAAATATTGGCGACACGGTCAAGTCTTTAATGTACATCTATTTGATCACCGAAAGAGCTGGGCGCTGAAGAACTGTAACCTGAATGTCAAATTTGTGACAGCTACCGAGTGCATGGAGATAAAGTAGTTTTTACAAACTTGGTTCAACGAAGAACAGGGTGGCGAAAAAGTTTCCAAAATTAAATCCCCTGGTGTCCCTGATATTCCCTGAAAAATAACATTAACACAGTGAAATTATATATTAAATTATATTATTTAGCAAAAAAAGGTGTTGCTGACCAAAAAATAAGTTAACAATATTAAAAGTAAAAATGCGTTAAAAATCGAAATAAAATGTGTGTAAAACCGAAGTACGTACAGAGGAGAGAACAGAACAATCGAGGATACCTGTGTTTGAGTAGGATATAAATTGTACCTAAAATAACTCTATCTAGAGAAGATTGTATTAAAAACGTAATTGGATTGAAACTATTGCGGAAGCTCTTTATAGGAATGGACGTCGTTATAAGGAAATATCGCTATAATTCCTGCGCTTATATTCCGCTTCTTAAAGTTTTTAAAGTCTTGTTTGTAAGATAATAAAATGTGATAGATATGAAGACAGTGATAATTTATTTTAAAAGAATTATGTTAATAAGCAACCCATCCTTCATCTGCATATATTGTCTTAGCTCGCTCTATTTTCCCTGAGAACGTTCAACACTGAAAATCTATCTGCATTTGCAAGCGTTGAAAGAAATCTGCACATATGCATTCACCCCCAACGAAGAACATCGTATGTCACAATCTCATTTAATGATAAACCCCTTGTCAACACTACCGACTTCGCACTACTCCTTCAATGCGACCACTAAAAAGTGGAAAATGCGCGTGTTGCTGGAAAAATGTCATCATTTAGGAAACTGTAGAAAAAGAGCTGCAGTGCAGAAGAAGAAGAAATAGAAAACAAAAACCCAAAGACCTCTGCACATCGTGTCGCTCATAGTTTCCGGCACCCGGTGGCTTCCCGCGGAAGATTTTCCACTTTTATTGCCACGCGAAAGGTGCGGTACGTTGATAGCACACAGTTACATGCCAACACACCGGAAAAGCACAAAAGCCGACAAGTTTTTACTGCTGCTCGAAACGCTTCACACGAGGCATGAAGCAGCAGCAGCGGCACTTTGAAAGTTGTGCGCTAATTGTTCTTACGACCCTTGAATGTTTGCCTCCCAATTGTACTACACCCTGGGAAAAAGTGCGCCCTGGTGGACGAAAATTTTCCTCCTTTTTTGAGGAAGGTAAACGGAGCGGCAAAAAAAACTTTCAACAGTGGCTGCTAGCATACATGATGTACTTGGTGTGGATTTTCGAGAAGGAGTAGGTGAGTAATTTTTATTAGCTGCCAGAGTGATACTTCGTTCGAAGTTGCAGTTACAATGTTTAGAGTGAACGGGTAAAAATCACAGTTTTAGTTTTTAAAGCTCTCAATTTTTAACACTGGAATTATGGAAAATAAATTCATTTACTTTATTTTGACTTAAAATTATGGGCGTTGATTCATGGAATAAGGCGCAATTCAAAATTGAAATCACCAACTTACTTAAGCCTTTAACCAAATCATGAGTAAACGAGTTTTAAAGAAAAATATTTGTTTAATTTTGGTAGAGGGGGAATAATGGATATATGCCTCGTATATTTCAAAACAAAATTCACAAGATAACTGCAATTAAAAATATGGGATATACTATTTAAAGCCCAATATTCAAGAAAGTTATTTGAAAAAGGTAGAAGATTTAAAACCCAAAAAAAAAAAAACTAAACAGAGCACACAAGCTTTATTTCTAATACTATGCGAAGAAATATACCCTCGATCCGGGTACATATTCTATTAATGTTTTACTCTACTACAGTACTGCTACTACAGCGTTAGTGTAGAGTATTCAACAGAACCGATGATGCGATTTAACACATCTTTTGATTCATCCACCAACACAAATCGCAAGAATCATAGTGAGTGCCGATTGCTGCTGCTGCTGCTGCTGCTCTGCTTGTGTCACTCTGGCTGAAATATGACAAACTCTACTGCCACCACAGCCGTTACCGTGTTACCATCATCACCACCGCACCGTTCAACCGGCATCTACAATACATTGCCGCCGCCGCAGCCGCCGTCGCTGCCGCTCCATGTGGAGCGCGACCGGGTAGCAAGCACACGGTATTCGGCCTGTTGGAGCAAGCGCGTTCAGCGACAACACTCACCGGATCCACCGCGGGCACTCTTTTGAGCTGGTGTGAAGAAAACTTTCCGAAGAATAGCCCGCTGGAACTCTCGGCCTCGCTGCTGGACCTGACACGGTTCTTGCGGCCGTTTAGACACGCTGCCGCTGCGATTGCTAGAGTACGTACTGGCACTGACAGTGGCACAAGTCGGCTGCCTGCATGTGTGTCGGAATTAGATCAGTGGTTGAATGATTTCCTAACCTCATTTCCTAAGCTCAAGGGCGAACGTTGCCTTTCCTCCCCGGCCAGACATTACTGGCGGCCGTGTCGTGTCGGTTCGGTCGGTCGGTCGGTGCTGCTGCTATACTACTACAACAATTGCCACTACCGCAGCCGCTGCTAATACTAAAACATCAACCAGACGAAAGACGGCGAATACTAACACCAGCTTCAAGCGAGTGTTTTTCGGCTTTGACAAGGCTAGCCGAAAATGCGCATTAACTGCGGCCGCTGCCTGAAGCAGACTGCGTTTGTTGGAAATTTAGGCGAAAGCAAGCAATGTTTGTGCAAAGTAAATGGCAAAGGAGCTCCAACATTGTCAATTGAGCAAAATTTTGCACACTTTTCTAAGCATGAGTCATCAGTTTCGCGAAAAAAATTAAGATGGAACGCAAACATGTTTGAATAATGTATGATGATCTGGCATCGTAAGATGCCAAAAAAATCAGGTGAAAAAAATAGGCATGAAATAATGAAATAGTAACGTCAAAGACATTATAGACTAATAATACAGATTGATTTAAATTCAAATGTCTTTACACTAACTTTGTACTTCGGAATGTATTTCAAATACATTATAAAAACAACAAAAACATTGTCAAGTATTTGTTTCTAAAGTCGGGATTGCAAAAACCTTCTTTTACTGTTTGGCAAATGGTGTAAATCCATATTTTGAAATTTCTTTACTCAGACTTTCTGATTCTTCTTGTCATAATATGTTTCGGTTTTGAACAAACTAAAACTACTTTTCACTTTAAAGAAAAATAATAGCAAAAACTCTTGTTATTACACACACATTATTATAAGAAATCTAAAATGTGATTTCGACCCGTTATAGAGGATACAGAAGGTTGGTTGTTTTTTAGAATGCTTATTTTAGATCACTTATTGACATTTCTTGAAGAAAGGCATTTGATAATTTCTAGAAAAAGGGAGTTTAACCAATAAATTTCTTGAAGATTGAGTTTGCGGTTTAAAGATTACGTGGAATAAGCGTGATCCTATGATTGTTCAAACTATAAACTCCTAATAAGGAGGTCATTTCAGAGGAGACAAAATTCAATCTAATATGATTTAGAAGAGACTCAGAACATCTTTCACACAATAGAAATTATGAAAACTAGACTTTCTTGTTCATTTCAAAGTTATTGTATTCCTAGCTCTATTGCGGTAAGCTTAGATTAATAGAAATGCATTTGAAATCTTAACAAAAGAATTTGAAATTATACAAAACTGTGGTTTAAGTGTCATAAAAAGGCATCAAAAGATGACAATTTAATTATTGATCGTGTACAAATCAGAAGGCCCTGAAATACCACAATTCAAATGTGTGGCTGGTTACCTAACTAATACACAGAGAATCCTTAGCGAGAATCCTCAGTATACCTGCAACTCGGTGACGGAATCGTGAGAAAAATCGTTTCTGCGATACGGACGGTATCTGTTCGAATTGCACATGGAAAACCTTCTCATTGAATCC
This sequence comes from Wyeomyia smithii, assembly GCF_029784165.1. NCBI lineage: Eukaryota > Metazoa > Arthropoda > Insecta > Diptera > Culicidae > Wyeomyia > Wyeomyia smithii. Next base: position 31,693,722 of record NC_073695.1, on the reverse strand, counting down.
AAATGTAGGAATCTTTATGTTTCATTTTGAAAATCTTTCGAATTCACATACACAATTCACATACACGCATCTGTAAACGATCCGATTCTCACTGGAAAAAGAATATATACTTTATGAAAAATGTAAACTGTTGTGGTTCTACATGATGCGATTTTGAATTTTTATCGTAAAACTTAGATGTTACAGAGTATTATAATACACATAATGTTATTGTTAACTTTGAATAGGTGATAAAGGCATCATGATTGAAGTAAACCTTTTGCGTCACTGCAAACAATTAACACAAGTCAATTGCAGTATATTATACAATATGAAAAAAAAAGATTAAGATTTGACTCAGATTCGGTTCCCTTAGGCATTTTTACGTGCTGATTCCTCAGTGGAAAGCAGTACCTAACCTAACATCTGACAACTTTTGTCTGCAACAGTATACACTGCTTGGCAAAAGCTAACCCGGATTTGCGTTTCTGAGGACACGGTGGATCTGATAGAGAAAATATAGATTTCAGCTTAGTTATCTGTTTCTAAAAGTGATATACTTTCTGATTTAATCCTGTTACTTGTTAATTTAGTTCTGAAAGTATACCTATGTCTGGAAGTAATACCAAACTCCTGTCGGATGGTTAACAAATGGAAATTTTTATATTGAGTAAAACAAGATTCATTTATATTTTTATTTGGCTTCCACGGAGCTGAACCTAAAAGAATATGATTCAGATAGACCAAAAATTAAAAGAACTGAACAGCATCAGGCCAAAGTTGCTTCAATTTCTTAGAATGCGAATCGAATTATAAGTTTCAACAATTAACACTAACGAGGACATACTATTCGACATGACTCTCAATTAGAATAAATTCCTATATATACCTGGACACACACATATCCCCGAACATACTCCCGAACAATTTTACTTCTAACGTTTTGCTGCCCTAAAAATAGATAAGTTACTGAATCTTTTGGTGCTAGAACTGAAAATTGATGAATGAGATTGCTGAAGATTGCAATGGTTGTAAGAATTTCAACGTGAGGTTAAAGTGAAAGGTTTCGTATCCGAAAAAAACTCATAACACGATTCTCGTTCAAGAATCTCCTTATCGTGGACGTCCACGATTTCAATCAGGGAACCCTTAGAGAATCTAAGCGAAACTAATGTGTTCATGCGGGCGTTGCTTGTTCCGAGAATCCTTTAAAAAGAAAGCTTTTGTATCCGAAATTTTCATTACACTCATTACATTTTGAGATTCAATATGAGAAATGCTCAATCAATTCAAGGGTAGGGGGTAGGGGGTACGCCAATGTCCACGCTTGTCCACGACAGGGGGAGGGAGGAAGGGCGATGAAAATGTCCACGTGGACATGAAAATCTGCCAAAAAATGTATTGGCCTGCAATAAAAATTCTACACCATTTGTGACAAATTCGGCCTCTAAAATTTCTTATTTTTAAGCTGTTTCATGTCGTTTTCATTTTTTTTCATGCTAGATTGCAAAAACTTTTCATAGACTGAATTTTACCATTTAGCGACTTTTAAACTAAGCTCAATTTAGAATTTTGTCTTTAGCTTCGTCCATCCATGGACCAACTTTCAGATGAACTAGGTAATTTGAATTCAAACATTTGGCTGAATTCAAATCATTTTCTTTTTAGCTTTTCCTCTCCATAGAATTATTCTATTATTCTGAACCAAATTTAGATCTTTTTCTTATTTTTCAGATTTTTTTTTCTGAATTGCAGGGGCGTTTCAATAGCGAATTTTCTTTATTCCACCAGCTTACCTAGCGTTTATCTGGAGCCAACCTCACTGTTGTCAAAACCCTTCTTTATTCGTCTAATTTTAACCCAGTGGCGTGCTGCCCGCAGCGCACCGTAAAATTTGTCAATTTCAACCCACCACCGCACGTGCTTAGTTCGTAAAGAACTATCTAACAATTATCTGGCATCTCTTTTTACTTGCGTTGTGAATCGCGGTATTGTTTCTTTATTCCTCGATAGGTTTGCACTGATCCAGTGGAACGAAGAAATTCGTTATGAATAAGTTTGGAATACAGTCCCTCCACAGTTATGGGTCAGCTACAATTATGGGTCACTTTCACGCAAATACGTCTATTCTCACGAAACTGAACAATTTTCATTAGCAGTGGAATTTTTTGCAATTCACTTGTAACCTCATTCATACGATGAAAATGATTAAAAGTTGAAAATGTCACTAAAACTATAATTCTGCTCGGTACAATAAGTGGAGTGACCCATAATTGTGTCGATGGTTGTGAGGTGGCGTGATCCACTCACAACCAACCCAACTGGTCTAGATTCAATCCTGGCTGACACCGGGAGATTTTCTGAGGCGAAAAATCTCTGGGATCACGCCTTCCATCGCATGAGGAAGTAAAGCCGTTGGCGCCGGTCCGTTAATAAACGGGTCGTGAGTTAGGGTCCTGGGTGTGGAGTCGCCTACCTGGGCGTCGGTGATTGGCCACAACAGTGGCGGAACTAGACCGACGGAAAATAAGCGAGAATAAAAAAAATTGTAGTAATGTTACATCTTGCGGTACACAATTGTGAGTCAGTTCATATTTTGGCTATTTTTATTACATGTCAAAGTAATAAAAATAGCCAAAATATGAATTTATGCGACAAGACTGAATAAAATAACTTATTATCCAGTTTTTATAACAATAAAAAACTTGCGTTATGTAATTTGATGATTTTATAGTCCAAATGATTTCGAATGCCAAAAGTGACCCATAATAAAGTGACCCATAAAGTGATATTTTTCATCCCAACCGATTTACACGCATCAACTGCAGTGAAATTAATTGTTGATCGAAAGTACACATCAGAACACAGAGATAGATAGTAAAAGATTCGTAGTTGTAAATTTTTCCGATATTATATCCATTTTTGAACATTCAGACAACACGTTGACTGACCCATAATTGTAGAGGGACTGTACGTAGTTTGTTTTATCTACCCTTTTTTTTTTCAAAGGATTGTTAGCATAATTTTAGACGATTTTTTCCTTTTGTTTCTCATTTTGCTGAGAAGCATTTTCAGCCCATTTTTTCTAATTTATGATTACAGGGGAACTGCTCCATTATCCATCTCAGCCCATATATTCATCTCATACAACATGAAAACACAATTGAAAACAGGTAAAAACACATATTTTCTTCTTAAACCAATCTACTAATCCATGGAATGGATTCTTCTTAGTTCACTTTAGATCCCTCATAGAGTATAACCCTCAAAAACTCACTTAAAAGCTCTAAATTTGATTATATAGTCGGGCATCTGCACTCGAAAACTCATTTAATTCAATCACCTACCTCAGAAAACAACATACGCGCATTGTTCTATACGGTTACAACGAGACTCGTTATGCAGCCAACCTAAGTTTTTTCACTGTTTTCACTGCGTTGAAGAAAACCAAAAGTTGCCAAATCAGTTTCTGTTACCTAATACGAAAAAAATCATACTGAAAATGTTTAATTATTCCGACATAATTGACATAAATCGAAAGCACTGCAGTGGTTACCTACGTTACCAGTTTTGCACGTAAACAACCTACTACGACGGGCTGCGGCTACGTTCATTCATGATAATGTGATTCATTCATGATTAACAGTGTGATGAATATGGGGGCGTCGTGAGATGAATAATTGAGCAGTGATTCAAGTTTTGAGATGGACATGGAAGCGTTGTTTAAAATGGTTTGTTTTACAAAATTCAGGATAAATCTAGCTAGTTTTACTAAATATACAATGCTGAACGATTCCATAAGAGCACGTAAGCATATTTAGTTTATTTGTTCAATGATTTCGTGAAAATTTGGTATTTAATCCGTGCATTCTTCGTGAATACCGGCTTAATGGAGCAGTTCCCCTATTTTATTTTAACCTTTTGAATATTTTTAAAACGTCTTGAACCATTATTTTCATTGCGGGCCTTTTTCTAGCCTTCAGTGACGTTTTACAACCATTCGAAAGATTTTGTTTTCCGGTCGACTGTTCTGGCTTCTGAAAGTTGAAGAGTTCGAGATTAATATATTGGGCCCTGTTAGGAATCATATTTTTGTTTTCCTATGCATGCGATAATACGTATCAAAATTTTAGAAATAATAATCAACTTCCATTTAATAATTAAATGTAAATTTCATTACTTACGTTTTTGGTCTCAATAGTTTTAATAAGTAATTTTCTTCTATTGAACATTTAAATTTTCATACATTTACATTTTTTTGGTTAAGAAAAGTTTAAAAACTCTAAATTAATTAATTCTAAGAGTTTTGTTTTTTTTTCTTCAATGTGGTTGTAGTCACTTAAAGTTTTTCTCACCTATCCCTGATGTAAGGTAAATTTAAGCTTAATTTTTTGGATTTCCCTGTTTTCGTGAAATTAAAATTATATATTTTTTACTTTCTGTTTGAAATGTTTTTAGTCAGTTTGCTACTCGAAGCGTTTTCTTGCATTTTGAGTTAAACTTGGTACGGGAATTTTTTTTTTAATCACTTCTACCTTGTAACAACAATTTTATCTTTCCGGCTTCTACAGAAAGATTTTTTACGTATAGACCCCACTGCGACCAGTAGTTTTTTTGATCTTTTGTGACATTATCCGGACGTTTTTGCTATTCGAACATTTTTGTTTTTTACGCTTTTGCAGTGTTAGTGTGAAGTTATCTGCTGCGTGTTATAGTGCTTTTTGTCTTCTTCGTAAGACTTAGTAACCTATTTCCTTCCTTATCAACTTATATCCTCCTGCAAGCTATCACTCTAACAGCGTATAACGTGCTATAGTCTATGACAGCGGTTCTCAACCTGGGGTACGCGTACCCCTAGGGGTACGCGAGAGCCTTTAGGGGGTACGCGAAAGAAAAATCAGTGATGGCGGACAAAGTAATGTTTTTTTTGTAATACTTCAGTTGTTGTTCAAACTTGCTCTCAAAACATGACTGTAGCAGTAAAACAAACTATAGTCCAATTTGAAACCTCGACTAGACTACCACAACGTGATCTACCACTGCTTTCTCCCACTCTGCGAGAACATTAGAAGCCAGGGGGTACAATTAGTTTGGAAAATATTGCCAAGGGGTACGCGGACAAAAAAAGGTTGAGAACCGCTGGTCTATGATACTATCGAAGCTTTAGATCAGTGGTTATTAGGTCTGGAGGGAAGTTTTAGTATGGAAGAGCCTGAGAATAAACCCGTACTTAAAGTCCTTTCGCCAACGAATGGCTCGGTTCTACTAAGATTCGAACCCATCACCTCTCGCTTGACTCTGTAGCTTTGCGGCTACTAAGCTCTACAGCTCTACAGAAAGTTCCTGCCATATTGAATCCTTTTTGTTTTTGGTCACTTATTTGGTTTCTTTAAGCGGTTTACAACTATTTTAGAGAGCAAAGTCTTTGTAGAATGGATAATTGAATCTATTGTGTATTTTTTCTGGCGTTTAAAAGTGCTTTCAATCAAGCAAAGCATAATTTGTGATTATGTTTCCTTCGGTTTCTTCTGAACTACAGAGGCCTTTACTTTGCCCTTTCTGCGTTGCTCTTTTCTTCTCTTTTGGTGCTTTTCTTATCCCTCTTAGGTAGAATTTTGATGCGAATCTTATTATTAGAACTTTTCTGGTCTAGGTGTTTTTGGGCACATTTTGAAATTATTTTTACTATTCATTTTCTGACTTTACTTTTGTTTATTCACTAAATGAACCACAGGAATAAACATTTTGTAACTTTTCTTTGTAAAAAAATGTCCACGTGGACAAAGAGAGGGGACGAGGGGGATCTAAAATGACGATTTTCGTGTCCACGAGGAATGTGGACGGCCCGTAATAAAGACCGAAAATGCATGCAGGTAAGATCCTTATTTGGCAACACGCTCCTTGATTTTCAGTTGCCAAAAACGGAGTATTTTTTTTAGAGATTTTGTTTGTTTTTTTTTATCGTTTTGAATATTGGGAAACAATATTTAAATATTATTTGGACATTACATTCACCCTAAAGTGTCCTAAAATTGCCTTGCGAGTGAGAATGCGACTGATCACTGAAGGGGCAACAAAGAGTTAGTCCAAGATTTTCTTTTTCTTGTTGTCCTATCGCTGAAGAGTCATTGGGCATCATTGAGTGGAGTGTTCGGCTTGGGTCGATTACATTTGGGAAAAGGTAACTTTGTGAGAAAAGTATAGTGTCAATACATACTTGTAAACACAGGGTTTTAGAGAGCAACACTTGTAGACACAGGATGATAGAGGACCTTTTTATTGATGAAAATAATTATTCTACGCATATGGCCAAAATTGAACTACTGCAGATTTATTCACTTTTTTTAGTTTTCAGTTTTCGGATATGTTTGCCTTTGACGTGGTCTAGCACAAGAAGTATGATAGCTAGCTCAATTCTGTTGATTTCGTTGGGAAGCTGAGAAAATTTCGTAATCAATGTTGCCTTAAAAACGTCGAATTACTGTAACTGCAATTTTCTTTTTAAAATGTGTGATAAACATGGGTTTTGTTGTTAACTAAATATAACATTGAAGCCTGGTCATTAGACTCTACAAGTTGTTCTTTGACACTAGGAATCTAACGCTTTTATTTTAGCTGCTATTACACTTTAAAATCAATAAGCAGCGCCTTCATTTAGAGTGATAAGATTTACAATTTCCTGCTCCACAATTTTTGTGTTTTGTTAGTAAAATGCACAAAATTTCGTTCGAAAGCACGAGTGAAGAGAAAACAAGCAACAGCTGATGAAGGGTGCTGCCACGACTCTGGGACGCATCAATGTTGTTTTTTGGAGTCCTTCAATTCATTCGAAATTGCGAAAAATTTACTTGTAATTTTAGTTGCTTTCTAAAGTTGGAAAGAAAACTTTCGATATTCATATAAACAAAAAGAATACATGGAATAATCTTGTACTCACAAAAAATTGCATACCTTTTTTTTTTGCAAACCTTTTCCTCTTTAAGAGTGAAAATTGTCTATCTACAAAATTTAGTGTCGGAAAAATGACCAAGATGACCTTTTTGTTAGCAATCACTTTTTGTTTTCAAAATAAATTTTTCAATGTACGACGATATGTGCAGTCAGTCAAGTTAAGCTAAGCTAAGCTAAGCTAAAATAAATTTTTCAGTGTACAACTTCAAATTTAATTCATTCAATGCTTTAAAAAAAAGTTCAGACAATTCTTTAGAAGTAATCCATTGACAACTTTTCTCAGTCTGTCGTCAAGTCATTATTTAGATATATCAATATATGAAAAAGAGGTTTAACTTCAGACTTTTCAACTATAAGTCTAGATGTATTTTCAATAAAAATTGCAATTGCATTTACACTTGCAGAAAACAATTGAAAATCAGAAAACGGAAAAAAATGTGTCGCCAAAAACGACACCAAAAGTTGCCAAAGATTTAAGAAGGTAACTTTCTCTTAAATCCAATTTAATAAAATCATCTCACCCAATTTCGCATTTATACATTCAGTTAATCTTATTAATATCGTTTCCTTCGTTTATGAGGTGTATTCGACCGTAAAACGTCAAAACACCATCCAAGATGGGTATATCCAGAAACGAAATAATGCTAAGGAACCAGAATCTGACTCCAGACACCATTTTGCCGATATGGCGACTTGGGGATTTTGAAATACAGCTTAAAACGGCCAAATACAATCCAATAAGATTATTTTCGAAGCTGGAATGAGGCATAAAGGCAAAAATGAACTATATACACCTTTTTGAATTACAAGATGGCTATTTCTGGTGTCCGAAAACCAGCCCAAAATAGACAAAAACCATTTTATATTTATGGAAACGGAATGATAGCCTGAAATCAATCCCAGTTCGAAATCCAAGATGACTAAATGAGTAGTAAAATATAATAAATGGTACTAAATTTCGAAACCTTTGATCTCGAGCATCTCTGTTTAGCTGTTCATAATATGAAAAAATAACTGGAATGTAACATTTATGAATGGGTAATATTTCAAAATATATTTAATTTTTATCATTCATGGTTTTGTAAAAAGGGTCCATTTTACCACTGAATAACCAGAATAGGTAAGCTTTCACCCTTAGTAGTTCTAACCCCACTGCCGTGCCGCACTGCTAGGCACGTTTGTCAGACCATTCGCGCAACATCATCCAATCCTCCGCGCGATACAAAAACTTAATTTCATATATACCTACCTACATTCAAGCAGCGTGAGATCCACGCAACACTTTCGCTACATTGCCAATCGGAACAAAATTTGCGAACGGCGGCGGTGGAGACACGTCGTAGTTAATTCGCGAGTGCTCCCCACTAACACACACGCAGTTGCGGGGCTGTGTGGCGCTCAGCAGCCATCGCACACCAGCAAAAATAATGGCGAGATTGTATTCTTCAGCGCGCGCTGTGTGAATGCGAAATGTATATAAAAATGAGCGCCGCTTAGAGTAGCCGCGGCCCGCTGCTGGATGGGCGAAAAAACAAAATGAAAGTTCGTCCACCAAACACGGTGCTGAGCGAGAGCGAGAGAAAGAGAGAGTAGTGAAGTAGGTGGGGTTGTGGGGATGTGATGAGAACGGTGGGGTTGGAATCCACCATGCTGGATGTGCGCGATACGACGCTGTTCGGCAATCGTCGTCATCCGATGGGATAAATTTTGTGGCAACCGGCGGTCAACTTCCGACAAATTGGGAGCTTTTCCGGTGTGAGGAGCTTAAATTAGACACGTGCTAATTGTAGTGTGCTTTCAGACTGTCGCTCGATATCGAATGGCGGGGGAGAGTTTAGCAGGATGGGGTGGCTATTCTCGATGTTCGCCGATCGTTTTGCGCAGTTAATTGAAGGACTGCTCGGGGCGGGTGGCCTTGAAAGTAGAGCTTGTGTTTTTTTTCTCTGCTTGTTTTTATTTCGTAGCGACGTAGTAAACAGGATCAACGCGAAAAATTGATGGTGCAATTTAATGATGTCGTGTATGATGCCAAGCTCTTTAATGCTCAGGAGGCATAGTGCATGTTTTCCACTGTATTACTTTTGGTTTAAAAGTTTACCTGAAATGAAAGGGAAAGGGACAATATAAGAAAAAGTAATATTTAAAAAAATTTTTTTTTTCATGTTTATTTACTACTGAATGTTAGACGTTTTTTATTCAATCAAATTTTGGCAACTTGTTTTAGGTATCCAGAACATGTTTATAATTTTAAAATTATATCATAATCTAGTTTTATAATTTTAAACAATTTGAAACATTGCTTAATGAATTTTGGTTTAAATCTGAAATACGTCATTCCAGAATGCGCCCAATTTGCTTCGTTTTTAGAGCAAGTTGTAATCTCGGTAATTTTAGCAGACAAAATCGATAGAAATGATGAAGAACATTCATGATTCAATTGAGTATTTGGGTAACTGTGCTATACACATTCTTTTTTCTGAACCCTGTTAAAGATCGCGGAAAATAAGTATGTAAATCAATACAAAGGACAGTGGGTCATTGCATTTTGTTATTACAATTTTGGTTGCTCTCTAGGCATAAAAATTCACCCTAACGAAATAAGTTGCACCAAACGACGTCATCTGAATGCAACTGTAATAACTGAGAATGTTTAAAATGCAACGTCGCCAATAAGTCTCCAGCATAACCTTTCGCGGATCGTAATGAAATTACTATTCCTGATACACAAAATTGAATAGTATTATTTTATCACTAAAACATCAAATCATTGAATCAATTTTCTATTGCAACATTAAATTTATAAATGTTTGAATCAATAAACCAAAGAATCATATAATTAAATAATCTTGGGGGTTAAAGTGGTCATTGAGTAAGTAAAACAGTACATCATAAAATCATTTAATCATTCCATCATTAGAATATTAAGCCTTTCCCGTTCATGATGACTCTAGAGCACCAAGAATTGTAATGACCATATCTTAACAAAAAAGTACTCAGTTTTAATTGTTTTTTCTTTCTACAAAATGTTGAATTCATGATATAGCCTAAACTTGGCAAATCAAATAACAGCTTGATTCAAACATAATGTGTGTGTTTTTTACAACCGTTTTTGAACAACATTTATCAATCGATTTCATACTAAAATCGAATTTTGGATAGATCTATTGTTAATTGAGTGACTCTTTATTATTTTTTGCTTGTCTTAAAGATTTTTATGTGGTGCTTCAGAGCACCAATGGGCACACAGAAGACAAAAAATTACAACGTATACCTGCCAAATATATCTGTAACGATGAAATATCATAGCATTTGGCGATACACAGAGATGTTTCTAATGTAACCATCGTGATCGCTCCACGCACTCTAGCTGTTTGAAATGCAATGTTAATCTTTGCATAATGAAAGAGAGAAATTGTTTTTTTTCATATTCCATCATGAAAACTCAATAAAATGATCATAAACTTAGTTTTTCTTCGAAAACTACATTTGTTGTCTTTCTGTTTCAAATATTAATTAAGTAGGTAAATACTTTAAATAATTAAATATTGTAAAAAAAATATTTCGTGTCTTGGAAAAAAGGTCCCTGCTGTGCTCAGAGGTGCCCTGAAGCACCACTTTAAATTTCACTCAAAATGTGATATTTCACAGTAATTTCAACTAGTCTATTAGGTATTTTGCTTAAATTACCCCGTTATATATTTTTAAATCATTTAAAACCTCGCGAGCATGAAATCATAAAATCATTAAAGCATAAAATCAACAAATCATTGAATCGTTAAATTATAAATCATTGAGTTTGAATTATTGAATCTTGATATTATTATATTATAAAATTGACACATCGTTTTCAAGTCATCAACGTTAAGTCTTTTGTCTCTTTCCCGAAATTGTTTTCTATAACGACAATTTTTTTTCTATTACGACAAGAAAATAATGGCATGGTAGTTCAATTTGAAATTTATTAGGGTAGGGAACGGCTTAAGCAGTAGCGCCTATTTAATCAGTCGAAGAAAACAGGCCTCAAACTCCTGGATTTTGATCAATATCGACAATTTCAATTATGGAAACGAAAACTTTGATTGTCTAGCTGTCTTACGAATATAAGAAATACCGTTAATCACAAAGAAATCTGTGAGCAATTGCAATTGAAACAAATCGATCCATATTGCAGCCATTCAGGAGCCACTTCGGGTGCTGAAAAAAAACGCCTGCAAAACAGATGGAAACTGCTTAAAATAAGTTAGAGGTGATTGGAATAGTGTCCTTCGATTGGTAACTTTGATTGATGATTAGTAAAGTTTGCTAACTTAGTTTTACAATCTGAAAACAATTTCTGACAGAGAAAACGATAGAGAGCAGATTGATATACTGCTGTTGGAGTTTCGCCCAACACATTTCGATTATTTCGTCTGAATACACAGGCGGTTCCTAAAGCTGCTTAGAATATGTTCCCTACCCTATATAGGAATATTCTGCCCTGAAGCGCATATCAGTTCCATTTGCGCAATCATCGAACGGAGAAAACACTTATCTAAAAACTGAAATGTTCAATTTAACTAAATACGATCCACTTCCTGTATTGATTACGTGTCCTTCTTTACGTGGATTTCGGAATTTACGCGTTTTTTACATAAATTTGGAAACTTACGTGTTTCTACGCGGTTTCTTTATGCGGATTTCGGAATTTACGCGCCTTTTCTCGCGGAATTTCCAGAAGAGTCGCTTATTGCGCGGTATGTTTTAAATGGTTTTTTATTATCAAATTGCTTATTTAGAGTCTCCAAAGAGATTACTTAAAATTCAATTACTGAATATTCACTGATTTGGCCTCACCATTTCATATTTTTTTCTATTCAGGTACCGAAATTGTTTTTTGTAGTCCTTTGTCTATTTACCGAATTTCTTTTGATTCTTTTTTAATTCTTGATTCTATTTCGGAAGAATTGAAAAACGTTTAGAAAATGATTTTTTTTAACGCGAATTTATATGCGATTATTTTGTACTTCAGCATATGAAATAATCACCTATTACATATATCTCGTTTTGTGCGTAAAATCGAAGCAAGATTTTTAATATATTTTACAACCTAAAGTTAATTTCCGTAATCGGAAATTGGCAAAAAAACAGCTTAGGGAACATTCAGTTACTATGTAACGCCCGAAAGAAAGGATGGAATGTTTGACAACACATACAAACAATTTTTATGATCAGAAAAGATTGTGACATAAGAGGGAAAGGGGTTATAACAAGGTAATTACATGCGTTACGAAATTAATAGATATTCTCTAATGGGCTGAGTATGGCAGAGAACTTACCCAGAACATTTGAAAAATGCTTGAAGGAATTACTTAAAACGATTAATAAGGGCGTATATATGTATGTATGTGAGTTTATGTGTTTGTGTATGCGTGTCAAGGTTGCATATTTAATTTCAGGGTGCTTTTTCGCCGCGTGTCGATAGCTCGCTCCATAAGTACAATTTAGAAAAACGATGTATGACAAACTTGTAGTCCCTAAGTAGTACTACAAGTATGTCGAATAGTGCAATGTTCTAACTCCTATGCCTGAAGCGTAAGAGCCCATATTCAGTGCAATATTCAGTCAATATTCGCGGTGAATATTATAATATTCACCGCGAATATTGGCTGAACATCCCGCTGAATATGGGCTCTCACACTTTAGGCACAAGGGTTAGAGTATTGCTTTCTTCAACAAACTTGTAGCATTACTTTAGGACTGCAAGTTTGTCGTACATCATGTTTGAAAATTGTACTTGTGGAGCGGCCAATTGAATGGAAACGACACCCCAAAATTGAATATGCAACCTTGATGCGTTTGTATGTGTGTATGTGTGTATATGTTTATATGTGTGTGTATGTATGTATGTGTGTATGTATGTATGTGTGTATATTAGGGTGGGACAAAAAATAAATGTTAGCTCCCATGCACTTTTCGTGTTCCTTATGGCTCCTATAAAAACTGTGTGACTTTTCGGTTGGTGGAAATATATTTTTGCGTCCGATTTTCAGAGTTTCCGTACTATTTTATATGGGAAAATCCACTTTATCAAAACTTATTCTCTAGAGATGTCCAGTTGACTCTTAATAATATATCACGGTGCTCCCACAGACCGTTATTATAAAAAAATGCACCAAAGAATCTGAGTACACCAGTCGATTCGTTATGACGTCCAGAATGACGTCTGGTCAAAATTTCAAAATCAAAATTTCAAATCGGTACATTTTTGAGAAATGCCCTTTTGAAGGTCGTAAAGAACAAAAAAGTGATATTAAAACGACCAGATAGGAGAACTGCTCTATTATTCATCTCAGCCCACATATTCATCTCATACAACATGAAAACACAATTGAAAACAGGAAAAGCGCATATTTTCGAACTAAATCAATCTACTAATCCATGGACTGGATTCTTATTAGTTCACTTTAGATTTCTCATAAAGTAGAACCCTCAAAAACTCACTAAAAAGCTCTAAATTTGATATTATAATCGGGCATCTGCACTCGATAACTCATTTAATTCAATCCCCTATCTCAGAAAACAAAATCCGCGCATTGTCTTATACGGTTACAACGGGACTCGTTCAGCAGCCAATCAAAGTTTTAATCATCACTAGAGGGCCACTTTTCATTTTTATCACTAAACAAAATCACTCACTACCTCAAATTTACAAAAACAAGCTTGAATTAGCAGAAATATATGAAATGAATTTCTACAATTCCTAAATTTCAACTGTATGTATTTTCATCTGTTTCACTGCGTTGAAGAAAATCAAAAGTTGCCAAATCAGTTTCTGTTAATACGAAAAAATCATACTGGAAATGTTGAATTTTCCCGACATAATTGACTTAAATCGACAGCACTGCAGTGGTTACCTAGGTTACCAATTTTGCACGTAAATAACTACAGCGGGTATCACGGTAACCTAGTACGACGAGCTTCGGCAACGTCATTCATGATAATGTGATTGTTCCGAAATAGTGGAGTTGCATGAGGAACCGAGTTCTTTATAGCAGCACGCAGTTTTTTAAGTTACAGTGAATGCAGCTTGTAGCTGTGAAATATTTATATTCAGTTGATTTTTTAATATCATCTAATGCGCCTTACACAAATCGGTCTCGGACAGTATTACAGGCGAACTTCTGCCTTTTCTTCACTTTGCGTAAATTCCTGCTCAGACACAGTCTGTTAGGTTAAATTTTTATATCTATATCATTTATTTTTATTCACGTTTACGAAACTCAATCCTATTTTCAAATCTACTTCAATTCTATGTAATGGCAAATTTTATTTTAAAAAACGTCAATTATATTTTTAGCTGTAATTCACTGATCTATTCTAATCTAATTCTAATTCGCAAATTCACTCGACTCGACATGTATGCTGTTGGTCTCCTAATTGTCTTCTGCTGCTTCCGCCCGCTTGACAGCTCCACTTTCGTTTTGGTTAGCAACTTCTTTATCGGAGATATTGGTAGCTGGCATAGCAGTGTCGCCAGAGCCAACAGTGATTCATTCATGATTAACAGTGTGATGAATATGGGGGCGTCCTCAGATGAACAATTGAGCAGTGATTCAAGTTTTGAGATGGATATGGAAGCGTTGTGACAAATGGTTTGTTTTACAAAATTCAGGATAAATCCAGCTAAGTTTACTAAATATACAATGCTGAACGATTCTATAAGAGCACGTAAGCGTATTTAGTTTATTTGTTCAATGGTTTCGAGAAAATTTGGTGTTTAATCCGTGCATTCTTCGCGAATATCGTCTAAATGAGATGAATAATGGAGCAGTTCCCCTACTTATTGTAAAGCTCTTTTTCCAACCACCTTTTAATGAAATAACCTTCGAAATAGTTTCTACACATTCCAAGGGTTGTATTTCAAGACATTTACAATTGGTGGAAAGATTTATTTGAAAATCCCACAGTGCACAGTGGTCTAAACTCGAAAAATCGTGATCGTTTTAGATTCGACTGTGAAAAATTGATTTTATGTACTCAATGACAAATTGTTTCATAGAACAAGGCCTTACTTTTGGCGTTTTCGGTTTTTCGATCAATCCACCTAACAGTTATATAAGAAAATTATTTTTTCCAATTTTCAATATACCAGATTGCTTCCTTCAGCAAAATTTTGAATAAATTTGAAAGAAAAACAATTGCTGAATACTGCGATGTCCCATCTGTACGTTGGATATGACAAAATCGAGTTTTTTGTGGAACACCCCTACATAAAATCAGTTCTCTGTATATAACTTTTTCTGTCAAAACAATGAATTTTATGAAGTCTTGAGACAAGCTTAGTTGGATGAATAAAATCTAAGAACATTTTGCATTGTTTTGACCATTACAGACAAAATTATAGACAAAAAAACTGATTTAAAGGAGGGGTGTGTCACAAAAAAAATCTATTTTGTCGTGTCCAACGTACAGATAGGACATCGCAGTATTCAGCAATTGTTTTTTTTTTATTTGAATTTTTCCACAATTTTGCTGAAGGAAGCAATCTGGTATATTAAAAATTGGAAAAAATAATTTTCTTATCTAACTGTTAGGTGGATCAATTGAAAAACCGAAAACGCCATTAGTAAGACCTTGTTCTATGAAACAATTTTGCTGAAGACATTGAGTACATAAAATAAATTTTTCACAGTCAAATCTAAAACGATCACGATTTTTCGAGTTTAGACCACTGTGCACTGTGGGATTTTCAAATTAATCTTCCCACCAATTGTAAATGTCTTGAAATATGAACAAGCCCAAAGGCTGCGCCCTACTTTCAGATAAACTGCTACTGGCTGCCGCAAAAAGAGAATTTCCCTGACCCTGAGAAAGTTATTCAACAACCAACCAATGAATTTCAATAATTTCAAACGTGATGAAACACTTAACCCACTCAACAGGTCAAGGTCTAATAATAATGAAACTGGCTGTTGGGCGGTTCTCAAGTATCAAGAACAGCACTAGAGAAAGAAAACAATCTGTTAAAGAAAAATCTATTGAATAAAAAAACCTTCAGTGCTGCCAGATTATACCTCGCCTACTTGCATGACAAGTGTCTGTCTCGATGGATGGACAAGAACCAGTATAAAAATGCACTTGGCCTCGGAGGGACTGCCATCTAATATGGAAGATCTTGGAGCGCTTCGAATCCACATATTCTGATCATACATGGTAACAAAAAAGTCCGGTCACACAGGAAAATCTAAATATTTCAAAGAACAAGAAGAAAATCTGAATCTGGCTTTCGTAGCTTTATTCAGTAACTCATGAAGATACTTCACAGACGATATCTCGGAATTACACCACCTTTCTCTGATCGAACCAGCTTCAGACGTCTCGGAAAGTCGTCGCAAGCGGAGCGTACGTGCTCCATCGGCATCTCGTCGCAATTTTCGTGATAACTCGCTTGTATTGCTCCAAATTTGTTATTTCATAGTCGTTCAGCTTCGACATCATGTATCTCCACACGAAATAATCCAGTGGATTCAGATCCGGAGACGACGGAGGCCATTCATTCTTCGAAATGAAATCGCTCAAGTTTTCCTCACACCACGCCTGAACAACCTTTGCGGTGTGGGATGGGGCGCCATCTTGCTGGAAGCAGTAGTAATCGTCTTCAAACAATAGTTCAGCTTGAGGCAGAACATTTTTATTCAAACCCGTGTCCAGGTAGTACGCTGCGTTGATTTTGACCCCTTTATCGATAGAAATGAGAGGCAGTTTACCTCTCTTGCAAATGGCTCCCCAAACCATCACTGACGTCTCATTTTGGAACCGGGAAACGTTCAGCTTGTCCGCAGGAGCTTGCTGGAGGCTCACACTCCAAACTCGATCATTTTGGCGATTGACTGTTTGCTCCAAAACGAACAGCTTCTCGTCCGAAAAAATAATCTCGTCATCTGCGCGCCAACCGAGCAACTCCCACGACCGTTGGTACCTCTTGTCCTTTGTAGCTTTGGTAACCCCATGAACCACCTGTTTTATGTACGGTGTAAGTTTTAAAGCCTTGCGCAGAAGCAGGCGGATCGATTCTCGGTTCATTTTAAGTTCCTGGCCAGCTTCCGTGCAGATTGGGCGGGATTCCGGCGAATCCGGTCTCGTATAATCTTTTTCAGCCTTGGAGTTCTCACAGACATTGGTCGTCCAGATCGTGCCTTGTCCTCGGTGCCTCCGGTCTCTAGGTACCGATTTATGGTCCAGTACACGAATTTCCGGTTGATTCCGAGCGGTTTTAAGTGTTTGAATATGTGTCCGGGGTTGTACCCTTTCACATATTCAGCGATAACAGCTGCTCCTAACTCTGCCATGGCTCACAACTCAATGTAAACAAACTGCACAGAAACGAAACTCTGCCACTTTGGGCAGCAAAGTTAACCCTTTCATTTGACATATAGATGGCACCAGAGAGATGCAACGTGTAGGCTACAGGCGACCCCAAAAAAGTGTGACCGGACTTTTTTGTCACCGTGTAGATGAGACGCAGGAAATTTTTCTGCATTAACGACGCCAGGCTTACCAGAAATCTTCGTAAGTCATGAAAACTATAACGAAAGTGCGCTAAAAATAAATCAAATACACAAACAGGCAGCCGCTTGTATTTTTTCTATTAAGTGTTGGAAATAAAAAAGGAAACAGTATTGCGTAGCATAAATTTCTGTTTGGTACAGTAAAATCTCTGGGATTTCAATCCTTTGTAAATCAAATCCAAGTCATGCAATTCAAAAGCCATCTAAAAGTCATTTATTCAAATTATTTTTTTTAATTTATTTCATGTCAATTCATCTTTGTTTCCAAATTTATTGATTTAACCAGAGAAATAAAAATGTAAACAATTCTAAAAACAAATGTTTTCATATGAATCGAAGTTCGTGGATTATATCTCTCAATATTTAGTATGTCCTCCATGATTCTCAATTACTGCCATGAGTCGTTTGGGCATACTTTCCACTAGGTTGTGCAACATTTGTTGAGGAATCGTATCCCTTGCTGCCTGGATACCCTGCTAGAAATTATTAAAATTTGTTCGTGAATCCAGAGGTATTTTGTCATCCAGTATTGTCCAGAGATGCTCAATGGGGTTAAGATCTGAAGACTGGGGTGGCCACTAAAGCATTTTGATCTTTTTAGTCTGGAAATAGCGCTTCGCAACCTTCGAAGTGTGCTTGGGGTCATTGTCCTGCTGGAAAACATAGCTTTTCATATTCATTTGTTTAAATGATGGCTTCAAATTTTCCTCCCAGATCCTTACGTAGGATTCACCAGTCATTTTGCCATCAATCTTGACAATATCGCCAACTCCATTCCAAGAAAAACATTCCCACACAAGCAGTGACCCTCCTCCGTGTTTGACTGTCGCTTGAGTAAATCTAGATTGCAGACGCTCCGACTTTAGGCAACGCGTTCTCTGATGTCTCTTAATGTTTTTCAGCTCGAACTTACTTTCATCAGTCCAAACTATCTTCTTCCAGAAGTCAGTAGGGCGAGTAGCATACTTCTTCGCGAACTCCAGGCGCTTTTTGATGTTGACTTTTCTTAATAGTGGCTTTCTCGTCTTCAAGTTCTGTATATAGGAACTGAAACGAGTTGAGATGCTATTGTTAACAAATAAGAAGTGTTTTTAGACCGGTTCAACGTATTCAGAGATGATTGTGACAAGTCGTTGTCTAACAAGAAATCCGGTGGTGTAGTATTTATTGCCGTTTGTAATAAATACAATCCAAAGAAAGAAAAATACGATAAAGTAAATGTAAGGAGTTTGATCACGTTTGGGTTAAAGACACTATTGGAAAACAAGTTCACATTTTCGCTTCAAAGTATTTTCCTCCTGAAGATTCGCACGCAAAAATTATTAGTATCATTGAAGATATTACTTCAAAACAAATATTCAAATTTACGGTGATTTCAATCAACTAGTTTTATTATCGATGACGAAAACGAATATCTTTTGACACCAATTATAGATGACAATGAAGCGCTTCACACCCTGTTCTAAAAATTGCGGTGATAGTACTTGTAAATTCTGTCAAAAACCATAAGAATTATTATTTAGATTTGTTATATATTTGTGTTTGTATATATTTGTTATTACGTGAGAGTTCGCACAGTAATTGCTCGACGGATTCGTCGCTTCAACGTTATGTTAACGAGAAAACTCATTCAAGTCTCTGAAAAAAAGTTAGTGGCTAGGGACACCAAAACTCACAAAAATGGTTGAATAGCTATGATCTTCCCAAAATCTTTCCTTCAAAGTGCATCTAGAAAGCAAGACCCTATGTTTGTAAGCATTACATACTGACTCGCTTGCTCTTCAAATTATCTAAGATAGGGTTTATTCCGAGACATTTGAAATGGATGCAGTCATACTTGACCGACAGAACACAAAAGGTAAGGTTTAAAAGCAGCTTGTCATCAGTGGTGAATGTGACATCTTATTTGTAAACGATGTGTGCATGTCTCAAAGCTGCTGAACGTTATGTTCTGATACACGCGGACGACATGAACTTTTTCCTCGACAAACGTAAAGATTTTGACTCCAAAGTATTTCAACGTGAAGTTGATAATTTTCACACATCGTGCATGAAAAACCTCTTGGAACTGAACGTTAAAAAAAGTAATTCACAGATAAATAATCAGTTTCAAAAAACTTCAGTACCTCATTGGATAAATAGCTCGAGGATTTATTAATTCAATGAATCATTGAAGCTATGAATCATTAAATAATCAAATCATTTAATCATAAAATCATAAAAACATTATAAAATTATTATGAATTATATTATTAAATTTGTAAAGCATCAAACCATTCAGTCAGAAAATCGTTTAGTCATTGAGGCATTTTTAAAGTATCAGATCATTGAAAACCATTGAAAAATTGAATATACCACAAAATTTGTGAATCAACGTTCATAAAACAAATTTAATTACGACATGAAATTAACAGCAAAGTAGATTAATACTAGACAGATTTCGTTCAGTAGAATTTCCTGTATCAACATTTAAGACACCGCTTAACATCAGTAAACACACATAAAAGTCCCGACTGGCAATTGGCTTCAATAGAATTTTGTAGCTTACAATAATCGTAAATTCCGCTGCATCATTATCGATCGCGCACCCGATTTTTTTTCTCGTACAATCTTCAGTTCAACTTTCGAACTGCAGCCCAGGTCGATAATTGGAAACATGCAGCTGCATTGTCGCCGTGCTAAATTGACATCACGATAAACATCGTCTACGTGAAACAAAAAAAAAACTTGGCCCTTCCCCAAATTCAAGCGTTCAAGCTGTCCACCACAAGGGCCAGTAAACCATGTGGCGTACAAATTGATCTTCAGCGTTAAAAAGAAAATAGAAAAACGTACATTACTCCCCCATCAGGAAAAATTCATTCGGAAAACCAACAACGATGAGGGTACACTGCGACGTACCTACGTTCGTAGAATTTTCAAAATGCAATTTTCATCCGTTCTAACCTACGCACTTCAGATCACCGGGGAGTTCAAAGCTGAGGTAAGAAAGGGAACATTCCACGGTAATGGGAAATAGTGGTCCCCCTCGAATCGGAATCGACCCGGTTTGACGTAAACGGTGTGGAAAAACAACAACAAAGCTGACACTCTAGCGGACCGGAGCGGAGTCGAGAACTGTTCCACAAACTTTCCAGGCGGTGACAGACTCCGGTTTACGGTTACGGAGAAAAGCTACCCATCAACACGGGTGGAATTTCAACGATGAAAGCCGGACGCGGAATTCGAGAGGTGGCGTATCTCCCAAAAGGTAGACGTCGTAACACGTGCTGCGCCGTACTGGGCGACTGCGGTGTACTGACTGCTGCAGAGGTTAAATCTATTCTTTTGACGAAAAGGGGGAGTTATTTCCGCACGTTTTCTTCCGTTGCACGGATGACATTTAGACATTAACATATCTCGGGGCTCTGGAAATCGCTGATGGGAGCAGAATGCAGTTTGGGTTTTGCGTCCGTATTATTGTTGTTCGAAGAAAACAAAACCTGGAATCAGGGAGGGGTGAGAGCAAGACTTAGAAAAATTTACCGGACAAAATGTTGCGAGCTGAAAGGGAAGACACGTGGTATACAATGTAGAGGAATGATGTTGATTCTTTTAGTTTATTCTAAAGAAATTGTACATTTATTTTTCAAAAAACGAATCTAAGGACAAGAGAGAAAAAATTGCAACAAAAATACACTTTCATCAATGTTCAATTTATTTTGTCCTATCTCAAAGTACGAACAACAGATTTTTTTTATTTTCAGACATATTTCTAACTAAAAATAAAATCTAATACTATTTTCTAGCGCTCAAAACACTAAGCTTTTAGTTTTTAAAAACGTTCTAAGAAGCAGAAAAACACAAGATATTTTTAAAAATGCCAATTCGCGGGCTCGGAATATTGATCTTCTGGGCTTCCATCTTGATCACCGCAACACTCACATGAAAACAAGAAGTTTCGGGGAAACAACCACACCACAACTCCACCAATTTTTTTTAGGAAACAATGCGTTTTTAAACTTGTACTATTAGCAAATTGCAACTATAATGCAATAAATAAAAATCGCTACACATCTTAAAAAAGCAAGCTTATCTTTTCAAAGAAAAATATAAATGCTTTAATATTTAGGAACATTGATTCATTTGGATTTGATATGTGACTTCAAAATGGACTCAGACTTTACAAAGCAACCTTCAGTATATTAACCGTATTTCCAGAAAGTTTGGTAATATTGCGGTTTAACCAAATATTATTTATTTTGATGAAAAATCTGGTTTATGTTTGTACCAGATGAAGAATTAATTGTTCAAGTGAGAAAATACTGCAGGTAAAATTTTTATTTAAAGATTTTTTGTATAGTTTGAAGGAAATATGAAAAAAAACTTCTTAAAGATTGAATTAGGTAGATCTTTGACGTTTAATTTTAAACAGTACAATCAAAACAAATATATCAAAATAAATAAAAATATGAGACATCTCTAACTACAAGTCGTCAACAATACAATTCAAAAATTGACAATTATATCTTTCATAAAAAATAACAGAATCTCCTAGTAACAGATAGTATCACCGCATATAGCTGTGGCTCGCCATTCCCCGGAAAGCAAAATGGCCGGCGCGCGCGTGATATCACCGCCAAACTTTCGCGTAGTCCGAATTGCGCATCTAGCCGCAGCGCAGCAGAGCAAAATGGAAGGAATGGAAGCCCGGCACTCGACGGGGTAGCTAGAAGAACAATAAGAAATCTTTATTCGCGCATTTCTTTTCGCTAATTTGCTCCGCGGGTGTCGATGTGTTGTTGTGTCTGGTTGAGTTCCAACCGAAACGATAGATTCGGGCGGGGAAAGGACCCAGGGAAGTGAAAGAAGCAAGCGGAGGACTATGGGGATAACCGGCGGAACTGAGTACCCATCTGCGCGCCGCGGTATAATCTCATACAGTCGATGTCGCGCACGCCAATCCAACACAGACAGCCCCCGCGCTCTCGCTGGAGGGATTTCTACTGCTGCACACTAGCCTAGCGGTACTCACAGATTAGTCGCCACTGTCGTGGTGATTATTTTACGTGTGTCTCGCGCGTCGCGCCATCGTTGTGTCGTGACGATGGTGGCCGTCGCGGGTTTAGTATATTTAATGTATCGTAGAGACGACACATCGCAAGCGGGTGCACGTACGTATGTGGCTAAACTGGAGTACACCTAGCATATATGAGCGTTGTCGTCGGCCTCGGCGCTCGCGGGTGCCTCACCACACACAGTAAGGGAAAAAGACGAAGGAAAAATGACGACAACGACCAAATGAATGGTACAAGGTTAAAGCTTACTACGCAGATCTATTTTTTTTTCGGGGTTATATGATACCGATAGGACAGCGAAAATGTTGGAAATAGTTGGGCACTATGCAGCTTTGTGATTAAATTACCAATTACTCTTCTAGATTTGTTATTATTAATTCAATGACAAAAAAAAGTATTAACCGCAATTCAAACAAATAATTTTATGAAAAATATGTTAAATAGTTTCGATAATCTGCGAAGTTTATTGGAGAAATGAAAATTAATCCAATGGCACGCAGCTGAAAAACTGAAAAATGAACTATTCAAAAAATTCATTTCAGTTTCATATATTTTCTATAGTGTAGCAAAGAGGATAAAAAAACCGCCACTAAACTAGTGGAAAATTTAAAGTTTTTGATAGGTTTTCTAAACAGTTTTTATCAAAAATTAATAACCTGAACACTAACTTTGCTTTGAAATATCGAAAATTAATAAACCAATGTTATATTAAAATGTCATCAATACATAAAGTTTTAAAACTGGACCGTGAATTTCAGACGGCCTCAAAAATGTAACTAAATTTCCTATGCTTCTGTTGAAACTTTTCGTAAAATCTTTTTTGGAAATTAAACAATTTTCACGACGAGCTTCTACAACAGACTAGATTCTTTAACATCTTTCATATTTGCGTCATATGTGAATGTTAGGAACACCATGAATAAAATCGGTAATTTTTTTGTTATAACTGATTCAATGAAAAGCAAAAGGCAGTGGTAACAAGTTATATTTTACTGCAACCTTTTGAATCAGCAAAACATGCTTTTCCACCATGACAGTTCTTGTAAAGAATTGAATTTGATTTGTAAAGTAAACAGACAAACACAATATGTGTGATTGTGAAACTTTTTGATCAAAATGCTCAGCATTATTCAGGTTCAAATACTCCTATGAACGATTCAGCAACGGAAACAGGCGGGAACACTTCGAAATAGTTTGCACCTTCATAGCTGGTTTCCATCAACCAAAAATGTTCTCCTTCAAATTTTCTAACAATCAGTGATTTCGAACAAATTAACGGCTTTGCTAAAAACGGATTCGTTCACGAAATTGGTATCCTAAAAGCATCTACAAGAAAGCTGCCAAAACGAAATCCAAAACAAGTTTAATCTGTGAAACCGAGAGCTCGGAAGCTTTATGACAAACTTCTGCCCAAAAAAATGGGGTGTGTTATCATGGATGACGAAACCTACATAAAACTAGACAATAAGACTCTGCCAGGACCGCAATTTTATACATCACCGAAGGGAAAGGATGTCTCTGGACCAGTGAAAGCCATTCACACGGAAAAATTCTGCAAGAAGGTAATGGTTTGGCAGGCCATTTGTGAATGTGGGAAAATATCTCGTCCATTCATTACGAATGACACAATGAATGGTAAAATTACGTGAAAGAGTGTTTGCAGAAAAGGTTGTTACCCATGGTTAAGCAGCATAACAATCCTCCAATCTTTTGGCCCGATCTTGCTTCCTGCCATTACTCTAAGGAAGCACTAGGGTGGTATAAAACAAATAATGTCACATGTGTCCCAAAGGAGATGAATCTTCCAAACTGCCCTGAAATTCGCCCTATTGAAACTTTTCGGGCTTTGACCAAGGCAAAGCTGAGGAAATATGTCAAACTAGCGCACAATGATGAAAAATTTCAAAAAGATTGGCTTAAAGTGGTAAAAATGGTCGGAGAACACACTGTGCAAAAGCTTATGAGTAGTGTTAAGAGAAAAGTTAGAGAACTCGCGTATCCTACGAAAAATAATATCAACTTGAATTGAAACTGGAAAGAAAACACCTATTATCTATATTTCAGAATAAAATGACCCGAAAAATCCTGTATTTTTTGTTTTATTCAAGAAAGAAGGTGTATTTATAATTTTCGAAACAGTCTATATGTCGATATTAGTCCTATGTGATAATAAATCGTGAACGGTTTACAATTTAATTATCTTGGAGATGCATGAACGAATTTAAACGCGTCTTCTAAATTTTCATAAACTAACTTTAATCGTAATTGGTTCACAGATTGCAAAACAAGTTCCAGAATCACCATAACTAGATTATTATGACACCAAAACACACAGATACCCTTTTCATATGTTTCTTATTTGAGAATATTTCAGTATTGCGATTTTACTGAAGCCAACTTAATAAGTTACGGATCAGAGAAACTGTTTAAGAAGCAATCCGTCCATGCGATCGTGTGCCTACGGATAATTGAGTCCGACCTGTATGCGATAGCCCGATCACATTTGTTGCGATCTCGGTACAGATTAGGAACTTATAACTATTCAAAGCAAGAATTGAATTGGCATCTTTTACGACTCACTTCTTTTAAGAATCCGTGTCATTTTTGTACCGCCTTTGAACCACTATATACCTGTTTACCTAAACCAGCGGTTTTCAACCGGGGGGGATTTCCCCCCTAGGGGGGAATTTGACCGTTGCAGGGGGGGAATCGCGAGTGGAAAAATTTCACATGTAATGCGATTTTATGATTGACGGTGGTGCGACATTTTTTTTCAGTGTCCAATGAATTCGCTCGCGAAAAACCCATGCACCGGTTTTTGCGCATTATTTTGCTCTATATGCATACGTCAAATAGACCTTTCTATCTGCGCTAGTATTAGTGGTCGATTTCACTAATACAAGTTTTATTTTTGGGCGCAAGTAATCAACACGCTGGTGATAACAAAAAAATTCCTTATGCCCCGAACTTTTGTTCTAGTTGTAGGCCGATTTTTAGTTTTATTTCATTTATGTTTCCACTAAAACACAGTTTGTTGAAACAGGTAACACGAATGAACTAGGATTCATAAGTGAAATATTTTTCGAAATTGAATATCAGCTAATTTTTTGGTTGAAAACAAATCGATTTTATGAGGATACACGACTAAGCCTGTATTGGTGAGATCTGGCTTAGAAAGCTCCGTATGCTTGTTGACGATAAATCGTAACACACACCTTCACAAGTGATGCTGAAAATGCCCGTGTATTGGTGTTTTCCTGCTCCTGCTTGAAACCTGTTTAAAATTAAAGTTTAAAAAGCCTTATATTTTTTAATTACTACAGCTTTTCTTTCATGGTTCCGATAGGGGGGAAAAGCTTGTGTAAATTATCAAAAGGGGGTGCATGAACTGAAAAATGTTGAAAACCACTGACCTAAACCAAAATGTATACATCAGATATGGCTCCACTGAAAAAATACAATATTACGAATGCGAAGAAGTGCCGGCAATCAATGAAGCAAATTATGAATAAGTCGGAGACAGAATATGATAAGTACTAAGTGACTTTGACAACTGGGCAGAGTCAACTAACCAACTATCAGAGACCCAGTTCGGCTTTCGTAGGGGCAAGGGCCCTAACGATTGCCTGGCATTGCTAGCCACAGAAGCGGAAATGGCTCTTGGTAGCAAACAACAAATGACCTCGGTTTTCCTGGATATCACAGGCGCATTTGATTCAGTTTCAATCGAAATTCTCTCCGAGAAACTGCATCAAAGAGGATTCTCCCCTATATTGACAAATTTTTTGATCAACCTGCTGTCTGAAAAGCATTTACTTTTCAACCACGGTTCTTCAACAATAACACGAACAAGCTACATGGGTCTCCCCCAAGGCTCTTGTCTGAGTCCGCTGTTGTACAACTTCTACATCAGTGACATCGACACATGCTTGACGGACGGCTGCACGATGCGCCAGTTAGCTGACGACTGTGTAGTTTCAGTCACGGCGTCTCTAGCCGCAGACATGAAGAACAGCCTGCAAAACACGCTCGACAATCTGACCGTTCGGGCCAGTTGTCTTGGAATCGAGTTCTCGCTTGAAAAAACGGAGATGGTAGTCTTTTCAAAAAAGCGACCACCACCTCGTTTTGAGCTAGTTCTGTCCGGAAGACCCATCACTCAGTCACCTAGCTTCAAATATCTCGGAGTATGGTATGACTCTAAGTGCACATGGGAAAAACATGTCAATTACCTGAAGCAAAGATGCCAACCAAGGATCAATTTCCTTCGAATGGTAACAGAAACATCATGGGGAGCCCATCCAGAGGATTTGATACGACTCTATCAAACCACGATTCTGCCCGTAATAGAATACGGCAGCATATGCTTCAGAGGTGTCGCAGCTTCACACATGCTGAAACTCGAGAGGATACAATACCGTTGTTTGCGTATCGCTCTAGGCTGCATGCAGTCAACACATACCATGTCCCTAGAGGTCATAGCTGGAATACTACCACTCAAAGAGAGGCTGTTTGAGTTGGCTTTTCGTTTCCTCATTAGATCGGAAATAGCAAATCCAATGCTTATTGCGAGCTATGAGAAATGTTTGGAAGTTGTTCAGAAACCCTGTATGTCAGTATACCAGCGGTTCATGTCCATGGAGATAAACCCTTCGGTTGTTGCTCCATCCCATGAGATTTCAACATCGCTCAACAATTTTTCTGTTGTATTTGATTTGACGATGAAACAAGAAATCCATGGAATTCCCGATCACCTCAAACCAACAGTTGTGCCATCAATATTTTCGGCAAAATTTGGCCACCTCCCAAATGGGAATTCCTTTTTCACGGACGGATCTGTGATGGATGGACAATCCGGATATGGCGTTTTCAACACAGATCATCGCATATCTCGCAAACTGGCACAGCCCTGCTCCATATACGTAGCTGAATTAGCTGCCATACACAATTCGCTGCGAATTATCGAGCTCAAGACACCAGACAATTACTTCATCTTCTCGGACAGCCTCAGTTCTATCGAAGCTCTCCGATCGATTAAACCGGTCAAGCACCCGTCCTATTTCCTTCCGGAAATTAGACGGATATTAGAAGTGCTGGTTGATCGGTCTTTCATTATCTGCTTTGTGTGGGTCCCCTCTCATTGCTCAATCCCAGGCAATGAAGAAGCTGATTTATTAGCAAAAAGGGGTGCCATAGAAGGAGAGATATTTGATAGACCGATCACCTATACCGAGTATTTTCATCTGCCCCGACAACTGGCTCTGGAAAACTGGCAGGAAAAGTGGGATAAAGACGACCTTGGGCGATGGATGCACTCGATCTCGCCCAAAGTGTCTACAAAAGCTTGGTTCAAAGGGTTAGATTTAACTCGTGATTTCATTCGAGTTATTTCGCGCCTAATGTCCAATCACTATGTTGCAAACGCACACCTCTATCGAATAAACTTAGTCGATAGTAATCTGTGCGAATGTGGAGGGTACGAAGATATTGACCACATAGTCTTCGTATGCCCTAAGTACCACAGAGCAAGGGCCAAGCTTATAGATTCTCTCCGGAAACAGAAAGTGACGTTTACAATGCAAGTACGGGATGTGCTTGCTAGCCGCAAACCCGCGCTTGTAATACCCATTTACGACTTTTTAAGAGATATCAAGTATCGAATTTGATTATCTCTATGCTTTCTCTCCTAATTTCTCCCAACAGAACAATCTTAAAAAGTTTCACACTAATTCTGTTTTTTTTTCTTCTTTCTTTCGTTCATCTTTTTTATAGAAATATGAATCATCGCTTCTTTTTGAGAGACATGATCCACCGAACTTAGATATAAGTTTTGATTTCAAAGAGATAAGGAACCATCACCCTCAACGAATAGTAGTAAGGATTAGTATTTAGTTATAAAGAGAAAAACTTTGATGTTAATGTTAGTCGTAGGCTTAAATAACATGTATTTTTAAATTGTATTTTTGAAAGAGAAAAGATGAGAGGGTTTTTATGCCTGTTTGAGGAGGAGCAGTCGGGATACAGGCTCTACTCAAGCTGGCTTTTCCCTACTCCAAAAGATATTCGGCCCCGTTATGCTTCGCGGTTGGGCCTAAATAAATATTAGAGTTTAAAAAAAAAAGTACTTAAGTTAACATCACAACATTGAAACAGCCAAATCTTGATGTAATTGTAGGCTAAAACTCATCCGAAATTTATATTTTTGGTGAATTTTTTCCAGGAAGTTTATATTAAATTTGCATGCATTCCCGAAATTTTTAATAATATATTTGTTGATCAATCTTTTCAACATGAAGTCCGTAACATATAAAAAATACACAATGCATCAAAAGTGTCGACGTAACTGACGTAACTTCTTTCGTATGTTTGAAGAATCTGAAAAAAATCAGGGAGAAACTTCTGCAGAAGGTTCTATTTGCGGCAACGTAACTGATGCTCACTCGCGCCTTTGTAGCTTAGCTCCTAACAAGGTTTCTTGATCTCATTTGAGCTCTTTTGTTTCTGTCGACAGCTCTTTCCTCTTCGCCGTTCAATCCCGACGACCAACGTTTTCAACGCATTACCACCAATGTCCCATTGGTTATCAGATTCTCTGCCTCTCGTTGGACATGGCAGGGATTGGTACAGTCCGGTTTCTGATTCCGTTCACCATTTTATAAAATCTTTTAGCCCGTAAAGACCCGGGACGGAGCTTGTTTTTTGAAAATGCTCGTTCTCAGCACTGGAACGGCCGATTTGGGAAACCTTGGACTTCTATTCAAGGGGAATAGTTGCTTTAAGTTTTGGTAAAGGTGTTACCCCTCTGAACCCCTCCCCGTTTTTGTGAGACGCAAATATGTCTGTGTTTTTTTTTCTAATTTTTCAAACAGATTGAGCAAACACTGGTAATTTTCATACGTATCAACTGCTCCATGTATCAAATCATGTCAGGTGGATGAAATATGGTATGTAAGAGTGAATTCTGGAGTTTCCACATTATTACAGTACAAAATCACAAAACTACGTATTTTTATAAAAATTCAAACAACAAAACCGTTCTTAAAATTTTAAGCTCTACATTTTTGCGGTAAGGTCTCCTGAATCCATACGTGATGAAATATTTATTTTAGCATGCAAACATTTTGAGAAAAGCCAGTTTAAATTCACCAAAGTACGTATTTTCATGGAAACCTAATTTTCTCAGTGTCCCACGGTAGGTTTCAACTTAGCTCTTCAATTTTCAAGCTCTATATTTTTAGAGTAACGTCTTCTGAATCCAAAGATGCTGAAAGATTTATTCTAGCATACACAGATTTAGAGAAAATCAAGTTTTCATAAGAACTCGTACTTTAGTGAATTTAAAACTTGTTTTTCTCTAAATCTGTGTATGCTAGAATAAATCTTTCAGCATCTTTGGATTCAGAAGACGTTACTCTAGAAATATAGAACTTGAAAATTGAAGAGCCAAGTTGAAACCTACTGTGGGAGACTGAGAAAATCAGGTTTCCGTGAAAATACGTACTTCAGTGAATTTAAACTCGTTTTTCTCAAAATATTTGCATGCCAAAATAAATATTTCATCGCATATTGATTCAGGAGACCTGACTTCAAAAATGTAGAGCTTAAAATTCGAAGAACGATTTTATTATTTGATTTTTTATGAAATTACGTAGTTTTGTGATTTTGTACTGAAATAATTTGAAACCTCCAAAATTCACTCTTACATACCATATTTCATCCACCTGACATGATTTGATACATTAAAATTACTCAATCTGTTTGAAAAATTAGAGAAAACACAGACATATTTGCGTCTCACAAAAACGGGGAGGGGTCTAGAGAGGTGGCACCTTTACCAAAACTTAGAGCAACTATTCCCCTTGAATAAAAGTCCAAGATTTCCCAAATCGGCCGTTCCAGTGCTGAGAACGAGCATTTTCGAAAAAACAAGTTCCGTCCCGGGTCTTTACGGGTTAATGTCATGTCTGAACAATTATACCTCAGCTTCCACAAGAGATCGTTCGCAGTGCTCGCGTTTTTTGCGTTGATGGAATTTCCATTCGGCCACCCTAGCCTTCCGATACATCTCTCACATCTGACGTATTACACAATTTTCGAAGAACTCAACATGCGCGAGATAGTGATCTGAATCGCCGTTCGAGTTTGGAAGGAGCGCATATCGATGACTTTGAGAAATGTTGGCGCGTAGCTCAGGCGTCCACTGCCTATCAGACGCTGTTATATGCCGCCCAATATAGAAGAACAGACGCGTACGAAAACCATTCTCAGTTAGCATACGACCAAAGCTTTCACCGGGATTGGTACCAGATTTTCACTATGATTAGACGTATTTCAGTTAGCGCCCCAAGACAGGAAAATTTTCGTTAGAGGTGACAGGTGGCAGCAGGTTTACCGATTGATTCAAAAATACAGTTACTACTCCGCCAAATATTTTGCTTCGAAAACACGAGATACAAATAACATAATTTGATACGATTTTGTATTTTTTCATATGCTATATTCATATGAATCTGAATGAGTTATAATAACAAATCCTGAAATGAAGTTGTTCTGAAACAAATCTAACATTTTTTTCATCTCTATCAAAACCTGTTGTTTCTAACAATGGTTGTTATTATACTGTTCTATATGCTATCTATTTTTGTTAGAAAGCTGATACATTAGTAACAAAGTTTGATATGGGTTTGATACAAGTAGAATATTTTTTGTTATAATTTTTGTTATTTTGACAACTAACGGGATCAAATTTAAAACACAACCTGAGAGGTTTTTCGCATAACAAACTAACAGCTTCTGTTAGTTAGTGGAAACGTTTTTTGGATTCGGCATAGGATCTCAATGATCTGTCGCCTTAAAAGTAAAGTAAGTAAGTAAGCGTGTAAAAGGAAAGGTAAAATCACATTACACACAAGCACTGATAAAACAATAATAAGCATGCCACTTCTTAATCGCGGTATTGCTAATAATAGAAGTGCGGGATACAGCATACACTCGGGAATATCTCACAATAAATCAACGATTCTGGGAGTCGCTTTTAGTTCCTGATTCCTTTTTCTTTTCTTTTTTCTTCAATTTTTTCTCATTTTCATTTCTCTTTCTCTTTTTCTTTATATATCTCTCTCTCTCATTCTTATTCTCTCTCTTCTACTTGGTCGCTTAGCCATTTTTTTCAAGGGGGGGATTTGTTAGTAGCTTAAGTATCTATGATAAATATTAGTAAATAATAAGTATGTGTGTCCAATCACAAATGGTGACTTCTCAACACTGTTAGAAATTTGTAATTTTTTAATTGTTAGGATTTGTTTGCTTTCGCAATAAGGACTTATCATTCGTAGGGATTTAAACCTACTTGCCAGAAAAGGGGAAATAAACTTACAACTAACTTAATTGCTAAATTATTGGCTATAAAGAGAACTTATCGTAGCAATTGAGGAATAATTATAAACTTGCTGAAGACACTGGGTACATAAAATCAATTTTTCACAGTCAAATCTGAAACGATCACGATTTTTCGAGTTTAGACCACTGTGCACTGGCAGGAACTCAAAATTGATAGAATTTTATTCTGAATGTTTGAAAATAAGTTTTTTATCGTAAATTAATCCCAAGTACTTACTTAACCTTGTCGGACCAACTTGAAATAACCCCATTCATCTTGACAACGTGATTATTGTTTGGTTTGAGGAAAGAAGCCCTAGTCTTATGCGGAAAAATTATCATTTGAGTTTTAGAAGCATTGGGAGAGATTTTCCACTTTTGCAAGTAGGAAGAAAAAATATCTAAGCTTTTCTGCAATCGACTGCATATGACACGAAGACTTTTTCCTTTTACGGAAATGCTTGTGCCATCGCAGAACAATGACTTTGTGCATCCTGGAGGCAAATCAGGAAGATCTGAAGTGAATATATTGTACAGGACTGGACCCAAGACTGAACCTTGAGGTACACCTGCTCTGACAGGAAATCTATCAGATTTTGAATTCTGATAGACAACCTGCAGAGTTCGCTCAGTAAGATAATTTTTTAAAATTTAGATTAGGAAAATTCGAAAATTAAAAGTTTGCAATTTCGCAATCAAACCTTTATGCCAAACACTGTCGAATGCTTTTTCTATGTCTAAAAGAGCAGCTCCAGTGGAATAACCTTCATATTTGTTAGCTCGTATCATATTAGTAACTCTGAGCAATTGATGAGTTGTGGAATGCCCATGGCGAAATCCAAACTGTTCATCTGCAAAAATTGGATTTTCGTTGATGTGTGACAGCATTCTGTTAAGAATAATTCTCTCAAAGTTTACTTATTGAAGAAATCAAACTGATTGGTCGATAACTTGAAACGTCAGCTGGATTCTTATCCAATTATGCAATTTTGAAGCAGCAATTGAAAATTTTCACTAAAAATTCCATTGAGCTCTCAGGGAGATGTTTGATTAATATATTAAAGATTCCATCGTCACCAGGTGCTTTCATATTTTTGAAATTTTTAATAATTGATTTTATCTCGTTCAAGTTAGTTTCAATTATTTCGGTAGGTAAAAAATTCTGGGAAGAAATTAAATTAAATTAACGTGTGACTTCATTTTCAATTGGACTCACAAAATTCAAATTTGAGTTATGAACACTCTCAAACTGCTGAGCAAGTCTTTGAGCCTTTTGTTTTTTGGATACAAGAAAACGTTCACCATCTTTTAAAACTGGAATAGGCTCTGAAGGTTTCTTAAGAATCTTCGACAGCTATCAAAAGGGTTTTGAATTTGGTTTCAATTTTTCAACTTTAGTCTCAAAATTTTGATTTCTCAGAAGTGTAAATCTATGTTTAATCTCTTTCTGTAAATCTTTATAAATAGTTTTAAAAACAGGGTCACGAGAACGTTGATATTGACGTCTGCGGACATTTATCAAACGAATTAGAAGTTGAAGATGTTCGTCAATTATTGGGGAATCAAATTTCACTTGAGCCATTGGAACAGAATAATTCCTGGCATCAACAATTGCACATTTTAATGCTTCCAAAGCGGAATCAATATTCACTTCGTTTTGCAAATCAAGCTCATTTTTGAAATTTCTCTTAATATGAGTTTTGTATCTTTCCCAATTAGCCTTGTTATAGTTAAAAACAGAGCTCATAGGGTTTGAAACTGATTCATGTGATATAGAAAAAGTTATTGGAAGATGGTCAGAATCAAAATCAGCATGTGTGATCAATTCACTACATACATTACTTTGATCTGTAGGTCGCTTAGCCTTAATCTATGAATTCCATCACCTCTTCTTCTATTCTACTTCACAACCCTATTTTTCCGACCCAAAAGCAAAACACAACGCCACCACCTACCCCCTCATAAAATTACGTAACGCAGTAGAAGAATTTGCTCGTTTTGGAATAAAATTAGAGCCTTTCTAGATATTTTTTACTATGTAACACTGATCTCACAACAAACCTACCGCACCCCCTCCCATTCCCCTACCTAGCTACCAGTAGACGCCATTTTGGAAAATGGAATCAGACATTTGATATAAGCTTCTGGATGTAGTCACGGTTCTGGAATTTAGATACATCGATTTGTTTTACGCAGCCTTGTATATACCGGAAGTCGTGAATTGAATTTTAAAACGGCGTAAGATATCAATTTTCTGGTTTTGGTTTTGGAAATATCAATATACATCTTCAATGAAACCGGAAATCACCACTTGGAATTTAAAAAAGCGTCGAACATTGATTTATCGTCTTTGAACGTCATCTTGATTCTGAAAATATGCATTAGTTCACTTACCCGAAAAAAAACACCCTGTGCAAAATTTCAATCGGACCTAAAATGAAGTGGAGCAAAGCGATTTTGGCCTTTAAAAATCTAATAATTAACCCAACGGAGTTGTGGTGGGCATGAAATTTTCTTTTTCTTTTTTCTTGTGCCAGATGGCTTAAAAATGCATGAAACGTCAATATCTGGTATCTGAAGAAAAATCCACGACTTTGGTGATTTTCCGAATTTCTCAAGGTCAATCGTTTTGCGCCACTCCGTTTTAAGTCCAATCGAATTAAAATTTTGCACAGTTGGTTTTTTCGGGTAGGTGAACATTTTAGGGTTTTTTTTTTAATTTTCTGGTTACTTTTATTTCTATATAAGTGATTTCCACTCTAATATGCTAATTGCAGTGAATAATCCATTTTCACAGATTTCCAGAAATCGGAAGTCCCCATCATGAATCTCAAAATGTCGTCGGACACTGATTTTCGGTATCTAAGCATCATCCTGGTTCCGAAAATACCACTTATTGGATGATTTATGTTATGTTCTCCACAGTTTTATACTTTTTCCCAGAAACCGAACGTCGCCATCGTAGGTTTGATTATGGTATCAGACATTATGTTTCGGTCTTTGGAAGTCAACTTCAGGTCTTCAGACATGGCCATGGGCCCGAAAGTCATCGAAATAATTTCCAAAAAACCTACATTATGCACGAAAATACCATGAATTCCGACCCCACCCTTTTTCTGGGGTTGTGCCTGTCGTACACGATGAATGCTTATAGTTCCCTTCTATACGCGTTTTGCATCTTGAACTGGACTGCATTTCCTTTTCCATCATATGAAGCACACTGCGTGCTCATAAATCATCAAAACGCTAAAGCAACACCGCGAATTCGCTACTGCTACTCTTTATTAATAAAATTATTTTGAATCGCATGGATTTGGTTGCATTACCATCATAACTCAAAGTGTAGACACCCTCACGGTATCTTAGAACATGAAAACCATTTTTCAGGAAAAACACGTACGATGCATTAGTATAATCTACCATGCGAAAGTGTTGGCATAGTAATGTCAAAAAAATGAATAACAAACCGTCTAATAGGTAAAATAAATAATGTTAACATGTGAGAAATATACTGTAAACATTGTAAAACAACACTATATTGAAATATTGTGTCTAGATTACGAAATAAAATTTAATTTATTTAGAACCCAGAATCTTGAAACCAATTATGTTTTGGGATTGGGATTGGTTTGGGATGTTTCATATCAGAAAACAGATAACACCGTGCAACTAAAATTGCCTTTTTTTCTGCCTTGGTAAATAAAGAAATTTAATTTTTTTGTGTATTTTTATGCAAAACCAAATTCCCCTGAGTTTGAACATACACTGAGGTCGCTTTTTACGCGGTTTTTTTTACGCGGTCTTTTTTACACGGATTCCAGAATTTACGCGGTTATTTTTTACGCGGATTCCGGAATTTACGCGGTTGTTTTTACGCGGATTCCGGAATTTACGCGGTTGTTTTTACGCGGATTCCGGAATTAACGCGGTATTTTTTTTGAGCGGGTTTCGGTTTCCCTTCATTCGGAATGCAGAATTAACGCTGGTTTTTTTACGCGGATTCCGGAATTTACGCGGTTTTTTTACGCGGATTGCGGAATTACGCGTTTTTTTACGCGGATTCCGGAATTTACGCGGCATGTATTCCCCGCGTAAAAAGCGACTTTAGTGTATTTCAAGTTAAGGGGCAACAATGGCGCCATTTCGAATTTTTGAAAAATCGGAAATTTTCGATGTTTTTTCGACGCCATTTTGTTTTAACACCAAATATCAAAATTCTAAGAGTTTGTCCGCATATTAGCATCTTCTTACCCATCTTTTAAAACAAGCAGATCTTAAATCGGACAAAAATTGAGGTTAAAAACGGTGATTCTACGAAAACGGTTTTGGCATGGTTTAAGTATATTTTACAAAGCAAAATAATAACGAGCATTTGTGAACAATCATGGTTATGCGCTAATATCTAAAAGTGGTAGTCAAATTATGTCTTATATTAGGAAAGAAGTCTCAGAAATCGATTAGTAGGTATCTGATCCACGTAAAATGTCAGTAACATATCAATTTTGCCTCAATTCCCCTACAATATTAAAATAGGTTTATCTTAACGTTAAATTAACTTATTTGAAATCTGTTCAATGTAATATCAAGAGTGTTATCGTTACTCAAAGATACAATATCAATTTGTCTTTACATGATCCTCCCCCTTTTGCGGGGAGGGGGTTGCATTTTTGACCAGGACCGGTCGAAACATAAAAATCTCGCAGCAGCTATGAAACAGAATCATCGCGTCTTCGATAAAGTTAAATGCAACCCCCTTCCTGCAGAAAGGAGATGATCATGTGAAAATAAATTGATATTGTATCTTTGAATAACGCTTACACTCTTGATATTACAGTAAACAGATTTCAAATAAGTTAATTTAACGTCGAGTTAAACCTATTTTAGTATTGCTGGGGATTTGGGGCAAAATTGATATGTTACTGACATTTTACGTGAATCAGACACCTACTAATCGATTCCTGAGACTTTTTTACTCAATTTGAGGCATAATTTGAATACCACTTCTAGATATTAGCGCATTACTATTAATGCTCAGATATACTCGATATTATTTTGCTTTGTGAAATATACTAAAAGCATGGCATGTTTAATCTCAATTTTTGTCCGATTTTGAATCTGTTTCTTTTGAAAGATGGGTAAGAAGATGCTAATATGTGAACAAACTCTTAGAATTTTGAATTTTGGTCTTAAAACTAAATGGCGTCGAAAAAATATCGAAAATTTCCGATTTCTCAAAAATTCGAAATGGCGCTAATGTTGCCCTTAAGTTGAAATATGTTCAAACTCGGGGAAATTTATTTTCGCATCAAACTACATCAAAAAATTATTCATGGAAGCCAAGGCAAAAAAAATGTTGCACTGTGTAATTTATTGTTCTTCCAGAAAAATTATTGGAAAAAATCCGTTACACTTTTGACGCAGTCTGGACACTTTGTTGGTTAACCTCAGCGGTCATCCTATTCCAAGATCTTATCATGCCTGCACTTCTTCAATTTCCGCTTGACAATTGCCCAACATTGGGGGCAATTGGCAGAATTGAAGTCTTTTTTCAATGTAATCAACCCGATTAACATGATACCACTAAAGTACAACTCGATTATAGTGACAAAATTGGGCAAAAATTGAACCGGGCCTTTGTAAGCCTTAATATACGGAAGGAAGGAGACGTTTCTGCGGGACTCAGCTCTACACATTTTCTAGTTCATTGTCGTATTTGTGACAAGAATCATAGTTTTCTGTCCACAACTCTAAATCCCTTGCCAAATCAAGATATGCTTGATAAATTTATCAACAAAAATAAACATAAATTTGCTGTGGATAACTCCTCTGGCAGTGGCTTTGCAGAATATCAGGTCTGCGAGCTGTCCGAAATCCATCTCCACGCACGTTTCGTTAACCATCAGCATGCATCCGTCGTACATCGTCAAAACCTTTTTATACCACTAGCGGCTGCTGTGTTCTCGGTACCAAATAGTCCATTTCTTTTAATGAACATATAGCAATCAGCACTGCAATAACTTTCAGTATTAGCGATTATCAACGCTAAATTTTCGGTTGACGATGTTCAATTGTGTTTTTAACCTTGTCCCCTTACCATGTTTCTAATAAAACCAAACAGTGTTCGGTTCAAATCAGTATCAGTTCAGTTTAGTTTTAGCTTAGTAGCGTTGTAACGATACTGATGCTGAACACGTTTTAGCCATGCACGTATTCTGCAGAGAAGTACTTCCCAAACTCACCCTCCGTGATTTCAAATCACTGTCCGAAATCCAATTTTTCTAGCAATGAGCTGCATTTTTTCCTCAATTCGGCAACAGATCATTTCTTTGCATGATCACGCTGACATTGAGGCCTGCTTCCGGCTTCGAGCGACATCATCGCAGCAAATCAGTTCCGATTCCAAGAACGAAACTGTTCGAATTCCTGCCGGCATGATTCACATACAGCCCGCCCTAGACTAGTTGTGCAATACGTCAAACTAGAACACATCGTCACCGGGATCGGTTCGTCATAGTTCAAGCCAGCAGCCGCCATCCACCCGCGCGCCCGCAGTCAAGTAGAGTGGCGGCACGAGTGAGTAATCCGTCATTGTAATTTAATAGCTTCGGATGCCTTAGTCACTGCGTCAGTCAGTCAAACCGCGCCTGTATACTACTATATAGTGTGGCGAATTGTTGACACACTCCTACCTCTGAACGAGGAGTGCCCTAGCAACCCACACTACTGGTTTTAGTAGACTCCGCTACTGCACAGGAGCCCAGCGCCAGTGCGCTAACGGCCGAAGCTCACGTGCTTTTCCATATGCAGTTTTCCCGCGTCAACGGCCATCGGACGCTTGTGCATGCTTAAAGTAGGACTATTGATACAAAACAGCTGCTCCTCGACAAATTCGGCTTAGAATCAGGCTATTTAAGAATTAACCCCCTTAATAGGGCATTGATTCACAAGCGAATTTCACTAGGACATTCAAGCAAGAACAGCTTTCGGCGTGCCCACTGTGGATTAATCATTCGTGGTGATACTAAGCGCCGGTTAATAAACCATACAGTTGCTTAGGGCTCTCTGTACAGTTCTATTTTCGAATAGTATTTCCGAATCGCCTGTTTTCCTGGTGACTGGTGTGTGATTCATCGAAGATGATTGGTACATGTAATATAATTTATTTTTCACCACTTTCACGGAAAGCTGAGTGAGTATTGTTTATCGACAATTGAAAGGGCGTACTTGCCGTCAGAGGCTGTACCAG
This sequence comes from Wyeomyia smithii, assembly GCF_029784165.1. Classification (NCBI taxonomy): domain Eukaryota; kingdom Metazoa; phylum Arthropoda; class Insecta; order Diptera; family Culicidae; genus Wyeomyia; species Wyeomyia smithii. The sequence goes on along the minus strand of NC_073695.1, from coordinate 31,654,564 downwards.
GCATTGGCCGTATTACTATTGCCATGGATTGGGGATCCACTTGGCTATGATTTAGTTACACGAAATAACTCTAAACTCAGTGCGTCTTGAACTGTCCTACAAATCAGACGTTTTTTCGGTTGCTTCGAGTGTCTGTAGTGACAATCCTTTTGATATTTTGCTTGAGCATGAAGCTGGTGAAATGGAAGTTACCAATAATGAAACTATACAAAATATAAAATCTTTAAAAAAGGAGAAAGTTCCACCTATTGTGGTAACTATTTCTTCTGAATTTAATATATTCAAAAAGGAACTTTCAACGTTTGTTTCTGACGTTAAAGTTACCTATCAAATTGGTCGTAGAGGTGAATGTCGCTTATTAGCCGACTCAGTAAAGGGTCGTGATCGTCTTGTTCAGTATTTAACTGACAAGATGTACAAATTTTTTACATATGACACCAAGAACGCCAAGCCGTTCAAGGTTGTCTTGAAAGGTTTCACCAACGATCAAACCGTTGATGAGATCAAACTTACTTTAACAGAATTACTTGGCATAGCCCCTACCCAAGTAATTCTAATGAAACAAAAATCACGAGGCGAAAACAGTCAGAGAACTGGAATTTCCCTTGTTAATTATTTAATTCATTTTAACCGCAATGAGGTTAACAACTTAAAATTTTTCGAAAAAGCACATGCTTTGTATAATGTGCGTGTAAAGTGGGAAATTTATAGGAAGTATGGCGGAGGTGAAAAGCATATCACCCAATGCCGTACTTGCCAACGTTATGGCCATGGTTCCAAATTCTGTAACATGGACCAAAAATGTCTTAATTGTGGAGACTCTTCTCACAAAAAGGACACATGTCCTGTGAAAGAGAGTAAAAATTTTCGCTGTGCGAATTGTAACGGCAACCATATGTCAAATTTTTATCAATGCCCAGTCCGTTTAGCAATTGTTAAGGCAAGGCAAGGTAAACAAAATTCAATTTCTCAATTAAAACCAACTTCAAAACAAAATTCTCCAAGCGTACCAGTGACGCATAGTTTACCTACTCCTTTGCATACCCGTTTAACTTATGCACAGGTTACAGGTAGTTCGAACATTATACCGCCTAGTGTTGGTAGTTCGAAAATGACCGTTAATATGGGTAAGCAAAACACGCTAGAAAATAATTGTACACCTATCACTCCAGCTAAATTTGCTACCGAAAATATTTTCTCTAATGTCAACTGTCTGGGGCCTATTACGGCAGGTAAACTTTCTTTTTTGCAACAGGCAATGTTCGATCTTATGAACGCCATGTTGCAGGCAAAATCAATGTTTGAAGCCATTCAAATAGGCACAAATTTTACTATTAAAATTGTTTCTAATTTAAAATTTAGCAATGATTTTAAATAAAACAATTAAAATATTAAATTGGAATGCTCGCTCATTGAAGGCCAATGAGAATGAGCTTTTTAAATTTTTAACAGTAAATAATGTGCATATTGCAATTATTACTGAAACATTTTTGAAACCTAACATAAAATTAAAATATGATCCCAATTACGTGGTTCATAGATATGATAGGATTCAGGGTTCCGGCGGTGGAGTTGCAATTGTTATTCATCGCCGAATCAAACATCGTGCTCTTCCCCATCTTGAGACGAAAGTTATTGAAACTTTGGGAATTGAAGTTCAAACTGAACTTGGGATTTTATTTATTGCCGCAGCATATTTACCATTTCAATGCACACGCGAGCTAAAAAATTATTTTAAAGGTGATTTACAAAAACTCACCAGAAATCGTTCGAAATTTTTCATAATCGGCGATTTTAACGCTAAACATCGTTCATGGAATAATTCTCAAAGTAATTCCAATGGCAAAATTTTATTCAATGATTGTTCTTCAGGATACTATTCTATTTTGTCTCCGAATAGTCCTACATGCTTTTCTTCTGTAAGAAACCCTTCAACAATTGATTTGGTGCTAACAGATCAAAGTCATGTATGTAGTGATTTGATCACACATGCTGACTTTGATTTTGACCATCTTCCAATAACTTTTTCTTTATCACATGAATCAGTTTTAAACCCTATGAGCTCTGTTTTTAATTATAACAAGGCTAATTGGGAAAGATACAAAACTCATATTGAGAGAAATTTCAATAATGAGCTTGATTTGCAAAACGAAGTGAATATTGATTCCGCTTTGGAAGCATTAAAATGTGCAATTGTTGATGCCAGGAATTATTCTGTTCCAAAGGCTCAAGTGAAATTTGATTCATCAATAATTGACGAAAATCTTCAACTTCTAATTCGTTTGAAAAATGTCCGCAGACGTCAATATCAACGTTCTCGTGACCCTGTTTTTAAAACTATTAATAAAGATTTACAGAAAGAGATTAAACATAGATTTACTCTTCTGAGAAATCAAAATTTTGAGACTAAAGTTGAAAAATTGAAACCATATTCAAAACCATTTTGGAAGCTGTCGAAGATTCTTAAGAAACCTTCAAAGCCTATTCCAGTTTTAAAAGATGGTGAACGTTTTCTTGTATCCAATGAACAAAAGGCTCAAAGACTTGCTCAGCAGTTTGAGAGTGTTCATAACTCAAATTTGAATTTTGTGAGTCCAATTGAAAATGAAGCCACACGTCAATTTGATTTAATTTCTTCCCAGAATTTTTTATCTGCAGAAATAATTGAAACTAACTTGAATGAGATTGAATCAATTATTAAAAATTTCAAAAATATGAAAGCACCTGGTGACGATGGAATCTTTAATATACTAATCAAACATCTCCCTGAGAGCACAATGGAATTTTTAGTAAAAATTTTCAATTGCTGCTTCAAAATTGCATATTTTCCCAAATTATGGAAAAATGCAAAAATTACTCCCATTTTAAAACCGGATAAGAACCCAGCTGAAGTTTCAAGTTATCGACCAATCAGTTTGCTTTCTTCAATAAGTAAACTGTTTGAGAGAATTATTCTTAACAGAATGATGTAACACATCAACGAAAATTCAATTTTTGCAAATGAACAGTTTGGATTTCGCCATGGGCATTCCACAACTCATCAATTGCTCAGAGTTACTAATATGATACGAGCTAACAAATATGAAGGTTATTCCACTGGAGCTGCTCTTTTAGACATAGAAAAAGCATTCGACAGTGTTTGGCATAAAGGTTTGATTGCGAAATTGCAAACTTTTAATTTTCCAATTTTCCTAATCAAAATTTTAAAAAATTATCTTACTGAGCGAACTCTGCAGGTTGTCTATCAGAATTCAAAATCTGATAGATTTCCTGTCAGAGCAGGTGTACCTCAAGGTTCAGTCTTGGGTCCAGTCCTGTACAACATATTCACTTCAGATCTTCCTGATTTGCCTCCAGGATGCACAAAGTCATTGTTCTGCGATGACACAAGCATTTCCGTAAAAGGAAAAAGTCTTCGTGTCATATGCAGTCGATTGCAGAAAAGTTTAGATATTTTTTCTTCCTACTTGCAAAAGTGGAAAATCTCTCCCAATGCTTCTAAAACTCAAATGATAATTTTTCCTCATAAGCCTAGGGCTTCTTTCCTCAAGCCAAACAATAATCACGTTGTCAAGATGAATGGGGTTATTTTAAGTTGGTCCGACAAGGTTTAGTACTTGGGACTAATTTATGATAAAAAACTTATTTTCAAAGAGCACATTGAGAGTATACAAGCCAAGTGCATCAAGTATACGAGATGTTTATATCCTCTCATTAACAGGAATTCTAAACTTTGTTTAAAGAACAAACTTTTGATTTACAAACAAATTTTTAGACCAGCAATGTTTTATGCTGTACCGATCTGGTCAAGTTGCTGTTCAACAAGGAAGAAAACGCTCCAAAGGATTCAGAATAAAATTCTGAAAATGATTTTGAAGCGTCCTCCTTGGTTTGGTACACTCGAATTACATAGACTTACTGGTGTTGAACCATTAGAAGCTATGTCAAATAAAATTATTAACAATTTTCGACAAAAATCGTTGCAATCCTCAATTGCTACGGTAAGCTCTCTTTATAGCCAATAAGTTAGCAATTAAGTTAGTTGTAAGTTTACTTCCCCTTTTCTGACAAGTAGGTTTAAATCCCTACGAATGATAAGTCCTAATTGCGAAAGCAAACAAATCCTAACAATTAAAATTACAAATTTCTAACAGTGTTGAGAAGTCACCATTTGTGATTGGACACACATACTCATTATTTACTAATATTTATCATAAATACTTAAGCTACTAACAAATCCCCCCTTAAAAAAAAAAACTCTAAACTAATAAAATGATTTCAGTTGACTTGATGACATGCAAACCGCTTAAAAAAGTTCCGGAGAGAGAACTACTGATATTTGTTATCTTCTATTAAGAAATGCTTTTTCGTTGTTTAAAAATACAATAAGAAATTGTTACACACCCTGACTAAATCAAAACTTTCCTAACTTTGCGCGATCAAAAAGGTATATAACCCCTTAACTAAATTATTTTTTCCTTACATCCAAGCTCGGAATTGTAGTTCAATATTATGAAAAAAAATCTTTTCAGTACCTTTTCTGTGTTTCGCAGTTTATCTGAAATTTCGAACTTTTTTTGGGATGAACCAAAATTCTGATCACCAATTAAACCTTACGCTGCATTCAAAAATTTTTCGCAATGTTTTTTTGTTTATTTTGCATCATTCCGTTTGACTTTTTTGAAAATTGCCGAATTTCGAGATTATTTTTTTTATCTTTACTCAATGTTTTGTTTTCTTTTCCTTTTCAATTAGTTGCCTTTTCTATTGAACGAATTTTCTTCTAGACATTGTTTTATTTTGAATAAACTTGAAAATACTTTAGATTTTGAATTTTATAAATTAAATCTCAATTTGTAAATATTTTTACTATTTCCAAGAGTAAAAGAATATTCGATATTATTGTTCTCGTGTCTTCTGAGCATTTTCAAATGTTTTGAGAATGTAGAATGTGCAATTTATTTGGTGTAAAGTGTAATTAATTCAAATTCACTCACAAAATTTCGAAAACTTTTAGAGAAGCTGTGTTTAAAACCATAAGTCATACCTGAAAAATAGAAGAAAAAATCTATTAGTTATGATTATTTTTTCGGGTTGATAAAGTACGGCATTTTACAGCATAACAATATTATCAAAGAAGTAAAATCAGTTCAACAACTGTTCTTGAAAAATGCTACCACCAAGAAAGAGAAATCTGCAACCGAAAGTGGTTTGCAATTTACTCATCCAGTTTGTTGCAACCCTTTCCTCGCAGCTCGCATACGCATCCGTTCAGATCGGGCACGGAAATTTCTGGATGCTGTGTGCTGCTGCTGCGTTATTGTGCGGACAGCCGCTGCTCGTTACTCCTCCACCACATTTTATAGGTTCAATAATCTCTCTGGAATTCCCCCACATCTCCGTCCGACGACTATGACGACGTCGTAGACGCATCCAGTTCGGACTCGAAACCCTAAGAGAATGAAAAACAGATAAAGCTCGCTGCGCCACCAAGACAACAAACTGTGGATACAGCGGCAGCGAGCAGGCAGCAGCAGCAGCATCACGGACGGATGAGGGTCTCGGCAGACAAGCGCAAATACCAAAAAGGGCTACAAACCAAACTGCTAACAACATTCGGACAATCCTCATCGCAATCGCTCGGACGCGATGCGAGAAACCGTGAAGAGATGCAAACAAACGTGTATGACGAGTTCTCACACATAATAAGACAGATTTTTACTCTCCCGGCTGAAGGGTCGCCCCGAAAGTCGAACGCCACGCCAAAGAACTTGCCGAAAAAGAACACTGTTGGAACAATAAGACAGTCATCCTTGCCATCCTACACAGATTTTGGGGCAGGCGCGAATGCGCCTGGAACCCGTGCGAAGTAGTGTGGAGAAAAATGAGATTTCTTAAATCGATTAAATCTGATGCTGACGAGACTCCATCCCATCGCAGTTACTGCTGGCTGGCGGTTGCGGTGCGGTTCAGGTGAAGCAAAGAACCTCCGGCGGCTGCCACAGAAGGTGTTCGAAGGCGCAGTGGAATGCGCCGATGTGTAGCCGACCTGCCAGCCAGCCAGCGAGAAACTGTTTGTGAAACAGTCGATATTTATGATTGTTTGAAGTGACCGACGCGAATCAAAAACCAAATCAGGAGAGAAATTTGTGGCGCGCCACCGATGCGACAGGGCTGAAGGACCTGGGGACAGGGTGGTTTTCTTGAATTCGGTACGGAGACAAAAACTGTCACATTTACATGTTAATATATGTTTATATATAATTTTTCGATGAACGTTATAGCTTCGATACGTGCATTTATTTCTAAAAACATTAAAGCATTAAGGCAACTGAATCCTCCTATTGATGCCAGTTGCAACTGGGATTTTAGCAAAAATATACATTTCTCAAGCTATACAAATCGCTTTTAAACCTTAAAAAGTTTTGAAAGGTTGAAGGAAATGCCAGATGTACTCTGAATTGAACACCGAAACTCACTCGAACATAGAAGTACAAAAATTACCAATAAAAGTATGAAAAATACTTTGTTTTTAGCAAAATTTACCACTAGGAGACGAGCGAAACGGAGCAGTGATAGAGAGTTGACTAAATAGAAAGAAGAGAGATGCTTTATTACTTGGTAAGGACAACTACCGTTAGCGTAGGGTAATAACCTATTGATCCGATACAGAATCGAGTTTTTGATCACTCTTCAAATGTTCATAGATTCGAACAGACAGTAAACCAGATACCAAGAAGCAAGCTATAAGCCAAGCCTAGATACCAAATAGCGAGTTGAAACCGTAAAGAGACAGTAAACAATAGTTGGAATTGTTGACAAACTTTTGAAGGCTCATTGTCCAAGATTGGGTCGGATTCTGGAAAAGACACACCGCAGGTTCCCGACGTTTTAGCTTTCACCAGCAAGCGCGGCAAAGGTCGCGAAATTGTTGCGGTTGATGGTGGCAAAGGTTATGGGCAGGCTTCGAAATGGTCACAGTAGAACCACTTTTCACTGCGAAAATCGTCTTCTTCTTCTTCTGACGCTACCAAGGCTCGCTGTCTGAAAGCATTCTTGAACAAACATGTCATGTCATGTTTTCCTCAAACGTATTTTGCCATTTTTTCTAGAAATAAGAATTACGCACGTTGAGTGCGTGTATTCTGGAAATTATTTATTTCATTGATCATGTAATAATATTTCTCAACATAAATGAACGAAGTAGACAGAAATAGGCCGAAATAACATCGCTAAACGATTGACAGTGTGCATTTCTTTGATACGCGAGTGTCGTTTGACTATCCTTTTATTTCTGTGAGCTGAGCGGCGATGGTTTGGTTATTTTACATTTACGAGCGAAAGCCGACTGTGACGCACGCTAAGGAAGCGAGATCAAATGAAAATGGTGACCGTTTACAAGCCTGGTTATGGTCATCGAGAGCAACGAAAGGTTGAAGGCGAGAGATGGGGAAAGCAGTAGAAGAAAAGAGAACCCGAGGAGAGGAGGTTAGATTGAAGTTAGAAAGTGGGAGAGATAGAAGTTAGAATGGGCAAGCATTTCCCAAGTAATCCGCGAAACTCAGGATGATAAGCGTGCCGACCCTGAGGCATTATAGACTGTTCCAGATATAATAGGCACACTTTCGAAATAATAAAAAAATATTGTTGTATTGAATTTTAGTTGTTTTATTTGGCACACTGTATCATTTTTTTGTGTCACAATATTGCACTTTTATTTTATGAAAATCTTTAATCATAACGGAGACTTATCACTTTTCCCCGAACATGACTCATAAGCTTCTGCACAGTTGCAATTCCCAAGCAACCAGAAGTTCGAATTTCACTTAACACACGAACTTAGAAGTTCACATAAGGTTCAACCTCATTCTAAATAAAGTACCGTCAACACCTGAAAGCAACTTGAAAGTTCATGAGAAGCTGCTTGTTCCCCTTTATTGGAACCTTAAAGTTCACATAAAGTCCACACGTGAACTTCAAAACCCCCGGAAATTAAATTTCGGTTAGAATTTTATCCGTACTTTTAATCAGCACGAAAGTTCAGTAGAAGCTGCTTACTACTCTTCATTAGAACATTAAAGTACACATGAAGTTCACACGTGAGCTTCACAAACCATCGGAAATTAAAGTTCGGTTAGCATTTTATCCGTACTTCTAATCACTAAGCTACTTCTAATCTTCTAAGCTGCTTGTTCCTCTTCATTGGAACCTTGAAGTTCACATAAGGTTCACACATGAACCTCAAAGCCGCCGGAAATTAAAGTTCGGTTAGCATTTTATCCGTACTTTTAATCAGCACGAAAGTTCAGGAGACGTCTATGTCGTACTTCATTTCTACTTTAAAGTTCATGATAAGTTCCGACTCAGCTTTGGCGAAAGTGAAGTTTGCTCCAGGATTAGTGATGAAAAATGAGTTTTTCAAAAACAATAAAGGAACGTGGTTTATTTTATTATCATCAGATTTTTTTTTCATCTAAATAAACGGCAAAAGGAAAACAAAGCTATAATTCCAAAAGGTAATATTAGAATGTTTAAAGGCTTTCTCTATCTAAACACTTTCTTTTGTTACCTTACAGGAAATCAATTGTGAATTCAGATTCCAGTAATGTGCAGATCAACAGAAAAAATAAACCGGGTGTAAGCTGTGAATTCCCGTTTGACACTTGTTTGCAATGATGCTTTTGTTCCTGAGCATTTTGTCCAAATCATGAGTGTTTTTTACGTTCGGCCACAGCATGATGTTGCCGGTTCTGGAGGTTCGAATCCATTTCTCGGACACCACCGAGAGTTTTCGACTACGGCAAACAGCATATCTATTAATCTAAAAAGTTTTTATCGATCTTGATCGTTTATCATATTTTGTATATACTGCTTACCAGAATAAATTTTCAATAAAGGAAAATATTGCGTACACAACCTTTTTCAATTACATTACCAACAAACTGCAGTGAAATCAAAACAAACTAGAGAACTGTCAGACTTAAGTTCACATTGCGTTCCGCGTGTACTTTTTCTGAACTTGAAAGTTCAGAAAAAGTTCCGCGTCAGCCTTTTCAGAACTTCCTAGTTCGCATGAGGATCCGCCTGTACTTTATCTGAACTTTCAAGCTGAAAGAGAGACCCGGTATGTTCCTAGCTATGAACGTGTAGGTAACGAAGAGAAATCAGCACATCGAGTAAAATCGCTGCTGATCTCATATAGCGGAAACGGAGCAGAGGTATGAATCTAGGCTTCGAAGAGGGAGGACTCGAGTTCGAAGCTTGGTGTATAGTAAGTTGCAAAAAAATATGAAATTTAATAATAAATGGAGCCAGGCAATTATTCTTCTGATCTAGATTTCTTCAGTAAACGATTATCATGGGATTATACCAACACGAATAATGAGTGGGGGGAATTGGAAAATTGCAAATTGATTTTTATTTTAAGTTTTTTTAAAGTTTTCTTTTCAAGCTGAATAGCGCTCTGTTCAGCGATTTATCCGAATTTGATGTGAACTTTCTAGTTCGGTTTAGAAGCTGCTTTGCATGCTACTCGTAGTTTATTCAACAAATGCGAACTTGAAAGTACGGTTAATTACTTAAAAATTGAGCTGAATAGAATTCTATTCATGATCGTTAGATTGGCTGATTAGTCTATGAATTCTACTTTTATCCGAACCTTTGGTTACTTGGGTTCCCACCATTTTCACCACTTTTGGCCAATCTTTTTTAAATTTTTCGATGCTATCAGCTGGTTTTATCATGCTGCTTGATCATCGACAATAAACGCTTCTGGAGACATTCCTTGATGTACTTCTGGATGGACGCGTTTCCGATGTGACGTACGGGCTAGTTATTTCGCCGCACTCGCAAATTGCCTTCCACACCATCACCTTCTTGCTAAATTTTCCGGTGAAAATGGCTTTCTCCGTTTCGGGGATATCCCTATTTTCGCTTACAGTGAAATATTGTGGCCCAGGAAGGTTTTTATAGTCCAATTTCACATACGTTTCATTGTTCATGATAATGCACCCAAAGCTTTTGCAAAATACTGAATCATACAGTTTCCGGGCTCTTAGTTTGAGAGAAGTGGCTTGATGTGGAAGCCGATGGTTTCTGCTTGTAGGCATCCCTGTGTTTTTTGTCGATAGCAGGACTTACAGGGCCTGATTTCCGACCACTCCTCGGTGCATCATCAAAACTACACTGTTCTCCAAATTTTTTTAAAAGCTGTCCGTACCGCTAGACGCTCACATCCTTTTCCTTGGTCAATGTTCGCAATGACATTCCACTCACAGTGCACCACTTGTGCACAATACTTTTTCTCTTCTCCGGAGTAAGACCACGCATTTTGAAAAGTAATCAGAAACTAAACCGTTTTTTTAAGGTTATGGCGTACACAAATGTGTAAACAAAAGGACGCAGCCAGTAGAATTCGAAACATTTCAATCGATCCAAAATGACCGTTAACATTAGGTGTGCTCATAGATGAGGAAAAAAAAATTAGGTGTGCATATAATTTCTGGAACAGACTATATTTAAAAAGTCTCAGCAACGCTCACGGTTGGGACTACTGGCAACTTACACATTCTTAGAATTTACTTTAGCCTAGAATTTTTCACGCGCACGGAAAAGTTTCAGTTTGCTAAGCCTAATAAATCCTCTACCAGTTTCATTCAAATTTTGTGGTCGATGAATTTGTTCATCTTGGTACTGTAAGCGAGGAAATGTGAGCGAAAATCAAGAGAACGGATAAAGCTTGCGAATGAATCACGAGCTGTACGAAGTATACAAACACGCTGATATTGTCAAGCTGATGAAACACGGCAGGTTACAGAGGGCTGGTAGCACGAATGGCGAATGAGCTTCAATTGAAAAAATGCGGTTGCCTTCAAAAGGACTCCTCCCTGAGCTATTGCGACGCCGGAAACTCTAGATAACGCGCAGCATTTCCGCAGCATTTTCCGTTGATTCCAACATTTCTACAGCAAGGTACTCCCTTACAATCACCAGATACCCCAGTACAAACTCGCATAATTTCCATTACACAGCAGGCGATAAATTCAACCTACCGGGAATTGAAGCCTAGCACGAGATGAACCAAAACTCGTCTTTCCCTTAACTATACCACTATCTCAAAGTACATTAAAGTCGCTTTTTACGCGGAGGATACGTGCCGCGTAAAAAAAACCGCGTGAATTCCGGAATCCGCGTAAATTCCGGAATCCGCGTAAAAAAACAACGTTAATTCTGCATTCCGAGTGAAGGGAAACCAAAATCCGCGCAAAAAAAAAATACCGCGTAAATTCCGGAATCCACGTAAAAACTGTGTAAATTCCGGAATCCGCGTAAAAAACCGCGTAAATAAAGCCGCATAAAAAAACCGCGTAAAAAGTGACCTTAGTGTAAATTGTTTTATTCCTCCTGCCAAGCACAAAAACAATCGACTCTTTCCAGGGCCACAAACACGTTCTTGAAGCAATGTTTATTTTTTATTACATTGCAAATGTGTGAAATCTGTGATCGGAGCATTTAGTTATTTGTAACACCGATTTAAGCACCAGTTTTATGCAACGACACAACTCGGGAAAATTGTTTGATAATTAGGTTAAAGAAATAGAAATAACCAAAAAAAATGAGAATTACAACGCGTTACCTGCAAATGATAATTCGCAATGATCAGAATGAGGGTGAGGAAAAATTATTCGTATTCAATGTTTTAGTCATAACTTTATTCTTTCAATAATCAACAACAACATAGTTAGACAAAATGTAGATACATTAGCATGGTGTGTAATATTTACATCACGGACTCGAAATGTCCACCCTTGACTTCAACGCACGACTTCAATCGTTTAGGGAAATTATCGACGATGGACGATAGTTTTTTCCACAGATATGGCACCCCAGGCTTTGGTTAGACTAGCTTTCAAATGATCCAATGATTTCTGTGGTTTAGTACAGGCTCTGGATTCAAGAATAGACCAAACGGAATAGTCCATTGGATTTAAATCAGAAGAGTTTGAAGGTCATTCATTTTTAGTTAAATATCTCGGAAACAGTCTGTTATAGAGTTTCAGTGTTTTTTTTTGTCCATTTAGTTTTACCGAAATGTACACGTGCCCAAGGTGCCACTGTGTCGGTTAAAAGCTTTTGATAAAAAATAAATGGATTGTTTTCACACCCTTTTCAATGAATATTAAGGGGGTTTTACCGGTAGCCGTACTTCCCGCAAACCATCACCAAAACTGGATGATGTGAGCGAGCTACGTTCATACGGTTAGAAGAGCCTTTAGGCGCAAGCTGACGGTCATTTTGGTGGTTATTGCTCCACAGTAAAAATTTTCTCATCGGTGAAAAAAATTGTGCCATCGCCATCGTCCATCGATAAATTCTTTGAACAGAATCTTCGTTTTTTGTTACCGATTTTCTTTTATCCCATCATTTAGGTGATGATTTTTTGAAAATTTATAACAACGTAATCCTGAATCCTTGTAAAGAATAGTTCGTACATTTCCGAATTGACCTTCTAGAATCACGGTTAATCTAGTGAGGAATAATTATCCGGTTCCCAGGGGTCCTAGCGGTTCTTTTTCTGCCTCTTCCTGAATGGTCCTCTAAATTCCTCAGCTCATTATATCGTTTTATAGCGTCTCTAATGGTTTGTTTAGGCATTTTTAACATACTAGCGATACTTACTAGATGCTTTCCTTGTTTATACAACTCGATCACCGCACTGCGTAATGAACTTGACTGCATCATGACACTTAATGCACAAGGAGATTTCGTGGTAGCCAAGGTTAAAAATTGCATAGGTAAGGGGCCATCCACGTACCACGTGGACAGATTTTTAACGATTTTGACCCCTCCCCCTCCCCCTCCGTGGACAACTGCCCATATAAATTGTAAAAAATTGTATGGACCGTGGACATTAGGCAAGCCACGCCACCCCCCCCCCCCCCAAAGCTGTCCACGTGGTATGTGCATGGCCGCTAAGCTCATTTCAACATCTGTCAAATATTAGTTATACACTGAAACAAAAAACATGGATAATTATTCCTCACCCTGTATTGTAACGTAACTTATGGCACTTCCTTCTTGAAAAACAGCGTGGTGATACTCAATTCAGCTTTAAAAAAAGAAATTGTTTAAAAAAAAATTCTCTTTTAATCACTGTTAGCAACGTTTGGCCAGCGGTAGAAAAATAATAACTACTTCAATTGAGTGATTTAGAGGCGCTAAAAGGTACCCGTCGTGTATCATAATAGAGACACCGGCAAGCTTGTTTAATTCATGGTCATTGAGGATTGTCATTTTGCGATGACACAGGATGATTCAAGTTCTGTTCGGTTCTCTGAAAGCGAATGCGTCAGGTCCAAAGTGAATTACAAACATGTCTGGACATATTCAACAGTGCTACAGGGTGCGGCGGAAAAATGCGAAAATTTATGGTGTTTCTTTAAAATATTATTTGAAGTACTTTTAGGCCATAATACCAACATTTTCGAATTAGGTTATCTGTATAAGATCCTATGTAACAAATACGGATATTTGGTTAGGCACCTTATCTTTACTTTCTCAAAAACGTTCTCAACTTTCTTCGGCTAGTTGAACACAATTTGCGTGCGTACAAACCGGAAACCTCCACTTGCCGGCTTTCGCTGTTCAGGACCATTCTGTAGAAAATTTTTGATGCGATAAACAGTGACCAAATGACATCCAACGACCTCGGCAATCTCTTTCGGTGCTATTTGGGCGTGTTCGTAAGCTCGTAATCTTTTCTTTGGCGGACATTTTCACTTATTGGCAATAAACCGATTTCGATGTTTTGTTACAGTACTTAAAAGTAAATGTAAACAAATACACTGCCCAACAAAACAGGTGTTGCAGGTGTTGCTAGGTGTTAAGAGTCGTTTGCATGCGACTAGATAAAGTTGCACCGCATTTTCCCCGAACAATTAGGACTACGTCATCAGCATAACCAAATACTTCGTTGTCTAGCTGCGATAGCTCGATTAGCAGAACGTCTACCTCCAGTGATCATAACAGTGGAGAGAGAGAGAGAGAGAGAGAGAGAGAGAGAGAGAGAGAGAGAGAGAGAGAGAGAGAGACCCCCCTTAGGACACCCTTCAAGCTTGTACTGTGACAGACGTATCTCCGAATGCTGCTGTGATCGTCCTGCCCGAAAACATTGCTTGAGCTCAGCTCATTGTAGTATTGTCGACTCCTTTATTTTGTGGAGCCGTGATGCAAAGGACGTGTTATCGAAATCAATATCAAAAAAGCGCAAACCGCTTTCGCTTTTCTTTTTAGTGATCAATCGATCTTCGTCACTAGGCAATGCAAAGCGGTTTCAGTAGATTTACCTTGTTGATAAGCATATTGATGCTTATGTAAGTGTAAGTTTCTCAGAAACTCGCTGCGGATGTAGTTATCCGTAATTTTCTCCATCAACTTGAGAAGAGTTGACGTCAGACTTCTAGGTCTGGAAGCTCTCAGCAATGTTTTGCCTTTTTTGCCCGGATTTGGTATAAACACCATCTTGATGTTACACCAGCTGACCTGAATATGTCCTAGAGTAAAGCTGGCTCGAAAAATGCTGATGATTTCGGACATGATGAGGCCGTCCGATTCTTGCAAAAAGATTGGTAGAATGCCATTTGGTCCTGGTGACTTTATAGGCTCAAAAGAGCTTAGTGCCCTGTTGAGACAGTTGATGGACTCTATAATTTTGAGTTTTTTGCAGCTTAAAGCTATAAAATGATTTATTACTATGAATGGTTATAGCAAGAATGTTCAATCTTACTCACAATTCAGTCTCCTATTTAGTATGTTTTCTTTGATCCACAACAAAATTCACTTCAATTTAATGATAATGCCTATAAACCAACTTATTTAGTAACAAAAAAATATATTTTAACTTTAATTTGCCATATTCTCACCGTCTCTTAAATTTCGATGTAAATTTCTTCTTTTCATCTCTTCTGTACTATTCTATTCTATTTGCTTCTTGTTTTCTTGCCAGTCAACAAATTTGACATATGACTTCTCCCAGTTCAGTGGAAGAGTATAGCAGGTCGCGTTAGCAACCGTTAGTGGAACTATACGAGGGTCTGTTGCGGCAAACATGCCCAGTTGATAGAAGTTTCCGTTAATAGTAAACGAGCGAGCACTGCGGAGTCACGTGACGTCATGCGTCTGAATCCGAGGCTCTGTAGCTCTCCAACGTTCGATGCGGAGGTCACTGTCGAGCCAGGAAAGTGAATGTTCATAAGAACATCCAGCTTCACTTTGGTAGTGACAGTCACATTTCCATCTCCTTTTTAAATTGTCTAAAGCCTTGGTATGGTCTCTGGACATCGCTTTTCGCAGTCACATTGCCTCAGGCAGAGTCTTAATGACCCCGCAAAATCGAGCTCTGGGTCCCCTTTTGGACTTACGTAACTCAGCGTTGTACTTAGTGAGGAATGCTCGACAGGCATCCCAGTTGGACGTAATTTTAGCTCAGTGTAACAAGCGTTTAGTTCTCCGTCCAACTCGGGATACAATTCGTGAAAATAGTTTGATAAATTGAGTTAAATGAAATGCTGTCAGAACTAACAAGAAAACGAGTATCATTGAGCGTCATAAACAAATGGTGATTCGCAATGACCAGAAAATTAACAGCACAACACCAATGGCACTTCTCAACGCCCTAAAAAACACAAATGGAACCAACATAGAACCTAAAAGCAACTACACAGAGAAAATTCATAAAGAAGAAATTCAGACTAAGAGGCGAAAAGAATACATTGGATTGTGAAAAAGGCTTGTAAATTGTAAAAGGATTGTATTGAAAAGGCAAAAAGAACAACGCATTCAGCACCTTACCTACTTTGGATTAAGCGTCAGCGGTACCCCTAAGGATTTTTCCCATTCCTGGAAATCTGGTTTTCCGGGGATATGTTTTGAAACTGAAGAATTCTGTGAAGATTCAAACAGAATTTGACGATTCTCGGTTCAATGTCCATAAAATTATTTCAAAAGGTTTTTTTATGGTTGTGGGTATTCTGAAGATATGCAGCCAGAATGGTCTATAGCAATATGGGTATTAAAATTCATGAACTCATTCCAGCGAGCTGTTTTTACGGTTTTAAGGAGGACCTATCTGCCTATCCCATTGGGGGGGGGGGGGGGGGGACATGCATACCACCCTGTTAGTTCTGTGAACTTTTAACCAATTATTGTGACATTCTGTTCAAATATTCATAGGATTCCTCAGTTTCGGAACAGAGCCCGGGAAAACCGGATTTCCGATGAGAAAGAAAAGAATCTTTCTGGACACTGCTGACGCTATCGAATTCGGATGAAGCTTGCAAAAGTTACAAGAATTTCAATCGCTGTTCAAGAATAAATCGTGTAATCGTTGGGCACTTAGGGGTATTTTTTTCTAGCACATCACTGTTAAACTATTGTGTTTTCATCCAATTCATTTATTTATTAGAAAAGACTGCTTTAACCACGAAAATTTGTAGGGCGAACCAGATTCCAAAAACGAATATTGTATTATCATAATAAGTCACAATCAGAGAGCTTTTTTAGGAATAAAATGTTTCCATACTGATAAAATATAGATGAATTGATGTTTTGTAACAATGAATTTGTTTTGTAAGGGTAGAGATGGTCGGGTTTTCGGGTTTTCAAACCCGGATGGTTTCGGGTTTTCAAACCCGGAACCCGATTCCGTCCCGTACCTTAAATTAAACCAAAATCGACCCCCAAAAAAAATCTCGGGTTCGGGTCGGGTTCGAGTTACACAATTTTGGGTTCGGGTCGGGGTCGGGTCACACAAAAATAAAATTTTCGGGTTCGGGTTTGGTCGAGATAAAAAGTTCGGGTTTCAACCGAAAAAAAAATCGGGTGCGGGTCGGTTACGGGTTTAAAAAAAGCCAAAACCGACCATTTCTACTGTAGAAATGTTGAAACAGATTTCTTTAGTGGAGTTTTCTTAAAAAATCAAGGGTACGTATCGGTTAAAAATACAAGCAGCTTTGAAAATTATTTAAATTTAAATTTCTGGATATTTAATGGCTTATAATTGAGTTAACAGCTCGAACCTGGTTAATGTGAATAACTGAAACTGAAAACTTGGATAGAAGTATTTACATTATGTCAAAGCTGCACTACAACCCTGGATAAACCAGCGTTGCTCCACCACACTCTAGGCTCCAGAGAAGATGGGTTTCCGGAGTCTGTGTGTATATCTTCTCGTCATCGGGCTTCTGCTGCTGCTCCTTCGACTGCATCACCATCATCATCGACAATAACAACAGCAACAACAAATGTTGAATGAATGTGTGAAGCGATGCGCAGATATGCCGAACTTGTTGACCGTCTGCTCCGGCTGGGATATACGGCCTCGTTAGGGTGAAACCGTCAATAGTGGTGAAACTTCGAGTTCGATTTTGCACTTCAAAGTTTCTTTAACACATTTAACTCGGTTATTTACGAATTTAGAACGACTATTAAATTTTTATTACTACCAAAACTGTAACAAAGCAATGAACAGAAGCATGAACCCTAGTTATAAAGTATACACTAAACGCAACAAAATGTGCAACGCATCGATGTGGCGCGGACAGGAGCGGCTGAGGCTCGCCTGCAGGAAAACTGGTACGAATGATGGGAGAGGCACAAAAAAAATAACAAGGAACAAATTTCCAAGAAATTGGGAATCGAAAACAAAAATTCAAAAACTACAACTTTAACTGGCGGGAAAGCAACGAGCGTGCGTCTGGCGTGGCGCGAAGGCGGACGGGACGAGGCTGCCTGCATACTGAGAAGGTGTTGGGAGTTGTTTTGAATGTTGCCTCTCCCTGTGTGCACCAGGCACAGTCGGCATTCCTCCTTTTAGACTCTCGATTCGTATGAAAGTGGATGACGGGACAACAAATGCGAACGGAGAAGATTAAAATTGCATCCTAGAGAGCAAAACGGTGTGGTAGGCTTCGTCGTGGTGGTTTATCGAAGTGCTAAAAGTGGTACAGTTTCAGAACCGTTTTGAAGGCTCACTGGTTGGACCTGAATGGACGAACAAAATACTTACCTAACGGTTGCAGTGCGAGTGCCGTCGCTATGAAGAAACGCACACATACAGCTTTTCAAAGAGGTATTGTGATTTTTTGGATCAGATGAAACAACAACATTATACAGACTACAGATGCCAAATGCAATAAATTAAATTGTTTCAACATATCTTCAATCAACTGACCTCGGTCCGAACCCGCTGGTAATCACTAGTCACGACAGTCGCGCCAAAGGTCGCACCGAATTCCATTCCGGTCATCAGACGGTAGCCGGGTCAGATTTCATCGGAAAAAAGCTCCCGCCACAAAAGAAGCAATCCGGCAAACGCTGACTGTCGAAAGTCTACTTCTTCCTGCCGATGGACAGCAGATTTTCGCTACTTCGATATCGGGAACATCACAACGAGTACGTCAATTTCCAAATTGTTGCATTCAATGTAGGCCGGTATTGTTGTTGATGTTGTTACCGGCATGACTCTTTGGTATTTGAAACAAAACCACAATACGACTGCCTACGATGATTTTCAAATTTTAAATACCATTCCCGGCATGCCGGAGGCTACCTGCAGGCATTGCGCGGTCAACCGATCAAGGGAAAAAAGGGAGGACAAAATTGGACAGAGATTGATTGTGCAAAATTCCTCGGCCATTCGGAGTGTACTCCGGCACAGTACACACGACACAAGCAGCAGCGCTTCACTCGAAATACGGTAGTCTGAGGAAACTGGACCCGTGTCTGTTGCATGGTTGTTTGTTGAACTAGTAAAATCTTCGATTTTCGATTGCTTTTATTGTTTAAGCGCTGAAGCTCAATTTGATCCAATTTTCTTTACGTGTGTTTTACATTTCTTTGTCATACTGAGTTTAATTTGAAAGCATTTCTTATTTGCACTTCTCCAGACCTTCAGAAGCTTTTTCTTGCCATTTTAAGTTTAATTTGAAATCATTTCCTCTTTGGGCTTTTCTGTTCTTGAAAAGTTAGTTTTTCTTTTGTAACTTGTTCAGTTTTACTTGAAATATTGGTGCAACATAAAAAACTAACGAATATTTATGAGACAAGACACAATACTTATGGTTTTTATAGTACTCCACTGTGTTGTGTCTTTTCTCAGGATTGCGGAAATAATAACAATTTTAGGTATTTTTTCCCCACGATGAAAAACTATGAACCGAACCAAGACGAAATTATTTACGCATTAAAATGTGCTACAAACAAAGCTTTCCCAGTGACGCCACGGACGGAAGCTAGTGCCCAAAATCAAAGAAAAAAGCTCCCCGATTCCAGAGGCATGAAGTACGAGTCTACTCTGCAAATGGACGCGGCCCTGCCTCGTCAAAGCAATTGCAGATTAAATTATGTATAAATGTATACAAAGGAATGGATCCGAGTCGGACTAATGTGATTATTTGTGTTGTGTGCAATTTAAATGAATAAATTTATTTCCGATATTGTGAGCGATTGAACTGAGTTTGGTATTGGAATGGAAGTGTTCTGTGTAACACGAAAGACAACAGAAGAGGATAATCTATTAGAATCGAACTTCGAAGCACATTCGAATAAATTGAAACATTAGTAAAAATATTAAAATTCAGTCGTTCGCTCTCTCTGACTACACGCGCTACGAACAACTTTGTATTCAATTCGATCTCGGAGATGAATGCACGGATCTCCGACTTTCATACCGGTCGTTGAACGCAGACGTCGCGAACTTTTTGTTGTTTTCCCCTCTGCTAGCGCTGTTTCCTCTACTTTGTTTCCTCAGCCACTGACCCAAAATGCAAACGGCGCGACGCTGCAACTGTGAACGCGGTTGCCTTTCTCGGCAGCAGCGACCAAGCAAAACACATTCCACCATTATTGTGGCGGTGGTCAATCTTGTAAGACTGCATGCAGTCAAAGCTCAGAGATTGCCTACGAGCAGCGAAAACATCGTCAGCCCTCTGAAAATCCGTAACAAACTCAGCAGGGCAAAAAAACAGTGACCAATACATCCGCAAAGTCAGCGTCTGCGGCCGAAAATTCTTGCCCGAAAGGGGTCTCAGAGTGCATTTCCACTGTGGCCCTGGCCAATGCGATACCAACACGACCACCGTCGTTGTCTCAAGGCACTAAAAATCCGAACGAATGCGCGCAACAAAGGCAATAATAATCCCAAACAAGTCGGCGAGGAATTTCGTCCGAAAACCTACCGAAATGAATACGAGCAGCACAATATATATATGGAAAAATAAAAAAATAACAACAGAGAAAAAAGGAGAAAAAAATGAATCAATTCCAGGAAGGCGCGCTACTTGTGCGATGAGAATATTGTCCGAAAAATCACCGCACTCTGGACTGCGGCCGATGACGGGGAGACTGGTGGACAACACAGAACGGAAAGAATGGGACAACAGAGCGTGGGGGTGGAGAGGAACGTGATCAAGTTAGGCTGGACAGCAGCAGGTTGAGGATGCATTAAGACGACACATTCCACAGCGACGGACGGTGCCGCGCAGTGTTGCCAATCCGATGTTAAATAGTTTCCGGATCGAATCAGTCCACCTTCTTAGACCCCACCTTTTAATGTTCCTTTATTTTTGAGTTACAAATTAAACGACACACATTTAGCTACGGCCCATTCCATCACTTCACATCGAACTTTCCGCAGGGGTGAGAACTTTTAGTAATGACGTCAATTTGTGCACCTTTTTTATGCCTGCGAGTCAGCCTTCTCCGTACACCCTATCGAGTTCAACCCACCGCCGGCCACTAATGGCATATAATACCGAATAAATTTGACGCCTTCGTTTATATTATTAGTTAGATAAATTCTTCATACTTTCACCTTTCCACCGTTCTCAGCGCTGGCTGGTGTTGCCCAGGTCTTTCTGTCTCGCTTATTTCTTTTTTGTTTCCATTCTTCGGCATAATATGCGAAACTTTCTCCCATTTCTAGAAGTGCCGCCCTAACAGAATGAGCCTTTTGATGAAAATTTATGACGACCGATATCAGAAAAGCATGCTGCTACTTTGCGTTTAAAGCGCGGTTCAATTTTGGTCCCGGATGGAATGGCTTTTGGCTTCCGCTTTTTTAATTTTTATCCAGGTATGCTAGAAGTCGATGCTATCGCTTAAATGAATTACCTGTGGCATATGACAAACAAACTAGTAAACATCAATAACAAAGCTGCTCTTCTCGCAAACGAGAACTGTGGAGGGGTCTAAAAGTATTTTTTTTTTTTAATAAAATTTATTGAGTTTTAACATCCAAAGTTCTCATGAGATAAGCATTGTTGTGTGTGCATTTATTCACTAGCCTTCGTTGAATAGAATTAAGAGTTTTCCCATTTCCATCCTCTACATGGTCATCCCAATCTAATAAATGATATCTGACAATAATCTGTCTATAATATTCAAATGGAACAGTAAAAATTTTCATCAAATAATTGGTTAAAGCAAAGTTGCACATAAAAAAACGTACTCATAGCTGTATTTTGTGTGTGTAGCATTATATCTCAATTCAGTTCAGTTTTATCTATGACTCGCTGTTGCTTTATTATACCCTAATTTTCAACTTTTTCGAAACTAGTTTCTTGAATTTTAAATTAATTCGTCCGTTGAAGTCTTTTTGCGCCAGAAGTCATTTTATCTTTATACAAAATATCTGAAAAATCAGGGATTCGAATGACAGAAATTCTTTCGATTGAAAGAATCAATAGGATACGAACACACTAAATGTTATCTAAACTCATGACAAGAACCTTCTTCAGCATCTTTTGGCAGTGTTTATTCAAACGCAGAAAATCAGAATTCCAAGGAAATTCCACATTTTGTTAGATTTTTCTAAGGCTTCCAGATATTTCACAACTTTTTAGTAGATTTCTTAAAATATTCTATGTAATTGTTCGAACTATTTTCTATTTATAGGTGCACAACAAAGTTCTCGCTGTTTGTCAATAGATGCCACCAGCGGTAAGTGGTGGTCGATGTTGACATATCTAAAGAGTGTTACGGTCGAAGATTGGTTAAACCAAAATGTGTGTAAATCGGTCATTTTTTATCAAAAATCAAATCAAGTTTTTTTGTCAAGTTCATTTCGTACAAAATGAAGAAATAGTTTTGACCTAAGCTTCCTTTTCAGTGAATGCGGATTACTGGACCATTCTCTTAGCTCCTTCCATCAAGATTTGTACAGCCTTCTTGGTCACTTTGTTAACCGCAGAACGCCAGCTAACCTTGTACTGCATCTCGTTGACAGAGCTCTGGTGCCAGCGCTGCAAACTTGCACTGTTACGAAATGGTTTCCAGTTGAAATTCAAATGTTTGAATCTAAACTTTCAACGAACGAGCTGAGAGGGAAAGAGACTTTCAATTCCAATCAGTTGACAGTGATTGTTGGCTAGTAGCATTTCTGTGATTTCGCACACGCTGTGTTACCTTAGCGATTTTTATGCGGTTGAGAACGTAGATGCTTATATAGTTCATCGACTTCATGCAATGATTTGGTTCAAATCAAATAACTTCGATATTAAAGCAAACATCTCCTTACTTTCAATGACCGGACTTTCATTGAAAACTGACACCGGTGACACTGAAGGTCGTTTCATCTGGAGACAGTGAAAATGCTGTTTTTGTCATTTTCGTTTGCAGTGTCGAAAGTTTGCAGCCTTGGTTGTGAGGGTTGATGTCTTTGGCACCACATGGACGTTGTTCGTGGCATACCACTCTATGACCTATTTCCGTAATGGCGAGATGAAAAATCAAGCCTAAACAGAACGGAACAACTGTGTTGTTTGAAGAAAAGCAACACACGATTTTCAAGCACTCTTGCACATAAATTTCTTGGTTGATTGAACCTTTCGCGATGAAAATGTTGCTCTTCAAACCACCACAACCCAAAATCAAACATAAGGCATGATACATGTAATTTCATAATAATTAACTTGGTGAATGCATCCGCTTTACTTATACGTTATTTTGAATTCAATTTTAGAAAATTAGAAAATGAACACTAATTCATACAATGAATCTACTTGATTTTATTCTCGAACTTTTGAAGGAGAAATGTGAGACAAATTTTTACATGAAAGTTTAGTTTCAAAGAATTCTTTCGGTTTCAACACTTTTGAGAATAATGATATTTAAACCATGCAGTATGATTTTAACGGTATTTTAAATCATAAAACCTTTGACGACTAACTTTTCAAATGCATCTGTTTTTGAGATATATTAATATGAAGTTTAAAATATTTCAGTTTTTTTTATGAAAATACATTTTTTGTGAGGTATTTGTGGTTCTCCAGCAACAAACACAGATTTATTGTATCATAAGATCGATATAACACAACTCATTCTTTGTCATCAGAGAGATTAGATCAACAATTGAGGTTTTGAAATTTACTAAGCTAACCATACACACTTATGTGTGGTTCCAACAACAGATTTAACACGGTTGAAAAAAAAAATTATGATAACTTGTATTCCAATAAACCCCACAAATTTGTGAGTGGCTCCAACTGCCTTCCTTATGTCAGTATAAATCAGATCTACATCGTGTAGTACAGTGTTTTACAGTTCACTGGAATATACCACTTACTGTGAGTAGCTCCAACAGCGTAAAGTTATATGTTGATTCGAAAATTGAACAGTTTTGTGCTCTAGGGAAACCAATCACACACTCGCGCGTGGCATTTCAATGTCTGTTAGTTGAAATCAATACCAAGCATAACAAAGCTATGAGTGCTTCTCTAATCAGCTGACTGAACGGAGAATAAACTGTAAATAGTTCAATAAAATCGGTCATAAATTATATGTATGATAGCCATGCTTGTCTTTTCTCCTCAGAAAACCTCTAGAGTGCAGGAGAACATCTTGCACTGCGGAAACAACTGCTGTCACACCAAAGAGCAAATCAACGCTCATGCTAGAAGAGAGCGACAAACGATTTTCATCTGTTGAGCTACCTGAACGCACTGCGGTGAAATCTGAAATCTCTTTCTTGCGAGACAATGAACTATAGTATACTTTCTCACACGTGTGGACATCACGCACAATAATTACACTGCAGAGCTATCTGCGGTGCGTTTCACAGTTGGTTTCTTGAGCATGGCAGAAGAGTAAAAGAGATTGGGAGAAAAAGAAATAGACTGCGTTGCTCGTGCCGGTCGAATTTACTCTGGTGGAATTCGTTTTCGCAGTGTACCTACACGAGGACTACATTTTTGCCCGGTAGGTTTTTTTCACCTTCCGGACTTCTCGCCAGTGGACACTGTTGTGTACTTCTGCGTTTTCTCTGTAGAGTAATTCACCCCTCTTGTTTCTATCAGATGTGGGGTGAGCTGGAAGTGTGTTCGTCTCTCTGTAGGCTGATTGAGACACTTTGGAGTGGAGAAAGAAACAGTGTGGTGAAAGCATTTGCTACACGCAGGTACGTACTGAAAGGAAAGTGCGCGGTGAATTTCTTCTCCTCTCCTTTCACATACTGAGGAGAATGACAAGCATGATGATAGCATCACTTATCAAAGTGAATCCTGACCCAACATACTCTTCCCTACTAACAAAAATCTCGTTCCTGTGACCTTTGTGGAGATGCAGAGGTTAACACGGTCTCCAAATAGCAAAGGATACACTCACACCCCATCCCTGTTTCCAGCTGATTGCAAGGACGTGGCCGGCGTCGTTATTGACCTTTCAAAGTGTTGAGTCACTAAAACTTGTGCAATGAGAATGGTCGGGGACACTCTCAACCCCATTCAGTTGATGCAATTTTACTGATTCGGATCAATCGCGGAGAGCAACCATTGATATGTGCAGTCAGTCAAGCTAAGCTAAGCTAAGAGATATTAGATGAATTATTTAAAAGTTAAGGTTATGTTCACGTTCACGGAGATTTATTTCCATTCCATGGGTTGGATAATTTAAAGGATAGGAATAATCGCAAATTGTCAAAAGTCATGAGGAGTTTACTTACTTAAAAATAAAAACCTAACTTTTTTCAAGAGATAGATGTTTTATTTAGCAAAGTTATATAAAATTTAAAAATATGAAACTTTGTTGAACAAACAAAATTCCTATATTCATTGGGTACAAAGTAATAAGGCATATTATATGGAAGTTACTTAAAATTTAGTTTTTTTTGTATTTAACTTTTGTTAGTTGCTCCTGAACTTTTCCTTGTAATATTATAGCATATTTTAGCATATTTTTTCGATAACTTTAAGAACGCATGAGGAAAAAAGTGGTTTGGGACAAAATGGAACTTATAACGGTTTATAGTACTTGAGCTGAACTTTGAGGAAAAGTATTGACGTCATGATTCCACTTGCCGCTTTTTATCATGCACGTTCTTCTAAGCCTAAAAACAAGCTGAAACAAGCTCAGGTTTGGAAGGAAAAATACGGGACATGTAAGGTCTTCGACAAAACCATGTGTTTTATACGCCATAATGCTTCTTTATAACAACATTGTTTGGAAATGCAGCTAACAAACGTAAGTACAAAAAACTTAATTTCAACTAACTTTTAAATGAAATTCTCTGTAACTCTGCATTCAACGAAGATAGGAATTTTGTTTACTCACCAAAGTTTCATGTTTTTACATGCTCTAAAGCTTCGCCAAATTAACCATTCCTTCATCTCTTAACACAAAAAGTTAGTATTTTCAATATATGAAAACCTGCTGTAACATATGGTCGCCGTACTCAAATATTGGTGAAATGGGACAAAAGAAACCTATAACAGGTTGTAGTAGCTAAACTTTAAGAAAAAGTATTGTCAACATGATTCCACTTGCTCCTTTTTATTCGTAAGATACGTTATCGACAAAATAAGCTAAAATATGCTATAACTTTACAAGGAAAAGTCCTGGAGATGGGTGGTCTTTGGTAAAACTATGTGTTTTGTGTGTCTCCGAGCAACGTGTTCTTGTGAAATGCAACTTGCAAAACTTGAGTACAAAACACTACAAACCCTCTAGTCTTGAATCTAAAATATAACCTTCCATCTGTGAAAAACTAAGTTTGCTTAGCTTCACTTAAAAAAAAAACGGTCGGTTTTCGTACATAGGCCATTTGGCATGGAAACGTTCTTGTGTGAAAATGTCTGATTTTGTGCCAAATAATCATTATTTGCGGGAAGTATTACTTTTCTTATTCAATTCAGAGAAAACAATGGCCGAAGCGCTTTGAGAGTTTAAATTGTTAAAAAGTCTATGGAAACCGTGCTCTAAGTAAAACAACGCGCCGTGATTGGTTCCGTTGTTTTAAGACGGTAATTTAAAAACCTTCGAAGCTTAATTGGAAGATTTGCTACATGGAGATTCATGTAAAATGCAGGAGCAGCTTGCTTCGGTGTTAGAAGTTACCCACCAAGCATTTCCAAGCGGTTTTTTTTACTCTCGCTTATTTTCCGTCGGTCTAGTTCCGCCACTGTTGTTGTACCAATCACCGATGCCCAGGGAAGCGACTCCACCCAGGACCCTAACTCACGAACCGTTGATTAACGGACCGGCGCCAACGGCTTTACTTCCTCATGCGATGGAAGGCGTGATCCCAAGGATTTTTCGCCTCAGAAATTTCCCGGTGTCGGCTAGGATTGAATCTAGACCAGTTGGGTTGGTTGTAAGTGGATCACGCCACCCCACAACCATCGACACCTATGTTGGCGTTGGGATTACTATATTCAGTTCAAAATCGTACTCAACGTTTTCTCGAAGTAACATTTTTTCAATCTCCTAATTTTTCAGATCAGATTGATCTATTTTTTTATGTTCTGCAACACTTGAGCAACAATTTTATTAGTCAAGGTCAAAAACTACTGTTGGAAAATGTAGATTGAAGTGCATCGAAAAATTTTATTTGAAAAATGTTTTTCCAAATATTCCATGTGTTCTAAGCGAATTAATATCAAAGAGAACACTTTTGTGTGAATCACTATTCTATCTTATGTTACGAGTAGCCAAGCGATTGACGAACATCAATACAACTTGCACGGTTTTCAAAAATTCCATCTCCAAGGCGTCAATGACCCCAAAATCAAACTTCAATCCTCACTTCCTGTCCTGGGTTTATTATCAGCCAACTCGGCCCGCAAACACAGACGCAAATAGTTCACTGTACAGTGTTGTGTCAACCCGCATTGAATTGATAATAAATCATGTTCGCCGAGCCTTATCGTGTAAACCCATCAGGCCGCTTTTCATTCATTCCAGCGTTCTTTCGTTTTTTTTTTTTTGAGAAAAAAATCACTGACATTCTGGCGCGATGTTAAATACGTTGTTCGATTACGTGTCTCGCGGACCTCACCCAGTCAGTTACGTTCGGGCGAGACTTTCTGTGTTTACTAATTATAATATTTAAACTACCACCAGAAAGAAAACTTGCGCAAATACCGCCCGTGCACGTATGTGAAGGAATTCCGAGCGGGGGTAATACTAGCACCGGTCATCCGAGGTTTTAGCTTGAACCGAAAGGGCCCCGGAGCGGCAACGGGGTTAAACTATAACCAGACAGGGTAGAGGATGGCCGCGACGACAGCCGCTGCTGGTAGCGGTATGTAGTGGGCGAAGTAGAAAAAAAAATACGTTTTGAATGAGCTGAATGAATGAAGCAATTTCATTCATGTTTTCTCGTGGCGCGCGTGATGGCCAATCTCATCGCGATCGACGGTTGTGCGGTGGAGGAGACAGCAGCAGCTAGTAGCGATGAGGAAGGCGACGATGGCCCTTCAGCTGGCTTGCCAACCCTACCACCAGCTGCCGTACCGTAGCCGTCTCATCAAGTGGCATATAATGGCGTATACGCCAGTGCACTGCACACCACACACGCAGCGTTGGCGACCGACGCAATAAGCGTCCGAATGAATGCAGTAATGCACCGTGGTTGCTGTGCGCGGGTAAGAAGGGTAGTGAGGGGTTAAACTATACCTTATACTAACCTACATATGAAGAATGCGAAGGCAGTACGATTTTACTACTGCACGCTGGTGGTTTACGGTTTCTAGGAAAACAACAGTAATCCACTATGCACCGACTGCCGGTGGTGTAATAACACTTCTGCATGTGTGTGGGTTCAAGTTGGACGTAGGTGAAAAACATTAGTTTCCTATTATCGGCAGAGCTGATAGTGGATTTGCATGTTTTGCAGCGCGCTGGTGACGCACTATAAGCACACTTTCAGCGGTAAATCTTTAAACTAGTTGTGCTTTAGCAGAAGGCAGCCTTAGTCTATTAGCTACCGCCACTTCATACAATTACTGACTTTTTATGAAACGCTTTTCTGTGAAGCGGTTCTAAATTTTTGTGATCTGTTTTCACTCTTTCCAGGCTTTTGAGTATTTTTTTTAATAATTTCAATGAGTCTTGGTCATTTTTTGTTTTTCTTCTGCACTTTGAAAACATTTAAAGCATTTTTTTCTTTTATTTTAGTATTTCAAAGCTAATACACACGTGTCGTTTTTTACGCCGAAATCTACGTAACTGCATAGAATCTAAAATCGACCTTAAAAAACTTAATTTGTTGAAAGTTTTCTGAATATTTCTGCTAAATATTTTCGAAAAAGGCTAAAGAGCAATATTAAGTCAACTTGCGAATCAAGATCAAATTCAAGGTAGAAAAATAAACAGATCGAGTGAAATTCGGGAATTGGATTTCAGAAATTTAACCGATACTCAGAATAAATTATAAAATAAAAAACTATTAAAATCATATCGCATAAAACCTACTTTGCTGAAAAATACGCGTATAAAATCAGCATAAATTCCGAAATCAGCACCGAAAAACATAGAAAAAGACTTTAGCGGAAAATTTAATGAACTATTTTCTCGGCGATTTGAACTCAAGCATCAAAAATGTAATTCCCAAATTTTTTCAGGTTTTTCCCAAAAAAATTTTTTTTCGCACCGAAAATCATGATTACATCTGTTTTAGTAGTTCTAGAAGCCACTGTTACAGGAATATACACCATGCTTCGATGGTGCTTTAATTTTGATACAAGATATCAGATTTATGAGAAGGGACCTGAATGACAAAATAAAAAAAATCGCAAAGTATAGACCATGATGAGTAGAACATGGTGCAACGGTTTGATCAAAAAGTAGGCGGGCGGTGAGGTAGCTTTTTTGCGCTGGAGGGATGGAGACGAAACGTCTCTAAGTGACAGCTAGCTACTTTTCGGATAGCAACAGGTCATTTGTTTTCGGATTTTCTTCAGGTGGATAATAGTGGCGAAAAGTGCCATTTTTCTGAGTTTAATGATGTGAAACGTAAGTACATTGCATATTGTTAATGTAATATAATTACACATCATCGTAGAAGAGGCCGAAAATATTTTTTTATTAGAAAAACGTTTGTTTATTTCTTTCAGACGCCGTATTTTAGTACAGTATCAGATTGCTATCACATAGGGTATCGAACGTCTTCGTCAGTGGTTTTCTTCGGCCCCCTTTTGCATAAGATTACTGCAGAAAAACTGCCGAAGAAAACCACTGACGAAGACGTTCGATACCCTACCAACAGCTCCAGCCTGACGTAGCAAAAGCACACCCGACTTCTAGCTCACCCGATCCATCGCCATACCCAATCACGAGGAGCCAGATGATAGTCTTTACCTTTCAACGACCAGTATCCGGTGTCCAGTTCAACTGACCCATGTAGCCAAACACAAGGAACCAAACGACGAGTCAGCAGTCGTCAAGTATGCCCAACATATAACCAGATCGTGACAGTAATGATAGAACTGGTAGTTTGTAACTGGGGCAGCAGGACCTCAGTCAGTCTCAAGCAGAGTTTCGTTGTCGTTTTAGTTAAATAAATCTAAGTGTTTGGGAAAATAATGTACAGGAAATTTTCTTGAATAAATTTAAGTGTTTAGAAATTCTCTCAACTATATATTTTTCTTAACTACATATGTGTTTTATTTATAATTACATGAAGTGTGATGTTATTCGAATGAAATAGCCAAATTGATCAATTTCAATGAGATAATTTATTAACAATAATTCTAACGAGCAGGTCAAACATAATCCGGATATAACATGTTCTTTCGTGAAACATCGCTTACGATAGGTTTTTTTTTTCTATCAGGTACGCTGAGTATAAAAATTTTCTTAGCACATCAAATCGTCTTCCAGCTGATTTATCTCGTAGCTAATTTGCCAGACAAAAAGGAACTCTACAGCGGCAGTTTGGTGCCGTATAGTTCCTTAGATTTGCCGGGTATTGAAATATTCTGAAAAATGAAATGAAAATTTTAGTTCAAAAACTATACAATTTAAGATTTACTGTTGCCTTACCTGGTTGAACTTCAAATTTCGTTAACAGAAAAAACGAGTCCTAATCGATATTTTTTATTAAATAATATGGTTTTTCATTTCCTCACGAGTAAATCCTTGCTACCAGTTGCTACTGTAAACCTTTATCTGCATGTTTTCCAGAAAAGATCCCTGGCAAAATCACATCTATACTTAATTTTACTGCTTCATCCACCACAACTAAAAACTGGACTTTGATAAACAAACCAACTCCATGTCAACTGATTTTTCAACATGGCTGACTATGCCTTTTGACATACCGTTACACCATGTATCTATACATCATGGTATAGACTGTTCCGAAAGTTAGAGATACACTAATGATTAACTGCCAATTTAAATAACGTGCAGTATTCAGTATTCCAAATAAAACAGATGTTGTCATTTTTACTGTTGTTTTGCGCAGATAGGTACCATAAACCGGGGTGACTTTGATCAGCGGAGTAACTTTGATCACTCTACCTCTGTTATAAATTTGTGATAAAAAGCGTTCGAAGAGCATGGGGTTTGTCGTAATCTTCACTGATTGTGTTTAGATATGTGTACATTGCCACTATTCCTGCATTTCTTGCTATTTAAAGAGAGTTTTCCGTGCTAAAATATGAATTTAAAATGAACTGGACTTTGAGCGATTTTCATTGCATACAAACAATCGGTTCAAGCAGATACAAAACAACAAGCTGCGATTCGTAAAGTTTTTCAATTTTGTCTCCAGATTAGCTCTTAAGATACAAAAACATTATCACAACGATCATTTCATAATTATTTTTCCAATTTTTTCTTCAAAGACAATGTTAAGTCTCAATAATCTCAACGGTGTATAACATGTTTGCTTCTTAACGACAACTTAATACGTCATGTAACATGCAACTTTGGACTATTGGATAAGGCATATTCTACGAGGACTAGTTTACGGTGATTTTAAACCCCCTTCCTTTTCCGTGAATATTCGTTCATAAATATTCTACAAATTCTGTATGAGTCTTGGACAAAAAACTGATTTTGAGAGAAGTGTTCCACAAAAAACTCTATTTTGTCGTGTCCAATATTCAGCAATTGTTTTTCTTTTAAAATTTAAAATCGCAATATCCAGCAATTGTTTTTCTTTTAAAATTTTCCACAACTTTGCTGAAGGAAGCAATCTGATATATTGAAAATTAGAAAAAAAATATTTTTTCAGGTGGAGTTATTTTTAGGTGGAGTTATCGAAAAACCAAAAACGTTAAAAGTAAGTCCTTGTTCTATGAACCAATTTGCTGAAGACATTGAGTACAAAAAATCAATTTTTCATAGTCAAATCTAGAACGATTACGATTTGTTGATTTTAGACCACTGTGCACTGTGAGATTTTGAAATAAATCTTTCCACTAATTGTTAATGTCTTGAAATATAACCCTTGGAATGTGTAGAAACTATTTTGGAAGTTATTTCATAAAATGGTGGTTGAAAAACGTGCTTTACAACAAGTATTTCATCGGTTTTATATCACTTATTTGTACTTTACGACCTTCAAAAGGGCATTACTCAAAAATGTACCGTACGATGATTTTGAAATTTAGACCAGAGATTTTGGACGTCATAACGAATCAAATGGTGCACTCAGATTCTTTGGTGCATTACTTTACTTCACTTTCAAGGCGACAGACCGATTAACGATCCAGTGCCGAATCCAGAACACGTCGCAATGTCCCTCGGTCTTGGGCTGCTATCCTCTAATCGCCCCTAACACCTATTTCGCGTGCATCCTCGTCGACAGCACACATCCAACGAGTGCGGGGTCTACCCCGAAGTCGACGACCTCTATCGGGATTCCTGCTAAATATAGCCTTCGCTTGACGCTCATCCGGCATTCTCGCACACATGCTCGCACGCACTACATGCCCAGCCCACTGAAGCCTGCCGTGTTTTATCCGCTTGACTATATCCGCCGATTTGTATGCCTAGTAGAGCGTCCATTTCCCGACTGTTCTTAGCTTCCCGGGATTCGGGAAATATAAATATGATTTCCCAGGAAATCCCGGAGTCCCGGGATGTAAAAGAAATTTTGAAAGAAACGTAAAATAACTGCAATTTATTTAATTTAGAATTTATTGTTGTCACATAAAATAAGAAAAGGAATCGAATTCCCAAAACAATATAAAAAAATGATCAATTCTCGAAAAATGTAATAAAGTTCATTAGTTTGGCTGGTAATTTTTGTTTCACAAACTGCATCAACGAAGATCCTGTAGGAGGACTACTTAGCTTCGACACTTTACGAGGATTTGGGTGTGTAGTTACCGCTTCTTCAGAGGATAGTCGTTTTATGGTGATTTTGTGTTTGTTCTGCAAGTGTCGTAAAAGGCCACTGGTAGATGAACCCTTGCACGAGAGTTGCTGCGGACATTTCAAGCATTGCGCTTCGTTATCGCCGGGCAGCTTCTTGAAATATTGCCAGACTCCTGCCATTTCTGCAATAATGAATAGTTAACTGTAATAATAGATTTGAAACTGCTGCTGGATGACAGACAAACCTTTTTCAATACAATTTTTCACGACTTGTTTTTTACGGCGGTGACAAACTATTAACCCTCTTCCGCTCACAAGGTTTATCATTAAAATTTATAGCTTCACGAGAAAATTCAAGCTGTACACTTTGTAGAATAACTAAAATTATTGTCAACTGTATACAATATTCAACAATTTTGTGGAAAATGCCCAGTGATGCTCTGAGGCAGCATATAAAAGTTTATGGAACAATCGTAAGCACAACAAACTATTTTATGTCAAGATATGATGATTATAATTCTTGGTGCTTTAGAGTCACCATGAGCGGGAAAGGGTTAACTGTTTTCATTCAAGTGCGGAATCTCTAATTAGAAGTTGAAAAAGCTGCAATCAAACTTATAAACTACGATCGCTTGTGCGAATCCTTTCATATTATACTTTCCCCAATCTAGTCTATGTGTTGTAAAACAATGGATTCT
This sequence comes from Wyeomyia smithii, assembly GCF_029784165.1. NCBI lineage: Eukaryota > Metazoa > Arthropoda > Insecta > Diptera > Culicidae > Wyeomyia > Wyeomyia smithii. The sequence continues at coordinate 31,621,268 of NC_073695.1, read as the reverse complement.
TTTCATTGGTGCTACCATTTCTCCTACTAATTGCGTCGTGGCGTGATGATGAAATGATGAATAATGAGAGTGCGTTGGTATGGCATATTCCATTCTTCAATCCTATGAACTACGATCACTTGTGCAAATCCTTTCATTTTTTACTTTCCCCAATCTTGTCTAATGTGTGTAAAACAATGGTTTCTTTTCGTTGGCGCAAGCATTTATCCTACTTCTTGCATCGTGGCGTGATGATTAATTGATGAATAATGAGTGTGCGTTGGTATGGAATATACTTTTCCTCAATCGCATTTACTATAAACTACGATCACTTGGAAAAGTCCTTTCATATTCTACTTTCTCCAATCTAGTCTTTGTGCGTTGGAAGAATAGTATTTTTCGAATCGTCGCATGATGATGAAATAAATGTGCGTTAAATGTCTTCTAATGCGCAAATCGCATTTCTTACACGAATCAAAATATATTAGAGGGGAATAAAAGTAATTCTTGAGCACATGGCTATACAATTTCATTCACCATTGCACAAAAGTGTACAGAGTCTGTAATTTTAAATCGATTTTTCAATATTTCTTATTGAAGAAAATACTTCCCGGGATTTGAATAACTATTTCCCGGAATTCGGGAATTCCGGGAAATTGAAATTTCCCGGGAAATCCATCCCGGGACGTCCCGGGTAAGACGCTCTAATGCCTAGTACACTTCATGGTTCATGCGTCTGCGCTAAACACCATTTTCTAGTTTGCCGCCAAGGATTGAACGCAAAATCCTACGCTCAAAAACACCAAGAGCTCGCCGATCAGCCTCTTTCAGCGTCCATGATTCATGGCCGTAGAGAGCCACCAGAAGAATCAGTGTTTTATAGAGTGCAAGTTTAGTGCACCAAAGAACCGTACAATTCTTTGGTGCATTTTGTTTTATAATAACGGTCTGCGGGAGCACTGCGGCTTGCTTTCCCTAACACGGTCAACAGAATATTATTCCTAGTTTGCCGAGAATGCACTATTAGGGAAAATAAAAGCCTGCTTCTGCTCAAGCTAATCAGTTCACTAGTGGATGATCACTAGCACGGTCCTAACTAAATAGCAGACGAGTAACAGCAATAGTGTCAATGAATACTAGTAGCAGTGGCTGCAACGCGGATATCAGCAACGGTAATGGTAGCAGCGTCAGCGGTAGGTGCAGCGGCATAACTTTCTCTTGTAAAAATCTCCTTTTTTGGAGTGGCGGTAGCTACATTGACCGGCACTTTCTTCAGCAAAGAGCTGCCGTAGTTTGGCAACACACAAACGGGAGTGATGGCAATAAAAATCTGTCATCGGTCAAATTTTTGACGAAGAATTACATCCTACAACACATGTAGGGATACAAATAAATAAAAACGAAAACGTCGAGAGCGTCACGCAAAATGTCCACTTTTAAACGTTTTTGCACGTCAGTTCCCAATCATTTATGCATCCGCCCAAATGCAGAATATTGTAATTTGATTATTTGAACTATTGAAAAATTGACAAGCCTTGTTAAAACGCCGATTTCGTTTGTCGACTTGTCCACTGTTGTAACTGTGTTTCATACTTTTTATTCGTTTCGTGTGTAACTTTCTCCATTTTAATACAGATCTTTTTTCTGCAGGTTTTCTACCCACAAATATTTCTGAATACATGCACATCCATTGAATTGTAAAGATTGCCTTATAAGTAAATGACCAGACTGTTTTACGTTTGCAAAAATTTTTTAACTTGGTTACCGTTTCGAGCCATGACGATTGTCTCAGAAAAGGTTCGAAACGTCGGTGATGAAATCAACGTATTTCATCAATCCCTTGTATCAAATAAAAAAAAACATTGTGCAAAAAGCGATCAACAAACATTGTTTCAAAGGATGGAATCAATATCATCAGAAAAATATTGATTTATTTCATTTATTTCCAATTGCGAATGAGAAAACTAAAGCAACGGTAATATCCCACGCTTCGCTTATACAAAACCTTTTTGCTTATGCAAACCTGCAAATTTACTATGAAAATTTCACTTATGCAAAACTTCAGACCGAATTTACTATAAAAATTACTGAGCACTGCTACTATTAGTAAGTTATATTATGGTATACTCCGCGTTAATATATATGCGCTGTCAGTTCGTTCCATCACTATGAATAACAGTGACGGTAGCCGAGAACTGTTTTACCTAGTTTCAAAGTTTGGGTCGATTAACTTCCTACTCGTATCTTTTCGCAGAGAGATACAGAGTTGTACAGACTTTCAAAATACTTTATACAGACAAGTAAATACTACAAGGTATACAGCCCTAGGGTTGTATGAAATGGTGACGTGAGACTAAACACTGTAATTAGGGGGTTTTTTGTTACAAAATATACAGAGTCTGCAGACAGAATCAATGTGTTTGCTCAGCGACTGTACGTATTTTTATTTTCAGCCTCCCCTGGAAATCAATTTTTGAAATATATTCAACAACACTCGAAAGAATATCGTTCATATTTGGCGATATTATGCCTGTAGTATTTTTTGTGTGCAAACAACATGTATTTGACAAGGCACAAGCATATCGTGCTTGTTAAAGAGCACCAAGAATTTCTCGTAATGCGTTAAAGTCAGAATTAATTTTATATCCTCAAAAACCAAATCCAATAATACTTACGTTATCATAATGAATGGTTTTGTTTTATTTAACTCTGATTAAATCAAATCTATAATATGGATCTTACTTTCAAAATAATATGGAAGCACTTACATTAATGAAGTTGGCAAGCATAAGAAGATATGTTAAACAAAATCATTAACAAGTTCCTACAACTACATTCGCTGTATTACGAAGACAGCTAATATACGTTTATTATGGTTAAGCTTAGAATAATAATATATCATCTAACAATTATGAAATGTAAAAAGAAATTCTGAATGTATCTTAGTAAATAAACCAAAAATTCACAAGCACTCGCAGGCTCTTACGAATAGTACCGCTGCAGTACGAATTGAAGTGTACTGCTGAAATGTACGAGTAGAAGAGTACCGCTGCAATCATAGACGACGAGAGACCTGCGGCTCTTTACTCCACTGGTACTGTTGCTTTTACCAGCATGTTTTCTTTCAAGACATCAGTTTTTATTAGGTTGCAGGCAGGTTTAGAAATTGTTCAAGAATGGGGATTGTTTCAAACTTTTCGGAAAACTTTTACTTTCGAGACATCATATTAGTCTAAGCTCATGGAAGCAAAAATAAATTTACATATTAGGACGGGGAGACTTTGTCAATTTCTATTTCAATGTTGATACAGAGAATATCACAGGGAACGGATGGTGTCCATTCACGTCGTCTCTGCTAGGAATGTTCGCATGTAATTGGTGCATTATTCGCGTAAATTTGTTATTGAAAGTTTTTATCAATTTCACCGCTTAGCAATCAAATTAGAGTGATAACTAGCATATTACAAAATTGTTCTACATTTTATCTATCCAACAACATATTGGTTATTGTTATCCATCATGTGGTTATGCTGTTAAGAACGTTTGAAATCTGACGCAATATTTGCCAGTTTCATTCCAGTTCCAGTTTTACAGAATGCATCCCAGTACAGTAAACAAAGATGTAGTCTCACGTCAAAATTCCGGCATTACTGCTGCCAAGTCGGTTTTTACTAGAAAGTTGAATTCAACTACAAATAAGTATAAAGAGAACGTGCAATCAATGATGGAGAAACACGTCAAATCTTCTAAACATATAAGAATACAGAACTGTCTGCCTGATCCATATGGACTTGGAAATAACTTAACCGATTGGCGTGGAAATTTGTGTGTAGGAGTTTTTGGGGCCTGCATAACTCGGAAACTAATCAAGCAAATGGAACCAAATTTAGATTGGATGTGGATATTTCCGGAAACAACAACCAAAAATGGACGAAACGATGTACAGCAGCCGAAAATCGACTCCAGACGCCATTTCGAAATCCAAGATCGAAACTTTAGGTTTCAACAATATCGGTATTTCCGGAACCATGATAATGCCCAGAGATCAGAAATTGACACCACATGGCATTTTTAAATCCAAGATGGCGACTTCCAGTTTCTGGCGAACAGTCAAAAGTGACCAAATACCACCCAATATGAGTATTTCCGGAATCTAGGATTTCTAAGAAGGCTACTTCCGGTTTTTGGAAAACAGCCAAAAACGATTGAAAATAATGGTCTAGAGAAACATCTATCTTGCATTATATTTATAATATTGTGTTAAAGCGGAAACCTCCAATAGTTTCTTGCGGAGTAGAAATCATTTGTCTCTCTTAAAGCAATGAACAGCTGAAAATATCCGTTCATTACAAAAACAAAGTTCTAGTGAAATGTAATCCAAAAGCCCCAATGCAATAATTATGGAGATGCCTCGTCTTTTTCATCTTAATTATCAACGTTAATTATCTCCATTAATTGACTGAAATTCACGAACATGTTTTTTTAAACAAGGTTTTTTGTGAATTCGAAAATGATGGGTTTAATATGCTATCACCGGGAAAAAGTATTGATTTTTTGCAACTATCATCAGGCTGGCAATTATTCGTTATCTTTTTCTTCCGATAATATATTATACTACCCAAACGTATAATGATGCATGACATTAAACTTATTATCGTAGACTTGTCCTCATTATGAATTTAATTATTTTTTATACCCGCTTGTGAAGATGTTTACCGATCCCGTTGTTAATGGCGTTCCTGGCAAACCACCATCCAATTCCTGCACCGCACAAAACTATTGGAGCCACTCTCCTGTCGGTCAGCCTTCTGTTGGCTGTATTATACTGGGCAACGTTACAGTCGCTCCGCCTCCCAATCAGTCCTAGCTGGTAGGAAGATCGGTGGGAAAAATGTGGAATACCGGAGACCTAATAGTAGTCGAATGCAAACGAATCCTCCAACTTGTTCAACCGCATCGTCTTGTCGGCCGTACCAGTGCATGCACATATTGCATTGTGCAGAGCAGTCAGGAAGGCAAACAGAACATAAAAATATTTCATTCAGGAAAGCGCATTAACTTGTGGTTATACCCCGCTCTATCGCGCTCACCGCTCACCGTGGTGGCATGTGTGAGGAGGACCCGCTTAATATCGCATTGCTGTGTCGCCCGGGTTCGATCAGGAACTGGTAACTGCGAATCGATAGCCACAGCCGACCGGCAAGAACCAGCAAATATGCGCAGACAATATGACCTGTCAAGTATCTATTGGTGTACCTCCGACAATCATTATTGAAAGTCTTTCCTAAGGGTGCCTCCTTAATTGAGAATGTCCGTTCATTAAACCTTGCTGACTTGTTCAGATTTTTTAAACTTGTAAATTAACTTCTGTATAAAAAATATCCTTGCGCAGATTTTTGAAATATGTCACACCCTCGCTGTCGACCGATTCTGTACCGTTAAAGTCTGTGGATCGACTACTCCAGTAAAGGCATCTCCTAGCGACGTTATTCGCACTGAAATTACATTTCGTCGTCTCTTTCCCGTGCGTCATTTGGATATTTTATGTCCCTTCAGCAACCGTCAAGTGCATTTTTGCATCCATTATCGTTTTGGTCGTCTCTTTATGTCGCCGTCATTAGCGCATCGCAACCGAACCTAACGAACAGCGCACCGTGCAGTGCATTGGTTCGATTCCGCAGGGAAACGAATTGCACCTCATCGCACTGTCCGCGTCCGAACTGCACCGCGCAAACAGCGCACGATTTTATGAATGAAAATCCGTCCGTACGCGGCTCGCGATAATCTTTTATGATTGTGATGTTTACTATGAAACTTCCGCTGCAATGTCCTCGTCCCTTTCCGTCCGATTTTCCCCCGGCATTCCGCTCGGTGCATGCGTCTAATATCTGTCTGGCAGAAGCGGCACTCTACTATTTGGCCATCGAGCGAGCGATCGAGCGACCGAAACCAGTGGAAGACGTGCCGTGTCTGGCAGCCAGCCAGCCAGTAAGTCAGTTAGCGGCAACATTGCATTGCATGCATCCGAGCAATAACGCATTATTTTCATCTCGCGGTCCCGGCCTGCAATATGCCTGTCTACCAAGGCTGTGAGATGGTAGCGGACGAAACGGAACTGGAGGGACCCCGAAGCGGAACGCAGGAATGTGTCTTCATTTTAGCTCATCGTCGCGATAAGTAAATAAAAGCAACAACGGAACGCACTTGCGTGGTTGTTGTTTTTTCTGTTTGGTTCTTGTGTATGAGAGAAGGACTCCTTTCGTTTGCGTCCATGGGAAGTGGTAATTGCCAGTAATCGATCAATTGTGGAAAATAATTGGTATGAATAGGTAATTGGGTAGAATTTTCACCTAAAACTCCCTATTTCTAAAATGATCAGCCTTTGCATTTTTAATAAATCTTTTTCCCATCTTCAATACAAGACGATTATTATTTCGAATTTTTCGAACAAATGTTCGAATTCTCGTAAAAGCGCGGAGTTAGAAAAAGTTACGACAATAATAACTACACCAGACTTTTGTCTGCAGCATTCGCATCGCAGGTATCGCATTCAATATCAATAAGGAAATCCACTCCGAATTCCTTTTTACGTTATTTACAGCCCTTCCAATCGATTATCAATCAAACAAATCCAAGTGATTAGAGTGCAGCAATGTAGGTCGACGGTTGCTCCACTGTGAAGTGTTTAATTGTCCCAGATCGCGTGATTTCCAGGACAATTCCTGGTCGCAGCATTTTTGCACAGCTTTGTTCGTTCTCACCGTTATCAGATAGATAGTCGCGTCATAACCCGTTCGCCCATTCTAACGTACTTTAGCAAAGTACGTAATTAAGAGCTCTCCAATGCGCCATCATCCGAGTACTCGCAGAATCAATGTACAACAATAACAACCGATGACCGATAGGTTCTGTACACACATCACAAACTGCGTCAACGATTGTCGCTTTCACTGCCCGGCTTGACTCATTCCGTGTTTATCAGTGAGCGGTTTTCGAGGTAGACCCCACAGGCGTGCAAGAAAAAAAAACAAACGGCTCAACTCCTTGACGATCCCCCAAAGTTTGACCAAAATTGTACCGTCATGACTAAGAACTTTCATTAGACCATGGGTGTTAATTACGTGCCAAATGGGTTAAAACTACGACGTGTGGGATAAGTAAACAACCTAGATGAAACGATGCTACATCATCATGCCACACAACAACAACAGCAACTGAGAAGAGCCAGACTTGGTTAACCAATTTTCTCACCTTTCATTTAGCGTCTGGGTTGATCAGTTGTGGTTCGGCACTCGTGACTCGTTTACCAGTTAGGAATCATTTTCGAAACATCCAATTTTATTTCGTCATTTGTTAGTGATCCTGCTATCCAAGCTCAAAAAAAACTCGATCGCAATTCTCGGCGCCAAAGAAAAGGTGTTACGGCTTCCCCAGGGTTGCAGCACAAAGTTATAGTTTGTATGCATCCCTTTTTAGCTGTCGATAAACTGGCACAGTTAAACGCACCCGAATAAAATGCGCCGATCATGTTGAAAAATCAATCGTTGAAATTTAAAACATGAAAGTTTTATCAAACCACCTCTAAAACAACAAGATTTTAATAGTCAACTTAGTACCCCTTTTTTTCATTTTTTACTAGGGAACTGAAAAAGCCCTCATAAGCGGGCTTCTTTCCGATTTTCGCAGCATCACGAGCCCTTTAAAACTGGTGCGAAACTAGCCCCGTTGCACGATTCCTCTGGGCGAAACCGCTCGACCAGTCGTGTTAGCAGTGAAACATTAATAAAAAATATGTAAGTCTTCGATACAAAAGAAACCGCTACTGGAGAACGATCTAATCGAGATCTCCGCAGGGGATGGAGTCTCGCCTTCGAAAGGGAAAAGATGGGCATGTGTTTTGTATTGAAGAGAGGTCTGATCGCACGTCGGAATGTTAATTAAATCAGCTTGGTAGTGGAGGCTCTTCTCAGACGCTGGTAACCAGAGGCCAGGCAAGCGTAATAGAATGAACGAATTTAAAGATTCAGGCGATGTCGTTTGAAGTTCATGGGAAATCTGACCAAAGTTTTCTCACATATTTGCTGTATATATTCAAGTGCGAGCGATCGTTGGGCGGTAATCCTGCAAATCATCCCGGGACTTTTACAAATACAATGACCAAACCGAGGCGCTGGCAGCCGTTGCTTGCTTGCTGCATGTTGTTACGATCTGAAATCGTGGTATCACCAGACACCCACGTAACGTTATAATTAGTTTTGATAATTATAAGTTTTAGTGTTAGTTAACAATTGGTCGGCGTGCAGCCAAACCGAACCAAGCGCCAAAACATTATTTCGAGTAATCGTTCAAAGTTCAACCCAGTGTTGCCACATTTTCATATGTACTGAAAGGGTAAACATTTTCTCATCTGTACTATTTCTTCCGAAAATCTGTACCAAAATCTGTACCTGTAAATTTTGTGTTGCATGGAAGGTTTACTTTTTTTTTTCTTCATCTACAGTTTATTTGACACGGCACAAATAGAATTCAATGTTTAACGGCGCCAATTATATCTGGTAGCTTACTTTCTAAAGTATCTTAATAACTAAAAGCAAATTTTTTATCCTCGCTGCCGACTACGAGCTGAAACTAAATCTAACTTAAAGCTAGAATATTTTGCATTAAAAGCACAGGTTTGCTGTTTGATGGTTTTCATTGCCATAGGTAAGCAGCATATTAAATTTGTTCCGCTGCTGGGCCGAGATATTACGGACTGGCATATTGGGTTGTTTCCATCGGGCCTTGAGAGTATCGTACGGGTCTGATTGCTGTTTCCGGATCCGGGGTCTCAACGTGTTCTTGTCGTTTGGTTGGATGTAGGCGGAAGGGGATAGGATTAAACTGGGGCGTGGATGGATTTCAGGAAAACGTATATAAGGGACATGTAGGATAGGTCACGGCTCGCCAAGACATCACGAACAGGAACAGCCGGCTGCCTACCTTCGGCCTGCAGGGAAGCTATTAATCTAGACCTGGCGTCACGGTGTACAGGGCATGACCAAACAACGTGCTCTATGTCGTGATAACCTTCACCACAGGCACAGATACCACTCTCCCCGAGCCCAACACGACGGAGATGCGCGTCAAATCTATAGTGATTGGACATAAGCCGGGACATCACGCAAATGAAATCCCGACCTACATCCAACCCCTTGAACCACGGGTTCGTCGATACCTTGGGGATTATGGAATGTAACCACCTTCCCAGTTCCCCCTTGGTCCAAGAATTTTGCCAACTGATGATCGTATTCTGACGTACAAATGCGAAAAATTCATTAAAGGCAATTGGTCTTACATAAATATCACCGTTTGTTGCGCCCACCTTAGCCAAAGAGTCCGCTTTCTCATCACCCGGTATCGAGCAGTGAGAAGGGACCCACGCTAAGGTAATCTGAGTAGATTTTTCGGATAAAGCACTCAGATGTTCCCGTATTTTCCCCAGGAAATACGGAGAGTGCTTAACATCTTTCATCGATCGGAGAGCCTCAATGGAACTGAGACTGTCCGTAAAGATGAAATAATGGTCCGTGGGCATTTTTTCGATAATCCCTAGGGTGTACTGAATTGCAGCTAATTCTGCGACGTAAACAGAAGCAGGATTATCGAGCTTATGGGAGACGGTTAAATTGTTATTGAAGATACCGAAGCCAGTGGACCCATCAAGAAGTGATCCGTCAGTGTAGTACATATTGTCGCAGTTGATGTTTCGATATTTATTGGAAAAAATTTTAGGGATCTGCTGCACGCGTAAATGATCCGGGATTCCACGAGTTTCTTCTATCATGGATGTATCGAAAAACACAGTAGAATCAGAAGTATTTGATAAGTCGACACGATTTGGAATATTCGAAGAAGGGTTAATATTTTGGGACATGTGATTGAAATACAATGTCATAAAACGGGTTTGAGAATTAAGTTCGATTAACCTTTCAAAATTTTCAATCACGGGACGGTTCAAGACCTCACATTTGATTAGAATACGAAAAGACAGGCTCCAGAAGCGGGTTTTCAATGGTAGTACTCCAGCTAAGATCTCCAAACTCATCGTATGGGTCGATTACATGCAACCCAAGGCGATACGCAAACAACGATATTGTATTCGCTCCAGTTTGATCAAATGTGTGTTTGCTGCGGAGCGGAAGCAGAAACACCCGTACTCAATGACAGACAATATCGTTGTTTGGTAAAGCCTTATAAGGTCTCCTGGGTGGGCTCCCCACCATTGTCCGGTTATTGTACGAAGAAAATTAACTCTTTGTTGACATTTTTTCATCAGATACCTCACGTGACAACCCCAGGTGCCTTTAGAGTCGAACCAGACACCAAGATATTTGTGTACCAAAACCTGAGAAAATGTTTTACCCATTAATTGTGTTTGAAGCTGAGCAGGTTCATGCTTCCTAGAAAAAACTACTATCTCAGTCTTCTCCGGAGAGAATTCGATACCTAGCTGTAAGGCCCAAGCAGACAAATTGTCCAAGGTATCTTGCAATGGTCCTTGCAAATCGGCAGCTTTGGTTCTGTAACAGAGATTACACTGTCGTCTGCAAGTTGTCTTATCGTGCATGAATTTGCCAGACATTCGTCGATGTCATTTACATAAAAGTTGTAAAGAAGGGGGCTTAAACATGAGCCCTGGGGAAGACCCATGAAGCTAATGCGAAAAGTTGCCAAATCGCCGTGCGTAAAATGCATGTGCTTTTCGGACAACAAATTGTGCAAAAAATTGTTCAAAATTGGAGAAAATCCTTGTCGGTGAAGTTTACCCGAAAGAATGTCAATAGAAACGGAATCAAAAGCCCCCTTAATGTTCAAGAACGCAGACGCCATTTGTTCTTTGCGAGCATACGCCAGCTGAATATCTGTTGAATCATTCGTCCCTTTGGCACAGCGGAAGCCAAATTGAGTATCTGATAGTAGACCATTTGATTCGACCCAATGGTCTAAACGACGGAGTATCATTTTTTCCATCAATTTCCGGATACAGGATAGCATTGCAATCGGCCAATAAGAGTTGTGATCAGAAGCTGGTTTCCCTGGTTTTTGGATGGCGATCACCTTCACTTGCCTCCAATCCTGCGGTACAATGTTTTGCTCCAGGAACTTATTGAACAAGTTCAACAAGCGCCTCTTGGCATTGCCGGGTAGATTCTTCAACAAGTTGAATTTGATTCTATCTAACCCAGGCGCGTTATTGTTACAGGACAGGAGGGCAACTGAAAATTCTGCCATCGTAAAAGGTGATTCTATCGCGTCGTGGCCCGGAGACGCATCGCGAACAATGTTTTGCTCAGGAACAGAGTCCGGACATACTTTCCTGGCAAAATCAAATATCCACCGACTTGAAGACTCCTCGCTTTCGTTGACCGTTACGCGATTCCGCATTCTTCGGGCTGTGTTCCAAAGAGTGCTCATCGATGTCTCCCTCGACGTCTCGTTCACGAACCGGCGCCAATATCCGCGTTTCTTTGCTTTAGCCAAACTTTTAAGCTTGGTATTAAGCTCCGAATACCGTAAATAGTCGCCAGGTATACCTCCCTTCTGGTAGGCCTTAAACGCGTCGGATCTTTGCGTGTAGACATCGGAGCACTCTTGGTCCCACCACGAAGTGGGAGGCCGTTCTTTGATCGTTACGCCGGGATATTTCTTCGTTTGGGCTTGCAACGCGACGTCGAGAATCAAGCCCGCGAGGAGGTTGTATTCTTCAAGTGGTGGATGATGTTGGATCGACTCGACCGCTTTTGAAATCATTTCCTCGTATAACTTCCAATCGACATTCCGTGTGAGGTCATACGGAATGTCAATTGGTCGCATGCGAGTTGACCCGTTATTAATTGAAATAAGAATAGGCAAATGGTCGCTACCGTGAGGATCAAGGATTACCTTCCATGTGCAATCCAACCGTAGCGACGTCGAACATAAGGATAGATCCAAAGCGCTTGGGCGCGCTGGAGGTTTCGGGATACGTGTCATTTCACCGTTGTTTAAAATAGTCATGTCGAAGTCATCGCAAAGGTTATAGATTAAAGAGGAGCGGTTATCATTGTATGGGGAACCCCAAGCCACGCCATGAGAGTTGAAGTCTCCCAAAATCAAACGTGGCGAGGGAAGAAGTTCTATTAAATCAAAGAGCAGCCGTTGCCCAACTTGTGCTCTGGGAGGAATATATATTGAGGCAATACAAAGCTCTTTACCTTGTATTGTCATTTGACATGCGACAACTTCGATGCCTGGAATCGAGGGGAGGTTAATACGATAGAAAGAATAGCACTTTTTAATCCCTAAAAGTACTCCTCCATATGGGGTGTCTCGATCAAGGCGAATAATATTAAAATCATGGAAGTTGAGATCAATATTTGAAGTAAGCCAAGTTTCACAAAGGGAAAATGCATCGCATTTGTTTTTATTTATCAAAACTTTAAACGAATCAATTTTTGGTAAAATACTTCTACAATTCCACTGTAAGACAGAGATAAAATCCTTCATATACGCAGTTGAATTAGGCATCGAAGGATACAATCGCTGCAAGGAGGGGCCATTGGGCAGTCAACTGCTTCAAAATGATCTAACTGTTGGGAGGAATGCTGTAAGAAAAATTTTAATTGGATCGGGTATATTGAAATTTTCAAAAATCTAGTCCACAATGTCAGAAAATTTCACTAATCCAGAGTTTGTTTCATCAACTGGATGTGCAAAAGGAACAACTGGGGTTTTAGATGTTCCTGGCAGTGCTGGGAACTCCTTCTGGGACTTTAAATTTGCAAGCCCAGGAGGAGTTTGCTTCGGGTTTTCCGCAGCACTGTTTGGTTTGTTCGTACTTTTCATTACACTTTGGGAAATCTTAGGACCTTTACGGGGAAGTTTAGGAGAAGAAACATTTTTCCTCTTCCTAGACTCCCCAGGATTGGCATAAGATGTTCCCGCTGATGAATCGTCAGAATCGGTTTCATCAGAGGACAACAGATCAAAGGGGTTCGATGTTATGGTAGAAGTGGTCACGGTCTTCTTCAGCATCTCAGCGTAAGAACGCTTTGAACGCTCCTTAAGTTACCGCTTGATTTTATCTCTGCGCTGCATGTACACCGGGCATGTGGAGAGCTCATGCTGGTTTTCCCCACAGTGAATACATTTTTCAGCATTAACACTGCAAGAATCTTCCGCATGAGTCTCCCCACACTTGCTACATCGTGCCTTATTGCAGCAGTAGGCGGCTGTGTGGCCTAACTGCTTGCAATTGGTGCAATTCATAACACGGGGTACATACAATCGCACAGGCAGACGAACCCGGTCGATCGAGACGTGGCTAGGGAGTGCAGATCCGGCAAACGTAACGCGAAACGAGTCTGACGGAGTGTAAACTTTTTTACCGCCGACGAGAGACATGGACCGCAATTGCTTACAATCCAAAATCTTCGCCTGTGTTTCGGTATTTTTGAAGCAACCGGTTGCGCTTTTTAGGATACACTCGACAGACAGACTCGAATCGGTTATGACACCGTCGATCTCCACGTCTCGTGCAGGTATGTAAACGCGATACTCGCGTGTGAAGAGCTCAGAGCAAGCGATAGCATTGGCCTGTGCCAGATCACTGACCACGACACGGAGCTTGTTAGGTCGGACCTTGGAAATTTCGGTCACGGCCTTGTACCCCTTCGTCAGGTCTTTTGAAATTTGCAGTATGTTTAATCGCTTTGAATTCACTCCTGCCTTTGGACGAAAATAAACAGTATAGCTGCCCTGTTGAGATCCGTCCGGGTAAAGCCTGGGGCGAAGGGGGACTGGAGAATGAACAGGGGAGAGGGTAACAGAAGGGTCAGGGTCAGGGGGGTTCGGGGATGGTGGCACGGGAGGCGAGGGATCTATATCCATCGCGATAAATGTAGCGCACTAGCGAACTAGCGCCGACAAGAACACGTACCTCTTTACTTCTTCCTTCCAGCAGTGGTTGTCCGATCGTTCGAAGCTGCACCCAAAGCAGCCAGCAGCACCAGTACAGCAGCACCAATACAGCCACCAGCAGTGAGCCGGGTGTGAGATCACTCAGCACAGCGACACGGACTCGACTGTCAACTGATGGCCTTGAATAATACACTCTTTCGTTTGGCTATTCGTACACACGGACCGGATTGTAATAGAACGACCACTTTGCACGTCCGTTTCTGTCGGGTGTTCGACGCGGAATGAAAAATTGTACCGTCATGACTAAGAACTTTCATTAGACCATGGGTGTTAATTACGTGCCAAATGGGTTGAAACTACGACGTGTGGGATAAGTAAACAACCTAGATGAAACGATGCTACATCATCATGCCACACAACAACAACAGCAACTGAGAAGAGCCAGACTTGGTTAACCAATTTTCTCACCTTTCATTTAGCGTCTGGGTTGATCGGTTGTGGTTCGGCACTCGAGACTCGTTTACCAGTTAGGAATCATTTTCGAAACATCCAATTTTATGCCGTCATTTGTTAGTGATCCTGCTATCCAAGCTCAATAAAAACTCGATCGCAATTCTCGGCGCCAAAGAAAGGTGTTACGGCTTCCCCAGGGTTGCAGCACAAAGTTATAGTTTGTATGCATCCCTTTTTAGCTGTCGATAAACTGGCACAGTTAAACGCACCCGAATAAAATGCGCCGATCATGTTGAAAAATCAATCGTTGAAATTGAAAACATGAAAGTTTTATCAAACCACCTCTAAAACAACAAGATTTTAATAGTCAACTTAGTACCCCTTTTTTTCATTTTTTACTAGGGAACTGAAAAAGCCCTCATAAGCGGGCTTCTTTCCGATTTTCGCAGCATCACGAGCCTTTTAAAACTGGTGCGAAACTAGCCCCGTTGCACGATTCCTCTGGGCGAAACCGCTCGACCAGTCGTGTTAGCAGTGAAACGTTAATAAAAAATATGTAAGTCTTCGATACAAAAGAGACCTCTACTGGAGAACGATCTAATCGAGATCTCCGCAGGGGATGGAGTCTCGCCTTCGAAAGGGAAAAGATGGGCATGTGTTTTGTATTGAAGAGAGGTCTGATCGCACGTCGGAATGTTAATTAAATCAGCTTGGTAGTGGAGGCTCTTCTCAGACGCTGGTAACCAGAGGCCAGGCAAGCGTAATAGAATGAACGAGCTTAAAGATTCAGGCGATGTCGTTTGAAGTTCCTGGGAAATCTGACCAAAGTTTTCTCACATATTTGCTGTATATATTCAAGTGCGAGCGATCGTTGGGCGGTAATCCTGCAAATCATCCCGGGACTTTTACAAATACAATGACCAATCCGAGGCGCTGGCAGCCGTTGCTTGCTTGCTGCATGTTGTTACGATCTGAAATCGTGGTATCACCAGACACCCACGTAACAACTTACATCAGTTTTGATAATTATAAGTTTTAGTGTTAGTTAACAATTGGTCGGCGTGCAGCCAAACCGAACCAAGCGCCAAAACATTATTTCGAGTAATCGTTCAAAGTTCAACCCAGTGTTGCCACATTTTCATATGTACTGAAAGGGTAAAAATTTTTCTCATCTGTACTATTTCTTCCGAAAATCTGTACCAAAATCTGTACCTGTAAATTTTGTGTTGCATGGAAGGTTTACTTTTGTTAACTTTAAAAAAGTTACAGAAGTTGTAAGTTATTCATTTAGTTAATGTTAATACATATTTTAATCGAATTTGGAATTTGTTTTCAAGAAGGAAAGCAGGACAACAGCAACGTCTGCATCAAAACACAGGTTGACCCTTCGCAGCTAGCTTTACAGAATACAGTGATCACCCGATTATATCTCACTCTGATGATTTTTGGCGTGATAAAATAGGGAAAGTGATAAAATCGGGAAATTTTTAAAATTTAATTTTTTTTTATTGAAGATGTTAAATCAATAACTAAATACGTAAAATCAGCGATTTTGATTTTTTTTTTGGAAAATTTATCTGTACAAACATATGAAAAAAGCTGCAAAAGATAGAGAAAAGTTGTCAAGGGATGAATTTGAGAAAACTGTCTGAGCTTTTATAAAAAATATTTAAAAAATTCAATTTGATATCCTGTACAAAAATTTCAAAAACAAAAAGTGACTATAAAAAAACCGATAATCACTATTTTTTTAAACATTTTTTTAGATAGATAATTCAGTTGCCTAAAACTTTTCTGAATAAACCTAAATAAATAAAAAACCTAAAAAAATCGATGTAAAGTTGCGAATAAATTACAATTAAATTTTTTATTCGTTCATGTTTTTGTTTGAATTGGTAAAATGAATTACTTGCTTTTTTGTAGCGCAGTACCATAAGCAAAATATTAGATGTTCTCACAACACTAAACTTTACCGAAGACAGCATGCTGATATCTCTCACATATTTCAACCAGAAAAATCTTAAAATGTAAATAACGATTTTTAATGTCTTCTCATAGAAAACTTTATGTTGCTTGCAATATGTAAGAGATAGAAACATAATGTCTTCTGTAAAGTTTCTTGTTTTGAGATCACCTAATACTTTTCCTAAGACACCAAGCGTTTATCTTTATCTAATGAAAAAGTAAATATTCTATCTCACTTTTAGGAGGATTGATCACCCAGCTTTCTACATCAAAAGATGCGTTTTCAAATATTATGAAACTTCTCCGAACATATTATACGGTTATAATAAACATTTGTATCACTATTCAATTATTCGCACGATAACAGCAAAATGTAACATTGTGCATCGGTTTAATTTTTAATGTAAACTGCATCCAGAATGATACACAGAATTATGAAAAATATCTTAAATATTGAAGCGTAATAGAGAATCAGTTCACTCTGACATTTTTTTGATAAAATGTTTTATGATGATAAAATCGGGTGAAAAATGTGATAAAATCGGGTACAGATATAATCGGGTGATTACTGTAGTTGGTTTTGTTTTATTTTCCAAGTGATGCACCTCAAGTGATTTCAAGTGTACCGAAAAAAATCAGTTTAATTAATTGACCCTTTAAAAAATCTGTACCAATCTGTACCTGTTGACAAAAATCTGTAATCAGTACCATACATGATCTGTACCAGAAAAAAAAAACTGTGTCTTTCCAGCTAAATCTGTACCTGTGACAACACTGGTTCAACCACCTCGTATGTTTTTGCAAGCTGCTACAGATAATTTTTGTTTACAATATATAACCCTTTCGGTTATCCCATGACGATTAGAGAATACTGTGAATCGAAAATATCGGTCGCAATCCCATTATAGTCAACCAGGGTCTGCTGCAATTTCTCTTTAATTCTAAATGCAGTTAGTTTGTTATGAGAAAAACCTTTCAGGTTGTGTTTTCAATTTGATCCCGTTAGGCGTTAAAATAACAGGAATTATAACAAAAATGATTCTACTAGTATCAAACCCTTATACTTTGTAACAAACGTATCAACTTTCAAAAGCTTTTTAAAGCACCTGAATGACCAAGTAGTTAAAAGGTGCCTAATAAACAAAAAAACTTATTAATTATTACTCATTTTTCCCCATATTTCATTATTTGCGTTTTCTCGTGGATAGGTTTAAATTTTGTTTTTCCTTTCAAAATCTTTGGTCGACAGTCCAGTGTGTCGAACCAAAAAAAAAAAACAACAAAAAATAATATTGTATCAAATTTAAAGTTCCGTTATATCGAGTTATGTTGTATAATCATTTTTTTTAGTATGCGTTTTGTTTTATGTGGACTCAAAAATGGAACCAAAATATATGTTGCATCGTGATAACATTGAGTTACATTAAGGTTGCGTTATATCGAGGTATAACAGTAAATGGATGGCTGTTGAATAAAATATACGTTCTACTCTCGCAGTGAAGCTGTACGTTAAGCAAATTCAAGTAAGAATTTCGACGACACGGAATCCTGAGACATTAAAGAAAAACTTTGTTTAAGGGGAAACCCTACTCTGGAAGGTTGAAAACTAATGAATTTTTGTAATCTTTTTTTCGGATCTTCAGAGAAAGGTGAAGTGTTCGGGTATTTTGGCTATTTATTAGGGTATGTTTGAAGATGTATTTTGCATATCGTGGATTTAAGTGAAAATTATGCTGTTGACAGCATTTTTCACAAAACCATGTTTTTTCAACTGGTGGTACGTTTTTCTCAGCATCTACTGAACCGATTTGGCTGAAAATTATTTTTGGGAAGTAAAAATGTATTATCTAACTTGTTACACAGTCGTTTTTCGATATCTAAATTTCTCAACGTTTTATGAATAAGTTATTTTTCATGAAAAAATATTATAAAAAAAATTTCAGCCAAATCGGTTCAGTAGATGCTGAGAAAAAAGCACCACTAGTTGAAAAACACGGTTTCGAGAGAAACGCTGCCAACAGCGTAATACTCAGTATATTTGAATCCAAAATATGCAAAATATATTTTCAAATATACCTTAATCAATAGCCAAAGTACCCGAACACATCACTTCACTTTAAACATCCAAAAAAAATTACGAAAATTCTTTTCTTCAACTTTCCAGAGTAGGGTCCCTCCTTTATAAACCGGACTGAAATCGTTTTTCGGCAATTCTGAGCTTAATTTGAAATCACTTACTATTTCGACCTTTTTTGGCCTTTAGAAGGGTTTTTCGGTCATTCTGAGCCTTATTTGGTATCTGTTTCTATTTTGGACTTTACTGTCCTTCAAAAGGGCTCTTCGGCCATTCTGAGCTTAATTTAGGATCATGTTTTGTTTTGAATTTTCTGGCCTTTAGAAGGGGTTTCGGCCTTTCTGAGCCTAATTTGAGATCATTTTCTATTTTAGCCTCTTCTGGCCTTTGAAAGAGTTTTGCGGCGATTCTGAGCCGGTATTATAACCTATTTCGGCCTTTTCTGGCCTTCTTAAGGACTTTTCGGCTGTTCTGTGTTTAATTTGGGATCATTTTCTATTTTGGCTCAAGGAGGATTTTTCGGCTATTCTGAGCCTTATTTGAGATCATTTTCTAGGTAAGCTTTTTCTGGTCTTTAAAAGGGATTTCGGCCATTTTGAGTTCAATTTGGGATCATTTTTGTTTTCGGCCTTTTCCGGTCTTTAAAAGGGCTTTTTGGCCAATCTGAACTTAATTTGGGATCAATTTCTATTTCGGCCTTAAGAAGGACTTTTCGGCCATTTTGTGCTTAATTTGGGATCATTTTCTATTTTGGCTTTTCTGGCCTTTAGGAGGATTTTTCGGCCTTTTCTGGCCTTATAAAGGACTTTTCGGCCATCCTGAGCTTCATTCGGGATCATTTTCTACTTCGACCATTTCTGGCCTTTAGACGGAATTTTCGGCCATTCTAAGCTTAATTTGGGATCATTTTTCATTTGGCCTTTTCTGGTTTTTAAAGGGATTTTCTGGTCATTCTGAACTTAATTTGGGATCAATTTCTATTTCGGCCTTAAGAAGGACTTTTCGGCCATTTTGTGCTTTATTTGGGATCATTTTCTATTTTGGCTTTTCTGGCCTTTAGGGGGATTTTTTGGCCATATTCTGTTTCGGCCTTTTCTGGCCTTAAGAAGGACTTTTCGGCCTTTCTGAGCTTCATTCGGGATCATTTTCTACCTCGACCTTTTCTGGCCTTTAGACGGACTTTTCAGCCATTCTAGGCTTAATTTGGGATCATTTTTCATTTGGCCTTTTCCGGTATTTAAAAGGACTTATCGGCCAATCTGTGCTTAATTTAAGATTGTTTTCTATTTCGGTCTTTTCCGGTCTTTGAAAGAACTGTGCTTAATATAAGATTGTTTTCTATTTCGGTCTTTGAAAGAACTTTTCGGTCATTCTGAGCTTAAGTTGGATCATTTTCTATTTCGGCCTTTTCCGGTCTTTAAAAGGTCTTTTTGGCCATTCTGAACTTAATTTGGGATCAATTTCTATTTCGGCCTCAAGAAGGACTTTTCGGCCATTTTGTGCTTAATTTGGGATCATTTTCTATTTTGGCTTTTCAGGCCTTTAGGAGGATTTTTTGGCCATATTCTGTTTCGGCCTTCTCTGGCCTTAAGAAGGACTTTTCGACCATCCTGAGCTTCATTCGGGATCATTTTCTACTTCGACCTTTTCTGGTCTTTAGACGGACTTTTCGGCCATTCTAAGCTTAATTTTGGATCATTTTTCATTTGGCCTTTTCTGGTTTTTAAAAGGGTTTTTCGGCCAATCTGAGCTTAATTTAAGATCGTTTTCTATTTCGGTCTTTTCCGGACTTTGAAAGAACTTTTCGGTCTTCGGTCTTTCGGTTTTCTGGCCTTTAGGAGGATTTTTCGGCCATATTCTGTTTCATTCTTTTCTGGCCTTAAGAAAAACTTTTCGGCCATCCTGAGCTATATTCGGGATCATTTACTATTTTGGCCTGCTCTGGTTTTTAAAAGGGCTTTTCGGCCATTCTGAGTTTAATTTGGGATTATTTTCAATTTTGGCCTTTTATGGCCTTTAGAAGGGGTTTCCGGCCATTTTGAGCTCAATTCGGAATCATTTTCTATTTCGGCCTTTTCTGGTCTTTAGAAGGGATTTACGACCATTTTGAGCTCAATTTGGGATCTTTCTCTATTTCGGCCTTTTCTGGTCTTCTTTTGGCGATTTTTAGCTTGATTTGGGACAGGGGGGACTCGTGACTTTTGAACCTGTTCAATTATAAATTCAAAAAATCACAGTTTGGGGAAGTAATCATAATCATGTCCGCGAAAAAACGCAAGTTACTTCTTTTTGTTACTTTTAAAAAATAACACTAAAAAAAGATATAAATAATAATTTGGATTTGAAATTAATTTCTTGCCTGGCGTCCCCGTGTTCAATGCACAGGTTGCACCTATGGACGAGACGCCCCTGATTTGGGATCACTTACTATTTCGTCCTTTTACGACCTTTAGAAGGGGTTTTCGACTATTCGGAGCTCAATTTGGGATCATTATATATTTTGGTTTGTTCTAGCCTAATTTAAAAGGGCTTTTCGGCAATTCTGATCTTCATTTGGGATCATTTTCTATTTTGTCTTCTTCGGCCATTCTAAGCTCAACTTGGGATCATTTTCTATTTCGGCCTTTTCTGGCCATTAGAAAGGGTTTTCGACCATTTTGAGCTAAATTTCGGATCACTTTCCATCTCGACCTTTTCAGGCCTTTAGAAGGGTTTTCGGCCATTCTGAGCTTAATTTAATTTTCTATTTTAGCCCTTTCTGGCCATTAGGAACATTTTGCGACCATTTTGAGCCTAATGTGGAATCACTTTCTATTTCGACCTGTTCTGACCTTTAGAAGGGGTTTTCGGCCATTTTTATCTAAATTTGGGATCATTTCTATTTTGCCTTTAGAAGGGGTTTTCGACCATTCTGAGCTCATTCTCTATTTCGGCCTTTTCTGGTCTTCTTTCGACCATTCTTAGCTTAATTTGGGATCATTTTCTATTTTGACCTTTTACGGCCAGAAAGTTTTTTCGGACATTCTGATATTAGTTTGGGATCATTTTTTTTTATTTCGGCCTTTTCTGGCCTTTAGAAGGGTTCTTCGACCATTCTGAGCTCAATTTGGAATCATTTTCTAATACGGCCTTTTCTGGCCTTTAAAAGGGCTTTTCGGCAATTCTGAGCTTAATTTGGGATCATTTTTTACTTTGACTTTTTCTGGCCTTCAGAAGGAGTTTTCGTCCATTCTAAGATTAATTTGAGATCATTATCTATTGTGGCCTTTTCTGGCCTTCAGGAGGTATATTTCGGTCACTCTTAGCTTAATTTGGAATCATTTTCTGTTGTGGCTTTTTCTTAAATGGCTTTTCGGGAATTCTGATTTTAATTTGGGATCATTTTCTATTTTGTCTTTTTCTGATTTGAGAAGGGCTTTTCGGTGATTCTGAGCTTATTTTAGGACCATTTTCTATTGCAGCCTTTTCTGGCCTTTAGAATGGGTTTTCAGCCATTTTGAGCTAAATTCGGGAGGGTTTTCAGTGATTCTGAGCTCAATTTGGAATTATTTTCTACTTTAGCCTTTCCTGACCTTTGGGCTACTGACATACTGAGGCGTCAAATGAAGCGAAGCGTTGAGCGTATTAGAAGCAAAATAAACAGGAGCGTTGGGTGAAGCTTCCTATGACATACTGTAGCGAGCGTCGCAAATGCGTTGTGTTGTCATATTCCTAGATTCCAACAGCGGTTTCGTTTAAAGGAAATATGAATTCGTCCAATAAAGATGTGTTTGCTTCTTCAAGCACGGTAAAACACGTTTTTAGTAAACATAGAGATTTTTTTTATGAATTTAAATAATGTTTCTGAAGTCAGTTGCGCTACAGACGAAGTAAAAAATATAAGAAATTATTCTAAATTTTAAACCCGCTGACCCTGAGTAACGTCGGCTGGCGTTTCGCGACTAAAGAAGTTCAGTATGTTAGGCATGCAATATCAATCAAAAATACCAGTGTTATTTCCCTGAAGACCTGAAAGTTTTTCCCGATATTTTCTATATTTAAGACCAAAATAAAGCGAATATAAAGCACCTGGCGATATCAGGTTTATTCTGAACTTGGTATTACTGCACTAACATTTATTAAACATTTTAACATTTTGTAAACGAAAATGTATTCTATTGGCTTTTTTTTCAATTACCAAACCAAAACAAAGCAAATGTAAAGCACTTGCGATGAAAGATTTTGTCTGAACAAGGTGTTACCGCGTAGAAGGGGTCTTCGTTCTGTTTCGCCGCCTCTATCGACGCGTCGTTGCCGCTTGAGTATGACCGGTTTGAGCGTTTCATATAGACGTTCGAAGAAGTAGCTCGGACGCTTTTGCGACGCATCTTGCTTCGCTTCATTTGACGCCTCAGTATGTCATTAGCCTTAGAAGCACCTTTCGACGATTCTGAGCGTTATTAGAGATAATTTTCTATTTCGGACTTTTCTGGTGTTTGAAGGAATTTTCTAACCACCTTGAATATTAATAATTTTATTTTTGTAAAATTGGTCAACAAATCGATTGGTGAGGGTTGCATTTTGTGCAGGGCACCCTATATTTGCGTATTTTTGGAAATATAGACTCTTTCCCGTGGCCTACACAGGATGAAACTATCACCAATCGGATTATTGACAAATTTCACATGAGAAATGCTATATTTTAGGTTGCCAGCCGAGCGGCTTCTAATTAGTGGGAGTTCTGGTTCATTTTTTTCAGTGTGCGTTGATATGTGCAGTCATTCAAGCTAAGCTAAGCTGAAATACTGCGATTGTGGAGAGAGAGCTTATTGCCAAATAATGCGAGAAATGGTTAGCTTGTTAAAAAGACGCAGATCCACGGTTCAGTGTATTATTAAACGGTTTGTTGAAAAAAAAATGGATCATCGACTTACCATGGAACTTAAACAGAACAAAGTCGACCCCGCAGGATGAACGATTAGTTATGAGAAAAATATAAAATTTAAAAAAAAGTAGTTGATATCGCGAAAGAATTAAATCAACGCAATGTTATAGAGAAAAAATTCAGAAACGGTCCGTAACGTACTGAGGAGGAATAATTTTAACACACGAATACCGAGGAAAAACTATTCATTAGTCAAAAAAGCAGGGTGTATGTCTGCTAATGGTGTTGGCGATTTGGTTTTCACCGATGGTATAATGAACCAAACTGCATGCTACTTTATAGTTGTTTGAAAGTGATAAATACTCCACCAAAATCTCCAGGCATCAATCCTATTGAAAACCTATGAGCATATCTAAATCAAAATATTAGAGACCACCAGATTCTCAATGAAAATAATCTCGAAAAACATTCACAGGATAAGTGGAATAAAATCCCAACTGAATACACCAAAAAGCTGGTTGAAAGTGTTCCAAAACAGCTAGAAGCTGTGACGAAAAGCAAAGGTTACCATGCCATAATTCCGTCTATTTACAAAGGCTTCGAAAGTTACTGTTAATGGTGTACGAATATAAATTTGAGTAAATATTGCTGTATGAATCGGTTCATAACAATTTTCAGGGAATGAGAAATCATTTTCCCAGAACCATAAATCACGTATGGTAGCTCACATTTGCTTTATATTCGAACTAGAACAGTCCATTTGAAAAAAATTCTTTTGGAAAAATTGTTGAAAGAAAGTTGCATGGCGGTGTACGAATTAGAGTTTGTATAGTAAGTACCATGTTCAGCTAGGTAAATCCCAGTTTGACTCAAGTTACTTAAAATGTCTTTCAATACATTTATTTCGAATGTCTTCTAATTATTCGATGAAAAAAAAAATTCCTGTCAATTTGAGAAATGTTGAAGTCCTTGTAATTTGTTGACTCTGGAACCATTCCATTTAACATAATAAAGATCAGCTGGCACACGCTTAGTAATCTAACTGTTTCAACGAAACCAGTTCGTTTATTCATTTGTCGCTCGTCATTCCGCCCATGCATTCGCGCGGTCATCCATATTAATCATTGAGGTGTGCGTTGTTATTGCCTCACACTGCGTCCAGACAAACCCCTTCTGGCGGTAAAAGGCTATGTCGGGCACAGTAATCGGAAAATAATGTGGTAAAAAAAAGAAATATGTGGTTTATGCGCCCAGCTTGAAAAGTAAGTCAGGTCGGCACCGGGACGCTTTTTCGTTGGCGGTTTGTTGGAACTTGTCGATCATGAACGATGGATGAATGCATTGCTGCTGGTGAGTCTCGACTGTCAGACAGTCTTCTGAAAGCTATCCGGATGGGAGCGGGCGGGGTAAAGGGCGGGAAAAACGTGCTGCGGCAACCACCGAAAGTGGGTTAAATACTCTCCTTTCGCTGAATGATAAACGTGCTGGACGAGAGCCGTACGAAGGGTACCGACTAGCGTACTCGTTTCTAACCGCAAAGAGTGCCGAGTGGCTCGGTGAAAGATCTGTTTAATATACAAAACGCGCTGCCAACCGTCAGAGGATGCGGATAAACTCACGCACGAACGCACGTACCAGAAAAGCCTGGAAAACGGGCGGAAGTGTGGGAGGAGACGGGCGGATTAGTGTCGGTGGTATGCGCTATCGGCTTGCTAGCTGGAATTTCAAGAAGGCCCCCCCCCCATGGGAGCCAGAGATGCGGAGTCGCAGAATAAAATGCAGCAACAGCCGCCCGAACAGCATCCGACGGGAATATACACTGGAACTGTTTACATCAGTATCAATATTTGATCAACATACACGCGGGGCCAATGCGTTCGCTAGTTCGTTTGTTGTGTTACTTTGTTTTGCAGCCCTTTTCCACCTCTGATCTGGGGGGCAGTCGGGACGTGTGCCAGGAGGAAGACTCAAAGTTGCATTCCTTTATTACAGTGGGGGAAAAATCCTAATTTGGAAACTGCACTTTTTCAACATTGCAACTCCAACAATAGTTTTGAAATTAATATTGTAGCATATTTTTGGAATTAATTCCCTTCACTACAGTCTTCAAATGATCTAAAGTTGACCAATAATTATTCTCATTTGACGCACCGTGCTGATAACAGCAAGCGTAAGTCGTTAAAGAGTAATCGCAGCGCCATCCCCAGCCGTCTTCACGCTACTTCATGTGTTCAGTTCTCCTCATTTAAATAGTAAGCATCTAAACGTACGACGCCCTTTGCCTGCTGCTGCGGGTCCAGTTCTGGGTTTTCGTAGGCCTCTTGCCAGGCAGCGACAGCGTGCCCTATCGATGGATGATGGTAATGATGCTGACAGCGATGATGGGGCATGCATGCAGCTTCCAGCGCCCCGCTCTGTGTTGTCTGTTCACTCTGTTGCCACAAGGCCTCCCATAGCTCAAGATGTGTGTGCGCGGTGATTCGGTTAAAAAATGTGTGGAATGTTAAAAGTGTTTCCGGTTGTCATAAAAAGAGGGGCGCCATTTTTTACTCCATTGATGTTTACACCTCGCGGCGTGGCGTTTGGCATATTTTTACGTTTAGTTAGCTTCATACGAACTCGTTTATGTGGCTTCTTGGGGCTTGCTTGTTTGTTTGTATTTCATGCAAGAAGAAGAATCGCAGCCACTAGACAGACGCCGAAATATCGGGAATAGATTGTGTGCAGCAGCAAACGCGTCCTTTTTGCTCTTCTCGATGTGGTTCTGCCAATAATGAATGGATTTCGATTATTGGAAACTTCCCGCTTATCGCTCCGTATCAGCGGTCTGCCTGACGTGACCGGATGGCTTCTGGGTAAAGTGTAGCGCCAGCAGTTGACGTCAGCATGGATTCATGAATGAACAGCCACTTTATAGACGTCGCGCGTTCGCGATTGTGGAGACCTCGTAATGCGCAGTCAATGAAAAGATGATTGTCGCTTCGAACTTTTAAATCGCCCCTTGATTAATCGTATGTTTCCTATCGTAACATCAGTGAGAATGAGATTTTGGTATGTAATATACTTCAGGTTGAGTGCTTTTTTTGTCATGTAAACATTAGGGTAGAATATGACCGATTATTTTAACATACTCTCTATTTTTCAACCCGAATCGGCAGATTCAGATTAAATCTTTATTACTCCAGCTGTCTCAGTGTAAATTAATTCGTATGAAAAATAATTAGGTTATTGTTGTGATTTATGAATTTGATTTATTAGCATTTATAAACCAAAAATCATAGAAAAATATTGATTTTGGCCACAAACTTGAGGACCCAAACTAATTCTCAAGAAATCGACAGACACCGATTTCAGGCGGGACTTATTGGAACAATTAGGTATAATTTCCCACAGCTGTGCAAGACTGTGCCCGGCCCTCGTCGATAAAATTTGGCGAACTTTTCCCAAGCGTGCAATTTTAGCTCATGACCGAATAATGAAAACATAACAAATGTCCGTAATAAATCTCCGACCCTTCCAATAACTCATAGCACCTTCAACCACGCCGAACAATGGGAAAGAAATCGAAACAGGCCCAGCGCCATTAGCGAATCAAATTTGCAAGATACATGCGCTCCTTTCTTCCACCCTCTTACCTCTCCCCTTCGGCAGGCACTGTAGTGCGCTAATTTTTCTTCCAATCAGAAGGACACTAGACCCTGCACATGCCGTTGCACCTTTTGCATCGGTTGATGTATTGAAAAAGCACCTCTGAATCCGCACTCGCACTTCTCCCCCCGCTGCCCCGTATCCGCTGCTAGCTCACAATTCATCTGTAAATTTGGTTTGTTGTAAGGAGGCGCAAAAAATAAGATTACAATCGTTGGAAATTATACCCAAAATAAGAAAATTTCGGAATCCCTTTCGCCGGACCACGAAGCAAGCAAGCACATAACCCAATAGGACAGGACCACGCGGCTGCAAACCGACCATAATGCATTACTGCACATCTGCATCGCCGAGCAGAAATCTTTACGGGGATCTTCTCGCAGGAGGCTTCACTCCGTGCGTCTTTTGTTAGTTTTTCCTTCGGTTTCTCTTCAATTGAAATTTGCAAAAAAAAAAAGTAAAACCAACAGCTTCACCTTCCTTTTCGCTTCTTCTCTCTGTCTACCGTTTTGAGAAAACACCTTGTGTGTGCGATCGTGATCCTTTTCATCAGCCGTCTAAGGAAAGAATCGACCAAAAATCGGAGAAAGCTGCAACTCTATCGAGAACGTTTCGCAGACGGGAAAAAAGCGAACCCCAAACGGAATACGGTTTGGCTTCATTAGTTCTTTTATTGTTACCGAGGGCCACCATGTGCCTTGCCGGGCCATCATCGGGTTGAAGTGGTGTAGAGTGGCACGAATGCCTACCCGCAAGTCGAATCCCGGAAAGGTGCTGTCAATCTTAATCGAAAATTACATCCAATTCGGTTTCTGAGCAGCATTATAGAATAGAAATTTTGTTGATTTTTAATGCCATACTTTCTTTGGGGACTCGGGAAAAAGAGTGCCAAAATTTCACAAATAGACATGATTTGGAATACGATTCTAGAAATTATCACGATCAAGATAAATTGCAAAACCACGTTCTCAAAACACCTCTTATATCGACCGAATCACACTACGTGGATGTGTTTAGTTCTCACAATCAAATCTATAATATGTTGATGTCCTGCAAGTAAAGCGTATTTGAAGATGATGCATTATTTCATCTTTCGATAAATTGCTATTTTTTATCTGGTCTCTGGGCTTTAGGGACAATTTTACGCAATGCTTAAAAAACTGGCTATACTCAAAAAACCCTCACCTAACTTATTAGTTGCTTGTTTCGTAATTTTCGAGGAGATGCTGTTAAAAGCTAATTTTGTTTCCAATTAGATAGTTTCATCGAATTCCTCGGAAAATTTTACGTGAGAAATACTTATCACTCCGTGGTAATATGAGCCTATCTCGAGATATCATATTTTATTAATTTAAAATAATTACGAAATTTGAAACTATTATCGAAAAAAAAAATTATCTTGAGATTGGCTCATATTCAAAAATTTGGAAAATAAAATATTTATATCTCTACGACGAGTACTGCACCAAGTATGAAGCTGTTTCTTCTACTTTTTCATCATCAGTTGGACATGTCCTGTTGATGGGCAATATCATGCACGAAACCGGTCGACTCAAAAGGTAAATTTTACATCCTTCTTTCGTTTGTAAGAACCATTTTGTCCCGTGATACGTCGCGTGTTATGTTGTGTGTATCACTGTTCTTACGTTGCACAACTCACCTATCAAAAATTTTCGAACGTCTCACGTCTATAAATTATAAGAAAGATTAATTACGAAATTTACAGCTTTTTTCGTAAAAATGTTACATCTCAAGATTGGCTCATATTACCTCCGGGCGCTAAGTGTACTTATGTAAAATTTTCCGAGAAATACGATGAAACTATCAAACTCAAAACTAAACTGGCTACACATGCCGTAGAATGCAAATTTAGTTTTTGAATAAAAATCCTACAAGGTATACAGCCCTAGGGTTGTATGAAATGGTGACGTGAGACTAAACACTGTAATTACTGCAATTACAGACACAATAAGGCGGCATCCACAAATTACGTAACGCTCATAGGGGGGAGGGGGGGGGTATCCTTGAGCGTTACGATTTGTTACACAGGGGAGGGGGAGAGGTGAGTTAATCGTTACGTAACGAGAAATCTCTGGAGGGATTCTCCAAAAACGAGCATTTTTATCAAAGAAATCCTTCTGCAACGTTACGTTATTTTTATGTGGGGGTAGGTTTTGACGTTACGTTTCGTTACATATGGGGGGTGGGGGTCCAAAAATCGGGTTTTTTGCGTTACGTAATTTATGGATGTCGCCTAAATACGTATTTTAATTCTCAGCCTCCTCTTCATTTTTCCAGAACTATATTTATTTAAACTCGAAAAAACTTCATTTACACTTGGTGATGTTGTGCCTGTAGTGTTTTTTTTTTGTGCAAACAACATTTAACAATTACAACGAAGTTAAAGTTTGAAAAGATTCATTTTTGTTTCTTGCTCTACAAGTTTGTTTCATTTGCCAACAATAACATTCACTGTACTACGAGGGCAGCTAATATAAGTATTTCTTTTATTTATAAGGTTAAAAATTGAAAAAAATCTAACGATGTTGAAATGTAAACAAAAGATTCTGAATAGATCCTTTCTTTTGTTGGGTTTCAGTTACCGCGACCATAAATTAGATCTATTGTAGCATAAAAAATAATTCACTAACACTCGCCGGCTCTTACTTTTCTATGAATCAGTATTTTTAGGAACTTACGCGTTCGATATTATGTCGGTCACGATTATTTAGTGAATATCGAAAATAAAAAATAAATAAAAATAACTTATAACCGTTGCGAAAATGTTCAATTCTTGTTGAGTAATTCAAGGTTTTCATGGTAATCATATTCATGAGATAAACTTCCAATCACCATCAGTAGCAGCATTGCAGTTTTGGTTGCACGCGAAAAGAAGACGTGCCCGCTGCAATGATAGACGACGAGAAACTAGCGGCGTTCTGCTCCACATATACTCTACGGTACTGATGCTTTTACCAGCATGTTTTCTTTCAAGACATCAGTTTCTTTTAAGCTCTAACAGCAGGTTTAGAAATTGTTCAAGGGGTTGTTTCAAACTTTTTGAAAAACTTTTACCTTCGAGACATCAAATTTGCTAAGTGCATGGAAGCAAACATGAATTGACCTATTGGAACAATTTTTTTTGATATTGATACAGAGAATATCACAAGGAATGGTTGGTGTCCATTGATGTCGTCTGTGCTAGGAATGCTCGCTTGTGATTGGGTCATTGTTTGTGTAAATTTGTCCCTGACACTTTTTTATCGATTTTTACCGCTTTGCAATGAAAAAATAATTGTAATTAGCGTATTACAAAATTTTTCAACATTTTGTCTATCCATCAACATATTGGTTATTGTTATCCATCATGTGGTTATGCTGTTATTATCGTTTGAAATATGAAGCAACATTTGCCAGTTTCATTTCCAATTTTACAGAGTGCATACCAATATAGAAAACAAAGACGTAGTCCCACGTCAAAATAATTTATTTGGTACCACTTCCCGTAAAAAAATATTTTTCTGGATTCCTTACTTTTTTTTTCAACAATCTCCTATTACTATTTTTCGGATGTCTTACGTCTATAAATTTTAGGTAATAAAAGAAAGTGCTTTTGACAAAAAATCGCATTATCTTGCAACAAAGAGAGGAGTCATAAAAGCGGGGGTTATTCCAATCGACACTAAAATAGGGATTTTTCCAGAGTGACACTAGATGAATAATTGCCCCAAATTTGAGCAAAATCTGAGATGGTCGGGTCCAAGTTTGTGCTCTTTCGTGGTCACTTGACCCATATGACGATAAAATCGGATGAGAAAGGTTGTAAAATCGGGTGAATATTGTACTGTTTTTTTTTTAATGAAATTGTCCCTAATGAAAAGCAGTAACTTTTTTTCAATGGAGACGCATGGTGGCAGATGTATATATTTAATAACATTAGAGATTAAAAAAATCTATCTCAAATAAAAAATGAACCTTCTCTAAAATTTTACATATTACGCGAGATTTCCTGAGGAATCAAAAAAATATCGAACGACAGAGACTTCTAGGTCTTGAACCCTACAAAACAAATTACTGTGCATCGTGATTTTTGCATAGTTATTGTTATTTTCAACATAGTTTGACTTTTCCTTGAAAGGCTCAATAATTACCTTCATTTGACGTCAAAACATTCAAATACGGTCAAACGGCTCAAAAGCTACAAATGTATAGGGGTACCTGGGGTAATAAGCACCGTTGAGACAAGATGCACCCCCTTTGATTTACAATGGAGAAACATTTTAATAACAAAATAATATTTCTATTATTTGAATCTATTACGTTCGGGGCATAACGCTTCCCTTAGCTCGGGGCAAAAGGACTCTTTGTAAACAAATTTTTTGCTTACATTTCATCTCGTTTCCAGCATTGTCCGGAAGTCCAATCGGCGGTCATGGATCGTTGAACAGCTACGATCGGTGCTAGAGGCAATCAAAAACAGTGCTTCCCAAAACCATGCCGCTCGAGTGTATGGAATTCCATAGAAAACCTTTTTGCCTTTATTTATTAGATGACAAAATGAGTCGTACTGCCCCAATTTGTAGTGCGTTCTGCCCCGTAGACGGGGAGCATTTTACCTCATTTGCATGGTGCTTCTTGCCCCTTTGTATCGGTGCATTTTGCCCCAGAAAGAGTGCATTTTGCCTCGATTGACGACTTTTATTAAATTATTACACTCTATAATGTTTTGGCATCAGATGCGAGTTTGAACGAATAAATAAGAGTTTTTATATATTGATCAGTATATAACATTGGTTTTATTTCTCAGCTTTAACAAGAATATACTCTGCTTTCGTTAACTGGTGCGTTTTACCCCAGGAACCCCTAGAAATCTAAAATTCCTAGAAAAGTGCTTTTTTGGACCAGTCTATTCCAGAAGGCGGCCAAACAAAAATACGGTTCCAATTTTTTTTTTCGATAAGGAACAGCTATGGCAGTTTCGAGCATGGTCGAAGTTAAAAAAGTATAGGGTTAAAAAGGTAGGAATAGAATCGTTGTTCTATTGAATTATTTCAAAATTTCGACCTGTTAAAGCCGAGACGTATGACTATATTTTGTACAATTTTTATTGAAATTAAATGGAAATTGTTCAAATGGCAGCACAGGTCGAACTCGAATATCCAGAGTATAAAAAAATGCACTCCGGATAATCGAATTTTCCTGATGATCAAATCACAAAACTTATTCAAACTTGCAATCAACAAACCTAAAACAATTGTTGTTTTTTGCTTTTTTTTTTTTTACTTGAATGATGAAAATGGGGAAAAAAAGTAAAATCTTGAGAAACAAAGAAAATTAATTAGACATGGACTGATTTCACTTTACTCGAACATGTCCCAAACATGCCAGAAGAGACAGATATGGTAACAAATATGGTAACAAATATTCCGTAAGGAATAGAAAAGATACAATTTCAAAATTAAAATTAAAAACAAAAAGAAAAACAAAATACTCCGGATAATCGAGTCTCTGGATAATGGAGTCTCCGGATTATCGAGTCCGACCTGTTATTGAATATTCAAAAAAACATATTTTTGACATTCAAAATACCTCCTTCAATTTGTTTTTCATGAATAAGGCGGCGCATCTGCTTGAAGAAAGTAGCGAATCGTGTTTATCTGAGGGGCATGTCAAAAAAACCGCAGTTGAATCTGAATTATCTCTTCAGAGAGCAAAAAAACTGGTGTGTTCGTTCTCACACGAAAGGACATTACGTTCAATAACTACACAACCAAGCTCACTGCAGTACCTTTACCGTGTGTCTCTAAGCATATATCGAATGAGGGGAGCATCTAGGTAAAAAAATAGATTGCGTTGTTTGCTATGTATCTCGAAACTGAAACGAAAATTCTGCGTGACAGGCAGACGCATATTTGCTCTTCAAATGCTATCGAATTTATTTCTGCACTGCACACCGGGGTGTACTTATGTGTATTCTCACTAGAGTGTATCTATTTTTCTACGAGCAGCAGAAACACAGCACAAAGCAGAAGCAAAAAGTGGGGTGCGAAAAATTGGTACACGCAGTGCTCTTGCTGAGCAAGAAGTGAGCGGTTAATATTCACTCTGCTCTCCCAACATATTGAGGAAAATAATAAGCATGCTTAAAAGATAACCATTTTGTGAATCATTGGAAAAAATACCAAATAAAATAGTCTGAACTTTTTAATTTAGTCACTTTGTCATGAGCATAAATACTTTTAAATATTACATTTTCATTCTATTACTACTTGTTTATTTGTAGTCGTTCCAGATTTATAGACTCATTAGGTGGTTTTTAGTCATTTTTAGCTGTTTTCCAGAAGCCGGAAGTCATTTTCTCCGATTTCAAAATGGCATGTAAAGTCAATTTCTGGCCTCTGGACGTCATTCTGGTTCCGGAAATATCCATACTGTTGGTATTTGGTGGCTGTTTTCCAGGAATCGGAAGTCGTCATCTCGGATTTCAAAATGACATGTGGAGGTAATTTCTGTCCTTTAGACGTCGCGTTTCTCTCTTATTAACAGAAAAGGAAGAGGTGTCGAACCACCATGGATATATTTCTCACCCATAGAAAAAACCACATACCAATTTTGGTTCTACATGCTTGATTAGTTCTGCAGTTGTGTAGAAATTTGTGTTTAATTTGTATAGGACTCTCCCTTCCAGAAGACGGAGGAGTGTCGAACTAACTGGAAATATTTTTCACCTTCAGAAACCTTAACATTTCAAATTTGGTTCCATTGATTTGATTAGTTCTCTAGTTGTGCGGAAATTCGTGTGTTATTTGGAACCGCTCCCTTCCAGAATAGGGAGGGATCTCGAACTATCCTAATCACCTTTCCCGGTCCCTAAAACCCCTGTACACAAATTTTCACGCCGACCTGTTCAGTAGTTCCCAAGTCTATATGGATCAGACAGACAGAACTGCATTTTATTATATGTTTAGACTAGCCAAAAGTACCCATCGTCGGTGCTTGTGATAAAAGGTTTCAAAATGTAGAAACATTTCTCGTATTTCATATTTTCATTTTTGGCTCCTGAGAATAATCTCGGCTCCGGAAAAGTTTCTATTGATTTGGCCACTTTATATTACTTCCTTTTTTATTTCCAGAGGTCATCATCTTGTGATAGAATTGCGCCTGAAGTTGTTTTTAGGCCTCTGTGCATCATCTCGAGTCCGACAAAAAAGTGCTCTTGGCTCTAAAAATATTCGTAATCATCAATACCTTTCCAAGAAACCATTTTTCAATAACTTCTCAAAAATCAGTCGTGTTCGTGTTTCTGTGGAACTGCTCTATTGCAATTGCTGAGTTATCCCTTTATGAACAAATATGTTGGCAATGAAAGGTGTTTTCACGTTTTTAGTGCTCTTCGGAGGTTATAAACATCCAATAATAATATTTTAACTACGCTCGCGTGATTATTAATTCACAATGTGGAAGAGAAATCTTTTATTTGATTAAATTGAATCTTTTATTTGATTAAATTGAAAAATGTATAATATGAAAATTCTCCTCTTTTCCAAGACATTCTTCATTCGCAGTTTAAAATACGATTAAAGAAATATTCGCTGCCAGCCCTTAGAAACAGTGATATTTTTTTCGGTCTGTTTATCAGACTCAAATCTCCGCAGGCAATCAGTAGCCGAGAAAGTCGGAGGCCTGATCTGAAAGTTTCCGGTTTCTAGAAATCACAAAGGAGCTTACGGCCCCGCCGAAGGAGGCAGCCAAAACATATAAATTAATATAATTTACACCTATTATTACGGCTATCCAGAATCATATCGTTTCCGGATCGTATTTCTTTGATGGGCTTCCGAGATGGAGTTTGCCAAAATAATATTTTCCCTCGTGGAAGAATGCTTCCACTTTTTTTTCCTTTTTAGCTTTATTATATGTTTGCTACTTACTGAATAGTGCAACCAGTGGAGTGTTCCTTGTTTATTCGCACAGGAAGCTGCGCAATGCTATCCGTCCGGCGGAAGGTTCCTATTATTAATATTGAGTGCACCCTGTAGCAGCTCCGAAACCGGGCACCTTTGTTGTCCACATTCTTTCGTTTCATCTTTTAACAGTCAACATTTATGTTGGCCGGAGAATCGTTTGTAACATTTGGTGCATCGAAATTGTCGCCGAGTCTAGGCGCACACATGCACAAATGCTCTATATATTTTTGCACTATTGCTGTTCGTTCGAGTCCTTCCGGATTTCCACCCCATTGTCGGATGTGTCACGCCTGTGCCCGGCTCGTAGGCAAGCGGAGAAATGTTCTCATGATCTTACCTTTCCCCGCTCGCTAAATCGGACTTAACGATCGGAGAAAGATAATGGAGATGAAAGGAGGCAAGCCCTGAGATAAATTAAATGTGCGAAATATGGGTGCGGGTATTTTCTTCCTTCGCCGAGGAAACGGCTTTCAATTTCAACGGGAATGATTTTCATTGCCAATACAATAAATATAATTAACTGGGTTGCAGGATTTCACACCAATCGTTTGATCAGAAGTGATGCTGGAGTTGGAAGCAGGAAGCTTAGGCATTAGTGCGGATTAGAAGGGAAAGAATTTCGAATGCGGGAATAATTTACCGTCGGAGTCGGTACTTCTCTCGACGTTTTGGGCGATGGGAATGTTTATTGGCAAACTATATATTTTTATGATTGATCGAAAGCAATCGGGGATTTAAAAGTCAGTGCTCTTTATTATTAGTTGTGTTTGTTACTTCTCTGTCAAGTAAATCGCTAGATAAATATGATTCCTGAAAAAATAAAGTATTCAGCGTTTCTATTTGAAAATGTAATAAAAGATTGAAGAATTGAAACCTATTCCTGTGAC
Organism: Wyeomyia smithii; assembly: GCF_029784165.1. Taxonomy (NCBI): domain Eukaryota; kingdom Metazoa; phylum Arthropoda; class Insecta; order Diptera; family Culicidae; genus Wyeomyia; species Wyeomyia smithii. The sequence continues at coordinate 31,585,493 of NC_073695.1, read as the reverse complement.
ACTGACCGAAACAATAAACAATTTAGTTAAAATGATCGTTAATATGTATTAAAAATAAAATAATACAACCGCTTCCGCTTAACTGCGACCACATTACTCCAGCCATCCACGTTATTATTCTAAGTTGGTCCAGGCCAATTGTGCCCCGAAGTTAAAAGATACATGCATTTGACAATTGTCGTGGGCTGCGTTTCCTTAGATGTCACACAAAGAGGACAAATCACAGAATTAAGTCTCTACGAACATCTTGCAGATGTTACGCCCAGATACGGTGTGGTGGTGTCGTGGTGCTACTGTTGAAGTTCTCGTTTCCTAAGGATACGCACGAATTAAGGAGAAAGATAAATAATGACAGTAATCGTTGGGAGGAGTGGAGAAGAGCTCGAGGCAGCATTGCTCATCTGCATGTTGTTGTTGTTGTTTCATTTCGTGCGTGTAGTTCTGCCTTAAGAGCTACCCATCTCACTACCATTTTCTTTCTACCAGCAAAAAAAAGATGTTCGCGGGGAGGCAGCGAGGTTCGAGTGCGTTTGAACCATTATCGGTGAAAATTTCAGCCCTTGAACTGAGTCAAATGGATTCATCCGGCTGCTGCTTGTCGCATGCCACCACACATTTCCGATATTGTTGACAGGAAGAAATTTTTCGGTTGATGGCGTGTTGGCAGATCAAGGCGAGAGGTAAGGAATTTCACTGGAAGCAGCATTTCCTCATTAGGGCATTCGAGATGCGGAAGAACATGAGCGTGGTGTCTAGATTTTTTCGGTGCTTTGCGGTCGAGGGTCGGCATGAAAATTAAGACAACATCGTGTGCGTACTGATTATCATTTATCATGTTTTTCCCTTGCGCTAACGATCTAGAAGACAAATTGTTCTACTATTTCCAACGGATGTACAGCCTGTGTAGTTTCGAATTAAGGTCGTGCGATTCGAGTGGATAATATTTGCTGCATTTTGTTTTATTTTATTTATAATTCTCAATAAGTAATAGCCATTGTATAAGTACTAAAGCAAGCTCGCGACGAATTACTGATTTACTTGCATTCAATTTAAATTGTTATTCCATGTTTTTTTTTCTCGAAGAAAAATGTTTTCTAGAATACAAATTTGTTTGACATGAAAAAGTTTCTGCTGAAAAAAGCGATTTTTACTTGAGAGTACCCACTTTAACTTGTTCAGAAGAGTTTTAGGCAACAAAATTGCCTATCTAAAAAAAAATTTTCAAAAAAATAAGATGACAGATTTTTAAATCAGTTTTTATTATAAATTTTTAAATAGATTCCAATTTTTTTTTCAATATTTTTATATAAAAGTATAAACATTTCCCTGAAAGTTATCCCTTGACAACTGATTTTTTTAGAAAATACTTGTTGGGGTCCAAATACCCGTGAAAAAGTCGTGTGTCCTCTAGTCCAGAGTACAGAAAAAAGTTTAATTCAAATCAAAAATAATAATTTAGTATAAGTATTTCTGAATCACATTTCTTCTCGTATTTTTGTACTTTTTTTTATTGATACTGAGCTTAATTTTCAGTTTTTTACTTCTAGCGATTTCAGAGGCGTATATTAGCAGTTTTTGACTTAATTCCGCCCAAAATGTGTTATTTCAAAGCTATTCTTATTGTAAAAGGAGTAAAAAATTAATATTAAAGTTCATTTTAGTCAACTAAATATCCTACCCTTCACTGGACAAAACATGGATCGCGAAATGCTTCTCCACTTACCTGTAAAGAGAATAAAAATAAACATTTTTCATTATTATTTCATCTCATAGTCATGCTAGAAAGTACGAGCTACAATTGCAGACCAGGCAACTAATTAAACTGTAACATGGAACCTCCAAACACATAAACTGTCAACCAACCTTTCGCCTGTCCCAAATAATCGTACGCTCCTGTCAATCGAAACGAAATATACACCAAAAGACGAACGGACAGTAATCATTTAAATTAAAAGTAAAGATACTGATCATAAGGTTGACTGCCGGGGCTTCGATACTGCCAGCAAACGAAACTCCTAAGGATGATACACTCGTTTAGGATCGAAAGCCGATCTCCCGCATCACCCGCAACTGCCTACAGCACCCCGCACGCGCGCGCGTCCGTCCGTGCAAAAAGGAAAAGATCCATCGCAACACCTGTCCCCGGTGTGTATGTTTCCATTACAACATCCGCAGAACGGTTTAACTCATGCCGGAGTCTCCCCACCATTTCGCAATACAAGCTGCGTCCGAAATCGGCTCCGGCACGAGCCAAGATAATTTATTTCTCGATAAAAATTTCTCCCCCAGCGTTTGTTCCGCAGCAGCAGCACCAACTCATCTTCTTCGACGGACGCACCGAGGTACCTGCCACTGCCAAAGGGACCCTGGGCTGGCAGTTCGTTAGTGCAAAAAATACGACCAGCTGGTCAGTCAGCCCAGGAGTGCGTCGCTGGCGTCGCGTGCCTCCTTTTCCTCACTTTTTCGACGACAGTTTGGGGGTTATACAATTTTCGAGGATGGCGTGAAAGTCAGGGCTTGTTTTGGAAGAACTAATTCGGGAAACTGTTATCATCGGCTAGGTTTTAAATTTTCTTTTATGTTATTAGTTTAATAAAAATGATTTACGAAGGCTCTGAATGTGTACTTAGTTAAAAAACACCGTTTCAGGTTTCAGGAACGTTTCATCAACTTTCGAAACAGTTCATTATCAACTAACTTACACATTGCAGTTGATGAAAGATTTAAGCTTCTCCTAAATCTTACGTTCTCGTTTTTTTTTTTCAGCACAGCCGAAAGGTGGACCCAAGACAAATTTGAGCCTTGGTTGGCAGTATGTTAAGAAGTGAAGGAGAGGAAAAACCACGTGCATCGAATTGCAGGATTTGCAGCTGCCGCCGCTGGTCGCTTGCACACCGGGCATGCATCCTTCTAACCGAGCATTACACCCACACAAATAAACATGCTTTAAGTGTGGCCGAACAAAGATTGATGTTAGGATATTTTGTTGGCTCTTTAAGATTAATCGTGGATTTGGGAGCGTTCGGAATCATCGAATCCAGATAGTTCAGGTTTTTTTAATAGGGGGGATGTTTTGTGATGAATTAATTATTTACTAATATTTATTCAGAATTTTTATTGTGTGTTCTGCCACAAACGGTGACATATCAACACTATTAGATATATTTTAAGCTTTATTTCATTGAAAGATTGCAATGGCTTCCGCAGTTAAGTGAATATAATTGTAGGAAAATTGTAAACCTACTTGTCAAGAAAAAAAAGGATTTTAAAATTAAACCTTAATCTAATCTTACACCTATCTTACTGACTATAAAGTGAGCTAATCGTTGTAATTGAGGATTGCAACGATTTTTGTCGGAACTAATTGATAATTTGGTTTGGCCTATTTTCTAATGTTTCCACATTAGTAAGGCTGTGTAGTTCATTCGCGCTAAACCAGCGAGAACGCTTCAATATCATTTTCAGAAGTTTGTTCTGAATCCTTTGAAGCATCTTCTTTCTGGTTGTACAACAACTTGTCCAGATGGGGACTGCATATGACATTGCTGGTCTAAATATTTGTTTGTGAATTAACAGGTTATTTTTGAGAAGAATTCTAGAATTTCTGTTGATAAGAGGATGCAAACATTTTATATATTTATTTCACTTTGTTTGGATATTCTCAATGTGCTCCTTGAAGGTGAGATTTTTATCATAAATTAGCCCTAAATATTTAACTTCAATTTAGTCAGACCAATTTAAGATTGCAAAGGTTATATATCTTTTTTAATGTTGTAACGTTGGTAAACTTGGAACGATAATTTTTAATCAACAATTTTCCATTTTTCTGAAACAGTTTTTTGTTTTAAACGATATTCATGTTTTATAAATTAATATTGATATTGGAAGCATTTTCGAGTCGTTGAAATTTCAAGTTTTGAGAAAAGTATTGGTTTTCTACTCCTTACGGAGGTATTCGACACAAACGATTTAGCAAAATAAATTCTTCGCGAACAAAATAAAAAAAAAACTTGATAGAACCAGAAAGCTTTAAAATGTCAGAAAGATTTTTTTACAGCAGTTGCTGTTTCTAATAGAATCATCTTTGATATTTTTGCGTGTAATGCGATGTTTATTGCATACTTGCTGATATCTGGCCCAATGTTCCAATTTCTATCAAAAGTCTAAAAAATACTTTCGGCAAAATAGCAGAAGGTAAAAATATCAAAAACTTAACGGAACGTTCTGATATTAAGCTTATTATTTTGGCAAGGAATAGCTGAAGCATTGTCCTAATCGTCAATCAAGCAACACTTGAGAAAGTCCCAGGTGCCAAACATAAAAAATTAAAATCCGTTGTTTCGATTCAAACTAATTTGAGAAGTCGCCACCGGATTACCACAGATCATTTTGTATCAACATGGTTATGCTCATAATTTTTAAATTTTTAAAATGACATCTGGGTTCCATTTCCGGCCTCTGAATATCTTTCCGGTTTTGGAAATAATCACATTAGGTGGTATTTGAACATTTCTGGCTGTGTGACCCAAAAGTCGGAAGTTGCCACCTTGGATTTTAATCTCTGGACTCTGAACATCATTATGGTTCCGGAAATATCCATATTCATGCATTTATATGTATGCCAGCAAACAGAACCCTGTAGGGAGCTGTAAAGGAGGGCGGGGTGCCGTTACATCCGCCTCGCCTCCGATGATAGAGCTCCCGTGAAGCGTCGAGCTCTACCGGTAAGTATCGCGGGTTGGTTACGTTATTTACGCTCGAGATGAGCCATTGATTCCAATCACGGTAATTTTTTCCTTATTGAATATCTGCACGCCAGGTGCACAATGCATCAATTCTTTCATACTTGGGGACGGCCAAACTTCAATTCCTTCTTGGCTTGTTGTCGTCCAGTATTAGCGTCCGCTGATAAGTTACTTAACCGTGTGACGAAAATCGTGAGAGCGAAGTGAGACGGGAGGAGTGTGTCCGGTCAGCGGAAAACCCTGCTCGGCCGATCGTGGTCGCTCGTTCATTATTCATATTCATTGATATTTGGCCATTTTTGGCTGTATTCCAGCAAACGGAACTCACCATCTTGGATTTCCAAATGGGGTCTGGATTCAATTTCCGGTCCTCGAATTTGGAATGACCATTTTTGGTAGAACACCAACAACCGGAAGTTGCCACTTCTGATTTCGAAATAACACCTGGTGTCGATTTTTGGCTTCTGTGCATCATCCCAAATACGGAAATACCCATTCTAGGTGATGTTTGATCATTTCCAAAAACCGAAAGTCGCTATATTGAATTTAAAATGGTGTCTGGATTTGATTTCCGATCTCTGAGCACCATTTTGGTTCATGAGATACCCTTATTAACCGGTATTTGAATATCAAAGGCTGTTCTGGGGACGATTGTACGTATTGACGTATTGAGTGATATTTGCACATTTTAGGCAGCTTCATGGGAACCAGAAGTCACCAGGGTGGATTTCAAAATGGCATATAAACTGCAAGACGCCATCTTGAAATTCAAAATGGCATCTGGGGTCGATTTTCGGCCTCTAGATACCATCCCGGCTGCAAAAAGGCTTACATTGGATCAGTGCTGCCACATTTTCATCTGTATGTTGAAGCGCAAAAAATCTTGTCACCTTGGCAAGATTTTAAAAAATCTGTATAAAAATCTTTATATGTACTGGATATCGAGGATATCTTTCTCGCAAAAAATACAATATAGATTGTTTAGCATATATCCCATGATTCATTCATGCATACGCTTACGCGTAGCATATAAATATAATAAAACCTCCGACACGCTCAACAGCCTCTGAGTTCATTTTGTTTTTTAACTATATCAAAAAGTTTTATTTGCGACCTCATGAAAATCAAAAAAATTGTATTATTTCCAGAAAATCTGTAATCTGTATATACGTAAAAATACGTGAAAAATCTGTATAAATTCAGATAAATCTGTATATGTGGCACTGCATTGGATGGTATTTGACCTTACCTTCAGCTCTCATTGGAAGAAATCTACGTTTGAAACATGTCTCGATATTTTTCAATACGTCATAAAATTGCTGCATATTAATGGGCGCGTAAGGTGTCATAAACAAATTACGTAACGCATGAAGACGGGTAGTTGCCAGGTTGCATATTCAATTTTGGATTGCAAATTCAATTCAAGTGGTCGCGTGTTAATAGTTCGCTTCACAAGGACAATTTTGAATGATAATTTATGACAAACTTGTAGTTCTTAAGTAGTACCTACTAAAAGTTTGTCGAAGAAAGCAATTCTCTATCTCTTACGTCTCAAGTGTAAGAGCCCATATTCAGCGGAATATTCAGCCAATTTTCTCGATCGATTGTGTCGTATGCCGATTTGAAATCGATGAATAGATGGAGTGTGAGCACGTTGTATTCGCGGCATTTCTACATAACCTGCCGAACCGCGACTATCTGGTCCGTGGAGGAGCGGACACCTAAGAATCCCGTTAGGTAGTGCCCCACGAACTGCTTCGCGAGTGGTGATAGTCGACGGCACAGTATTTGGGAGAGTACCTTGAGGCAGCGTTCAACAGAGTGATTGCCCGGTAATTGCAGCACTAGAGCTTGTCGCCCATCCATCGGAACTCGTTCTTTCTCCCAAATCTTGACAATGACGACAATCCACGGCTCTAGCCAGTGTTTCTCCACCTAGCTTACTAGCTTTATTCTTTTTCAGCCGGTCAATCTTCTCCTCCACCTCCAAGAAATCGGGGGCTGGAATCCTGTTGTCTTCTGCTCGTGCACCAAGATCAGTTGCCATACCGTCCTCGCACTCTGAAGTGCTGCTTCCACCTCTTAGTCACCTCACATTCGACCGTAAGGAGGTTGCCGTCCAAGCTCCTGCACATATCGGCTTGCGGCACATAGCCTTTACGGGAGCTGTACTTGTAGAACTTCCGAATGTCGTTAGCTTGGTACAGCTCTTCCATCGCTACGCGATCGCGGTTCTCTTGCTGGCGCTTCTTCCTTCGGAGGACTGAGTTTGAGGCTGTTCCGTGCCTGTCGGTATCGTTCCACGTTCGCTCTCTTACGGTGTTGCAGCATTCTCGCCCGTGCTGTGTTCTTCTTCTCGACTAACTGCTTGCATTCGTCGTCAAACCAGCCATTTCTATGATTCGGAGCCATTGTACCTAGTGGCGCTACAGCAATGTTACCTATAGCGGATCGGATACTCCTCCAGCCATCTTCAAGAGTAACTGCGCCAAGCTGCTTTTCCGTGGGTAGCACTGCCTCCAGCTGCTGCGCGTATTCCTGTGCAGCCTCGGCGTCCCGCAGTTGCTCAATATTTGGTCGTGGCGTTCGACTTCGGCGGGTGTTATACACCGTCGATAGTTTTGAGCGCATGCACACAGCTACTACGTAGTGGTCCGAAGCTATATTCGCTAAAATAGACTAAAAAAATTTTGAAAAGTCAATTTCCATTGACATAAACAACAATTAGAATGTTGTTCTCGAATTGACCATTGACTGAATTACTGAATTACGGTTAACCGAACGCGCGTTGCACGGTAAGCGGTATCGTTAATAATAGCAGGAAAACACTTCATCTTTTACGTTATTCTCTTCTATTCTCTTTCTTCAATATTAAACCGCACTCATATCTCTACTTCAACGCAACCCAGATTGAAAGTAAGGTGATGTGAGCGCGCCAAACCTTTGTTTTTTTAATCCTGTTTTGTTACGCGATAGTCATTGATTTAGGTTTCTCTCTCTCGCTCAACCTGCCTCTCTCTCTTCATTAATCTCAAAATTCACTGTTTTAATCAAAAGCGGAAGCAATTAATTTGTTGACAATTTTTAAAATGTTCGAATGTGTAATTTCAAAAGAAATTTCAATTTTCTTGACATTTTTTATATACCGTGGAATGGGGTGAAATTGATCAGTGGGGTGAAATTGATCACCTGAAAATTCGTGATAAAAAATACTAATCGAAAGATATTGCTCTTAGAACACTAGGCAATGTTAACGTGTCCTTAAACGCAACTTTTGCATGATTCACATACCTCTCAAAGTTAACCCTTGCATGCCCGGTGCAATTTTTCATATTTTTGAAAAATTCTTCTAATCCAGTCGAGTTTTTCAAAGTTGATCAAACAAGTTTTCAAATAACAAAAAAAAAAGGATTGAATATATTTAAAGTAATCTTAGTTGAGGGTTAATTACGTTAAATTTGGAGAAGGGAGTAAAGTTTGATAAAAGCTCAAAAAATGTAATTTTCAACAATGATCATTCCATACCATTAAAGAAATAATGATGAATTCGCAGGAAACCACAAAGATTTTAAGTTCAGAGCTAGTTTTTGAGCTTTTGCAACAAACCGAATTGGAATCGGTTTAACGACAATCAAATAATAGCAAATTTAGCAACAAGCAGCTCGTGAACCGAAATAAACAAATTTCAACCTGAAATATCGTTATTTTCGTTTCCAAACTAGCTGTAAATGATATTTTTCAGTACAGAAATCTTCATTTCTCTTTAGCATATCGAAAAAAGGCACATTGCCAAAAGAATGTATGGATTTCAAAGGTGATCAATTTCACCCCAATTTACCTCATAGTACCTTATAGAATTATTGAATTTATATCATGAAGTAGACGATAGAAATTTCACCAATAGCCATAGAGGTTTACTGGAGCACATACCAGTACTTGTTTTAAAATTATACTATTTCGGGAAAAATGTACATGAAGCTAGTTAATTGGAAATTGTTATAAAAATTGATCAATTTCACCCCGTTCCATGGTACTTGACATTTCTAACATATTTGACGTATTTGACATAATAACAAACATTGTTAACATTTGGGGCCGTATCTAACCCACGTGTTCAGAAATTTAATCTAACTTTAAATATATTCACCATTTCGATCAAAAGCAATCTGTTCGAAGTTGCAACCCTATCTTCTGATCAAACTTGATAAGCGAATATTTTGAAAATGTGATCCTTTTCAAAATGTTCCTGTTAAAAATACAGAGGAGTTGTGAAATGATTGAGTAGAAGAGACAATTTTTGTGACAGATCCGAAGTGAGTTAAAATAATGATTTTTCAGTATCATTTTTTGCGTGAAGCGTAAATGTACTAAAGGCTACTACAAAAATTGTTTGCCTTCAACTTGCATACAAAATACTCTACTCAATGAAGATGGGAATTTTGTTAATCCAGCCATGTTTCACATTTTTACATGTTCTAAAACTTTGCCAAATAAACGATTCCTTTATCTCTTAACAGAAAAAAGTTAGTTTTATTTTGTTTTTATCATAGGAATCTTTAAGCAATTCTTGACACTTTGGGAATACGCGGGTCATTCATACAAACAACTGTTCCGAAGAAACTGTTAAGCTAAGATTAATGCAAAACACTTACGAATTGAGTTCCACTTTTTGTTTCTAATATTTCACGACCAAGTTTCAACAACGATAAAGGCTGTGGATAGAGCAATAAATATAGTCAAATTCTCAGTCCTGTAGCTTCATAGTACTCAGATTTGCAGAACAATTTTTTTAAATATCTCATTTAATGGCATTATCGTTATGTTCTGTCATTACCGCACTGAACAATTTCGACATGATTAATTTGAAAACGATTTTTATTTTCAATTTACATAATTTTGTTGTTTTTCATTCCAGAAATGAATTTGATTTTTTTTTCTTATTATTTAAATGTGTATAGTAATCCTCATTTATTTTGTTGTGTTGATTAGGAACAAGTTTGTTTAATTTGCCGTTTCAACACACAAAAAACCCGTTTAACTTTTTCCCTGGGTACCACAAGGCAGTAACTCGGAATATCATCTATAAGGATTTGTTACATCGAGAAATATAACTGTCTTCCACTGTTGTTACAATTATTACGCATTTATATACATATTATTATGTAACCGAATTCATCCAGATGAGGAAAAGCAAACTTATTAAAAAGTTATCTTATCAAACATTTAAAGTGAACAGCACATTAATCGGGGGCAGAAATGAAATGCAATCCCATTCGTATTTCCTGCTCAAAACCCAACGCAGAGGGCACACGCCAAAATATCAACAATTCTTGAAACTGCTAAAGATGCTTCCCCGATTCCACCCTCTTGTGCACCAGTTCCAACCGCGTCTGTTGAATTTTTTATTTTTTTTTTTTTGCTACGCCTTAAGCAACTCAACAGAAAACGTCAACCCTTTTCGAATGCTGACTGGACACCAGCTCTCGACAGAACAACATTCAGATCCGACCCCGGCCAAGGATATCCACCGGAACGGATGACGAGAGGCGGGCGTGGCGCGACAACAGCAACCAGGTTGTGAGAAGTCTCACAATCAATGTTCTACTGCCATCGTGTAATATAGGACTCGTGCCATGTTCGACAGCCATCTCCAGAGCACACACATGGTCGGTTGGGTTGACGGTGGAAGAACTTTTTCTCTTCCTTCTTTCGGGGCAAAGTAAGTAAGAAGCAGCATTTCCTCAGACACACTGCGACAGCTGCATCATTTTCGGTGATGAATTTGAGACCCTTCCGAAGTACACGTCGCCGCAGTAGCCTGACGGCGGAATATTAAGGCCCGGTCACAGACCTTTAGTCGGTTGGATTGAACGTCTGCTGAGTACGGCTGGAGGCTATGTTGGATTACATACATCAGAATGTTTTCTTTTTAAATTTTTCTTTTGGTAGGCTGAGCGTATTGAGGCGTCTGCTTCTAATTATTCGAAATTTGACGGAATTAATATCCGACAGACGAAGCGATTTGACACGAACCGGGTGAAATATTCTCCGGATGCAATCTTCAAATGATGAAAAAATCTAATTACGAATGAATTATAACGCGCACTATCAGTACGATTTGTCAACTAAATGGAAACAATTATTGTTGACGATTACTCTGCCTCAAAAGGCTTAACAACCATTACCGAGAAACAGCTGACCGCTTTATAGTTCGAGACCACCATAAAAAAAAAAAACAAGTAATGTATTTACCCATTCGTCGTCAACTTCCTAAGTGCCGCTGACGTCAGTCAAATTCAAATCAGATGTGTGCTGGAAACTACCAGATTACATCATCAACGAACAAGATTTAAAATTCAAGCCTTCGTTCAGGACATGAAGGGGCCAAGCATGTCATCTGCCAGCGTTCGGTAAACAAACAAAGTTTTTTTTCCTCCAGCCGCCGGACAATGGAAGTGTCCCGACCATTCAAAACCCCTAAATCGATTGCAGATTAGAACATGTCCGAACAAAAACCAGTTCCCCGTTGCCAATGGTGCGCTGCTAGAAAGGATAAAGCTGTTTAACTATCGCTTCTCCGTTTCATTCAGTGGCACATCACACGCGACGGAATTTCTACGCAGATTTCCGGGTTCACCCCGAGGAAGGGTTGCAGCGCAACACTCGGACAACGACATGCCAGCATGTCACCAGTGATGACCGATGGAAAATAGAAATTAACAATATCGCACAATTAAAATCTAATTTTCGATACCTTTACTTTCGAGCGTGATCGGAGGGTTGCTGCTGCGACCGCTGCGGGAAAGGCCAAGAGGTACGCGGGACGACTCGGGAACCAGTTTCGGCATTTCCTGAAATAGGGTGAAAAACCTGATGCCGTCCTTTGTTGTAGGGCAATAAAAACCATCGCCGGCCGTTGGAAGCTTGAAGAGATCTGCGCGTTCAGACAGAACATTTTTGCATACGTTCTTCCGAGCCCACCCCTTTGTCGGCCAAAAAATAAATACACACACCACAACTAACAACAGCCGCCATCGAAGGAAGGGTTGGAGGTCCAAATGTGAGTAGGTATGTATTATACGAAATTTGCAACCGACGCGAGCTATGATTCGCCTTGGATTCGACTATAATCGCGTTAAAATTAGGACCGCACAGACAGAGTTGCTGAAAAGTTAGGGTATTATTTGTTTTCATCCACGGAATCGCACGGAATAAAGGGAAACGCGAATTGAATCAATTCCGTAGTCTGGGCCAGCGGCCTTTACCGTCGCCTTAGTGCCTGTCGGAAGCACTCATTTAAAGCTAGCGCGCAAAGATAGACGTTGAAGTAGGTCGGGATTTGGCCCGTCGCGACGCGTTTGTACCGCTTCCTGTGCAGGGGCTCTTTCCGATCTGCCAGAGCGAAGTTCTTTTTATGGTTGTCGTTTCGCGATTTTAGTGTGATGCCGTCGCAGACGGTGTTAGGGCGAATAAATGAAAAAAAAAAAAAAACACATACTGAACTTTATGCACTGACACCAATTCGCAGTCGGGCACTCTAGTCACAACGTTGTTACAACTATTTTGGTGTCTTCACAGGATGGTTTGTATGCTTTTCGGAAATAATCATCAAAGACTATGCAGCAATAGCGCAATTTTAAAAGGTGCCAATTTTGAATTTTGCATAGAATTACTGCGCCAATTCATTCTCTGGTCGTCCCAAGTGATTTAGTAATCTTATGACTCAGTGTCCAATGCTTTTTGTCATCCCACTAAGTAATTATAAAAAAACGAAACAGGGAATTCATGTTCCATCAAAAGTCGACTCCAATTTTTTTTAGCAAAGATACCTCCTACTCCACCAGAGAATGAGAGCGGATCAGCGCTCTCAAAATATCGCATTTTTTCAATTCAGCAGTCAACAATTATGTTTGACAGAACGACAAAAATAAGCATAAAAATGACTGCAAATAAAGCTAGCAACTATTTTTGACGTAGAATTTCGTCTTACGACCACATCGAGAGCGTCACGAAAAATTGTTACTGTCAAACGGTTGAAACTCGGTCAATTACCAACGGACTCTAACAGCAATGGATAACAATCCACCGAAAGAAATAGTTATTATGTGGCGCTAACTATTGTACTATAGAAAAATTGTCAAACACATATTGCGACCAATCAAAGCTGAAGACAAGGCCAAGTCTCAGACGAAATTCTCAGTCTTAGTTTCAATTAAACAAAACAACCAAGCACAGCCGACACTAAAGTATACAAACGATTTAACTTCTTAAACGATTTGTTGTTCTTTTGCTCGCTCGAGTGTACAACTTCACAATCACCGAAAGTATAACTCTCAGTAGTCACGCAAAACAGCCAGCATGCACAAATTTAGTCTTCATTGTCTATCCGATCATTGTTACAAAAGGATGATTGACTAGAAAGTGGATTTAATAACAGCAAGCAGAACTGCGGAAAGTGGCAGCACAACAGGCGGCGGTTTTAAAAATAATATGTTTGTATGATTTATCCTGAGCAGGCCGCTTATTCGTTTGCAGTCTTTCATTGCGGACGGACCAGCGAAAAAACCGGTGGACTGCACTGATGATTGGCGAATCTCCCGTCTACCGTCATACAGGCATGTTTCTAGCACTGTTGAACATGTCCAGGGATTCTGTTCGGATCTTATGCATTCGATTTCAGCCGTTTGTACACCGCTAGTAGTTAGTTGTGCGAGTGCTAGTGGAGCCAGAACAAAGTTTTTTTTTGTTTTATTTGGGGCTCCAAACAATGCTAAATTTATCGGAAGTCGATTGGTTTTGTCCCGCTTGGCGCATTGCATTTAAAACTTGTATGAAGATTTGAATGGGAAAACTGGCTTTTTGCATTTTCCATTCTAGAGAATTTGGAATGGCTAAAACCATAGGTTTCAGGACTTCAAAAGGTAGGTTTTTTGTTGCTTAATAACTTTGCAGAGAACACCTAAGAGCCAGGATGTCCCACAAAAATGCTGCTGCTGTTCAAAGTTGAGCATGTGTTCAATTGAATGTTGAAATTTTTTTTTCTGTCAACACTGCCAGTGTACCGCCCTAGTAACAATATTTGTTTTATCAAAGTTTCATAGTGCTTTATACAGCCAAAATGGCGCTATAAAACCTTTATAAAACCACTTTTGTTACTTGGGCGCCGTCAGCCGGATTCCATCAGAAGGAACCTCTGCAACATGCTGTAGACTTAGACTGTTGCAAAAAATGGAAATGTAATCACAAAAACTAGGTTCTGAAAAATCGATTCCTTTGCCCCTTTGTTACATATTACTAAATGGCCCAATCACAAATTTCTAATTAAAGTAATTCAAACTAGCTTGATAATCAAAATATAATCGCATTTAGTGAAAAACAACTCTAATTCAAGCACTACCTGCCTTCACACATTTCATCATTTGCAAAGTAAAAAATTTCTCCTGGCAACAGTGATCGTACGGGAGTCTGATCTTGGTTGCTTTGCAGATTGTCTTCGGTGCCATCTTAACGATATGCTTGTTGAAGGTTGAAGCAAAACTAATGAACTTCGTGTACGCCGATCGTTTGTATACCTACGAACTGTGTGCAGCGTAGTCCGACCCCTTTTTCAAATTCCTTCATTTCATCACTTGTGCCGCGCCGCTTAGTTGTTGCGTTAGTCCTCTCTGAAGATATTTAAGACAACGACACAGGCTTTTTCATCATAAGGGTAGCAGTTTTGTTCATCGTTACTTCATCATTAATAAGTTCAATCGAATTTGCAAGTTACATTATCTGGCCGTGGCAAAGGAGGCAAAGACGAAGTCCTGGTCATCTTGTGCTGAGCTTTAATTCGCGGTAAGTCGAATTCTTCGTCTGCTGCGTAATGGAAATTATGAATGTTGATGCGAGAGTTCCTGTCGATCTAACGGCTGTACTGGAGTATCTTGTAGCAGAAGTGTTGAAATTGGTTATTCCCAAGAAACCAAACTGGTTTTATCAATTTTTTAGCGCTATTTTGGCTGTATTAAGCGCTATAAAACCAATATTGTTACTAGGGACGTCATTTACAATCGGCAATCCGCAATAACGACGATGTCACTTGTGCCCAGGGAGGTGTTCTGCTGAACATCCTAAGTTGCTCTCGAAGAAAACGTGAAAGAAATAATAATTCGATAAATTCCCATCTTTATAAAAAAGTGAAATCAATCCCCCTTTTAAGAACAACCGCATATTTTCAATTGAAGCAGGTAAAATTTTTCACTGCGAATTTTCTGCATGCTTACAGCAATTGATTGGAAAATTACGCTACGCGTAATGATTCTGTGATGCGAACTATTGTACTATTGAAAAATGTGGAGCCTTGTGCCGCAGAAACGCTTAGAGCTGAAAACGGGGCTCCATACCGGCTAACATAGCTATTTCCAAAATCAAAATGATACGCAGAGACCGAAAATCAACTCCAGATGTCGATTTGAAGTTCAACTCATCGAATTGGTTAACCCCTTATTATTCCTTTTGTTGAGAAGGATACAAGCTATTATATTTTTTTATTTTTACACGTTACGCGTCAAACCAACAAACATTAAATCTGTTGTTGGGACCACAAACAAGTGTGTATGGTAAGTATAGTAAATATCATAAATCAGCTAAATCTCTGGCAGAATGCTCGGAGTAAACTAGAACACGCCTGAACGAATCAGCTGATATTATGATTAAGAGAACTACTTAGTATAAAAACTGGCAATGTTCCATGCATTCGAAGCTATAAAACTTGAAAAAAGTTCACACATGTAGAATTTTGAATGTCTTCGGCAGTGGTTTTCTTCGGCAGGTTTTTGCATAAGACTGCTACAGAAAACCTACCGAAGAAAACCGCTGCCGAAGACGTTCGATACCCTCTATGAAACAAAAAAAAGCTCGAAGTTTATTTACAAATTGCCAAAATAAATACAATCAGAACATAGTCGTCATGGTCTCGTGTCAAGTCGACCAACAAGACTTCAAAATGCTCCAAAAGAAATTGTTTGATGTTTGATGTCCTAATTTAAGAGCGTGCTTGAGGTTTGCATGATAAAAAAGAATGCAATTCTTTGTTGTTATAACGGCAAATGGGCTAGGTATCACTAACTTGTGTTCTATGTTTGCATATTCAATATTCTTCAAAAGAAAAAACAAGAATTTTACAGAGTAGCATGTATGTACTGTTTCACATCAGGAATGGTATCAGTAGTCAAAACTTTAACTTGCGCATTGCTGAATGTTTCAAAATATGGCTGTTATATTAATTACAACAGGGGAAGCAAATGGGGGAGGAATGTGTTTTTGTTTTCCCATTTGCCACTTCTATCGATGTGCTAAATAAGATGTGATTGTTGAAAAAGTGCAAGTGCTTAAATATCCAGTCGTATCCCAACACACCGCACAGTTTGGAATGTCGACTCAACTGCAAGAGTGTCATTTTTATCCTGCTGAGCATCTCTTCTCCAGAGCGATGGTAACGACTGACGACGGGTTCGGCAAAGTCGTCGACCGAAAATGGATTCGTACATGCTGGGTTCATTACATCAGGTTTTTTTCGCATCGTACACACACGGCTGATAATACATTGTAACTATTGCCGCGCTAGCTTGCAGCAAAGCGTACGCGCGTCCACCGAACAAGGAGTAGTATGCAGGTCGCCTTTATTTGCGCCCCATCAACAATGCACCAACCGACAGGATGGCGAATGTCTGCTCAACTAGTACTTCAGGTTATGTTAATGCATCACTCCGTCAGTGTTGGTCTAGAGAGCATGCAACCCAACTATAGCAGTGTAGTGAGATACCGTTTTCTTCTGCTATTCTCCTAATTCACCTCCGAACAACCCTTCCCCCTTCCCTTTGACCATTTCTAGTGGTGCAACGTGTATGCAACGGGGTGCTGCCACAACAGGAATGCGAAAGTTATTTTCAAACTAATTCACGTCTGGCTAGACTGTCTGCGGGACTTGCTCTATTCGTTGATAAAGATGATGGCGAAAAGATGTCGGGAGAATGCGAAATTCGGTCCAGACTTGGCGAGCAATACGTGAGCACTAGTGGTGGAATACTAATTCCTAGGAGAATGCTTGGTGTGTTGGGTAGAGCCCAGTTGTACTCAGCAGATTGAATGCTTTTTTTGTTTGGAGGAAAAGATGAAATAGATAAGTAAATAACAAATATTTGAATATTTGTTCTTCTCATCAGGCTATTTCTAAAGAATTAATGGAATGAACTTTTCGCATCCGAAGACAAATTACTCTTTTAATTAGAGATACATCTAATACATGAGCGTTTCCAGCCAGGATGACTAGCAAACACGTAAATTTCAATCGAGTAAATTTCAAACACGTAATTTCAATCGAGTATTTTTCATTGTTGGAGATTTTTCTAGACACTTTTTTGTACATAAAAGTTTTTTTTTGTACATAAAAAATAAAACGAAATAGTGATTTTGTAAACTTATCCACATCACGAGAAGAACACATAAAAATAACGTCTTCCTGCCGCGAAGAGTGAAATATAAACGCTTGTGGTGAGTTAATTACTGTATGGTTGGAAATGACACTACTAAAATCATCTAAGCGTGATCGGATTGCAAAGTGCCTTAGAGCTTCTTTTAAGAACTTGAAAAAAAGTTTCCTGGCATTTCGCCTTCATGAAATTTTTATGAAAATTCAGATATAACTTCAAAAGCAAGGAAAAGTGTGACTCCTATTTTAACATTTCAACGGTCGGTGTTTGCTAGTAACATGTTCATGATAGTTTTTTTTTTTTGTTAATTTTTTTAATATGCACAATTTTGCTATAGACAACCCGTAGAAAATAATCAGTTTCTCAAGCGTGTGCAAAGTTCAATCCAAATCGGAGCTATTCGAAATTGGTTGACAAATCATTTGGCATGTAAACGCTCATATATGCTAGGCGTAAACGGAGATCGCATCCGTTACCCGCCCGAACTCCTACCCTTTAATTTTGTCGAAATCATGATGAATTGCTTCGGTACTGGAAGCAGATGCTCTACCGGCACGTTTTTCACCCAATTCTCTCTACAGCCACCAAAAAAAGTATCAGTATTTTGTAAACCCATAAAGCTGTAAACACGATAGCAATAATGAAACAAAATCTTCCGGTTTGAGAGTTTCTCCTCCAAGGGCATGCTCAAGTTTTGCCCTGGAATAGCCACATATATTTGTTCTATACTAGGTACATGCAATTTTCAGATGCAAATGCACTCCGGGCCTGTCTTTTTACTGCCAGCAAGCTATCCCAAACGAATAGTTCTTACATGACTGCTCTGTAGTCGACACAGCAAACCGGGGCGGCAGAAATAACAGCAGCAGCAGCAACATCGCAACATTATGCTTAACATCTGTCTGTTTTTGGCCCAAACCGTGGAAGCTCTACGCTGTACGGCCCTATATTCCTCTATACAGTTTTGTGATGTGTCCCAGAAGTTTCCGTGCTCGAGGCGGCCAAAGGATGCAGCACAGTGCGAGAGAGAGAGGGGGGAAGCGAAAGTCAAAACCGACGACACACCGAGAGAATGAAATGCATTTTCATTCGCCGGGTGCAGCCGGGTGTCCTATTATGCCCGTGACTGTGAGTGAAGAGGAGAACCAGAGACCAGCGAAATGCATCCACGGTGCTGCGTCTCTGGACAGAAAGGGAACTCACCCATACCGACGCGAAATACCGCCGCGGAGGGATGAAATGCAGTGTAATAATCATGGCACGAAATGAAGAGGCCCACTGGAAAGTTTGGGATGAGTTGTGAAATTCATCATTTCTCGATTATTGTCGATGATCTATGCTGGGCTTAGTTCGCAATATCTATAGTTTGTTGAGGGTTGTTGATAGTTTCATTATTTATTGCTTTCGGTAACGGTGAAATTTGGATTTGAAAATGATTGGAAAAGATTTAAAAATAAGAATTATTGATAAACACGAAAAATAGTCAGGGTCGGTATATATTAAATCACGGATTCGCTAAAAACAACCCCAATACCCTTACTAACATGCAGAGAATCCTGAGTAGTAATCCCCAGGATACCTCTAACTCGGTGACAGAATCGTGAAAGGAATCGCAAACACGATCCGGAGGATTCTTATTCAAGAATCCTAGAGCCATATGCAGGGCATTCCTGAGGATTCTTTTTTTCAGGAATCCTTTTCAAGGACGCTCACGAATCGAATGTGAGGAATCCTAGAGAATCTATGCGAATCGTATGTGTTCGTCCGGGATACCCAGCAACTAGGTTGTAACATTAATGGTGACATTTTCATAGTTTATTTCGGGTGTAAATTTATTACTGACATTCATTAGTTAGCAGTTCGACCTTCGGCAAAAAAGTGTTTGCTTCCTATAGTCACAATTTTTGGAATTTATTTTATATTGAATTGTTGATTTTTGTTTCGGTTCCCAGTAGAATTTTACTACGGTTTTTAAAGGGATTTCATAGTTTTCTAACTTTTTTTCAAAGTTTTGTCTATTTTAAAATTTTATGGCCTCAAAATTTTTTAAGGATCTTCCTAGGCTCAGTTCGAGATAGGCTTGGTAATAATAGAAGAACAAATTCGATACCTTTTTTCGTGACCAGTTATTCAAGCAATTTAAGATATTATTTAGAGTCAGATTCTGATTCCTTAAGCCTTAAAAAAAATTTTTCATAAATTTTGTATTTAATTTACAATCACACAGTGCAAAAAAAATTACTTTTTTCTGCCATGGCTTCTATATATGATTTTTGATGTATTTTGATGGAAAGACCAATTTCCCCGAGTTTAGACCTATTTCGCCTTAAGGGGCAATAATGGCGCGTATTTTGGCTATTGAATATACCTTATTCAATAGCCAAAGTACTCGAACACTTAACACTAAACATCCGGAAATTCACAAATCACGAAAATTCATATTTTTTTGACCTTCCAGGAAAGGGTCCCCCCTTAGGAAATTTTCTCAAGCGATTGCAAGCTTAAGTTACGATTTTTTATTAATGTTTTTTTGTTACGACTGTGGAATAATTTTGATTTGGTTTTTTCGGCTTTGCAATCTCGGTGAATAATCAGAACAGCAATTTACTCATCATTTGAAACAATATTCCCGACAACTTAAGACTGTACTCAGAAATCTCTTATACATACAATAGACCGCAAAGCTCATGTCCTATATAAAGAACGCTACCTTTGTAAGTTAACGATAGTCTATAATTGTATACAGAAAATATTGTATTATTATATTATATTAAATTATATTACATTTCTCGGTTGGGTTAATAAAATTCCCGTTTTTTGCGGTTTCTCCGGTTCTTTTTCGAATTCCCGGTTTCCCCGGTTCACTGGCCATCCTGTTGATGTTATCACAACACCAGATATATACGTTTTATGCAACACAATTCTAACAATTTCATGAATCTGGCTTTTTTCATCGGTCAAAAAAGTGAACTTTGAATGCTTTGAGTTTTTTTATTAGAAATAATTTGCAATGCTGACATCGTGAATATCTCAATTCTACCCAAAGTTAATATTATTTTTCATAAAAATATGCCTTTTTCATTTATTTGTCATTTTTTTTGGGCAAAAATAAAAAATATCTCAGGATCTCAATTTGAAGGGCACATTCGACTATATATTAGACTGGAACACAATTATATGGGAAAAAAGCGGTTGTGTTATTTTTTCACTCCCATGCACTTTTCGTGTTCCTCATGGGTCCCATAACAACTGTGTAACTTTTCAGATCGATCGGTGGAACTATATTTTTGCGCTCGATTTTTGAAGTTTCAATACGATTTTATATGGGAAAATCCACTTTTTCAAAACTTTTTCTTTAGAGATGGCTAGTAGACTGCTAAAAATATATCGATACATGATATTTGTAGGAAATTTGTAGGAATTTTCTACAAATATCATGCCTCGATATATTTTTAGGAGCCAACTGGACATCTCTAGAAAATAAGTTACAAAGAAGTGGATTTTCCCATTTAAAAATTGTAATGGAACTTTGATAATTGGGCACAAAAATATAGTTCCACCGATCGATCTGAAAATTAGCACAGTTGCTATAGGAACCGTAAGGAACACGAAAAGTGAATGGGAGCTAACATTTATTTGTTTTCTCACCCTACTATATATTTGGAGAAAATTATTAAAAATATTTTATTTTTTATAACATGACAAAAAAAACAATAATTGCATATATTTTGCATGTAAAAGCACACAGATGTATATTTTAGGTATTTGTTCTTAAAACTAGAAATAATATCCTTTAATTTAATCCAAAAAGATCGAAAATCGATCAACAAGTTATGAATTTTTAAAAATAAAATACAGCATATGAAGCCATTTTTTATGGTCACCCTTATTTCTATTAAAAAGCCCAAAAAGTCGTTCTAAGTCAGTTTTCGGTGAAAAATGAAATAAAATACTACAAGGTATATAGCTCTAGGGGTTGTATAAAGTGGTGCCGTAGGACTAAATGTATATATTATATGCTGCGATAAACTGTTCATAGGCAACACTACCATTTATATTTGATGGTCGTTATTGTAGAACTTACGACGCATGAATACATGAAAATTTTATACTAGTAGTAGTTGCGAGAATTCTCATAACTCTTATCTTCAAGCATCTATAGTTCTGAAAAGAACCGATTCCATAATCTTCTGTTAGAAACTCGTGCTACAGAACGCTGATGATCGCACCATCGGTAGCATTGAATATTTCGCTTGGCCGCGCATAATAAAATTTGCTCTCCGCTGTGCCCTCCAGTAGCTGTGCCAGTTAAATATCCTGCAGCGTACGATGGTAACTGTTGCTGCCGTATGCAAAATAAAGGTAACATGCTCCGCAGTGCCTGGAAGTTGACTCGTATGCAGCTCTCGTTTCTCAATGTCGCGTACCTCTAACAGCTATTATACTTCACTCGCTATTGTGTGACAAACTAGACTGAAGCTGAATTTTCTACACGCAGTCTTTTGTATCGAGTTCAGCGTAGGTTTTTGCCATTAGGGCGTGGCCACGCAGCTTAGAGAATGACAAACAAACCAAAACACTCTGTTGAGTCAAACATGTAGGCAGTGAAATTTATTCCGTCCATGTTATTGTTATTCGTGCTCGAGCAAGCCAATGGCGAGGGAAATGTATTGGAAAGCTTGACCTTGGAGCTTTTCACCTTTTTGCCTTTCTCCTAGAAAGGTATAGCAATCACTTGCAAAACCGAAAGTATAAAAGTGCTCCGAAGGGCCGAATGGCATATATCACTCGACTCAGCATTTTACGTATGTGTGTGTATTTTCTGTATGTGTGTGTGTGTGTATGTGTGTGTATGTATGTTTGTGTATGTGTGTGTGTATGTGCAGATTTTTATTCTCACTCACTTTTCTCAGAGATGGCTGGACCGACTTTCATGAAATTAATTGCAAATGGAAGGTCTCGTTGTCCCATAAGACCCTATTAAATTTCATTGTAATCGGATTTTTAGTTTAGATGTTATGGTTCAAAATGTAAAAATCATGAAACATCATTATCTCGAAAACTACACAACCGATTTGAACAAAATTGATTTCAAATGAACGGGCTACCTGAAATACCCATAACTTTTGAATTTCATAATAATTGAACTTGTGGTTCAAAAGTTATAATAAGAAACGTGTTTTGAAGACTACTTAATCTCACTCATGTTTCTCAGAGATGGCTGTACCGATTTTCATAAAATCAGTTTTAAATGGAAGGTCTAGTTGCCCCATAAGACCCTATTGATTTGTTTTGCAATCAGACTATTACTTTTTCTGTTTTGTTTAAGAAAGTGAAATCCAGCTATAAAAAGGAACATATTCCGAAGACTACTTGAACTCACTCACTTTTCTCAGTGATGGCTGACCCGATTCCTACAAAATTAGTGTCAACTAATAAGTCTAGCTGCCTCGTAACACCCTATTGAATTTTACTGTAATCGGACTGTAACTTCGTCTGTCAAGTACCGAAATGTGAAAATCACGAAACCTCATTATCTCAGAAACTACACAACCAATTTGATCAATATTAATATCAGATGAGCGGGTTAGTTAAGGGTTAACTGATGAATTATGATTGAACACGTGGTTTCAAAGTTTGGCTGCCCTATACGTTCCAATTTCATTTGATTATAATTGAACTTAAGCCATCGTTATGTATTAAATTGTTAATAAAACAACGAAAGTCTATTATTTCAAAGATTACATGACTAATTTGAACATAACTAGTGTCATACGAACAAGTCATCTCTCAAACTTACAAATAACAAACTTCATAACAATTTGATATGTGGCTCAAAAGTTATGGAAAGAAAAGAAATTCAAAGGCTATTTAAAACTATACCTGCTTTGATTGATATATGTGGTCTCAACATAATTTAAATGTGGTTTTGTACTATTTGAACGTTCCAAATTCATTGATTCCTTGCGATGTGTTTGAAGTCTGCAAATGCATGACGAATCGGCCATAGGATATGATCAAAGTCAAAAGACAAATCGTTTGAAATGAATGGTTTTATCGAAATGACAAAATCTTCGACTTTTGGCTTTTGGCGCCCTAATTCTGAATATATATTTATATTGGGTGGTATTCGGTCATTTTCAGCAAATTTTCTGGCATCAATCTGACACCGGAAATACCCATATTGGGAGGTATTTAGTTATTTTGGTTGTTTTCCAGAAACTAACAGTGGTCGTCTTTTAATTCAAAATGGTGTCAAGGGTCAATGTTTGGTTTCTATGCATCATCTCGATTACGGAAATATTCATGTTGAGTATTATTTGGTCATTTTCGACTGTTTCCTATAAGTTGCCATTTAGCGATTCAAAATGGTGCCTGAGGTCAATTGTTAGCTCACTGCATCATTCTGGTTCCAGAGATACTCATATTGGATGGTATTTGGTTATTTTAGGCTGTTTTTCACAAACCGGAAGTCGCCATCTTGGATTTAAAAATGGTATTTAAGATAATTTCTGGCCTCTGAGCGTCATTCTGGTTGAAGAAACACCCATATTGAGTGTAATTCGATCATTTTCCGCTGTTTCCCAGGAACCGGCCAACCAAGAATCTAAAATGGGGTCTGTGGTCGATTTCAGCAGCTGTGTATCATTTGTTACCTAAAAACATTCACCTGCCAAATATGGTTCCATTTAGTTGATTAGTTCGCGAGATGTGCAGAAACATGTGCTTCCATAAGAGGTAGGGGCGTCGAACCATTATGGACATATTTATTACCCTTTAAAACATCCACATGCCAAATTCGGTTTCATTTGCTTGGTTTGTTCTTGAGTTGTGCAGAAATGTATGTTTCATTTGTATTGGACCCCTCCATTCCAGAAGAGGAAGGGGTCTCAAACTATCATAGGAACCTTTATCGGGACCAAAAACCCCTACATTCGAATTTTCACGTCGATCGGTTCGGTAGTTTTCGAGCCTATATGGATCAAACAGTCAGACATACCGAACTACATTTTAATATGTATAGATTACAACATCAATATTTTAGAACCTAAAGAATATACGTTGGGTTGAAGCGTTCATGTGAATCTATTTTTACAAATAAAAGTTTGAATGAGAAAGGCTGGGTCTGACCGCTAGCTGGATTAATTTAGGTTTTTTACCAGTAAGCAGTAAAGCAACAATGTTAAACATTATATCAAACAATTGTTACACATTTTATCTATCCACCGACATATAAATGACTAAGATGCATTAAGTCGTTCGCTTGCTATAATCGTTTGAAATCTGACGCACCATTTGCCAGTTTCATTTTCAATTTCACAAAAAGTAATCTAGTATAGAAAACAAAGACGTAGTCCTACGTCAAAAGTAGCGGGGAGCTGCGTAGCCGCAAGGTTACAGAGTTCGCTTTGTCAAGCGGATGGTCGTGGGTTCGTATCTTAGTAGGACCAGGCCATTCGATGTCAGAAAGGACTTGAGCATGGGTCTCAGACTCCCCACCAGTTCCCCTTCCTTTACGCTGAAATCTACAATACCTTTGCATGACTTCCTCTTAACAAAAATAGATCCCTCTTATCAATAAAACTGGCCAGAATAACGCACGACGAAACTTCTACAGGCAGGAGGAACGAGGCTCGGTATAGTAGAACAGTAAGCGTGTAAAAAGAAAGGGTAACATCACCTTACACACAAGCACTGATAAAAAATAATAATAATAATAAGCATGGCACTTCTCAATAGCAGTATTGCTAATAATAAAAGTGCGGGATACAGCAAACACCAGGGCATATCTCATAATAGATCAACGATTCTGGTCGCAGTGAGGGAGTCCATACAGGAAATAAAAGAACTAAAATTGTGTTTTTTCAATCTATATCGGTTATTTTCAAAGATAGAGAAAAATTTTTTTTTCGAAGGTGCTTTCTTCTATCTATAAACATAACAAAGTTAGATACTTGATTTCATCGAAAATTTGGGTCACCCTAATTTTTGATAATTTCCCAATAGGCGCTATATCATATGTAACCACTTTGTAGAAGGAAGTTTTCCCCTAATTTTTAAGAGCTTTCTAGCTGTAGATTAAAATTGCCCCCTAAATTCAGTTTCTGGACAATTGTGGATTGGCTTGAAATTTTGCATGGGGGCTATGCCACTGGGTATGGTAAAAAAACACATCTAAAGAAACTAGAAAGAAAAATTTCGGGTAAATTTTCACTATGAAATTTGCAGTTTAAAAAATGTTGTGTAAGAAGTCATTTTCTCCCTAAAGAGCAGTTTTAAGTAATGATGAAAAATCGATTGACTGCTGTAAGCATGGCAACGAATACGGCTTAATTCTCAGTTCTGAAGGATTCTTCTGATCTCAGGAAAAAAATATAAAATTTCGTTTCATGGTATTTTGTTATCTTGATCCTCATAAATTTTATCGATTCAACACTAATTACAACCATTTTTTCAATTAGATAACCACAGGCGCATTATGGAACATTGAAGCGCTTCTCAATTTTTGATGATACGATCTAACGATTAATCGACATTGTTTTCTGTAACAACAAAAATAACTCTTGACTTGACGATATAGTACATATTTCAAAAAAATATAATAACTAAAAAGTGACATTCTGTCAGCCCTGCCCAAACTATATTCTTCAATATTTCTAGCATTTCAAGAAAAAAAATGGGAAAACATCTTGATTAATGAAAACAACCTCGTACGACCATGTTTCATCTTATTCGACCAAATGTCCTTTGTCAAAACGTCAAAAACTGACAGATCTTTACAGCTAACTCCAGTTTATTCGAACATACTCTCGTCGACTACACTCTACTCTCGCTGTTGGGACGACCATCTGCTTCCCGATACTGCCGTCATTATTTAAATTGCAGCACACGCGTGCGCGCGTAAATAACCGCTTGTTACACGCATAAGTGCACTGAACCAATAAATATACAATTAAACGGTATTAAGCGGCAATAACAACGACGTATAAATCTGCATCCGCACACCCGTATTAATGTCATCATTATGATGGCACTCTGGTGGCCGAATTTTAGCATGGAACTGCATCGCGTGCGCATCGGTGGCTGTGTCTTTGGATGCAGAAACAGGAAACGATGTACTGCTGGGCTCCTCATTATAACGCTGAATAGCGGCGACGGCGGCGGCGGCAGTGACGGTTATCTTTTTCCTCGAATGTATCATTTGCACCGCTCACCCCTCCGTTCTATCAAGCTTCGTGCCAGTGGCGCACGGGATGTGCGTTCGATAGTGTCACCATGGACCGGAAGGTATTTAGCACCATTTTTCGGGGCACTTTATATAGTCGCACGGGGCGGATAAAAAAAAAACCTCGACTTCATTGGATATTGAAACCGCGGGGAGGTTTCACGGATAATTTGCATATATTATAAAATTATTAGAAGGAAATTTATATACACCACAATTTAATGTAATTTATGCGAAGCGCGCCAAGGGATAAATATTTTCACTGTCGATGGGATCCCGGTAGCGTACGTGAAAAACCAGGGTAAAAGCCGCTGTTTTAGTTCAAGCAGATAGTAGGAAACTCTAGGGATTGATTAGATTGCTCTTTCTTCCGAGTGAAGGGAAGAGCATCCTAAAGCAAAATAAGGGACTATCACCTCATTAGGTGGCGAGTGGTAATTACTTAAATGAGCAGAAAGAAGAGTTGAAAGGTGAAAATCATATAGAGGGGCGAAGCTGATTAAAATAATTAGTGATCTAGGACATTCCTGTCTGCTGCATGCTTGGTAAATGTTGTCATTAACTGGTGCAAGTGTATCGCATGTGATTGAAAAATTAATCTAAATTAACTGAATTAAATGACTAGAGCAATGTCAATGGTTTATAACGATTAGTATCGTAATCAATAGGCTTGCATTATTATCATTTTAAAACTTCTATCTAAAAAACTCACATTCCCAAGCTGGCTTCCAAATTCGCCACACAACCAACACCGTTCTTTCCCCTCCCACTAACGGCAGCGCTAGGCCACACCGAACATTTGCTATGCTCTCTGTCCAGCTGTGCGAATGGCAGAGACTTTTGACACTGTTGTTGAATGATGGTGTCAAAATCTGCACACCCGCCCGAACAAAGCATAAACATCGCGCATCAACCAGCAGCAACAACAACATCAACAACGGCATGCACGTTACTCACACCTCCACTGCAGAGGCACAGGCACGTTATTGATGAAATATTTTCGACATCTGTTCTACTCAAATTGTGATCAATTTTCTATTTATCTCTCGTTTTCCCTGGTACGATGAACCCAGCAAAATAGGATGCATTTTTTGTCATTCGAGGGCGTTCTCGATGCTTTCACTTCTCAATGCTGGCAACATTCACGACCGAACCATCGAGAGGACATTTGTCCTTTTCGCGTTTCCCGTCAGAATTAATGGTGTTAAACCACGCAGGAAGCTAGAGGAAGCTAGAAATTGGGCAAAAGCAACCGAGGGAGCCGATGAAGTTATCATATTTCTAGAACAATTATCACGAAAACGTGCCATGCATTAACATTCTTGCCTGTCACGGTCATCGGCATTATCGATAGGCAGCGAAAGCTGCGGTGTCATTGCAACAGGCAGCAGTTGGCAGGATCGGGTATTTTAAATACAACATTCAATAGTAAATTGAATCCTTCAGCCGACGGCTGGATAGGTTATCCACCTTTTTTAGAGAAACAAAGCTTTGTTACAAACCAATAACAGCCTGCAACTAAAGATCTTACAACTCGACAATAAATCAGAAAATACCTTCTAACGAGGCCCGGAACGATGCGCTCGTGCAAGCAATTATCCTTCTTTCTTGCAGATAATTGTACTCGCAACAAGTTGCAATCCAAGCGCAACCATCCTCACTTACAGCTGGACGTTCGGTTCAATCGATGCTAGTAGAATGATTCCGAGCACGCGTTCACCTTCGCCTCCATCAAACCTTGTCCTGCTGCTGTGGGTTGAAGGCTGGCGGCTTTCGGTTTCGATTCGGTATAGGTATGTTATAAATGCGCTCAACAGCGCAACAATAACAAAACGGGCACACGCCAGCCATCGCGAGAAACGCACGAGGAGTTTGAAGCTCAAGAGCCCGGTTCCAGCGAACAACTGTTGCCGATTTCGGGACTCGGCTTCGGCTGCGAGGACTGTACCAGCCAACCAGCCAGCCAGTCCCTCTTGACAGCCGACAGGTGCTAATTTTCGACTTTTGTTTGCTGACTATCGTCCGCATCACATACCCTAACAACTGCACGAGCTACACACCATCACTCTTCAAGAAGTCTCATCTGCTTCACTCGCATCCTTCCCCGGCGGGGTCGTTGTCGTCTGGCCACATCCTTCCATTCCTCCGTCACATCCTTTGCACCTTTGTCATCGTGACTCGTTGTTCTACAGCGTTCGTTCGAGTATAGTGGTACCTCACACACAAGAGCCACCACGGGCGTCGTCAAATGTGATCGGGCTATGCCGAATTCAAAAACTATACAACAGGACAAATCGATTGAATCCACCTGGCAGCCGGAATTAATGTTCCTGAATTACTCATTTACTCCGTTTCTAAAGGGCGCTTAAAAACTTGCTTATAAAATCTCATATTTTCTATGTTACGTTTTGAATATTTTTGATTTTAATGAAATTTTGCTGCTACAAGCAGCATTTTTTGCGTAATTTTTATTGAAATTTTTTTCTTTGCAATTTTATGTATTTTTTTCAAAAATATTTTTTTGTTATATTTGTCAATAAAAGGGTAAGTATTGAAATGTCCATACGTGAGGACGAATTGTTTGCTATTTACGGGAAAGGAGTTGCTTAACATCGCGTCTAATTTTTGACATACATTTTATTGAAAAATATTTTTATGGAGTTTATAGAAAAAAAAATGTTTAAGGGATAATACAACTTTCAGTGGCACGCACCACACTCGGCAAAATTGTGTTCCAATCACAAACAGTCGAGACAAAAATCCAGTGTTTTGAGCGGGATGAAGAGAGTATCGATTCTACTGTCGAACATTAAAACCTGATGATCCCGGAGGAAGTTAATTTTCATGTTTTTGTAAAGATGTGAAAGCTCGTTACATATTTCGAGGCCTTGAAGTATGAAACTGGTCCATCGAGAAACCTAACGCATGATCAAACCTTGACTAAAAGAGTAGTTGTGATCCGAATACTAACCGTTGACTAATTAGTGTAAGGATTGTGTAGTACGGTGGCGAATAGCCTTTGTGACAAACAAATTCATTCATAGGCAGAACAATTTATCATAGCATCTGTATCTTTCGGATTCAATATTTGTGCTATTCGTAGTTGCTCCTCCGTGATGGATGTTGTGTGATGTGATGGAGCTAGTGAAGTTGCACAAAAAACCACCGTAAGATGGATAATTTAGGATTAATTCATTATCTTCAATGTACAACATTTTAGTAGTTTTCGCTTTCTATAGATCGATAATGGCTCCGGCTACGTCCTTAAAGTGGGGTCTGTCAGGGAAGGAATGAAGGAAGTGTTACAGTCGTTACAAGTTCTGCGACGTACATGGAAGCAGGAGCATCGAGTTTGTAGGAGGCGGTAAAATTTTCGTGGAAAACACCGAAGCCAGTGGACTCATCTAGATTAGACCCGTCGGTTAAAAACATTCCATCAAAATTCATATGTTTAAACAGAGCATCACTATCGGCCTCTATGAATTGTGATCAGAGGCAGGTTTTCCGGGTTTTTGAATAGCAATAACTTCAACCTCTCTCATGTCGTGCGGGACAATGTTTAGCTGTTTCCCTCGATAGCGCGTTTAAAAACCGCCGCCAGTAATTACGCTTTTACGTATTAAGCTCTTCATCTACTTGTCCAGTAGTTCATACTGTCGAAGCAGAATAACAGTGCCGTACTTCCTGGAGTTCTTATACGCCAAGAACCTTCGCGCGTACTGTTTAGAGCACTCTTCGTCCCACCATTCGGTGGGAGGACGTCGTCTAATCGTTACCCCGGGTATCGATTTAATCTGAGCTTGAGTCGGGGCGTCGCTTTTCCAAAATGAAAAAAGGTGCGGAAAGTAATTCTGCTATATCAGAAAGATGCCTCTGATCGAGGGCAGGTCGATTCTGAAAAGAGATTAGCACTTTTTGATCCCTAAATGTATTCCTCCACCGTGTGAGTTTCGGTCTCAATGAGTTATGTTAAAATGGTGGAAATCGATCATTTGGATTGAGAAAAGTCTCACAGAGCGCAAACGCATCACAATTGTATGCGTTTACTTACTTTTACTTTTATGACGACAGATCATTAAGATCCTATGCCGAATCCAGAATACGTCTCCACAAAACTCGGTCTTGGGCTGCTACTCTCCAGTCTCCCCTTACACCCGCTGCTCTGGCATCCTCGACGACAGCACACATCCAGCGCGTGCGCGGTCTGCCTCGAAGTCGTCGGCCTCTATCCGGTTCCCTACTAAATATTATCTTTGCCGGTCGCTCATCCGCCATCCGTGCTACATGGCCAGCCCACTGTAACCTGCCGTGTTTCATCAGCTTGACAATATCAGCGTGTTTGTATACTTCGTACAGCTCGTGATTCATGCGCCTGCGCCACACCCCGTTCTCTAGTTTGCCTCCGAGTATTGATCGCAGGATTCTACGCTCGAAGACCCCAAGCGCTCGTCGATCGGCCTCCTTCCACGTCCACGATTCGTGTCCGTAGAGCGCCACCGGGAGGATCAGAGTCCTATAGAGCGCAAATTTCGTACGGATCTGTAGGCTACGGGACCTAAGCTGGCTACGCAATCCGTAATAAGCCCTATTCGCCGCCGCAATCCGCCTCTTCACCTCGTGGCTCACCTCGTTGTCACATGTCACGAGAGTACCAAGATAAATAAATTCGTCGACCACTTCGAAAGTATCCCCATCCATCTCCACCGCAGCACCAACACCCGTAGAACTACCACGCTCTCTGCCCGCCACCATGTACTTCGCTTTGGTAGTGTTTATGGTGAGTCCAATTCTCGCAGCTTCCATTTTGAGAGCCGTAAAGGCCTCCTCAACTGCTTTACGGTTAACACCAATTATATCAATGTCGTCCGCAAAGCCCAGAAGCATGTGAGACTTAGTGATGATGGTGCCGCTCCTCTGCACACCTGCCCTTCGTATCGCACCTTCCAAAGCTATGTTGAACAGCAAGTTCGAGAGTCCGTCCCCTTGCTTCAGACCATCTAACGTCACAAACGCGTCCGAAAATTCGCTCGCTGTCCTGACGCATGATGTGAAACCGTCGAGCGTCGCACGTATCAGTTTAATCAGTTTAGTTGGGAAACCATGTTCTAGCATTACTTGCCATAGCTCGTTGCGTTTCACTGTATCACTCGAAAGTCTATAAACAGATGATGTGTCTGCAGGTTGTGTTCTCGAAACTTGTCGAGGATCTGTCTCAAGGTGAACATCTGGTCCGTTGTAGATCGCCCCACTCGAAAACCGCATTGGTATTCGCCAACAAAGGCTTTCTGCAACGGCCTCAGTCGCTGGAACAGGATACGGGAGGGAATTTTGTAAGCGGAATTGAGGAGGGTTATGCCTCGATAATTACTACACTCGAGCCATGTCCCTTCTTGTAGATAGGGCATATGAGTCCTTCCAACCAGTCCGTAGGTAGTTGTTCCTTAGACCATACCCTTAGGATAATCTGGTGAATTGCACTACACAGCCGCTCGCTCCCAACTTTGAAAAGTTCGGCCGGTAGCCCGTCCTTCCCAGCGGCTTTGTTGTTTTTTAGCTCTTTGCAAGCATTTTCACCTCGTCCAATGCTGGCGGGTCCACAGCTTGTCCTTCCTCCCCAATTTCTATCCTGTTCCCCTCGACGACTCTCCTCCCTTCCTCGCCGTTTAACACCACTTCGAAATGTTGCTTCCAACGCCTGGCCACCTGCGATTTATCGGTAATCAGCTTCCCCTCCCTGTCATTGCACATGGCAGGTACTGGCACGGTCCGGTTCTTGATTCCGTTGATCGTTCTATAGAAGCTCTTCGTGTCGTGCCTGGTGAAGCAATTCTCCGCCTCCGCGAGGACGCGATCGTAGTACTCACGTTTCTTACGGCGATTAAGCCTCTTTTCGGCAGCTCTTGCCTCCCGGTATTTCTCCCGCATCTGACGCGTTACACGATTAGCTGCTACTAACGTGTATGCGTTTATCAAATGTGAAAATAGACCGAATTTGGGGATGATACTTCTGCAATTCTACTGTAATACAGTGACTAAATTTCTAACCTTTTTCGACGTATTAGTCATCGAGAGATATAGGTAATAGCTGAAATGAGAAGCCGAGTGACAGCTACAGGACAGGTAGAAGGACAAGAATATTTAAAAGGGGATCTGGTATGTTGAATGTTCTGAATATCCAGTCCACAATATCAGTGAACTTTATAAACCCTGATTCTTTTTAATTCTCTAATCGAGAAATGGGTGCACAGGGGTTTTTTGGTGAAATGTACTCCTGGTTTGATTTGAAATTGAAACCGGGGATACCTTCGGTCTTTCTTAACCGCTTTCCTTTTGTGTTGTTTTATTTATCATTCCGAGAGGGGTTACCTTTCGAGCTTTACGAGAAAAATTAGTAGAGTTAATCATTCTGCTCTTCCTAGATCCTTCTGGCAAGGCAAAAAAAAAACACCCCTTTACGGGATCTTCAGATGAACCATTATCGATGGGCTAAAAGGAAAAAATGTTTCCTGTCAAGGGTGGCTCAGCTCTCTTAAGCATTTCTGCGAAAGAGTGTTTTAATCGTTCCTTGAGGGAACGCTTTATTTTATCCTCGCATTGTTTTTACGGGGGAAATGCTGAAAGATCATGTCGAGAACCCCCGTTTAAAGACACTTTTTTAGTGTCCTCGTTGCTAGCGATCTCAGCATGATTGTTTCCGCACTTACCCGAAGCACAAAAGGACGTACATAGGATATAGTTCGACAATTCAGATCTGGCAATGGTCACCCGAAAGGGATCAGAGGGGGAGGATTTCTGCTTTCTTTCTTCTATGAATACCGAATGCAATTGCATGCAATCCAATATCTTTACATTTTGCGTCACGGGGTTCTTAAAACAGTCCACCCCGTGACGCAAAATGTCTTCGATAGTGAGATTCATCTCGGTTACCACCCTATTGATCTCTACATGTTTGGCAGGGATGTACACACGATACGCTCTCGTGAAAAGCTCGCAGCCAGTAATCGCGTTTGCTTGCTTCAAACCAGGGCTGTAATTCGCACATTCATTGCGCTCAGTGTGTTAATTTTACGTCAAGGCACAACGAGAATGGTACCTACACATTTTGACAACCAACAGGCACATAGTGGAAGAGCAAAAATGAAATGACTGCGAAAGTTATCACCAAATGAAAAACATTTCAAGAGAGGGAGAACGTAGCAACACTTTTTTTCCTGTGTGGACTCATCACTGCGACCAGAGATTAAATCTATTGTGATATTGCCCAGGTGTTTTCTGTACTCCGCACTTCATCTTATTGGCAGTATCACTATTAAGGTAAGTGATACGCTTATCATTCATATAAGTGTTTGTGTGTAAGTTTCACCTTTCCGTTTCAAGCTGACTGCTCTACTATACCGAGCCTCTGTCCATCCTAACAATATCGCCTAATTACAATTCCCTGGAGAGAAAGAGAACTTTCATGGGTTACTCACACCAGTTTTATTATAATAGGGACTTATTTTTGATAGAAGGAGGGTCAACAGGGGTACTGTAGAATTTAGATTGAAGGAAGGGTACGTGGTGGGCAGCCTCAGAATAAACCCATGCTGAAGTCATTTGATAACTAAATGGCCTGACTCTACTAAAATTCGAACCCACGACCACTCGCTTATCAAAGCGGACTCTGTAACCTTGCGGCTACGGAGCTCCCCTTTCAGGTGTGTTAATGTGTGCAAATTATTATAACTGATATTCTGATTACGGGTTCTATTTGATTACGTCAATTGTGTTGTTTTAGGGCATATGATTTATCTAGCTTTTGAATAACAATTGTTATGCTGGCAGCCTTTCGAAAACAATTTTCAGATATCATAACACAACATAACGAACCGTTGCCTATAAGATAACCCGCGAGATTGGGACGTATCTGATTACATTGCTTATAACGGTTAATCCTGGTCGGACCCTTAGGTTTTGTATGCATGGGACTTTGCTAGTTTATATATTCAAGTAGGCCTCAAATCATAATAATTATTGTAAGTATTGAGTGAACAACCAGATAGCTTGCGAAACAAACGGATCTTTAGATTCACATTCGGCTTCAAAAATATCGCATATTCGCATATAGTATTCACGGATGTTCTTTTAATATAATTACGAGGAATATCTCCAAATAAGTGTCTTAAAATATTTCGCGCATCATATATTTCTTGCAAGTTGGTGTGGCCCAATAGGTGTTTGGTTATGTGTAAAATATAGCATCATTTATCCAAAAGTGACCAGAGCTTTGCACTCATTATAATACCATTCATATCCTGTGATACTCGTAGAGATGCAGTGGTACCCGCAGTCTCTATACAAAACGAGCATCATCATCCCTTTCCTTCCCAAGTAGTACCACCTTTTGGTCATGGGCGGCATTTTTAGTGGTCAGTGATAAAAGTATTGTGAACCAGTAAAAATTGCGCAATGAGAAAATGAGAACGTAATGCTAGTCCCAAGCACCATTTATCTGGTTCACTTTGCAATATGTTTGGTTCGACCAATCACGGAGTGCAATTACGAGCAGTCTACCTAAGCTAAGCTGTGGTTAATGCAGGAGGCTCTACTACATCGCCAGTAGTTTATTTGGCCAGAACACCATGCCGGAGACATCGGAAATTGCCGGTTCGAGTCCCGTCTGCACGAGGGATTTTTTTAAGTTTAAATCACATCTTCAGTCCTTGTTCATTTTTCACATCCTCGAAAAAAATACATACATTGCCTACTTTACAACCAGAAACAACCATATTCAAGAACTGACAGTATCGTTGTTTGGTATAACCTTAAAAGGTCTCCTGGGCGGGCACTCCACCAGGTTCCGGTAATCGTACAAAGAAAACAAATCCTCGAACCAGACCCCGAGATTTTTAGCGACTAAAACCTGAGTGATCGTTTTACCCGCTAGTAGGAGCTGCAGTTGGGTTGGCTTCCTAAGAAAACGACCAACTCAGTTTTTCCGGGAAAAATTTGATACTTAGCTCAAGGACCCATTTAAACAAACTGTCTAAGGTATCTTGCAATGGTCTTTGTAGATCATTAGCCTTGATTTCAGTAATAGATGCAAGTTTGCTTTAGCGTACACGAATTTGCTAGACATTCACGACATTTTGAAAAGCAATAACTTTAACCTCTCTCCAGTCGTGCGAAACAATGTTTAGCTCGAGAATTTTTTTTGCAGAATCGGGTAGATTCTTCAACAGGATAAAATTGATTCTATCAACCCTGGAGCTTTTGCATTTCTGGCAGTGTATGACCCGTGGTACAAAAAGATGTACAGACAGACGAACCTTATCTAAAAGGATGTAGTTCGGCAATGCAGATCCGACAAAGGTCATCCGAGAGGAATCCGAGTGGGGAAATTTTCTCTTTCCTTCTTCAATGGATACCGAATGCAATTGCTTGCAATCCAGTATCTTAACATTTTGCACCACGGGGTTTTTGAAAAAGCCCACCCCGTGACGCAAAATGACTTCTATAGTGAGATTCCTCTCGGTAACCACCCAATCGATCTCTACATGCTTGGCAGGGATGTACACACGATACTCTCTCGTGAAGAGCTCGCAGCCAGTAATCGCGTTTGCTTGTTTCAAGCTATTCACAATTCGCAGTTGGCTCGTACTTTCGGTTACACCCGAGAACTTTTTCGACGGATCTTTGTCAATTTTAATAATATTCAAAGGCTTTGTTATGGGCCAAAAGAGGACAACGTAGGGACCTTTCGAGGCATCTGGAAAAGGGCCAGGCTCCTTTACCTGAGTACATGGGAAGGTAGAGGGGACTAGATGGGGGAGATTACAATGGTGTGGTTTGCATTTTTACTTAAACCGTTTTCAAAAATTAATCATGATTAGAAATGAAAACCAATAGCACAACCCGAATCAACCCGAAGATGCCATATAGCATCATTTGACAAATTGAACATTTTTTGGCTTAAAATGAAATTTAATGACATTTCCAGCAGTAGCTATCCAAAGTTGAAAAAAGTCATATATTCACTGGGAATTCTGGGCTGATTCTGGTTAAAAAATAAAAAAAACAACGTAAAATTGTTTTATTGGTATCGAGTTCGACGCGAAAAAAAACCCGCAATCTTGAACGAACTAATTTGAATCAGGCTATTCTTTCAGTTTCGTTAAAATTATTGTCAAATCAGAGAAAATAAACGCAATTGATTCATCCAGCTTGTTCTCAAATAATTAACGAGTTCGCTGCAAAATCAAACAACAATCATTTATAAATATTTATGTTGTTCAAACTGTATTTTCCTGTGGATGTTTAGGTGAATGTTCGTCAAAAACACGGAAAACCAGTAGTACATAAATGTAGCACTAGTATTAGGTAGTACTTGAATTAAATCCGTCTCTAAAGCTTTCGTATAGTGGATAAAAGCGAGGAAAACAATCACAGAAGAAGCGAGTTTGAAATCAATTTATCAAAAAATTTCAATTTTTCCGAAAAAATACACGATTCTACGTTCCAATCATTTGAGCCCTTTACCATGTTTACTATCTTATTTGATTAATTTTTTCTCTAATATTTATTTGTATATTCGTTACGGATCATTCGTCAACTTCAATTTCTTAATTCTTAAAACCGTCACCCCTTACTCCTTATTCCTCATTCATTACTTATGAATCCTTCCACAACGCAGTCTTCTACTCTTCTACACAAACTGCCAACATTGTATCCTTTGACATACATTATTTGGTTTACCGCAGCCCATCGCACGACTTTTCCACTCGGCGCTGAAAAGAACCCGGATGTTTATTTGTATTTTATGGCTTTCAAAACGAATTCAATTTTAAGCTTTTCGTCCAAAGCCGACACGACGCGTTAACAGCAAGTTCAACCGCCGGTGGGAGGTTGGGGGAGGCTCCTACGGTGGGTTCCGCTCAGCGGCAAATGCAAGACGGCAGCACAAAGTTCGGGTCTCTGCGGCAACTGCAAACGGGAATTGAATTAGATTATTCATTTGACAACTGGCGAGTGTTGATTCTCCTTTTTTATGTTGTATTTTTCTTTTGGTTTGCTCTAATAGTGCCGAGCCAGCGGTTATTGCTATTAACGCGGTCACAGCATTAACGGAAAAGGGGCAGAGCACGCGAGGGGCTCGAGAAATAATAACTTCGAGTGTGATCCTTGTTATGGCCTTGGCCCGATAATGCTTGTTATTTCGGCCATTATACACACGTAATACGAGATGATGATTTTAGTGCTTCTTGGTCCCGTCCGGTGTGAGGGCTGCCGTTTACGTTTTATTTCCTGAATTTGTTGTTTGTGAGGATTCCGGCGCGAAAGTTACCATAAGCCGGAGCCGGCCGTTTGGCTCGTGCTACTTTTCGCCTGATCCGTGCGTGCTGCGGTAACCTTCTGTTCTGCTTTTGTCAGTCACTCATTGCGCGATGCCAAGAAAATGCACCGACAGCAATGCATTCTGTGCCGTCCATGTGGCGTTTACTATGTGACCACATGAAACCGAAATCGTGCTGGATATTTTGAAGGCGATTTGAAATTTAGTTCATAATTTCTTAAGCTCTTCAAGTTATAAGAAACCATTCACAATACAGACCGATAGATTCGATTATATTCTAGAAAAAGCTTTGAACAAACTGAAGCTCAGTAGAGGCTAAATTCGATTTCTCCATACGAATAATTGAATTCCATCGCGACCGAATGCTGTCTCTTCAGCTGAATTGCAGTTCTTCAGTCCAATAATAATAAAATCAAATCGTTCCTATCATTCATATATCAGAATGCTTCTTTGCGAACGTGAATCCGCTGGCGGAAAGCCATATCGCATTCACCGCTCGTTGCTTGTCCTACCAGCATCATCATTTTGTGCCATGTATTTTCTCACCAAGTGAGCCACTTTCACGGACAGAAAATGTTACACTTCGATCATCACCCTATCTTGTCTGTCACAACTGGGAATAGTCCCTGTTAGCAAAACTAGTCCAATCAATAATTCGCTTTCAACAGTGCACGACTCGAATCGTTGCGAATAGAGATCTCGCACATGTCTTCAGAATGTGCATCAACCAGAAGCTCGGGTTGTTACAAAAAATAGACAGAGAAAAGAAATTCTTTTCTCAACCTTCAACCACCCTACTGAAGGCAGTTGCTAAATCCACAATGATTTTTAAAAGACACTCTATCTATACCATTGGCGAACAAATCCTGTTAGCAAACTATCAGTTTGTTCTTCTGAAGTATTTTCTTTTCAGGTCGATTAGGCGACTGCAAACAAGAAACGCTATGAATTGTCCTCAAACCGTGATTCACAACCGATAAATTTCTAACCCGGAAGCGTGTGTCTCGCCTCGCCTGGTGCGCTGCAATCGAGATGGACTTTTGTTTCGAACATTCACCACCTCCAAATTGCTTCGTTTTCCCGCGATGTTCCTTCCATCATTTTCCATCTCCACAGACGGCGCAGACAGCCACCGAGCGGTAGGAAAAAAATAAATTTGAAAGTAAATCGGACGCGACCCCACGAACCGCAGAGTACCTGCAACCGATCCGCATCGAACCGAACCCGCATCGCCCCTGCGGCTGTCCTTAGTCGATCCTGTTGCTGCTCCAACGACTACCGAAATAGACTCGCAAAACAAATGCGAAAATTTTGCGATCGTCTAGACTGCGCTAAATATACGTATCAGGCGGCGGCTCTCTGTGCGGTGGTTGATGGGACGGCTCGCGCACCAGACCAGACTTCGATCTCCGCTGGCCGGCCACAGAAAGCTGCGATCTTCGCAACATTTGGCGCATCAAGTTGCTGCCGCCAGTGCTGAGGCTGATGATGATGATGATGATGAGGATGGCAATCATCGAACGTGTGGCAAAGTCGTAAACGGTTAGCAAACTAGACATCAGATTGTTGCTATATTTGTCTCCAATGGAGCCAAGGATCACTAAAAATAGACGTCTTCATGTGGACATATTCTAACGCCTGCCGCTTCGACGCACGGATACTAAGTTTCTTCGAGTGGATACTGGAGAACATTGACTGATATATAATTTCCATAATGACAATCGAAGATTTCATTTTTTCAAATCCCATAACAGCACGTTGAAAACAAATGTAATATGGATTGAAATATTGAGAGTATACAATAAAAAAGTGATAGGTGGAAAAATAAAAATAAGGAAAGGTAAATAAATTGTTAAAAGTATACGAGAGAGTAAAAAAATAAAAATAAAATAAAAAAAAATAATAGAAAACATATCAATAGAGACAACAGAACATAAAAGAGCGAAAACAAAGAATTTCTTCAGAGAACACAAGTGTCAAAACATAAAAATATACATTTAAAAAAATTGGAACAAAATACAATAATAAAATAGAACCCAAAACAACAAATATGAAACGAGAAAAAGTGGAATAATACAATTAATTAAGTGGGGACTCTACTCTGGAATGTCGAAAATAAAGAAATTTTCGTATTTTTTTCTCAGATGTTTAAAGTATAGTGATGTGTTCGGGTGTTTTGGCTATTGATTATGGTATATATCAAGTGCCTCTTCAGGGAGAGGAACGAAGTTTCGTTAAGACTCCTTCCTCTTGACAAAAAGGGTCCTTCTTATAATAAAACTGATCAAAGGAATATTTATCCTCTCCAGGGAATTGTAATTGGCGATATTGGCAGGGGGAACGAAGTTTCGTTAAGACTCCTTCCTCTTGACATAATAAGTCCCTCTTAGAATAAACCTGGTCAGAGTAACGTTAGGTGAAGTCTCACTCCAGGGATTTATAATTTGGCGATATTGGTAGGATAGCAAAAGGCTCGGTATCGTAGAGCAGTAAGCTTGAAACGTAAAGGTAAAATCTCACACACAAGCACGGATATAAATGAAAAAAGCGTATCATTTACTTTAATAATGATACTGGCCAATAATATGAAGTGTGGGATACAGAAAACACCTGGGCAATGTCACAATAGATCAAATGTCTCTGGTCGCAGTCCACACAGAGAAAAAAAGGTATTTTTTAAGATACACTAATTTTTCTTCGAGCTGTTGACAGAATCTACACACTTTTACATTATACTTTTATTTCACTTAACTTTTTAATTCTATCATTTTTGCCTTTCTCCTAGAAAGGTATAGCAATCACTTGCAAAACCGAAAGTATAAAAGTGCTCCAAAGGGCCGAATGGCATATATCACTCGACTCAGCTCGACGAG
Source organism: Wyeomyia smithii (assembly GCF_029784165.1). Lineage (NCBI taxonomy): Eukaryota > Metazoa > Arthropoda > Insecta > Diptera > Culicidae > Wyeomyia > Wyeomyia smithii. The sequence goes on along the minus strand of NC_073695.1, from coordinate 31,544,844 downwards.
CTGAGCATTTTCTGTATGTATGTGTGTGTGTATGTGTGTGTGTATGAGTGTGTGTATGTGCAGATTTTCACTCACTCACTTTTCTCAGAGATGGCTGGACCGATTTTCATGAAATAAATCGCAAATGAAAGATCTTGTTGTCCCATAAGACCCTATTAAATTTCATTGAAATCGGATTTTTAGTTTAGAGGTTATGGTTCAAAATGTAAAAATCATGAAACATCATTATCTCGAAAACTACACAACCGATTTGAACAAAATTGATTTCAAATGAACGGGCTACCTGAAATACCTTTAACATTTGAATTTCATAAAGATTGAACTTGTGGTTCAAAAGTTATAACGAGAAACGTGTTTTGAAGACTACTTTATCTCACTCATGTTTCTCAGAGATGGCTGAACCGATTTTCATAAAATCAGTGTGAAATGGAAGGTCTAGTTGCCCCATGAGACTCTATTGATTTGTTTTGCAATCAGACTATTACTTTTCCTGTTATGTTTAAAAATGTGAAATCCAGCTATGAAAAGGAACATATTCCGAAGACTACTTGAACTCACTCACTTTTCTCAGAGATGGCTGACCTGATTTCCACAAAATTAGTGTCAACTAATAAGTCTAGCTGCCTCGTAACACCCTATTGAATTTTACTGTAATCGGACTGTAACTTCGTCTGTAAAGTACCGAAATGTGAAAATCACGAAACTTCATTATCTCAGAAACTACACAACCGACTTGATCAATATTGATATCAGATGAGCGGGCTAGTTAAGGGTTAACTGATAATGATTGAACACGTGGTTTCAAAGTTTGGCTGCCCTATACGTTCCCATTTCATTTGATTATAATTGAACTTAAGCCACCGTTATGTATTAAATTGTTAATAAAACAACGAAAGTCTATTATTTCAAAGATTACATGAAACATGAAAGATTACAAATAACAAACCTCATAACAATTTGATATGTGGCTCAAAAGTTATGGAAAGAAAAGAAATTCAAAGGCTATTTAAAACTATACCTGCTTTGATCGATATATGTGGTCTCAACATAATTTAAATGTGGTTTTGTACTATTTGAACGTTCCAAATTCATTGATTCCTTGCGATGTGTTTAAAGTCTGCAAATGCATGACGAATCGGCCATAGGATATGATCAAAGTCAAATAACAAATCGTTTGAAATGATTGGTTTTATCGAAACAACAACATCCTCGACTTTTGGCTTTTGTACCTCGCTTTAATTCTGAATATATTCATATTTGGTGGTATTCGGTCATTTTCAGCAGATTTTCTGGCATCAATCTGACACCGGAAATACCCATTTTGGGAGGTATTTAGTTATTTTGGTTGTTTTCCAGAAACTAAAAGTGGTCATCTCTAAATTAAAAATGGTGTCCAGGGTCAATGTTTGGTTTCTATGCATCATCTCGATTAAGGAAATATCCATATTGAGTATTATTCGGTCATTTTCGACTGTTTCCTAGAAGTTGCCATTAAGCAATTCAAAATGGTGCCTGATTGGTTATTTTAGGCTGTTTTTCACAAACCGGAAGTCGCCGTCTTGGATTTCAAAATGGTATTTAAGATAATTTTTGGCCTCTGAGCGGCAGGTTGAAGAAACACTCATATTGGGTGTTATTCGTTCATTTTCGGCTGTTTCCCAGCAACCGGAAGTCGCCAACCTGGAACTCAAAATGGGGTCTGCGGTCGATTTCAGCTGCTGTGTATCATTCTAGTTCCGGAGATACTCATGTTAGGCGGAAATCGGCCCTTTTTGGCTGTTTTCCAGAAATCAGAAGTCGCCATCTTAGAATTCAAAATTGTATCTGTGGTCGATTCGAGCTTCTGTGTATCATTCTAGGTCCGGATATTGTTATATTGGGTGGAATTGGCCATTTTTGGCTGTTTTCCAGGAACCGGATGTTGCCTTCTTACAATCCAAAATGTTGGCTGAGGTCGATCATAGAAAATATTTGTTACCACTAAAAATATTCAACTACCAAATATGGTTCTATTTAGTTGATTAGTTCGCGAGATGTTCAGAAATTTGTGCAGAAACATGTGCTTCCAGAAGAAAGAGGGGCGTCGAACCATTATGAACATATTTGTTACCTCCAAAAACATTCTCATACCAAATTTGGTTGTATTTTCTTGATTGGTTCTTGAGCTGTGCGAAATTTGTGTTTCATTTGTATGGGACCCCTCCCTTATAGAAAAGGGAATGGTGTTGAACCGTCATGTACATATTTGTTACCTCTAAAAATATTCACCTGCCAAATTTGGTTCCATTCAGCTGGTTAGTTCTCGAGATATGCAGAAATCTGTGTTTCATTTGTATGCCACCCCTCCCTTCCAAAAGAAGGATGGGTGTCAACATATTATGGACATATTTTTTACCACTAAAAACATTTACCTGCCAAATTTGGTTCCATTTAGTTGATAAGTTCTCGAGATGTGCAGAAATTTGTGTTTCATTTGTATGGAACCTCTCCCTTCCAGAAAAGGGAGGGACGTCCAACTGTTATGGACATATTTGTTACCCCTTAAAACATCCACATGCCAAATTAGGTTTCACTTGCTTGGTTTGTTCTTGAGTTGGGCAGAAATGTATGTTTCGTTTGTATTGGACCCCTCCTTTCCAGAAGAGGGAGGGGTCTCAAACAATCATAGGAACCTTTATCGGCACCAAAAACCTCTACATTCAAATTTTCACGTCAATCGGTTCGGTAGTTTTCAAGCCTATATGGATCAGACAGACAGACAGACCGGACTGCATTTTTATATGTATAGATTACAACATTAATTTTTTAGAACCTTAAAAGTGAATATACATTTATTGGATTGAAGCGTTCATGTAAATCTATTTTTACAAATAATAACTTTGAATGAGAAAGGCTGGGTCTGACCGCTAGGTGAATTAATTTAGGTTTTTACTTATCACTTGCAAATACGCATTTCAACGTTGACTTAGCGCCTTCATCAGTGCTTAGATGAGGAAATTAGAACGAGAAAATAGCGACCAAAAAAAAACTTTTTTTTCGTGGAGAGTAACTGGGTTTTGTTTGAAAATTTCTAAACTTTCGGCGACATCTAATTTCTAAGGGGATATTACGGATCGAACTAGACTAATAGGTTCGGCTATTTTGGATCTGAAATGGTGAGTTTTTTCGAGTCTTTTTTAACCTTTATCAGTTCTGAAGTATGTTCTTTAAACCGGATGTCTGAATTCCTTTTGGTTTGGCCAATGTAAACCTTACAATGTGGACATGCAACTTTATTACCACCTGCCTTATGCAATTTGTCAATAGCGTCTTCAGTAAAACCCAGGAGTGGTTCGAAGTGCTGGGTAATACCCGTTTTGTATGCGTGGGCTTTCAAATTCAAAGTGGTTGGAGTTTTTAACAACGACTACATCCAAAAAAGAAAGTCTGTTGTTTTGATCAATTTCCAAAGTAAACCGGATGTTTTCATGAATACCATTCAAATTTCTATAAAACTTTCTAAGTCACCCTGTTTCAAAATGCAAAAAGTATCATCCACGTACCTCCACCAACGATCTAGTAAGGAGTCTTTTTCTTTTAGTTTATTTTCCAAATGTGCCATAAAAAGTTCACATAGGAAAGGTTAAATATGATTCCCCATCGGTGCTCCTTTTGTTTGTTTGTAAAATTTCCCACGAAATGAGAAATAATTGTCTTCCATGCAAAATCGACTTAACTTCAAGTAACTGCGTACAGTTAATTTTGTGTTAACGCGTTTTTTTGCGTGATTTTATTTTACACGTTTTTAGGCGATTTTCTCGAAATTACGAATCAAAAGATTTTGTTGCTGGTGTGAAAATTCGTACAAAGATCTATTGATCACAAATTTATCTATATATTGTCATTTATGTAATTAGTTAGAAAATCGATTTTTACATGCTAAAAAAATTTCAGCCAAATCGTTTCAGTAGATATTAACCTAAATATAGTCCACGACATGCAAAATACATCTTGAAATATATCTTAATCAATCAGCCAAAATACCCCGAAACTTAGCCTTCTCTGAAGATCCGAAAAAAATATCACAAAAACTCATTATTTTTCGACCTTCCAGAGTAGGACCACTCCTTAATACAATTAAAGCAAATCGTGTAAATTTCGAATTCCGCATAAAAACCGCGTGAAATGCGACTTTAGTGTGACAAAAATAACAAGGAAAAAAGCAAGAAAAAAATTCAAAAATACGATGAGTTAAACAAAACAAGAAAGATGTTTAATTTCATAAACAGAAAATATGAATATACAATGAATGAAATGTGATTATGTTTGCTTTAAAAATGGACTTTTTTCGGGTGGTTATTAAAATAAACTTAAGACGAATAATTGAGTTTGATAAATTTCCCAGGTAATAATATTAGTTCACTCGCCCTCGCGAGCGGCCTTTCCGAAGTTAACCGGAACTTTCGCCACGGCGTTTTGGCGTTCTTTCTTTGTTTTATTTATCAATTCTTTCTCAGTTTTCGCAACAAAATTGTTGCAGTAGATCTCACGTTTCAGGTTTTCCCATAGATTCTCGATTGGACGCAGCAGGGGGACGTTGGGCGGATTCGCCGTCTTGAGTGCCACATCAATGTTCAGCCGCTTTATCTCCTCCAATAATCGCTTCGAGTAATGGGCCGACGCAAGATCCGGCTAGAACACAAGTCTTCGCCCTTCCGTCAGGCACTTCATACTATCTAGAAAATCTATAACGAGCGTCTTAGCAGAGTGATTGAGATCAATCAAAGAAATAGTTATCGGTTTCCGTTATACTCTACTAAATTTTTTGGAAATAAATATTGAAATTCAGTCCGCAAATATATATTTCGACTGTGACGTACAGTCTTCCTCGGTCCACATAAGCACTGAGGAAGACTTCATACAATAAATTTCCGCGTTTACGGCCAGTCCGGAGCAAACGACGCACTCTTCATTGAGATCCCCTTCTCACTGATTGCAATCACGGCGGCATGTTTTAAAGGAGCTTGGTGTATGGAATAAACTTCACCTCAAAGCCCATTTTCGTCGTGGGGAAAGTAAAATACGAAATGCCCTGCCAGTCGTTGCTATCCAGGGTGGGATATGTCTCGTCGTCCATCACACCACGGTGCGCTGCACTATCAAAATCGACTTGACCATCTTTTTCAGCCGCTGCGACATTGCCTGCAGCTCCGAGACCAGTGGACAGGGATGCCGCTTCCTGACATGTACGTCCATGTCCGCCAGATACTTTTTCACTGTTTGGTGATTGTTGTCCAATAGTGCCAAAATGTTGTAGATGTCAGATCGTTTTCAACGCGGCAGAGTACCGTTTTTTGAAGGCCTTCACTGTTCCACTGTTTTCGCCATCACGCTTAGAATTCGATTCATAGAGCTGTCATATTTTTTCTGCAGACTCATGGGTTACTATGATTGATGCTGCATGGGGAGCTTTCTCAGCGCGTGTGAAGGTAAACCCATGAAAATCGGCAATTTTTGTCCATTTTTTAATGCAAACGTCAATAACAAAGTGCAAAAATTGTTTCGCCTTGGCTTCTAACTATGATTTTTGTATTTTATGTATTTTATCGCAAAAACAAATTTCTCTGAGTTTGAACACATTTCACCTTAAGGGGCAACAGTGGGGTCGCATTTTTGGCCAGGACATAAAAATCTTGCTTCAGCTATGAGACAAAATCATCGTGCCTTCGACAAAGTTAACTGTGACCCCTCCCCGTAAAAAGGGGAAGAATTTTGAGCTCAGTTTTTGTCCGATTTAAGATGTTTTTTTTTATAAAAATGGGTAAAAAAATGATAATATGTGGACAAACTTTTAAAATTTTGATTTTCAAAACAAAATGACGTCGACAAAACATTGAAAATTTCCGATTTCTCAAAAAATCAAAATGGCGCCACTGTTGCCCCGTAAGGTGAAATGTGTTCAAACTCGGAGGAATTTGTTTTTGCGTAAAAATACATTAAAAAATCGTACATAGAAGCCGAGGCAGAAGAAGAAGTAAATTTTTGTTGCACTTTTTAATAATACAATTATCAGGAAGGATTTACACTTTTGCTGGTCGTCTTCGATTTAGAATGCAAAAGAGAAAAAAAAAGATAACAAAAACACTGAATTTCGTTAAAAAAAGAAAAAAAAGAGAAAAGCAAATAAAGAGAACAGAACAAAAAATACGTTTTTGATAACTTATTTCTATAGAACAGCATGAACAATGGACACTAAATTTTAAAAACTAAATTAAAGCCAACTTGTTTTGAAAATAGAGCAAACAGGAGGCGGAGAAAACATACAGCTGAAAAAATACAAAACAAGTGATAGGAAATGAAAAAGCAAATAAAAGTAAATATTGAACACCAGAGCAAAGAACTTTCTAGAAAACATAATAATGAATAACAAAATATGACGTACAGTGAAACGAAAAACATTACAAAAAACAGCATATTTTTACAAAAAAAAAGAATTCAAAAGAAATAGAAATAGCATAGAACTAATAGAGAATAAAGAAAACAAACAAAATAATAGAAAATAGAAAAACAGCGAATACGAGAAGGTAAAGAACTGAGAGTAACTAAAAAACTAACGCAAGAAAAACTGAAAACCTCCAGCTGTAAAATCAGAAAATAACGAGAATAAAACAAAATAAAAGAAACAATATCCAGATTGGAAAAGCAGACAATAATGAAATTGGAAGAAAAAATATGTGATGTACGTGATAACTGTACATATATGAACAGAAATAAAAAAAATACAAATTACAGTGAAATTAAACATGCAAACCAGAAAAAACAGAGAAGTAAAACGAAAAAACTGAAACTTATTGCTTAATTTCAAAAACTAAATTGAATTTAAAATTTTCAAATTCTGTTCTCGCTGTTTATCAATAAACGGCGCCAGCAGTAAGTGCTGGTCGATTTTAAAATATCTGAAAAGCGATGAACCAAACTGAACCTTATGCTAAACAATCCACTTTGGCACGTTAGTGATTTTAATGTGACGTATAAATTTTTTAGGTTTGGGTGAAAATGTCTGGTTTTGTGCCTAATAATTTTGTCTTTTTTTAAAGAAAACGACGCAGAAGCGCATTGAGAGCAGAAAAAATTACGGAAATGCTGCTCTATCGTTACTTTAAAGACGATAATTTCGATGATGACGACTGTTTGCATGAAGGAATGCCAAAATCCTTCGAAGACGCAGCATTGGAGGAATTGCTTGATAAAGATCCATGCCAAACAGAGAAACAGCTTGCCTCGATATTAGGAGTTAATCACCGAGCCTTTTCCAAGCGATTGCCTGCTTTTTCACAATGAAGTAGATTTTCTTTAAAACAATTGAGAACTTTTTTGCGCATCAATAGGTTACAAGTGGAGAATGAAGCGAAAAAACGGAAGGAGAATTTTAAGTCAAACAGAACAGGTTAGCAAAAAAGATAAATCCAGAAAAAACCGAACCGAACAGAAAAAATAAAACTTCCAGTTTAACAAAAATTAAGACAAAATGACAAAACAAAAGACGAAGATTGTCCACACAAGAATAAACAATGAAAAAATAATGGCACAGAAAGATAAAACGAATGGAGAGAAAATATAGCACTAAAAATTTTAATGCGCACTTAATTAACCCTATCCCCGCGAAGAGAAATTAGTTTTTACATCGAAAATTGACATTCAAACTCTTATTACTCAGCAACCGCATGCATAACTGGCACAAACTTTATTGCATGTTGAAGATTCATCTTTTTCCTAACTGCTTAAAATATTCATCGTTAGAAATTGCAAGCATAGTTGTTAAACTGTTATCAAAGTTTATATGACAGGTGATGCCATATGGCCGCGGGGAATGGGTTAATCGAAGAACATAAAAAATAGAACGGAAACCCTACAGCTAACAAAACAGAAAATAAAAAAAATAGAAAACAAAAATTGAAAATGGACTACAGTGAAAATCTGAAAAAGTGAAATAAGCCAAAAGTAAACAAAAATAACAATCAGAGTTAATATTGAGCAGAGTAACAATACGCAGTGACTATAGTTCTAAGAAAGCTATTTTCATGATGCTCGGTGTCCCTTCCATAATTTGAACTCAGTGAGTGAATCACACATATGACAGTGTTCTCTGGATTTAACCCCTTTAGTGCTCAAGTTTATTTTTCAGATTGACTTCGAAAAAATCACTAAGGGTCATTCCATACGAAGTGACCACGAAAAAGCACAAACTTGGACATGACCATCACAGAATTTGCTCAAAGTTGGGAGAATTATTCATCTACTGTCACTTTGGAAAAATCCCAAATTTGGTGTCGATTGGAATACCCCCCGCTCTGTGGGACCCCCCTGTTTATTGCAAAGTCACGCATTTTTTGTTCAAATTCTCTTTTTTCTTTTTCTTACAATTCATAAACGTAACATGTCCGAAAAATACTGAGAGATGATTTTTGAAGAAAATAAACCAAGGAATCCAGAAAAAATATAAGTTTTGACCGGAAGTGTTGCCAGACAAATTATTTTTGTATTTGAAAACTAACTTTACATTTTTCGGCAAATGCAGCCATTTAGATTTTAAATTTGATAATTTCATCGTGTTCCTCGGAAAATTTCACATAAGAAACAACTATCATCCCGAGGTAATATGAGCCAATCTCGAGATATAACATTTTTACGAAAAAAAGTTGTAAACTTCGTAATTATTTGTTTTTACAATTTAGAGACGTAAGACACCCGAAAGATAGTGATAGATGAATTTTGAAGGAAATAAACCAAGGAATCCAGAAAAAATATTATTTTTGACCGGAAGTGTTGCCAGAGAGATTATTTTTGTATTTTAAAACTAAATTTACATTTTTCGGCAAATGCAGCCATTTTTATTTTAAACTTGATAATTTCATCGTGTTCCTTGGAAAATTTTACATAAGAGCTAGAGGGTTAAGCAACTTTCTGGTAACTAAACTTTATTTACATTGATGAGAAATGTTGGAAAACTATTGAAAGAAACTAAAGTTTAAAATTAACGCCTGTTCGCTGTCGCATGTTGTTTACGCTTGTCCATGTCTGTTATGTATTTGCAGTGGAAGTAACCTTAAGAAAAGCGAAAATAGCCTAATATTCTTTTTAAAGAAAGCATGTGCTTCGGTTGTTTCGTTTCTTATTTTTATGTATTTAAAAGTTAACCGTCGCGATTCTTCATTATATATTTATAAGTTAATCGTCGATGATTTTCATGGTTAATTTTACCAAAGTCGTAATTTATTATAAAAAAAATAAAAATAATAATACGAAAAGTCGACCATTTCACTACTTCTAGCAATGCATACAAATTTCAACTTACCTTTCGACAATCTGCGAAGACGTAGCAAAGTTGTTAAGCGAATGGATCGGATCATTCTTCTTGAACAGATATCCGAACGAATCGGCCGCTGAAAAAAGAAAAACGAAAATGCCATTCAATCCAGTAGGAAAGGAATATAAAAACATCGCAAAGCGAACAGCGAGCTGGGTTTTCAGTCTGAGAACGTACATTCGAAAATCAGCAGTGACAACAACCAGTTACTTTTGTAGTACCACAACTGGTCACCACTAGCGCGATTGGCGCTGTCAACGCAGATCATCGTCCCCTCAATGCTATCAATGCTAAAATGTGTGTTAGGAAAAGTTACGGTAGCAACTAATAGATGCTTTTAAAATTAAGAGTGTAATTTGCTTATCATTCAGTGTGAACCTTGAGCTCGCAAATAGCATGCAAAATTCCCTCTGAGTTGTACATGCCAATGAAGATAACACGTCATTTGTCAAAAATTGAGCGAATACAATGGCATGTGCTCTTATCAGTGCCATCCCAAATATATCGAACTGATTTTTCGCAATAGCAATAGTCCGGAGCCTAGCAACGGATCCAGAACGTATCCGAACATCGAACAAAAATATACTACGAAGTCCCGTCGCGGTCAATCACGCACCGCAAAGTTGTATGCGAATCTGGTTGTTGATGTGGCTGTGCTTTTGCCCTTTACCGCATTCCTATGCATGATCGCATATTTACCTCACGTGCGTCGGTCGGGTTCTCGTGGTCACTTCACAGTCCTAGGTTCAGATTCTTTTGATTGAAATTTGGATTAGGTTGAACTATCACGAATAGAATTTTCAAATGATTTCCACTAAAACACTAATGTCAAGTTAGTTTTAATTTACGAAACTACTAAAACACACGTAGAGGCTGCATTGCTTCACATTGAACTTTGCTTTCGCTTCTACTGCTACTTTAAAAAAGGAAAGTAAATTTTTGGAAATTCATTGCTATTTTCTTATTGTTCGCAACGAATTGGACCATCTTTTTATTTCAAAGTTACTGTGAACTTTAAACAATTTAGTGCCAAGATATAGTTTTCATTATATATCAGATCTACTTTTTTTGTTTGAATCATTTTTTTTAAATGCGTGAAATTTTAACTTTTTTGCGTCAAAACGTGAATGTTAAGTTAATGATTTACATAGCTTGCTCCCAAATTTCTGACCTCATGTCAGTTCAGTGGAACTTCAACTGTTATGTATTCGGTAGTTTTAACAACCGTAGGTGTTCGGCAGGATACCCGGGTACCCAACAAAATAAAATACTTCTAACTTTTCAAATTGTTTGCCGATTTGGATCTTGACCAAACATTTCAAAATTTGTTTATTTTTGATATACGGAACCTAATAAGCCATTGTTTCCCATATGGTTATCGTAAATCCAAATCTCGGGGACCATGTTCAAGATTGAGAATCTGCTCCGAAATGGCCCTTTCGGATAACTCAGCAGATGGATTCAAAATGAATTAAAATCAACTCCTGAACAATTGTATTAATGTGTCTTACCGGAACATGGTCCCGAAGATCCGGATTTACAAGAACCAGACGTGGTTTCAGGCTCCTGCTAGTCTCGAATTGAAAAAAATAGACATATTTTCTAATCTTTTAATGGGCCAAGATCGAAAATTGGCCTAGAATTGAAATGGTAAGAAGCGTCTCATATTGTAAATTTTTGAGGGCTTCTGGAGGAAAAAATTCGAAAATTTCCCTTCGACCCCCTTTACTGCTATAAAAATTCAGGTTTATTTCCACTAGTTGAGAACATTCCATGAGTTTTAGGTGGCTAAGTTGAGGTTAGCCATGTTTTTTTTAAAGCAATAAAATCTGACAAGCTACCCGAGTACCCTGGAAAGTGATATTTGAAAGATACTTAGTAGTAAGACGTTTATTTACCTTTAAAATTTTATAATCTTTCTTCCGGTTGTGTGTTTTCGCTTAGACAACAAATTAACAGTTTCAACTTTCATCAAATGAATGTTTCTCGAATTGAAAATACCTCCCAACCATTTCATAAATTCAGTCATCAACTCTTATAAAAGCAACTGTTTGTGACAGAGAGATAAACAGCAGAGCTGCTGTGTCAGTACCATGGATTGTAATCCAGTTAGGGGCTTCATAAAAAACCGAACTGAAGAGCTCGCGTGGAGAAGCCATCAGCATTTCGGTATCCGAGTCACGCAATACTCAATAGGAGCCTTAAACTAACCTGAATAGCTAATGATTTTAGTGTTGCCAATTGAGAAGCCTGGCAAAATTTACAAGATTGACTATTCGACTCCTTCGAATATTGAAAGTACATAAAACTCAAAATGGCTGATATAAGTAGGTATTGTGAGGGTTTTTTTTAATATTTACAATACCCAAGTACACAAATTCGTTTAGCATTCATCGAATTGTTTTCAGGAATATAATATAGTATCAAACTAAAACTATCAGTTAATCATTGTTATTTTCCCATTTGCATCACAGCTGAATAACAACCAAGCTTCGTTTGAGGTATAAATCCGTAACATATAAACAACGTAATTATCGTTTTCAAGGTTAATTCAAAAATTTAGCTAATATGCAAATTAACTTAAGCTGCCGATTTTTTAAGGGACAGTTACTACATAAAGCTCAAAATATGTCAAGGAAAAAACACATTTCCACCCATGTCATCCACGGGTATTAAGCTTGATAGATATTAAAATTGACTCTTATCACTGTTTTCTATATATTGTACACACAGCAGGTATGTTTGAGTCAATACATTCATAATCAGACACTGGTCAGCAAACAGAATGACGAAGATCTGATGTCAGGTAAAAAGACGTAAAAGGAATGTCTATTCATCAATTTGTAATCTCAAAACAATTTATCCATTGAGTTTTGTGATTCACAAAATGTCCATATAATCTTCATCTACCACTCTTGAACTCTAAAAAACAAGCAAACATATGAAGAAAACATATATTTTGTGCGCAACTTACCACTGAACATGTTTGCTGATTGTTTTCAGGCCGCACTTCCGCACACAGTATTCTGTTCTTCAATCAATTTACATAGGGAGCTGCTCTTCTCTCCAGATACGCTGATCTAGCCACGGTATCTAGCGGTATTTTGCAGGCTTCAATGACCAACACACTGCTAGCATAGAACAACTTCTTGTTCGCCAAAGGTCAGAACCCACAACAATCGCACCCGATCGGAACGGTTACCAACAACCCCCTAACCCGGGAGCGAGAAATTAGACGGATGTGAAAACGCCACGGTCAATAACCGAACGTGTAGCAAAACAATAGAAATGTCACAAAAGAGCAAAACACGCACTTGCCATTTGCACTGCGCCTCCGCTGAACTCCCGGGGAAACTAATAAACGAATCAAAAAGCACGGAACAGAAAAACGCGTTTCACACTTTACTACAGCGCGGCACGATTATGAATTTACCGAATTTTGTACTTAATCACGCCGTATTTACCATGCAAAATTGTAAGTATTCTTAAATCACAGCACCATAAAATCCGCAGCAGAAAGGATAACACGATTTCTGCACGCACACAATAACAGCAATGACAGTTGCCATCAAAAGTTGACGTTGACGGTGTTATCAAAATGGCCTTCACACACAGCATTTCAATGAATTATGTAGAAGGTGCGGTAGTTTGCGTAATTGTTATAATTGTTATAATTTATTAAAATTCATCTGACACTTTGTGTCTAAATAAATAACTCAATACTTAAACCACAGACTAACAGACATAACACGTCGAACAAATTTTCAGTAAAATCATCGTTTGGATGATTCCAGTACTTTACTTTAATAACACTAGCACCATCTGCTGTCTTGTTCGCGCTGCGTCATGTATTTCGACATCAGCGCCAGCGTTACTGCATGTGTCAAATGGGGAACTACAAAATATGTATGAGATTGCATGACAGCGCCCCAGACGACGTTCTCGCGCGTTGACTGTTATTCGATTGAAAATTTGAAATGAACGTTTTTTGTGGCGATGGAGCTAGGTTCCAGTGTTACGTCTGTTAGTCTATGCTTAAACTATGTCAATAATTTGTCACAAAAAGGCTACCTAACTCGAATTCTATTTTCAAAAGCTGTACTAGTCATATTAAAATCGAACGCATCAGATACTGTGTTAAAACTGGTCGACATGAAGCTAAGCAAAACAAAACCTTGGTGCTACATTCCGATTCGGAACTCGACCTTCTGTTCATTACACACAGACTTCTCAGCCAACTTTTAAGTGTACAGGACAATTGCGGGCAGCGTTGCCATTGTGCCAGATAAATCTGGATTTTGCCAGATTTCTGTTTGCGCGCAAGACAAACAGGTAAACCTCAGAATCTGCCAGATATTTGTAAATGCGCCAGATTTCATCCACGTCGTCTCGCAAAAAGGTCATTACTGCGAGATGGGCCGTGTCTGACCTTCACCTACCTACACCCGGCGTGAGCAAAAAAAAAAAAGGTCATCACTTTCAATTCTGCCAGGAATTTTATCCAAAAATGAGTGACAAATAGGGGGTTTTAATTTTTAAAAATACCTGCTTTTTCTTATACTAATCGATAACCGACCTTTCAGTAGGCATTACGTAATTTGTCTTAGATCTCTACGAGTTTTCTTTGATTTTAAAATTGAAAAATTATATTTGTTTTAAATTTTCACTAACTGGCAAGTAGTGCACAGAGTGACATTGCTGTTGCTGACTTTTGTGGAATATAACCCTGATAGTAAGCGAAGTGACATTTCTGCTGCTGGCTTGGGGAAAATATAACCCTGGTTTACGTGTCATGACAGGGTTGCCAGATGTGTCTTGATATTGAAAACATTGGAGCGCGTGTGAATAAGTGGAAACCCAATAGTCGGTTGATTAACCGCACTCGATTTAATGTGTCACTGAAAGTTTTGTAAACTTTCAACGGGGACCGTGTTTACAGATTTGTTTTGTTTAATAAGGATATTTGAAAAAAGACCTGGCCTCCCCGTGTCATAATTTCTTAACGGTAGGGTATGTTTTAAAACCACTTACAGTTTTTAAAATTTGAAACCGATTTTTTCAATAGTTTTGCTGTTTAAATTAAGAAAAGTCAGTAGAATATGTATTTCTTTTGACATTTCTTATCAAAAGAAAAAATAATATACATGCCCTAAAACACCCTATTACGCCTTCTCGTTTGTATGGAGAAGGCGTCATTACGCCGTGTGTGTATTCGGGACTTAACAGTCTCTCCCGAGCCGAGACTCGAACCTACGACGACTGGCTTGTTAGGCCAGCATCGTAACTCGAGACCAGCTGAACGGGTTGTTTCCTGTCAACGTATTGAGTCGAATTGACGAAATTGTGCATTGCGTTGAGGCATAAGATTATTTAGTCCCTAGATAAGTAATGTCGCTAGTGTGCCCATTGTGTTCGAGGTAAATCATGTTGCGCAAAAGATCCCAAGCACTAGAGTCGATTTGCGCGATTCGACTTGAAAATTGCTTTGAGAATCATGATCTTGTAGACCCACCTCTATTTTGAGCTTTGTTATAGGCAAAAACTGCCAAAAGAAAAACCAGCCTAGACTGAACCAAATTGCTCGCACATAAATGTATTTTCATTACTTGACTTAAGCCCCATTCACGACTACGAAGCTCAAAAAGATTTTTAAAGCTGCTCGCACTCACGTAAACTTTCATATAGATTGTCAGGATATTCGTGTTAACATAAGTAAAAATATTTCTTTCCTTTACTCTCTTATGCAAAAAAAAAACCAAACAAATATCAGCAGCTATAACAACGAGTCCCGAATAATGAATGTACCTCATTTTAGAACTGATAATTATCTTTTGCTTGCGCAGTTCAAACACATTAGGAAAAGTATTCTTTACAGAAGAAAATTATACACTTGACAGTTAAAAATAGCATGATTGTTATTAACTATGGGAAAGATTATAGACGCGCATATCGAAAGCGAAACGGTGTGAAACTGAATTGTAAAACAGTTCATGTTTGTGTACGATTTCCTCAACCAATTCCCGGCGGAGAGAAATCAATTTTTGCCTCCAAAAATGAACTTCAAACTCTTATTACTCATCATTGCATATTAAAGATTAATCTGTTCTCTAATCATACTAAATAGTTTCATTGTGCAAATTTTTAAGTATAATCGTCAAACTAAACACCCGCCGTGAATGGGCTAATGGGGCTTCCCTGGATGATTCTATTTCACATATGCGCTTAAATTCACACTGTTAACTATGGACAAATATCACTAGAAAAATATAAATGCGAAATCATTCATTGATAATATTTTTTACCAGTGTGCATAGCGAATCATATCATTTGACGTAAATTATCAGTGCGTCGAGTATTTCGAATGATTTTCTAAATTTCATTCGTCTAATACTTCTGGGTAATAAATCATCTAATAAAGGCTCCACGATTCCGTTCAGTGTAACGACGTTTGAATTTACGTTCCCCAGCAGATCAACTCTATACATAACCTATAAAAAACCAACGACGCCAGCGACATTACTTATCTGACCAGAGAAGAATCTGTGATCATATCTGGGATATGAAAATTTGTTTAGAAAGAATACGAGATTAATAAGGTTGCCAAAAATATATCCACGATAAATGTTATGAACATTTTCCATCTATTTATTATTTTGAAATACGCGCGTACGATTTCTGATAAATCGCGGGGGTCTTTTTCCCAATTCCAAAATAAAAAGGTTGATTCAAGGATGGTCTTCTCATCTGC
The DNA here is from genome assembly GCF_029784165.1 of Wyeomyia smithii. Classification (NCBI taxonomy): domain Eukaryota; kingdom Metazoa; phylum Arthropoda; class Insecta; order Diptera; family Culicidae; genus Wyeomyia; species Wyeomyia smithii. The sequence goes on along the minus strand of NC_073695.1, from coordinate 31,528,750 downwards.
GATGTTGATCTACAAATAGGGTGAACGGTTATTGTTCTTAATTCAGACCTCCGATGGGTTAACAAACCTTTTTTTTACAATCAGATTGATCAGATTGTAGCGAGTTACAACACTATTCTCCTCCTTTAAAACCAGCTAGGAAACTGAAAGAGCCGGTAATGATACTGAATCTAAAAAGGAAATGTTTTTGTTGAAAAGTTTTCAAACATTTTTACGGCTGGGTATTTGTATACGATGTTAAGACCCCTATTATAATTTATTTAGAATACTTACCTATTTATTCGAGAAGTTCTAGGACATCATGGTAATCTTCAGTTTTACATTCGTTGTCTTCAACAGCAGTAGAATTCATGTGACTATCAAATTTAAGTCGCATTTCCGTCGGAATTCGCGCTGTATTTGGATTCCGAATGTTTTTAACCAATCCTTTGTTCGGAGAATTCCCACTAGGGAAGCATTTTTCGAACGGTTTCGGATTTCGGTTTTGTTCAAATTTTGGGCGGAAAATATCCTTTCAGCTGCCGCCGATGAATGTGGTAAAAATAGTATTGCTCTCACAAGTCGTGCCATTAACGGATACTTCAGTTCATCATTCATATCGAGGAAATTTGTTATTTTAATCCAAAAATCCTCAGCGTTATTTATTTACGTTAGTCCTAAGCATTTGAAATTCAAGTGACTAATTTCATTTAATTCGTTATCAACATCCTGCCACATGCTATCTGGTATTACAGTTGGGAAATGTGGTAAAACGGGGCCAACGCTTAAACTTCTCCCTTCAACAATGTTAATGGGTTCCAACATTCGAATACAACATTCATTCTCCAATCGGAACCGTTTAAATATTTGCAAGGCTAACTCTAAGTAAAATGCAGAGCGCGTATTTCGTATAGCTAGCAATTGCTATCTTAACTGTATTTTTACAATTTTACTGGCATCTAGTTTGGTAGCTACCTTTACTCCTAGGTATACATCATGAACCGGCTTGAAATTATGGGGATGAAATTTAATATCAGTCAAGTTTGTAGATCGCGCGACTTAATCTTTTTTAAAGTAGCTAAGTAACTGTCTAAGTTTTCTTGATAAAGTTGCATGGAGTGAAATAATTTCCGGTTTTTCTGATTGAAAAAGTTTGTTCTTATTATCAACGAACGGCAAAATGAAATCTAAAAATAACAAGTAGATTTCAGTGAGTAAATTTGATTTGAGATATTTCTACTTAAATTCTATAGTGAAGTGAAAGTGTAGTGAAGTTTTCCAGTTATGCCTGGAAAAAATAAAAAAGCTCGCTTTGATGCGGCTTCAAGGAAACGTGAGGCATCTCCTCCAAATGACACTGAAATTTCGACTAACAGGTATGATATTCTTTCTTCCGTTGGGGATCAAGAAATTCAAACTTCTCATACTGAGCATAAAGCCGTTATGAAAAAGGTTAAAGTTCCACCTATTGTGATATTTGTAGCCAATTTTAAAGCATTTCGATCAGAGCTTTCATCGTTTCTGTCGGATGTGAAAGTTAATTTTCAGATTGGCCGCCAAGGCGAAATTCGTATTTTGGCCGAATCTTTTGATGGCCATAAACATCTTTTACAGTATTTGACTGAAAAGATGTATAAATTTTATTCTTTTGATGCCAAAAACGAGAGACCGTTTAAGGCTGTTTTAAAAGGTCTTTCAAATGACCAAACTATTGAGGAAATTAAAGAATGTTTGTCAGAATCACTTGGTTTTGCTCCCAATTTTGATGAAACGAAAGGCAAATGCCAAAATTAATCAAACTGGAATACACCAGGAAAATTACTTAGTACAATTTGATCGTACCAAAGTAAATAATTTGAAATGTTTGGAAAAAGCACGTGTTTTATTTAACGTACGAATAAAGTGGGAGAATTTCAAGAGACATGGAGAAATCCATAAACTTACTCAATGTCGGAATTGTCAAGCCTATGGTCATGGAACTCGAAACTGCCATATGGCGGCAAAATGTATGATTTGTGGTGACACTGGTCACACGAAAGATATCTGCCCCGTGAACGAGACCACCAATAGTTTCAAATGTGTAAATTGTGGGGGAAATCACAAATCTAATTTCTTTAATTGTCCTGTAAGGTCAAAAATAATTGCTTCCAGACAACGTAGGAATTCTAAGCAACCTGTTGTCAATGTGGGTATACAAAAGACTTTCAATACTGTTCAGGCATCACCAGCACTTTCACTAGCAGGTGTGTCTGTAGGTAATAATTTAAATTCAGATAACAAATTTCAGACAAAAAATCCTGTTTAGGCAACACCAGGCTGTTCATATGCCAGTGTCCTTACAGGTAATATTTCAAATTCAAACAGTAACAAACCATTCGTGTTTGGTGCTGAAAAGTCAGCCAGTATTGATTTAGGTAGTCCAACTCCAGAAAAGATTGAATACCTACAACAATCCATGCTGCAGCTAATGTCTGTTTTGTTGAACTGTAACTCGATGTACGAGAAGGTATAAAATTTACAACTAATATTGTTATGAAATTGAAATTCAGCAATGATTTAAAATAATGCTGTAAATTTTCTAAATTGGAATGCTCGCTCTTTAAAAGCGAAAGAGGATGAATTTTTCAATTTTTTAACAGTCCACGATGTGCATATTGCAGTTGTGACTGAAACGCTTTTAAAGCCAAATATTAAACTAAAAAAGAACCCAAATTACATGGTTCATAGGTTTGATAGAATTGATGTTGCCGGTGGTGGAGTTGCAATAGTTATCCACCGTCGAATAAAACATCGTGTTTCACCCCATCTTGAAACCAAAGTTATCGAGAGTTTGGGAATTGAAATTGAAACAAGTATTGGCACTTTATTTATAGCCGCAGTGTATTTGCCTTTTCAATGCACTGGTGAGCGAAAAAATTATTTCAAGGGAGATTTGCAAAAACTCACAAGAAATAAATCTAAATTTTTAATCATCGGTGATTTTAATGCGAAACATCGATCTTGGAATAATGCTCAAAGCAATTCCAATGGAAAAATATTGTTTAATGATTGCTCGGCTGGATTTTATTCAGTTTTGTTTCCAAATGGTCCTACATGTTATTCTTCTATTAGGAATCCATCTACAATTGATTTGGTACTAACAAATCAAAGTCATTCATGCAGTGATTTATTAACTCATGATGACTTTGATTCTGATCATCTTCCCATAACATTTTCTATTTCCCATGAAACTATTTTAAATCCCACTAGATCTGTGTTAAATTATCACAAGACTAATTGGGATAGATATCGTTCTACGATCGAAGAAAATTTGAATGATGATATTATTTTACAAAACAGTGCTGACATTGACAGAGCATTAGATAATTTTAGCAGCTTAATACTCAATGCCCGGAATTTATCAGTTCCTAAGGCTCGAGTGAAATTTAATGCACCAATTATTGACAGTGAACTTCAACTTCTTATACGTTTGAAGAACATACGGAGACGTTAATACCAAAGATCTCGTGATCCTGCTTTGAAAATTATTTTTCAAGAATTGCAAAAGGAAATTAAACATAGATTCACTCTTTTGCGAAATGAGAATTTCATGAGAGAAGTTGAACAACTAGAACCTTATTCAAAACCTTTCTGGAAGCTTTCGAAGGTTCTTAAGAAACCTTCGAAGCCCATTCCAGTCCTTAAAGATGGTGATTGCATTTTTCTAACGAAGGAACAAAAGTCTCAAAAACTTGCTCAGTAGTTTGAGAGCGTTCATAACTCCAATTTGAACGTAGTAAGTCCTATTGAAAATGAAGTAAACCAAAAGTATGATCAGATCACCACCCAAGAATTTCTTTCTGAAGAGGTATTGGAAACAAACTTGAATGAGGTGCGAACTATTCTCAAAAAATTCAAAAACATGAAAGCACCAGGAGATGATGGGATTTTCTATATCCTTATTAAAAGACTTCCCGAAAACTCTTTAAATTTCTTGATAAAAATTTTTAACAGATGCTTTGCACTAGCACATTTTCCTACGAAATGGAAAAATGCCAAGGTCACTCCAATTTTAAAACCCGAGAAGAATCCAGCTGAGGCATCAAGTTATCGACCAATTAGTTTACTTTCCTCTATTAGCAAACTTTTTGAAAGAATAATTCTCAATAGAATGATAACACATATTAATGAGAACTCAATTTTTGCAAATGAGCAGTTTGGTTTTCGCCATGGGCATTCCACTACTCATCAGTTACTTAGAGTAACAAATATGATTCGAACTAATAAATCTGACGGCTATTCGACTGGAGCAGCTCTACTAGATATAGAAAAGGCATTCGACGGTGTTTGGCATAAAGGTTTAATAGCTAAAATGTCAAATTTCAGTTTTCCGCTTTACCTTACAAAAATGATACAAAGTTATTTAACTGACCGCACTCTTCAGGTTAACTATCAAAATGGTAAATCTGATAGATTGCCTGTTAGAGCTGGTGTGCCTCAGGGGAGTATCTTGGGCCCAATCTAATATAACATTTTTACTTCTGATCTTCCTGTTTTACCACCAGGTTGTGAGAAATCTCTGTTTTGTGACGATACAAGCATTTCCGCAAAAGGAAAAAGCCTTCGTGTTGTATGCAGTCGGCTTCAAAAAAGTTTAGATATATTTTCTTCATACTTACAAAAATGGAAGATTTCCCCTAATGCTTCTAAAACACAGTTAATTATTTTTCCTCATAAGCCAAGAGTTTCATTTCTCAAACCCACCCATAACCACGATATTAAGATGAACGGTGTGGTCTTAAATTGGTCTGATCAAGTTAAATACTTAGGGCTTATTTATGATAAGAATCTTACTTTCAAGGAGCACATTGGAAATATCCAGTCAAAGTGCAATAAGTATATCAAATGTTTATATCCTCTTATCAACAGGAATCCTAGACTTTGTCTCAAGAATAAACTGTTAATTTACAAACAAATTTTTAGGCCAGCAATGTTATATGCAGTTCCCATCTGGACAAGTTGTTGTACAACCAGGAAGAAGACACTTCTATGGATTCAGAATAAACTTTTGAAAATGATTTTGAAGCGTCCTCCCTGGTTTAGCACGAACGAGCTGTATAGGCTCACTAATGTAGAAACATTAGAAAATATGTCAAGCCAAATTATCAACAAATTCCGACAAAAATCGTTGCAATCCTCAATTGCAACGATTAGCTCACTTAATAGTCAGTAAGATAGTTTTAAGTTTATTTTAAGTTTTGTTTTATTCCCTTTTTTTCTCCTTGACAAGTAGGTTTAATAATTTTCCTACAATTACATTGACTTAACTGCGAAGGCTAATAACATGCAATAATATAAAAAGGGGACAAATATATATAATAGTGTTGAAATGTCACCATTTGTGGCAGAACACACAATACTAATTCTGAATAGATATTAGTACATAAATAAATCATTACAAACACAAACATTCCCCCCCTTTAAAAAAAAAAGAAAAAAAAAAAAAAACAGGTAGATTTCGATAGCGAGATCAGCGAGCGTTTTATGAATTTTCGATGCGATCGATCAATTATCAACGTTTGACGCAAATCCAAAGCATATCTGCATTGGTTCATATCTAGACAAAACAGCTTTAACAACCTGTAAATAATAGAATTAACCAGTGAAGAAGATTGAGCGTATAGTGAAGTGCTTGACAACCTGTCCTCTAGACAAAAATCGAACATCATGCATCCGTGGCACGCGGATTGGATTGAAATCTAGCATGCATTGAATCTTATCAAATTGCTGCAATCTAACCGGGCTAGAAGATAGATAGCTGTAAATATCCTTTAGCATTTGTTCCAGATGATCGGGTGCTAGCGTAAGACGCGCATAAGAGAGTGGCATATACAGAGGCACACTGACGAGATGCGGACAATCTTCCCGCAGTAGACTCGTTACTGAATGTCTCTGTCCGACTATGAAAGCAGCGTTGTCGCTCCCTATTCCGAGCATAAAATTTTTATAAGGGATGTTAAACTGATCGAGTCTTTCAACAATTGCTGTTTTTATGGAAGAAGCGTTACTCGCATCGAGTTCAATCAGATCAAAAAACGCGTCACGAATGTGACCAACATTCTCGTCACAGAACTTTTTCCGATGTAAAATCGGTGGATTCATCCACGATTATACTGAAGTAAGTTTACTGCATGATCTGGATCAGTCTGTTTTTCTGCGTTTCTCCAGTCACTGCAATGATAACTCTCGCCGCTTTCGTGCGGCACATTCTTACTGAATTGATTCTTACTGAATTGAAATTGATTTTCGAATCGGGAAAAGATGCTTTTAACGTCGGTATGATCTCGTCCATAGCTCTGAAAGAAAAATTTTTGTGCACTTCGTACAAGCATAATCGAATGCACGCATCTACTGTTGCTTGTTCTGATGGTAGCATTTTCTTCAAGTCATTGCTTCGGTTTAAAATTGCTGATGCAGCCATTTTGTGAGTTTCTTGTCTTTGATGTGTTCGCAAATCCTTTATTCCTCCGTTTACAAATATCAAGGAAGATTCACAAACCTTACAGTATGCCAATTCTCCTCGCTTCTCAAACCACGGTAGCTCTTTTTCCCAGACATCTTTGCATTGTTGAACGTAGCGTTTAACAGCTATTCGATAAGTTCAAATAATTAATTAAAATGCATCGCTGCATGTGTACTGAAAATTCGGAGTCATCCGATTAGTTTCGTAATACATTGAGACTTTTATAGCATGCAATACAGTCAGTTTTTTTACGCGGATTTTTAGAAGGTTTTGTTAACGCGAAATTTTGAATAAACGCGGTTTTTTAATTACCGCGACTTTTCTTTTACGCGGATTTTTAAATTAACGCGTTTTTTTACGCGATACCGCGTTAATTCAATTTTTTTCGCGAGTTTTCGTATTATGCGGGTTTGGAACCAAAAACGTCTAAGTGTTTATTGAGTGGAAGACTTAGTCAAAAAAGAGCTCTCCGCCCTCCGAAAGATCTGGAATGACCAAAAGAGGAAAATTTTTGATACTTCGTATTCGAGACTTAGAACAGCGGTAGCACGTTGGTCCTCCTTTGAGACAGCGGGATTGGTTGCTGGCCTTGTGAGCCTGCACCAGGAAAAACAATTTAGCAACAAACGAGAAACAAAATAATTCGAACCGAATAATCGGCATAGACCCAGGTAACGAAAACGGACTATCGATTTGAACTCGGAACATGGAACTGTCGATTACTCAATTTCACTGAAAGCACTCGAGTACTTGCCGACAGATTGAATAGCCGCGAGTTCGATATCGTATCGCTACCAGAGGTGCGCTGGAGAGATTCTATGGTACGTATGTTTTTGGATGGCCATACCATCTACTAGGTCGCTGAAAACTACGCGCATTCGCTTGAAGCATCGCCGAGTTGGTTGAAACCCCTCTCGAGGACTGTTAGAGTGCCATGAACACAGTCATTAACAGCGTAGCGAAGAGCGTCCTGGGCCATGTGGGACGAAACCGACGGAATGAGTGTTTCGACGATAAGTGTAGGAAGGTGTTGGACGAGAAGAACGTTGCGCGGGTATTAATGTTGCGTCAAGCTATTCGTCAAAACGTGGAGTGATACAGACAGAAGAGGGGGCAGCAAAATTCCTAGTGCCTGCATCGACTGATTGTTCCCAAGTCATCTTCTAACGTCTGTCGTCCTTAGTAAATGGATTCGTGGGAAGATAGCAATCAGATCTTCAATTTGCGCAAATCCTCCAAAAGGACCGTGAGTACAAAGTCTCTACGTGCTATCTATTCATCAATTTTAAAGTCGCATAAGTTATTGTCTGTTTCTTTCAGAACAAAACGCGCCAAAAATCGATTTTAATGATTACCTCAGAAACTGATCGAGTTACGGAATTACATTTTTTTATAGTAGGTTATATAAAATGATTCTCACCTTTCGAATCACTGGCGCAGGGTTCCCGCAAGCCTTTCTCCAAAAAATTTTTCATTATGGTATTCATTCTTTTTTTGGACATTGGAAAACAAATAAATTTTTGTCACTGATTCAACACTTTTTAACCAATAGCAATAGCTTACTTTTCAACGCGATAATTCTAGCGGTAATGAAAAAAAATTCCACAGACAAACAGACGTGCCAGTCGATGACGATTTTATCGACCAAAAAAATAACGATAATTTTGAACTTTCGCTTAGTAGGCAATAATGCCGCCAGTGTCGCTATATAAGCATGTGTGCCTTTTCATTATCAAAGACAAAAACCATCAGTAATGCCGCTTGTGTTGATTTAAGCAAGCGTGCACACCCATTAGCAAAAACAAAAACCGTTTTACGAAAACTAGTTAGTAGGCAATAAGCTCACATGGTGGCGCATGAGTGTAACGTTTCGAATAAGACGAACATTTTTTAGGATTTCTGTGATAAATTCGGTAATGAAAAATAAATTCGCGTTTACGGTGTTGCTGATATTTGTTTGGTTTTTGCGTGCGAAAAAGATAGAAGGAAATATTTTTGCTTTTGTCATCACGCACATTTTGACAGTTACATATGAGAGTTCACGTAGGTCCGAGCAGCCTCCAAAATCTCTTTCAACGCGAATAAACCGAATTTGTTTCGGTTTTGCATAGGGAAGAGAAGGAAGAAAATAATTTTGCTCATCACGCACATTTTGATAATTACATATAAGACTTCGCGTAAGTGCGAACAGTGCAATATGAGATACATATTAAGGAGCCTATATACCAGAGAGACGCAAAGACACTCACCGTTAAGGCAACTGTCAACATGAAAACGGATAACGGCGATGCAAAATTATACAGCTCGCCCGTTTTGATGTTGACAGTTTCCTTAACGGTGAGTGCCTTATCATTTCTCTAATATACAGGTTCACTAGATACATATGAGACTTCGCGTAGGTGCGGACAGCCTTTGAAATATCTATCAACACCGTTAACGCGAATGACAGCAGTAGAAAGTTCTAGGTCACTCTAGGGACACTATTGATATATTGCGAAATATTTTCATCATTCAATATTAAAAAATATTTACCGTTCCATTTTCGGGCACCCTTCTATCTTTATCATAGCTCATTGTCGTTACATCAAGCGTTACGTTATTGTTTGAGGTTGTCAATTGACAGATAAACGATAAATATCAAAATATATATCAACCAATATCATGTAATATTATCGAAATATTTTCATAAAAATAAAGGTGTCTAGCCCCTAGGCTTACAACTTGAATAAAAGTTCGGGGTAGGAGGAAATTTGTTGTTACCAACAGCGTGTTGATTATTTGCAACCAAAAATAAAACTTGTATTAGTGAAATCGACCACTGAGAAGAAAGTACATAAGAAAGTCTGTTAACAATAATTATTGATATCATAACGGTGAACAAGTCAGTGCGGCTGGTCCCTGGCAGGACTATGCTATCGCTGTCAAATCTCATATATTTGCTATTTTTTGTAATAAATTTTTTACAAAAAAAAGGCCCACGGTTCCCCTGACAGATATATTTTTTTTTTTGTGAGATTTGGATCACTGCGACCCTTATTTTGATCTTTTGTGGTATGGATAGGTATGGAAAAAGTCCAGCAAAAATTTCATTACCCTTGAATTGGATACAGGAATAACTCTTCACTCTCACAATAGAAAGAGCTGATGTCCTTGGTCCCTGGAGGAGACCTCACCTGCCCTACACTCAGGTAACTGGACTGGCTAATTTCTCAACAAACAATTATGGTCCTGGTAAATTAGCTGGCGCAATAGAAATGTGAGTATCGGTTTTAAAAGCTCAAATAATGAAAAACTATGAAATAGTTTTTCGTTTCTATGCTGTAGAGTCTACACAACGTGACACTCGTTACGAAAAAGGCAGATCCGATTTATGCGAACGTTGGAAATTGTCATCATGCTGATATTCCGGAATTAAAGGCTGTCTAGCAGAAGGTCCTTCTTCAGACTTAAAAGAGTGCCTTGACCTCAATATAAGTTACGAAATCGAAGTGATCAGCCGAGCTGCAGTAAGCAAGCATATCATGGTTTCGAGGTTCTCGATGAAGAAGGCCTTGCATCGCTTTCTTGTGAAGGTACATCTATTCAGTACAAGGTATTTATAAACGTTACAAAAAACTAAAAAGTTTTAACTCATTTCCTCTTTGCTTTTTCAACTGACAATAGGATCTAACACTAATCAGAAAACGAGCTTGATCCCTCAGATGTGCAGGTCGTGCCGGTACAGAGTGCTGGTCGTATTTCATACTTTCGTCGTATTTCATAACTTCAACAGCGGATATTTCTTTAGGCAAAATAAATTTTTTTAACTTTTTATTCATAAAACGATTATTAATTGAAGTATTTCAGACAGCGTTGCAAATCTAGCGAGAAGCTAAACCTTTCTTCTCCTTTTGGCTTGAGAACGAGACATATGCTACGCTTCTCAAGTCTTTTACACACACGCTTTCGAGATACTCTTTCTTCTTCATGCATTCCCCTGAGTAGCAGCAAGCACGCATCGACACGAAGAAACTCTTTTGCTACTCAGCGACAGTAAAAGCTGTCATCGGATATCACCTCGGCTACATAATATCGCGGATAAAATAAAATTGAACGGATAAGAATACTATTTATGATCGTTAGCTTGGCTGATTAGGCTCTGGAATCTACTTTTATCCGACCCTTGGGTTACTTGGGTAGGTCATTAGGCATGGAAACCATTACTAACTATTAATCTTTTAAATTTCCGAAAATCAGTGATATTGGTCTCAAGTTCATGAAATCACTTCTCAGCAACACAGTTGTATACAATTTACGCTAAGCTTTTGCACAGCAAAGCTTCTAGCTTACGTGGATTTGTATACCAGAACAGAAATATTTGCATTCTTGTTGGCATAATATTTGGTTTTGAACATTTAAAATTTGCAATTATTTTGTCAATTTATTATTTAAATTCAAATGTATACTATTCAAATATTGCAGTTGAGCTCAAATAACCGCATTCAAGTATCTCATGATATATTTATATTTCATTCTTCTAACCCCCAACATTTGCATTTTTTAGAACATCAAGTTCCAAATAAAAAAATACATATATTCACGCTTGAATAACGATTCTACATTTATTCCTATCTGTTTATAGTTCATTGTTTACTTGGTAGTCTGCAGTTATTTATGCGTCGACCGCGTCGACTCATAATCACCCGCGCTATTTCGACCGTCGTTGTATTCAACCTAGTTTCCAACATGTCATGGTAACGACAAATAACCATTAACAGCAAAGCATACAGCGGGAGAATGTTCTGTTTTGTCTTCTAACAAAATTTCCAGTGAAGAAAATATTTAAAATGGATAAACTACCGAAAACCGCAGCTCCAGAACTGCCCTCGTTGGAAGCCATGTTCACATCATTCGCCAAGTATCGACCAGCACTAAACTCCTTCCAAGGTGACGGCCAACGTATTCTATTGTCTCAAAGCGACGCTTGGATGCAACAAGCGCTTCTGGTTGGGAAAGATCGCCCGTTCACTCTTACCGAGACGGGTGTGCAATTCTTTTCGTTCAGGTAGGTCATTGATGGACTGAACCTGTTGATCCATATCCTTATTTTGAAATAACGTCGTTTCACAGCAAATCAACACTGGATTTCGAGGAGTTTGAACAATTTCTGGAAACTTTATGTGCTAGCAAGAATATCGATGTGGAAAAAGTAAAACAAAGTTTGGTAAGCTGCGGTCCCCCAGGAATTGTTTCCTGACAGTATCGAGGACATACACTGTTTGCTTATCTAAATCATGTGATAGGTGATGTGTTCGTTTTGAATAAATAATGTTAGTAAAATTAATCGGATAGCGACTATGGAAGTTATTTCATAGGTTCCAGTAATTTCATAAATTGTTGGATAGCATTATAGCATGTAATTAGATTTTAACGAAAACATGGAAATACACAATGAGGCAGGAATTTTCTGAAAAAATATATTGCAAATAAAATATATAATATCCATTCTATTTCGCAGATGTTAATCAATGGTCAGAGTAATCACGTTTTGTATTTGTGATTTTTTTTTACTTCACTTGTTTCCCGTCGGTCTGATTCCGCCACTATAGAGTTCTCCAAGCAAGATCTCACGAACATTAGCACCATTGCAATCTGAGATAGTGTGCGTAGAATTCGTCTCTGTTTATTTATTTTTTGTTCCAGATTCTTACAGCTAACAGAAAATTCTTAGAGCTAACAAAGAAAACTATCTCACTAACACTAATGCATCACACCAATACTGCCGCTTCAAGTATAACTGTCCCAGCGTCCATGAGGTTTGCATAGAATATGGGACAGTTATGCTTGAAGCGGCAGAATACAGAACCAAATGCAGAATTCTATAGAGCAGTTGCATATGTATTAATCATCTGTTGGGTAGGCAACAGTGACAGCTCTATATGATTAACATGGACCCGCAAGAGCAATTTAATTTGAATAATTATTTTAGAGTGTTCAACACGAAAATCACGCAATGAATCTGAAACCGCATCATGCATCACGAGATGTCACGCAGATATTGAAGCAAAATATCCGCATTACAATGCTTAAAAATCACATCCGTAACATCCCTGGTACAGACTGTTTTTAGAACGACCATATATATATATATATATATATATATATATATATATATATATATATATATATATATATATATATATATATATATATATATATATATATATATATATATATATATATATATATATATATATATATATATATATATATATATATATATATATATATATATATATATATATATATATATATATATATATATATATTTATTTATTCAAGTTGCTAAAATTGTGGTAAACAGTGTTCATACCAACCATTATAAGCCATGGTTCGTTGATATAATATGCCCGAGTGCATAAGGTATTGGCAGAATGGTCTGTGTAAAAAAATTCTTTTTTTTTCTTTTTTAAAAGGATCACGAAGAAAAAATGAGGCAAACACCATTTGCATTTTATCCGATAATTTGAATATTTCGCTGCGAACAGGTTAGAATTGAGTCGAATGGTTAGAAAACGCTCGAAGAAATTTCAACCATCGGTGGACCCTTGGTTTGACAGTAGTTTCCAGCGTGAGACGCACGCACACTCTCAGCGTCAGTCAGCTATTCCTGCTGCCAAAAAGGTAAAAACATCAGCTCAGATAACGATTAGATTGCGCTCGCGTTTATTCGTCTACAGTGGTTATTTTAAAATTGTACGCGTATTATAAGCGAGTTTGCTAAATTTCGACCAGATAAAAGTGTGAAAAGTTCCGGCATTCTTTTTGTTCGCGCAGTGGAAAGTGTTTCCCCCCAAGCAACTGGTGTTCTACTGCTTTGCTTGTAGCTAATTTTCTTCACGTGTAAATTGTGTGGAACATTCAATGCGCTTTAAATTGCTTGTACTATAAATTTTGCTGTTGTTTGGTGTAATGCAATTGGTGGACGCAGATAGTGTGTATGATACGAAATAGCACCTGATGATAACGCGGCTTGTAAAGAAAAACCCCGAACTGATGGGTTTTTCTTTACAAATCATCTATGCCGGCTGCTGCAGTGGTGGTGACGGTATTCAGCTTTGCTAGCCGGAGTGGGTAGCTCGGGAAAGTCTATCAATGGGTTTTCAAGCGCTTCAAAACATGATCTCTGTCTCACTTGAAATGGAGTGACCGTGAGAAAAAAAATGACATGTGGTTTGCGAAGGATAAGCGTAATTTTCATAAGTACTTTGAAACTGTTTCTAACCGGTTGTGGAATTGATTTTATTGATTAGAGTTGATTGGTTTGATTGATTTTACAAACTGCCAGCATAAATAGAACCTTCAGACAACTTGTTGAACTTGATTGGAAAATCTCAGAATATAGGTACTAACGAATATATTGATGATTTCTAATTAACGAATAATTGAATTTTAATATTCTATGAAATTGAGATCGATTAATTTGCGGCAGCATGGCAACACTATCGACTACCTCTCTTTAGTGGTTTAATACGACTGCCTTGTGCCGATTCATCAGTTTCAGTTCATCATCTCCGCTGAGCGGTTGTTCAATTCGGTTGTCCTACTGAGATCTCACTGTTTAGGGAACCGGTGCTTTGGGAGCGAACATACAAAAGAAATTATGCTGTGGTAGTCGTGCACTGAGCGGCAGACACATTATTTTAACTTCACTCCATCGCCGTGAAGCGATCAGTTCATTTGGGCAAAAAAAAAACCTTGCAGAATTGTGAAGTTTCGACTGCAGCTTTCCCATTAATCTTGTTTCTTAACAGTGGGCATCTTGTGGAGAGTGTGAGATTTTGTAATGCGTAACATTTGCATCGACTGCAGCAGTGGAAACTTTCAACTTGCAGCACGTCGAAATGTGCCCTCCTACTTTCTCCCGCCGCTGAACCACCCACTGCAGCTGCCACCTACTTCGACGCTTGATGTACGACGAACAACCGGTACAGTGTGTGCGATTGTATGGAAGATCTCGAAAGAAGTGCGTGCATACCGTTGAATCTATCAGCGAAAAACAGGGCTCTCGAAAATAGTTGTTTTGATCTTTCGGTGCGCTTTTAGTGGTTGTGTAATTCCATACTTTCGCTCGTGTGCAAAAAGCGAACGCAATTAAATTGCCCTGATGCGGCTCTAATCAGGAGTTACCGCGGTAAAGGGATTCAAGAAAGTTGTCAGTGTTTAAGGTATAGGCTTGCTGATTAGGCCTAATTCGTCTCGCTTCGGAATAGTTCGGATGATATCTAGCTACATGCAACGTTTACGGGTAGGTATTCCGCTTTTACTTAGCTTACATACCATGTAGTTTCCATTCGTAACTAGTTTCGGTCTTAAAAGGTGGGTTTGGATTTTATGCCAAAAATGGACACGTCTTTTCTAAGAATGGTTCTTTTTTAACCAGCGCCGCCGCATGTTGCATTCATGGAGGCAAAATCTACTCGCTCCTCTGCAGAAATGTGTACGGATCGTAATCGACCAGCTGGCCTATGTTTTGTTACCTGTGCAGTCGGTAAGAGACTGTTCTAAAATTAGTGGTAGTGTTCGGCCAGAGTGTTTCACAAGTGAGCTTGCACTCGCGAGAAATGTCATCTCTCGCCGCAGCCGTACGCAGGATTTTTGTTCGGGGGTTTTACCCTCAATCTTTTCAAGTTTTCGGATTAAGCTGATTAATCAGCTGTTTGGAAATTTTTTACTGTTTACCACGATTGCAGGTTTCTCACATCAATCACCGGATTGGTCGCGAGCAATTTGTGAAGCTGATGAGAGAATATGTTGAACAAATTTTCCCTTCAAATATTTTAGATCAATTAGAACGTAAATTGAGCTTTTTTCCTGTTAACGCTGTTCCTTTTCTACCACCATAAAGAAGGGGGACTGCAGTTTAATTATTCCCCTCTAAAAATCACATGTCAGCACGGCTATGTCTCAGGCGGGTAGGATTTTCATTTTTCACTACTGCGAGTGGGAGAGCGAAAGAAATACAAAAAACTGTTTGTTTTCGATCCTGCTATCCAAAATCGTCGAGCGTGGGATGCGATTTTTGGTACACGATGCACAAACAAGGCACGACTTACGAAATTTTGTCGTTCCTGATACTATGTAGCAAAAGATAACTCGGTTGTTTCAGGATTAATTTCTGAAACGAAACAATCTGGGTCGTTTAGTTTAGGAACATTTATTTGTTGTTAAAATTTTTAATTGTTATCTACGATTAATTACGATCAATGTTGAGAACATCAACTGAATGCATACCAGGAACTACTTCCTACATGATTAAAATTTCCACAAGAGTAGAAACATATTATGTGGCGAACCTGTGCACTTATGTCAACAAAAAGTTGTTAAGCTTAGTTCTTTTTAACATTTGACTTATTTTAGCAACATGCAAATGATGCTATAATAATGATAAATAATCCAAGACTTCACTGCAGTGAATAAAAAAATCCTGCCTACTACCCTGCAACCTCGTCTGTGGTGATGTTTAATTGTGCGCAGCCTGAAATTCAAACCACGCACCGAAGCGTAAGTAAGTCGAACACGACTCCCGGCTACTCAATGCTGCCTTGGTGGTACGTTGGTCAGTTTCGGACGTCTGACTGAAGAAAAGCACGAACGGAGAGTGATGCAATTGCGCTGCTTGCTGGTGTGCATAATAACCGGAAAACTACATATACCCGGGCACTACTGGGAATAGCAGTGAAAGTGAAGTCGTACTGTTTACTGCTGTCAACCCCGCTGCCGGTGTTGGATTTTGCGACGTCTCGATATACTGTAGGATTTGGCGCATCTAGCATGTGGTAAAGATTTTTAGTGTCAAATTGTAAACATTGAGTAGATATATCGCTAATGATAAATCCAGCCAATGAATCGAATCTGCAGGTACCCTCATAACTGTCCCATACTGATTTTAGTCACTTTTGAGTCATCATCGGGAATCGACTTAATTGTTATCATATTTTCCAGAGAAAAATTAAAATTGATACTTTTGTATGGAAAAACACGGAAAAAATACCAAGTTGTGTTTGACCCATATTGAAAGTACCCGCATTACAGTCCCACTGCATAGTGATACAAACTGCGAACATATAATTTTGCTCCAGATTAGTGTATATCGGATTATTTTAGGCATATAGAAGTATGTCATTTAATTAACTAGACTAATGTTGTTTTTCTGTAGTAAAATCTACGTTGCCAATGATACTGCCGATTGCTGGTTTAATTTATATGTGATGGGACAAAATATGCGAGTACTTTTGAAATGTACCCGCATATTTTGTCCCATTTTGTCTTTTTTTTTAAATTATATAACGTAAAACCAATTCCAGCCATGGTTTTTTGTTCTCAACGATAAACTTGTGGTGTCATGAAACTGTTATGGTCATTGGTTCTGGATGTAATTGCTGGAAATCCGAAAATTCACGGATAATATTAAATCGCCGTTTTCTCAACATGTTGTTTTTCATTAGCGTTATGAACTGTTACATGAGGGAGGGGAGAGGTAAGATCAACGTTTTGTGACAAAGTCGTTCATCTACCGTACTGCATCAAATTTCGAACCCTTAAGCAATGATGTAACTTTTTGCACTTGAAAATCCACGAAAAATGAATTTTCTCATCGATCTTTGGTTGTTTTATTGTTGTCGCAATTGAGTGCTATTTATACAGATTAAATTGAGTGCTATTTATACAGATTTAGCAATCGGCTTTGAGTCAAACTCCGAACACTGCAACGTAATCGCTAAGGGATAGATAAGCAAACCGTCTAAATACTGACTGTCACTTTTTTCAACGCCTGCTGATTCCCCAGAAATAACCCTACAGTAAAGAACTATACATTACTGGGTGAAGGACATTGCATGGAACGAAATGGTATACAATAACCATGCTTTTTACTAAACTAGCTATAATAATTGGTCCTCCCAGATGGTCTCGAGGTACGATGCTGACCTAACAAGCCAGTCGTCGTAGGTTCGAGTCTCGGCTTGGGAGAGACTGTTAGTGTAAATAGGACCGTAGCGCTAGTCCCGCAATTGTCCTGTACACTTAACAGTTGGCTGCGAAGTCTGTGTATAAAAAAAAAACAAGGTCAAGTTCCGAATCGGAATGTAGCACCAAGGCTTTGCTTTTATAATAATTCGATTTTTATTGTGAAGTGTTCGAAGTATGAGACTGTTCGAAGTTTGATTCAAAACGGTATGTCTGAGACCTTTTTCATAGAAGTACGTAGAACAAAAACCTGGCCAAAATTATTTTAATGAGTTTTCAGGTAGCAAATGTGTCTTAACGTGGTTTTATCACTATTAAGCTTCATATTTAGACATGAAAACTTATTAACAAGATTTCATCAAGATCTAATCACCTAGCAGTGATATATCAACTTTCCTCTGCTATTGCTCTGCAATTCTAAAAAAGTACGAATATAGTGAGAGCTTGTTCAGGTGAATACTTTTTTGTCAATAATATCTATTAGGCTAATCGCTCCATTATTCATCTCAACAGCAAGGTGCACCTATATTCATCTTATTTCTCTCATTTCTCCAATTTACCATCAAATTTCTACAAATTTTGAAAGCAAATCTATTCGCTCCTCAATTTTGTCAAGTGGTTGAAAGTTTTGCGTTGAAAATATGGTAAAATTTGACGATAAAGTGAACAAAAAGGCGTGATGAGATGAATATTGGTACTGAGATGAATATAGGAGCGATTACCCTATCTGCTACTTTTAAAGTGTCTTTTAAATTACTTTCAAAGGATCGTCTGATATGGTCCTAATAATGTTGGAAACCGCAGTGTCCCCAGTGCGTCTTGAACTGTCCTACAGATCAGACGTTTTTTCGGTTGCTTGTGGACTGGTCTTTGACTGCCTATAGCTTCAAAGTTTGTGTTTTGTCAGTGTGTCTTTTAAAGACTACCTGAAAGTTATTTCCCATCAGTCTTTCTCAAGACTACCTACTTTTAAATTTAACATTTGTTTTAACTTTTTTCGTATCACCTGAAATGGCTGGACGGAAAAAGAAACCTCGCATCGCTGCGGGGAGGAAAAGAGAGGCATCTCTTTCTGACACATCGAGTGTCTGTAGTGACAATCCTTTTGATATTTTGCCTGAGCAAGAAGCTGGTGAAATGGAAGTTACCAATAATGAAACTATACAAAATATAAAATCTTTAAAAAAGGAGAAAGTTCCACCTATTGTGGTAACTATTTCTTCTGAATTTAATATATTCAAAAAGGAACTTTCAACGTTTGTTTCTGACGTTAAAGTTACCTATCAAATTGGCCGTAGAGGTGAATGCCGCTTATTAGCCGACTCAGTAAAGGGTCGTGATCGTCTTGTTCAGTATTTAACTGACAAGATGTACAAATTTTTTACATATGACACCAAGAACGCCAAGCCGTTCAAGGTTGTCTTGAAAGGTCTCACCAACGATCAAACCGTTGATGAGATCAAACTTACTTTAACAGAATTACTTGGCATAGCCCCTACCCAAGTAATTCTAATGAAACAAAAATCACGAGGCGAAAACAGTCAGAGAACTGGAATTTCCCTTGTTAATTATTTAATTCATTTTAACCGCAATGAGGTTAACAACTTAAAATTTTTTGAAAAAGCACATGCATTGTATAATGTGCGTGTAAAGTGGGAAATTTATAGGAAGTATGGTGGAGGTGAAAAGCATATCACCCAATGCCGTACTTGCCAACGTTATGGCCATGGTTCCAAATTCTGTAACATGGACCAAAAATGTCTTAATTGTGGAGACTCTTCTCACAAAAAGGACACATGTCCTGTGAAAGAGAGTAAAAATTTTCGCTGTGCGAATTGTAACGGCAACCATATGTCAAATTTTTATCAATGCCCAGTCCGTTTAGCAATTGTTAAGGCAAGGCAAGGTAAACAAAATTCAATTTCTCAATTAAAACCAACTTCAAAACAAAATTCTCCAAGCGTACCAGTGACGCATAGTTTACCTACTCCTTTGCATACCCGTTTAACTTATGCACAGGTTACAGGTAGTTCGAACATTATACCGCCTAGTGTTGGTAGTTCGAAAATGACCGTTAATATGGGTAAGCAAAACACGCTAGAAAATAATTGTACACCTATTACTCCAGCTAATATTGCTGCCGAAAATATTTTTTCTAATGTCAACTGCCTGGGGCCTATTACGGCAGGTAAACTTTCTTTTTTGCAACAGGCAATGTTCGATCTTATGAACGCCATGTTGCAGGCAAAATCAATGTTTGAAGCCATTCAAATAGGCACAAATTTTACTATTAAAATTGTTTCTAATTTAAAATTTAGCAATGATTTTAAATAAAACAATTAAAATATTAAATTGGAATGCTCGCTCATTGAAGGCCGATGAGAATGAGCTTTTTAATTTTTTAACAGTAAATAATGTGCATATTGCAATTATTACTGAAACATTTTTGAAACCTAACATAAAATTAAAATATGATCCCAATTACGTGGTTCATAGATATGATAGGATTCAGGGTTCCGGCGGTGGAGTTGCAATTGTTATTCATCGCCGAATCAAACATCGTGCTCTTCCCCATCTTGAGACGAAAGTTATTGAAACTTTGGGAATTGAAGTTCAAACTGAACTTGGGATTTTATTTATTGCCGCAGCATATTTACCATTTCAATGCACACGCGAGCTCAAAAATTATTTTAAAGGTGATTTACAAAAACTCACCAGAAATCGTTCGAAATTTTTCATAATCGGCGATTTTAACGCTAAACATCGTTCATGGAATAATTCTCAAAGTAATTCCAATGGCAAAATTTTATTCAATGATTGTTCTTCAGGATACTATTCTATTTTGTCTCCGAATAGTCCTACATGCTTTTCTTCTGTAAGAAACCCTTCAACAATTGATTTGGTGCTAACAGATCAAAGTCATGTATGTAGTGATTTGATCACACATGCTGACTTTGATTCTGACCATCTTCCAATAACTTTTTCTTTATCACATGAATCAGTTTTAAACCCTATGAGCTCTGTTTTTAATTATAACAAGGCTAATTGGGAAAGATACAAAACTCATATTGAGAGAAATTTCAATAATGAGCTTGATTTGCAAAACGAAGTGAATATTGATTCCGCTTTGGAAGCATTAAAATGTGCAATTGTTGATGCCAGGAATTATTCTGTCCCAAAGGCTCAAGTGAAATTTGATTCATCAATAATTGACGAAAATCTTCAACTTCTAATTCGTTTGAAAAATGTCCGCAGACGTCAATATCAACGTTCTCGTGACCCTGTTTTTAAAACTATTTATAAAGATTTACAGAAAGAGATTAAACATAGATTTACTCTTCTGAGAAATCAAAATTTTGAGACTAAAGTTGAAAAATTGAAACCATATTCAAAACCATTTTGGAAGCTGTCGAAGATTCTTAAGAAACCTTCAAAGCCTATTCCAGTTTTAAAAGATGGTGAACGTTTTCTTGTATCCAATGAACAAAAGGCTCAAAGACTTGCTCAGCAGTTTGAGAGTGTTCATAACTCAAATTTGAATTTTGTGAGTCCAATTGAAAATGAAGTCACACGTCAATTTGATTTAATTTCTTCCCAGAATTTTTTACCTGCAGAAATAATTGAAACTAACTTGAATGAGATTAAATCAATTATTAAAAATTTCAAAAATATGAAAGCACCTGGTGACGATGGAATCTTTAATATACTAATCAAACATCTCCCTGAGAGCACAATGGAATTTTTAGTGAAAATTTTCAATTGCTGCTTCAAAATTGCATATTTTCCCAAATTATGGAAAAATGCAAAAATTACTCCAATTTTAAAACCGGATAAGAACCCAGCTGAAGTTTCAAGTTATCGACCAATCAGTTTGCTTTCTTCAATAAGTAAACTGTTTGAGAGAATTATTCTTAACAGAATGATGTCACACATCAACGAAAATTCAATTTTTGCAAATGAACAGTTTGGATTTCGCCATGGGCATTCCACAACTCATCAATTGCTCAGAGTTACTAATATGATACGAGCTAACAAATCTGAAGGTTATTCCACTGGAGCTGCTCTTTTAGACATAGAAAAAGCATTCGACAGTGTTTGGCATAAAGGTTTGATTGCGAAATTGCAAACTTTTAATTTTCCAATTTTCCTAATCAAAATTTTAAAAAATTATCTTACTGATCGAACTCTGCAGGTTGTCTATCAGAATTCAAAATCTGATAGATTTCCTGTCAGAGCAGGTGTACCTCAAGGTTCAGTCTTGGGTCCAGTCCTGTACAACATATTCACTTCAGATCTTCCTGATTTGCCTCCAGGATGCACAAAGTCATTGTTCTGCGACGACACAAGCATTTCCGTAAAAGGAAAAAGCCTTTGTGTCATATGCAGTCGATTGCAGAAAAGTTTAGATATTTTTTCTTCCTACTTGCAAAAGTGGAAAATCTCTCCCAATGCTTCTAAAACTCAAATGATAATTTTTCCTCATAAGCCTAGGGCTTCTTTCCTCAAGCCAAACAATAATCACGTTGTCAAGATGAATGGGGTTATTTTAAGTTGGTCCGACAAGGTTAAGTACTTGGGACTAATTTATGATAAAAAACTTATTTTCAAAGAGCACATTGAGAGTATACAAGCCAAGTGCATCAAATATACGAGATGTTTATATCTTCTTATTAACAGGAATTCTAAACTTTGTTTAAAGAACAAACTTTTGATTTACAAACAAATTTTTAGACCAGCAATGCTTTATGCTGTACCGATCTGGTCAAGTTGCTGTTCAACAAGGAAGAAAATGCTCCAAAGGATTCAGAATAAAATTCTGAAAATGATTTTGAAGCGTCCTCCTTGGTTTGGTACACTCGAATTACATAGACTTACTGGTGTTGAACCATTAGAAGCTATGTCAAATAAAATTATTAACAATTTTCGACAAAAATCGTTGCAATCCTCAATTGCTACGATAAGCTCTCTTTATAGCCAATAAGTTAGCAATTAAGTTAGTTGTAAGTTTTCTTCCCCTTTTCTGACAAGTAGGTTTAAATCCCTACGAATGATAAGTCCTAATTGCGAAAGCAAACAAACCCTAACAATTAAAATTACAAATTTCTAACAGTGTTGAGAAGTCACCATTTGTGATTGGACACACATACTCATAATTTACTAATATTTATCATAAATACTTAAGCTACTAACAAATCCCCCCTAAAAAAAAAAAAAAAACCGCAGTGCCCCCAGTAGATCATTGAGTCAAGGGAACTGCGTAACTCAACTCATCCAGTTGTACAATTCTCTTAGCATTTGCGATTTACGTCTCTTGCTTCCATCACTGCCATCAATGCTATGCTTGGACGACATCAATGTGAAGCTTCCGACAGCATTATGGTTATTCTATACCAATTTTGCCATATTTTGAAGCTGTCAATTTTACATAAACTAACTTTTGAAGCGACTCTGTTGACATCTTAAGATCCAGCGCTTCTTGGAGGAATTTGGTTTTTTTTTGTAAGACTTTGCCACTCGATCATTGTTTTGATCTTTTGTGGTAACATTTGAGGGTTTCTTTAAGTTTTTCCTCCAGAATCAGGAACTTTTTATTAATCGAATGGTCATAGCAAGTTATCACAAAATCTGAAGAAACTAATAAAATTTTTACAATCCATGTATGACAAAGGCATGATAAATGCACTCATTCAATAAACACAAAAATTCAGCAAATCTGAATGCTCTAACTTCGCATTGATCGCAATTATGAATGGGTGAGCATAGAGCAGATTTTCTTCTGGTACTTACTGAGAAACACATAACTTTTACAATGGTGGGTGAATTTTTGCTGGGACTTGCTGGGAACACAAACAAAAATCCTTTTTTTGTGAAAAATTTGTTGGTCTAAAGAAACTTGAAAACACGTGTATGGCAATGCCTTGTTTTGAACAAGTTTTTTCAACTTATACAACACATTACCGATACAAATTCACTCAACATACCTCTGTTGTTACAGCCCATATTAAATTTACACTCAAGAATCACTGTAAAGTTATAATAACATGAGTGGAAGTTCATAGTTTTCGTACAACAATTTGTGACTTATTCATGAGCTCTAACTAATATCAAGGTTATGATAGTTACTGTAGTTTGTGAACAACTCAGATAATTTTAAGTTGGCCTGCAGATAAAGTAGTAAGTATCAGAGAATCCAAAAAGGATCAATAGCACGAGAAACACTTGAATTATTTTTTTCGTATTTTGGCCAGGTTTTTGACTGAAATACTCCTATATGCGATGTTCAAAATCACCAGAAAAAAAAAAAAAAACGAATGACAATACCGAAATTATTAATTTCAAATGCGGAGTTTTGTTGTTGTCGTCGAATTAAATGCTAGTAAAACTGATAAAAATGGTATCCAAAAAAATTCCAAAACATAAAAAATACGTCACGTCCGATGAAATCGAAATTAGTTACGTCGATACGAAACGTTATTCTGTATGATTTGTACGTACGTATTTCATTTGTTTTTTTTTTTTATTCGAAATCCTTTTGATATGTTGGCCGTTTCGTGTTAATATGTTTGACATTTATTAGTATATTTATATACTTCTGGTTATCCATAAACCATCCAAGAAATAGTGAAGGCTACAGCAATCATCTACCTACGTAGGTGCATATTTTAGAAGCAATTACCGACAACTGTGCGATTCACCACCGTTATTTCAATCAATTAAACAATCAAAGTTCGGGTACCGGCAGTCTGGCTCCAAATTGTCGTCCCGTACTGAACTATTCCGATCCAATTCTCGATTCCCCATTAGTGACGATCATAGTCTGTCGGCAGGACAGACATCGTGCGGTCTTTTGGAAGACCAACGGAGAAACTAAATTTAAACAAGTCACCATTGTGGAGGCCAACTTATTTAATTGCTATCGATTGCGGTTGGAGTGAGAATTTCCTATCCTTCGCAGCGATAGGAAGCGTCACATATTTTCTCCCAAGCGAACATCTACATTCCATGAACCCAGGTTATTCTTACTAACAAAAATCTTCTACCCAGTTTCTTTCACAGTGACTAAACGGGCAGCCAATTGTTCGATGATTTTATTGGTGTGTTCAATCGGAACTAATTGAACCCAGACCGAAATGCAATCATTCGCTCCAACCGCCTATTAGTGGAGGTGACCAGTACGACTGATGGCCATATTAAAGCAGACCCCGACTGACTGACCGACGACGGTTTTTGATTCAATTAACTATAAATGGCTGCGAACAGGTTTTGGTTTTCTATCGAAGTCGCCCCTGCCGGGTTTGGCTGAAACCGCGCAAATAGCGCAGTCTAGCACTCGTATTTTTGGCCACCGGCTATCGGCTGACGTTAAGTACAATCCGACGACCCCTGCTTGATTGAAAACTCCCGCCACATGTCAGTCGATTCACAATAGAATTCCAATTTTCAATAGTGCCGGCAGCGATTTCCTGTGCGAAATATGGAAACGAGAATCACACTGAAAGTGGCTGTGGGGGTGATCACTGAGATAATTTAAATTGTTTACATCCGGTTGAACATAAAAGAAGCTTTTTGTTGTGCTTTTGTTAAATATTGTAGTGAAATTATTTGGATAACCAATAGCTTAAAAAATTTTCAATTATATTCAATTGCGAAACTCACAACGTTTCGTTTGCAGTTTTGCAAGCGGTTCGAACAGAATTTTACACTTCCTTTACACTTTTACACAGGGAAAATTAACTTTGTTGTTTATCGTTATGGGTGTGGAAGTTTTTTCCCATATATCATCATACTCGTACGTTGATCGTTCTAAATATTGCGCTAGTTATTAAAATTTTTGTAGAAACTGAATCACTAATAGTAACCTGAGCCGGTACTCACGAAGCATGTTTCCGTTGAACGGCTGCGGTGTTTATTAGGTTAGAAAAGCCAACGATGATAGACCGTGGCAAATGAAGCTTCGAAAAGTAGTATGGCTGGAAAGTCGTACACTGGAAAGTAATCAAATACGCCAACTTCATCAAAAAACGTAGCGACCCTGCTGGTAAAGTCTAGACCTCTGATAAGTCTACAATGTGAGATTTTTTAGTTATAAAGCGCTACAATAAACCCACATCATCTCATAACCTTCTGTTGAAGTTTTTGTAACAACATCTAAATATACGTAAAAGTTCTTCACACTGTCTCCAGTTTTTGAGGTTAAAGTCATTTTTCTTCGAGGAAGCGCTGCTACATTTTCTGTGCAATCGAATCTCATATCAATTCTTAGAAACTGCCATATAAATATTCATTTAATCGTTAGACTAAAAGCGAATAAAGTTTTAGAGATAATGAAATAAAAAAATATCTTAATCGAATACACAAGCAGCAGTCTACGGATATGATGAACATCATTCGCAGATGATTACTTTCTGTTACCTATAAACCCCGAAGCGACTCGCTAGAGATTATTCTGGTTTAGCACTAGAGAATTTAATTACACTACTCAAAATCAAAATCCTCCGCCGCCTCAGCCAATCGTAAATTACTGAGGCGGGTTGCTCATTAAACGACCAAGCTTCAGCTAAGCGTTCATCTGAAATGAATGCCTGTTTCATACTAAATTAATTACGCGCTACCCCGGTACACTTGGAGCTTCACGTCAAACACTCTAAAATAATGAGTTTTTCCCATGTTTTCTGTTCTTCAGGTATCAGGTATCAGGTAGGTCGGCTAAAAAGCCATGGCTTATTACGGCACGTTCCCCTCACATGTGGAGGATTTGTGTCTAACCGCAGGAACCTTCTCATCATTTACCTGACAAAAAGGGAAAAAAGAGATAGAAGAAGAAGGAAGTATTAAGAGTAGAAGAGGAAAAGGATAAAGAAAGGATTGAAAACATAGAAAAAGCATGGGATATTTATGTTCTAGGAATTATCAGTGACAAACCATAAAGTTCGTCTTCCTAGTCCTAGTCCCAGCAAAAATTTAGAAGGCACTAGAGTTCTTTCCCGCAATTGAGAATGAACTGAAGGATATTTTTCAAATCAAGAGATCTATATTCAGATTCATTTATGAGATGACGACCGAAAATCCTGTAACGCAGTTGGGCAAGTCTGGGACAACTACATACTAAATGAAAAGAAGACCCATAATCGCCCTCACAGAGGTCGCAACCAAAAGTATTCGAACGATGCATGCTTGCTAAATGATAGTTCAAACTACAGTGGCCAGTTAGAACTCTTATCAGCACACTGCAGTTCTTTTTTGATAAATTCAAAAGATAGTTACTAACTTTTACAGATAAGCTTGGTAAATACAATTTTGTTTGGCGACAGGAGTCAAGATTTGTCCACAACCTGTTATGCTCAGATAAAGCCCAAAAGCAGATCTTTTGTTTTATCCAAGACTCAGGAATAGGTACCGCGGGCTCAGGACCCACAAAATTATTTGATGCATCACTTCGGGCAAGCTCGTCTGCCCATTCGTTGCCAGCAATGTTAGAGTGTCCAGGGACCCAAAGAAGATTAACAGTATTCATGATGCTAAGTTCTTATAGACAAGTGCGACACGCAATGACTAGCTTCGACCTAGAGTTGTGAGAACCAAGTGCTTGGACAGCAGCTTGACTATCAGAACAAATATAGATTATTTGCCCAATTACCTTTTGTTGGAGGGCTGCCAGCACTCCACAAATAATAGCAAAGATTTCAGCTTGGAAGACTGTGCAGTAGATACCCAATGAAAAAGATTGTTGCAATCTTAGTTCACTCGAGTAAACTCCGGCTCCAGCTTTTTCTTCAAGCAGAGATCCATCCGTATAAATAACAATATGATCCGAAATTTCTCTTTCTATGCGGCCTGATATCCAATCATTACGCACAGGTAAAGAGGTACTGAAATCACCACAAGGAAAACTCACAGGAAGAGTCATATCACTTGGAGCAACTATAAGTTGGTCCCACGAGAGCATGTGTGACCACACACGTGAATGGGAATTGTTATTATCGATATCATAGTAGCAAAATTCAATTGCTTGTAACCGGTATGCACATGAGTAGGCTTCCTGTTTCAAGAAAACTTGCAACGGTTTTATACCAAAAAGAGCTTCTAAAGCAGCAGTGGGTGTTGTAGAGAATGCACCAGACAATGACATTAGACACATCCGCTGTAGATGGTTTAACTTTGTCTGAATGCTACTCAGCTCTCCCTTTTGCCACCATACGAGACATCCGTACGCTAGTATGGGTCTTATTATTGCAGTATAAATCCAGTAAATGTATTTAGGTTTAAGACCCCAGCTTTTACCAATTGTTCGTCTACATTGTCCAAAGGCCATGCATGCCTTTTTGATTCTAAAATCGATGTGAGCAGACCAGTTAAGTTTAGAGTCTAGTATTACTCCAAGGTGTTTAACTTGATCTGTCACACAGACCTCAGAGTCAAAGAAGCGAAGTGGACGAGCTTCAGTGATTCTCCTTTTTTTAGTGAACAATACAAGTGATGTTTTATTGGGATTTACAGAGAGCCCAACTTCACGACACCACTTTTCAGTTTCCTTTAGAGCCTGTTGCATCAGGTTAAAAATTGTGCTTATACACATTCCAGTAATCATAACAAGATAATCATCAGCGAAGCCATAGGAGGGAAATCCTAAGTTATTTAGTTTTCGTAACAGACCGTCCGCTACGAGATTTCACAGCAGAGGTGACAAAACGCCTCCCTGGGGACATCCTTTGATGCATTGTTTTCTTATGAACGTTCCTCTTAGCGATGAGTTCAAATAACGATTTTTTAGCATCTCATGTATCCACGTCACGATAAATGAGGGTATTTCATGAAAGTGTGCCGCATCAACTATAGCATTGAATGGAACACTGTCAAAAGCTCCCTCAATATCTAAGAAAACTCATAAACAGGATTGCTTCCGTGAAAAGGCCTTTTCTATATCATGGATAACACGGTGTAAGAGAGTAATTGTAGACTTTCCTCTTTGATACGCATGTTGCATTTCATGAAGAGGTCGTCTGGACAAAATTTCATTACGGATATGATCGATAATTCTCTCCAAACATTTGAGGAAGAACGAGCTCAAGCTGATTGGCCTAAAGCTTTTTGCTTCGTCATATGAAGCACGTCCCCCCTTTGGAATAAATTTGACTTTTATTTCTCACCAGGATTTTGGAATGTATCCTGTAGCAAGGCTGCAAGTCAAAATCTGCTTTAAAATATTTTTTAAATGTTGGAAACCTCTCTGGAGCAAACATGGGTATATTCCATCAGCTCCAGGAGTCTTATATGGCAAAAAACTATCCAAAGCCCATTTTATTGACTCGATTGTTATCAGCCGACGAGCTATCACCCATGTGTCCGAAGGAACAGAAAAGTGATCGGGAACGTCATATTGTTCCAGCTCTAAGCACCCCGGAAAATGTATTCTAAAGAGGTTTTCTAGAACCTCTCCATCATTTGTACTAAAATTTCCATCTTCATTCTTTATCGAGTTAATTTGAAAGTCCTTAGATTTCGCTAAAACTTTATTAGGTCTGCTAGTTTCATTCACACTAGAAATGTTTGTGCAGTGGTTTTTCCAACCCCGTCGTTCAGAGGATTTCAGAGCTTTTTTATAGACTTTCCGAGCTGTTTTAAAAGCAATGATTCCCTCTGTACGGCGTCTGTTCCAAGCCCTTCTGCAATTCTTGCGTAATTTTGCAAGTTCAGTATTCCACCAGGACGTGCCTCGTGTTGATTTTATTGTACGTGAGGGACAACTTTCTTCATAAGCCTCCATGATGTAGGATGTTGTGATTTCAACAGCATCGTCTAGATCATGTGGGCTTTCCAAAACAGATTCATACCCGTGAAATTCGACGCTAGAGCGTCGACATAGGCGTCCCAATCTGTATTTTTTGGATTCCTGAAACGAGTTACCTCTAAACAATCATTTAGATGCTCAAAGAATATAAATCTATGATCAGCCAATGATTCTTCGTTAGGAACCCGCCAATTGTTCACTTCATTAATAACATTGACTTGAAAAAGTTGGAGCATTTCCTATATTTAAAATATTCAAATTCGTAGAACAAAGATACTCCATCAGGTCAGAGCCCCTGGGATTTATATTTGAACTACCCCAAATTATATGATGGGCGTTTGCATCAGTGCCCACAATTAAAGGTAAATTTTCATTTTCTAGTAGTTAAATTGGAGACAAGAGTAGCATTTATTATTTTATTTATGAGTATGCATGCGCGTGGCATAATTCGAGGATTGTTCATTCCACTTTTGCTAAAAATATCAAAGTTAGGATTTATTAGATTACCAACATAGAAGTTTCCATGTTTAAAGTAAGGTTCTTGGACCAACGCAATGTTGGCAGTACCTGTTTGAATTATTCTGCAAAGATTCATGGCTGCTGTTCGTTTGTGTTGGATGTTAATTTGTGCTACTTTGATGGCAGACATTGCAAATCAAAGTATCACCAATCTAGGATCCCACAACCCACCAACAGCTAGAAAAACCTTTGCAGCGTAATCCGTATTGTCGATTATCGTATTTATAAATTTATAATTTAAAACTGATGATTTTGTCAATATTTTTAGAGAGAAACTTTTGTTAGTCCATCTTCCTATGTTATAAGAGTTAAAAATTCTGATCCATACCTTGAATAAATGTGTTGTATCCGCCGTGTCGTCCAAAGAGTGAATTAGAAGCACGCAATTGTTTCACAAGTGATGAAGACATCTATGATGGCCGTGATGTGTTTTTTTAATAATTCTGTAAGCAATGAAGTCTTACTGCTCCTGTTTGACTTAAGAGATAAAGTAACACGATTAAAAATCAACTTACATGATTGTTTGTTGATTACAGAAGTTATGTTCTTGATCGCTGTTTGCTCCTGGAAAAACATGGCATCCAGTGTGTTTTGTACGAACCTCATGCATGGGATTTCGAGTACTCCCTCTGCAATAACAAGATTCGCATTATAAATATTGATGACATTATTCTAGAGACTAGAGAATTTAATTACACTACTCAAAATCAAAATCCTCCGCCGCCTCAGCCAATCGTAAATTACTGAGGCGGGTTGCTCATTAAACGACCAAGCTTCAGCTAAGCGTTCATCTGAAATGAATGCCTGTTTCATACTAAATTAATTACGCGCTACCCCGGTACACTTGGAGCTTCACGTCAAACACTCTAAAATAATGAGTTTTTCCCATGTTTTCTGTTCTTAGGTGCATCCAGCATTTTCAAAGCGTGCTCCGCTTTCATTTTTACTGGATTCACAAGTTTTGGTTACTTTGTCGCTGCTGATCCCAGTTTGAGTCTATTCAAACCGATTTTGTCTTGATATTTAGTTGCAACTAAAGTCTAGACTTTATTGAATTTATTTATTCATTTATTTATTATTTCAACGAGGTTTTAACCATGTGTTGGTCATTCGCCTCGAAACTTCATTGAATTAACTCCACAAATAAGAATAATGCAAATGGTCCCTAAATAATACAAAAGCATAGAAAGGTCAGAGGGTTCAACAAATATTTACAATACTTTGGAAAAAAAAATTCCAACAACGTGATTAAAACTATTTGATAATAACGAATGCAATAAAAAAAAATGCAAAAAGGGCTATCTTCTCAAAAAGCTTAGCAATATTGTTGAAAATTACAGCAGCGAAAATTTATTACGCATTTACGATAACCACATCATATTGCTGTGCTGATTAGTTCGCATACAAGTAACATGAATAATAGAGAATATTTTGCCCATGTGATCGTTTTGCGTGCTCTTTCCGTACGTTGTTTAAGCAATAAAAGTTACCGTCATCGCTTTTTATTACCCTTTGCTCATGTAGCATCTAGAACATTCCAACGAACGAAGTATGCGCCCAACAACATCGAACCGACAATCCAAAAAAAAGTGCTGATTCATACAATTCCCAGTCACAGACGTTGTATTTCACAACGAGTTTTGTCGAAATGAACGTGGCCAAATTCGGTCGAATGAACGATGCCGCAGCGGTTTACAGTAACTTACAGCACCGCGAGCGATACGAAACGTTTACCTTTGCCAGTGGTGACGTTGTCTACTCGGGTTGCTTTTATAGTAGTAGCAGATAACGAAAACCGCTCAATCGGCAGAGTGAGTACCGGCGTGCTCAAACCACATTTAACGCCACATTTTTCGCGTGTTGAGTTCAGTAGTCTTTGTGAGTGCGGTTCGTGTACAAGGTTCAAGTTGAGCTCCCTACCGTTTTACAGTCATCCGACACCGAAGGCGTACTGTGGTGGTAAGTGTAACTGAGTTTTTTTTTCTCAAGTTGTGCAGTGTCAGACTCCTGTGAAATTATTTTCCTTATCGCAAAAAATAGAAGTGTCATCGTAATCAGAAAAGTGCTTCACTGCTACACCATCATTACGTTACTTCGTTTCCGTGTTAATGATTTTCATCAACGCCGTTTGCGCGTTACTTTTCGTGTGTTGTGTTTGCCGTTTATGATGCAGGCTTTTACGAACTGTTTGCTCAGCGGCGTCGGTTGCGGCTACGCTACGGGGTGCGAATTTCAGTCTCTCTCAATTTTGGCACACACTGACATGCGACTTGTCGTGGCGTAAGAAACATTTCGCAGGATGTTACCGCCTGTTTTACTGCGAACTTGCGACAAAAATTTAAGGTGAATGATCATGACCTAGCGCTCGGAGGTATCGATTTTATTCACAACTTAAGTGTTCTCTCAGAAGTTTTGCTGTCGATCGGAATTCAAAACGGCGTTAAAAATATTGCAATAATACTGAGGAGCCTTCTGAGAGCAATGCATGATGGCCATCTACCCAATTTCGTCGTTTTTCCCTTCACATTCGCAATATATCATTTTTCAAAACTCTATCCTACTCCGAAGTACAAATGGCAAGGTTTTCGGAATTAAACAGGTTTCTGGATTATGGTTTTGTGTTACCCTTCCGATTCAAGTCCTTCACAACTAACGTTGGGTTTTTAGCTCCACGTCAAGAAGCACACACTGGGGCCGCATGCTGGCTGGCCGGCTGGCGTTGATTATCCGGAAAAAAAACTTTCGAAATGCAACCAGAACTCTTCGCTTTTTGTTTTTCGTTTTGGTTGTGTTTGGTAGGGTAGTCGAGACGGTTTTGGCAGGTCGCATATATTATTGGCATATTCAGCTTGGTTTACTTCTTCGCTTTTATTTCTACTGAAATATGGAGTATAATTTTTCTTACGCAAAACTTTGACGATTTTTCGTTCAGGTGAATGTGGTATAAAACTTGCAATAAATAAAATATCATGAAAGTAGTTCTTGCAAACAGAAGTAAAATTAAACTAGTATATGGAGTGAAAACGTGATTATTTATTGCACTACTCACAGCTTTTAATGCGCCGTTTCTTGCTACTGTATCCTGCTATACAGATAACGCTAGATAATGCTATTCAAGATAACGTCAAAAACAAAATTGTAAATGATTAAACGATAACTTTAAAATGTAAATTTAGGGTAATTGTTCTATACTCGTAAGGCTTGTCCTTTTATCGTCTGGGGGGTAAATGATGTCCAAGAGCTTTAATTTCTTGCATGATAATTTTTTATTTTGCATAGTATCTTCCTGAAAAAGATTAGTTCTCAATGACTTCATTAAGCCTGCGATAATGGAACAGATACCCGCCATTAACTTTTCTCTTTTCTGGATTTCAGTATTTTAGAGAAACTTAAAACTTACCAATGTACTTTTTTATCTGGAGTAGAATTTGAAATATTTAGTTTTAAAACCACAAAAAATAATTAGTTTTAAAACCACAATAAACAAGTTGTCAAAGGATAGGTCTTGGAAAATTATTTATGAAGATCCTGCGCTGAAGAAAATATTTTTGAAAAAACTTAAAACGGTTTAACAAAAAACGGTCATTTCAGATCTCTCCAAATTCAAGTACTTAGATAGACAATGTATTTCCCCGAAACTCTTCTGAACATTGCGAATTGGGAATTATTACAGATGAAAAGTTTGCTAATAAACTCTTCCAACGTATTTCTTCTGAACGACCATGTGTCTCCATTGCTTTATGGTATAAAAGTTCTACAATTATTCCATGAAATGTACTTTGTCCATCTTACTCTAGAAATTTGCATATGCGGAAAATCGCCCCAAATGACCTATGGTCGAATATCGACTTTTTTTTAGTTGAATGAAACTTTGCACACGTAGGATTCGGCTTAGCAAACTGAGCATTTTTCACAGATGGAGATTTTTTAATCCCATGAGTTTCTAAAAGGGCACATTTTGGCACAGGTTTTATTCAAATTATTGTAGTTCAGAAACCGTTGGTTGTATAGAACAAATTTTTGATTAAAAAAAATCGAAAATAAATACTAAATTTCAATTTAAAAACAAGAAATAGTTACTTATTTTTTTTTAAGAAACTTGAAATTATTAACGTTTGCGGTAAAAAAAGTAAGACAGATAATTGAGTTTGATAAATTTCCCATGGAAAATAATTATGCTAGCTTTCTTGAAAATAATTCTACGCCCCTGCGAGCGGCCTTCCGGCAGTTAACCGGTACATTCGCCATGGCAGACAAAAACATGCGTGTAGGATGTTTTTGAGTTTTTTTTTCTTCATTTTATTTACCAATTCCTCATCAGTTTCGCGACAAAATTGTTGGAGTAGATCTTACGCTTTAGGTGTGCAGAAATCTTCAATGGGACGCAACTTGGGGACGTTGGGTGGGATCACCATTTTGGGTGCCACATCAATATTCAGCCGCTCCATCTCCTCCAACGATCGATTCGAGTATTGGGCCGACGCCAGATCCGGCCAAAACACAGCGTCTTCGACCGTAGAGTATTTCTTGATGAACGACGCAACTTTCAACAGGCATTTCATACTATAAATTTCCCCGTTCACGGTTAGTCCAGAGCGGAAAACAAGTGGTTTTGATATTCCATTCTCGCTGATTGTTAGTCACAGCAGGTCCATCTTGAGGAACTTGGTGTGTGCGAAGTGCCCTGCCAGTCCTTGTCGTTTACCAGAAAATTGACTTGACCATCTTATTATTATTCAGGCGCTGCTGCTGCGCCATTGCCTGCAGCTCCGAGACCAGTGGACGGGACTGCCGCTTCCTGCATGTATGTCCATGTTCGCCACGTACTTTTTCACTGCTTAGCTACTTTTCCCTCGATCAAATCTCTTTTTTACTATTTTTGGAGCATGTTTTTGATTTGAAATCCAAAGACGCATCAACTTTAAAAACAGTTTTTTGTAAATTTTTAAACAAGTCTTTGTGGAATAAAACTCAATCATATTTGGCATTATTTGACTGCAAAATAAAAAACTTTTGAGTTGTGCCGGTGTTGTACCAAACCGACGATATCACCACCTGACTGTAAGGACGTGGCCGGCGCCGTTATTGGTCTATAAAAAATCGGGTCATTGAATGATGCACAGTGAAAAGGAATTACCACTCCCAGTCGTTCTTTCAGTTGATTCATTGTGCATCTTGAGTGGCTCAGACCCATCACAGAGTAGCAACCATTGATATGTACAGCTAAGCTAAGTTTAGCTACGTTTCCCTCGATCTTCCACTTCAGTATCCTTTGGGGCTTCTTGTCGCTCAGGGTCGTCGGCCGTCCGGAACCGGGCTTTCTTCGGATGCTCGGATGCTCTGTTGTCCAATAGTGTCAAGATGCCGGAACAGGTGTATAGGTGGAAAATTGTAAGATTTTTTCGAACTTAAATTTCAAAGCATTTTCTCGACACTGAAACGATGGAACCGATAGGTTAATGAAGATTTGTTCATTTCAATTCAATTTTAACAATATAAGGTTAGGGGGACTCGTAACTAGCCGCAAGATCACAGAGTCCGCTTTGACAAACGAATCAGAAATTGACCGTTAAATACAGCCGAATCGCTTCATATTATCTCAAGGGAACGTCATAATAGAGAAATGTCGCAATAAAACAAAGAATTCTTGTGTATGTGAAACAGATGGGGTCATTGAGAATGTCGCTATAGAGAGATTGGTCATTAAAAAAAAGTCGTAATAGAGAGATTCAACTGTACACTCCTCTAAGCAATTATAATTGCCGATACTCGTCAGGAGAGTAACTAACAAAGCTCGGTAAAAAAAAGCAGTAGAGTTATTAAAGCATCTAGGGTAGAATACAAGTTTCAAAATCGTCGTCACTTACCACGGTGACAAACGTACCCTTTTAGTAACAGTTGTTAAAGATGCAGAGGTAAACTTAGTCTCCGGCAACAACGATTGTTACACTTCCTATCTTTCTCTCCTAATCGAGCGGATGTAGCCAGCGCCGTTATTGTTTTTTACGATAAGCAGAATTGACTGAGTTGTTGTATATTCAAGATGGTACATCAATCCCAAACAGTCATTTACATGGGATACTGTTAACCTTATCCCCATGTCGACGATAGCATGTGTGGTGGTATATAACATTCGGTATGCGATACACAAATCCTTCAGTGCACAGCCGCTCTATTGCCGAGTTTGCTTTTCTTTGTACGAAGCCTGTCTGTAGAAGCCGCGCAGTCCTTAAGATTCTTCTTCCCACAGCGTTATTTAACAGCCCTCACACGACATCTATAAGGCAAAGGCAAATAAAAAAAAGAGAGAGAAAATGTCTCCGGTGGATGCGGGCTGTTATCGAAACGCGCTGGTTGTGTAGTGCGGCACGAACGTCTGTATAAAAAACAGCTTTTTCTCTTTTCTTCATTCACAATCCCAAAGACATCCTCCAAATAATGCTGAAGCGAAACACGGAGTACATTCTTCGTTTCCTTTTGTGATGCGCTGTTGCACTAACAAACAGCAACAGGAAAAAAAACCCTTAGAAGACAGTAAAAAAGACAGTACCATTGGCATGCCTGGTAGATTAGATTATTGAAACATAGATATCCAACTCAACCAACAATACGGGCAACAAAAATGTGGCACCCCTCCGAGTATGATGGCGGTTGGGTGAACTACATTTCATGTGCACACACAGAAAAATATTAAGGTAATTTCTATTTTGTTAGGCTTGGTCAGATTTGTGCGGTGTTTTTTAACAGAATAATCTATATGGTCTATATCAGTGGTTCCCAACCTTTTCGGCTCCGCGGCCCCTTTTGCCAAACACAAAAAGTTTCGCGGCCCTTTGCGAAGCACACAAGGCTTCGCGGCCCCCCGAAAGAATTTCAGATACAAGTTTTGCAATACGGGCGTGCATTTTTCAGTTTTATCGTTCTGCAAGTTTAACTTTTTTCACGGTCTGGTCCTAATACGCAGAAGAGTTTAAAATCCGGTTTGACAGAGATACCTAAAAAGAAATTTGAACTACCTGCCAAATTTACCAAGAGCCTTGCGGCCCCCTTAAATGAGCCTCGCGGCCCCCTTGCCGGCCGCGGACCAAGGGGTTGGCAACCACTTTTACTTTTTTGCCGAAATACAGCTGAATAACATTCACTAGACGAGCTAAGCAAAAAACATTACTAACCTCTTCTGTGAACTTTAATATTTTCTGCACTTTTTTATAGTTCAGCAAATAAGAAGAATGTAATTTTTTTTTCTCTTTGTCACCTTTTGCCAATTTGATTGTAAAATTACGCGAGATTTGCTTTTTAGTGTTGTTGTAATAAATTGAAATTGCAAGTCATCTAGACCATGTACGATAGTCGACTGAAAACCGCCGTACAAATTCGGTGGAAAGTAACATGATATTTTACTGGGTGTGCAAATCTGGTCAAGCTCACCACTGACATAATAAGTACCATGATATTTTTCCGTGTGTATATTCTTTAGTTCACCCAACGACCTACAGATGGCAAGTTCATAGTGTTGCCTTGAGATTATATGCAGCAAATTCCAACTTGGATATCTATGTTTCTTCAGTCTATGCTGGTAGTGACTTTCAGCGTTGATGATTAGAAAAGTTTTACAATACTGTAATGACTCACTTAAGCAACAAGAACCTGCTCATTAGGGTGTCCCAAAAAAAAATCGATGTTGAAAAAGTCAAGGTGCTCAGCCCTAAAATGAAAGATAATGTTATTTATAGCATTTTTGTAGAACATTTCGACTTTCTAAAAAATTGTTCTCAGGTTGCCCAAACGTGATTTATGAAAAAATGACTTTTTTCAGCTACGAACCCACTCTTTTGCACTTTTTTCAATTCTGTTCGATTCCTAAATTTTTCCATATATTTTTTTATTATTGTGAGGTTGTTTTTAAATATTTTGCATGGTTCAGTTCAGCATTGCATTCAGTTTTTTGACTCCCAGAGTCCATTAAACATCACAAAAAAATTAATTTTTCTAATAATTTCTAGATAAAACCCTAAAAAACACAAATGAAAAAAATTTTTGATTAAGAACTGAAATTTTCATTGTAAAGCGGGATTTACGACAAAAGTTTACATGCAAAAAGATACTTGATATCTTATCGGGGAGCTGAGATATTGGCATTTTTATATGTGATGGAAAACTATGCATTTTAACAAATATGTTGAATAACTGTTTTATTTTGGGAGATAAAAAATAAAAATGTTCAGAAAACAAATGCATTTTTAGATGGCTGATAACTTAGTAGAAGGTTTTAAAATTCGAAAAAGTTAGAACGGAAATTGTGATTTTTAGTGTCTTCTATTTTAAAACTCAATGTTGCTCGTAATATATAAGAGGTAGAAACATGATGTCTTCGGTAAAGTTTCTTGTTTTAATATAACCTAAAACTTCGTATATCCTGAAACTCCTTCGAACATACCTTATGGCTATAATCAATATTCGAATCACTGTTTAGGAAATTATACGCACAAACGGCAAAATAAAACACTGTGCAATGGAGATATTGAGCTTTAGTGGCATTTTTGACAAAATTCAATGTTTTCCATCACATGTAAAAACGCCAATATCTCAGCCCCCCGATAAGATATCAAGGATATTTTTTCATGTAATTTTTTGTCTTGAATCCCGCTTCGCAGTAAAAATTTCAGTTCTTGATCAAAAAAATTTTTTATATGTGTTTTAAAGGGTTTCATCTGAAAATTATGAGAAAAATTCACTTTTCTATGATGTTCAATGGGCTCTGTGAGTCAAATAATTGAATGCGATACTGAACCAAACCATGCAAAATATTAAAAAATAACCCTACAAAAATAAAAAAACAGAACAGAACAGAATTGAAAAAAGTGCAAAAGAGTGGGTTCGTAGCTGAAAAAAAGTCATTTTTTCATAAATCACGTTTGGGCAACTTGAAAACAATTTTTAAGAAAGTCGAAATGTTCTACAAAAATGCTATAAATAACATTATCTTTCAATTTAGGGCTGAACACCTTGACTTTTTCAACCTCAATTTTTTTGGGACAGCCTACTGCTCATACTCTTTGGCAGTAATCTTCTATTTCATGATGATTATTGGTTCAACTGATCGGTATGATATGGCACCTCAAATCATGACCGAACCTCCACCATGATAACCAGTAGGAAGAAATTAGTTAAGGTTACACGCGGTGTTCTCCATACGTCCTGTTGTGGGAAATAGAGTATAGGATGATTTATCCGGCCGAACAACTCGCCTCCAATGATCATCATTTCGAACTATGTTGACTATTCTATGCAGACGATTCGATGCATCATGCTATATAATAAGATATAAGGGGTTTCGCCATTGCAGACCGGGCATGAAGATTCCGACCGTGGAGTTTTCTTCGGATTGTTGAAATCGAAATTGGTTCTTCTAATTCACGTCCACATGCACTTCTATCATTTAAATATGATTCGACAAATCGTATATGCTGATATACTGACCAACTTTGCAGTTTCTGCGAATCAGACTCCAGCTTCACGTGTACCGATGGAAAATCCTGAAGATAGAGGCGTCGCATGCTATCCTTTTCTGATGCAGAAAGTAAATGTTCCCTTCTACGAGTATAGGATAAACTACGAAATGTGCGGGCGTTCAAGTAAAAGCTCAATTTAATTTCAAAATTATCAATGGACATGTTAATAACAGAACAACAGAGACCACTTTTTACAAAATTTTATTTAAAAGTTCGATTTAATTTTTTGAAACTTCTCTTCATTAAATTTATTTTGACGAGACTCAACTCATAACAACTCATAAAGAAGAATATCTATTCAAACCACATCAATAACATAGACTGCGGAAAATTGGTAAAATACCCCATTACATTTCTGCTAGAACTTTATCGTATGCATTGCAACATGCGCCGGGTATAATATACAACCCTGCGTGCGAGGGATTTTTTTTTTTTGGTGCAAACTACATGTTTTATGCGATGCGATTGTTTATGCCACGAACATTAACGACGACTCGCCGTTCAACGGTTGAGTATAAAGCATTGTTATCGTAAGCCATTTCCTCCCAGATGGTTTTGTGCTGTGTGTAAGTGGTTATCGTTAACGTTTGAGTTTGCAGTTAGCCCCGTGCCGCTGCACTGCGCATTTCTGATTTAACTAGCCTTGTTCCACATTGTTGCATAAAGTTTTCGCTGAGGTGAAAGTGTAAGTTTTTTTTAAGTTGAAGCGATTAAATAGTTTGAAAATAATTCAAGTGTTTAAACCACCCAAAAGCTACTATTTAAAAAAATATACAGCAAACTTATGCATGAATACCGTGTTCTCGATGTATGTATCGAGTCAGCTTCAATTTTCCCACTTGAATTGCAAACCGTCACATTTATCAGTCCCATATTTGTTATATCGCACAATAGTTAGTGCTACTCTATCGAATAGCTCTACTTGAGTATGGGAAAATCATTCTGGATATACATATTATATTTATAAACAAATGCAAATGAGAAAGCTCGAACAACAACATTCTCCCTTTTCTGCGCCTCCTCGGTTTCTGCTCTGCAGTTTCCCGCTCGGATCCGGCCAGACAGGTGTTCACCAGCCAAGCTGAATATGCCGGTACGCGCGAGTAAGCAATCAATTTGTCTGACGCCAACAACAACAACGTCATAATAGTATCGAGCAAACTGTGCGTGTGTGTGAATGAATGTGAATAGCTATGCCGGTCCGTTTCGGATTCGAAGCATGACAATATCACGGTGCTGCTGCTATTAATATGCTATATTGAAAAATCTTTCCTTTCATCAAACCGAATTGCTTCGGAATGCAGCGGAAAACAATTGCTAATGATAGCTGAAATCGGTGGCGCATGTGTTTATAATCGTTTTGTGATCGACGATCATTATGGCAATTGGAGGGTTCTATGCGACCTTGAAATAGGCATTTAATGTTCAAGTACTGTGGAATAACTGGAAATTTCCTGAAAATGTTTTAAAAAAACTAATTTTGGAAAGTTTGGCAGATAATTGTTTGAAAACTCAGAAAATTGACATCTT
Organism: Wyeomyia smithii; assembly: GCF_029784165.1. Lineage (NCBI taxonomy): Eukaryota > Metazoa > Arthropoda > Insecta > Diptera > Culicidae > Wyeomyia > Wyeomyia smithii. The sequence continues at coordinate 31,487,913 of NC_073695.1, read as the reverse complement.
GCTTTAAACTGATGATGATGTTGAAATAGAAAATAAATAACTTTCCAACTTTGTGATGAAGGTATGAAATTCCCCTTTAAAAATTTGTAAAAAAAACAGATTCGAATCATTCACTAAAAACTTTCGAAAAAGAATCAATAGCAGTGATATTTCCATCCAGATATCAAGAAGAAATATAAAAAGGTTAGGTAAAATCATATATTCAGTAATTGAACCAAGTAAACTCATCGGACACTCTGAATAAGTGATTCGAAAATGAAAAACCATTAAAACCAGACCGCATAAAAACGCCTTTTTTGAAAAATTCGTTTAAACTCCGAAATCCGCATAAATTCCGAAATCTCTCTCTGAATATTGTCGTGAGACGTAATTCTAAGCCAGAAACAGAAATATTTTTTCAATAAAATTTCTTTTTGAATGTTAGATCCGATATCTAGCAAGAGCGTGAATGCTCTATATTAGCATTTCCACCCCTCTGGAGAGCTAAACTTTTACTCGGTGGTCTCTAGATATCAAATAGAAACTCGAATGCATGTTCAACAAATATATGATAATTGAAAGTGCGGAGTGTGAGGATTATTAGCGAACACAAGCCGTTTTCGTAGATTCTTCAATAATGAAAAGCAGTCGTAGTTTATGAACAAACAAATAAACCATCGTTTTAAAAAAAACCGCTAAAACGTTATCGCCCCATAAACTGTTTATTTATTGTTTTAATGATTGATGCATACGGTTTGGTGTGTGGAAGAGATGTTTTCGAAGGAATGTTTCCAACGAACAAACAATTATTTTCCGTTTTCAGTTCCAACAATTAGATAACGTTATCTTGGATCAAACACCGTCAGTCTCCAGATATCAGGCAATCAAGGGGGTGAATAAATAATTAATGTGCACTTTTACCTTTTCAAATTGTGGATTGCTAATGTAAGGAATGTAAAGCATAAAGTTGATGTACATATTGGCATTCGTATATGAGTAACATTCATTTACCTTTTGGCCCTGAAAGGAAACTCTGAATGTGGGAAGGGCCGGTGGGCGCATTGTTAGATCGATGATGTAAATCGTTCTCTCGAACATAATTATCGAGCACGTGGAAAATATCCTTTTACGCTATGCATTCGTTTCTTATTCGAATTTTAGTGTGAAATATATTTGACTGGCAAAAATTAATTTTTCGTAAAACTCTGTTGAAGGCATCTCTCAGCTACCAGCTAATCATTTTCCCACTCGATGGAAAATGGAATCGTCATTCCCAAAATTTTTTTAAGGCAATGTAAGGTCCCCGTAGCTCTGTGGGTAGCGATGTCGGGCGGCTAGCTCTCCCACACGGTTGTGATATCGGGTTCGATTCCCGATCGAGTCAAAGAACTTTTCGAGATGGAAAATATCTCGACTCAGCACTGGGGCACGGTGTATCGTTGTACTTATCCTACACATGCAAAATGTGCCAAAAACAATATCGATAACGAATTCTCTCAACTATAATTCAGTTGATCGAGACCGCTATTAGCCCCAAAGCTAGCGTGCGATATTGTTGTTTGTTGAATGTAAGCAATAATGTCATAAAAAACAACTCCTTATATTGTTCGCTTTCGATTGCGTGCTTGATTCGCAATGATGGATGCTTTTTTATTTCAAGCATTAAGCCACTACCGTCACCGCCTTTGTTGTCATCGTCGTTTTCGTTTTGCGCTATCAAATTGACCTACCTTCAACTGTACACACCATTGATCGCAGAGTTTTTCCCCTCTTGTCTTGGCTCACAACCTCGGCTGGCGGCTACACGTTTCTCCTCCACCACTGTCAAGGTCGGTAAACAAAAATCGGTCTCTAGGATATCTGATGATGTTGTAATAGGTTAGGCGCAGCGAAAAAAAAAGTGTAGCCGGTAGGTAATAAACGACTGATTAGCGTGTATGCTTGGGTCTATAGCGTGACATTGATTTGCATTGTGCTTTCCGAATACGGAATACGGTATGACGGAATGTCTGTGTGAATTAATTATCTGTCGTTCTAACAGACGTCTACGGATTCGATAAACAAGCGGAAAGATTCGAGTGATTAGTAGTTAGGCCTCTACTTACGGCTGTTTACCTGCGGCAAGAATCTCGCCCGATCGCTCGCGTTGGCATTTAGCATGGCAGAGGCCTTACATGTTTGAATAAATCTAAAAATGTTTGCAAATGTGAAAGTTTGCTACCCGAAATACCCGAATAATATGAAAAATTAACCCACGCATTCTACATGTCACTTAATTCTTTTGTGCAATAGACATAAAATCTTTTTTTGTAGAATTTTTTAAGAAGTCTATTATCCTTTCGAGATAGCGACATATCGAGAAATGAAGCTACGCAGAGTACTAGCTTAGCCACAAAGCATGGCGAAGGAAAAACTTCACACTCCTAGGCTCCAGCCTAGGATTTCTTACTTTCCGTACTCAACAGGTCCTTGGTGGATTGTTTCTTCTGAAGCCATTCATCTTTGTTCATGGGTATAGTCGAACTCGCGCTTTGAGGAACACCGAATATTTTTGCGATTTCGGAAACACGCCGTCCTGCGTCACGCTTCTCAATGATCATGAGGCGTTGATCAATGGTTAAAACTTGAAGCTTTCGGTTTCCTCTGTTTGATTTCATGTTCCGTTGAACACTGAAAACTGAATGGGACACTTCGAGAAAAATTACGAGCAAAAGTTTGCTATGTTTCCTCGTAATAAAGAAAATTCGGGATCATGAAATATCGAGAATAATACAAGATACTGGGTGCATGTGAATTTTACGAGAAGTTCATGAGTTCTTAACATCATTATTCTCCATTGATGTAAAAATCTCGTACTTTGTGCTACACTCGATTTATCAGGTTTTGTCGCAAGTCGATGTGTTTGCTGCGGGATGAATATTCAATTTCCTTTTCGGCTAGGCATATTGCACTACGATTTTCGCAGTCTAACTGAAAAGGATCTTGAGCTCCACAACATCGATCCACCAGCGAACTGGAATACATAACCAGTGTTCGATCGTCTTGATTTGGAATCGTTGCCCCAATCCACTTCGCTGAACCCTTCGAATACTCTTCGTTTTGCTTCACGTAAACTAGTTTCATCAGCTTTGTCCCAGTAACGAGGATTCAGGTAACGCAAGATTCTCTTTAGTGCCGTCCAGTGCGCTACCCCCTATTTACCGCTAAAGCTACTCACGGAGTTAACAGCATAAGCGATGTCGGACCGAGTGCACTATGCCAAGAACTGCAGGCCACCCACTAATTCACGGAACGGAACCAATGTCTCTAACTGTATCCAATCCTCGACCAACTCAGTTGATTCGTTCGGAATCGATGTATCTGCTACCTCACTCAGAAAAACGACATCTCGACTGACAATAACCTTCTTGGCACAATCTTGAAATCCTTGCGCTTGAACCGCATATCCGACAAAAATCTCTGATTTGGTTTCCACATCCCACTTCTGCCTATTGACTTAAGGGACATGACACATTACCTTCGCACCAAACACTCGCTGCTCAGAAAGACCTGGTTTCTTGCCACCGAATGCTTCTACTGGATTCACAGTTAACCTCTTCGTTGGGAATCGTTTGCTCAAAAATACAGCAGTCGCAATAGCTTCCGTCCAAAAAGCTTTCTCCATCTTAGCATCGAATGGTAGGCATCGCACCTTTCTAACCACTTTCCGATTCATCCGATCAGCGAGACCTTTCTGCTCTGGGAGGTAAAATACCATCATTTCGTGATTAATACAACCTGTAGAGGCCACCTGCCTTCCATGGCAACAGCGACTAGTTCGTTGAATTCTCGCTAAACATGTGAAAAGGGCCCATGTGCCAAATGTAAACAAGCCACAATTTCAATTTTTTTGAAGAATACAAGCTTAATCTACCCGTACAAATAAGATTGTTTGATTGAGAGTTAATTCTTTTATCAATAAATCATATTATTAGGGGCAAATTTCGCTTGTATCAATCAAAAAATGAGAAAATTTGGCTTGTTTACATATGGCACATGGGCCCTTTTCACATGTTTGGCGAGAATTGAGATCGAACTTCACAAGCGCCCATTATGAAGATTACACGATATTCGTTATTACAAATTTTACTCACGGGCATGAAATTTAGCGTTAAGCTGCCGTTCAAAAAGTAGTAGTCCCAGTCTGCATAAGATTTGTGTAGAACATGGGACTACTATGATTCAAACGGCAGTAAGTCTTGAATGAATTGGATATTCGTCATCGTCAAATCTGCTGATTTATCGAGAGTTGAAGATTTTCGGTACGGTTGTCGTTGACATTTTGAGCACTGTTTACCAAATGACAAAACAAATCAAAGAAGGCGAAAGTATAGACCCCCAGCTATGTTTGATGTCGTTTTCGTTTTCGCGGTTTAGCTACACTTTTTCCGTGCTAAACTTTGCAGCTTCAAATAAAACATTTTCAGTGTCATTGCATTGGTATGCGTAATATTGGGATAGCTGTCAATTCGTTTTGTTTTTGATAGCCAGAGTTTATTAAAAATACGTGTGTTTCGTTTGAAGGTTAAACACAAAGTGAAGATATTTTATTTTCGCTAACTGTGGTACAACTAAATATCGAACATGGGTTGCCTTGATTCATTCTAATACTCCTCCTCAACTCATGGTTTCAGGATTCCCATTGCTTCACGGCATGGAACTAATTTTGCAGCAGGTAACGGTTTTGTTAAGCTATCAGCAATCTGCTGCTGTGTGCTGATGTACGCTATGTTGATGTCTTCTTTTTCTAAGGCATCATGGACCACCATATGTCAATGTGTTTTGTTCTAGGGTGATAACCTCCGTTCTTAGCTATGGCTATAGCACTTTGATTGTCACAGTGAATCATGATCCGTTTTTCTTCTTCAAATAAACCCTGCAGTCGCTTCCACCAAAACGCCTCCTGCACTGCAGCCGACATTGCCATATATTCGGCTTCGCAAGATGAGAGAGCAACGGTCTGCTGTCGCTTGCTGCTCCATGAAATTGCTCCTCCTTGAGCTGTATATACGTAGCCAGTAGTTGATTTCCGGTCCTCATCGTTAGATGCCTAATCCGCATCAGCAAACCCTTGTATAGTCGGGTTTCCATTTCGACGGTACGTTAAACAATGCTGGGATGTGCCTTTCAAATAGTGCAATTAATGTTCCATGACTGCGTTCCAGTGCCTTTCACCAGGATTGGAATTGAAACGGCTCGAAATGTTAACAGCGTAACATATATCTGGACGTGTACGTGCCCTTCATAGCTTCGGTTTCTTCCGCAGTTGACAGACACATTGCCTGCGTTAACTTTTCGCTTACGTTCATTGGCGTGTTCACCGGCTTACAATCCATCATATTGAATCTGCTTAATACCGATTTAACGTACGTTTCCACGTTTGGTCCAGAGTAATCATATCATCAGTTTTCATAATTCGAAACCCCAGAGCGTGTTTAATCAAGCCCCTGTCCTTCATTTTGAACTCCTGTTTCAAATTAGCCTTTATTTCATTTTTCCAGGACTTGCAGTTTGTAAAAATGAGAACATCGTCCACGTATACTGCTACGAACAGTACTTTATCTTCGCTAATCTTGTAGTATACACAGGGGTCATACACGGTGCACTCGAGGCCAAATGTTCGAAGTGCAGTGTTCAACTTTGTATTCCAGACTCGACTAGATTGCTTTAGCATGAGCATGAGCATGATTGACCGCCCGCGGTTGCTACTCCGTTATTGCCAGATCAGCTGTAATTACACAGAGAACCAACAGATGATGCTTGGGACCAACATGCATCCTCAATGTGTAAAAACCGGTGACCTTAATCTTTATATTAGGCAATACCAGCGCCGGCCGCATCCGAATGCAGGTCAAAGAAGGAATTTGTATAGGAAAATGTTGACGTGATACTCGCTTATTGGAAGCCGAGAACACCTCTGCACTTCCACGAGAAATCACTGGGATGTTGGAGAAAGGGCAAGGTACACAGCAGGGTTCGTTTTGGTAAACGATGCGCTGATTTCGAGTGTCGGGTTCTTTAGAACAAGTATCGCGCGAACAAGTTCCGTCACGATATTCATAATGCGATTCGAAGTCATTCAGTTTGACAATGTTACACCGCAACAATAAATCGTACGCAAGGATACTGGACCTTTGATCAAATTGGGACAACTTCAAATAATATGATATCTCCTCGTAAGGTGATCCTCTTTACACCGAAATCAGTTGCGCGTTGTTGATCTATATGTAGATAATTCGACCTCATGGAGGTACCGACGCGGAGTCTCTAGGGGTTCGGTCAACCGGACATTTTCTACCTAACAGATCGACCAACGACGTTTCTCGTATACACTTTGTCTGCTCTAAAAAAACGATAAGATACCGCGAAAAACGCTTATTACGAAAACTAACCATGAGTATATTTCTAGCCAACCGTCGCGATCCTCTGCGTACGACGCACGCGATGTAGCCCATGCTACTCGTAGCAATCAGCTATTTGTCGATCCCGAGTCAATCCCAATCCCGAGAAAAAACGAACGCACGTCGCGATTCTTGGGAAGGTATACATCGCGTTTTCGTTAATCGCGATATTTATCGACCGGACGAAATCTTCGGTTAAACAGTCACAGTGAGACATGAACAAGTATCTGGGTATACCCCTCGAAATCATTATATTCCGAAAACGTTAATATAAGTATAATTCTCCCGAGCCGGAAACGCGGTTTACATCGAAACACTACGACATTTCACGCCGATTCTCTCTTAGTTGTCGATGCGAATGTTGCCTATTAAATAGAAAAATTGGCAAAGTTTCATGCATACAAAGCCTTAATAATTTAAAAATGAAAATTTCCATATTGACCATCCATCGAGCTAATATAGTCTTAAGTTTGTTAACAAAATGCCGACCTAGTCATTATTGGAACATAGTATACAAAACATAAGCAGCCCAAAAGCTAGAAAAATCGAAAAAGTGAAGCATAAGATTTCATGTATTATCCACAACCATTGCTTTCGAGGTGAACACATGTTTGGCTGATAGAACCCTACTTGAAGCCTGACCGTGCAAAAACGTGGTAGATGACGGATTCGAGGCATACTATGCGTCATGTTGGCTCATTACTAAGTTGAGCTACTCATTACCTAGGGTGTGATCCTGTTGGAAAGATAGAAAAATGGCAAAGCTTGGTGTATCTAAAACATTAAGTGCAAACATCAGGTGTAGATGTACATACTAATCCAAAGTCTTAAAAATATTGATAAGACCAAACCAATCATAATTATTTCAGGCTGACTAAATAGTCATCAGATGTCAAACTCAACTTTATTGAATTTTCTATTACCTGTCATGCGAGAGTCAGTGCGTTCAAAAATTCATTGTACACGACATATCAGTGAATACATATCAATTAATCTATTCCACCATAAATTCTAATAAACAATACTATTACACAGAACTACACGAGAAAAAGGCTCCAGAAAAACACCTTAATTGCACTCTGTTTTCAATTTGGACATTCAAAACTGTAACAATTAAACATTCATGACGAGCACAATCAAAACGGCGTGCTACGTCGTTCCGCAAACTGGCAACTACGTGGTATTCGGTGGATCATCACATGATGTGAACCATATTCGAACGCGGACCATTTAGGAAAATAAATATAATACCAAACGCAAATCGTGTATGTCGTATCGAGCCCATTGATGAGTTAACTCACCTGACAATTCTTAGTGCTTTTACTTCTATGCAGCGATTAACAAAAGCACTAACATTTTACTACTCTGCAGTAACCACACCGGAAAAATACTACATTTTATCCTCCGATGAGATTTACGAAGTTCGCGACTCAAATGCACCGTATGTAACTGGATTTTCGTTCCCCTTAGTCGAACCGGAGGAAGTCGAGAGACTCGAGAATTCGGTCTCTCAAAACGATCGCATCCGCGAGGAATATGTAGGTTTTTCAGCTGATTTCAATCGGGCAACATATGAAAACCTCTAACTATTTCGCAAGGTAAACTTTTTGACTCGCAAGAAACCTGCTGGAATGTCGATAGTTCAATTTCTTCCAATGGTTTTCTCGGACGAAGCTCTGGATGGATATAATTACAACGGATCTAATGCGCTCGGAAAATGCAAATTGCCCATGAAAGGGTATGACATATTTTCGCACTGCTTTATTGGTAAGTCTAGCTCAGAACGTCTTAAGTTTGTAATTGCAATTCCACCGTTGAAATACTGATTCCTATTCAATCTAAGAACTATGTAATTGGGATCTTATTTCAATTAAATTAAATTTTAAGACCGTTCCATGAGAATACTTTGTTATAATTTGAAATGTTTCAGACATTGAATTTACCTGCGATGATTCTGTCACATAGCTGAAGCGAGATTTTTATGTTTTGACCGGTCCTGGCCAAAAATGAGACCCCCTCCCCACAAAAAGGGGAGAATCATGTGAAGACAAGCTGTTATTGTATCTTTTAGTGTTGCTTACACTCTTGATGTTACATTAAAGAGATTTCAAATAAGGTAATTTAACGTCGTTATAAACCTATTTTAGTATTGTAGGGGAAAACGACATGTTTCTGACATTTTACGTAGATCAGACACCTGCCAAACGATTTCTAAGACTTTTTTTTTCAATATAAGACATTATTTGACTACCACTTTTAGAAATTAGCGCATTACGATCAATGATTATCATACTCCATATTATTTTGCTTTGTGGAATATATTAAAACCATACCAAAACCGTTTTCGTAGAATCATCGTTTTGTGCCCAATTTTTGTTCGATTTAAGATCTGTTTTTTTTAAGGTAGGTAAGAAGATGCTAATATGTGGTCAAACTCTCGAAATTTCGATATTTGGCTTTGGCGTCGAAAAAACATCAAAAATTTCCGATTTCTCAAAAATTCGAAATGGCGCCATTGTTGCGGCTTAAGTTGAAATATATCCAAACTCGGGGAAATTTGTTTTCGCATCAAACTACATCAAAAAATCATACATGGAAGACGGAACCATTTACAGCAAAAATTAGAATATATTTGTCCTGTTGCGTTTCTTAGCCCTTCTAGGCTAAATTTTGACTAGATTCATTTCATTTGTGGCTTTTCTGGTCTAAGCTGCTGAATTTGAAATTATTTTTGTTATTTTTTTGCTGGCATTATTTATGTTTAATCCCTTAAATAAAGCATAGTAAAGCATAGATAGACTGCCCGCAGTTGCACTCCGTGGTTGATCAAACCAACAGAATTGCAAAATGAACCAGACTAATGGTGCTTGGGACCTAGGATCAGCGTTACATTCTCATTGTGTAATTTTCACTGGTTCGAAATACTTTTACAACTAACCAAGAACGACGCTGGCCACGACCAAAAGGCGGTACTACTTGGGAAGAAGAGGGATGGTGATGCTCGTTTGGTTTAGAGACCGCGGGTTCCACTGCATCACTACGAGTATAACAGGGTAGGATTTGTGATCATATGAAAAAGAACAGCTTTTCTCCTTTTTGGTAAATGATACTCTACGTTACGCGAAATTAAACTTTAAATATCACAAAGGCTGTTGTGTGGGCTAATTATAATTATAGATGTTTACCAACTCAATAGCTTCAACATCACCAGTTTTCCTTAAAAAATCCTGGGAGCATATCAGTTACTAAAAATATCTAAAACTACTGAATACCACCTAACTATTACGCAGCAATTCTTCCATTAACTATATTAACGCGTTATGTAAATAATCCTCCATTTTCATCGATGAAATCTAAGATAGAATAGAAATATGCATGAAAGAATACTTAGCCTTATTTATAAACCATATTTGCGCCGTCTAGGGTTCTATTACAAACATCAATTCGAATTTATACTTTTCCACAATCCTGCGACTTCCACTCACTCACTGAACTAACACGTTTAACAGCTCACTGGCTTATTATCACAGCAAATTGTTACACTTGGCACTAGTGGCATATGTAGCTTAATAAATTTATGTATATACTTCTGTTGTCGGTTTGTATTTATAATTTTCCTGTAAAAACACGGACGCGAAAAATAAAAGACGTCTACTTGCGTTGCACGCTTGCTTCGATTTTTTTCTCCAGACTCGACTAGATTGCTTTAAACCATAAAGCGCCTTATTCAGTCGGAGGACCTTGGTTTGATTTTGTGCATCCATAAAACAAGGGGGTTGCTCCATGTAAATTTCTTCCGAAAGATTACCCTGGAGAAAAGCAGTGATAGCATCCATTTGGTCGATCTATAGATTCCATCGTGCTGCTAATGAAAAGAGATACCGCAAAGAACTGTGACGGACAACTGGGGCGTAGGTGTCTTCATAATCCACCCCCTTTCTCTGCGAGTATCCTTTTATCACCAATCTAGCTTTATACCGATGAGTATTGCCGTGTGCGGTACACCCATTTACATTTGATTACTTTGCGTCTTTCTGGTAGATCAGCAAATGTCCACGTGTCATTTGATATAAGGGCCTCGTACTCCTCCTTGATTGCTTGCTTCCAGCGTTCCGCATCATCACGGGACAGTGCTTCTTGATGCGTGGCAGGATCTTCAAAATTGACTGTTGAAAACAGACACCAGACTCGGTACTTCCAACAACATTATTTAAATACTTGCCTTGGGGCAGGCGCCCTCCATCGCAGAGCATCAACCCTTCTTGCATCAAATTGCTAGTAGGTCTTTGATTTTTAAAACGATGAGGGCACAGCGGATTCGTCGGTTATTTGTACAGACGAGATCGTTTTTTGATTATCTGTAAATTTCAAAGACGGCAATTCTTTGGTCTCCAATTTATAATCTTTATACTTGCCTGCAAGAAAGCGCTCCCTACCACTTTGCCTCAACGCCTGTGATTTAGGCGGTTTTGAAATTTGTTGTGGTGGGAGCGCAGGGTCTGTTACAGTGTTAGCAGCATCCTCGAATGATTCATCACTTGAAATAATTTCATTATTTTCTCTCTCGTCATGATCATCATTCTCTGGTGTTTCGGGATTAACTTCATCATCTGGCATTGTGAAATCCAGCTGAGCATAGTTGCGCTCTGTACCCTTTGATCTTAGTACTGTTATCATTTCACGCTCATCGATTCCCTCGTCGATAAAATTTACATCACGGCTTCTGATGACTGTTCTTGTTTTCAAGTTATACAAGCGGTATGCTTTTGTTTCGTCGTCATAACCAGTCGCACTCTTCAGCCTTTTGGTCCCATTTTTGACGTTTTTGCTTCGGAATATGCGCCATTACAGTCGTACCGAAAATTCGAACGTGGGTCAGATTCGGTTTCCGTTTTGCCCAAGTTTCTGGTGTTGTGTCGATACCTTTAGTTGGTGATCTATTAATGAGATAAACTGCTGTTGCTACAGCTTCTGCCCAAAATGTTTTCGGCAGTTTTGCTTCGTATAGCATGCACCTTGCTTGTTCCACCACGGTCCGATTGACACGTTCAACGAGTCCATTCTGTTCGGGAGTGTATTCCGTTGATGCCGTCTGATGCCGGATGCCTAATTGTTTTAAACAATTCTCAAAGCTTTTATTTTTGAACTCCCAGCCATTATCCGTTCTGAGCACCTTCAACTGTTTACCACTCTGTCTTTCGACCATGTTACCAAAATCTTTGAATTTCTGCAGTACTTCCTCTTGTGTCTTGCTACGCAAAAAATGGACGAAAATTTTACGAGTTTTATCGTCTGTAAATGACAGATAGTAACGAACGCTTCCCAATGAAGTTTCTTCCATTGGCCCACAAATGTCCGAGTGAACGAGTTCCAGTTCATCATTCGCCCGTGATCCAACATGGTTAAACGGTAATCTCGTTTGCTTTCCAATGGCGCAAATTTTGCAGCTTCCACAATCCACTGCGTCGTAATTGATACCAACAGCTAATCCTTTTCCAAGTTTAACTAAAGATCCGGAACTGAGATGTCCCATCCGTCGATGCCACAACTTTGCTGTTGCCTGAGTTGAACACGTAAGCGTCATAGAGTTTTTCTGCTCTAGCCTATATAATTCGTTTGTTCGGCATCCAGTAGCAATAATTTTACCGCTGGGATTTACCACTCCGCACCCAGACTTTTTGAAAACAGCTGTGTTGCATTGGTTAACAATCTTACCTACTGACAGTAGATTCACTGCTAACTCAGGAATTAGTTCTACATTTCGAACTTCTATCGTTTCTGAATTACAAGTGAGCTTAAGGTGAAACGGGATTGTGGCCTTTTCCTATACAATTTTGAGGTTAGAGTTCTTTTTACTTCTGTATTTTGATCGTAAAAATTCGGCTTCTACTAAATAAACAGCACTCAAATTGCTACTTCAGGCATGCAACAGTTGTGAAAACAATTGATCAAAGTTTCATGTATGAGTCTTCATAAATCAAGAAAAAATTAGATTGCAAAATTCGAGTTGATCGCGACCACGTCCCGTTTCACCTTAAGCTTGGTAGACTCTTCCGCAACAATTTTCATTCCACCCCCATTTTCCAGGCCCATTACCATCGGGCGATATTCCTGGGGTAATCCAGCCAGCAGCAACATGCCAATCTACTTATCGTTTAGCGGGAACCCAATTCCAATTAATTGATGTGCTGTTGAAATCATCCGATTCACATATGCCTCCATTGAACTGCAGCTATTCAAATTTGTTATAATGAGCTTGTGCAAAAGTGCCCACTGGCGGGTCAATCCTGTGTCCTCGAAGGTGTTGGTCAGCTTTTCCCAAACTTCACGCGCCGTTTTCGCATCCTCGACGTGGATATTATTCACCGGATCGATCAGTAAAATAATTTTACCTGGCACAATTCTATCCTTTCTCGCATCCACTACAGGAAAACTTTCGTCGGCGTTCGGGGTAGGCTGCACCACGTCCAAGAGGTCTTCAACTTCTAGATAAGCTTTCACTGCATACTTCCAAGTTCTCCAGTTTTCGCGTCCAATTAAACGCTCGATTGCCAATTGATTTTGCATGCCTACGCTAGCTTGAGTTCCTGTTGAGATCGCCGTATCTCCGGAACTAGTCCGTTCAGTATTTGACTGCATTTTTTTTTTTAACGAAACTACTCTGGGCCCATAACCTGATAGCCAGAGTTTATCAAAAATACGTGTGTTTCGTTTGAAGGTTAAATACAAAATGAAGATATTTTATTTACGCTAACTGTGGTACAACTAAATATCAAACATGGGTTGCCTTGATTCATTCTAATAGTTTTGGTCATTATCGCCATCGTCATTTTGTCTCGTTTCCATTTCATATGTCCATCTCGCAAATGTGCTGAGAAAAAATTTACCTGACACTTCACCACGTGGAACGAAAACCAAAACAAACCAGTTTTGACACATACGTGTAAATGTGTTGGTAACTTCCTACAGTACACTCTGCTTTTTTCGAGTGTCGTCAGGGACAGAAAAGGTGTAGGGAGAGACAGAAAAAGGGTAGTCCGAAAAGTCAAATAAACCATTTTCGGTGTCAAAAGTGTAGCTACACCGTGAAAACGAAAACGACAAGTAAAAAAAGACGCTCATAGCTTGAATCTTACAAGAGTTTTTCTCCAAAAATGATAATTTTTATGGATGTACCTATTTGAGATTTGTTTCAACAAAACACAAACAATACGTCCTTTCAAATTGATGACACAGTTGTTCACATCAGAGCACCTGGAACTGGAACTCTGCTTCTTCGTTATGCATGGAATGTGCGCGAGTCTGACGCACACGAGCAATTTAAACAAGCAGAGACTGAAATTACGTTGTTTTGCCTAAGCGTTGTTGAAAAGAGATCCATATTCGGTCACCGATTGTCGCAGTCGCGCTCGCCCACCAAACCTTATGAAATATTCAAGACCTGATTCGAAGTGCATAAAAATGTTTGATCCAGTTGTTTATTGTTTGGTATTTCGTGCACGCTGTTTAACGGCAAGGTTAACATATCGATTGGCAGTCCAAACATCATCTCTTCTAACCTTCTATTTTCTCTTTATTTTCAGAAATGATTATCATCTATAAGAATTAGTTACTTAACTTCAATGGAAAGGTTAATAAAGTCTTTGGACGGATAGAAGACCGAGTGATTGTGATCGTAGCGGAGAAACTTCGCCAAACATTAATACGGTAACTGATCGGAATCGAACCATCAATTTCGTTCCTGAGTTTCACTAACCGGCTGCGCAATGGTACGGAATATAATGGCGGTGTGCGTCGTGTGTTTACTTTGTGCCGACCACCTGCCCTGTAAACGACACGATGATGATCCTATGCTCGGACGGATATCGACAGCTAGCAACGCAAATTCCGTCTACCGAAGAGAGCTTGACTTTCGGCGATTGAACGCATCATGGAACCACCCGGGTAGTGAAAAAGCTCGCTTGGTAAAGCGACACAACCACCACAGCGGCGATCATCATCACCATCACGGCGAGGAGGACGACGATGAGGAAGAGGACTTAGCGTATAGGCAAGCGGCGAACGAAAAAATGGATAGTTTCATACGTAAAATCTTCGGCGAGTTTGGAGACGCCCTATCGATGACGATGGACGTAACCGGGTTCGAGAATATGATGAAGCGGCTGAATATGTACCGACTGGTGACGGACGGAGAGACGACTCGGTCCTCGGTTGCCGTGCAACCAATCGCCAGCAGTGATCACCCGGATGGAGATGATGGATCGGTAAGGGAAACTGTTTTGATATAAATCGATTAACGGATAACGGGCTTGAAGAGCGCGAAACGTATTCAGCGTGTTTAGCTCGTTGCAGAACATTGCATGTCTCACTTATTTCCAAACAGTGGGAAAGACAGCATGTTTTTTTTTTTCCTCTGTGTGGACTCATCACTGCGACCAGAGACATTTTGATCTATTGTGATATTGCCCAGGTGTTTTCTGTACTCCGCACTTCATATTATTGGCAGTATCACTATCACTATTGAAGTGAATGATACGCTTTTTTATTATTTATATCCGTGCTTGTGTGTGAGAGTTTACCCTTTCATTTCATCCTACCAATATCGCCAAATTACAATTCCCTGAACTGAGGCTACACTACACCTAACGTTCCTCTCTGGCTAGCGAACCTATACATTAGAGAAATGACAAGACACTCACCGTTAAGGCAACTGTCAACATCAAAACGGGCGAGTTGTATCATTTTGCATTGCCGTTATCCGTTTTGATGTTGACAGTTGCCTTAACGGTGAGTGTCTTGTCATTTCTCTAATGTATAGGTTCGCTATCTCTGGCCAAGTTTATTCTAAGAGGGATTTATTATGTCAAGAGGAAGGAGTCTTATCGAAACCTCGTTCCTCCTACCAACACCGCGTCACAATCCCACAATTCCCTGAAGAGGCACTCAATGCTTCACCTCTGGTCAGGTTTATTATTAGTAGGACTTATATTTTTGTCAAGAGGAAGGAGTCTTATCGAAACCTCGTTTCTCCAGTCAAGACCGCCGCGTCATAAGTACAATTCCCTGAAGAGAACTACTAGACGTTACTCAGAACAGTTTTATCATAAGAGGGACTTTTTTGTTAGGATGAAAGTCAGCAAGGGTACTATAGAATTCAACTTGAAGGAAGGGTATGTGGTGGAGAGAGCCTGAGAATGAACCCATATTAAAAGTCCTTTGATAACCAAATGGCCTGATTCTTCTTACTAAGGTTCGAACCCACGACTACTCGCTTATCGAAGCGGACTCTGTAACCTTGCGGCTACGAAGCTCTCTGAAAGACAGCATTGCAAAAGCGGCTCACAATCCCGCTTTGTAAAGTGTTGTTTTAAAATCCGATATCATATTGACAACTCATGCTATCACTAATAATTCTGTTCTTTTTTTAGTGCATCAGCAGTATCGATTTTGTGCAGCAGATCGCAGCGCCGAAACCCCAAACGGTGGCTTCTACGGTAGCAGTGACTAACCAATCTAAAGCGAACGATAGTTCAACTAGCGGCAGCAGTAGCAGTAACATTAGCAGTACCACCATAAGCAGCAGTAGTTATAACTCTAGTGATAAAATATCCAATAAGACTAACCCTAATATCAGCACTAACAGTAGCAGCAGCAGTTTATTAAGCGAACTGGATCGGTTAAAATCGTCAATTCGATTAGATCGGCAGGATCTGCTCAATATTTGTCCTATTCTGTTGGCACAGTTATCATCTAAGACTTCCCGCGAGCGGGCCGGCTGTATTGATCCAAGCAGTGTCCCTCAACTGAGCAGTCTCGCGGAGGGATCGTCCGTTTCTTCGGTGCACCACGCGGGTGAACACACGCACTGCTGTGATTCTATCGAACTGACCGTATGGGTTTACTCCACCATAGCCGTGTTGGGAGTAAGTTTATGTGGCTTACTTGGCGTTGCTGTGATACCCTGTATGGATAGGCACTTCTATCAGCATGCGTTGCAATTCTTGGTAGCGCTGGCTGTCGGAACACTCTGCGGGGATGCTCTGCTTCATCTGCTTCCGCATGCCATGATGGAAACTACGATGGCGAATTCGCACGACGAGATGATGTACAAAGGTTTAGCAGCCGTTGCAGGAATAGTTTTCTTCTACTTCATGGAACGCTTCTTGACCGTTGTCGCAGAATGGTACAAACATCAGGAGAAAAAAGATAAACCATCTTCGCGGGTTCGAGTGATGCGTGATCCCGATGCCGGCTCATTACATGGCGGTTCTGGCGGAGAAAAACAGTGCAAACACAAGTATAGTTCCTATCCATACTGCTACGACGAGATCGCCATGGAGACTAAGGATGATCATCACGAGCATAACCACGTCTCAAACCACGAGCGACTAAACAACCATAATAGTGCAACAGCAAAATGTGCAAACCACGGAGAACACGGGGACCATACGACAGAGTATCTCAATCTCCAACAAGGCAACGGAAAGGAAGATCCTGGCAGCCTGGACAACAATACTATCTCGACCAATTTAGACGACGCATCCATTGAAAGAGAGCAGGCGAACAGCCACCAGAAGCCAAAAATGAGACCGGAAAATTACACCATCATTCTGCGGGAACACGAAACCAAACATCACGGTCATTCTCATGCGCATGGTCACGTGCATTCGCCGCCTGGTTCGCTGTCGGCCGTTGCCTGGATGGTCATCATGGGTGATGGACTGCACAATTTCACCGATGGTATGACGATTGGAGCCGCTTTCGCCAACAACATTGCTGGTGGCTTTTCCACTGCTATCGCGGTGTTCTGCCACGAGCTACCACACGAGCTGGGTGATTTCGCGGTACTGTTGAAGGCGGGAATGTCTGCCCGAGATGCCGTCTACTACAACCTGCTGTCGTCCATTTTGAGCTTCATCGGGATGGTGGTGGGAATTGTCATTGGACACCAGCCGGAAGCGTCGGCTTGGGTGTTTTCGGTCGCAGCCGGACTGTTTTTGTACATCGCCCTGGTGGATATGGTAAGTGAGCATTTGCATTGTAAAATCTTCTTTTTCAGCAATTTCCTTTATTTTATAGATTCCGGAGCTCACCTCCGCCCACGGGGCCGAAGATCGCTGCAAGACGTCAGAATTCCTATTGCAATTTTTCGGCATGAGTGCCGGTTTTGGCATTATGCTGCTGATTGCCACCTACGAACATGATCTCAAAGAACTCTTCGTCGATTAAAGGGACAGTGACTGTGTAGAATTTAACAACACCATTCGCATTTGGTTATGCTATATATTTTCACTATTCGCGTGTAACATCGAGTACAGTACAGTTTTACTACCGATGAATTATGAATGCTATTTTCCCTGTTCGCGTGCAGCATCGTTTGTAACAGTAAAATGTAACTACCGATGGTTTTATTGATTTGTTGGAAATTTGATATAAGGCGCTTCGATTATGATCAAAAGTTCAGCAACTTTTGTCAACATTTCATCAATCTGAATTTTTTTTAGAATCATAAATTCTGATGGCTAAGCATTGTCACTAATATTAAGGGAGCTTCCTACTGTTGCAAAATAAATAATTTGCCTCCCGGTTTTCTAACGAATTTAGTTAATCACCTATGATTAAGTTTAAAAAACACACGAAACTAAACTTGTACAGTAGTTTTTCGCAGCATGATCTTAATCTATTTCTTTAATGCAACACGCAATAAAAGTAAGTAGTAAATAGGTAACGTAAGGAGCAGTCAGCTTTCTATCTCAGCGCCTTCATAACCCTATACGACTGACCCCCGCCGACCAGTTTAAGGTTTTCTTAAACAAGAATTAATTTTTCGCACATGCATACAGACACACGCGGGAAGAATACAAACAGTGCATTTAACACAGATCAATGGTAATGAAAATTTTAGTCTCTAAAAAAACGTTTCTCAAGAAATATTTTTTTATGTTTGTATCAATTTCATTTGCTTTTGCGCATTACCCTATTCTGCCGTGAGATGACATTGTGACGTAGATCCAAGTGATCAGTTTTTCAGTACGGCCCAAAAACTAAAGAATTCTTCGTCACTTTTGTAGGGAAATGTGTGCCAACGTCACTTTGTTTTTTTTTTGATTTTATGCAACGTACGAATAAGTAACAACGAAAAGGAAGATACCAAAAGATAGGTTTTCGAATAATGAACAAATTGGCATGAAAAACTCATATTCGAGAAAGTGGCACTTACGTCACTTTGTCATCTCACGGCAGTATTGGTTTCTTAGCATTAAGTAGGAGTATAACAAATTTTAGTATCCGTTTTCACACTCGCGGTTGCTTACGATGAGTTATTAATTTTAGATAATAAATTAACAACTAGGTAAGAGAAAGCCGTCAACTTTTTTTTTGCTTGATTTGCAAGCTCAAACAAAGAGAAAAAATTAAAAGATTCATATGAAAGGTAAATAAAATCCACAGATTCAAATCATAACGAAGGTTTTCTCTTCAATTCTAAAAAGAAATCAGTCTCGAAAGAACATAGCAAACTTAGATTTGTCGACATTTAAATCCTCGCGGTAGCGGAGAAAGTGTGAAATGTCGAGTGGACTCTTATCATTACGACGATTATCAGTGCACAGAAGTACCAGCTTTCGTTACCTCAGCGGAACCCGCACAAGTTCACCGAAGATGCTACCGAGTCCACCACTCGATAAAAAGTGGTTTTACGCAGAGGTTTGGAACGCGTTGAAAAAATTTAAACTGGACCAATGTCAACCGGTAAAGGGCGTTGCATCCGAAGAGTCCCCATTGATGATGACTTCCGAGCGTTCGTGGACCGAACAGTTTGCCATCGTACGTGACCATAGCTTCAAAACAGTGGAAGAATATCACTTGATGGAGAAATTAAAGCTACTGTACTCGTACTGCAGTTGGTTCATGTTCGAAGTGAAGGATTTTTTCTGTCAGAAACGATACCGACAGTTGGAAACGCTCGTTGATAGTGGACTAAAAAAATTAGAAGATAAGTTTAGAATGACCCGCGAAAGTCAGGTCGTAACCAGCGGTGAGAAACAGCAGCATACTGTTCAATCCAGGCCATCATGTAGTATTGAACCAGAGATTGCTGAAAAATTGAAACAAAAAACGCAGTAGAAGGAAGATATTTTTGAATAAAATCGAATTGATGTTGTATTGATAGCAAATTAAATTTTGAATTAAACTGTGATCGTTAGTCTCGAAGCCAACACGACATTACATAGCTTGTGTCTGAGACACACTGCGTGGTGTTTCAAGACAATTTTTGCATAAGAACTTTGAAATCTAGCATAATCTTATTCTTTTTGAATTAAATCTTAATTTGAATAACTAGTTGATGTAATTGAATAAATGGTCTCTGAAACACTCTTTAAATTTAAGCAAATACATATCTAATGAATGCTTAACCGTTATGTACTCGGCAAGGTACCCGGGGGTCACTTTTCAAACTTAATTCCTTGAAAAAACAAGTTTAATTAAAATAGGTTTCACATTCTTCTTTAGAAGATGATCTTTTTCCGTGCTTTGTCTTTATAAGTTACCTGCAACAAACAAATCCTTTATAAGAAAATACCACATCAATTTCACCAATAGATAATAGGTAACTTTTGGTAACTATGCTAGGTAAAATTATAGTGGGTCTTCTATATTTTACCGATAATTGCATTGTAGATGGAGGGTATATAAATCAACTTTTCAATAAAATAATTTTAGAAGTGTTCGTTTACCATCCGTGTTGATATCCCTCGTTGAAAAAGTAACAAATATTCAACGATTAATGACACAAGCAAGAGGAACAAACCCACGACGGTCACTTCATCACCAAGGAAAGGTCTCAGAAGCAGCGATGGCCAACCAAAACAGTTCATCAAAGGACACAAAAAGCATAAAAGCCGAGCCAACGACGGTACACCCAAAATTTGCGGAAATCCTGTCATCGATCAAACGGAAGAGAGAATCAGAAGATCCAGATTCTGTACCAGCGGCATCGAATGTTATCTCCGAGAAAGCAGAGCTGGCAGACCCATTTGCGAAAATTCAAAGGAGAAGAATTGCACCCTGTACGTGGGCCACTAATGGACTAACAGCATCAACCAAATACGTTACGGTAACAGCGGATAAATCGATTAGAAAGATGGTAGCAGAAAATTATGTTCATATTAGGAGGAAAAAATCGACAAAGGTTGCACCTGATTCGAGTTCGTCTCATAGTCGACGCGGGTAGACATTGTACATTGTAGGATACCAAAGGATAGATTAATAAACAATATTACCTATAAATAGAAGAAGTTCTGTGTAAATTTTGTTTTGTTTTGTAGAACACGAATTAGGTGCGTTTACCCTTTTTCCTCTCAAATCTTCACCTATTCAAAAACTGTCAGTGATTGGTTCCTTGGGAGTATTTTATGGGCTAAGGGAGTATTTCATGGGCTAAGCATAATATGCCCTAACGTTAATCGACTCGGAATTATTCAACTTTGATGTTTCTTGTATACTCTTCCATGAAGTGCTCTAACTTTGCGGTAATATCACTTAGAGCAATTCTATTTTCATTTGAACGCTGAGAACATTTTCAGCTAGATACAGCTTCGAGCTGGCCAAATGACTGTAAAAATTAACACTCTGGAAGCAAAAATGTTCCAAAGTAGTGCTCTTTTAAACGTACTCTCTATCTGCTTTAGGTTTGGAGAAATTTCAATTTTAATGCAGCACGTTTGGTGGAGAACCTGTAAAAAACTAACAATCAAACCATCAAACATGCTGCATTAAAGTTGAAATTAGGTTATAGCCAAAAAAACGAAGCTACTACAACGAATACAGGGGCCATCTATATATTCGGCGTTCGCTGCGAGTAAGAAGAGCACCCGAAGTAACAAGCATATAAAGAAATGCAGTCGGACATTTCCTTTAATGAAATGCTGTCTTTGTGCGATGCTTTCCCAACCACGGCCGACAAAATTATAGACCTAGTAATTCGAAATGTACTATTTGGCCTATATAAGAGCCTGTTTCAGTCGAAACTGCTCAAATTAGTTCTAGACAGCGACTACAACAATCCTTACTTAACAGCAGCAACTGTGGCAGCGAATAGCGTCAGTCCTTATAAGGACAACAAACAAATTATTGAAGATTTAATATTTTCTCGTTTTGCGCTGGAATCTGGAAAATGTTATTTTAATCTGCATGCAATTCGACTGTTGAAACTTGCTTGCGTTGTATAGTGTTTGTTTCATTCCTGTTCAGTGATGTATGTGCAAACTAAAATTTGGTAGCACTTCAACTTTATGTTTTTTTTTTCATTTCCGTAAGCTAACCCAAGCTCTCCGATTTTCTATCATAACCATCCTCTCCAACTAATCAAGTTCCGTTGTTAAGGTGGAAGTGCGTCGAAGCCATAAATGGCCGACTTCAAGCCACCACGTGGTCAACTTCGACATACAGCAACATATCATCATGTTTGTTACTTACTTTACTTTACTTTTACTTTTTTTGGCTAACGGACCGTTCACCGGTCTAGGGCCGAACGAATTAGAGATGTCCAGCTTCTTCTGTCTTGAGCAGCCGTTCTCCAGTCTCCCCGTACACCAGCAGATCGTGTATCTTCTTCCACCGCGCATATCCACCGCGTGCGAGGCCTACCACGGAGTCGACGGCCTCTTCCTGGTTCTCTACTGGAGATAGTTTTGGCGGCTCTCTCGTCAGGCATCCTGGCTACATGTCCAGCCCACTGAAGCCTGCACCGCTGTATTACCTTCACTATATCAGCATGTTTGTATACCTGGTACAACTCGTGATTCATGCGTCTGCGCCACACTCCATCTTCCAGTTTACCGCCAAGTATCGATCGCAGAACTTTATGCTCAAAAACTCCGAGCACTCGTCGATCAGCTTCCTTCAGCGTCCATGCTTCATGTCCGTAAAGGGCCACCGGGAGAATCAGCGTCCTATACAGCGCTAGTTTTGTGCGAGTTTGCAAACTACGGGACCTTAGCTGGTTACGCAGTACGTAGAAAGCCCTGTTCGCAGCTGCAACTCGTCGTTACACTTCACGGCTCATATCGTTGTCACATGTCACAAGCGTACCAAGATAAACGAATTCGTCAACCACTTCAAATCGTTCCCCATCTATCTCCACCTCAGCACCAACACCACGGGGACTCCCACGCTCTCTGCCAGCTACCATGTACTTCGTTTTGGCAGAGTTAATGACAAGTCCCAATCTCGCTGCCTCTCTCTTAAAAGGTACGAAGGCCTCCTCCACGGCCTTACGGTTGATGCCGATGATATCGATGTCTTCCGCAAAGCCAAGAAGCGTGTTAGATTTTGTGATGATCGTACCGTTTCTTTCCACGTTTGCTCTTCGTACTGCACCCTAAAAAGCGATGTTAAACAGTAGGTTGGAGAGCGCATCCCCCTGCTTCAGTCCATCCAACGTTACGAACGCGGCTGATGTCTCGCCAGCTATCCGCACGCACAATTTTGATCCCTCCAGTGTCATACGACTCAGCTTTATTAGTTTCGTAGGGAAACCGTGTTCCAGCATGATCTGCCACAGCTCGTTTCTTTTCACTGAGTCGTATGCCGCCCTGAAGTCCACAAACAGATGGTGAGTCGGTAAGTTGTACTCCCGGAACTTATCGAGGATCTGTCGCAGGGTAAAAATTTGATCCGTCGTGGAACGCCCCTGTCGAAAACCAGCCTGGTATTCGCCAACAAAGGATTCCATTAACGATCTCAATCTGAAGAACAGGATACGGGAGAGCACTTTATATGCGGAGTTGAGCAACGTTACCCCTCGATAGTTGCCACAATCCAATCGATGGCCCTTCTTATAGATAGGGCATATGAGGCCTTCCAACCAGTCGTTCGGCATTTGTTCGTCCGCCCAGATTCTTAGTGTTATCTGGTGGATCGCATAGTACAGCCGCTCGCTTTCCGCTTTTAGAAGTTCGGCCGGGATACCGTCCTTCCCAGCGGCCTTGCCGTTTCTCAGCTCACTAATGGCCTTCTTCACCTCCTCCTGTGTTGGTGGCTCCACAGCTTGTTCGTAACTCATAATCGTCATCCTGTTCCTGCTCTGCTCATCCGGCTCTTCACCGTTCAATAGCGCCTGAAAATGCTCCTTCCACCTGGCTGCAACCTTCGGTTTATCAGTAAGCAGGTTGCCTGACCGGCACCGGCAGTTCTATAGAATCTCCGCACGTCGTTTTGAGCATAGCTGTCCTCTGCGCTGGCGAGCACCTGCTCCTCGTACTCGCGCTTCTTCCGACGGTGGGTTCTATTTTCGGCAGCTCTTGCCACCCTGTACTTCTCTCTGTTCTGACGCGTAGCCGCAGTGAGCATGCGGCTCCTGGTTCTTCTCATCTGTCGCTCTCTGGCACTCGGCATCGAACCAGCCGTTAGGCTGTCTTCCACGCGTCGTACCTACCACCTCTCTCGCAGTCGTTTCGATGGCGCCGTGAATACTGCTTTATAGCCCATTTATGTCTTCCACTCCTTCCTCCTGCTGTTCTGCGATCCGTTGATCCAGCTCTCTGGCGTATCCTGCTGCCACGCCATCAGCTTTCAACCGCTGAATGCTGAAACGCGTCGTCCTCTCTGTGCGAGATTTCAGCACGTTCGACAACCGTGCGTGGATCTTACAAACGACGAGATAATGGTCAGAGTCAATGTTTGGTCCCCGAAAAGACCTAACATCAGTAACATCCGAAAAGTGCCGACCGTCAATCAGTACGTGATCGATCTGGGAGCAGGCTTCTCCATTTGGATGCCTCCAGGTGTGTTTTCGAATATTCAAACGTGAAAAATAGGAGCTACATATGGCCATTCCTTTGGCCGCGGCAAAGTTTATCAGCCTCAGGCTGTTTCCATTGGTTGACGAGTGGAGCCTATGCCTTCCAATAACCGGACGAAAGAATTTCTCCCTCCCAACCTGTGCGTTTGCGTCTCCGATGACGATTTTTACGTCGTGTTTTGGGCACTCGTCATTGATTCGCTCAAGCTTGTCATAGAACTCATCTTTGACTTCATCGGATTTGTCGTTTGTCGGTGCGTAGGTGTTGATTAAACTGTAGTTGATGAATTTGCCCTTAATCCTCAACACGCATATACGGTCATCTACGGGCCTCCACCGCATGACTCTTGTTTTCTGATTTCCCAGCACTACGAAACCGACGCCCCGTTCCGCTGCTTTGCCGCCACTGTAGTAGATGTGGTACTTGAAAGAAGTGCGTGCAGTAGGGTCTACTGTACGGAATTCCCTTTCTCCGGAATTTGGCCACCGAACCTCCTGAATCGCTGCGATTTCGACTCCCTGCCGCTGTAGTTCTCGAGCAAGCAAGCCAGCCCGCGCCGGTTCATTGAGAGATCGGACGTTCCAAGTACCCAATTTCCAATCGTTTACCTTAATCTTTTTCCGTGTTCGTAGCCTAGGTCTTTGCCAATTGATCCGTTCCGTATTTCTAAACTCGTTGTTCGTGGTTGATGAAAGATTTCGGTATGCTACCTTACCAGAGTCACGATACCTACATCCTGCTGATGGGGCTGCCATCTTAGGTGTAGCTGGCGGGATACAGCATTCCATAATTCAGCCGCCCGCCCCGAGTCCGACGCTGTTGTACGCCGCCCCTAAGGGGATACTGCCGCGTACGACCTCCTTCCCAGTTAGCATACGACCATAGTTTCCACAGGGGTTGGTTACCCGATCTCCGCTAAGGGTCCTCGTATTCCGGTCGGCACCAGGTGGAGGTTGGGATAGGAGTTGCTGGACAGAGGTGAATGGCCACATTAGGGTTTCAAGTTACACGTGTCCAGCCATTTGCCAACTATCATCATGTTTGTTATGGTGATAAAAAAACCATCATGTTTGTTATAGTGATAAAAACATATAATAGTGTTTTCATAGATAACGCATTAACTATTCCCTAGTCTAGTTACGCTTAAAATTCGTAGTCGACCACGTGGTGGCTTCTACACACTACCACCTAAAAGCCCTTGATGAGACGCCACAGAAAGGTTTTGGACCTATAACATTTTCAGAATAAAACCACTTCGGTTAGTTCATGTTGATGGACCCCTCGGGCAACAAGAGGTCAAACGGTTTTAAAAACTTAAATTAATTCACCTAGCGGTCAGACTAAGCCTTTCTCACTCAAACTTATTATTTGTAAAAATAGATTTACATGAATGCTTAAATCCATGAGAGGTATATTCACTTCAAACTTTTGAACAGCATATCAAATTGTTATGAAGTTTGTTATATCTAAGTTTGAGAGATGACTCGTTTGTATGACACTAGTAATGTTCAAATAAGTCGTGTAATACTTGAGATATCGCTGGCGGCCTGAAGCAGAGCCTCCTTCTGCTTCGGGCCACTATTGATGATGCCAGGAAGGAGCACGAAGAACTTCTAGCTCGGGTGAAGGCGGCCGAGAAAGAGGTAAGGACCAGAAGGGCGACTGCATCTAAAGAGGTGCAGATAGACGCCCCCTCGTTCGCGGCGGTCTGCTCTACAGGGCAGGTCGCTAAGCGAACGAGGCAGTCCCCGGGGGAAGCGGCCCCCGGGAACCCCAAGAAACGGTTGGTTGTGCTACTCCCACGGGAGAACACACCAACCGGTTCAAGGTCCGCCGCGGAAACGGCACAAGTGGAGGCTACGGGCAACCATTGGACTACTGTAGAGGTAGGAGGCGTCGGGAAGGTGCGACGCGCCAAGACGGCGGAGTGGCCAGAGGACCGAAAAAGGTCAAAAAGGCGCGGAGTAGGGGTGATGCCCTCATACTCAAGACGGACGGGTCGAAATACTCAGAAGTCTTGAAGAAGATGAGGGGGGAATCCCAGCTCAAGGATCTGGGGGCGGATGTGCGGAGTATCCGCCGATCTCGCACTGGCGAGATGATACTTGAGCTCCGGAAGGACGCCAAGAACAAGGGGGCTACCTATAAAACGGTAGCTGAAAAGGTCCTAGGGAAGGAGGTGCAAGTGCGGGCACTCACCTCAGAGGTGACTCTCCAGCTTAAAAACCTGAACGAAATCACCGAGGGGTGCGACATTGCACAAGCCCTCAAAGCGAAGTGCGGGGTGGAGGTGGCTAAGGAGTCAATCCGCCTCCGCAAAGGTCCGGCGGGGACCCTAATAGCTACCTTCCGACTACCGTCGGCGGATGCTAACCTGGCCCTGAAAGAAGGCAAGTTGAAGGTCGGCTGGACTGTATGTCCTCTGGGCATACTACAGCAACCAGACATTTGATTCCGGTGCTTTGAGGGTGGACATAAGTCCTGGACCTGCAAGGGGCCCGATAGGAGCCAGTTGTGCAGGCGATGTGGAGGTGCAGGCCATAAAGCGAAGGACTGTGGGGAGTCTCCCAAGTGTATGGTATGTTCCGGGAAACGGGACGCCAAACACTTTATTCGAGGCCCCAGGTGCACAGCCGGTAAGCCGGCTGCGAAACCACGGGCGTAAGGGTGACGCAACTGAACCTGAACCATTGCTTCGCGGCTCAGCAGCTGCTACACCAAGCAGCCACTGAGTCGTTGTCGGACATCGCCATCATATCGGACCCCTACCGCATCCCTCCCGGAAACGGTAACTGCGTTGCGGATAGGTCCAGTATGGCGGCCATATGTACGACGGGCAAGTTCCCGGTTCAGGAGGTTGTCTAGGGAAGGGTACGTAGTTGCTAAGGTGAACGGAGTGTTCTACTGCAGTTGCTATGCTCCGCCACGTTGGTCTACCGAAAGGTTCACCCTGATGGTCGATCTCCTATCCTTGGAGCTAACGGGCCTAACGCCGTTGGTGGTGGCGGGTGACTTCAACGCTTGGGCTGTTGAGTGGGGAAGTCGCTTCACGAACCAGAGGGGCCAGATCTTGTTGGAGGCTTTGGCAAAGCTCAACCTAGATCTGGCCAACGTTGGGAACAAAAGTACATTTAGCAGAAATGGCGCAGAGTCGATCATCGACGTGACGTTCTCCAGCCCAGGACTGATCAAGAACTGGAGGATAGACGATGGCTACACTAATAGCGACCACCAGGCGGTCTGTCATAGTGTAGACAACAACGAGAGGCGGCAAGCGACGAGTTCGCCCGCGGGTGGAAGACATCGCATTTTGATGCCGAGGTATTTGAAGAGGCAATTAGACGAGAGCGCGAGGGGGGCAATCGGCTTCGCCTGACGTCTGACCAACTAGTTGCTATGCTATGCGACGCCACCATGCCTAGGACTCGCCAACCTAGGAATGGGAAGCCACCGGTCTACTGGTGGACTGACGAGATAGCGGACCTTCGCAGTGCGTGCCTCCGTGCGAGACGGAGGATGCATCGTGCGCGAACAGACGAACAGAGGACAGAGCGCCGCGCAGCATTCATTTCCGCCAGATCGACGCTGAAGTGTGCGATTAAGGCCAGCAAGAGGTTTCGGTAGGCTATGCGCGAGTGCCAATACGAACCCGTGGGGTGACGCCTACAGGATCGTAATGGCCAAGACCAAAGGCGCGCTGGCGCCTGCAGAGCGATCACCAGCGATGCTGGAGCGAATCATCGAGGGACTCTTTCCGCGCCACGAGCCAAGTCCTTGGCCTCCGGCGGTCGAGTCCCACGTCCGACGTTCCAGTATCTCAGACACAGACCAGGGATGGTCGGCCAACCTGCCGAGCATCCAATCCGTGGGCGACGACAGCCGTGTCGAGGTTCAGGAGGAGGCGTAACCCTTGCCTGGATGGATGAGGAACTCATCGTGATCGCCAACTCTCTAAAGGTGAGCAAGGCACCGGGACCGGATGGCATCCCTAACCTGGCAATCATGCTGGCGATAAAAACGGCCCCCGGGCTGTTTCGAGTAGTCATGCCGAGGTGCCTGGATGACTGCCTCTTTCCGGATAGGTGGAAGCGGCAGAAATTGGTCCTACTGCCGAAGGCTGGGAAACCACCAGGTGACCCATCGGCATATAGGCCTATCTGCCTGCTAGACACGATGGGCAAGGTACTTGAGAGGATTATCCTCAACAGACTCGTGAGGTACACAGAGGGTGTAAACGGTCTGGCAAGCAACCAGTTCGGCTTCCGGAAGGGCAGGTCCACGCTGGATGTCATCGCCTCCGCCACCAAGACGGCGGAGATAGCACTCCAGCGCAAGAGAAGGGGAATACGCTATTGCGCAATCGTCACGCTTGACGTGAAGAATGCGTTCAATAGCGCCAGTTGGGACTCCATAGCGCTCGCGCTCAGGAGCATCCACGTACCGGTGTCGCTGTACAAGATTCTGGAAAACTACTTCCAGAATCGAGTACTGGTTTACAACACAGAGGAAGTGCGTCCCAATCACCGCCGGGGTTCCGCAAGGTTCAATCCTGGGTCCGGTGTTGTGGAACGTCATGTATGACGGGGTGTTGAAACTAAAGTTTCCTGTAGGGGTTGTGATCGTCGGCTTTGCAGACGACATAACGCTAGAGGTTTACGGCGAGTCGATCGAAGAGGTCGAGTTGACGGCTGCGCATTGCATAAGGAAGGTCGAGGACTGGATGCGCTCCAGGAAACTGGAGCTTGCGCACCATAAGACGGAGGTCACGGTTGTGAACAACCGTAAATCAGAGCAACAGGCGGTGGTCAGTATCGGAGACTGTACCATCACCTCAAAGCGATCGTCGACTATGCCTGTAAGAGGGCCTCATCGGCTGTTGCAGCACTATCTCGTATGATGTCAAATAGCTCAGCGGTCTATGGCAGCAAGCGAAGACTTCTTGCCAGCGTGGTTTCGTCCATACTTAGGTATGGTGGGCCAGTATGGTCCAGAGCGCTGGGTACGAAAAGTTACCGCGGTAAACTGGAAAGTACCTACAGGCTCATGTGCCTGAGAGTTGTGAGTGCGTATCGGACGGTGTCATACGATGCAATCTGTGTCTTGTCCGGCATGATGCCTATCAGCATCGCCATCAAGGAGGACAGAGAGTGTTTCGATCACCGTGACACAAGGGGCATACGAGGCACCAGAAGGTCATTCTCGATGCTCCGTTGGCAGAGGGAATGGTCTAATTCCACAAAGGGCAGATGGACGCACCGACTTATACCGGAGATATCCGGCTGGGTCGGGAGGCGACATGGCGAGGTGAACTTCCACCTGACACAGATCCTGTCAGGCCATGGTTGCTTCAGGCAATATCTGCACAGGTTCGGGCACGCGGGGTCCTCCATGTGTCCCGAGTGCGTGGAAGAGGAGGAGACTGCAGAGCATGTCTTCTTCGTATGCCCCCGTTTCGTAAGAGCGAGGAGCAACATGATGGCTGTGAGCGGGCCTGGCACTACTCCGGACAATCTTGTCCGGAGGATGTGCGACGACCCGGACATCTGGAACGTGGCCTGTGCGGCCGCCTCCCAGATTGTCCTGGAGCTACAACGTGTGTGGCGGGTCATTCACCAACACGCCAGTGGTAGCTAACTACCAGTCTCCAGGTAGTTAGCTAGGAGGTTATAAGAGTAAAGAGGGTGCATCACGCACAAAAGGCACTTCCCGACGTAATACTTAACCGTCGTTCCGGGAAGACCAGGGCTGGAGACTGGAGGGGTTTTAGTGGGTCGGGACAGGGATCAGTAGGTGTCTGGGGGAGTGTAACTACCCCAGCATCTCTCCCCTAGTCTCATCCCCACACCCTGAGTTCTCTTCTCAGGTGTCTGTTTGCAGATTTCCCCGCCACCTTTGAAAAAAAAAACATGAGATAATAGACTTTCGTTGTTCTAACAATTTAATACATAACGGTTGCCTAAGTTTGATTACAGTCAAATGAAAAGAGAACGTATAGAGAAGTCAAACTTTGAAACCACGTGTTCAATCATAACTCATCAGTTAACCCTTCACTAGCCCGTTCATCTGATATCAATATTGTTCAAATCGGTTGTGTAGTTTCTAAGATAATGAAGTTTCGTGATTTTCACATTTCGAAACATTACAGACGAAGTAACAGTTCGATTACAGCAAAATTCAATGGGGTGTTATGAGGCAGCTAAACCTTTCATTTGACACTAATTTTGTGGAAATCGGTTCAACCATCTCTGAGAAAAGTGAGTGAGTCCAAGTAGTCCTCGGAATATGTTTCTTTTCATAGCTGGATTTCACATTTTTAAACACAACAGCCAAAGTAATAATCCGTTTGCAAAAAAAATCAATAGGGTCTTATGGGGCAACAATTCCTTCCATATGACACTGATTTTATGAAAATCGGTCCAGCCATCTCTGAGAAACATGAGTGAGATTAAATAGTCTCCAGACCACGTTTCTTTCCATAACTTCTGAACCACATGTTAAATCTTCATAAAATTCAAAAGTTAAGGGTTTTTTGGGTACCCCCGTACATTTGAAACTAATTTTGTACAAATCGGTTGTGTAGTTTCTGAGATATTGATGTTTCGTGATTTTTACATTTTGATACATAACCTCTAAACTAGAAATCAGATTACAACAAAATTCAATACGGTTTTAAAGGGCAACTAGCCCTTCAATTGCAATTAATTTCATTGAAATCGGTCCAACCATCTCTGAGAAAATCGAGTGAGATAGGGAGGACGTTACACACACACATACACACACATATACAGAAAAAGCTCAGCTCGACGAACTGAGTCGAGTGATAAACGACATTCGGCCCTTTTTTGTACAATATCAAATTTAAATGATGTCGAGGCCACATATTTTGATCGTAGCTATAGTTTTAAAATGTCTGCGGGTTACGATTCTTTCTATAACTTTCAAACCACATGTTTAAACATTATGAAATTCATTGTTTAAGGGTTTAAAAGCCCATTAATTCGAATTCAATTATTTTCATAGCTTCTGAGATATAAGAGCGATTTTCACATTTTGACGCAGCACCAAAACTAAAAGTTTGATTACAATGAAATTCAATAGAAACCTAAGCGGCAAATAGACCCTTCATTTGACACCAAGATAGAAAGAATCGGTCAGACCATCTCTGAGACAAGTAAGTGCGAAAAAAAGGTGCACATACACACGTACACACCCACACACACATATACACCTATACATGCATACATGCAGAAAATGCTTGATTCGTCGAACTGAGTCGAGTAGTATACGCTATTCGGCCATTTGGGTCACCTTCTACCTTTTAATTAGCCCGAGATCGTTAGGAGAATGTCAATATGTTTGGTTTCATTATGCGATTTCACATTTTTATAAACAACGGACAAAGTTACAATCCGATTACAATGAAATTCAATAGCAACCTATGGGGCAACTAGACCTTTAATTTAACACTAATTTTGTGAAAATCGGTTCAGCCATCTCTGAGAAAAATGAGTGAGTTTAAACAACCTCAGGATAACTTTTCTTTAGATAACTTTTGAACCATATGTTCAATCATTGCGAAATTTGAAAGTTATGCGTTTTGGAGACAGCCGGATCATTTGCAATCAGTTCCATTGAAATCGGTTGTGTGGTTTCTGTGATATTGATGTTTCGTGATTTTTACAATTTGATACATAACCTCTAAACTAAAAATCCGATTACAATGAAATTCAATAGCAACCTATGGCGCAACTAGACCTTTCTTTTGCAATTAATTTTATGAAAATCGGTCCAGCCATCTCTGAGAAAAGTGAGTGCGCAAAAAAGGTGCACATACACACACACACACTTACACACATACATACATACATACAGAAAATGCTCAGTTCGTCGAAAGGGGTCGAGTGGTATATGACATTCGGCCATTGGGACCACTTTTATACCTTTGGTTTTTCCAGTGATTGCTATACCTTTCTAGGAGAAAGGCAAAACGTGTATGTTGAGCAATTGGATTCTAAACTTTTCACGATTTTCTGATTATTATGTATCAGCTGAAAGAGTACTTTACGAACTAACTACATTTTGTGTCTTGTTTGACTACATTTTATGTTTAGAAAAATTGGCAATGTACCTATGTATTTTTTTTACGAGGATGCGAAATATGAATCATGGATAGAAGGTGAGACTAAGAAATTTTTCCTCATCCAGACGGTACTCGAACCCGAAAGCTCTGTGCCTTTGAAAATTCGTAGTCGGCCACGTGGTGGCATCTACACACTACAACCTTGGAATCAATGGTTGCAAACTTGCTCAAAAACAAGTTTTTCTAATTTAAATAAAAATGGCGGCGAGATACGAATTAACGGCCAAATTTTCTACTTCGAAGAAAAGCTCTATCCTTCTTCTTTAAAACGACGTATTGTCTGTGAAGGGCTCAATGACAAATTCAAGAGTAATAGATCGATAACAAGATCTTTTTAACAACTCTTTGACACCTTGGTGCCCAACTAATAAAAGTAGTTTTCTCATTTTTTCACTACTTTCAATTATTTTGACTCAAAACTATCCTTTTTGAAATAGACTGAGTTCTTACGCGGATTCCGGAATTTACGCAAATTTCCCAGAAAAGTAGTTTTTTTACGAGGTATGTTTTAAAAGTTTTTTTTTATTTTCAAATCGAGTGTCCGATAAGTTTACTTAATTCATTTACTGAACATTCACTGATTTGGTCTAACCTTTTTATTTTTTTCTCCTTGATATTCAGTTTAAATCGCAGGTGGAAATAACACTGTTATTGATTCTTTTTCGAAAGTATTAAGCAGAAATGATGGAGTTTTTACGCGGATTTCAGAACTTGCGCCTTATTTTTCGCAAATTTTGGAATTTAAGCGGTTTTTTTACGCGCTGCGTATCCTCGCATAAAAAGACTTTATTTCGTGTCACCAGTTGGCTTTCAGCGATAATTGCTCCATTACTAACACTTGTTATTCTTAATTCGTCGTCAAAGCTCAAAATTTTGAAACCTTATGCATTTAAACTTTTCAGAAGAATATGAGATGCCAAAGATGATAAAATTTCTCCTTCTCTGTGGGTAGCCCTTGATTGCCTAAAATTTTTAAAAAGCATTACACAGTTCAGAGATTTTATGCACTTTCTTCATTTCATCGATACTCAGGTTACAAACGAGTTCTCGAAGTGTGCAACGTCCGAGCATTTCGAAAAATCTTATTGATTATTCTTTTCGTTTCTTACTTCTAAAATAACAAATATTACATTTTTTAATAAACTTTGTTTATTTTTAAATAATTCTCGCTCTTGTGAATTAAATACACGAACATAATACACATTTACATACACCGAAAAAAACATTCTTCAAAAGAACAAAATAATGAAAAAAAAAAGGTGTTGCAAGACAACGCCGAGACGCAACGTCGTACATATCTGCTGTATTGCGCAAAGATGCAATGTTTCTTGCCGCAGGTATATCGAGTCACTCTTGAAGTGACTGGATGCAACATTACAGTGACTATATGAGAAACAACCAAAAAATCAACCTCAATCGGTTCAATAAGTAGACAGTTCAACAGAAGATGTGTAGAACTATCGCGATACTATGCTCAACATGCCAGGATACAAGGATATCAAATTTCGCTGTTGTGCGATTAAGTAATAAATGCTCTATACGCGCCGACTCTTACCTATCGGTTACCGCTAGTTTTGCGTGGTGTTACCTAACTATCCTATTTGCTACAAACAATTGTACGTTCCAATCCTTCTGAAATTGTTGTTTTGAACAAAAGTTGCTTCTTTCTAATGCAATTTTATAATCCAAAGTAGAAGCTTTCTATAACATGCAGTAAATAATAATAATCGTAATCACAATGAAACTGTACTGTACGGTTGGTTGGTTGGTTGCATCGATTAGTTGGATAAACAGTCTGTATATTGCGCTAGTATCAGCAAAGATTTGACACCTATATGTATTGTTTTCACACACACTCGCTCTCTCGTCTTGTTTGTCTCGTATCAACTAGTGGTTGATGGGTAGGCTCCCGTTTAGTAGAACTTTTTCGCTTGCGCATCCTTACTGTCTCTGCGGAAAATCAAACCGAAGAGAAGGTGAACAGATTTTCATTATTTTTGAACGCTTTTTTGTTTACTTACCTGTAAATATTGTAGCCTAGTATCACTAACAAGTGCACAACAATCGTCACCAGGAAAGCCGTCATATTGAGGCAGTTCTGAGTGGGACAGGCTACACCGGCCTGGGCTAGAGGTTGTTGGAGTCTGTTAGAAAGAAATTCATAAATTATCTCAAGAACAAAAACCAAAAATGTAAAGGTTTATTACCTCTGGGAAACGCTCGCCATTCCCTGCTTTACCTGGTTCATACCGTCACGCATTTCGTGCATCAGGCTCTGCATATCGTAGCCGCCACCCTGAATTTGTGCAGTCGGTGCCTGTGCCTGGTTTTTCAGTATGGACTCGGCCCTGCCATGAACTTCACCAATGATAGAACGAATTTCGCGTACAGTTTGAACCATTATATTCTGATTCTGCACCATCACCTCTATTTCATGTCGCTGAACTCCGGCTCCAGCTCCAGCCCCGATTTGGGGTGCTCCGGCATGCTGAGGTGGAGGTACACCGGTACCACCCTGAACCGACAGTAGACCGAGGGTACGCTCCTGACGACCGATAACCTCATCCAGCTTTGTGCCGAGCGTTCTCAACTGCTCGTGGGTTGCGGTCTGAGCTTCCCAGATTTGCCGTAGCTCCCGGGCGTTGTAATCTTCGAACCAGTTGTCTAGATCTTCTTTGTTCTCATCGGGATGTTCTTTGCGATATTCCTCCTTTTGCAGTTCCAACTTTTTCTGGTAGTCCTGATATTCTTGCGTTAGTTTGGCTTGATCTTGATCATGGGGCACTTCTTCCTTGATTTGCCCGGGAATGTGCAGCGAAGTTGTGAGGAAATGGAACACGTCGTGATCGTCCGCTAATCCACCGGTAGCGGCAGAAATACCAAAGTGACCAGTTTTCGGCAGCACCACATTCTCCGCACGGAAGCACATTTCGTAGTCCTGATCATTATTGGTCATTCCGTTGTGGAAAAGCACCGTGAGGATGTTGTTGTAGTACTCAATTTTGGCACGTGTCGGGAACGGTTTGTTACGGAAATCTCGCAGACAACCGGATAGCAGCTGAGTGGAGCCGTCACTGAAAGCGTAAAATTATTTTGAGGAATATGTCAACCATACGTATTCTTATCATTTTTGATACAGTAGGTATGAAGCAATCGCACGCTGCATAATGTCTGATAAGAACAGTGGGACTTTAAAACTAGGGCCAACACTTACTTCTGATGATCAAACTTCTTCGTGCCGTCGTTCAACACAGCCGAGATGTATGGGTTGTTGTGCTTATTGTCATTGTCGAACGAATCGAAGAAGATAGCGAGACCAACCCACTGATCGGAGGACCCAAACACGTCACCATTGTAGTCACCCTTCTCCGCGGTGTACCAGAAGGCTAACCCATCGGCACCGATTCGACCCCGACCGGAAACCCGGAAAACTATGTCCACCTCCCACCAGTCGAAGGAGGTTTTATGCTTCGTCCAAATCGCACCCTTTTGGCTGCGCAGAGAAGGCGCAATTCGAACGTTCTCAGAGCTGGCGATTGCATCTGTAAAAGTGTTCAAATTAATTATGATAAGATTATATGGATTAGAAAAAAATTTCGGTTTTTATATTGCTCTAATATGAGATGAATGATTTCAATTTTAATTAGTATAATTTAAGGGGTTATTGCTATTTATTTTCAATAAAGCCATGGAGGTTATCATTTACCATAAATTTTAGAAAACAATTAGCTGAGATAGCAGACTTTCGTTAATTTTCTAACGATCATTTCTACCAACCAACAATGGGCTAAACAATTTTT
This sequence comes from Wyeomyia smithii, assembly GCF_029784165.1. Classification (NCBI taxonomy): domain Eukaryota; kingdom Metazoa; phylum Arthropoda; class Insecta; order Diptera; family Culicidae; genus Wyeomyia; species Wyeomyia smithii. The sequence goes on along the minus strand of NC_073695.1, from coordinate 31,451,750 downwards.
AACGAGAAAACAATTATATTCATATTATATAAATCAACCACATATAACTTCTGTGCAGTCGAAAACAGGTTTTGACTGCAATAAGTAAATCAAGTGCTAATTAAAGCATAAATCCCATGACGGAAACGTGATTGCTACTAAATTTCCAACAATCTCAGAAGCATTTTTAACAATTTAGATTTTTTGTACGACCTTTATTTAGCTAACTGGACAAACGTTTTTCCTCATTGCCAAAACATCCGGCATACGAAAGCAATTTTACCAGCGAGACACGAAAAATCTTCTGACGTGTAACTCTGCTGTAGCATTACCCTTCCCGTGCATCACCCCGTGCTGCATGCGCGCTCCTTAACAAGACTGCAAGGCAGCATACGACAGCGAGACTGAAAACCCAGTGGATTATTTGGAGGAATCGAGAGCCTAGCTAGCCAGACACAGACGTAAACGTTGTTGTACTTACTGCCACCGTACTCCCAGAACGGAACGGTTCCGTCCTTCTGCGCCAGATAGGGTGGTTTGAACGAATACTTATACTCGAAGCGTCTGTGCACCAAGTGGGTATTTCCGTTCACACCTGGTAGGCTCGAACCGACGATGGCTGCTGTCGCCAGCAGAAGGAAAGTTGACAAACACGTCAACCGAAAAACAGCCATTTTTACGAACTGCTGAAACAGCACTGAGTGTGAGCTGGAAGTTTTACGCGACTAATAGATTATAGTGCAAGAAAGAAGTGCGGAAGAAATGCTCCGAAAACTGATTGTTGCAAAGTAAAAAGGAAAGGGATCGAGTTGAAGGGGCGAGGGTATCAAACTGACAGATTTGCTTTGTTTTGACAGTTCGTGTCATTCGCAGACACTTTTCGAACTTGAGCCGAAAATGCTGGCAGTTGGTAGAAAACCGAAAAGTTAAACGAGGGGCTGCAGCGGAGAGTTACACGGAAAAAATTCAAATTTACTCTCTGTAAAATAATTGAAATAACACAGTATTCATTTGCGACTACGAAATTGATTTGACATTTCATTGGAAATGTTTCGCATAATATCAATAGTGTCTTGCCCCTAAATTTGCTAAAGAATTGGGTTGTTTAGCTATTCATGGATTTCTGATTTTTATATATCTTTTAGAGTGTAATTTTCTGAGCAAAACGTGCTTTTTTGAAATTTTATACCGTTGTCCTTCGATTTTTAAATGAAGAACGAAAATCGCTATAAATCGCTTAAATCAGTTGATACATGGGCAAACCACATACATAAGACATACGTAACACTTAGGAAGAAATCTTCCAAAAAAGTTGGTACAAAATGAACTGCTCGAATGGTACCACCCTCTGAATAAAATCACTCTTTGAGTAGTTTATGAAGGCAGTGTACCTGTGCAGTCCAGCATTTGTCTCGTTCTCTCTCTCGAAAAATACTGCATTGATATTGTAGAGAACGTTTTGACAGTTCCTCATGGAATTTTCTATGAGGCTCGATAAAGCCGAGGAAAAGAAAATTCATTTTGTTCATTATTTGTCGAGCAGTTGGACAGGACGAGGTACCAGGGATACCAAATTTGCAGATTTGTCTGCAAAACGCAGATTGTTGGAGTCCGTGTGCAGTTATTTATTGATTTGCAGATATTTGCAGTTTTTTTTCGCGGTTTCTGCAGATTTTTGTCAGAGTCTCCTTATATATGTGCAGATTTTTTGAAAATGAGTGCAGATTTTTATAGACCTTTGCCTACGTGAGCAAATTTTTTTCGGATTACGGATAGATTTTTTTCAGATTTCGAGCACGTTTTTCTGGTTTTTCGAGCAGTTGCAGACATTTTTCAAAAACATCTGGCATCTCTGCGAGGTACGGAGTACTATGGGGCAACGTGTACCAGAAAAAAACGCCAGTGTTACGTATGTCTTCTCCACAATTTTACACTACACTTTTATTTCACTTCACTTTTTAATTCGATCACTTTCTATCACAAAAGTGATAGAATTAAATAGTAAAGTGAAATAAAAGTGTAGTGTAAAAAAATAAATATATGTATGGCACCCATTTTCAAGGTCGGAATAAATCATCAAGTCCGCCGTTGCACATCTAAGGATAAACTTGGGATAAACATATTGAGCTGCACCTGAGTATACTATTGGTGGTTTTTTCGAAGTGACAAAGAATCTCAGTCAGATATGGAATGCTTTTCAAAACATCAACTAGAGGGCACTTGATCTTTACTATTTCAACAATCCCTCCATCTGGAAAGCATCCGATTCAAGGAACAGGTGGAGGTATGACCAATCCGCATTGAATTGTTGTCTTTCTGGTCACAATTACGTAAGCATTGAATTGAATAATTTAAAAGAAATTAATTTCTATGTGTATTTAAAATGTTTATACAATTTTTAAAACTAATTAAATGTATAATTGTGCAGTAGGCATTGTTGCCTCCAAATGCGTTCCAACCAAGCTGTGGCAACTGGGATGACGGTTCAGCAGAGTGGCCAGCAGATTTCCAATTTCAAATTCCCGGTTTTTTCCCGGTTTTCCCGGTTAGAAATTGATGTTTTTCCCGGTTTTAAAACGCATAAATATAAAAGTTTAACCACATTCATTCATTCATTATTCATTGACAAAATAAATTTGTGAGAGAATTTGGATTTCAATATGTATTATTATTTATTAGTTTAAAACTCTCAAAAGGGCTAACTACTTCGGCCAACATCTATTTGCTGTTGATTTTTCGAATTTTTATAGCTGAGAAATGCAACTGCAAATCATTTTCTATCATTTCAAGCCTTGAGAAATTTCATCAATTGTTTCTTAGTTTTGTTACGGATTTTGGCCTTATTCAAAGTGCTTCTTTAAATATAAAATATATTTTTTTTAACTAAATTCCCCATTTCTGACATCATTTTCTTTTTTAAAACTTAATTTCAAATTGAATTGACTTTAAAATTTTTTATTGAATTGATTTTAAATATTATTTAATTTTTTTTCTTGTTTTCTGATAACTTTTTTATAGTCATTTTTAGTGAATGAGAGAAAACATTCTAGTTATTTTTCAGATTTCAAAATAATTAGAGCACATTTTTTTTTACCCCGAATCGAAATAGTTTTTCGCCTTGCCTGTAACGGCAATGATAGCCGTTTCTGGCAATTTTAAATTTGTTTGAGAATAAATTTTTGCACACACTTTTCTAGATTCAGTTTTGAAATTGATTTTACATTGATGTTGTTAGTTTCTTTCAGGCTTCAATACAATTTTACTGCTGCTTAGAAACAATTTTTGCCTTTTTGAGCTAAATAAGAAGCTTATTTTGTGTTTTCTGAATCCGCGTTCTAAATTTCAAAAAAATTGAATTTATTACTTTTATATTAAAACTGAATTTTTTTATGTTTTTGGTGTATTTCTGACTTTAAAGTAAAATCTGATTGCTGACTTTTATCGTGGAGCTCCAGAAATATTTGAACATATTTATTATGTTTTTCTAGTCCCTGTAAACGTTTCATGGCAATTGTGAGCTGAATTATGAGCAATTGTGGCTGCCGTTCAAAATATTTTTTCCGTTTTCTTAAGGATCTCTTGAGGCTCAGTCATTGCCTCGATAATAGAGAAAGGACTAATTTGATACCATTGTTATCCTTACGTGGTATTTTTCCAGGTTTATTTGGGGCGAATAATTTTTGCTTTGGCCCTTATAGTTTTGACTTTTTAATTTGAAAAATAAGTCTTTCTGATTTTCGAGGAGTTTGTTTGTTTGTTTGTTTGTTTATTGTCCAGTAGCGTAAGATTATACATCTTTTAGAAATTTGCTACCTCCGTTTTCACCATGCGTATGAACTAATCATAAACAAAACTAATTCTTAACTTGTTCTTAGCCTACTCAATCTAATAATATGCAAAAACTTTAGATTACACGTTTCAAAAAGTTGATGCAGCCACTCTTGAAATTTGCTTCCGACGAAGAACGCTTCACAGCGGTAGGCAACGAATCAGTTTACCACACCTCGAACGAACATTGAACTGGCGTAACAAGCCGTGTTGTTGGTTGGGATCACTAGGTTTTGCAACCGACGTCCACGGCTGTGGATAAGCTTACGGAACAGTATTACAGGAGATACCGTTCGCAAAAGATTCCACATGAAAACACATGATCGATGCGCATAGAAATTCTCCAAGGGACATCCAACGAGGTTTTTTTGCAGGTGACTCACGTGATCGTAGCGACTCAAACCGTAGACGTACCTCACACAACAGTTTATTGCCACACGTAACCGGTCAAAGGAGCTTGCGCTAGGCCGAACATGGAGGACATCACCAGATAAGAAATGCGGTAAGATCAAAGCCTTGAACAGAGTTAGTTTGGTGGCTGTTGGCGCCGAGGAGGTACAGCAGTACAGCGTTCTAAGACTTGCATAGATTTTTCCACATTGTTGAGCAATCAGTTCTTCCCACTGCAGGTCACTCTGGAAAATAAATCCTAAGTTGCTGGCACTGTTAGACCATTTGATGGTTTCTCCATTCATTGTCACTTCAGATGTTGGCAAAACAGAGGTTCTGCGATGTCGGCTTGTGATTAACAGTGCTTTACTCTTTACTGGATTCACATGTAGTTCATTTCGTCGAGACCAAGCTGAAACTCTTTCGAGATCTGCATTCATCATCCTGACTAACTCGCGCACACAAGGGCTGGGTCGCCCGATGTAGAGTTTTACGTCATCAGCGTATATTTGTATAGAGCAGTATTTCAGCACCGTCGGTAGATCGTTGATATGACAGCAAAAAAAGTAGAGGGCCAAGAACGGAGCCTTGAGGAACGCCAGATGGCACACCAACACAGCTAGAGAAACGATCTCCGCAAAAAACTGTCTGCTTTCGTCCATGCAAGTACGATTCCATCAGGCTTACGGCGGTAGTGGAGAAGTAAAACTGCATATGCAGTTTGTTCAATAATGTGCCATGTGGAATAGTATCAAACGCCTTCGAAAAGTCGAGCAGTAGCAGTATACCAGCACCTTTTTTGTCGATAATGGCACCTAAATCATCGGACACCCGGAGAACTGCGGTTTTGATGCTTTGTCCTTTACGAAATCCAGCTTGGCAGTCGGTCAACAAGCCATTAGCTTCAATGTAGGAAGTTATCTGTTTTTTTAAGAATTTTTTCGAAAGCTTTCGACAACGCGCAGAGTATGCTGATAGGGCGCAGATTTTTTATGTTGTTTAAATGGGCCTTTTTCTTTAATGGCAAAACTTTCGCGTGCTTCCAGGAATCAGGGAAAGTTGAAGTCTCGATGAACAAGTTGAAGAGATGCGTAATGTTTTGCACAACTAACGGTAGGATGATCTTAACAAAGCTAATCGACAAACCATCCATCCCAACAGCATTTGATTTGATATCGTAGATGGCGTTTACAATTTTCCAGTAGCGCACACGTTGGAAGCAGAAGTTATACGGCGATGCTGGTCCCAAAATGGTTGCTGCTTGTCGGGTACTGTTCGTATGCAAGCAATTTGAAAAAAAAAAAAAAAAAAAAACAAAGACAGGTTCTGCATTTTTAAGCCTCTACAATACTATTTCATAAATTTTGAATTGAATTTTAAATTATTTTCGTTGCCTCTGGTCTTTGAAAACATGAATTTTTTAAAATCGATTTTTGAAATTTCTGGCCTCAAGACATTTTCTTAAGCGGATTCAAGCTTAACCCATTCCCGGTGGAGAAAAATCAGTTTTTACCTCAAGCAATGAACTTTAAACTCTTATTACTAATCAACTATATGCATAATTAACACAAACTGTAATGCATATTAGACATCAATCTATTCTCTAACAATGCTGAACAGTATCGTCGTGAAAATTCTCAAGTATAATTGTTGAACTCAAATCAAAGTTCGAATGTCAGGTGATGCCATATCACCCGCCGGGAATGGGTTAGGTTACGATTTTTTTTAGTTTTGCTTATTATCTGTCGGTCTATTTCCGCCACTATTGTGTCAATCCCCGACACCCGGCGAGGCGACTCTAACTAGAATCTTAACTAACGGCCCGTTGATTAACGGACCAGCACCAATGGCTTCAATTTCCCATGCGATAGAAGAATCCAGAGATTTTTCGCCTGAGAAAATCTCTGGAGGATTGAATCTAGATCAGTTTTGGTGAGTGTGAGTGGATAACGTCACCACACAACCATCGACACCTATGGCGTTGGCGGTTGGTGGAGGCGTTACTTGTTTTGGGTTTTAGATATTTTGTATCATAGTTTAGTTTTTTCCTATTTCAAGTTAAAATATAAAGCCTAATTAGAATCATTCTTGACTTCTCTGGCCTTCAAAATATTTTTTAGTAATTTTAAGTTTTAACCTTCCCTGGGTTTTGTATGTTTTTGTTGGAGATTTGTAACCTAAGATTCAAATCTTGTTTCTTTTTAAAGAATATTTTTACGTCAATTATGAATAATTTGGTACACAACTTTGAAACATACTCAGACATAAATGACATTAGACGTTGATCCTGTAAAGTGATGATTGTTTTGATATTTGATCGCCACTTACTGTTGAAGCCCTAATCAGTGCGAATGAGAAGGTAGACAAATTAGAGAAAAACAATCACAGCAAACTGTAAGTGTACAGAACAATTGCGGGGCTAGCGCTAGGATCCTATTGACTCTAACGGTCGTCTCTCTTAGCCGAAATTCTAACATATGACGACAGGCTTGTTACTCTAGCATTTTACCCCGAGACCAACTAAATGGTTCCTTTAGTCTTCCAGTCCCAGCAAACAAATTGGTTCATATAACTCGCGCTCAACTCTGTTGAGTGAACCCTTATTTGGTAAAAAATGACCATATAAGATGCATGAACGGCACCTATGTGTACAAATCTGGAGGCCATATACGTACATTGTAAGAAAAAATTGGTTACGATTTTTCATAACTTTGCATGCTCTCTTAAATGGCCCCATTTGAAACTTTAAATTACATTTTTTACAATTTTGTATGACACGTTAAATGGCTTCATATAAAACCTGATATTGCGTTTTATAGGATTTAAGTTTTATACGATGTAAACAAATTTAATTTTGCATTTTATGTAATTTCAAACTTGACATGCACATTTGAGCGACTTAAAATGAACAACCTTATACGACTTCTGGTTTGCTGGGAGTGTTTGTGAGATGGCAGAAAATGTATAGCGTGTTGAACTTATACAACAGATCCCAAGCATGTAGTAAATGAAAAATAATGTTTAAAAAAAACATGACAAATTTCCTGGTTTAGTATTGAAATTCCCGACTTTTTCCCGGCTTTCCCTGTTCATTTTCGAATTCCCGGCTTTTTCCCGGTTCGCTGGCCACCCTGGTTCAGTGAGAAAGTTCACATGACGAGGTATCAGCGCCAAGCGCACACGGCGAAATCCAAACCAAAAATGCTTCTGCACAGCGACAGCAATTAACTCTTCACAGATCCTAACAAAGACGCTTTGTTTCGGCTTGAGCAAGAAAAAGAATCGTTTTTCTGTTTCTATTTCGCGATACGTTCGGTACAAAGGTTGAAAAACTTATTTAGTCATGAATGAAGCACACTTGTTTTTATATCATATTTTCGTGGCGGGAGTTTCTGCTGTTCGTTTGCTGTTCGTTCATTGGTCTGCCAATCAGGGATGACGATGATGCAATCGCGCGGACTATTGCATAGTTCAATTCGCAGGATATTCGGGATGTTGCAATGTTGCGTAATACAGGGTGCGCTTCGAAATGCTAGTTCTAGAACAATCTAACAGGAATATAATATCAGAGAACATAACATAGCGAAGAAAAGCACATTTTATGTCTTAAATTTTATCATTTTATACGTGTATCATAGCATGCTGCGTAATCGCTTAGTATGACAGCTGAAAATATTAGATAGAAAAATAAATGTACTGGGCACCCCTCCCAGACTATCCTGTAGTAAGGGGAGCACCGCACGGAAATGTGTTCAAAAAAGCAATTTTTCAAGAATTTTTTAAAACTGAAGAAAATAAATATCACTATTGATTGCTACATATTCATGTAGCTGATAGATGTTGTTATAAGTGTATCATTTATTTACTAGTTTTTTTTATTTTTATTCTCGCTTATTTTCCGTCGGTCTATTTCCGCCACTGTTGTGGCCAATTACCGACGCCCAGGGAGGCGACTCCACACCCAGGTCCCTAACTCAATACAACAACAAAACAATATCGCACGCTAGCCTGGGGGGCTAATGCGGTCTCGATCAACTAGATTAGTTGAGAGAATACGTTATCGATATTGTTTTCGGCACATTTTGCATGTTGTAGGATAAGTACAACGATACACCGTGCCCCAGTGCTGAGTCGAGAAAATTTCCAGCTCGAAAAGACCCTCGACCTGATCGGGAATCGAACCCGACATCACAACCGTGTGGGAGAGCTAGCCGACCGACATCGCTAACCACAGAACCACGGGGACCACACTCACGGCCCGTTTATTAACGGACCGGCGCCAACGGCTTTACTTCCTCATGCGATGGAAGGTATGATCCCAGAGATTTTTCGCCTCAGAAAATCTTCCGGTGTCGGCTAGGATTGAATCTAGACCAGTTGGGTTGGTTGTGAGTGGATCACGCCACCTCACAACCATCGACACCTATTTTTTTTTTGACGTAGGACTACGTCTTTGTTTTCTATACTAGATTACACTTTGTGAAAATGAAAATGAAACTGGCAAATGTTGCGTCAGATTTCAAACGGTTATAGCAAGCGAACGACTTAATGCATCTTAGTCATTTATATTTCGGTGGATAGATAAAATGTGTAACAATTTTTTGATATTATGTTCAACATTGTTGCTTTACTGCTTAATGGTGGAAAAAGGTGAAAAGTTCCAAGGTCAAGCTTTCCCATACATTTCCCTTGTTCTTGGCTTGCTTCCCAAGCACAGATAACAATAACATGGACGAAATAAATTCCACTGCCTACATATTTTGACTCAACAAGGTGTTTTGGTTTGTTTGTCTTTGTCTAAGCTGCGTGGCCACGCCTTAATGGTAAAAATCTACGCTGAACTCGATACAAAAGACTGCGTGTGGAAAATTCAGCTTCAGTTTAGTTTGTTCCACAATAGCGAGAGCAGTGCAGCTGTTAAAGGTACGCGACATTGAGAAACGAAAGCTGCATACGAGTCAACTTCCAGGTACCGCGGAGCATGTTACCTGTATTCTGCACACGGCAGCAACAATAACCATCGTACGCTGCAGGATATTTTGCTGGCACAGCTGCTGGAGGGCACAGCGGAGAGCAAATTTTATACGCGGCCAACAAAATAATCGATGCTACCGGTGGTGGTGTGACTATCAGCATTCTGTAGCATACATTTCGAGCTGAAGATTATCGAATCGGTTCTTTTCAGAACTATAAATGCTTGAAGATAAGAGTTACGAGAATTTTCACAACTACTCCTAGTGTGAAATGTCCATCTATTTCTCAATAATTATTTTTACAATAACGACCAGGGCGCACCAAAGATAAACGGTAGTGTTGCCTATGAATAGTTTATCACAACAAAACATAACCCTCATTTCAAGAATTTTCACTGCTAAATTGAGTGATTTTCCGGTTTAATTGTTTGTTTCTGTTCACTCGAACACCGTTATCAGTCAAACATAAGAAACGAAAATTTGTTAATCTAAGAACCAGAGTGATTTTCGCAGCGGGAAAGCAAAAACTTTCTTTTGATGCTTATGAAAATCACTCAGTAGTATTGAAGATGTATTGGTTTGTTTCTCTTTCTTGCTATAAGCTACGTGGCCACGCCTTAATGGTAAATATCGACGCTGAACTCGATACATAAGATTGTGTGTGGAAAATTCAGCTTCAGTTTAGTTTGTTCCACAATAGCGAGTGCGGTGCAGCTGTTAAAGCTTTGCGACATTGAGAAACGAGAGCTGCATACGAGTCAACTTCCAGGCACCGCGGAGCATGTTACCTGTATTCTGCACACGGCAGCAATAATAACCATTGTACGCTGCAGGATATTTTGCTGGCACAGCTGCTGGAGGGCACAGCGGAGAGCAAATTTTATATTTTATCGTTGCTACCGGTGGTGGTGTGATTATCAGCATTCTGCAGCATACATTTCGAGCTGAAGGTTATCGAATCGGTTCTTTTTAGAACTATAAATGCTTGAAGATAAGAATTACGAGAATTTTCACAACTACTCCTAGTGTGAAATGTCCATCTATTTCTCAATAATCAGTTTTACAAGAACGACCAGGGCGCACCAAAGATAAACGGTAGTGTTGCCTATGAATAGTTTATCACAACAAGATATAACCCTCATTTCAAGAATTTGCACTGCTAAATTGAGTGATTTTCCGGTTTAATTGTTTGTTTGTGTTCACTCGAACACCGTTATCAGTCAAATGTTAGAAACGAAAATTAGTTAATCTAAGAACCAGAGTGATTTGCGCATCGGGAAAGCAAAACCTTTCTTTTGATGCTTATGAAAATCACTCAGTAGTATCGAAGGTGTTTTGGTTTGTTACTCTTTCTCGAAGCTACGTAGCCACGCCTTAATTGCAAAAATCTGCTCTGAACTCGATACAAAAGACTGCGTGTAGAAAATTCAGCTTCAGTATAGTTTGTTACACATAAGCGAGAGCAGTGCAGCTGTTAAAGGTACGCGACATTGAGAAACGAGAGCTGCATACGAGTTGACTCAAAATATTCATGGTGCGATTATCAGCGTTCTGTAGCACGAATTTTTAACTGAATATTATGGAATCGGTTCTTTTCAGAACTATAGATGCTTGAAGATAAGAGTTATGAGAATTTTCGCAACTACTACTAGTGTAAAATTTTCATGTATTCATGCATCGTTAGTTTTAAAATAACGACTATCAAAAATAAACGGTAGTGTTACCTATGAACAGTTAAGCGCAGCATATAATAATATTTAGTTTAGCATATATTAAATATTTAGTCCTACGTCACCATTTCATACAACCCCTAGGGCTGTATACCTTGTAGTATTTTATTCTCGCTTATTTTCCGTCGGTCTAGTTCCGCCACTGTTGTGGCCAATCACCGACGCCCAGGGAGGCGACTCCACACCCAGGACCCTAACTCACGACCCGCTTATTAACGGACCGGCGCCAACGGCTTTACTTCCTCATGCGATGGAAGGCGTGATCCCAGAGATTTTTCGCCTCGGAAAATCTCCCGGTGTCGGCTAGGATTGAATCTAGACCAGTTGGGTTGGTTGTAAGTGGATCACGCCACCCCACAACCATCGACACCTATGTTGGCGGTGGGATTCGAACCCAGGCGTCGAGCGTGGTTGGCGGAGACGTTACCAACCACACTAGGCCCCCGCTCTTTATTTACTAGTTGAAAAATACAATTTCAATTTATATAAAAATTGCTACACACTCGAAAAAATCCAAACTGCGTATTTTCTCGATCAAAAAGGTTTATAATCCCCATCATGCTCTTGACTTTTTCACAGTCTATCCTCAACGAATTACAACGGGTACTGCCTTATTTCAACCTAAAACCTGACATTACAGAACTTATTGGACATGTAACTATAAAGTAACGTTCATAATCAACTGGCAGTGGTTTGGTTAACTTTAAATTTCATTTACATGCTTTATATCTTTGATACTATGTCTTTCTTACATCTTAAAACTGCCTTCCGCCCTTTATTACGTTTTCGGCGGTTTTTGTCGATGCACCTGCATCAGAACCTATAGCCATGTGCTAATTTAACACGTGTGCCGAATATTAGTTAAGGCGCAGTTAGCTATGATTTCCTTGCGACTTTCTGCATACCAGGCGAGAGGAGGTGAGTGGAGGACTAAAACCAAAGGTAACTTGTAGCCAGAACAGGAGTGTTTGCGTTGCTACCCACAAAAAAATAACAAACTTTAGTGTACCTCAGCTTCAGAGTTTGCTTGGGAAAAAGGCAATTTGAGTAACTTTCGTTTGTCGTGCGCGTGACTGAAAGACAAGCTAACTATATATATTCCGATATTCTACAAGCTTACAATGCGCGCCCCCTTTCGAAAATGACTCTCCGTTGTATCGAACAGTGTTTCGATACGCGTTCAAATTATTCGCTGTCAGTCAAATGCAGTTAAGTTGAATAACTTGATTTGTTTTGAATGTTCAATTCATACTTGCGTAAATTTTAATTTGTTATATGGCCTGAATCTGTATTGAAACTATCGTAAGTATCAGTTTCTTATATTCTAATCTTTTTGGTCTAAATATAATATCTAAATATATATATATATATATATATATATATATAGTGTAGTCTAAATATATATATATATATATATATATATATATATATATATATATATATATATATATAGTGTAGTCTAAATATATATATATATATATATATATATATATATATATATATATATATATATATATATATATATATATATATATATATATATATATATATATATATATATATATATATATATATATATATATATGGTGAAATCGACCTCAATATATACTTGAGGAAGTGAGTGATGATAAAGAAACATTGGCTATTCAACGTGCATCTGAAGTGAATGTGGTGGTGATAATTAAAGCGACATTGAAGATACTGACGAAAATGTTCCAATCGGATTGGATATGGCCGGTGAGGTTGAATTAGAATACTCTATTGATGATATTACATCTGAAAAGCAAGAAGCAACACGATCATTTGAACCAACCAATGACTTAAACGCCAAGAAACCAAAAAAGTATAAAACTTTAAACGATTTCGGACCATCTTGTTGGCAAAAAGGGATCGGTGACTATTCTATGCAGCCGGAGAATACCGAAGCTGCCATGACTGAGAATGTGATAAAAAAACTAGGTGAGCTAAGCTAAGGCAACATCTTTGAACTCAACGAAACATGAAAAAAAATTCATTCCGTTCATGGTATGGAGTACTGTGTAGCAACGAGTCCTAAAAAGATCTCCAGTGTTACCTATGTTTGATGTATGTGACATCACAATATCTCACGCCCGAGGACTTAACCGGCAGGCTTTTGTAAAGTGGAATGTCTGGATAAAACTGAATACATTGTTTTATGTTCTCTGACATTTGCAAATATAACATTTAAAATACCTAATGTACATACCTATATATCATCGAATAAGTTCATGAAACAGGATAGGGCTTAATACCCTAATAATCAAAGCAATGATCAAAACGGGAGATATTTGTTATTTTTAGTTAACAAAGTCATATACACCACTTTGTATTTGTTCATCCTGAATGCCAAAGGTCCGAATCGGCCTGATAACACAGAAAATTGAGTGGAGGAAGAACAATGGTTGTTATTCTTTTAATTTTATTCACAGTAAAATGAATGAGTTCAAAGAAGAAAACATAGCTCAATATTTTAAATAATTTGTATATTAAAGGTTTCTCCATTATGATAATCAACCGTGAAACCTGCTCTATATGTATCCAAACAGCAGACACTTGAACAAAACTGATAGTGAGACCTTTGTTATTTTGACAATTGTGTTTTTCGAAATTTCAGTAAAAGCCCCTTTCATGTTCAATCTGAACCGAGATTCGGTACTCATGTTCAAATAAATTATATTTGTGATTATCCTTGTGAATAATTGTGTACCTTTGTAAGGTGCACCCGAAAGTTTGCATATAAAATGGTGATAAAAGTTATTCGTACAATAATACACAAAGCAAGAATAACAACGTCCTCGCTTTCCCCTGGTTTTTGACATGAGAGCATAATTCAATTGATTTGATATCATGCTTCTTACATATTTGAAAAAAAAAAACCCTAGTTCTAGTCAATTGTTCTAATAACAAAAATTCTTTTTAATATCAATTTTAATGTTTCTTTCAGTTTTTTCCGTTGATGAAAAACGTAAACTCAGTAAAAATATTGCATTGTGTATCTGTTCAAAATTTCAGTGAACATTTTTCTTTGATACCTCAACAAATCATTTGAACTCATTGTTAGACAGTTTTGCTTTGTTACTTAAAATTTACGATGGCGTAATTTGCCTAAGCGTCCATGCTTTATTCAAAACAAGCTATAACACAAAAAATACTATCATTGCTAGTAAAATGAAAATAATTGAAATTTCACTTGGGATTGTTATGTTATTATACAATAAATAAATATGAAGCTTATTTCACTTGTGCTATGTTTTTGTTAAATCTGCGATACCCATTTATACGTCATATTAGTATAGGTTTTCATGTCGAGCTCGTATACAAATACTCAGCCGTAAAAATACTCACCTCCATTGATGAGTAATGAAGGATACACAGTTTACGGCTGGATATTTGTATACGAGCTCGACGTGAAGACCCCTAGTATCATTTCGGTGAATGCTGTGAGAAACCGAGAACACTTTCCATGCTTGCAAGTGCTGTGTAGACTTCTACTCCTGAAAAACGCCTGCAATGCTTCAATTTAAAAATGACAGCACTGTGTGTCGATTGGGCCATGACTGTAAGCCTTGTTTGTTGAGCTTTTTATTCGAATATCACGACGGTGGATTTAGCACCTAAAACTGAGCGCAAACAAATTATTAGTTGCGCAATCAAATTTCCAGTTTGTAAGCCCTCAAAAAGAATTCCTTAGTAGGAAATCATGAATTTTAATTTTCTTGTCACTTTCCATCAAATTCAAATTTTGAATGATTAAACAATGGGCGGATCCACAAAAAAACCGCTTGGTTTTGTTATAAATTTAGCTTTGCACTCGTTGAAATTTTTGCTAGATTTATATAGAATTGAAATAGCCATGAAGTGTAATAACAAATCCGCGTGGCAATCTAGAATCTTAGTATCTTTAATCTTTGTTTAACAGGCGTAATAAAACCTTTTTACGTTAAGCGAAGGTAACGCAGTTGATTGCAAAGTGCTCTGGATGAGCCTTATATATGCTACTTTTATGCCTATCAGCATTGAAACGATCGGGGATCTCTTGCTGTCCTCGTGGATTCGAAAAGGAAACAGTAAGATAGCATAAAGAAGCTCCATGGGATGAAATGTAAGCGCATTAAGATAAATCCGCCTTTTGGTCATTAATCCAGCATGATACATTACTTCTCGCAGGGCGAACGAGCGAACGTCACTTATGAAACTGGTCGATCGAGGAAAGGACGGCATACAATCTGCCAACATACACGGTCGACTTTAATCCACAAGACAAGAACAGAAGCAGAATCCCCGTCCGATCCGGTCCACCCGTTTATTAACACAACACGGCCTATGATTCACCTTTATAACCTGCATACGCATTCAGCCCTCTGCGAGATAGGAGTGGACCTCAAAGGGGATTATCACCCTCAAGGACATCGCACCGGCACTAGCCGGAATTGTCCTATGTATGCGAAGAAGCGGCGTTCGTAGCGTCTGATCATCAACTTTAAAACCTATAAGCGAATAAACGGGCTGCCTTTGCCTTGCTCATGGTCCTCTGAAAGCGGAGGAAACAGAACAGTGCATAATGAAAATGTGTGAAATCGTCCGAATACCAGCGCATTATCATATTTCGTTGGAAACTTCTTTTTGGTTCGGTTTTAGTGACTTGCAAAGATAACTTTTGGTGTTTTTTCTGTCGAAAATTAAACCTAAGCTTAATCCATCTATCAGTGTTTTGTTTTGTGAGATGTTAGAATGTGTCCGAAATATTTTTATCCACCGTGTGAATATTTCTTCAAGCTAGGTGTACAACGAAACTCTTTCTAGCATAGCAAATTGTATATCTTTATGATTAATATAGTTATGGTCATAATAGTAATTTATATTTATGCTTAATAAAAGTTAAAGATAAAGATTTCTGTTTACTATTGCGTCTTAAGCGGCAGCTTACAGCTTATCGGGCCCAAAACGTCAACCCTTTGCATTACGTTAACCCATCCGATCTAATCACGCTCTGCATCGCATCGGCAGTTAAGCACCACATTAAATCCTAAAATGAGATTTTTTTTAACAACTTTCGTCGTCTTCGGTCTTCGATTGACAACCGTGCAGAGATTTTATAGGTATCAATTTTTAAGAACATATTCTTGTCCCTTTCTCGCTCTGTAATGATTTCCGGACATCAAATCGTGAAAATTTGTTTAATGTGTGCCATTTACGATCGACTACAAACCCGTTCTTGCAGAGGTCTTCCAGGGGGGGCAGTGAACCTTAACAGCGCGTCTGGTTCGAATTGCCGATGACAACTACAACCATCGGTGCTCAACATTATGCTATCGGGAATTTATGCGCATTTTGACGCCACACCACCTGGCATATCCCTCACGCGTTCTTCTCATTTCCACGAACCCGGTTGCTCGTATCGTGATTAAAAGGATCTCACTAAAACAGCAGAAATCAATTTAGTATTTAAATCTGGGCTCAAGGTACCACAGTCATCAGCATATCGGCCTGTGCCGAGGTTTCCGTGCTCCAGAAACCGATCTGCTTTGCGACTGTGACAAGGCGACACGAAGTTTTCCTGAGTTTTCTGTCTGGCAGCAGGATTCAAGACAGACGTAAACGCGAAATTAATTATTTCATCGAGGTGTTCTTGCTTTGAGGGGTCACTTCTCTGCTGATGAGTTGCTGCTAGCGCGGGGTGGTCTGGGCGAGACAGACGGATTCGAAGTACCAAACGAGAGGATTTACTGCAAGGGCAATCGTAAAAAGTAACGGGTCTGATGGAACATAATTGATGATGGTCGCATTTTATGGGTAATGGCATGCAAGCTTTTTTTTTGCGGAAACATGTCGAAGGAAAGTTATCGGTTTAGAGCTTGCCAATTGAAAGACCTTTGGGGACAGGGACGTAGCCATAACTTTAGCTCGGTTGACGTGTAGGTTTTCGCGTTATCATGACAACTATTTCAAGGTGGACGGAAATGACAAAATGACCTATTTGGCCCTCCGATATTATTGGTATCATATTAGAGCCAGTTCGCGAAAGCGCAACCACCTTCCTGAGGAACGTTGTTTTGTTGTTCTCTGTATAATAGGGACTATTGCAGAAGATGAGGCGACCAATTTTGGGATTAAAGATGGCGAGTCGGCTGAATTTTTTAGCGAGTAGCTCGTCTGCGAAACTGCTCGACTCGTTCGAGACTCAGCTGTCACCAGCCAAGTTTTACCCGCGTTCCGTAATACAACATTTTGCTCGCCTCGTCAGTGACTGAAGGCGAGGTTTGTTGCTCACATCGTTCACATTGTTCACATTGTCTTCTGTAAAAGGGTCCAATTATAATAATTTGAAATCACTAGAAAAAAATCGATATTCAATTTTTTTACATTAAGAGAAAGATCGATAAATATTACTATTGCATTCGCACCTTTTGCAGTGGAAACAGCAGCACTGTTTGTCCATTCAGCCATGAATACAAACTTTCAAGATATCGGAAGAAAAATTGTTTAATTTAGTTGTGCATGTTCGTTATAGATGTAATCGCGGAGTGAGTTTATTTTCTAAATTTAAAATTGTTTTTTCTTGGAAAAGTTCGCGGATGGTTGTGCGAGGCCGTGGTCAAGATTGGCCAGCTGGTTCCTGCTTTGAAATCATCACATTGTTTGGTGATTTTCGGTTATTTTACACCTAAAGAATTGTTAAACATATATACAGGTGTTCTATTGAAATGTGCTGAGTGCGAAAAGTGTGAAGTTCCACAAAAAAAAGTGAATTTAATTGTGAAAATTTAATATTATTGCGTTGCTTTTTAGATTCACCGAAGTGTTTATTTTTTCTTGTTTTTTTTTCTATCGCTGTCTTGGCGACGGTTTGAAAGTGTGGAGTGTGTGGTGTTATTACATACAATAAGGAGAGTGTTTTTCGAGCAGCTGCTCCACATAGTTTTATATTGATTGAATGCTCATTAGGGATTTATTCATTGGCATAGTGCAAATTATAATTGGCTTGTATCTAGTTAAACTTGAAGTGAAAATTTGCCAATAAGATCAAAACCATGCATCGCCGTTTACAGTGTTTATGTGCTATCTCTTTTCAACGAATGAAATGTTGTATGGATTAAACGAGTGTGTGAAGGCATACATGCATGTTGCCACTGTACTTCTATTCAAAGAAAAGTCCAAAAACGATGAAAACAACTGGAAAATGCAGAGATGAAAGCTAAGTATACGTTTTGTTTTGTCTGTATTGTAAAGTGGTATTTTGATACTTGTTTCTAGTTTTATTTTATGTGAGAAAACAGATACAGAGAGTTTTTGATTTCATCGTTGAAATTGTGTGCGCGGTATTTTTTTCCGCAGGGTTTCAGTAACAAGTTTTATTTTTGTCCACAAAGTGTTAGTGTGGTTTGTGGAGTTTGGAGTATGTGTTTCTAAGGAATCATATGCTTTGATTTTTTGATTGTTCTAGCTTTTGACCAGTTGTTTTACAAAATTTGTTATATTTATGACTAGTTCGGCACTTTGTCAATAAATTTAAAAATATATTCAGGCTTATATGTATATTTGCTTTTATTAAATTGTTGAGGCTTTGGATGCATGGAACATTGCCAATTTTCATATTTATTAGGCGTATTAGGCGTTCATTGTTAGGAGATAATCGACGTAAACGCCGAGTTCCTGCGCGTATGTGTCGGCCGGGGGGATTAAAGCGGTTGTTCGTAACGCTTCGGTGTAAACGCGTATTCAGCCCGGGCGAGTTTTGCTGATATATGGACTTCCGGCGTGTGGTGATTTCGCGAAGTGAACCCAGATATTTCATCATATCTTTCTCATCTTCATCAACGTTAAGTCGGAGACTGCTCGCGCGTTGCATCTAAATTATTACATCGGAAATCGAAGTAGATTTCGTTCAGTCGATAAATATCATTTCAACCCCCGCGTCGGTACCTTCCATGAGGTCGTATTATCTACAGATGGATCAACAACGCGCAATAGTTTAAGATATAAAGAGCATCACCTTACGAGGAGACATACGGTAATTTGAGGTTGTCTCGGTTTAGTCAAAAATCCTGTATCCTCGAGTACGTTTTATTGTTGCGGTGTTACATTGTCAAACTAAATAAGTTCGAATCACATTATGAATATCGTGGCGGATGTAATAAACTTGTAGACGCGGCACTTGTTCTGAAGAACCCGACATTAGCGCATCGTTTACCAAAACGAACCCTGCTGTATACCTTCCCCTTTATCCAACATCCCAGTGATTTCTCGTGGAAGTGCAGAGGTGTTCTCGGCTTCCAATAAAGTGAGTATCACGTCAACATATTCCTATACAAACTCCTTCTTTGACCTGCATTCGGATGCGGCCGGCGCTGGTATTGCCTAATATAAAGATTTAGGTCACCTGTTTTTACACATTGAGGATGCATGTTGGTCCCAAACATCATCTGTTGGTTCTTTGTGTAATTACAGCTGATCTGGCAATAACGGAGTAGCAACCGCGGGCGGTCAATCATGCTCATGCTCATGCTCATGCTCAGCCATGAATACAAACTTTCGAGCAAGCCTTCAGGTGAAAGCTTTTGAGGCTCTATATGAATCTACACGCTCACTCTGGGCTACTCAGCGGCTGAGTTGAATTTTAATCATTTTTTTTCAGTTGTTCGAAGACGTCAAAAAATGAGTAGAATTAAATTGATCATGGCGGCAAATTTCCTCAAAATTGGGTAACTGGTGCTTGCGTGTTGTTTTTGTTTTTTTTTACAATTAAAAGCAAACAGCAAACCGTCTGAAAAAAGGAAGAAATAGAAATGTTGGAAATTAGTTGTTATCGGTAGGTAATTCATAATTTGAAATAATTGACTGCAACTAATGCCAATTTTTCTTTTTCACCAGGACTCGTTGGTTGGATATACGGCGAATAAATTCAAAGATTTCCCGTGTCCGGGCGAACAAAGGTAAATTTCTTGAAATAAGCCTTTTTTGAAATAAAATTCATTAAAAAGGCAAAGTATAATAATATCGAGTCAATAATGATAATTTTTCCGAAATTCCCTCATTGAAGCTTAAAGTACTCATTTTCGAGTCGAAAATGAGTAACTTTTACGCATCGCGCATCAGGTGTACTATGAGTAATATTTACTCAATTTTTATAACATTCGGTGGTACTCAAAAATGAGTAAAACAACTTCTACTCAATTTTGAGTACATACGGTTTTAGCGAAACTGATAGTATTTTACCATTTGACGCTTCTCTTGTTTGGAGATCGAAGCAAACTGCGACCAAGAACGGTTGAGAAAAAGTATTGCGTTTTTATAGTTTTGTTTTGTGCATAAGCTTGCAGTTACCATTCATTTGGAATTGTTTGGACGAGAGTACACTTCACCAAATCTAACTACAATTATTTATTTATTTATTTGGCATTCCGTCATAAGGGCATCTTCAGCAGTGGTCTATTTCCGATCAACTTTATACTAGATATTTACACCAGCGAAACCGGAAAAGAACCAGCTAATATAGACCAACTTTTCGTTCTCCGCACCGGTGTTGTATATTCTGTTGTTTTAAACCGCTGACATCTGTCACACTGTCAACAATTCAATACCCCATGCTATCAGTTAATGAGACTCGTTATAATAAAAAGCACTCAATATTTAACAAACGGAAATTCGATAATTTTTACTTTACTTTGGCAAGACTTGGCAAGACACATTATATCCACAAGACTTTATGGATTTGACGGTTTGACCCGAGCGCCAGTGACATTTCTCAGGATGGATTGGTATGATCGAAAAATTTCTGCTACAAGTAGGGCTTCGGAGGATAGCGAAAAATATTTGATCGCGTAGATGGTCATCTTCCGTTTTCGTCTCATCAATTTTTCAAAATCTGGCAGTTCTTCAAACTAGGGCTGGGTTTTGAGGATATTGAAACCAGCCTGGCGTGGCATTGCGCAGCTCGATTCGAACGATTTTTACTATTTTCGAGTAGATCACATACTGCACACATAAATAGAACAAAAAAACGATTTGGACCACCGTTGAAGATGCCCTAATGACATGGCATGATTTACAAAGTTTCTCCAATTCACTCGGTTATTAGCTGCCGCTTTCCAATCCCTGGGACACCGTGTACTCTCTGCCAGATCTAGCTCCACCTGGTCTACCCATCTTGTCAGCTGCGCCCGTCTTTTTCCTACCGGATTCGAGGCAAACACCATCTACGCAGGGTAGTTGTCCGGCATTCTTGCAACATGCCCTGCCCAGCGTATCAGTCCAGCTTTAGCCACCTTCTGAATACTGGGTTCACCGTTGAGTTGCGTGAGCTCATGGTTCATTCTTCGCCTCCATATTCCGTTCTCCTGCACGCCGCCAAAGATCGTCCTTAGTACTCGTCGTTCGAAAACTCCGAGCACTCGCAGGTCCTCCTCGAGCATTGTTCGCGTTTCATGCCCGTAGAGAACAACCGGTCTTATGAGCGTTTTCTACAGGTTGCACTTCGAACGGGGGCTCAGTCTGTTCGACCGCAATTGCTTGTGGTAGTAGGCACGACTTCCGCTGATAACACGACTCTGGATCTCTCGGCTGGTATCATTGTCCTCAGTAACCAGTGAGCCAAGATAGACAAACTTATCGACTACCTCGAACTCATCTCCGTCGATCGTAATGCTACTACCTAGGCGTTGTCGGTCGGCTTCGGTTCCGCCGGCTGGCATATACTTCGTTTTAGACGTATTTATCTGCAACCTAACCCTCGCTGCTTCGCGTTTTAATCTGGTGTACTGTTCTGCCACCGCAGCAGTTGTTCTGGATTGACTGGATTTGTTGAAAATCGTACCCCGCGTGTTGATGTCCGCTCGATTCATTACACCCTGTAGCGCAATGTTGAATAACAGGCAGGAGAGACCATCACCCTGTCAAAGCCCCCTGCGGGATTCAAATGGACCCGACAATCCACCCGAAATCCGCACACAGCACTGCGTTTCATCCACCGTTGCCTTTATCAGTCTAATGAGCTTCCCCGAAAAGCCGTTTTCGTCCATTACCTTCCATAACTCTTTTCGGTTGATATACGCGGCTCTCAATTCGATGAACAGGGGGTGTGTGGGGGTTCTGTATTCACGGCATTTCTGGAGGATCTGCCGTATGGTAAAGATTTGTTCCGTCGTAGACCGTCCTTCCCACAAATCTGTTGGCTAGGGCCTGATAACTTCCCACAAATCTGTTGGCTAGGGGTGAGAGGCGGCGGAAAATGATTTGGAACAGCACTTTGTAGGCGGCATTCAGGACGGTGATCGCACGATAGTTCCCAGAGTCCAATTTGTCGCCTTTTTTGTAGATAGGGCAGATAACCCCATCCTTACACTCCTCCGGTAGCTGTTCTGTATCCCAAATTCTTGCAATCATCCGGTGCAAACAGGTGGCAAGCTTCTCCGGGCGCATCTTAATAAGCTCCGCTCCGAGGCCATCCTTCCCAGCCGATTTATTGCTTTTCAGCTGCTTGGCATCCTTAACTTCGCCTATCGTTGGGGCTGGCAAGTCTTCCACATTTGTCGCACCGGCGGGATCGCTTTCTCCGCCGCCACCAGGGCTGGCGTCACGTTATTTTCCCGAGTGGGTAGTAAGAGATAGGGAAGGTTCATGGGTGACAAAGGCGTATCCGGGGGGGCGACCTACTGATACCTGAAAACGAAAATCGACAGTGCATCAACAATAGTGTGCCAATGGAATGTTCAAGAGAAATTAGATTTTCGAATTTCGTTCAGTACTAATGTTTCCCATGAATTTCCCATGGAAGGTAATTTTATATAGGCTCATTTGCAAGTGATTCTACGCCCTTGCGAGTGGCCTTCCGAGAGTTTATAGGGACATTCGCCATGGTGGACGAAAACATGCGTGTAGGCATGTTTTTGAGTTCTTTTTTTACGTTTTATTTATCAATTCCTTCTCAACTTTCGCGTCAAAATTGTTGGAGTAGGTCTTACGCTTCTGGTTGTCCAGAAACTCGAGATGGGACGCGCCTGGGGAACGTTAGGTGGGTTGGCCGACCTGGGTACCGCATCGATTTTCAGCCGCTTCATCTCCTCCAACGATTGTGTCGAGTATTGGCTGACACCAGGTCCGGCCAGAGCACCGCGAAGACGCTATGGTATTTTTTGATGAACGACCGAACTTCCGGCGGGCACTTCGTACTATAAATTTCCCCGTTCACGACCAGAACGGAGCTTCTCGCTGATTGTCAGCCACAGCAGCACCTTCTTTAAGAACTTGGTGTGTGAAATGAATTTCTCCTCAGAGGTCACTTCTTTCGTGGGGAAAGTAAAATACGGAGTGCCATGCCAGTCGTTGTCATCTAGGGTGAGATAACTCTCGGCATCGACCACCACCATCACGTCGCGATTCGTCGGTAAAATCGACTCTACCATCTTATTCAGCCGCTGACACTGCGTCATCGGCTGCAGCTTCGAGACCATTGGACGGGACTGTCGCTTTCTGATGTCCATGTTCGCCAGGTACCTTTCCACTGTTTGGCCGGTTGAACCGACCTTCCGATCAAGCGTACGTACGCCCTCGGTCTTCCTCTTCAGCATTCTTCGGAGCTTCTTGTCGCTCAGTGTCGTCGGCCGTTCGGAACCGGTCTTTCTTTCGATGTTCTGATCGTAGTCCAACAGTGCCAAGATGTTGTAGATACCGGAAAGGGCGTAACCGGCGTCCCTTTTCCGTACGATGTCTGTTTTCGACGCGGCGGGGTAACGTTCTTTAACCGCGCACACTTCTAAACGGAGTAGCTTCACTGTTTTAGCCATCACGGTTAGAGTTCGAGTCAATTTTTTTCTGCTGACTCATGAGTTACTACGATTGATGCTGCATGGGTAGTTTCGTCAGTGCGTGTAAAGGTAAACTCATGAAAAATCGGTATTTTTTGAGCAAATCGAATTTTTTTGATAGCAAATCTCTCAGAAACGCATGAACATCGAGATCTGATGTTGTTTCATAAAAATTTGTTTTAAAAACAAAACTTCGAGCTACACCAGAACACACAAGAAACACTTCCAGCTCGAACACTTCTTTCATCAATTAAAAAACTGTAACTTTGACCGCTTGAGGCTCTACTTCCCGAAGTCCGATTGAGCTCAAGTTTGGCATGGAAAATTTTTAAAACTCTCTATCGTAAATGAAACAATTAAAAAAATAATCCTTTTTTCTAAGAAACGTTACAACTGTACATCAATCTGTAGATTCATAACCTCTCGCTGAACGATATCCATCAAAAAATCTGTCGCTCGCAACATTACATAGGGTAAATGTACCCTTAGTGGAGGTAGTACCAATAGTGGAGGTAGTGCGATATAGAGAGTTTTTTCTTTTATTTTGAGTAAGACTGGCAAAAAAAAGTATAATGTAACATGTTTGTATGGGTTTTATGTAGGTAATGTTTAAGGAAAAAAAATCCCTTTTTACAGTGAAACACTAAAGAGAAAAAACGTTTTTCCAAATCACTAGCTGAATACCGCTTGATTTTTAGTGTTTTCTTAAGCTGCATTCGATTTTATTCAAGGGATATTTATTAAGTTAAAACAAAGTCTCATATAATTTTTAGTACTTATTATGTAGAAAACTCATCAATTTAAAGATTCATCAGCACTTAAATCGTTTTTGTTTGATTTAACCCCGTTTTTTTCAACTGCGCCATTATTGGTATACAGAAACACCGTTGCTCCCATAGTGGAGGCATTCGAATCGTTTACAGTTCAGATTATTGAATATTCAGTGCATATACAGTGTTTGCGCAGCGAACAGGTCTTGAGCTATATCGTTACATCATCGCTGCAGGACAATGCCCTTCCTATTCACTACTTCTAAGCTACGAATAAAAACAACATTTCAAAGGACATTTCATTGACACTTGCACTGGAACAAAGGCCATTCAGCAGTCTATTCCACCAAGTTCATTCAACCGCATGGAAGAAGTTGAAAAAAGAGCCGAGAACTTTGAACTCAGTGATGTTTCATTAATTTAAAACAATTTGCTTGGGTCCGCCAGAAGTGCGCATTGGACCTCAGCTCACCAGTGTGTCCATTCGCGCCTCGCCGTGTGTGCGATTGTCGCATCTTTTGCTTGCTTCGTCCTCCGCTTTGTGCCGTGTTACACTCCGAACGCGAGTTGGTCCTCTCTAAGAAAAAATCACTGTACGTAGCATGCAAAGCTTATGGCATCCCTCAGTTCGTTACCGACTTAGTGGCAAGTGGACCAGAAAAGCCCGGAAAGGGCCACCTACTGTTTTAACATGAGACGAACAACAGAAACTCGTGCAATATTTGAAAACGATGGAGAAGAAAGGATTTCCGGTAGTTAAGGAATTACTTCTGCATAAAGTGAAGACATTCTTCGGAACGAATTCTCGACCCAATCCGTTCACGAACAATGTCCCAGGTTTGTATTCATTATAATAAAAATCAGTCAAAAAATTGTCAACATCTTATCGATTATAGGTCGAAAATGGCTGGAAGGATTCCTTCGCCGGCATCGTGAAATCACTTTCCGCACGCCAGAAACTGTTTCTTCCGCAAGTTCTAAAGTAAAAGAGGCAGACATTCGCGGATGGTTCACGAAGGTAACATCATATATCGAGGAAAACAACCTTATGTCAGCCGCATCGGATGCAACCCGCATATACAACGGCGATGAAACGTCATTCTACCTACACCCACAACGAAAGCCGTGCTAGCTAGCCGTGGCAATAAGAATGTGTATGAATGCGAGCATGCAGACGGGCACAAAAACATAACAGTAATGTTTACCTTCGGAGCAGACGGATCAGTTGTACCTCCAGGAGTTGTTCTTCCTATGCAGCGCCTATCTGTGGAAGTATTGCAGAAGTTCCCCGGAGAGCGGGGTATTGGCAAAAGTGCAAAGGGGTGGATGGATACCGCCAACTTTATGCTATACATCAGGAACGTTTTCTACCCTCATCTTTAAAGGAAAAAAGTGCAGTTCCCAGTGCTGTATTTCGTGGATGGTCACTCTTCACACACGACTGCGGAGGTGGCCGATCTGTGCTTGGATTTGGGTATTGTGCTGATTGCTTTATATCCAAACACTACGAGAATAACTCAGCCAGCTGACGTCGCCATTTTTAAACCATTGAAAAGTGCCTGGAAGACTGCCGTATCGGAGTGGCGGCTGGAAAATGGAGGTGAAAATCTGTTGCTGAAACACTTTCCTGACGTACTGCAAAAGGCTATGAACAAAGGAATCAAAACGGCCAGTGTTAAGAACGGGTTCAGAGTTTGCGGATTATTCCCTTTTGGTCCTGAAAATGTGGATTACGACAAATGTATTGCCAAGTCAACTAGCGAAAACCCTAATAAACCAGTAGCTCAAGAAACAGACAAGGAACTTTCCACCTTCAATTCAGTAGAGGTCAATCCTGAATTGAATGAGGAAAAAGAAGGACAAGATGTAATTATTGAAGATTCGGTTATCATTCCAACTTCAATAATCAAAGCTGCTATAGATTGCATTGGTAGGGAGCGCATTAACAGCTTTAGTAGCGATTCTGTCTTATCTGCAGAAGGAGAAATCATCCGGCAGCTATATGAGATGTTGTTGATGCCTATTGATTCGCAGTTATTGAGCAGTACGACTCCAGAGATGACTGTGTCAAATGACTACATATCTGAGGATAATCCAACATTTATTGAGGAGGTAGGTGACGATAGTTTCATATCAGATGACAGTATTCCACTTAGTGTCGTGAAAGAGAAGACTGGACACAACATTCCGAGCCGTAAAATAAGCATAACCGAATTGCTTCAAACTCCGCCAACTCCTCGTCGGAGCAACATTCACAGGAATTATAAAAGAAAATTCCACCCGGTACTGACGGCCTCAGAGCGGCTTGAAGAAATCCGACGACTTGAACAAGAAAAAGAAAATGAGGCAGCCATGAAAAAAGCCAGAGTAGAGGAAAGAGAGCTTGCTAAAATAAAAAAGAACAACTGAAGAAAGAAAAAACAAAAATTCGTGAGCGAAAACAAGAGGAAGCTGAGCAACGTAAGAATAAAAGAGAAGAACTTCGAGAAAAGAAACAGAAAAAAGCTGAACTACGAAAAAAGGAGAGAGAGGAGAAAAAACGTAAGAAGTTAATGGAAAATAATCGAGAAAAAAAGCAAAAGATCGAGTTACTCGAGGCACTAAAGCTAAAACGTCAGAGATAATTCTCGTCTGATGAATTTTTTCAGGTTATTTTTTTTGTTATATCATTTTAACTGACTTTTAATATAAGCTATCTTTTGAATACATTGACTTTGTATTCAATGTATTTGAAATGCTGCATGGTTACTGGTTAATAAATCCCTTATTTTCATTAAATGCTGTTAATTTTCAATTGCATAGAAAATGAGCGAAAATAAAAATGAATCCAGTCAACTCGATTTTCTAGTTTGAATTATATCTAAACTTAACCTATTATAATATTACCAAAATTTCACAGATTCTTCTAAGTTTCATTCACAATTCTAAATAAAATGTTCAGCAGAGTTATAGACAATGGACTGTAGATTATATAGAAAATGACGGACTTATGTCCCATTTTTTGTGTAATAAAATATTCACATTGATTTCCATATTTATTTTAAACTCATCGTTTTTTGTTTCCTATACTTGTGACTGTTCAACAAACTTCAAAATGTACAATCTTCATCCATTTCATTTATAGAAATTTCAAGTTTTTAAAACTACCTCCACTATAGGTACATGGTACCACCATTATAGGAACAGTACCTCCACTAAAGGTACAAAAGCTATGATAACAATTGTTGATTTTTTTCAAATTCATTAGTTTTAAAAATGCACAACGAGTTATTTATCAGCAAAACAACTAAATTGTCTATCAAATCATATGTTCATACATCCAAAGCTAACTAAGTTTCAATTGGATTCGTTAAAATTTCTCAGAAGTAGCTAATATTTGCGCCACTATTGGTACATTTACCCTATTTTTTGATTTTGTCCGATAGTTCCGTGTGGGTAAGTACCCACATGGATATTTTCCGAGTGGGTACTACTACCCATATTACCCACATGAAACGCCGGCCCTGGCCGCCATGGTATGTTCGTCGAAGTGCTGCTTTTCGGCTTTCATTTCGGCTCGCGGCACAAAGCCTCTGCGGGATGCGTGGAGTTTCTGGTATAACTTTCGCATATCCTGAGAATGATGCAGCTGTTCCAGCTCTGCAAACTCCTCCTCCTCCAGGGGGCGCTTCTTCTACCGGAAAATTTGGGTTCGCTGCATCTTCTTCTGTCGGTGTCTTTCCACATTCTGACGTGGCACTACGCATCTTAGCCGCCCGCGCAGCATTCTCCTCATCCATCACCCTCCTACATTCGTCGTCGTACCACTCATTCCGTTGGGTTCATCCCACATGCCCAATGACGTTCTCTGCTACGCTGTTGATGGCTGTTTTAATTGTGTTCCAACAGTCCTCGAGAGGACCTTCCTCTAGCTGGTTCTCTTCCGGCAGCGCAGCTTCGAGCCAATGCGCGTAGTTTTCGGCGACGTTATAGGTTGCTTCAGTCGCGCGAGATCTAACCGGAGCGGGCGTCGGTACCGAATGTTGTTAACAACGGAGAGTTTTGGGTGCATCTTAACCATCACCAGGAGCGCTCCTATAGGATCTGACGTCGATGATGTCTGAGAAGTGCCGACAATCAATCAGAACGTGGTCAATTTGTGTTTCCGTCTGATTTGGTGACCTGCAGGTGTACTTGTGCAGGAGGTTGTGCTGGAAGCAGGTACTACGCACGGCCATACAACAAGCTGTTCCTCAATTTGATATTCCTAGGCCATGTAAGTTGGCCAGATTTGTTATTTAATAGGGGACTTAATATAATAAACTGTTACGCGATTTGGACATATTCGATCGCGTTACTTATCACGGTAAATCCTGACCGGACTGTAAGGCTTTGTATGCATGGGACTCGTGCAATCGTTCAAGGAGAAGTGGAAAAAATCGATGACAGCTGATCCTGTGGAGGCCCGGAAGGTGATGGATTATTTCAAGCTCAATCAGAATTTTTCGATTCAGGTAGCGGCTCTGTTTGTTCAGCAAATCAAGAAACGAGCTGTATTCAAGGCCCGAAAGGACTCGAACCGGCGTGATCAACGAGACAGGGAGGTCAAATCCCGCGCAAGGAAGCTGTATCGAGAGTGGTTAACTAAACCGATGTGGTTATAGATGGTTAACAAAACCGATGTGGTTATAGATGACGAAACCTACATCAAGACAGACGCAAAGCTGATACCGGGGCTGGAATTTTACGTTGCCAAATCACGGTTTGATGTTCCGAAAGACATAAGAAAGACGATGGTACCCGCAAATGGTAACAGCAAAATTTACCGCACCGAATGCCTCCAGAAGCGTCTGTTGCCCTTACTGTGGTCCCACGGAGCTGAGACATTATTTTGACCGGACCTGCAATCATGCCATTACACGCGATCGACTTGGGATTGGTACAGAGACAATAACATTCACCAAAAATTCGTCAGGTGGAAAGATTTTGGGCCATTATCAAGGTCAAAGTTCGGAAATCGTTCAAGGTATTTCAGAACGAGTTGGAGTTGAGAGAATGGATGAAAGTGACCAGAAAGGTCGGCTTTACCATTGTACAAAATGTAATGAGGGGTCTTAAGGGAAAGGTGCGGGCTTTTAGTGATGGAAAGTAAAATGAATTAAGAAACATAATTCATATGTATCAGCTCAATCCCTGAAAATCATAAGAAAATACAACTAAAAATAAATTTCTGGCGAACACTTTCACTTGTCTGGTGCGTTTTTTTTTTCGAATACAGGTACTAATTTTTGAAATGCAAAAAGAAAATATCTGCCCCCAAAATTGTCCCAAAAAATCCAAAGTAGAGACATTTACATAGTGACCTTAAATGAGAAAATCCATAATATTTGCATCAAATCGAAGAAGTTCGGTGACACGTTTATATTTTTGCCTTTCTCCTAGAAAGGTATAGTAATCACTGGCAAAACCGAAAGTATAAAAGTGCTCCGTAGGGCCGAATGGCATATATCACTCGACTCAGTTCGACGAGCTGAGCATTTTCTGTATGTGTGTGTATATGTGTGTGTGTGTGACAATTTTATTGTAATCGGATTTTTAGTTTTGAGGTTATGTATCAAAATGTAAAAATCATAAAACATCATTATCTCAGAAATTACACAACCGCTTTGAACAAAAATTGTTTCAAATGAACGGGCTACCTGAAATTCTCTTAACTTATGAATTGAAGTTGTGGTTCATAAGTTATGAAAAGAAACGTGTTCTGAAGACTGTTTAATCTCACTCATGTTTCTCAGAGATGGCTGAACCGATTTTCATAAAATCAGTGTCAAATGGAAGGTCTAGTTGCCCCATAGGACCCTATTGATTTGTTTTGCAATCGAACTATTACTTTGCCTGTTATGTTTAAAAATGTGAAATTCAGCTATGAAAAGAAACATATTCCGAAAACTATTTGAACACACTCACTGACCCGATTTCCACAAAATTAGTGTAAAATGAAAAGTCTAGCTGCCTCATAAAACCCTGTTGAATTTTACTGTAAAGTGGACTGTAACTTCGTCTGTAATGTATCGAAATGTGAAAAAAAATTATCTCAGAAACTTTCATTTGATTATAATCGAACTTAAGCAACCGTTATGTATTGAATTGTTAAAACAACGAAAGTCTATTATCTCAAAGATTACACGACTTATAGAACATAACTAGTGTCATACGAACGAGTCATTTCGCAAACTTACAAAAAACAAATTAATAACAATTTGATATGTGGTTCAAAAGTTATGGAAAGAAAAGAAACTCAAAGACTATTTAAAACTATACCTGCTTTGAACAATATATGTGGCCTCAACATAATTTAAATGTGGTATCGTACTATTTGAACGTTCCCGGTATCGCTCGTGATTAAATCGTTCGAAATTAAGAGTCATTTCTTTTATTTCGCTATTTCTTTAGCACTAACATTACGTCAAATTTCATTTTTTATACTTCAATTACAACAGCAATATTTTAGAACCCAAAGAGTGAATATACCTTCATTGGATTGAAGCGTTCATGTAAATCTATTTTTACAAATTATAAGTTTGAATGAGAAAGGCTGGGTCTGACCGCTAGGTTGATTAATTTAGGTTTTTATTGTACATTTGAGATCCCCTTTCTCCTATTCAAAAAGATTGTGCTGAAATATTTTCATTCAATACACGCTTAAAAATATGAATTATGTAAAATTACAATCAAAATCGGAGAAAAGTAAGTTGGATTATTTCTTGCTATATATTTCTATAGTGCTGAGAATGCGAAAAAATGAAATAAACATGTGTGTCAACAAAAAAATCACACGGCTCAAAAATAATGCCAAACACCGCACGAATGCAAAAGATCGGTTCACTTTCTTCATAACCTTTCGAGTGGGCATTCCGGTCGCTGTGAATACTAATCGCGGAAACGGTCGCGCTCGAGGTTCTTCCCCAATCGACAATATACACATGTGGGCCGATCAATTCATCGTTCGTTCTACTTCTGTAGTCGTGTGTCGTTTATGTTTAAGTTTTCAATTTTGATTTTATATACATTGCGTACAATGCGTGGGAGGTTAAGCCTGGTGGCGCACCTGCGCCCCTCATTCGCACCCCGTTTTGGCTTGTTGGCTAGTACGTGCATGCGCCGCTGATAGGCTGAGCTTGAATTTGAATATTTAATTTTATGAAACTGATTTTGGCGATATTTTAGTACCGGGGTGTGGAAAGGAGTGGAGAAAGGCACAGAAACGAGATTTCTCTATGTCATTGAACCGTTTGGTGAGTCATTTTGGAGCCGGTTTCCAAAGCGCAACTAAGCTGTTATGAATACGACGGTTGTTTTTACGGATAGGTCATATTTCAGGTCGATGATGTAATAAATTTTCCCAATCCGTGAAAGGTTCCAGAACGCGGGAAAGAAAAAGCGTTGTCTTTAGGTGGCCGCTGCTGTTTCGGTGATGGAATCTCATTCGGGAAGAGGACTCGGTTTGTCGAGGGCCAGAATAAATTACTTTGCAGCACGCAAGGTATGGGACTCTAGCGCGGACTTGAGCATGGTTTGGCGGTGGACTGCGCCGTGTGTAAGCTAGCGTTCATAGAGGTTATGGTTTGACGTGATTGGAAAACATCGTATCTTCTCCTGTCTATTGAAGCTGTTTCACAATGTTCGAAACGGGATGTCAAAGTTCAACGTGCGCTTCGACGGGAAACTGAAATAAATGTCGACTTTTGCAGCGGTTGGTTATAAAATTTCCGGGTGAAGAAGTAAATACTTTTAGAAGTGCACTTTTAACGAGTGTTCAACATCACGGAGCGTTTTACAATGTTCGTGAACGAGGACGCAGTTTGCTTCCGTCTGTCGTAACATTTTTTTTGGTATATAAGAATTGAAGAGCACAAATATTTTAGTTTTCTCAAAATAAATACTTGAATAACATCTTCACTATAAAATCGACCATCATGAACGAGACAAGGTCTTGAGGAAATTTTCATGACTTGCACGATCTTCTATCATCGTTTATCGATTATACGGAAAGGCCCTTGGGTGAAACAGAACCGACAGGGGGCTAGCAGAATCGAGATTTTTCTGTGTTTTCTTTTTCGATGATGGTAAACTTGGTAAGAGGTTCAATACGTACGTGTCAATTCTGAGAATCGTGGCTGCGTCACTCGCATTTGTCCCTACCTCTGTCATTGTGCTTCCCGGTTGAACTGAACAACGTTGCCAGTGAACAGACGATTTCAATTCGGTATGTTTCGAACAAGCGATGAACCTTGAGAATGTGTTTATGCATTTGAAGGGTAACGTGAATAATTGCTATTCTTCATCGTGATTCCACTCTGGAAAGAACTAAATATTTTTATTAATATTTTTATTAATATTAATATTTTTAAATACAGACGTTTCTTCTTGCATTTCTTTACTATGTTAGCATTTACTGATCAATTTCGCATATAATATTGACAAGTTACTACACATTTGATCAATTGGCGTCAACATTTTAAGTGAAGGCCAATCCACTTGCGCTCAACTAAATCGTTTAAATTCATAATATAGGATGTCAAACGTCTTGGTCAGTGGTTTTCTTCGGCGGGTTTTCTGCAGTAGTTTTATGCGGAAACCTGCCGATGGAAACCAATACCGAAGACGTTCGATACCTTATATAATGGATCGAGGACTGCAGTTGCTTGCGTCGAGTAAACAACAGTATAGATCTCATAGGTTTCGTGTTTTAAACGTTTAATGCATGCGATCTAAGATCGTTGACTTCAATTAACCAAAGCGATAAACAGTCTTACCGTACATTACAACACTTACGTTTTATCGAGAGCTAAAATGCTTAATCATTCTGATGGTTCAGCACGAAGCCAGTGCAATGGTTTAGCGTGTCCCATTGTCAGCAAAGATGATTTTCTTTTGCATAAAAAATGATGTATGTATCCAGTTTTTATTTTGATAGCCAAAAAACAATAGTATTACCAAATTTCTCATCGTTCACAGCCAATGAATAAAAAGACTGCTTTGCTGATTTACACCTGAGGTTCGGAACAACGTTTTTCAAACAAAATGTTTATTTTTTCACGCGCGTGGAAAATAAAAACGACAATAAATTCAGCTTGGAGCTGCGAATGGTTTCGATTCATCGAAACCGATGGTTGAGGAAAGCGCAACAGATAGCGAAAGGTTGACATTCCTGTGTGCTTATAAGCGTACAATCATATCAAAGCCGTGGCCAAAGGATAGCTTGTGTGTCAACGGTACGGGAAATGCCAGTTTATGCCCTTTCCCTTGGCCATTTTTGTTTGTAAAAATAAATTAAATATTATTTAGAGGAATATGATAAATCTGACCAGAGGGCTATTATACCTTTAAGTAAATTTGACGAGTGATTAGAATTTTCTACTATATGCCTCTGTTGAAGCGAATTTTCAACTTCTCTGCAAAATTAGATCATGATATGAAACAAATTAGACATGCAGTACGATATAAAATTGGCAAACACATTGCTTTGCAAAGGGGGTCGCGGAGTTCTTTGTGTAGAGTCAAAGGGGTCGCAAAACCAAAAAGACTGGGAACCACTGATCCAGAGCGCATAACTTTGATTTATTAAACAGAAGATTAACTGAAATCAACATTTGATGGGTATCATCGGCAAAACTCAATCTGGAAAAATATCATAGATTTGAACGCTACCAACCTCTGATACAGAGTGTTAATTATTTTAAAATTTTGCCTTGATAAGTGAGTTGCAACCTAAATTAGCAAAATCTCTTTAAAAATTGTGATAAAGGCAGAACTTCTAGCTGTGGCTTTTATAAACTAAATAAAATTGAATTTTCCTGTTGCTGAGAAAGTTTAACAAATTCCGCGTGCTAGCATAGGCGTCGTACACAAATTACGAAACGCACGAAGGGGGGGAGGGGGGGGGGGGTTGAGCCTGCGTTACTTATTGTTACATAGGGGGAGGGGGGGTGGGTAGTAGGGTCAGTTACGTAACTACGATGTTGGCGCGAAATTGAAAATTTTGAGGGGGGTCAGGTTGTACAGCGTTACGTAATTTGACGGGGGGAGTCATATCGAACGTTACCTATCGTTACATAGGGGGGAGAGGGTCTGAAATCTAGATTTTTAGCGTTACGTAAATTGTGTACGACGCCATACAGTAAACCAGAATTTCGAACCCGTACCAACACAAAATCTAATTCAAAGAATTTGCAAAACGCAATACAGTTTGGATTTCATAAATGGTGATTTAGATTTAAAAAAAAGTAACATATAGAAGAAACTCGATGGTTTGATTGATAGTACGTTTGTAAGTAGATTAGTGATGACTGTTAAAGTTTTTTAATATAGTGATGACTTTTAAAGTTTTTCTAATTCTAAAATCAGGAATCAGCAGTGGACGAAAACTTTAGCTTACTTATCTTGCAATAAAGTAACTTTTGGTCTTATTGCGAGTTCAGTTTCGATAACCAAAAAAAAAGTTATTATTGTCAACTTTTCACGAAAATATTACCCCTTTACGAGTGACTCAGC
This sequence comes from Wyeomyia smithii, assembly GCF_029784165.1. Lineage (NCBI taxonomy): Eukaryota > Metazoa > Arthropoda > Insecta > Diptera > Culicidae > Wyeomyia > Wyeomyia smithii. The sequence continues at coordinate 31,416,723 of NC_073695.1, read as the reverse complement.
TATATTATTCGTCTTTTCTATCGACAACTAGAAAAAACGAAAAGCGTTGTCTGTAAAAGCACAACGGGGATCCTCGTGGCAGCAACACAAACAGCATCCAGTCTTGAATGTGGACCATGGCCAGTTTGGCGCGCACTCGCGCTGTGCACTTAAATACCAAAAAAGCATGAAGACAAAACGACGAGGCAGAAAGAAAAAAAAATAACGAAAGAACAACGAATCGAAGAGATGAGGAGAAAATTATAAGTGGATGATGTTATGATTTCGTTTCTTCCTTCTCGCTGCTAGTGGCTTGTTTCGGCAAACGGTTGGGTTGGTTATTTTTAAAAGTGATTCTGCCTGCCTCTTGAGGCCTTTTCGAGCCTGAACAGGAGAAGAATATTCTGCTTCTTGCTTGATTGCTTGCTCGATGTTTCTCTTCTTCTTCTGCTTCCACCTGAATTCGTTCGTTCATCGGGGGGTAGCGACCAAATACTTTTCGAACCGTTCGATGGAGAGGGGTTGAATTGTTGGTTGCAAATCTGTACCTTTTCATCTAGAAATACAATCCAATTAAAAACTGGAAAATCATAGATCAGTCCATCAATCCGTTGACTTGATTACTTCTTGTCTGCTAAGGATTGTCATAAAGTGAGAACCGTCAAAACTAACTTTACTAACTCAACTCTAAATTTGATATAATATGCGGATATTAACACTTCGAAATTCAATTATCTCATAGAAATAGATTCGTCACACTGCTACCACACAGCTACTCATCTAAAGCTCAAAATAGTTTTTGGAATGGTTAAAAAGCTCTAAACCTTTATTTTTTTCCAGTTTGAGCTCTAGGACAAAACCTGTAGTGATCAGCGAAATCAAAGGCTGCCAAATCATTTTTATTACAACACACATGAAGATCAAGGATGAACTCTCCCAGCTGGTCTCGAGGTACGATGCTGGCCTAACAAACCAGTCGTCGTAGGTTCGAGTTTCGGCTCGGGAGAGACTGTTGGTGTCAGTAGGATCGTAGCGCTAGCCCCGCAATTGTCCTGTACACTTAACAGTTGGCTGCGAAGTCTGTGTATAATAAACAGAAGGTCGAGTTCCGAATCGGAATGTAGCACCAAGGCTTTGCTTAGCTTTGAAGATCAAGGATGCTGCTTTATTTCGACATTATTGACACAAATCGAAGACAAAGACTGATTTCTATAAATAACTTATGTCATCTTTTTGATTTATGCTAATTTCTACACAGCATACGTCAAAACTAAAATTCATTGTTTTTGTACAGCAAACAAGTAATGTTGAATTTGACAGTACTGTATTGGTTTGATAACATGCAACATCGGTAACCTAGATAACCTACTACGATATTAAGCGACTACTTTTCGTTGAGAGATGAATGTTATGTCGTTTTCGCAGTGTAGCTTCATTCGGACTACACTTTTTATCCTGTAACTGTTTTTCTTCACCTTCCGGACTACACTTTTTTTGTCTCTGACTACACTTTTTTTCCCGGACTACACATGAGAAAAGCAGAGTGTACTTTTGGGAGTTACCAACACACTTACACGCATGTGTCAAAACTGGTATGTTTTTGTTCTCGTTCCAAGTGGTAAAATGTCAGGTGATTTTTTTCAGCACATTTACGAGATGAACAAATTGATAGCTATTACTGTTATTACGCATACCAATGCAACTACACTGAAAGTGTTTTTTTTTCATGCTGCAAAGTGTAGTTCGAGACGGTTTGCTACACCGCAAAAATTAATTCGACATAAGAGTAGTCATTCAAGTGATAAGATGAATATGGGAGCGTTTTGAGAAATGGTCCATTTTACAAACATAGGATAACTATCGCTAAATTGATTGTATTTTCATTGATAGTCGATTTCATAAGGTAGGTAAGAGTATTTTGTTTATTTTTTCAATGGTATCTGCAAATTTGGTATTGAAAACATTCTCCGTGAACATCGGCTTAATGAGATGAATAATGAAACTTAAAGCTTATTTATTTTTTACTGAGACAACGACAGCTGAAGATATTTTTTTTCCGCGCAGGCACTCCCCTTGATTTTATGTTGAAGGACACCTGAGTACGTTCCCAAAATAGCATAAATCTTGCGAGGCGTTGTATCATGGATCCTTCAGCACTCCTAACCTGAAGTCACCCGCACGCACGGTACATAATCAGAAACTCGCATTCGCGCCCATCCCGGAGCGAAGCGGCCGGTAAGTTAATGATGGTGAGAGGGTTCGGTACTTCTGGTGTGCTGGATGCTGCTGAACTGGCACCTGATGCGCGTGGAAGTGTGTAGAAGCGAGTTGCGGGGGTGGTTCGCGGTGGAGGAAAGAGCGCGCGCGCAGCCGCCGATCCCTTAGCCAGCAAGCATAGTCGTAAAATGGAATGAGCCAAAGTGATGTGGGACGCTCATTATACCAAGAACGTTGAATTTGATAAAACCTGTTTTTCCACGTTGTGGTTTTACCTTCCTTTTTCTTCCCGATTTCGAAAGCCATTCAATTTATTTACATGAATATAGATTCTGGTTGCGCTGTTTCTTCTTCGGGGCCGTTCTGAACTCGTTTTTGGACGGACCCGAAATTCGCTTTGGCTCCAATCAGGGGGGAGACCACTACGGACGACGAAAGTGGTTAATTGGTCATAACTGTAGTACCGTTCAGCGATTCAAGTTTATTGGCTTCATAATTTCGAGTTTGCGCCCCGTTGCCATTCGAAGGGCCTCCGTGGATAGCTGGCTGTCTGTCACATACATATGTGCTATTGGGCTACGAATCTGCTTATAGGCTAAAACTGAGGTCAACGTAAACTATAAATTAATGTAGTAAATTCAATGATTTTGAATTTAATTGAATTTTAATCGAGCGGTGGAATTGATTTTTTTTTTGTTTAAAGACAGAGCTCATAGGAACTGGGAGTATTTTCGAATGGGCAAACTAGACTGCTTTCAGCACTGTTCTACACCACAGAATAATAACGCTGACCTGAACCGGTTCGATGCAAATTAAAAATATACGATCGTGAACAATTTTAATTACACGCAACTTCGTGCGTCCGTTGTCCTGACACATTTCGCACTCCGTGGTCAATAAGCAGGCAGAAACCATAAAACATAAAGGTACATTGGTTGTCTCGTATAGATAGCTTTCGGCAACGTATGAAGAAAGACCGGCAGTGTCGTGCAATTTACCTCAAGGGACACCACAACCCACATTCCGTGTGTACGCTCTTCCATCTCCTGCTACTCCTTTGGAGCCTACAATGAACATGGACCGTAGCGGGCGCAAGACGCCACTCGTTGGAACATTTCGCAAATACTCGCTTGGCTACACCGTCTCGGGGCCTTTTTTTATTAACATTTACGACTAATTTATTTTTTTATGAAAGTAATTTCGAAAACAAAAATGTATTTTCAGTCGCTGGGTTCTAACATACCATCAGCCCACTCCGGCAGCAATTTCCACTTATTGCATTTTACCTAGACATAATCGTTTTGCTGTTGTGAAGATTAAAGAATGTGTTTGCTAAGTTTGCTCTCACCGGTTAGGTGAAAATTTCGTCGTGATTGATGTCAATTTTAGTCATAAAAAATAAAAATTGAAACGTTTAACTTTTACGTTTAAAAAAATAAAATGTATCTCAATTCTAATTTTAAAACTTAGCGCTCACGTAAATTCGTTTATGTTCGTTTATTTTTTCGCTTGTTGATATTTTTTTTACTATGTTTATAGAAAAATGTCAACGACTTTATAGGTCACGATTTTCTTCTAGTTGTTAAATAGTGGTGCTAAATATGGCGTCTTGGCATGTTTTAATCTAGTCGGTGGAGGCAGCCATCGCGGGCTATGTAGTTCACCCTGGATCGCATGCACGCATCATCACATTTTTTAAATGTTGAACGTCATGTTGACTCCAACGAAACCATTTTAACTATTCTCAGCACACTGATTTTTGACGTGGGCCTACGTCTTTGTTTTCTATACTGGTATGCATTCTGTTAATAGGAAATGAAACTGGCAAATGTTACGTCAGATTTCAAATGATAATAACAGCATTACCACATGATGGATAACAATAACCAATATGTTATTAGATAGATAAAATGTTGAACAATTTTGTAATACGCTAGTTATCATTCTTTTTTCATTGGACAAATTTACGCGAACAATGAACCAATCACTTGCGAGCATTCCTAGCACAGACGACCAATCACCAATCATTTCTAGTGATATTCTCTGTATCAAAATCAAAAAAAAAAAAAAATTGACAGAGTATCTCCGTCCCAATAGGTCCATTTATTTATTTATTTATTTATTTATTATTTTAACGAGGTTTTAACCATGTGTTGATTATTCGCCTCGAATAGGTCAAATTATGTTTGCTTTCATGAACCTAGACTAATTTGATGTCCCGAAGGTGAAGGTTTTTCGAAAAGTTTGAAACAACCCTTTTTCTTGAACAATTTCTAAACCTGCTGTTAGAGCGTAGAAGAAACTGATGTCTTAAAAGAAAACATGCTGGCAAAAGCAACAGTACCGTAGAGTATATTTGGAGCAGAGCTCCGCTAGTTTCTCGTCGTCTATCATTGCAGCGGGCACGACCAGAGCCTGACAAAGTCATTTTCAATTGACAATTATCAGGTTATAGTGACGTTTTGACCCGTCGCTTTCAATTGAAAAGCTTTTGTATCATTTTCAAGCACTTCGTGAGTCACATGACACCCAGTCGAAAGCTCTTGCTGTCATGGCAGACTTCATTAAATTATTGGAGGGGGGGATGGGGGGGGGGGGCTGGCAAAAGAGCTTCTAAAAAATCTGATTTATCTGACTCTAGAAACATATTGCTTGAAATTTTTGCGTGCGATACCTCTTGACGTTAAGTGATTGGTATGGTAGTTTTGATAGTAACTATCATAGACCACGATTATGCAAAATGGCGTGAGGGTTGTGAAGTTTAAAAATAAAAGTAGGAGGTTGTATCCAAGACACGACCGCATAAATGACGTAGAACTTCGTACACTATTAACAAATGCATTGAGTGTTTCATTACCCTAGTAACACAACTGGTTTTATCAAAGTGTTATTGCGCTTTTTGGCTGTATTGAGCGCTATAAAACTTTGATAAAACCAATATTCTTACTTGGGTAATGAGTTATAATGTCTACTAATGAAGGGTTGTGAATTTCGTGAACCGGATTCAGCAGTTAGCAGAACGTGCCGAGTTAAAAACCATAAACAGCCCACACACACAAATCATACCATATCATAGACACACACACATCATACCATATCATATAGACACACACACATTATATCATATCATACACACACACATCATACCATATCATCATATCATACACACATCATACCATATTATACACACATACACACATCATATCATATCATACACACACAGCAAGCAAGCGACCAATCAGAGGTCGTTATTTTTATTTCAACAAGGCTTGACAATTTTCAATAGTGCAATAGTTCGTAGATTCAAACAACATTTTTCTATATTTGGGCAGATGCGTGTATAATTTTCCAATCGATTGCTGCAAGAACGAAGAAAATCGGTTGAAAACCAACCAAACTATAAGCATTTGAAAAGGGACAAATTTCGTCCCAGTTTTTCAGTTTGCATCACTGTGTGGTATGCTAAAGTAAAACGTAGTTCTACGTCAACAAATAAAACTATCAGTAGAACGAGAAAAAACGCCAATTTCCTAGAATTATTGAGGGGGCAAAATGATATGTTGCCCCTCGGAAAAAATATTTGGGGGGGAGGGGCGGTTGGCAAAAAGTGGCTTGCCCCCTGAAGATGGCGCCTACGCTGACTGTGATTCTGACAACTGAAGGGCTTGAAATTGATACAAACGCTTTTCAATTGAAAGTGGAGATTAGCACCATCACTCTCACATGACAATGACAATGAGCGCTGACGCAGACAAAAGGCTTCCATACAGTACTTCTCGCATCTATATAGGAAAGAGGGAGGAAATATTGATCAAAACTTGTGTAACGTATTTATTGGATGCTTTTGCCGTTCTAACTACGGCTTGCGGTATTAGAAAACTACCATCAGACGACGCGATACGGTGCCAAATTCAATTGAGACGCTTAAGGAAAGGAAAGAGTCTTTCTCTCCGTCACCCTCTCCGTCGATTGAAATAGTCATCAGTTTCATTTGAAATGATCCGAAAGAAGAAGAGGGAAAGAGAGAAAGAAGTGATTCGTTGACAGTAGCCGAAAGGAATCAAGTGAAAATGAAACTGTTCGAATCGAAATGACAGCGCGAGTATATCAGTTTCATTATTTTGTTTCCAAAATGCAGAGCCCAGGGCACGACTTCTATTCGCGTGCAATCAAAATTGCAATACTGCTACTGATTGGATATCATGAATATGATTACCATAAAAATCATAAACTACTCAAAAAGAATTTAACATTTTTGCAACGGTATAAGTTATTTTTAGTTATTTTATCTTGGATATTCACTAAATAATCATGATCGATATAATATCGAACGAGTAAGTTCCAAAAAATACTAATTTATTTATAGCCGGCGAGTGCTTATTATTTTTTTACTTAGATCTATTCAAAATCTTTTTTTTTACATTTCAACATTGTTAGATTTTTTTTTATTTTTAACTTTACAAATAAAATAACATACCTATACTAACTGTCTTTGTAATACAGTGAATGTAATTGTTGGCAAATGAAACAAAATTGTTAACCAAAAAACAAAATGAATCTTTTTGAACTTTAACTTCGGTATGATTGTTAAATGTTGTTTGCACAAAAATAAAACACTACAGACACAACATCACCAAGTGTAAAAGAAGTTATTTCGAGTGTAATAACCTATATTTCTGAAAAAATGAAGGGGAGGCGAGAATTAAAATACGTAAATCACTGAAAAAACGAACTTATTGTGTCTGTAATTACAGTAACTACAGTGTTTAGTCCCACGTCACCATTTCACACAACCCTAGGGCTGTATTCCTTGTAGTATTTATCATCACTCTCGATTTGTTTTTTTTTAATTTGAGCTTTCACGACTTAGCTTTTCAAAATAACAGAAGAGGTGTCGCCCAGAGCTACGACCGCAAGGTTGACTTTGAACTACATAAAGCTTTTTGTTACGTTTTTTCAATAACTTTTTGAATGGCAGACACTAAAATTACGATAGATGATCTTATATCAGTGTCCTTCTGACTTAGGAAAAAACTAAGACAGATTATTGAATTTGATTACCTTCGCATGAAAGGCAATTATAAAGGGTGATTTTTTGAGAATTTGGTTTTTCTTAAAAAAAAAACGCATAAAAATTACAAAACTGTATGAAATCTTTATTTGAGCCGATAAATTGGTTTATTTCATTTACTTTTTAAAGATAATTTCTTTCAAATGTTGGCCACGCCTTCGTTTTAAATGGTCCATACGAATAGGCCAATTTTGGGTCACTTTTTCGAGCATTTCGGCTGGTATCTCGCGAATAACGCGTGTAATGTTGTCTTCCAAGGCTGGAATTGTTGTTGGCTTATCCGCATAGACGAGAGACTCAACGTAGCCTCACAAAAAATAATCTAGCGGTGTTAAATCGCAAGATCTAGGCGGCCAATTGACCGGTCCATTTCATGAGATGAATAGCTCACCGAACTCAATCCGCAATATGTCCATTGATTCGTGCGATGTGTGGCACGTTGCTCCGTCTTGCTGAAACCACATGTCAACAAGACCCAGCTTTTCCATTTCCGGCAAAAAAAATCAGAAATCATCACGCGATAGCGAGCGCCATTGACCGTAACGTTGCGATTTTGATCATCTTTGAAGAAGTACGGACAATGATGCCTCCAGCGTGTAAACCGCACCAAACCGTGCGTTTTTCTGGGTGCATTGGCGATTCATGTATTGTCTCTGGTTGATCTTCGATCCAAATGTGGCAATTTTGCTTATTAACATACCCATTTAACCAAAAATGAGCTTCGTCACTGAAATGGTCGTAGTGCGCGAAAAACATTTTTCACAGAGGACGAATTTTGGTAATAAAATTCGATTATTTGTAAGCGTTGTTCAGTCGTAAGTCTGTTCATGGTAAAATGGCAAACCAAACTGAGTACATTAGACTTTGACAACTGTCAGAATTCCCGCGTGGACTGTCAAATCTGAATACACGAAAAACCAAATAGCAAAATAAATCACCCTTTATTAGCTTACTTGCCAAAAAATACTTACGAGTGGTCTCCCGGCTGTTAACCGGAACAATCGCCATGGCGGACGAAAACATGCGTGTAGGCATGGTGTTGAGTTCTTCCTTCGTTTTATATAAAAAATCCTTCTCAGAATTCACCACAAAATTGTTGGAGTAGATCAAACGCTTCAGGTTTTCCCCGACTTGAGCACCACATAGATATTCTGCCGCTTCATCTCCTCCAACGGTCGCTTCGAGTATTGGGTCGACGCTAGATCAAGCCAGAATACCGCGTCCTCGCCCTTATGGTATATCTTGTTGAATGACGCAACTTCCGACGAGCACTTTGTACTTTAAATTTCTCCGTTCACGGTTAGCCCTGAGCAAAAGAAGAGCGGTTTTGACATCCGCTTCTCGCTAATTGTCAGCCACAGCAGCACCTGTTTGGGAAACTTAGTGTGTAAGATGAACTTCAACTCGGAACTCACTTCCTTAAATAAGAAGTGCCCTGCCAGTCGTTGCCATCCAGGGTGTGACGGGACTGCCACTTCCTGACATGTATGTCCATATTCAACAGGTACTTTTTCACTCTTTGACCACTGTTTTTCCTCGGTCTTCCTTTTTAGCATTCTTTGAAGCTTTTTGTCGATCAGGTTCGTTGGCCGTCTGGAACCGAATTTTCTTTCGATGCTCTGATTGTTGTCTAGATGTGTAGATGCCGGAACGGACGTTCACAAAGTACCACATGATGTCCCTTGATTGAACGTGCAAACTTCTGAAGGGAGTAACGTTTGCTGTAAAACAATGGACTTTTTTCAGATGCTGGTGAAAAAAAAAAAACTAAGACAGATAATTGAGTTGGATAAATTTCCCATTAATAGTAATTATATTAACTTATTTGCAAAAAATTTTACGCCTTTGCGAGCGGCCTTCCGGCAGTTAACCAGAACATTCGCCATGGCGAATGAAAACATGCGTGTAGGCATGTTTTTAAGCTCTTTCTTCGTTTTTTTTATTAATTCCTCCTCCGTTTTCGAGACAAAATTGTTGGAATAGATCTTGCGCTTCAAGTTTGGTAGTGGGCCGACGCCAAATCTGACCAAAACACCGTGTTTAGCCCTTATGGTATTTCTTGATGAACGACGCAACTTCTGGCTGGCACTTTGTATTATAATGTCCCCGTTCACGGCCAGCCCGGAGTGAAAGAAGAGCAACTTTGACATCCCTTTCTCGCTGATTGTCAGCCACAGCCGCACCTTCTTGGGGAAATTGTTCTGTGAAATGAATTTCACCTCGGAGCTCACTTCCTTCGTGGGGGAGGTAGAAATACGAAAAGCCCTGCTAATCGTTGCCATCCAGGGTAATATAGGTCTCGTCGTCCATCACCACTGCACAGTGGGGCGACTCCATACAAATGCTGGCCAAGTAAAAAAATGTCTTCAAATCATGGAAAATACATGGTTTTTATATAATTTTGGGACGCTGAGTCCGAATTTGATGTTATTTTTGCATGAAAATGTGTATTTTTGACGCCAGGGGAATTTTCATATTTTTTATATATATTATATGAGGAAAATTTTACGTCGGTTTCAATTTTTTGGAGTACAAAATGCATGATTCTTGAAAGACTTTCATATGCCATAAAAAACCATAAAAATATTATTTAGTTATTAGGAAAATAAAAAAAAAATCAATTGAAAAATATGCTTCGTGATGAAAATTACGCTTGATTTGTTTTTTTCAAAGTGACTATATTAAATTGCGTCTTTTTATCGCATTCTTCTTTTTATTCACTTCCACCTTCATCTTCATTTTTGTGTTCATTTTTAATACAGTTTTAATATCTTCAAGGAGAATTTTCAATATGCAGTTCCTAACGTCAAAATAATAATTTACTATTTGTTCTGTAGAAATTAGCAGGCGATTTATTATGTCATGGTTTGTGTTTACACGATTGTTTTTACATGTGACTGGTATGATATAAACTTAAATTATGATTTTGGTACACAGTGTTGGTGATACGAAACATAAACAATGATTAGTTTTTAATACTGCGTTAAATATCGGAATATTGATGGGTTAAACTTGTTAATATGAAAACAGTGTGATTAATCATACCGAAACATGTTTGAAAACGCTGTTATTATCAGACTAATACGAGCCATTCGTTATTCTGTTGACTGTTTGCAGTGTGCAATTCAAATTTACATTTTTAAAATCCGATATGTGCCGAACACTTGTTGTTTCTCTTCGAAAGAAGGGTACTCTGCGCAACTCTGCGCTGGATCGCTCAGAGATGTCTGCGCTGGATGTCGCTCAGGGTCGTTGGCCGCCGTCTGGAACCGGGCTTTCTTTCGATACTCTGATGGTTGTCCAATAGTGTCAAGATGTTGTAGATGCCGAAACGGGCATAACCGGCGTCCACAAGGTGGCGCACGATGTTCGTTTTTGACGCGGCGGGCTACCGTTCTTTGAACGCGCACACTTCTGAACGGAGTAGCTTTACTTTTTCCGCCATCACAGTTGGAGTTTGACTGATAAAGCTGTCAATTTTTTTTTTTGCTAACTCATGGGTTACTATGATTGATGATGCATGAGTAGTTTCGTCAGTGCGGTTAAAGGTAAACCCATGAAAAATCGGCAATTTTCGTCCATGTTTTACCGCAAACGTTAGCTTCACTGTTTTCGCTATCACGATTAGAGTTCGACTTATAGAGCTGTCAAACTTTTTCTACTGTGTGACTGTTTATATTATTTCTGTTTAAGAATTGTGAGATCATCGTGCAAATAAAATAAAATTGACTTAATTTTCATTGAATTTCAAGAAAACTCAGGTGGGATCTAACGGCGAATGATAGGCTGAAGACAGTACAAAGCCGAAGAAGAAAACAAAGAAGCTTAGAATTGTCGTATGAAAATTGCTCGCCGGGTTCGTCGCTTTAACGTTATGTTTACGAGGAAACTCCTTTAAGTCTCTAAAAAAACCAGTAATGGCTAGGGACATCATAATTCACAAGGATTGTTGAATACCTATAATCTGTCATTTCACAGTGTAATCAAAAGTTGCCAAACCAGATTCTGTTAATACGAAAAAATTATACCTAAAATGATGAATTATTCCGACATAATTGACATAACTCGATCGCACTGCAGTGGTTACCTAGGTTACCGATTTAACGTTCATTCACGAGGCTAAGTCCATTCACGAAAGTGCTTAACAGTGTGATTAATATGGGGTAGAGTGGGGCGTCGTTATATGAAGAAAAAAAAAATGAAACCACAAAGCCAAAACCAAGTATTTTTTGTTCCAACTGGGGTCACAAACAATCCTAAATTTATCGGGAGTCGATTGGTTTTGTCTCCGCTTAGCGCATTGCATTTCAAATTTGATTGAATCAATTTTCAATTAGTTTGATTGTCGAATTCTAGTGAACACATAGGTGTAGCCAAGGAGGGTCAGGGAAGAGCGACGTCGAAATGTTCACCTCAAATTTCCTAAAACAAGCTTGAATTAGCAGAAATATATGAGATGAATTTCAACAATTCCTAAATTTCAACTGTATGTATTTTCATCTGTTTTCACTGCGTTGAAAAAAATCAAAAGTTGCAAAATCGGTTTCTGTTAATACGAAAAAAATCATACTGAAAATGTTGAATTATTTCGACATAATTCACATAAATTTACAGCACTGTAGTGGTTACCTAGGTTACCAATTTTGCAAGTTTTGGGATAGATATGGAAGCGTTGTGAAAAATGGTTTGTTTTACAAAATTCAGGATAAATCTAGCTAATTTTACTGAATATACAATGCTAAACGATTCCAGAAGAGCACGTAAGCATATTTAGTTTATTTGCTCAATGATTTCGTGAAAATTTGGTGTTTAAACCGTGCATTCTTCGTGAATATTGGCTTAATGAGATGAATAATGGAGCAGTTCCCCTATGACTTTTCCGTAGATATTTGAAAAAATTTCCTAGTTCTAGGAATTCGTTCTAATAAAAAAAAATATTTCTGTTTTTTTTTAAATACCAATTTGAATTTAGCTTTTAGAGTTTTGATGGGCTTGACCCTTAAGTGGTTAGTTCTGGCTACGCCTACGGGCGAACATCAAACTAATGCATATCTGTAGCGTATCATAATAGATCAATCTTCCTGGTTACTGTGTTAGGCCCATATAGAAAAGAAACTGTAGTGGATGCAAGTTGCAATTTGATAAAAAAAAAAACCGATCCTCATTTGAGCTACATTCCCGACGTTGGAAACGGGTTTCTATTGTCGTACTTGAAAAAGTTCCCAGCTAAACATGAAAAAAATATCGGCGAATGAACATTCATAGAAATAAAAGTTTGTAAGTGGCACCACCTTTTTTACAACTTATGCCATTTTACCAGTTTCGCAAAAGGAGCGTCCATTTTCCGACGATTTCCAGCTTCCAGTGATTCGAGAAATGAAAACTCGTTTGCCCTGGATATCCCGGGATCTCGAGAAGTGAGAGGGTAATTACAAAAAAAGTAAAAAACGGCAAACTTGAACTTTATTTTTGGCTGGTAGGTTTCCATAAAATACGATTTCAAGACTACAAAAATGTTTAAACTCTCTATAGTTAGAGATGAGCCAGAATAAAAAAAACCGCTCACTGTCTGTAGAGCTCGGTTCCATAAACATTGGGTTCTGTAACAATTTTTGGAGATTGTTAGTCAACTGACTCTGAGCTTATCCTTGTGTGTTGATGTTTCTGTCAAACTCGAACCTTCCTCACCTTGTTGGTCAACTATAACCATTTGAAGAATCCAATCAGCTTTTTCAAATATTTTACTGCCTACTCCTTGGAGCAGATCGCTAGACGCCTAATGTTGGTTCCGCAAAAATTTCATCAAGGAATTTCCCGGGAAATCCCATCCAGAAACTTCCCTGAAGGACGCTCTATTCGTAAAATGCAGATATTATTCCATATGTTATACGAATGCATGAAAAATAAACCTCATTTCGTATGAGCAGCCAGTAAAAATAGACTGGCGAAATTCTCAGCCACACAACAAAATAACTCGTTGTATCGTGTTGCGACTTAGAAGGAAGTCAACCAAATTGGGTTGTTTAGCTATATCAGTTTTTAGATCATCTGAAAGATCTGTCCTTCGCTTTGCAAATCACGGTTTAAAACTGCTCGAAATCTGCTCGAAATCGCTACAATGACAGTTCGCTCATATACCAACTGTCATTGTAGCGATTTAGAGCGAATTTTTATTCTAAATTAAAAAAATCGAAGGATAATGATAATAAATTACACTCTTTCAGATAATATTTAAAAATCGGAAATCCGTGAACAGCTAAACAACCCAATTCTTTTCGTATCGGATGAAAGCAGATAGCAAACATTGTACCGCAGGATTGGAGGCAAGTGAAGGTGATCGCCATCCAAAAACCAGGGAAACCAGCTTCTGATCACAACTCTTATAGGCCGATTGCAATGCTATCCTGTATCCGGAAATTGATGGAAAAAATGATACTCCGTCGTTTAGACCATTGGGTCGAATCAAATGGCCTACTATCGGATACTCAATTTGGCTTCCGCCGTGCCAAAGGGACGAATGATTGTCTTGCGCTGCTTTCAACAGATATTCAGCTGGCGTATGCTTGCAAAGAACAAATGGCGTCTGCGTTCTTGGACATTAAGGGGGCTTTTGATTCCGTTTCTATTAACAGTCTTTCGGGCAAACTTCACCGACAAGGATTTTCTCCAATTTTGAACAATTTTTTGCACAATTTGTTGTCCGAAAAGCACATGCATTTTACGCACGGCGATTTGGCAACTTTTCGCATTAGCTACATAGGTCTTCCCCAGGGCTCATGTTTGAGCCCCCTTCTTTACAACTTTTATGTAAATGACATCGACGAATGTCTGGCAAATTCATGCACGATAAGACAACTTGCAGACGACAGTGTAATCTCTGTTACAGGAGCCAAAGCTGCCGATTTGCAAGGACCATTGCAAGATACCTTGGACAATTTGTCTGCTTGGGCTTTACAGCTAGGTATCGAATTCTCTCCGGAGAAGACTGAGATAGTAGTTTTTTCTAGGAAGCATGAACCTGCTCAGCTTCAAACACAATTAATGGGTAAAACGATTTCTCAGGTTTTGGTACACAAATATCTTGGTATCTGGTTCGACTCTAAAGGCACCTGGGGTTGTCACGTGAGGTATCTGATGAAAAAATGTCAACAAAGAGTGAATTTTCTTCGTACAATAACCGGACAATGGTGGGGAGCCCATCCAGGAGACCTTATAAGGCTTTACCAAACAACGATATTGTCTGTTATTGAATACGGGTGTTTCTGCTTCCGCTCCGCAGCAAACACACAACTGATCAAACTGGAGCGAATACAATATCGTTGTTTGCGTATCGCCTTAGGTTGCATGCAATCGACCCATACGATGAGTTTGGAGGTCTTAGCTGGAGTACTACCATTGAAAAACCGCTTTTGGAGCCTGTCTTCTCGTATTCTTATCAAATGTGAGGTCTTGAACCGTCCCGTGATTGAAAATTTTGAAAGGTTAATCGAACTTAATTCTCAAACCCATTTTATGACATTGTATTTCAATCACATGTCCCAAAATATTAACCCTTCTTCGAATATTCCAAATTGTGTCGACTTATCAAATACTTCTGATTCTACTGTGTTTTTCGATACATCCATGATAGAAAAAACTCGTGGAATCCCGGATCATTTACGCGTGCAGCAGATCCCCAAAACTTTTTCCAATAAATATCGAAACATCAACTGCAACAATATGTTCTACACTGACGGATCACTTCTTGATGGGTCCACTGGCTTCGGTATTTTCAATAACAATTTAACCGTCTCCCATAAGCTCGATAATCCTGCTTCTGTTTACGTCACAGAATTGGCTGCAATTAAGTACACCCTAGGGATTATCGAAAAAATGCCCACGAACCATTATTTCATCTTTACGGACAGTCTCAGTTCCATTGAGGCTCTCCGATCGATGAAAGATGTTAAGCACTCTCCGTATTTCCTGGGGAAAATACGGGAACATCTGATTGCTTTATCCGAAAAATCGTTTTAGATTACCTTAGCGTGGGTCCCTTCTCACTGCTCGATACCGGGCAATGAGAAAGCGGACTCTTTGGCTAAGGTGGGCGCAACAAATGGTGATATTTATGAAAGACCAATTGCTTTTAATGAATTTTTCGCACTTGTACGTCAGAATACGATCATCAGTTGGCAAAATGCTTGGACCAGAGGAAAATTGGGAAGGTGGTTACATTCCATAATCCCCAAGGTGTCGACGAACCCGTGGTTCAAGGGGTTGGATGTAGGTCGGGATTTCATTTGCGTGATGTCCCGGCTTACGTCCAATCACTATAGATTTGACGCGCATCTCCGTCATGTTGGGCTCGGGGATAGTGGTATCTGTGCCTGTGGTGAGGGTTATCACGACATAGAGCATGTGGTTTGGTCATGCCCTGTACACCGTGACGCCAGGTCTAAATTAATAGCTTCCCTGCAGGCCGAAAGTAGGCAGCCGGCTGTTCCTGTTCGTGATGTCTTGGCGAGCCGTGACCTATCCTACATGTCCCTTATATACGTTTTCCTGAAATCCATCCACACCCCAGTTTAATCCTATTCCCTTCCGCCTACATCCAACCAAACGACAAGAACACGTTAAGACCCCGGATCCGGAAACAGCAACTAGACCCGCACGATACTCTCAGGTCCCGAGGGAGACAACCCAATATGCCAGTCCGTAATATCTTGGCCCAGCAGCGGAACATATTCAATATGCTGCTTACCTATGGCGATGGAAAACCATCAAACAACAAAAACAATGCAAAACATTCTAGCTTTAAGTTAGATTTAGTTTCAGCTCGTAGTCGGCAGCGAGGATAAAAAATTTGCTTTTAGTTATTAAGATACTTTAGAAAGTAAGCTACCAGATATAATTGGCGCCGTTAAACATTGAATTGTATTTGTGCCGTGTCAAATAAACTATAGATGAAAGCAGATAGCATAAGATGCAGCGTACTCTAAGCTACGCAACAGTTTACTATACTGCTGAGTGTTGCATATTGCTGTTCCTCAGAATTTGGCAAAATTTGTTATAGTTTTCGTCAGGTTATCCAGTGTGTTTTTTATCTGTTATACCGTTCTAAAAACGAATTATTAATTTTTTTCTGTGCCTTCAATGATATTCAACAAAAATCATGCTTTCAGTTTTATTTACAGTCTATGCTTTTTGTACAACAATAATCATGACAAAAGTGCAATTAATCAAATGTCCAAACCTGAATAGAAAAAATACTCATATCAAAGAATAAAATTTTAGTAACATCTAATATCTTACGGGTGAAGTTAGTCAATTAAAGTTCCCTGCCGAATTATTTTTCCTGTTCTCTTCGAAATGCAGTGCCAAAGTTTTGGCCTTGCATACGTATTGAGCAACAAAATTTGTAGAAATGGTTTATGAGTGGATCAAAAGCAATTTGCCGAATTTAAGGTGTAATAAACATCATGCCGTAAAATAACAGACACATAAAAATAAATGTATAATTGAAAACATATTCTTCGTGCTGCCCTTTGTGAATTTCAGAACGATTTGGTGCGACAATGAACGTATTCTACTATAAGCAAACCGAAACGAGTTGTAATTTTGTTCTCTGATATCGGTGGATTTTTTTCCGTATGCTGGAAAGCTTATGAAGCCGTGTAATCTATAAACTTCACTGTGTGTAATAAAATGAGTTCGCCTCCGGCTGATCGCAGGTTAGCGCGGTTCGACCTGTTCCGAAGATGTGTACGGAGGGAGCAAAACGAAGGCAAAAGGGTAAAAGTAGAAGAAAGAAAAAAAACGCGGCTGAAAAAGGCAGTGAAAAAAACCTGCAACCACCAGTAAAAACAGAAGAAGCAGAAACACGAAAATCAATTTAGAGTCACCGAAAATTGAGATTAAAAATGTGCCATGTAGCAATGAAGTGAAAATCTTTATGCCGGTTGAAGGAAGTGAGAAAAGACGGAATGAACTGTGGCAAATTTCAGTTCAGCATTTAACCAGCTTGTTTTAGTCAAGCAGATTAGTGAATTTTTCTGTCACTATTTGCCACAAGTCCGACTTCATTTTTCAAGTGTTATCCAATAACGAGAAGCACAGCAAGACGTAAATATTCTGCCTATTGGAAAATATGATACAAGATAAAAAATAATAAATAACATACATCAAGCTGTATCCGGTTTCAAAAAACTGACATTTAAAAATTGCTCATTCTTCTGCGCTGCTTCTCATTCTCGTTCGAGCCCGAACTTGGCGCAAACACCGGCGAAAGAGACAGCAAGAAGCAGCATAAAATAATAAGATCCTCTGCTCTTCCTGCGGGCTCCTCGCTTATCGAACCGACAATAAATGTGTGCAGCACTGGATCCCGCAAGGATCCCCTTCATGAGCGGTTACCTCCCGTACTGCCGCACAGCATATCTTTACCGCGGTTCCCCACACGGATCCGTGACGGGTAAGAGTTGAAGACGAAAAGAAAAACAAAACCTGAAGCCAAGATGCTGAGATCGCGAAAGAGCACGAAATTTTAAATTATATTAGTTTAATAATATTGATTCAAAAATGGCGTGGCGAAATGCGGAAGAAGAATCGGCAAGAAGCAAAGCGCGGAGAATATAATGATCAGAACACGATCGTGCCTTGGCTTCCTCGTGGCCTATCCTACGGTCCGGACGAACAACGGCGACGACGGTGCGGAAATGGAATGATTCGGTGGTAAAAAAAAAGTTATGCGTTCCTAATGCAATTGTTTATGAGTAATTTTGGGCAGAAGATTTTACGGTGCCAAAATTAGAGGGTTTCAAACGCGAGTTCATTTGTTGTGTTGCTCGTCCGAGCAATTAAAGTAGTGCCAGTTAAGTAAAAACTATGTATAAACACTAAAATTTCTACAGATAATATGTGAAATTTAACTTGGGCATTTTTTTATGATAGTTTTGCAAAAAAATCAAAATTCTAATATTAATATTACATTTCTGTTCATGCAATCCGTGCATGAGATGAGAGGAGAAATAAGACGCCTATTCGATCTATCGAATCTGGTTTTATTTAACATCGTTTATGTGTCAATTATAGTTTGGTAAGATGTTTACAGCGTAAATGAAAACATATATCACAGTCAGCCAAATATTAAAAAATACGGTAGGGGTTTGAAAAAATGGTTGAATCTTAAAGCATATCATTTCGATGCTTATAAATCATATTTTTGCAATAGCTTAGCTTATTTCTGACTGTACATATCAATGGTTGCTACTCCGTGATGGGTCCGAGCCACTCAAGATGCACAATGAATTAACTGAAAGAAAGACTGGGAGTGGTCCTCACAGTCAGGTGGGGATATCGTCAGTTTCGTACAACACCGGCACAACTCGAAAGTTTTTCATTTTACAGTCAAATGATGCCAAATATGATTAAATTTTATTCCACAAAGACTCGTTTCAAAATTTACAAAAAATCCTGAGTTTTAAGCTGATGCGTCTTTGGATTTTAAATCAAAAACATTCTCTAAAGATAGTAAAAAAGAGATCTGAACTTGCTCATGGTTAATTTTAAACTCCAACTTTTCAATCCCGTTTTTGTTGGAGCCAGGCATTGAACTCGGGATTTTATTTATTGCCGCAGCATATTTACCATTTCAATGCACACGCGAGCACAAAAATTATTTTAAAGGTGATTTGCAAAAACTCACCAGAAATCGTTCGAAATCTTTTATAATCGGCGATACGCTAAACATCGTTCATGGAATAATTCTCAAGTAATTCCAATGGCAAAATTTTATTCAATGATTGTTTTTCAGGATACTATTCTATTTTGTCTCCGAATAGCCCTACATGCTTTTCTTCTGTAAGAAACCCTTCAACAATTGGTTTGGGCTAACAGATCAAAGTCATGTATGTAGTGATTTGATCACACATGCTGACTCTGATTCTGACCATCTTCCAATAACTTTTTCTTTATCACATGAATCTGTTTTAAACCCTATGAGCTCTGTTTTTAATTATAACAAGGCTAATTGGGAAACATTCAAAACTCATATTGAGAGAAATTCCAATAATGAGCTTGATTTGCAAAACGAAGTGAATATTGATTCCGCTTTGGAAGCATTAAAATGTGCAATCGTTGATGCCAGGAATAATTCTGTTCCAAAGGCTCAAATGAAATTTGATTCACCAATAATTGACGAAAATCTTCAACTTCTAATTCGTTTGAAAAATGTCCGCAGACGTCAATATCAACGTTCTCGTGACCCTGTTTTTAAAACTATTTATAAAGATTTACAGAAAGAGATTAAGCATAGATTCACTCTTCTGAGAAATCAAAATTTTGAGACCAAAGTTGAAAAATTGAAACCATATTCAAAACCCGTTTGGAAGCTGTCAAAGATTCTTAAGAAACCTTCAAAGCCTATTCCAGTTTTAAAAGATGGTGAACGTTTTCTTGTATCCAATGAACAAAAGGCTCAAAGACTTGCTCAGCAGTTTGAGAGTGTTCATAACTCAAATTTGAATTTTGTGAGTCCAATTGAAAATGAAGTCACACGTCAATTTGATTTAATTTCTTCCCAGAATTTTTTATCTGCAGAAATAATTGAAACTAACTTGAATGAGATTAAATCAATTATTGAAAATTTCAAAAATATGAAAGCACCTGGTGACGATGGAATCTTTGATATACTAATCAAACATCTCCCTGAGAGCACAATGGAATTTTTAGTGAAAATTTTCAATTGCTGCTTCAAAATTGCATATTTTCCCAAATTATGGAAACATTCAAAAATTACTCCAATTTTAAAGCCGGATAAGAATCCAGCTGAAGTTTCAAGTTACCGACCAATCAGTTTGCTTTCTTCAATAAGTAAACTGTTTGAGAGAATTATTCTTAACAGAATGATGTCACACATCAACGAAAATTCAATTTTTGCAAATGAACAGTTTGGATTTCGCCATGGGCATTCCACAACTCATCAATTGCTCAGAGTTACTAATATGATACGAGCTAACAAATCTGAAGGTTATTCCACTGGAGCTGCTCTTTTAGACATAGAAAAAGCATTCGACAGTGTTTGGCATAAAGGTTTGATTGCGAAAATGCAAACTTTTCATTTTCCAATTTTCCTAATCAAAATTTTAAAAAATTATCTTACTGATCGAACTCTGCAGGTTGTCTATCAGAATTCAAAATCTGATGGATTTCCTGTCAGAGCAGGTGTGCCTCAAGGTTCTGTCTTAGGCCCAGTCCTGTACAACATATTCACTTCAGATCTTCCTGACTTGCCTCCAGGATGCACAAAGTCATCGTTCTGCGATGACACAAGCATTTCCGTAAAAGGAAAAAGCCTTCGTGTCATATGCAGTCGATTGCAGAAAAGTTTAGATATTTTTTCTTCCTACTTGCAAAAGTGGAAAATCTCTCCCAATGCTTCTAAAACTCAAATGATAATTTTTCCGCATAAGCCTAGGGCTTCTTTCCTCAAGCCAAACAATAATCACGTTGTCAAGATGAATGGGGTTATTTTAAGTTGGTCCGACAAGGTTAACCCGTAAAGACCCGGGACGAAACTTATTTTTTGAAAATTCTCGTTCTCAGCACTGGAACGTCCGATTTGGGAAAAGTTGGACTTTTATTCAAGGGGAATAGTTGCTCTAAGTTTTGGTAAAGATGTCACCCCTCTTGACCCCTCCCCGTTTTCGTGAGACGCAAATATCCCAAGTAACCAGAAGTTCCGATAAAAGTAGAATTCATAGACTAATCAGCCAATCTAACGATCATGAATAGAATTCTATTCAGCTCAATTTTTAAGTAACTAACCGTGCTTTCAAGTTCGCATTTCTTGAATAAACTTCGAGTAGCATGCAAAGCAGCTTCTAAACCGACCTAGAAAGTTCACATAAAGTTCGGTTAGGTCACTGAACAGACCGTTATTCAGCTTGGAAAGAAAACTTCGAAATACTTAAAATAAAAATCAATTTGCAATTTTTCAATTTCCTCACTCATCATTCGTGTTGCTTCAATCCCATGATAATCATTTACTGAAGAAATTTAGATCAGAAGAATAATGTCTGGCTTCATTTATTATTAAATTTCATAATTTCTTTTGCAACTCACTACACGAGCTTCGAACTCGAGTCCTCCCTCTTTGAAGCCTAGATTCATACCACTGCTCCGTTCCCGCTATATGATATCAGCATCGATTTTACTCGATGTGCTGATTTCTCTTCATTACCTACACGTTCATAGCTAGAAACATACCGGATCTCTCTTTCAGCTTGAAAGTTCAGATGAAGTACAAGCGGAACCTCATGCGAACTAGGAAGTTCAGAAAAGGCTGACGCGGAACTTTTTCTGAACTTTCATGTTCAGAAAAAGTACACGCAGAGCGCAATGTGAACGTAAGTTTGACAGTTCTCTAGTTTGTTTTGATTTTGCTGCAGTTCGTTGGTAATGTAATTGAAAAAGGTTGTGTACGCAATATTTTCCTTCCAAACGTTTATTAAAAATTTATTCTGGTAAGCAGTATACACAAAATATGATAAATATTCAAAATCGATAAAAACTTTTTCGGTCAACAGATATGCTGTGTGCCGCAGTCGAAACGACCAACGAGAAATGGATTCGGACCTCCAAAACCAGCAACATCATGCAGTGGCCTCACATAAAAACAGGCAAGATTTGGGCAAATTGCTCAGGGATGAAAGAAAGCATCACGCGCAAACAAGTGTCTAATGGGAATTCACATCTTACATCCGGTTTATTTTTTCTTTTGCCCTGCAAACTCCTGGGTACCTGAATTCATTTTTGATTTCCTGTAAGGTAACAAAAGAATGTGTTTAGATAGTGAAAGCCTTTAAGCACTCTAATATTACCTATTGGAATCATAGCTTTGTTTTCTTTTTGCAATAAATTTAGATAATTAAGTTCCGTTGACAATAAAATAAACCATATTTCTTCATTGTTTTTGAAAAACTTATTTTCTATCACTAATCCTGAAGCAAACTTCATTTTCGCCAAAATAGAGTAAAGCATCAGTCAGAACTTAACATGAACTTTGAAGTGGAAATGAAGTACGACATAGACTTCTCCTGAACTTTCGTGCTTAATTTCCGGCGGCTTTGAGGTTCACGTGTGAACTTTATGTGAATTTCAAGGTTCCAATGAAGGGAGTAAGCAGCTTCTTTCTGAACCTTCGTGCTGAGTAGAAGTACGCATAAAATGCTAAACGAACTTCAATTCTAAGGGTTTTGAAGTTCACGTGTAAACTTTATGTGAACTCTAAGGTTCCAAAGAAGAGTAGTAGGCAGCTTCTACTGAATTTTCGTGCTGATTAGAAGTACGGATAAAATGTTAACCGAACTTTAATTTCCGGGTGTTTTGAAGTTCACGTGTGTACTTTATGTGAACTTTAAGGTTCCAATGAAGGGGAACAAGCAGCTTCTCATGAACTTTCATGGTGCTTTATTTAGAATGGAGTTCGGTTTGTGAGTAATGTGTCTTGTTGTTCAGCAAGAAAGTTCCGCGGAACCAAATCCGAACCTTATGTGAACTTCTAAGTTCATTTGTTAAGTGAAATTCGAACTTCTGGTTGCTTGGGATGTCTGTGTTCTCTTCTAATTTTTCAAACAAATTGAGCAAACACTGGGAATTTTCATACGTATCAATTGCTCCATGTATCAAATCATGTCAGGTGGATGATATATGGTATGTAAGGGTAAATTTTGGAGTTTCTAAATTATTTCAGTACACAATAACAAAACTAAAAATAACATCAAAATTCAAATAAAAAAATCGTTCTTCAAATTTTAAGCTCTACATTTTTGAAATAAGGTCTCCTGAATCAATATGCGATGAAATATTCATTTTAGCATGCAAATATTTTGAGAAAAACGAGTCTAAATTCACTAAAGTACGTATTTTCACGGAAACCTGATTTTCTCAGTCTCCCACAGTAGGTTTCAACTTAGCACTTCAATTTTCAAGTTCTGTGTTTCTAAAGTAACGTCTTCTGAATCCAAAGATGCTGAAAGATTTATTCTAGCATGCACAGATTTAGAGAAAAACGAGTTTGAATTCACTAAAGTACGAGTTCTTATGAAAACTTGATTTTCTCTAAATCTGTGCAAGTACTTGGGACTAATTTATGATGAAAAACTCATTTTTAAAGAGCACATTGAGAGTATACAAGCCAAGTGCATCAAATATACGAGATATTTATATCCTCTCATTAACAGGAATTCTAAGCTTTGTTTAAAGAACAAACTTTTGATTCACAAACAAATTTTTAGACCAGCAATGCTTTATGCTGGTCGAGTTGCTGTTCAACAAGGAAGAAAACGCTCCTAAGGATTCAGAATAAAATTCTGAAAATGATTTTGAAGCGTCCTCCTTGGTTTGGTACACTCGAATTACATAGACTTACTGGTGTTGAACCATTAGAAGCTATGTCAAATAAAATTATTAACAATTTTCGACAAAAATCGTTGCAATCCTCAATTGCTACGACAAGCTCTCTTTATAGCCAATAAGTTAGCAATTAAGTTAGTTGTAAGTTTACTTCCCCTTTTCTGACAAGTAGGCTTAAATCCCTACGAATGATAGGTCCTAATTGCGAAACCAAACAAATCCTAACAATTAAAATTACAAATTACTAACAATGTTGAGAAGTCACCATTTGTGATTGGACACATACTCATTATTTACTAATATTTATCATAAATACTTAAGCTACTAACAAATCCCTCTCATAAAAAAAAAAAAAAAAAAACAAAAACAGCAAATTTCGAGAATGAAATGTTACTTAGCTTCCTCAAAATGTCCTAGTCACTCCTTTTTCCACTGTTCCGGTAACCAGCAACTATGTAACTTTGAAACTCACTGAATATACTAATTTTATTTGAGGGAAAACAGTATAAATTAGTTAATCTCCACGTAGAGATAAACGCACGCACAACACTCAGCGGGCCTTGTTGTCAGCCTTCTGCTTGTAAATCATATTTTTGCAATAGAACAAAAACACACACCAAGCCATTCACGACTAAAAATATCAAAATCTGAGACAGTTATTAACTTCGAGTATTCTCTAACTCTCTAAGGATAATTGCACTTTGTCTTTATTTACTTTATCGAAAATCAAAATCTGAAAAATGATAAATAATATTGAAATAGTATGTCCATATAAACTTAAATAGTTTAACAAAAAATAACAAGAATAACAAAAGGAATTAAAGGATATCAAAGGCTGATAATTTTCTGGTACATATAAGAAATAAAGTTTACATTCGGATTATTAGTTTTTGATTTACCAACTTAAACAACGCACTTTTTAAGTAGAGCGGTCACGCATAATGCTCCGGTGCAAACGCGTTTTCGGCCCGGGTGAGCTTTGCTCATCTAAGGATTTTCGGTGTGTTGTGACTTCCGAGGTGTACCAAATCATTTATTTGAAGACTAGCCGTGCACGTTGCGATTCAGAGTAGATTTCGTTCGTTCGATAAATATCGTAATAAATTAATCATTCGCGACAAAAAAAAACTTAAAATAATCGCGACAAAATATCGTTATTATTCGCAATAAATATCGGGATTATATCGTTTGGTGTGATACAAATTGTTAAGATTTGTAGGTTGCCGAACATAGCTAGCAACTTCGATTCTCCTGTATGCAGCGATCGTGGCGCGGTTTCATTTATATCGTCTCCTGGTGGCCGGTTGCCCAGAGACCGAGAAGTAACCATATCGGGTGCGAATTTGTGTAGAAAAGATCGCACCATCAACCTCGATGGATCCAGATCAATTCCTTTTCACTAACACTAATTCCTTCCTTTGATACTTGTGGAGGATCCAGAGGATTCCTCGGTCTCTAGTAGCAACAAGTATTGAACTAACACTCCCGATATCCCTTCCTCTATTGATCTGCATTGGGCGTGGCCAGCACGTTATTGACCAGTGAAAAAAAATCACAGGAAGGTTGTGTGCAAAGCCACGATCGCAAGGTTGAAGTAGAATACTTTTACAAGAAAGATAACCCGGCTGCTTGCGTGTCAGTCATTTTTTCTAGCAAATAAATGTTGACCGCTCATTGGCAGTATTGAAAATTCTGTGCAAATGAAGTTGAAGTACTACTCAATTTCAGTTTGCACATATAAATACGACCTCACTGAACAGGAAAAGAACAAACTCTTTGCGGCGCAAACAAGTTTCAACAGTCAGAGTATATGTACATGTGAATTCAAATTAAGATAATTAACTTTTGGTTAAACCTCAGAACGAGAAAATATTAAATCTTAAATTCATTTGTTTGGCTGTCCTAAAAATGATAGTTTGTTGTTGAATTTAAAATCGGATATGACGCTGATTGCATCTCTGCGTTACGCCGATTGCGGGAGTTATGGTGAACTTGCGTATGACGAAGGCATCGTATTACCTGTTTTATTGAATGGGAGAAAGAGGAATATTGTAAAATTTAGTAAACATTTAACTCAAACAATATTACAAAATCGTAGTCAGGCACTCTGACAACAAAGTTGAACGCTGTTTTCACACTGAAAATCAGACAGCCAGCAGAAGTTTTATTGCCAAACCCAGAATGCCGAACAGCCGTAAAGAGAGTTGTTTATTTACCTACGGCAAGTTTCTCGCCCCATCGCTCGCGTTCGCGTTCACCATGGCAGAGGCCTAACTGTCCTTGTGAACGCGTTCTAACAGGGCAGTTTGTTATTCAATGTCGGTTATGCTGATCGCAGCCTTTGCGCTGCCCCTACAGTGGGGGGTTTACTAAATAAAGTGAAAATTAGACAACTACAACAGAATTTGATTGCATCCCGCACAGAATGTCTGCTTGTGTTGATGCCAGAAAATTATTAACCTTCAATTATTTTTTTATTTGACTTGAAAAAAGCATGTTGCGGTTCGAAATCGGTTGCTAATTACAACCTTTGAGCTGCCCTAACATTGGGGGAATTAAGATACACGGACAACATGCACTGTAGAAGCTATTTCACATTCAGTAAATTAGACGGGTGCGACAAATTTAAATTGCTAGGATGCAACACAGAATGCTTGCTTGCGTTGACAAAAATTATTAACTTTCAATGACTTTTTTATTTGCCTTGAAAAAGGCATTTTGATTTCCGAAATTGGATTTCCTGATGGCAATCTTCATACTGCCCCAACACGGGGGGAATAATGGCTGTCTGGCGACACACGCTGAGAAAAACCGCGCTGCTCCTGAGACGTGGTGACCAACCACAGGGCTAGTGCTGCTGCTAAGGAAGGACGACTGCTGTTGTCGCTGTCTAGAACTATTATTAGCGGCTCCGGCTGAAACAGGCTCTTATGTAGGCCAAATAGCATGTTTCCAATTGCAAGGTATATGATCCTGTCGACCGTGCTTGGGAAGCAAGCATATAACGACCAATCAGAGGTCGAATTTTTCGTTTTGACAAGGCTTGACTATTTACGATAGTACAATAGTGTGAATAATAAAATTACAATTATCTTATTTTGGGAAGAATCTTAGAAGATTTTCCAATCTATTGCTGCAAGAACGAAGGAAATCCATCGAATACTTACCGATTTATTAGCATTTGAAATTGGACATATTTTCCACTTTTTTCGGTTTTAGATTTTCATTTCACATCCCTATGTAGCTGAACTTCCTGAGAGAAGTATTCTACTTCAAAAAAGATCACCAGGAATTGTACACTGAAAATGGTTTGCTACTCATAGGCACCATTTTGACGGTTTTTTGTACAATTTCAGCTGATTCTGGTCAATCGCGGGCAACACACGGGCGATCAAATATGCTATGCTATGCTACCAACTTAAACAATGCACTTTTTGTCACAAAGCTTTGTTTTAAAAAATTTTAGTACGAATAAAGCTTTCCATTTTCATTTATTTTCCAGGAGTCGGGAAATGCCAGTCATATGAAATTTTATACCTAATCAGATTTTTTTCAAACAATTCAAAACTACTACGCCGCTCGCTTGCTCGCTCAATTCAAATTCGCAAAGAACGCCAAGAAGAAAGAAAATAAAAAAAACCGTCACTTGGCAACAGGCTATACCGAAAAGGATATTTTTTGCCACAGTCACCTTTCGGGTGGTGTGCGAAAGTGGATACCACGCAGCTTCTGAGGGAGAGAAGCGGTA
The DNA here is from genome assembly GCF_029784165.1 of Wyeomyia smithii. Classification (NCBI taxonomy): domain Eukaryota; kingdom Metazoa; phylum Arthropoda; class Insecta; order Diptera; family Culicidae; genus Wyeomyia; species Wyeomyia smithii. The sequence continues at coordinate 31,389,313 of NC_073695.1, read as the reverse complement.
GAGATGCAGGAAGAACGAATTCGCTCGAAGCGCAGAGTTGTGCGAGTGAAAAACAAAGAAGAGAAAGCAACCCACAAGGAGGGAGCAGCGAAAAATCCCGCATTAATACTGGTTCGGTTCGTGATACGATACCCGGCCTGTTTATGGCGTCTCCATATACTAGGCTCCAGTACCAGGGCAGGGCGAGGAAGCAACGAAGGTGATTAATTTGGACGGAGAAGAATATTAATATTTACGAATTGGTGGTGTTTTACTCTCTCATGATTGAATTACAGCTCTGCAGAAATTTGCGAGGGTAATAAAGCTTTATTTAAGCGTTCTGGAGATTTAAACGGCTAAGCCACGAACCGTTCGAATCGATCTTGACCATAATTTCAATCCAAGGTATGAAATTCGAAATAAAAGTCGCCTATTTAAAGTTATTATATTATTATCCTCCTGGTGTCCGATCGGTAGTATCACCAGTCGTAAAGAAGTCAACACTCCCAGAAGGCACACAGCGTAATTCAGTAAGCAGCTCTTCAGTGGGCCTTGAACTTTTCTTTATTGACTTGTTTCGCCATTCACGTGTCCGTAAGTTATGATTTTCTCTAGGCAATTTGAATTTCTAATGAGAACGACATAGACAACGACCAAAATCTGTCTCGCTATTCGATTGGAGCACATTTTTGCCTCTCTCCTAGAAAGGTATAGCAATCACTGGAAAAACCAAAGGTATAAAAGTGGTCCCAATGGCCGAATGTCATATACCACTCGACCCCTTTCGACGAACTGAGCATTTTCTGTATGTATGTATGTATGTGTGTATGTGTGTGTGTGTATGTATGTGCAACTTTTTTTTCTCACTCATTTTTCTCAGAGATGGCTGGACCGATTTTCATAAAATTAATTGCAAATGAAAGGTCTAGTTGCGCCATAGGTTGCTATTGAATTTCATTGTAATCGGATTTTTAGTTTAGAGGTTATGTATCAAAATGTAAAAATCACGAAACATCAATATCTCAGAAACCACACAACCGATTTTAATAAAACTTTCAAATGATCGGGCTGTCTACAGAACCCGTAACTTTTGAATTTCGTAATGATTGAACATATGGTTCAAAAGTTATGTAAAGAAAAGTTATCCTGAGGTTGTTCAAACTCACTCATTTTTCTCAGAGATGGCTGAACCGATTTTCACAAAATTAGTGTCAAATGAAAGGTCTAGTTGCCCCATAGGTTGCTATTGAATTTCATTGCAATCGGATTGTAACTTTGTCCGTTGTTAATAAAAATGTGAAATCACATAATAAAAGTAAACATATTGACTTCCTCCTAACGATCACTGGCTATTTGAAAGGTAGAAAAGTGATCCAAATGGCCGAATGTCATATACTACTCGACTCAGTTAGACGAATAGAGCATTTTCTGCATATAAGCATGTATAGGTGTATATGTTTGTGTGTGGGTGTGTACGTGTGTATGTGCAACTTTTTTCGCACTCACTATTCTCAGAGATGGTCTGACCGAACAGATTTCAATGAAATTAATTGCAAATTAAAGGTCTAGTTGCTCTATAAGACCCTATTGAATTTTATTGTAATCTGATTTCTAGTTTAGAGGTTATGTATCAAAGTGTAAAAATCACGAAACATCAATATCTCAGAAACCACACATCTGATTTGATTAAAATTAGTTTCAAATGAACGGGCTACCTCAAAAACCCTTAACTTTTGAATTTTATGAATATTGAACATGTGGTTCAGAAGTTATGGAAAGAAACGTGTTCTGGAGACTATTTAATCTCACTCATGTTTCTCAGAGATGGCTGGCCCGATTTTTATAAAATTAGTGTCATATGAAAGGTCTTGTTGCCCCATAAGACCCTAATGATTTTTTTACAAACGGATTATTACTTTGCCTGTTATGTTTAAAAATGTGAAATCCAGCTATGAAAGGAAACATATTCCAAGACAACTTACTTGGACTCACTCATATTTCTCAGAGATGGTTGACCCGATTTCCACAGAATTAGTATCAAATAAAAGGTCTACCTACCTCATAACGACCTATTGAATTTTGCAGTAATCGGAATTTGAATTTTGCAGTAACTTCGTCTGTAATGTATCGAAATGTGAAAATCACGAGACTTCATTATCTTAGAAACTACACAACCGATTTGAACAATATTGATATCAGATGAACGGGCTAGTTAAAGGTTAACTGATGAATTATGATTGAACACGTGGTTTCAAAGTTTGGCTGCCCCATACGTTACCTTTTCATTTGATTGTAATCAAACTTAAGCAAGCGTTATGTTTTAATTTGTAAAACAACGAAAGTCTATTATCTCAAGTATTACACGACTTATTTGAACATAACTAGTGTCATACAAATGAGTCATCTCTCAAACTTACAAATAACAAACTTCATAACAATTTGATATGCTGCTTAAAAGTTTTAGAAAGAAAAGAAATTCAAAGACTATTCAACACTTTACCTGCTTCAATCAATATATATGGCCTCAACATGATTTAAATGTGGTATCGTACTATCTGAACGTTCCCGGCATCGCTCATGATTAAATTGTTCGAAATTAAGAGTCATTGCTTTTATTTCGCTATTTCTCAAGTACTAACATTACGTCAAATTTCATATTTTATACTTTAATTACAACATCAATATTTTAGAACCCAAAGAGTGGATAAACATTTATTGGATTTAAGCATTCATGTAAATCTATTTTTACAAATAATAAGTTTGAATGAGAAAGGCTGAGTCTGACCGCTAGGTGGATTAATTTAGGTTTTTAGTCATTCATTAGCTGTCCAACCACTGTTCGGTCGTGATAGTAATGCCAAAATATCCAGCTTGTTCGCTCTGGTTAGTGGTTTCAGATCTATGAACAGGAAATCCTATTTGCCATCAAAGCATTCAGATCTGACCGGATTCGCAACCGTTTGGTAATAAATGTAGATTTTAGTCGAGGGTACACATTGTGGATTTCATATCCGAAAACGTATCAAAATCAAATAGTTTGAATTCGAACTGAAACTTAATTGTTCCTCTAGCGAAAACCATACTTTCAAAACCATTATAAGCAAACTCGCGCTCGCACTCGCACCCCCACCCGGCACATGATTGATTGATCACATGCCAGTCAATCATATTAACGATCATTTTTAAAAAGAGAGATAAAAAAAATCACCCTTCTACCAGAGGTGCATTAATGCTGCAGTTCGACTGCCGCCGGTAATCCTCAGCTCAGCGCAATAATGTTGCAGGCTTCGGCAGCACATCAGCGGTCAAGAGCAGCCGGTTTGCGCAGGGGTACTTAAGGTAACCCATTTTTGAACGCACAATACAATGACGACGAGGTTCTTCTCGTCGAGGTCTCGATTCTTTATGATCGCTCGGCTTGACCGCAGGTTAAATGTTATGGTCATTTAGGAAAAAAGTGCCAAACGTAATCGCGCCGGCTTTCTTGTATGGCAGGTTTGATTTAAACACGAAAAATGGAATAGTAACCTGCACTACCTCGTAATGATTTCAGAGTAGGTATGTGATACCGTAGTGGAGATACATATCTTATCGAAGTTTCTAAAGAAATAAGTTATTATTTTTTAGGGGTAGGTTAGATCAGTTTTTTTTTATTCTCGCTTATTTTCCGTCGGTCTAGTTCCGCCACTGTTGTGGCCAACCACCGACGCCCAGGGAGGCGACTCCACACCCAGGACCCTAACTCACGACCCGTTTATTAACGGACCGGCGCCAACGGCTTTACTTTCTCATGCGATGGAAGGCGTGATCCCAGAGATTTTTCGCCTCAGAAAATCTCCCGGTGTCGGCTAGGATTGAATCTAGACCAGTTGGGTTGGTTGTGAGTGGATCACGCCACCTCACAACCATCGACACCTATGTCGGCGGTGGGATTCGAACCCAGGCGTCGAGCGTGGTTGGCGGAGACGTTACCAACCACACTAGGCCCCCGCTCAGGTTAGATCAGTGATAAATAACATAAATAGATCCAGATCTAGATGAAAAGTAAACAATTTAAAAAATACAACAACTAGAAGTTAATATCGTTTGCACATAAAAGCTTATGTTATAACTGCAAAAAAATCCTTTGATAACAAAATATTTACTTAAGTTATTCAATCTAGGAGTTCTATTTTTTAAACCAATGATCACGTCTATCAAAATGAATGGTTTGGTTGAAGCTTGATCTGATCAAGATGAAAACCTACAATTTATAATGAAAATCTTACAATCATGGAGTACATTGAGAATTGCAATCAAAATGCAACATGTGTATGAAATGTTTACATTCTTTTATCAAGAGTTCATTCTAGATTTTGTCTTAAGAATTAATTGTTGTTATATCAAATCATGTTTTATTCAGACTAACTCGAGTCTATGTCCCTTCTTGTAGATAGGGCATATGAGTCCTTCCAACCAGTCCGTAGGTAGTTGCTCCTCAGACCATATCCTTAGGATAATCTGGTGAATTGCACTACACAGCCGCTCGCTCCCAACTTTGAAAAGTTCGGCCGGTAAGCCGTCCTTCCCAGCGGCTTTGTGGTTCTTTAGCTCTTTGCAAGCATTCTTCACCTCGTCCAATGTTGGTGGGTCCACAACTTGTCCGTCCTCTCCAATTTCTATCCTGTTCCCCTCGACGACTCTCCTCCCTTCCTCACCGTTCAACACCACTTCAAAATGTTGCTTCCAACGCCTGGCCACCTGTGATTTATCGGTAATCAGGTTCCCCTTCCTGTCATTGCACATGGCAGGTACTGGCACGGTCCGGTTCCTGATTCCATTGATCGTTCTGTAGAAGGTCCTCGTGTCGTGCCTGGTGAAACAATTCTCCGCCTCCGCGAGGACGCGATCGTAGTGCTCACATTTCTTACGGCGATGAAGCCTCTTTTCAGCAGCTCTTGCCTCCCGGTATTTCTCCCGCATCCGACGCGTTACACGATTAGCTGCTACTAACGTGTTGGCGTAGGCTCGATTCTTCCCACTACGCGTGGTTCCCGTTGTCATGCCTATCACTTCTCGCGCTGTTTCGCTGACCGCATCATGGATGTGCTTCCACTGCTCGTTCAGGTCCACTCCAGCTGGTTCATCGATCCGTCTATCAACTTTCCGAGTATACTCTGCAGCAACTCCTTCCGCTGATAACCTCTGGATGTCCAGATGTATCTTTCTCGCCGATCTCGATTTAAATACATTGGACAACCGGGCGCGAATCTTGCCTACCACGAGATAATGATCCGAGTCGATGTTTGGCCCTCGAAAAGACCGCAAATCTATGACGTCTGAAAAGTGCCGGCCGTCGATCAGCATGTGGTCGATCTGGGAGCAGGCCTCTCCATTGGGGTGTTTCCAGGTGTGCTTCCGAATGTTCAGACGTGCAAAATGGGTACTACAGATGGCCATTCCCGTGGCCGCGGCGAAGTTCACTAACCTCAAGCCGTTGTCGTTAGTGGTAGATTGAAGGCTTTCCCTACCAATAAAGTGGGAAGTTATTAAGCCGGTTTTGTGGATGGGCGATCGACAACGGACCAAATCTTCATGCTGTGGCAAATCCTCCAAAAGTATCGCGAATATCAAGTCCACACGCATCACCTATTCATTATGATACTACTGATATCTCCTAGCTGGTATCGAGGTACGATACTGATTTAACAGCCAGTCGTCGTATGTTAGAATCCTGGCTTGGTAGAGACTGTGCGTGTTGGTAGGATCATACCGGAACCATTTTTAACTACAATGTACTTGATAAAACTCGGTAAAAAAATATTTACTTGAGTATTAAACAAAAACTGTTCTGAGAGTTTATCCCCAGTACAAAACTCTCGCAAATAAAATCTTAAAATTAATGATACATAAAGGGCGTCTCACATCGAAATTCGCTAGTTGACCGGTCCTAAAATAAATATAACCCATTAGTTAGCTTTTGGCATATTTATTTATTTTATACAACTTCAATGTCATAACCGTACGCTCACAAAGTTAAGTAATACTTCTTAAGGACTTCAAGTTAGTTATACAAAGTGGTTAAAAAATGTGTTCATTGAGCGAGCTATCGGCTTGCAACAAAAATGAGCGTGAGTGATATTTCACATCCTTGGTTGAGGGGGTTCATATCCATGGGTACGAAAGTGCACTCGTTGGCTTCGTACCACTCAAGGACATAGATTCAATCGTAGGTTCCTCTTGTTGCTTCAACAGAGGAAGCAGACGCTTCTGCAGACATTCCTTGAGGTAGATCTCCCCGTTTACAGTACCGGTAGTTACAAACGGCGCACTCCTTATGCCACATGAGCAGATCGCTTGTAAAATTAGGTATTTCTTGGCAAACTTCTTGCAGCATTGCCCCCCCCCCCCCCCCCCAAGTCCTTGTCGTGGAGGCCAGATATCCAACCACTTTATTTCATATTGTTTCGCATACGCCAGCGGTCTGCTTGGGCACACCTCGTTTCCCTTTATGAAGACTTGATTAGGAACTTTTCCGGAGCAAAATGCAGTCGACAGAGCTTCACGTAGTTTTGAAACTTAAGAATTAAGAATACTGCTTTAATGTATGTTGTCAAAACGCTATCAAATACAATTACTTGCAATATTCCCTAGATCCAGTCCTGATTCGTACAAACATTATTACTAACAGTTCGGCTTGTTTTTCGATGATTTGATTCATTTTCAATTAAACTTAAACTTGGACTACCTTCAACAGGAACGTTCTGTTTTGAAGATTTTGGTTTCATTTGGAAGGTATATAGAAGGTTAGCATACAGGAATTTTTAAATAATCTATACAAAAAACTGATTTTGAATTTTTTAAATAAGATTTTAATCGGTTTTCTCCACATTTCGATCCGTACCACTTGACCCACAAGCTCCTAGGTTTTCAATATATAAAGGATTAAAAGATAACTCGTTCATCTGACACTAATTTTGTTTAAATCAGTCTTGAAATCTCTAAGATAAGTATTTCGAGATTTTCACAACTTGATAAATAATGGTCCGTTTTTGATGAAATTCTTCGAAAACTTATGTGGCGACTAGACCTTTAATTTTGCGCTAAAATTTTGCAAATCTCTTCATCTCTGAGAAAAGTGAGTGAGATTAGAGAACGTTATATACATAAACACACATACAGATAATGTTCAGTTCGCTGAACTGAGTCGAGAGGTAGGGGAGGAGGAGCTAAAACCAAAAGCAAAAACAACAAACCAATACTGTCTCGCTAAATGGGTACTACATAAGGGGGAGCTGCGTAATCGGAAGGTAACAGCGTCTGCTTTGTCAAGCGGATGGTTGTGGGTTCGAATCTTAGTAGAATCAAGCCAAGCAATGTCAAAAAGGACTCAAGCATAGGTTACTATTCCTTCACGCCGAATTCTATAACACCTTTGTGTGACTTCCTCTTAAGGCGGTAGTGTGTAGAATCCACCACGTGGTCACCACGTTGTCGGCTACGAATTTTCAGAGCCACTAGAATAGGGAATAGTTAATGCGCTATTTATGAAAACACTTTCTTATGTTTTCGTCACCATAACAAACATGATGATATCTCGCGTAGTTTTTCAAAAGGACCGTAAATTGGGGTGACTTTGATCACTTTTTTGATTGTATCTCAAATATTTTCAGAATATACTGAAAACAATATTCTTTGACATTTTTAAAATAGGTACTGGCATGCATTGAAGAAGATTCAGTCACTACTTCAAAAGTTTAGCAACAATTTTGCTGTTTTTAAATATGCTCTAAAAATTTTACACCAATCATCATTCCGGGGTGACTTTGATCACTTCATTGTTTTGATGAATTTGGAGTAACACTTTGCTATTTTCACTAAATTGAACAGCCTTAAACGACATAAACGAGTTTATAAATATGGAAAGCAATTTGGGGGCCATCCACATTCTACGTGAACAGTTTATAATGACGAATGTCCAAAATTCATACAAAATTTTTAGAATATATATGAATGATTATTCACTGAGAGAGAAGGTGGTCTGAAATCGTCAAAAACTAGTCCACGAGGAATATGACTTATGAAATTGTCCAAATTTGCATGTTACTTCACGTCTTGGGTTGTTGTTAAGAAGAAATATGTAATACGCTGTGGAGAAAATTGGGACTCAACAGTGCCTTCGAGGAAAAACTTGCAAAAATAACAATAAAATGTATTGTTATAATATTTGTTCATCTTAAGAACTAATCTGGGAACAAAATTAAAAAAACTTTACGTATTGCAACTTGTTGTTTTGAATCTGCTTGAACCGATTGTTTGTATGCAACAAAAATCGCCAAAAATACACTTTATTTTTAAATAATATTTTAGCTTGAAAAACACTCTTTAAATAGCAGGAAATGCATGAATAGTAGCAATGCGAACATATATCCACACAATCAGTGAAGATTACGACAAATCCCAAGCACTACGAGCGCTTTTTACCATATTTTCAGAAAAGAGGTATAGTGATCAAAGTCGCCCCGGTGATCAAAGTCACCCCAGTTTACGGGACCTAAGTAACAATGAGAGATTCTCTCCTCTCTTTCTTTGTTTCGTTAATTACGTCGTCATTATAAATATTTTCCAAGCTTTCTTCCGCTTAATCGAGAGATTGTAATACTGTCTTGCTTACTATGCAATGAGCGTTATGAAATATGGAAAATATAACATAGTTGATAAAAGTAAACAAAGAGACTCTCAATGTTAGGTAGGTCCTTTTGAAAAATTACGCGAGATATGTTTTCACAAGTGACGTATTAACTATTGCTGAGTGGTAAGCATTTGGAAATTCAAAGTCGACCACGTGGTGGCTCGAAGTCCGCCATTTATGGATTCAACACACTTCCACCGTAACAAAATCAGTCCCATTCATTATTTATGTGATATTAGGCAAAAAGGAGTCTCTGTTATAATAAAACTGGCCTAAAAGAGGCACAACGAAACTCTTTCTGGAAATCATAATTGCCGACATTTGGCAGGACGAACGAAGCTCGGTACAGTGGAGTGGTAAGCGTGCAAAACGAAGGGTAAAACCATATTACACGCAAGCACGTATAAATAATAAGCATGCCACTTTTCAACAGCGGCTAATAGTAGATGTGTGGGATAAAGAAGACACTCAGGCATTGTCCCAAAAAGATCAACAGTTATTACGTTATAAACCTAATTTTAGTAACACTGGTCAACACAAGTGCACTCTAAATGCTCAAACCGAAAAAAATGAAAGAAAACAGCTATTTAACCATTCCTGTGAAATTTGGTGTCCCTAGCAACTAAGTTTTTTTTTCAGAGACTTAAATAAGTTTGCTTAGAAATATAACGTCAAAGCGAGGAACCCAACAAGCAATTACTATGCGAAATCTCACGTAAAATGACGCATTTTTGTAATGGCTACACGCAAAAGTTCAAGTCTTGTACAATCAATGTGTCTTCCCGATCAAATTTTACACTAAAATCGAACAATAAATGTGTGAAAAGCATAATGCAACAGTTGTACTGCAAATATATTGAAATAGATTGCAATCAGAATATATATCACGTACACGAACGATCATTTTGGGGCGCTCGAAAAATCATGCTTCATTTTCGTGCGCCGGTTCATATGAACGACTTGCTCATCCCTAATAATACTCTGCAGCCAAAACAACCTTCAGCGATTCATGTTCCCCTACACAACTTAGTGACGCTAGGGCCAGTAACGTGGAATCATATGCATATGAACAAAACCGGAGTCATAGTTAAATGCAAAATGTTTCAAACAAACTTAATGTCTTTTTAATTGGTAATGATTTATTGATGTTTTTCAATGACCGGATTCATCAAAGTGAACCGATCAGTTATTATTTTCATTAATCTAGTCATTAGATTGTAATTGCTTCTGCAGTTAAGTGAATATAATTGTAGGAAAATTGTGAACCTACTTGTCAAGAAAAAAAAAATGAATTTAAAATTAAACCATAGCCTAATTTTACTGACTATAAAGTGAGCTGATCGTTGTAATTGAGGATTGTAACGATTTTTGTCGAAACTAGATAATTTGGTTTAACCTATTTTCTAATGTTTCTACATTAGTAAGCCTGTTTAGGTCATTCGTGCTAAACCAGCGAGGACGCTTCAATATCATTTTCAGAAATTTGTTCTGAATCCTTTGAAGCATCTTGTTTCTGGTTGTACAACCACTTGTCCAGATGCAGACTGCATATAACATTGCTGCTCTAAATATTTGTTTTTAAATTAACAGTCTATTCTTGAGATAAAGTCTAGAGTTTCTGTTGATAAGAGGATACAAACATTTTATATATTTATAGCACTTTGTTTGGATATTCTCAATGTGCTCCTTGAAGGTAAGATGTTTATCATAAATTAGCCCTAAATATTTAACTTGGCCAGACCAATTTAAGATTGCACCGTTCATCTTAACAACATGATTGGTGGGTTTGAGAAATTAAACTCTTGGTTTATGGGGAAAATAATTAATTGTGTTTTTGATGCATTAGGAGAAATCTTCCATTTCTGCAAGTATAAAGAAAATATATCTAAACTTTTTTGCAGCCTGCTGCATATGACACGAAGGCTTTTTCCTTTTACGGAAATGCTTGTATCGTCACAAAACAGAGATTTCTCACATCCTGGTGGTAAATCAGGAAGATCAGAAGTAAAAAGATTATATAAGACTGGGCCCAAGATACTTCCTTGAGGTAAAAAAGCAAAGCCTTGGTGCTACATTCCGATTCAGAACTTGACCTTCTGTTTATTATACACAGACTTCGCAGCCAACTGTTTGATGTACAGGACAATTGCGGGGCTAGCGCTACGATCCTACTGACACTAACAGTCTCCTTCCTTGAGGTACACCAGCTCAAATAGTTAACCTGAAGAGTGCCGTCTGTCAAGTAACTTTGTATCATTTTTGTGATGTAAAGAGGTAAACGGAAATTGGACAATTTAGCTATCAAACCTTTATGCCAAACACTGTCGAATGTGATGGATTTATTGAGGATTGCTCGTATAAGGTATCGTTTGAAAAATCTTTCCGGTTTTCGAGGAACAGTTTTTAACATTTAATTTGATGATCACAGTATTCCCCCTTGAACAAAATTCTGTCTAATTATTGTTGACAGTTATACTAAGTGATGTACATTTTTGTCAGTAGCATTATAGGTATAATTTTAATTTTGGATTTTGTTAAATGTCTTCGTATTGTATAATAGTTGTAGGCTGATATGATATGCCATTTAACGGATAACGAAGAGACGTGATAGTTCTGTATTTCGATACAATCTCACGAGACAGATAATTGACGTATTTGGAATTTATCATTCGAAAATTTCATCTAGCTTTTATATCTAAGTATACTACAGTATAGATTTACTCTATAGTTTGATATTTTCTGTCACTAACCATCATACTAACACTAATGCTTTTTATGTATCATTCGTGGAGATGCAGAGGTAAACTCATTCTTGCATTAACGCATGTCAACATACGTTAACTGCAACTCTGAAACTTGTGGTCGACAATGCTCATGCTCGTGCTTTTAATTTTTTTTAAACCTGTTCATAATAATGAAAACGGAATAAAAATACATCATGTTCTGCTTACATTTATTTTTTATTTTCAATCATGCCATGAAAATGGCAGCTACTGAAAATGGCTAATTGAATAAAATTTTAAAAAACTTAAACGATGTCTCTTGTGACGAAAACGTTGTGTATCGGTCAAAAACACTATTCATAGTGATCATTGTTTTTTTCTAATTTGAATAATTCATGGAGATTATTTCAAAATGTCGGATTGATAAAAGTATCTAAATATAACACAAAGAGCATAAAACATAACAGAACAGGATTTTTTTCTAGAAAAAATTAATTCCATCCACAGTTTTTCTGTAACCCGACTGCTGCAGTAATCATCGGAATAAACGCAATCCATCTCGTCTCATTCGAACTCGTCCACCGACATTGATTATATTAAGATTTTCCGCTTAATCAACGTTTGCAGTCAAACTTCACTAGTGCAGGGGCTTGCGGAAAATTTATTGCGCACGCTTTGTTATCCATTTGATTCCGCTCGCAGGGACGCAATCCACGGAACGAAACGAAACGAAACGAATATCGCCCATGCTGTAGGACAGTGCCCCCTCACCTCACTCCAGCGCGGCGACGATGATGCGTTGTTACGTTCTGCTTCGGCATCTTTCCCCCTTCCCAGAGACAAGATGATAAACGCACGATCGTAAACCCACCGACAATCGGACAGACAGTCCACAAAGAGACCCCTCGCGTGGGGGTCTTTCTTTCCAAAGGCAAGGGATGCCAAAAGGGTGCTATAAATAGTGCACCATATGCACAACTGCCTTCTAGGGAGGGCAAACAATGATGCATTATTTTACCATCTTGAGCGTCAAGTTTACATACAATAATTATTTGCAGGATTTTCAAACTGCGCTCTGTCGCCATGGAACTTGCTTGATTGAGAAGAACGAAGCTCTAGGGTAATGCAAACTCTTTTCACGGTTCTCTCCTGTCGCCCTAGCATCCCCCGCAATGCTGCGAAGATAGCCGCGCGGCGTTTTATAGCCCCCGGAGTTTGAGTTCAAGATTGAACTGAAGAGACCTTGAATTTCCTAGGCAACTCCACGTTCATCGGTTTTGCCAAGCGGCCGAGGGACCGTATAGATAATAGTACCCGGTGAATACGACGAAGAAAAATATAAAATCGTACACATAATGAACAAATCGTTAACCTTTTCATCAACGCCTACATCCCATTTGCCTTATTTTGCGCCAGACCTCAAGACACGCCTGGTATAGTCAATAGAGTTACGACGAGTGGTTCTCGAGAGTCATTTCGTGTCTAGAACTCACCGTTGCCCTGCACGTTTCTCCGCCTGATCTGTGGTACAGTGTCGAACGGCAGGCTTTTGGACCGCTTCGTTTGTGAGAAATAAATCAATCTCTAAGGGACGCGATTCCAATATGTATGCAAATTGTTTCTGGATGGGTCCGGAAAAGGGTTGAGCATTTTCAAAAAAAAAAAAACATGGAATGCAGCTTTTAAATTGAAAGCTTCTCATAGGGAGTGACTGGGGTCATGTTAAGAAAGGAAAATAATTTTCTTGTCCAAATTTTATTACCAATCCGCTACCAGCTTCTATTTCCAGTATTGAATATTTTAGATACACCTAATTTGACATAATAGCTTTGATAAATATTTTCATCCAAAATGATAATAAATCGAGATGTGCAAACAATGTTAGCCAGCACTGTCCCGGATGCTGTGCATCCAAAGTCGAACGCGAAACGATTGTTCGGTTAGAAGTTCTTCTGTTCACGCTACATCTCAGCGGGCTTAATTTGCGTGGCTTCTATGCTCATACTTTCCTCAGTGCGGGACTCTTCGGTGCTTCGTTACCCGATGCCTCCGCTTCGAGTCATGGATCATTGTACGCTGTAGGATCTGTCCGCATACATCTCTACCCTTGCTTGCGCGCCAGCAACCCACAGTCAGTGGTAAAGTTGATGATCAGTTCTTTGCGGCCCATCTCCTCCAAAGGCCAAGAGCAGCACTCTGTCAGAGCCGTAAGAAGTCTCTCTCTCTCTCTCTCTCTCTCTCTCTCTCTCTCTCTCTCTCTTTTTCGATGTACCATGCTGAACTATGATTCACTGCTGCCGCCCTGTACCAGCATACATCGAGTGATTAATGTATGCTTATGGAATAAAATTATTCCTTCTTGTTCAAACAGTCAACGCGAGACGTCACGACAAGAGGAAAACAGATCGGGATTCTGGAGGTTACGATGAAGGAGGTATGACTTCAAGACCGTCGAAGAATGACACCACCTTAACCCCACCCGGCAAAATGACTACCCATTCTGGTGATAATGCAAGAAGCAGGGAGCAGTTGAAGATTAAGAGCTCGATCGTAAGAGCTTATGGTAAAATTGAGATGCGGCTTTAAATTGAATTAAATTTAATGGTTGATTGATTTGAATATCTTCGGATCGGATTCAACCGAAAGCCAGTTGCCGGTGCGCACCTTTCTACTGTCGGCCGGTTCGACGACATGCGGAACAAGCTGACGCGAAATTCTGGGCGGGTCGTTTGATTATGGCGTGGATCAGAATGACTTTGCATTCATTTCACTTGAGAATTCCGATTGAGCAGCAGTATAGCAAATGCCTACATGCAAATTTTGCAAAACGCAAAAGGAAAACCGACAGACGAATTCGACCGCTCGCGTTGCTATCAGGGTGGGGAAGAATTCGCTTAATTTTAGATTTTCGATAAATAGAGCAATAAGAATAGCAAGATTTTGAATGCTGAATTGATCCACAATGTAGCATAGATTGTTTTGTGTTCAGAGTAGTTCCAGATAAGAAAAACAACGAACTGCAACTTATTTGTTGATTGATCATTTACGAACAATAATGGCGAAATGGCACAAACTGTATAAAGCAGCCAGAGGAGTCTGATATTTTTTTATGAATTCGCTACAAGATAAATTTTGAAATGTTCTAAATATTTAATTTTTTAGAAAACTGAAAACCCTCGCAGAGAGTCTTTTTCAATTGAAACTGAGAAAATATAGATAGCGCTCATTTACTGTCTGATTTCGCTCATTGATATAGGCACAAGCACAATGATGAGGATTCTAGCTGGTTCAAATAACCTATTATGTAACGTTTGGGTAGGTCTCTGCACTATGCTCACTTAGTTTTCTTTATTATCATGGTGCAGGTCTATGATGAATTTAGCCCAGACACAGGTAATTCACCCAACAGCACCACAGTGGTTCGAATTGTATGGCAAGAGTGGTCAAAAATCATTTTTGTACAGTAGTATTCTTGAAAAAGTTTTGATCAATGAATTCCAAAATGCGGCAGCTTGCAAAAATTTTACCTTCTCGAAAAAAGCCCTGTGCAAAATTTAATCTCAATCGGACTTCGTTAAGCGAACCCTAACAGCGATCAAAGTTTGACTTTTCTACCCTTGGAATAACTTCAACTAAATTTGATATTGTCACAGAAACCTCCCGTATTTCAACACCAAATAGGGGAACTGCTCCATTATTCATCTCAGCTCATATATTCATCTCATACAACATGAAAACACAATTGAAAACAGAAAAAAACGCATATTTTCTAACTAAATCGATCTGCTTTCTCATAAAGTAGAACCCTCAAAAACTCACTTAAAAGCTCTAAATTTGATATAATAGTCAGACATCTGCATCGAACACATTCAATTCAATCACCTACCTCAGAAAACAAAACCCGCGCATTGTTCTGTACGGCTACAACGGGACTCGTTCAGCAGCCAACCAAAGTTTTTCTCATCACTAGCGGACCATTTTTTATTTTAATCACTAAACAAAATCACTCACTACACTAAGAATACTTTAATTTTTGAAACGTTCACCTCAAATTTCCAAAAACCAGCTTGAATTGGCAGAAATATATGAGATGAATTTCTACAATTAATAAATTTCAACTGTATGTATTTTCATCTGTTTTCACTGCCTTGAAGAAAATCAAAAGTTGCCAAATCGGTTTCTGGTAATACGAACAAATCATACTGAAAATGTTGAATTATTCCGACATAATTGACATAAATGGACAGCACTGCCGTGGTTACCTAGGTTACCATATTTGCACGTAAACAACTACAGCGTATATCTAGGTAACCTACTACGACGGGCTGCGGCTACGTTCATTCATGTTAATGTGATTCATTCATGATTAACAGTACACTGCAGTGTGATGAATATGGGGGCGTCGTGAGATGAATAATCGAGCAGTGATTCAAGTTTTGTGATGGATATGGAAGCGTTGTGCAAAATGGTTTGTTTTACAAAATTCAGGATAAATCTAGCTAAGTTTACTAAATATACAATACTGGACGATTCTATAAGAGCACGTAAACGTATTTTGTTTATTTGTTCAATGATTTCATGAAAATTTGTTGTTTAATCCGTGCATTTTTCGTGAATATCGGCTAAATGAGATGAATAATGGAGCAGTTCCCCTATCAAATTTCGATTAATGACAAATGTTCAAGAACAAATTTGTAAATTTGAGCTGAATAAATCACAGCCCTTCTGAGAAACTAAGTAAAAAGCATAAAATTCAGACGAAATGGTTACCATCTTTAGCCGCTTTCCATCGACTTAGATGCAGATATATGCAGCTGGAACCTTTAACTTCTTTCATTTGGTGGTAGTTTCTCGCGCGAAACACATTTAAAAGTGTACGTGATTCTTAGTATGAATGGTACTTTTTGGCTTTATCACTACGTTCCCTCTTACGACTAATTATGATTACAGTTTAGCACATACCTATCCAAACACCTTCACTTATCTCTTGGTGAACAGACGCTCGGGTTGGCGTAGCATTTCCTCTACCACCACCGCGCCAATCATCGTGTCGCACCTTATCACTATTATCGGATGACAACATTGCGCAGGCAACACCAACCAGTTGTGTCCACGTTTCAACCGGCAGTCTGGTGTATGACTCGGGGAGGTGTGAAATAGGAACTTGTGAGGGCCGGAGCTATGTTTGACGTTCCTTCCAGGTTGTCAACTCACCATTTGAAGCCCATTCCATTCATGTTCAATCACTTCATGTTTAACCACATTCATGTTCAGTTCTTTCATGTCTAATCACTGAACAAACCACAACAACAATCGTTTTTCAGTTTTTCTTAGTAAAAAAAAGTAAATAAATAGTAAGAAAGGGGGGTTTAAAATAGTATTTTTATTGTCCACGTGGAATATGAACGGCCCCTGACCATTTAAATGTTTTTGGTTGTTTTGGAATCATTTTTCGAGTAATCAATTCAAAAACAGAATTTTATCAATTTTATCAAGGCATTGTGGTTATAAAATATAATATAGGAAGTTTCTAAAAATATGCTTTAGTAAATCGAGCTACTAAAGGCTGAAGGAGTAAGTTGTCTGACAAAAAAGGGCGCTAAAAACAGTCATTTTCATAACTTCAAGTTGAGCTTGATGATTCGAAATGACCACTAGAATTTAATTAAACGATGTCGGAACACGATTATCTTCAAAGAGATTGAAAATTTATAGATGCTTTGGACGTAACCTTTTTTTGAGTGTACGTTTTTACAATGTATCTTTACAATGTAACAGACCCTTGGACAGTATTACCTTTTTAAATGTATACTTCTTATAAAGAGCGTTTTACAATGTATACTTATAAACTTAGATGCCAAATATGCATGTTTTTCAGAGCAATTATGCATTAATGTTATTCGGAATAATGTCAAAAAATGTAGAGTTACCATAACTAGTAGTACTAATTGTCATCTTCAATGTGTAAAAAAATAGATTCCTGAAAAAAATATATAATATTTAGTAACAATTTGGAAATTTGGCACAGAAAAAAAAATTTAAGTGTACATATTTTTTCGAGAACCTTACTTACAATTTTGCTCAAAACTCCATTTCAATCAAACAAGCCATTTTTCTGATACAGAAATTTTTATCCATTAGTCACCATTTTGGCTAGTCAAAGTCTGTCTCAAAGTCTGTGTCAAAGCTCTAATTTTGAATAAGGTGTCGTACACGTACATTACGTAACGCATGAAGGGGGAGGATGAGTTTGCGTTACTTATTGTTAAATAGGGGGGAGGGGAGGTAAAGTGTGACAGTTACGTAACTGCCCAAATAACACACGTTGGTATAGAATAGTTTACGTTACCTATTCCATGACATCTCTATCACCAGAAAAGCGCAAAACATGAAGGCACATGTTCTAGTAGAACAAGTACCGATAACTGCATGAAAGCAAGCTAACTTGATAGAATTAAGTGGTAAAATACATCTCGAGTACTAATACGGCAATGCGCAAATCTGTTGCTATGAGTATGACAACTGTTAACCAGCGCATGCGCAAATGTGTTGTGTCTGCGCAGTGCAACTAGATCGACAATAGCTTTTATCAGTGGCAGTTTTAATTGATTTTAAATTGATGACAGAAAATAATATTTACCCTTTCAAAAAGAATTATTACTTTCGCTTGAATATTGAAATTGTTTTCCCATAGTTTCAACGTTATCTGGATATAAAATCTAACAAAACTAGAGAACGTTGTGAGGTATACAATAACAAAAAACTGAAGTGATATTGGTTACACTGCAAGCGTTTTGTTTATCTTTTGATGGCGTGTTTTGACCCGCTTCGAAAAAATATAGAAATCGTTCGTATAATTTAAATATTAATTTGATCAAGTAATTTTAAGTTGGGTGTTGAATGCTACGACTATTGTACTAGGGAAAAGCATTTTACAGGTACGTAATGTTATTATTAGATGGTGTAATGTCTTACGAAAAGCTCAAGTGATAGTGATTGTTATTCTTAAACTCATGTTATTAAAAACATCTCCAAAACCAGAAAAAACGAGCTTATTTTGAAAATGCGGTTGTATTTCTGATGAAAAACAACTTCAAACACAATATAATAACACAAGTTTTCAATTGCGCTTGTAGTACACTTATATGACTATATTCGTTGTCACTTTTTTTCTAACATGTTTTGTGTGTTACTTGAGTGCGATATTTTCCTAAAATTGAAAGGGGGAGTCATATCAAATGTTTCTTATTGTTACGTGTGGAGAAGGGGTCTAAAATCTAGATCTACATAAAACGAGTGGTTCTTTAACACCAGTGAAACGATTAGGACGTTCGTAAAAGACACTTTCACGGACTGACAAGACGTTCATGAGAAAGACGGAACAAGACCGAAGTCTATCAGTTACAAAATACAAATAGAGAAAAAGTGTATCGTCCATAAGATACCTCAAACAGTGGAAAATCGTCTTCATAAACAGAATCTTAAAGGGCGCTTTAGAAGCTTTGGCTTTCGGCGAAAAACATCGAGATGACTGGCCTGAGTACAAGACCTCGTTCGACGGCAATTAATGATTGGGGAAAGGTCATCTGGCCATTTGAGACCAAAATAATGTTTTTTGGGTTTAACGTTATCACTCGAAACTGGGGAAAGTCTAGAAAATCTGAAGACTTCGTCAAACATGGTGGGGGTGTACTGCAACAATTTTATCAATTTTCAACTTACTTAGCTTGTTTTTATCATTTCCTATGCAGATGTAAGTCATGATTTGGAGCTCCATGAGTTTATCCTGCGTTTAAGAACTTGAATTTGTTTATTTGGACAACGAAAACTTTCAGTAAGTACATAAAAACTGAGGTGTCACGAATACATATTCAAGTAAGTTGGAGATCCAAAGCACACGAAACATTGTATGCATGTCAGCTACTTGTTTGCATATTATTCTATTGTTTTCAAAGCCTTACTTTTATATCAAACTTTCATAATTTAACTTACTAGAACCGAAAGGAGAACAAACTTAACAATCAGAAAATGTATTTGTATAAATTTATGAATTATTTCAGGAAAATTGCGTGGCATTGAAGAGAGGTTAGGTTGTTTAGCATTATGTGTTTTTGGGGGGAGACAACTACCAAACGTTACCTAGGGGGGAAGGGCGTCTGAAACCAAGGTTTTTGTGTTATGTAATTTGTGTACGACGCCTCTAAGGCTAGAGGTGGATAAATTTATTTAAATTTTAAAAACTATATACTGAAATATCTAACAATTTTTGTTCTACGAAATATTTTTATTCATTCCTATCTCTCCTGCCACGAGCAACTGTTTTTCATCGAACCAGATAGATGCATCTGCAATAATTAGAGAACGTTTACCTCGACGAAGAAAAAAAAACCTTTCAAGGGTGGACAAAGGTTATCGCTTACATCTGGAGGCCGAAAATACGCAGCAATTCGCGTTTCTTTCATCTTGGCCACTCCTCACCAACACCACTACCAGCACTCCACCTTCCACTTCTTGTGAATGCACGGACGGTTGAACTGATTGGTAGGTAGGTTCTGGAGCTACGCACCGAACGCGTTGCCGACGACCATTCGGAGGCGGGAGAAACCGAAAATAACAACGATAAAAGATCGGTCGTTGATCTCCTTTTTTTCGTGTGTGCTCTTGCTGCTACTCGCGAGAAGCAAGTTTGCCAGTTTCGCGTTGGAACTGCCAAAAAGTCGACTTGTGCTACATCATCTACAGGCCCGTCATCTTTGCGCGATGGTAGGCACGCGGTGTAATAGGGGTAAGAAAATAAGAACGACGCCGCCGACTGGTTCGTACGGTCGATGCGGTGCCGGTGGTGAGCGGTAGAACGTGGGGTGAAGGGGTGGCGGCAGTGGGCGAATCAGCCCCGATCAGAGGTACAGCAGACCCAAAAGGCGCAACATCTTTTAACGATGAGTTCACTGTGTATTTTTGTTTTCGCGTCGTCGTCGGCCCAAACCGGGTAACGATGCTTTCCGCGATTGCACGCCATTCTGCTGTCAGAATTTTCAATTTTCCTCGTTTTAGTCCCGACTCACTATCGGCCGGGTTTATTGTTCTTCGTGTATCGGGCGATACTCGTTAATTGATGCTGTAAATTTCACGATAACGAAGGAACGTTGGCCCCTGTATAGCAAAGAATGAGATTCGTTCGGTTAGTTACGAACCGGGCGGTATTTTATTCCGTAATCGTAGATTTAATCGTTGCGCCATCCCCGAAATGAGAAGAAATAAAATATTTTATGAGCGTTACATGAAATACCAAGCAACAGTGCAATAAATTCGAATTTTCCATTAAACTTCAAGATGTTGAAAGCATGCCACCGCATTTCAAATTGAAGGTTTACTACTTCTTCAAGTGTTTCCAAAAATTTCGATCACTGTAATTTAAATAACTTTGATTTGGTTGGTTAACGGCAGGAGGTTATTGTTTATTTTGACGCAGAGCTATTATATTATAGAAGGGTGAAGGGACAAGATGAAAATCATAAAATACAACAACCGAGGAACCGATCAAGTTGTAGGCGTCCATACTCCACTCATTTCTCATCAGATTTACTAGTTTTTAGCACCAATCTATCAGATTTTTCTCATTCAAAATTTTAATTTGTTGAACAGTTTCGTGAAGAAAAGAGCAGTAATAATGTTCAACTATGTGATTGCTTGTACTGTATTTAGATTAAATCACAAAAAAAGGATAATTTTGAGCTGGAACGAAATTTGACAAAATGTGACTATAACAGTTCGGTTTCTTCTCCAGAGCGTGTTATGTGGAGCCAGTGTCATTTTTATCTAGCTCGTCAACAACATTTTCGAACCTATTTTCAAGCAACAACAAAAACGGTTCTCCTCTAGGTAACCAATATAATCACCATTAACGCTTTTTTATCCGAAACTAGTGAATGCCGTGAATGACTCAGCCGGCACTATTCGGGGTAATACTCCTAGAGAGTCGAGGCTCACAGGCTCTAGTTTCCACGCCCGAGTCCCCGGCGCAATCCGATCTACGCAAGAATAGCTAATGGCTCGATAAAAACGTGCGTTGCAACTCAAAGCAGGCTCCGTTATAAGTTTCGATTCGGACCCCGGGAGTGAGCCCGTGTTCCTATATCTTTCCCAGTCCTCCACCTCCGCTCGGTACCACGCGTGATGATGCGGTGCGGTGACCACAGACCACAAGACCGCGGCGGCTGGTATTGGTGCAGAAGGCGACACGCGCTCCGTTTTGGAACACAGCGAGACACGGGCGAGGCAATCGAATTCGAAAAGCCGTCTCGACCCAAGTCACGATCCGGTCCGGATCGTTTGAACCGCTGCTGCCTGACTGTCAACCCGGGAGAGGGGGAGTATCAGGGTGCTCCAGTGGCAACATTGCAAGGGGTACTGCAAGTTCTGTTTCTTGTCCAGTGTGTTGTTCGTTCTCCTGTTACATGGCCGGCCGTTTCGGGAAACATGGCGAAAATTCGATTCGGTTGTTCGATAATAACACGATATTTTGCGCATACCCACACGCGGGGTCTCAAGAGTAACGGGACTTTGTGGGCATTTTTCGTGTATAGTGCCTGTATCGGAGTTGATTTTTCGGCTCCAAGTGGAATGGGTAATTTGGTCTTGTGATTTCTTATGCTGATCTCAGCTTGATTGCGGTCAACCACCGATCTCGTGTTGCACATGTATATCTAATTAGCTACAGCAATATCTTATTTTTGGTCCTTTTTTAAGGTCATCGAGAGTTTCACGACATTCCACGCCCTTGGTAGTGCAATATTCATTGAATAACCAAACTTTTTTTTAATGTTGCCTAAGATAAAAATAGTTATTCACCTTACTGTTCTAGACGTTTATTTAAACTCATTCATTTCTTGCTCTAAAAAAAAGTAAAAATCGAATTTTTAACATGGCACGCGAAATGCACACCTAAACGTGTTAGGGCAGTCTTGGATGATAAAGGTTAATTCAAAGTTTAAAAAAATTTTACAGCAATTTTAGGAATCATTTTGAAAGATCTACTACTTTCTTTGTCGATTATGCGAACTATTGCGCATAGCTGGCTGTAACTTGCTTCATTCAGATTCGGTTATGGTATTCTATAGAAATGTATAATACAGGGTGTCACAGTGAAAGTGATACAAACATTTGAGTGGCTCCTTTCGCATCGGAAGACCTATCCTGTTTTTTTTTTCTTTTTTTTTTGTAAGATTTGGACCACTGCGACCATTGTTTTGATCTTTTGTGGTAACTTGCTAAGAAATTGGCATTAAGTAACACGGCAAGCTAAAACCCTTTGAATATTTTGACAAATTTAATGTTTAAAGTTCAAAGGATTGAAAACCCTAAAGATGTCTTGTGAAAACAAATATTTAATTAGTTTTGCATTTGTGGAAATTATCTCTGTTATTCATTTACTTTATCGCCTAACTTAACACATGATATACAACAAATATTAGAAATCCCAACTTTGATTAAGATAAATAATCTAGATGATCTAAATCGGGACAAAATGGAAGACAACATAAAAGATTCACGATGCTATTTTATGTTTGCTGTGGTGAAGCAAACATAAAATAAAATTTTCATAGGAAACGCAATGAGTATTTCCGAGTCTTGTGCTTTCGAAAATTCGAAGTGGTGACTCGAAGTCGGCCATTTTTGGATTCAATGAGGTTTCTTCTTAATGTTACTGATGTTACTTTATTTTGAATTTTTAATTTAAAGCTCACAGATTATATGATGCCTCGTGGAACCTACGTAGGTTGGAAAGAACCTTTTGTGCGGAGTGTTATTTACCCGGATTATTGATTCGGTGCATCAAGTTAATTTTAAGTTAACTTAAATTAGTTGAAGTTCGTTCACTAAACTAATCTCATTCAATTTTTACAGAGCTAAAACTCTGTTTAGAGCACGAGGCAGGGACCAATCAGCATTTTTTTTTTCATTTCCCATGTACGCGTGAACACTTAACGTCAAAATTTGTCATAAACAGCATTGTTCAACCGGGTCGCAAATGTCAATCCGGACGTTACCGGATGAGATATTTGCGAGGATGTGTTCGTGATGCTATGAACTTCCATTCCCCTGAAGATTATATGATCGGATTCCGCGAGATTTGATAACTTTTTGCCTTTCTCCTAGAAAGGTATAGCAATCACTGAAAAAACCAAAGGTATAAAAGTGCTCCAAAGGGTCGAATCTCGTATATCAATGGACTTAGTTCGACGAGCTGACCATTTTCTGTATGTGTGTTTAAGTATGTAACGGTCTCCCAAGCTCACTCGATTTTCTCAGAGATGGCTGGACCGATTTTCATGAAACTAATTGTAAATGAAAGGTCTAGTTGCCCCTTAAGACCCGATTGAATTTTATTGTGATCGGATTTTTAGTTTCGAGGTTATGTATCAAAATGTGAAAATCACACAACTTCAATATCTCAGAAACTACACAACCGATTTGAACAAAATTGGTGTCAAAAGAACGGGCTTGTTTTTGAACTATTTGTAAAATAATATTTTAATGATTGGACATGTAGTTCAAAAGTTATGCAAAGAAACGTGTTTCAAAGACTGTTTAAACTCACTCACTTTTCTCAGAGATGGCTGGACCGATTTTCACGAAAGAAGTTGCAATAGAAAGGTCTAGTTGCCTGATAATACTCTATTGAATTTTATTATAATCGGACTGTAACTTTGTCTGTTATTTATCAAAATGTAAAAGTTATGTAACTCCATTATCTCAGAAACTACACAACCGATTTGAACAAAATGGGTAAAAGAATGGTGGTAAAAGGGAAAAAAACGCTGCTCTAAAGTTCACAATAGTTGCCCTAGAAAAAAAAATCACAGGAAAAGTTATAATTTTTCATATTTTCTTAGTTTGACCTTCGGGGCCACACTTGTGTTGACCAGGGTAATCGGACTTTTATTTCAACCATTATGTGCTAAATTGTAAAAATATTGAAAGTCTATTCCTTCAAAGATTAAAAGACTAATTTCAGAAAACAGGTGTCAAACGAACAGGTTGTTCCTCAAACTTACAATGAATCAAAACCCAAAGGCTGTTTAAAACTAGCTGCTTTGATTAAAGTTCGACAATAGGAGTCTTCATGATAGAAAAACTATTTATTTAGTACAAAGATTACGTCAAATTTCAAATACTATGCTCCAATTATTCCTTCAAATACAACATCAATATTCTAAAATTTAAAGAGTAGATTGGATTTATTGGATTATATTTGGCAATTGAAGGATGTTCTCGAGAAATCGGAAGTCGCAAATTCGGATTTCAAAATGTAGTATAGAGTTGATTCCTGGCCTCTGAGCAAACTGGGGTGACTTTGATCACTTTTTTGATTGTATCTCAAATATTTTCAGAATATACTGAAAACAATATTATTCGATATTTTTAAAATAAGAACTCGCATGCATTGAAAAAGATTCAGTCACTACTTCAAAAGTTTAACAACATTTTTGCTGTTTTTGAATATGCTCTAAAAATTTTACACCAATCATCATTCCGGGGTGACTTTGATCACTTCAATATTTTGATGAATTTGGTGTAACACTTTGCTACTTTCACTAAATTGAACAGCCTTCAACGGCTTTAACGAGTTTAAAAATATGGAAGGCAATTTGGGGGCCATTCACATTCTACGTGAACAGTTTATAATGGCGAATGTACAAGATTCATACAAAATTTTTAGAATATATATAAATTGTTATCCACTGAGAGAGAAGGTGGTCTAAAATCATCAAAAACTAGTCCACGAAGAATATGACTTATGAAATTGTCCAAATTTGCATGTTACTTCACGTCTTGGGTTTTTGTTAAGAAGAAATATGTAATACGCTGTGGAGAATATTGGGACTCAACATTGCCTTTGAGGCAAAACTTGCAAAAATAACAATAAAATGTATTTTTATAATATTTGTTCATCTTAAGAACTAATCTGGGAACAAAATAAAAAAAACTTTACGTATTGCAACTTGTTGTTTTGAATCTGCTTGAACCGATTGTTTGTATGCAACAAAAATCGCCAAAAATACACTTTATTTTCAATTATTATTTTAGCATGAAAAACACTCCTTGAAATAGCAGGAAATGCATGAGTAGTAGCAATGCGAACATGTATCCACGCATTCAGTGAAGATTACGACAAGTCCCAAGCACTACGAGCGCTTTTTTACCACATTTTCAAAAAAGAGGTACAGTGATCAAAGTCACCCCGGTGATCAAAGTCACCCCAGTTTACGGTACTGAAAAACTCACATTGCGTATGTTTATCCCTTTCAGACTGGTTTCCAGAAAACGGATGCTACTGTCTAGTAATTTAAAATGGTGTCTGAAGATGATTTCTGGCCTCCGGGTGTCACATCGCTACCCCAAATCGTATTGGATGATGTTTGTCACTTTAGGCTGTTGATCGGAAACTTTCGCCATCTTCGCCATCGAAATACCCAGATATATGATAAAATATATAAGATAATCACAAAATCATAAAACCCATCATAAATTTATGGAAATTTTATGATGAATTTTATGATTTTATTATTATCAAATTCGGGTTTGAGGTCGGATTCTGGCCACTGGGTATAATCAAGGTTTCAAGAACCCTTATTGATTGGTATTTGCCCATTCATTGGATGCCCCTTAGAAACGATCAGTTATATCAACTGAGTTAAAAAAATTCATTTTTACCGATAAGATCATTCAAATTAATGTATAAGGAACAACATTTAATTATAAATTATTTGAAATCTACTGACTAAAGTTGACATAAACAATCTAAATATTGACTTGAAAGAATTTAATGTTATTTGCATATATATTAGGGTGGGGAATCGTTATATGGAAAAAAACGAAATTTGATAGCAGAAAGCCAGAACCAAGTTTTTTTTGTTCTGTTTGGGGCCCCAAACAATCCTGAATTTATTGGAAGTCAAACCATAGGTTTCATGACTTCAAACGGTAGGTTTTTTGATGCCTAACAACTTGGCCGAAGACATTAAAGAGCTAGGGTGAGCCAAAAAAATACTAGAGCCGTTCAAAGTTGAGTATGTCGAAATTTATGTTGCAAACCATTTTTTCTGCCAACACTGCCAGTGTACCGGCGTCAGTCAGGTTTCCATCAGAAGTTACTTCTGAAACACGTTGTAGATTCTATCTACGCCTAGAATATTGACCTAAATTTGTTAACTTGATCCAGCTGAGTGTATAAACTCGTTACGACAGGTTACTTTTGATGGGAATCCTACTGACGCCGGTACATTGGTAATGTTGGCAGAAAAGAAGATTTTCTGCATTTAAATCGACATACTCAACTTTGAACAGCTATAGCTCTTCTTAGGGACATCCTAGCTGTTTTGTGTCTTCTACAAAGTTGTTAGGCATCTAAAATAATATACTTTAACATAATGTAGTGCATTATAAGAGCATTATTGAGCTCTCTAGAAAGTTAAATGCAAAAAAGTAGGTTTTACCCTATAAATTTTCATACAAATTTGAAATGCAATGCGCCAAGCGGAGACAAGACCAATCGACTTCAGGTAAGTTTAGGGTTGTTTGGGATCCCAAAAGGAACCAAAAAAACTTGGTTCTGGAAAATCGATCATTTTTCCCCTCCCTAATATATATATATATATATATATATATATATATATATATATATATATATATATATATATATATATATATATATATATATATATATATATATATATATATATATATATATATATATATATATATATATATATATATATATATATATATATATATATATATATATATTTATATATATATATATATATATATATATATATATAAATATATATATATATATATATATATATATATATATATATATATATATATATATATATATATATATATATATATATGTGTGTGTGTGTGTTAATGTATGTTCATCTGTGTGTGAATGTTATATTTTAAATGTTCGGTATAGTTGTGCTGTTGGCTACCAAAAATTTGTTGTTTAGAATGAATAACAAATCCAGCAGAAATTATCAAGGTATATTTTTTGGGTGTTGGTGTAAATCTTTTTGTCTTTCTCCTAGAAAGGTATAGCAATCACTGGAAAAACCAATGGCCGAATGTCATATACCACTCGACTCAGTTCGACGAACTGAGTATTTTCTGTATGTATGTATGTATGTGTGTATGTGTGTGTGTATGTGTGTGTGTATGTGTGTGTGTATGTGCAACTTTTTTCTCTCACTCACTTTTCTCCAGCGTTGCTAAACGAGCGAGAAGCATAACATATCCACTCCTTTCTGCTTGAGAATCAGATGTGTGCTACGCTTCTCCAGTCGTTCGCACACACACCTTCGAGACACTCTTTATTATTCACGCACTTGCCAGAGCAGCAGCCAGCATACAACCGCTCGCAAATTCTCTTCTATCTTTTTACTCACGCCGAGTACGCGAGTACTCGAATAAGAGTACTTGACTAGGAGTGCTTGAAAAAATGTGCCCGAAAACGAAAATGCTTCGTTCACCGACTCACGCATGCGGTTTGTCAATCGCTGAACTGATGCCAAGCAGTTTTGCATCGTGCACCGACAGCCGAAAGTGGGGTGATGAATCTATATAGAATCGCATGCTTGAACGTGTAGGGTATCGGAATACCTACTCGCAGTGATGCCACATTTTATCTGTATTTCGAATCTCAGGAAAACTCCTTGGTGATATTTCAATCTATATAAAAATCTGCATATTTACTCAACATATCCCTTAGAAGAAAAAAACGCAACATAGTTTGTTCATTGACTCATTTATGCACACGTTTGCGCGTAACATATAAATATAATGGAAACTCCAACACGCTCAATAGCATTTGAGTTCATTTTCGATTTTCAACTATATCGAAAAATTTATTTCGTGACTTCATGAAAACCAAAAAAAAACTGTATAGTTCTGTACTATTTCTAGAAAATCTGTAATTTGTATATACAGATATCTGTATGAAAAATACACAAAAAATCTGTATGAGTACTGATCAATCTGTATATGTGGCATCCCTGCCTACTCGTCGAAATATTCTTTTTGCCACCCCGCTTCGTCGTGCCTTGTCACTCCGTATCGTCATTATGCGTCTCGACGGTCTTAACAATCACCTCCGCTGGTTGTGCTCGCGAGAAAGGGAGGTACTCGCGAGTGGGAAAGTACACGAGCGAGAGTGTGTGTGAGAAAACTCGCAAGCATCAACGCTCGGTAGTGTGAAAAGAAAAAAGTAAAAGAGAACGAGAAACAGTACGACAGGAGTATCTCTAGTGTGAGATTTTGGTAGCGGCGAGAACGCCACTTGGAGTATCGCATGCTTTTTGCGAGCGAGTTTAACAACGCTGCTTTTCTCAGAGATGGCTGGACCGATTTTCATGGAATTAATTGCAAATGAAAGGTCTAGTTGCGCCATAGGTTGCTATTGAATTTCATTGTAATCGGATTTTTGGTTTAGAGGTTATGTATCAAAATGTAAAAATCACGAAACATCAACATCACAGAAACCACACAACCGATTTCAATAAAACTAGTTCCAAATGATTGGGCTGTCTCCAAAACCCTTAACTTTTAGATTTCGTAATGATTGAACTTATGGTTCGAAAGTTATGTGAAAAAAAGTTATCCTGAGGTTGTTTAAACTCACTCATTTTTCTCAGAGATAGCTGAACCGATTTTTACAAGATTAGTGTCAAATGAAAGGTCTAGTTGCCCCATAGGTTGCTATTGAATTTCATTGTAATCGGATTGTAACTTTGTCCGTTGTTCATAAAAATGTGAAATCACATAATGAAAGTAAACATATTGACTTTCTCCTAACGATCACTGGCTAATTAAAAGGTAGAAAAGTGACCCAAATGGCCGAATGTCATATACTACTCGACTCAGTTCGACGAACCGAGCATTTTCTGCATGTATGCAAGTATAGGTGTACATGTGTGTGTGTGTGTTGGTGTGGGTGTGTACGTGTGTATGTGCACCTTTTTTTGCACTCACTTTTCTCAGAGATGCTCTGACCGATTCTTCCTATCTTGATGTCAAATGAAGGGTCTATTTTCCACTTAGGTTACTATTGAATTTCATTGTAATCAAACTTTCAGTTTTGGCGTTGCGGCAAAATGTGAAAATCGCTTCTATATCTCAGAAGCTATGAACATAGTTGAATTCAAATTAATGGACTCTAACACCCTTAAACAATGAATTTCATAATGTTGAAACATGTAGTTTAAAAGTTATAAAAAGAAACATAACCCGGAGACTGTTTAATACTATAGCTACGATCAAAATATGTGGCCTCAACTTCATTTAAATTTGGTGTTGTACTATTTCAAAGTAGTGATCGACATCGGACCGGTAGGGTCCGGCAAAAGTCCGGTCTGGTCCGAAGTCCGATCGGACCGGAACCTTCAAAGTCCGATTATTTTCCGGACCGGACCGGAACGGAGCCATCCGGACTTCGGAACGGACCGGGTAATGCTTTCCGGACCCCGGACATTTTCGGCGAAAAAAAAAATTATTCAATTTAGGTCATAGAACGCAGCAAGTTGTTCATTCTTTGTGATTTTCTTCGCTGTTTTTATTAAAAGTCAACCCATGTGGCTTTGCTCGCCTTTTTAACCTATATTGTATGCTTATTTGATCATATGGTTTTTATAATATTAGAAAGACATTGGTTGTTACAATTTTTTTTTTGCTATTTCAATTTCGCTCTTGCTATCACTTCGAAACTAGTGAACAACTGATAGATTCGCACAACTTGTTCTGAATTTGTGCTTAATAAAATGCCATCGGCATACATGCTCAATCAGTTGAGAATTGTAGAACCAGCCTTTTTTGTTACTACACTCCAATTTTTTACGAGAACTACGTCTCTCAGGAAGTTCGGCTACATACTCGGCTACATAGGGATGTAAAATGAAAATCTAAAACCGGAAAAAGTGAAAAATATGTCCAATTTCAAATGCTAATAAAAAGGTTAGTTTTCGATGGATTTCCTTCGTTCTTCCAGCAATAGATAAGAAAATCTTCTAAGATTCCTACCAAATGCATAAAATTGTAATTTTATTATTCGAACTATTGTACTATTGAAAATTGTCAAACCTTGTCAAAACGCAAACGTCGTTGTATGATTGCTTCCCAAGCACGGTCGACAGAATTATAGACCTAGTAATTTGAAAGTGCTATTTGTCCCATATAAGAGCCTGCTTTAGCCGAACCTGCTGATATTAGTTCTAGACAACGACAACAGCAGTACTCCCTTAGTAGCAGCAGCAGTGCAGCGGATACCAATGACAGCGGATAGCGGCTGCAGCTGTGGCAAGGCAACGAATAGCGCAGCAGTTGCAGCGGGTCTCAGCATCAATGATGGTGATCGGTGATAAACATTCGATCTTTTTCAGCATGTGAGTCAACTTCGTCTCTCAGGCGATTGTAACAATTATCATACGATTGCCAGTCCAAGTGTGCCATTTCGGAGATTCGTTGAGATAATTTATTCTCTCTCGAAGATTGAATTTCCAATAGCTCTACAAACCGATGATTCACTCTTCACTGATAGAATTGAAGTGTCAAAACGAAAGGGAAGAATCGCGAGGCGATAATTATCGGAAGAGGGAAATGATTGCGATCGCTTGCAAAATTATCCCCCTTTCTTTCTGAGTCGCAAGTGTTGACAGCAAAATAGATTTTTCATCGTTTAACAAAATGTTGCTAACTATTGTTATTGTCAACTCAATGTACCTTTTCTCGGCGGTTTTATTTGCATAGAGGGACTTTTCACTTTTTCACTGAATTTTCACTGATGTATGTTGATTTATGTCTTTATTTAAATAAGCAATTTTGTTTAAACATGCGAAAACCTACACACATTTTGGAAAAAAATGCGCAAATATAAACAGATTCGACAAAAAGTTAACAAAGTATGCAAAAAGTAACTGTTTTTTATTGCTTTTTAGTTGTTCTGCCGCTTGCAGTTTTTTCCCTCTCTGAGTTTTTGGTTTGCGATACAATTTTACGATTATCGGGACACTCTCACTCACAAAATGATTCAAACCTAGGATTTCCTTTCACGACTCGATCGGATCGGGAGATGATAATGAATTACCGATTGGAGCCGATAAGAGAATCGAAACAGCGTATGAACAAACGACGACAAATTCGCATATAGTTAATAGGCTATGAAGTTCACGGAGAATTCTTTCGGCTATTTACATTTACATTTGTCACATAAGGTCTCTTCTCGAGAGACGATACAAAACATCGCGTGTTATGCGTGATCAGAGTCCAAAAGGATTTACTCATGATAATTATCTAATACGATTTTGACCATCCTTGCTCAGCATCGATAGTAGCAGGGCCAGCTGATGCAGTGGGGAACTTCCTTTAGTGAAATGCTGTCTCTGTGCGATAGCGAGCACTAGTAAATGCATCCCAGAAAAAGTTGCTGGCGTTCAAAATACAGGGGCCGTCTAGTTTTGAGTGTAACAGCTTTTCACTGTGTTATCTATCACAAGGAATACCTTATTCGCACTGTCAGTGATAACGCATATATATAAGAGCCTGTTCAGCTGAAACTGCTCATATTAGTCCTAGACAGCGACCACAATAATACTTACTTAACAGTACCAGCTGTGGGAGCGGATAGCATCAGCAGCAGCAGTGGTATTAGCAGCGATATTGGGGCTAGCTGGTGCAGCGGCACTTCCTCTAGTAAAAGCTGCTTTTGTGCAGTAGCGATCAGTATCAGTAGTAGCTACATTAGCGGGCACTTCCTCTTATGAAAAGTTGCCGTAATTTGACAACACACAAAGGTTTAGAAATGTTGGCTTTCAAAGTACATGGGCCGTCAAATTTTCAGTGTGCAAACAGCTTTCAACTGTGTTATCAGAAAAATTTGTTAATCTCCTCTATCGGGGTAACGAAAAGATGCGATCATCATTACATCCGATACGAAATTGAACGACAACAGTCCTTATAAGGACAACAAACAAATTATTGAAGATATCATATTTTCTCGTTTTGCGTTGGAATTGGGTGTAAAATGTTATTTTAATCTGCATGCACTTTGACTGTTGAAACTTGTTTGCGTTGTATAGTGTTTGTTTCATTCCTGTTCAGTGATGTATGCGCAAACTAAAATTCGGTAGCACTTCAAATCCTCTTTTGCACAAAATTTCAAACATATTCAATACAAGTTATATAACCTTATGTAGTTCTACGTCAACCTTGCGGTTGTGGCTTTTTGATTTTTCTTTTGCAATAGAGTGCTGCAAATAAATAATCAAAATACAGACCCCCGTTCGATTCTGCCAACACGCCAAAAAATTTTCTGTTGCCAAAATCGAACCATGTCAAAAATGAATCGATCTCTTTTCATGGCTTTTCTACTTTTTAGGTGGCCTATGATGACCTTAACAGGAGGTAAGGCCATTATTGAACTAGTTTTAGTTCTAAGTCGATAGAAGTCTCGTTTGATGAATTTAAGCTCAATAATTTGGGAGTAACCGGAACTCAACGAGGACAGGTCCGCATGTGGCCTCTTACGACCTAGATACTTGATCTGACCACCCGAGTGATTAGAGACATGGTACGGTTTTTAGTACTGAGAATCAAAATACCTTTCTGTTGGAAGAATCAATTGGTAAAATTAAAACAAATAATTTAAAAATATGATTAAACATATTCGCTCGTTTTTGGCACATGTTTGCCAAAATCGATCCGTGTCAAAAGTAAAACGCGCTTAAATCAAATATAGCCTGTAGTCTCAAAATGAAATATGAAACTATCGTAGTCCTAGTCCTACGGACACCACCCTCCAACTTTTTCAATTAGAAAATAAATATAATAAAAAAATAGAAAAACAAATTGCAAAATTTAGTTTGTACTGTTCTGATTTAGTTAAACATTTTCCAACATGCATAAAAGTCTATATGATATTTTTTTCACTAAAATAACGCTCTCGAAAAAACTAGCAACTTTTGTTCCCGGACTTCGGACCGGACTCCGGACCGGAACCGGAACAAAGCCATTCGGACCGGAACGAGCTAGATCCGATTTTTTACCGGACCGGAACGCGGCCCCAACGTTTTCGTTTCGATGTCCAACACTAATTAACAATGTATGATATATTTCGCAATTATATTTGATTCTTATCGGTGACAAAATTCATGCTCCTCTCCAACGAAAAACTAACAAAATGTAACTTACAAATGAATTCACTCTAATCAATTGTGAGCTATCTTTTCTTTCTTTTAAACTTTGTGTTAAATGTTATTGCTGCTAACAAACAATGATACTTCGATAGATACTACACCGTTGTTACATCATTTCCGACTTGAGTACTGCAAAACTTTTTCATAGAAAGTTTCTACAATTTTGCCTTAAACTTTCAGCAGTTCATTGTAGAACACCATTTTTATGACCTATTTTTTCTCAAATTTTAATATTGTCGAGATCGTATTGAATGATAAATTTTCACAAATCAAATTTTACCGAAATAAATAAAACTTCGGTATAAATGGTATTGAAATTTGACTTCAGATATTCGCTAGTCCTGCGTGTCTCATTAGTTCGTGAACATCTGATTTATTTCGAAAACATTATCACTCTCAACAAAATCGAAATTGAAACGATTGGCCCTATTTGACGTCAAATCTATCCACATGTGCACTGAAAAATTGCTACCAGCGATTTGTGTACCATTCTATCCCAATTTACATTGACGTCAACGAGCTTTGCTTCAACATTTTTGCGATTCTCTCGATAAGCCTCTCAGACTACAGAAGTATTAGGAATTGGTCTGCCGTGAGTAACAACAAACAAGTTTGTCACACCAAAACAAACGTGGCCGGTGTCACGATGGCAAATATCCACTATTATGTGACTATTTATCAACCGAAACTCGGCCAGCCGAGCTCAGAATCAGAGATCGTATTTCTTCTAATTTATGTCCGTGGGTACGACTATCTTGTGGTCATTTTTCGTCCCGTACATAGCACTGAGCTGGCAAGTGAAATACTGCCAACGATAAACGGCACCATTAAGTCCAATAACATTGCTGATTGTCCGAGAGCGCTGTCCATTTGCATACCCTGTTTGGTAAACCTTCCCACTGCGTGTTTGCCCCTTAGATATATGGACACGGCATTTTACGGGATCAATAGGCGATGGAGTTTTTTTTTCGTCTTTCGAGCTTCTGATGTTACGTTATTATCGGCATGCCGAGCTCATGGTTTTTGTTGCAGAAATCCATGGAATACCGTACACCGATGCAACCATTGCCACATTCCACATGTTTCGATTTTAAATTAGAGGAAATATTCCATGCTTTTTTTGCCAGAATTCGGTCATGTATTGAAACATGCGTCAAATATCTAGCCACAAATCGATCCACTCCCTGCTTTTTTTGCTGCCCCACAGAGAACAATCCGCCAAAATTCCGGCTTCATTCTCTGCTAATCTTAATTTTTTTCTGTTTACTCTTCCTTTATTCCTTGAACTTGATCTCTTATATGTTTCATACATACAGCATTGGGACGCTATAGTCGGTTTGTAGGTGCAAAAGCGGGCGTGCGCACGTGTGTGTCTTGTGGGGTTACCGGGAAGAGAGGAAAAAGCCGGTTTCTAATGACTGTCTTGAGATTTACCTTCTCCTCGGCCGAATGCCTTTGCCAATATGCCTCGTTCTTGTTCAATCTCGCAATATTCCTCGAGATCATGTTAGTATCCAGCGTTAACCGAAGTTCCAGCCGGCGGCAAACCACGGAGGGCACCGTTGGCAACATTCGTTCAAATAAATGAATTGACTTAAGCTGTTTTTGCGCTACACTTACCCTCACACCTTAGCCCTCTGCTCTAACCGCCCGCCAAGGTCCATTCATTTTTCCTCTACGAGTAAAGTGGGGTGGAACGGATCATTATGTTTTCGAAACAATGCAATCTGAAGTGATCATGGTTTATGGAGAATGTGAATGAGGTACCACGAATTGAATTTATTCAACTATCTGAAAGAATCTCACCAGGGTTTGTTCGACCCCGCGAGCTCCATTTGGCGAGCATTAAATTTCGTATCCCGCGGGACCCGTACATCAAGATGCTGTACAACTTCTATACGGGCGAATGCAAGATCCTCTCTACGGACATTTTGTGGGGTCTGTCTTAAGTGGAGTAGGAAAAAAAGAGCTATCTCATCGGCTATCTTTTGCGGATTCTATTGTGCTGGAAGTCACAACGTCCATCCGACGGGCGGAGATAGGACTACGATAGCGGAGTTCGGTGAGTCTGCATACATCGTATACTGAGCAACGCGAAGTCGTGGGGTCTAAATGCTGCTGGCTCGATGCTATGCTTTGAAGTCGAAAGCATCATACCCTAGATCGAGTTGATTGCAGATGTGAAGTTAGTAGGAGTCTTCTTTCGATTCGAATCTTGGGAAACCGTCAACCGATAGAACTGCGGGGGAAGGGTTGACGCATGCAGTTGAAGTAACTGATAGAAATTGAAAATTTCCAAAACTAATCGATTCCAGTTTTATATTTCTCAATAGAATCCTCCTCCTGCATTTTAATGTTGTGCTAATTGGTTTTTATTAAATACAAACCAAAGAATAATAAAACTTTGAATTAATAATAAATTGGCAAAAAATTAACCTCTTAACAGTAGAGTTTCCAGAAATATAAGCCAATTTTGTGCTATTCGGATATTGTTTTTTAATCGCGATTGATTTTTGAAAATAGCTTCTGTTAAAATGGCATAGAGTATAACAAATAATTTTAGATCCAGAACGGTTTGTTTGATCGGTATGACGTCTTCGGCAAAGTTGTAGATAGTATTTTTTTCTTTTAAAAAACCTAAATTAATCCACCTAGCGGTCAGACTCAGCCTTTCTCATTCAAACTTATTAACTTATTAAAAATAGATTTACATGAATGCTTAAATCCAATAAATGTTTATCCACTCTTTGGGTTCTAAAATATTGATGTTGTAATTAAAGTATAAAATATGAAATTTGACGTAATGTTAGTACTTAAGAAATAGCGAAATAAAAGCAATGACTCTTAATTTCGAACAATTTAATCACGAGCGATGCCGGGAACGTTCAGATAGTACGATACCACATTTAAATCATGTTGAGGCCATATATATTGATCGAAGCAGGTAAAGTGTTGAATAGCCTTTGAATTTCTTTTCTTTCTAAAACTTTTAAACAGCATATCAAATTGTTATGAAGTTTGTTATTTGTAAGTTTGAGAGATGACTCATTTGTATGACACTAGTTATGTTCAAATAAGTCGTGTAATACTTGAGATAATAGACTTTCGTTGTTTTACAAATTAAAACATAACGCTTGCTTAAGTTTGATTACAATCAAATGAAAAGGTAACGTATGGGGCAGCCAAACTTTGAAACCACGTGTTCAATCATAATTCATCAGTTAACCCTTAACTAGCCCGTTCATCTGATATCAATATTGTTCAAATCGGTTGTGTAGTTTCTAAGATATTGAAGTTTCGTGATTTTCACATTTCGATACATTACAGACGAAGTTACAGTCCGATTACTGCAAAATTCAATAGGGTGTTATGAGGTAGGTAGACTTTTTATTTGATACTAATTCTGTGGAAATCGGGTCAACCATCTCTGAGAAATATGAGTGAGTCCAAGTAAGTTGTCTTGGAATATGTTTCTTTTCATAGCTGGATTTCACATTTTTAAACATAACAGGCAAAGCAATAATCCGTTTGTAAAAAAAATCATTAGGGTCTTATGGGGCAACAAGGCCTTTCATATGACACTAATTTTATAAAAATCGGGCCAGCCATCTCTGAGAAACATGAGTGAGATTAAATAGTCTCCAGAACACGTTTCTTTCCATAACTTCTTAACCACATGTTCAATCTTCATAAAATTCAAAAGTTGAGGGTTTTTGAGGTAGCCCGTTCATTTGAAACTAATTTCAATCAAATCAGATGTGTGGTTTCTGAGATATTGATGTTTCGTGATTTTTACACTTTGATACATAACCTCCAAACTAGAAATCAGATTACAATAAAATTCAATAGGGTCTTATAGGGCAACTAGACCTTTCATTTGCAATTAATTTCATTGAAATCTGTTCGGTCAGACCATCTCTGAGAATAGTGAGTGCGAAAAAAGGTGCACATACACACGTACACACCCACACACAAACATATACACCTATACATGCTTATATGCAGAAAATGCTCGATTCGTCTAACTGAGTCGAGTAGTATATGACATTCGGCCATTTGGATCACTTTTCTACCTTTTAATTAGCCAGTGATCGTTAGGAGGAAGTCAATATGTTTACTTTCATTATGTGATTTCACATTTTCATGAACAACGGACAAAGTTACAATCTGATTGCAATGAAATTCAATAGCAACCTATGGGGCAACTAGACCTTCTATTCGCCACTAATTTTGTGAAAATCGGTTCAGCCATCTCTGAGAAAAATGAGTGAGTTTAAACAACCTCAGGATAACTTTTCTTTACATAACTTTTGAACCATATGTTCAATCATTACGAAATTCAAAAGTTAAGGGTTCTGGAGACAGCCCGATCATTTGAAACCAATTTTATTAAAATCGGTTGTGTGGTTTCTGAGATACTGATGTTTCGTGATTTTTACATTTTGATACATAACCTCTAAACTAGAAATCAGAATACAATAAAATTCAATAGGGTCTTATAGGGCAACTAGACCTTTCATTTGCAATTAATTTTTTGAAAATCGGTCCAGCCATCTCTGAGAAAAGTGAGTGAGAAAAAAAAGTTGCACATACATACACACACACACACACACACACATACACACATACATACATACATACAGAAAATGCTCAGTTCGTCGAAAGGGGTCGAGTGGTATATGACATTCGGCCATTGGGGCCACTTTTATACCTTTGGTTTTTCCAGTGATTGCTATACCTTTCTAGGAGAAAGGCAAAAACACTATTAATCATTCTTTAGGAAAGTAATGAAAAGAAAATTCAAAATTGATTATCCTGAAAAGCTGATTTTCATAGAATGTTTTTTTTTTACAAAAACTACACAGTGTTAGCATACCAATAACAGTTGTTCGATCTTAGATAAATAAAAAGAAATTTCAGAAAATTTTATTTGTTTTACAGTTTATATTCTTTCTACGACCAAAGTGTTTATCTACAACGAAGACACAAGTCCAACCAAATAAAACCACTCCAGCTCTAAAAATATTTTTATCATTAATAGGAACTCATTGTGTCGATTTCGTAGAAAAAAATCAGAATTTTTACAAATAGGGTTTTTGAAAGAATTTATGTGTTTTTCGCTTAACATGTTTTTAACAAATTGTGTTTAGATTATAACTTTGACGTACATATCATACTAATCAAGCAAACTGTTCCGGTTTTAAATTTTTTTTTTTAATTTCATTTTTTGATTTCTTTATGATAAGATATCCATCAATGTTTTACTAACCTTTTGTAGTTTCCATAAAATAAAAATTTATAAAAAACTAGCTGACCCGGCAAACTACGTTTCACTCATTTTTTCTCCTTTTTTTTAATTTCGCTTATTTTCCGTCGGTCTAGTTTCGCCGCTAATGTTGTGCCAATCACCGACGCCCGGGGAGGCGACTCCACCCAGGGCCCTAACGGCTTTACTTTCCATGCGATGGAAAGCGTGATTCCAGAGATTTTTCGCCTCAGAAAACCCTCCGGTGTCGGCTAGGGTTAAATCTAGATCAATTGGTGAGTGGATCACGCCACCCCACAACCATCGACACCTATGTCAGCGTTGGGATTCGAACTCAGGTCACCAGCGTGGTTGGCGGAGTCGTTACCAACTATGCTAGGCCCCCCGCTATATTTTTTTCTCTCCTTGTTTCATCATTTTGAACTTTGAAGGCATGGGAATTCTACATTGATTCCACATACTTCCAAAGGTTGTCCTTGCGGTTTGTTCAAAGTCATTGCCAATGCATGGCGAATCGTATATTGAATACGTTTAAACTTAAAATGTAAATCATTTGAAATTATTAGTTTTATCGGAATGAGAACAGCCTCGCACTTGAATTTTCTTAAAGTATCGTTGCTTGTAATACGTTGGTTTTTGAATGCTTTTCGACTAATCTTTATATGTTAGTTGAGGTTCCTTCTTAAATCAGGAAGGGGTGTCAAACATTGTCAAGTTCATAGTTCTGTAGTGCTATATCTGTTAGCACTTTTACACTGAACACTGAAACAAAACAAATACAAAAAGAATCATTCAAATGCATTGTTCATATCTCGAGTAATATGCTTTCGTACAGACACCAAATGATATTTATTTAAAAGATGACATATCTAAAAATATATTTTTTTTTACTCAAAACAAATTTACGACCTATTGTTTGTGAAAAGACAAAATTATCATCTACAACTTTGTCGGAGGCTAGCTATCCATCAAACAAGCCGCTCTGACTACCAAAATATTCGTAATCATTAATGCAATTTTCATATAGGCCCTTTTCAAAAATTAGTCGTGATTCAAAATAAAAAATAATAGAACAAAATAACTCTCTCAGATGGTCTCGAGGTACGATGCTGGCCTAACAAGCCAATCGTCGTAGGTTCGAGTATCGGCTCGGGAGAGACTGTTAGTGTCAGTAGGATCGTAGCGCTAGCCCCGCAATTGTCCTGTATACTAAACAGTCGGCTGCGAAGTCTGTGTATAAATAAACAGGAGGTCAAGTTCCGAATCGGAATCTAGCACCAAGGCTTTACTTTTTTAAAACAAAATAACATTTTTAGCCCTTAGGATAATTTGTGCAAAGTTTCAGCCGAGTCAAAAACGATAATGAAAAAAAAAACTAAATTGGGACATTTTTTATGCAATTGTTAAAGTCATTTTTTTGGGAGATCAAAGTAAACCGTGAACGTGACCGGACGCAAAATGATGATAAATGCCATCTGCATTGGTGAACTGTTTAGTTTTTTGTTAGTTTTTCTACCGAAAGCGGCTAAGGTTGCCACCTTACACGGATATCTAACCCGAAGATTTCCAAAGTGAGAAAAAAAGACGAAGGGATCAAAAGATAAAGGCTAATTTATTGAAAATAAATAATTACTCAACAGAGCTGATCACATCGAACGATTTTCCATCAATACCAGCAAAATGTACTGCAGTACTGCCAAGAACCTATAAAATACTAATAGTTCGACTGGAAATTTTACATTCATTTTACAAAACGGGTGTTTACTACTGCCCGACGTTTCGGCCAGGGGTTTTGGCCTTTTCAAGGAAAATAGTCTTTAGTTTTTCGTTGATTTTTGAGGAAAAACAATAGACTATAAAAAAGATATCCAGGAACAGACACCAACACGTATCCCTCTCACTAAATCTACCACATTCCTCTCCAGACATTTGGTTAACCGTAAGAAAAAACAACGAGGTTGGTCATCGGGCCTCGATAAGCAAAATTTCGTTGTCATAAATAGCTTTTACGGTAAAACAAAATACGGTTTGATGATAGGCTTAAAAACCCGGGCCAAACCGAAGCGGAATATTGTTGCTCGCTTGTGCGATGTTTCTCGCCCTAACATAATGGTTCAGAGGAGAGACGGGGATCAAAAGATAAGAATTAGTGTTGGTGATATTTTGCTTCAGAGTTTCTCGTTTAATGTGTATGACAGGAAAGATCGGTCGAGAGACAACGATATTATTCTCTCTACAGCAGACGCAGACTGAAAAACTATCGGGAGCATATGATTCCCTCTTTTTTTTTTTTTTTTTTTTTTTTTAAGGGGGGATTTGTTAGTAGCTTAAGTATTTATGATAAATATTAGTAAATAATGAGTAAATAATGAGTATGTGTGTCCAATCACAAATGGTGACTACTCAACACTGTTAGAAATTTGTAATTTTAATTGTTAGGATTTGTTTGCTTTCGCAATTAGGACTTATCATTCGTAGGGATTTAAACCTACTTGTCAGAAAAGGGGAAGTAAACTTACAACTAACTTAATTGCTGACTTATTGGCTATAAAGAGAGCTTATCGTAGCAATTGAGGATTGCAACGATTTTTGTCGAAAATTGTTAATAATTTTATTTGACATAGCTTCTAATGGTTCAACACCAGTAAGTCTATGTAATTCGAGTGTACCAAACCAAGGAGGACGCTTCAAAATCATTTTCAGAATTTTATTCTGAATCCTTTGGAGCGTTTTCTTCCTTGTTGAACAGCAACTTGACCAGATCGGTACAGCATAAAGCATTGCTGGTCTAAAAATTTGTTTGTAAATCAAAAGTTTGTTCTTTAAACAAAGTTTAGAATTCCTGTTAATGAGAGGATATAAACATCTCGTATATTTGATGCACTTGGCTTGTATACTCTCAATGTGCTCTTTGAAAATAAGTTTTTTATCATAAATTAGTCCCAAGTACTTAACCTTGTCGGACCAACTTAAAATAACCCCATTCATCTTGACAACGTGATTATTGTTTGGCTTGAGGAAAGAAGCCCTAGGCTTATGCGGAAAAATTATCATTTGAGTTTTAGAAGCATTGGGAGAGATTTTCCACTTTTGCAAGTAGGAAGAAAAAATATCTAAACTTTTCTGCAATCGACTGCATATGACACGAAGACTTTTTCCTTTTACGGAAATGCTTGTGTCATCGCAGAACAATGACTTTGTGCATCCTGGAGGCAAATCAGGAAGATCTGAAGTGAATATGTTGTACAGGACTGGACCCAAGACTGAACCTTGAGGTACACCTGCTCTGACAGGAAATCTATCAGATTTTGAATTCTGATAGACAACCTGCAGAGTTCGATCAGTAAGATAATTTTTTAAAATTTTGATTAGGAAAATTGGAAAATTAAAAGTTTGCAATTTCGCAATCAAACCTTTAT
This sequence comes from Wyeomyia smithii, assembly GCF_029784165.1. Taxonomy (NCBI): domain Eukaryota; kingdom Metazoa; phylum Arthropoda; class Insecta; order Diptera; family Culicidae; genus Wyeomyia; species Wyeomyia smithii. Next base: position 31,347,005 of record NC_073695.1, on the reverse strand, counting down.
GCCAAACACTGTCGAATGCTTTCTCTATGTCTAAAAGAGCAGCTCCAGTGGAATAACCTTCAGATTTGTTAGCTCGTATCATATTAGTAACTCTGAGCAATTGATGAGTTGTGGAATGCCCATGGCGAAATCCAAATTGTTCATTTGCAAAAATTGAATTTTCGTTGATGTGTGACATCATTCTGTTAAGAATAATTCTCTCAAACAGTTTACTTATTGAAGAAAGCAAACTGATTGGTCGATAACTTGAAACTTCAGCTGGGTTCTTATCCGGTTTTAAAATGGGAGTAATTTTTGCATTTTTCCATAATTTGGGAAAATATGCAATTTTGAAGCAGCAATTGAAAATTTTCACTAAAAATTCCATTGTGCTCTCAGGGAGATGTTTGATTAGTATATTAAAGATTCCATCGTCACCAGGTGCTTTCATATTTTTGAAATTTTTAATAATTGATTTAATCTCATTCAAGTTAGTTTCAATTATTTCTGCAGGTAAAAAATTCTGGGAAGAAATTAAATCAAATTGACGTGTGACTTCATTTTCAATTGGACTCACAAAATTCAAATTTGAGTTATGAACACTCTCAAACTGCTGAGCAAGTCTTTGAGCCTTTTGTTCATTGGATACAAGAAAACGTTCACCATCTTTTAAAACTGGAATAGGCTTTGAAGGTTTCTTAAGAATCTTCGACAGCTTCCAAAATGGTTTTGAATATGGTTTCAATTTTTCAACTTTAGTCTCAAAATTTTGATTTCTCAGAAGAGTAAATCTATGTTTAATCTCTTTCTGTAAATCTTTATAAATAGTTTTAAAAACAGGGTCACGAGAACGTTGATATTGACGTCTGCGGACATTTTTCAAATGAATTAGAAGTTGAAGATTTTCGTCAATTATTGATGAATCAAATTTCACTTGAGCCTTTGGAACAGAATAATTCCTGGCATCAACAATTGCATATTTTAATGCTTCCAAAGCGGAATCAATATTCACTTCGTTTTGCAAATCAAGCTCATTATTGAAATTTCTCTCAATATGAGTTTTGTATCTTTCCCAATTAGCCTTGTTATAATTAAAAACAGAGCTCATAGGGTTTAAAACTGATTCATGTGATAAAGAAAAAGTTATTGGAAGATGGTCAGAATCAAAGTCAGCATGTGTGATCAAATCACTACATACATGACTTTGATCTGTTAGCACCAAATCAATTGTTGAAGGGTTTCTTACAGAAGAAAAGCATGTAGGACTATTCGGAGACAAAATAGAATAGTATCCTGAAGAACAATCATTGAATAAAATTTTGCCATTGGAATTACTTTGAGAATTATTCCATGAACGATGTTTAGCGTTAAAATCGCCGATTATGGAAAATTTCGAACGATTTCTGGTGAGTTTTTGTAAATCACCTTTAAAATAATTTTTGAGCTCGAGTGTGCATTGAAATGGTAAGTATGCTGCGGCAATAAATGAAATCCCAAGTTCAGTTTGAACTTCAATTCCCAAAGTTTCAATAACTTTCGTCTCAAGATGGGGAAGAGCACGATGTTTGATTCGGCGATGAATAACAATTGCAACTCCACCGCCGGAACCCTGGATCCTATCATATCTATGAACCACGTAATTGGGATCATATTTTAATTTTATGTTAGGTTTCAAAAATGTTTCAGTAATAATTGCAATATGCACATTATTTACTGTTAAAAAATTAAAAAGCTCATTCTCATTGGCCTTCAATGAGCGAGCATTCCAATTTAATATTTTAATTGTTTTATTTAAAATCATTGCTAAATTTTAAATTAGAAACAATTTTAATAGTAAAATTTGTGCCTATTCGAATGGCTTCAAACATTGATTTTGCCTGCAACATGGCGTTCATAAGATCGAACATTGCCTGTTGCAAAAAAGAAAGTTTAGCTGCCGTAATAGCCCCAGGCAGTTGACATTAGAAAAAATATTTTCGGCAGCAATATTAGCTGGAGTAATAGGTGTACAATTATTTTCTAGCGTGTTTTGCTTACCCATATTAACGGTCATTATCGAACTACCAACACTAGGCGGTATAATGTTCGAACTACCTGTAACCTGTGCATAAGTTAAACGGGTACGCAAAGGAGTAGGTAAACTATGCGTCACTGGTACGCTTGGAGAATTTTGTTTTGAAGTTGGTTTTAATTGAGAAATTGAATTTTGTTTACCTTGCCTTAACAATTGCTAAACGGACTGGGCATTGATAAAAATTTGACATATGGTTGCCGTTACAATTCGCACAGCGAAAATTTTTACTGTCTTTCACAGGACATGTGTCCTTTTTGTGAGAAGAGTCTCCACAATTAAGACATTTTTGGTCCATGTTACAGAATTTGGAACCATGGCCATAACGTTGGCAAGTACGGCATTGGGTGATATGCTTTTCACCTCCGCCATACTTCCTATAAATTTCCCACTTTACACGCACATTATACAAAGCATGTGCTTTTGCGAAAAATTTTAAGTTGTTAACCTCATTGCGGTTAAAATGAATTAAATAATTAACAAGGGAAATTCCAGTTCTCTGACTGTTTTCGCCTCGTGATTTTTGTTTCATTAGAATTACTTGGGTAGGGGCTATGCCAAGTAATTCTGTTAAAGTAAGTTTGTTCTCATCAACGGTTTGATCGTTGGTGAGACCTTGAACGGCTTGGCGTTCTTGGTGTCATATGTAAAAAATTTGTACATCTTGTCAGTTAAATACTGAACAAGACGATCACGACCCTTTACTGAGTCGGCTAATAAGCGGCATTCACCTCTACGGCCAATTTGATAGGTAACTTTAACGTCAGAAACAAACGTTGAAAGTTCCTTTTTGAATATATTAAATTCAGAAGAAATAGTTACCACAATAGGTGGAGCTTTCTCCTTTTTTAAAGATTTTATATTTTGTATAGTTTCATTATTGGTAACTTCCATTTCACCAGCTTCATGCTCAAGCAAAATATCAAATGGATTGTCACTACAGACACTCGAAGTGTCAGAAAGAGATGCCTCTCTTTTCCTCCCCGCAGCGATGCGAGGTTTCTTTTTCCGTCCAGCCATTTCAGGTGATACGAAATAAGTTAAAACAAATGTTAAATTCAAAAGTAGGTAGTCTTGAGAAAGACTGATGGGAAATAACTTTCAGGTAGTCTTTAAAAGACACACTGACAAAACACAAACTTTGAAGCTATAGGCAGTCAAAGACCAGTCCACAAGCAACCGAAAAAACGTCTGATCTGTAGGACAGTTCAAGACGCACTGTATATGATTCCCTCTATTTTCGTTGAATGTACAGCAATGCTTTGTCAAGCGCATTCTGTGATTTTTTGACGTGGGACTACGTCTTTCTTCACTATACTAAGGTATATTCTATGAAAACTAGATTGAACATGTAACGTTTTTGGTTGGCGGAATGGAAGATTTTAGATGCTAATAGTGCTCAAACAACTGTTCCGATTTCAATAGTTAATATACCGTTGGAAAGCTAAAACATACAAGATTTGTATAACATGCTAATTTTGGTTACCATTTTCTTATTACTCCGTGGAAATTGCGGAAAAGTTTGAAGGTCGAATTTCCACATACATTTTTCATACGATTGGTATATTTCTCTAACGCAGACTTCAAAAACATAGACGAAATGATTTTACGCATTCAATCATTGGCTAGCAATGCCAGCCAATTAGCATCGCATTCATCACTCAACGTAAGCGACGAAGAAAGAAAGCAGAGATGCTTCCACGTGATTGGTTATTCCCCCAATCACCCAAGTTCCCCACACTGAGTGACGCTATAAAAGGACATTCCGTGTTGAGAGAAGAACATTTCCTGGTCGACCGTCAAGGCAAACAGTTCGGTTTCCCTCCGATCTGAGTTGGACCCCACCAGTGGTAATCTGATTCAGATATCGTTGTTAGAATACAGACCGAAATTGGACGTGAACGGCACTGGGGACCATTGGAAGCCGTTGGAAGGGACCATTGGAAGACTTGGAAGTCGTTTGGGTGCTGCCGATAGTGTAGGTATAGTGTGTCATATATCAAGTGTGTGTGGGTGTGTGTGTATGTGTGTGCGTGTGTGTTCGTGTGCGTATGTGTATGTGTGCGTGTGTGTATGTGCGTGCGCGTCTGTGCACGCGTGTGTGTGCGTGTGCGTATGTGTGCGTGTGCGTGTAAGTGTGTGTGTGTGTAAGTGTGTGTTTAAGTGTGTGTTTAAGTGTGTGTGTAAGTGTGTGTGTGTGTGTGTGTGTGTGTGTGTGTGTGTGTGTGTGTAAGTGTGTGAGTGTGTGAGTGAGTGTGCGTGTGAGTGTGTGTGAGTATGTGTATGTGGTTGTGTGTGTGTGTGTGTGTGTGTGTGTGTGGTTGTGTGTGCATGTGTGAATAGCGTGTGTGTATAACATGTGTGTGCAAAAATGCATTTATACGAGGTAAATATATTTATGACGGAAACATGTATAGGCAACAAGTAAATTATTTTTCTTATTAATGCTTCAATTGGTATTTCTATGATAGTGACCATTATTTTATGCTAGTTATTTTCAGCGCTGAGTAACATGGGACTGACAAAAATTCATATTTTTCTAATCAATTCAGCAACAAAAAGCTTTTTCTTGCGATTTTTTGAGAGCACCGGGTATGTGAAGAAGTTTTTGATGTTTAAGCATAAAGTGATGAGAAATTACATGGAACTGTTACGCTTTTATGGACATGTGGGTATTGATATTTGTATGCTGTGGCTTATGACAGGTGTATGTTGTTTCTTTGTGAAATGTTCATGGATTATTATGTATGGTATTTGTACGGTTGGTATGTGTTATATACTATGGCTATGGCAGAAATAAATCTTAACACCCACCATAGTCCCACGGCAAGCCTACGTTTGTGCACTCAAGCACATACCCTTTAACTTTTTTGTGGTATTGACTTATCTGGTATGTGCAATAGGTTGCCACTGGTAGGAGAGTATGGGTGTATTGCGACAAGATCCACGTTTGAAAACATTTTTTTGCTACGGTACAACCCCGTCCCAAAACAATTTACATGTGATAGCAATTAAACAATCGTGTGCTGCTACCTGTTTGAACTACGATGTCCCAGTATTTCCCCAGCATGATTATGCAAAAATTTATGTAATTATGTTTTTGTTAATTAATTTTAATTTTTTATAATGCGATTGTTTTGATATTTTGTAAATAAGATTAGAACTTTTTTAAGTTTTTGGACTATTGTACTCAATAGACAAATCGCCGTATCCCTGCGCATCTGCGTCGGTAGGAGAGAATCGAGCTGTTATGCATAACACTTCGGTTCAAACGCGTCTTCGGCCCGAGTGAATTTTTCTCATCTAAGGGTTTTCGGAGCATTTTGACTTCGCGAGGTGCACCAAGATATTTATGTATTTATTATACGGTTTCCGAGCGCCGCTCGTATATATTCGCGGAGTCAGACAAAAAGAAAACTCATCGTTTGCCTTCGTAACGAGTTAACTTTGCGCGCAACATTGTTTGATTCCGTCACTTACTACGGTGACACAACCCTTCCTTTTCGTCACAGTCGTGGAGATGCAGAAATAAACTCGGTCTCCGACAACGACAACCGTTACACCTCCTTCCTTACGGTCTCTTACCTTACCCTAACGACCGTAAAGACGTAGCCGGCATCGTTATCGATCTATATAAAGCGGAAGCTACTGAATTTTTGTACATTGAAGGTGGTAAACCCCAAGTAGGCATACATGTAATTTTCTGTGCAGCTTTACTAGCTCAGATCTATCACGGAAAAGCAACTACGGAATGTGCGGTCGTCAAGCTTAAACTCAATTGCTTAAGTTATTTTTTTATCACGACCAGATTTCGGAACCTAAGATATGCACCCCGAATGTTTTTTTTTCGTTTTTCAAGGTAAAAGATTGAAAAGATGATAAACTTACTATCTCAAAAAGCTCCCTAAAAAATATATTCTTTTTAGTTTTTATTTCTCCATGACCATTCCTCTCTATTCAATCTCCATTCACAAAACAAAAAACATAAAAAGCAGTATGTATTTATTCTTATCGCAAGGATAAAATAACTACCTACAACTTTGTCTGAAACATTACTCCTGTCAAACAATCCGTTCCATCCGTAAAAATATTTTTATTCATCGATACCATTTTACACAAGCCCTCTTTGAAGACTAGTCGTGATTCAAAATAAAAAGAACTAAAAGCACAAAAGGACATCTTTAGCACATATAAACATCCGTACAAAGTTCTAACCAAATCAGAAATGACAATTAGAAAAATCATAAGGGTTGTGTGCAAAGCCACGACCGCAAGGTTGACGTAGAATTACCTCATAAACTTCAACAGTATATGCAAGCTTCAAAGCTAGCGCGATATTAGAGAAAAATGTTTAATCTTCAATTCATTTGTTTGGTTTGTGTAAAAAGAAGAAAACACACAACAACTTCGCAAATCGATGCCGATCGATGCTGATCGATTGTTTGCGATTTCGCTGAAACTTTTCACAATTGTTCCTTTTTGATAATTCAGTTATTATATCAGTCCTTCATGACTCGCGACTGCTGTTTCAAAAGAGCCTATCCAAAATGGTGACTAATGGATAAAAATTTCTATATCAGAAAACCGACTTGTTTGATTGAACGGTGTCTCCAGAAAATTGTAGGTAGTTAAATTGCGGCTATAGATAACAATATAACATATGCGTTAAGAAAATAGACACTTTTTTCGGATGGTGGTAAAAAAATAACTAAGACAGATAATTGAGTTTGATAAATTTCTCATGGAAGGTAATTATGTTAGCTTACTCGCAAAAAAATTCTACGATCTAGCGTGCGGACTTCCGGGAGTTAACCGGTACATTCGCCATTGGCGGACGAAAACATGCGTGTAGGCATGTATTTTAATCTTTCTTCGTTTTATTTATCAATTCCTCCTCAGTTTCCGCGACAAAATTATTGGAGTAGATCTTACACTCAAGGCTTGCCCAGAAATCCTCGATGGGACGCAACTTGGGAACGTTGGGCGAGTTCGCCAACTTGGGTACCACATCGATATTCAGCCGCTCCATCTCCTCAAACGGTTGCTTCGAATAGTGAGCCGACGCCAAAACACCACGTCTTCAACGCAACTTTCGGCAGGAACTTCGTACTATAAAGTTCCCCGTTCACGGCGAGTCCGGAGCGAAAAAAGAGCAGTTTTAACATCCCCTTTTCGCTGATCGTCAGCCACAGCAGCACTTTTTTAGGGAACTTGGTGTGTGAAAGGAACTTCAGTTTGGTGCTTACTTCCTTCGTGGGGGAAGTTAAATACAAAGTGCCCTGCCAGTCGTTGCCATCCAGGATGAGACAGGTCTAGTCGTCTATCACCACCGCCACGTTGTGATTCGCCGGGAGAATCAATTTGGCCATCTTATTCAGGCGCTACCGCTGCGTCATTGCCTGCAGCTTCGAGACTAGTAAACGGGACTGCTGCTTCCTGACATGTATGCCCATGGTTGCTAAGCACTTTTCCACTGTTTAGCCTCCCGGTCAAGCGCACGCAGCGATGAAGACACTTTTCCCTCGGTCTTCCTCTTCAGCACCCTTTGGAGCTTCTTGTCACTTAGGGTCGTCGGCCGTCCCGAACCGGACTTTCTTTCAATGCTCTGATTGTTGTCCAGTAGTGCCAAGTTGTTTTAGATGCCGGAATGGGCGTATCCAGTGTCCACCAACTGCCGCGCGATGTCCTTTTTCGACGCAACGGGGTACTGTTCTTAGAACGCGCACACTTTTGAACGGAGTAGCTTCACTGTTTTCGGAGTTGGAGTTCGACTGATAGAACTATCAACTTTTTTCTGTTGACTCATGGGTTACTATGATTGATGGTGGTAAAGGTAAACCCATAAAAAATCGGCAATTTCTGTCCATTTTTTAACGCAAACGTTATATACACTGTAAAACTTTTTTTTTCTATGCCAAATTTTCCAAACTGTCACAAAATATATACACTATATATACATTGTAAATGACATGCTAAAAAAATATTTTTTTACCTATTTTCCATGAAATGCCTCTACTGCCAACCGCTGTTGCTGAATTATGTCCGACGGTCGCACCATCTAAAAGTAAAATGATTTGGTTGAGCAAAAGCTGACTCTTATATAGCCTATGTCGATGTTAGAAAGGTTTGGAACGGTTTAGAATGAGCGTTTTCTTCTTTTCGGATGGTAAAGTGTTTCAATATTTTATATTAAGTTTCTTGAACCTTTTTAAAATTTTGTGCAAACGAGGAGTGTTGCCTCCAAATGCGTTCCAACCAAGCTGTGGGAACTAGGATGACGGATCAGTGAGAAAGTTCATATGACGAAGTATCAACGCCAAGCGCACACGGCGGAATCTAAACCAAAAACGCTTCTGCACAGCGACAGCAATTAACTCTTCACAGATCCTGACAAGGACGCTTTGTTTCGGCTTGAGCAAGAAACAGAATCGTTTTTTTGTTTCTACTTTATTTCGCGATACGTTCGGTACAAAGGTTGAAAAACTTATTTAGCCATGAATGAAGCACACTTGTATTTATATCATATTTTAGTGGCGGGAGTTTCTGCTGTTCGTTCATTGGTCTGCCAATCAGGAATGACGATGATGCAATCGCGCGGACTATTGCATAGTTTAATTCGCAGGACATTCGGGATGATGCAATGCTGCGTAATACAGGGTGCGCTTCAAAATCCTTGTTCTAGAACAATCGAACAAGGAGTTAAAATGCTACTAAATTTAAATTTGCGCATATAAATACCACATCACTGAACAGAAATGGAACAAACAATATGCGATGCAAAAAAGTTCTTACCAGGCTTATAAACGGTCAACACTTTCACATGATTTCGCTTCCTTGATGTGCGTCTCAGTCAGGGATACCAAATGTGCAGATTTGTCTGCAAAACGCAATTTTCGAAGTCCGTGTGCAGTTTTTTATTGATTTACAGGTATTTGCAGATTTTTCATAGTTTCTGCAGATTTTTGTCATGGTCGCAGATTTTCTCAAAATGTGTGCAGATTTTTACAAACTTTTGCCTGCGCGAGCGAATTTTTTCGAATCAGATTTCAAGATTTTTCCGGATTTTCGAGCAGATGCAGACATTTTTTAAAAACATCTGGAATCTCTGGTCGCAGTAGGCCATCGCTCGTAAATGTAGGACAACCGTCGCCTGTTATTTTTGACTATTTCTGTCTACTTCTATTCTATTGGCGATTTAACGTAAAATTAAAAACGACCGTGCGACTTCTGGATTTGAACTTCAAAACTAGGAAAATGATGATAGATTTATTTTTAGCCAAGGCACATATACTCAGGAGACTGTTTTTGGTGCGATTTTTGCGAAAAATGGATGTTCTTGGCGTCAAAAAGAATACAGCTGGTGAGAAACTTTCATCAGCATGTAGTAGACTGCTCACCATCAAGAAAATACATGTGAAATTGCGAATATATGAGATATATCTAAATTTTTGAAGTTTTCCGCTACGTAAACTCGTGATAACTCACTGAAAATAGAATCTTGATAGGTTGAAATGCTGCCTACAAATCATCATCATTATTTTGATCGCTCATTAATGTTGAGAAATATTATTACAAGATGTGATGAACCCTCCCAACTGGTCTCGAGGTACGATTACAAGCCAGCCGTCGTAGGTTCGAGGCTCGACTCGGGAGAGACTGTTAGGATCGTAGCGCTAGCCCCGCGATTGTCCTGTACACTTAACAGTTGGCTGCGAATTCGAAGGTCGAGTTCCGAATCGGAATGTAGCACCAAGGCTTTGCTTCGCTTTTTACAATAGTTCAAGTAATCAAATTACAATTTTCTGCATTTTGGCGGATGCTTAGATGATTTTTTCAATCGAATATTGAACGAAGTAAATCCGTTGAAAACTACCCGACTTAAAAGCTTTTAAAGTTCGACATATTTTTCCCCTGTTCTGTTTTTCAAAGCATCAAAAAACGAGAACTTAATGGCGAAACTTAATTACATAACATGACATTTGATAAACGCCAAATCACAGAAAATAAATGAATATATTTCTTCTAGTTTCACACAAGCTCGAAAAGAATCGTAAAGACCCGTCATTTATTGATTGACTTTTACAACATAGAAAGTTGTAGCGTGATTGTGGAATTCAAGATGAGATTGCCGCACTTATGATCAATTTTACAGAGATAATTGAGGTGAATATTTATGAAGGCTGCAACCATTTAATGTCCATCGATACATGTAATAAAATCGAAAACGCGTTTCGCGATGAAGTTTCTTGACTGCTCCATGAAATTATTAGGTACATTTATTTTATTTATAATTCGAGGTCTTACTGGATGAACTGGCATATAATAAAATGTAACAAAATTAAAGAAATTCGACACCATTGTACCATGCAGTGTTCAAGCGGTGATAAATGTTTTCCTAATTTAAATCTGCTATCAAATTTCAACAGTTTTTCATCTCTAGCAGAGAACATTTCCCGAGCGAGGTTTCTCGCTGTCCTTCGGTTGAAGTCTTCTGTGCTGTTTGGCCGGACGACAAACCTCAGAACGAAGACCGCCCGAAAAGGATATCTCTATAAATTCAGTCCAATCTGCATTCTCCATGGGAGCACACCGTTTTAAATAAAATACACCCAATCTCCCGATTGGAACCAGATCTGGAAGAAAAAGTCAACGTCACGCAGGGTCAGCTTTTCTTTTCGTGACTCGAAGGAATCCAGAAAGAAAAATATGTCTGCTTTCCTTTGCGCACGCATCCTGCTGTGTTGCGTTGCCTTCGTCGGCTGTGCTGGTAAAAGAGATTTACAAAAGTCATCGCCATGACTCCTAGCTAGCTCTGCAGTTCCGTGCAGGGCGAATCGAAGCAGATGAGTAAAAGCCTGTCGTTAAAAAGCCCATTTGATTGAGAGCAAACAAAGATGAAGATAAAGCAGAAAAAGAAACGCTCGTTCAAGCTTAGCAATGGATAGAAGGGCAAATCGTCTTGACTGCACAGACTTATCCCGAGGTGTTCATAGATGATCTTACCCGCAGGATCATGAATTGCACGCTGGCCGGCACTGTGGCAAAGTCTTTTGAAATTTTGAATTATAACGCACGGCAACGCTAATGTTTGTGGTATTAGTTAGAAACTATGTTTTTATCGAACGTTGTGATTTAAAAATAGAATCATTTCTTAGCGCATCATCAGGGAACCTACACAGTGTATCGCCAACAATAATCGCATCACCGGGGACTACGAACGGGTTAAAGAAGAAAAATAGATTTAACATTCCAGAAAGAATCAAGATTATAGAAACAGCTTCGGTTAGCATCGGCAGCAGCATAGAGAAGAACGCCAAGGCGTGGTGCTGCAAATGAAGCGGATGAAGATAATTCCGTGGGGCTATTTTGACAGGTTTTTGACAACATCGTTTCTGGAAGAAAAGAGTAAAAGACACAAGGGGTCTGTGGCACTCTTCGAGTCTAAAAGTGATTTTTCTTCTTTTGTGATTTTAAGCCCTGCCGTCTCCCTTTATCACCCATCAACAGACAGCAGCCAATGAAGGAGTGGGTTGACCGGTTCTACTCTTTCACTCTAATGTTTAAACATATAGTCACACTTTGTCGATGTGAATGAACTTTTAGGCCCCGGGATACATGGCGAGTTGAGATATCTTTTAATTTCGGTTCACGCTAAGAGGAATCGAATGACGCTGAAATAGTTGACCTTTAGGAGTAACGGTTTTTGGGTAAAATGGGAGTCGAACTCCTCATCTCGGCCATGCTAACAGCTTCCAGATCTACAATTGCTGGTTTGATAAAGAAAAGGAATTAAGCTTGAAACAACTTCTAGTAGGTCTTTTATTCGTTTGTAGTTCCGTGACAAATTTTCCTTTTCCTTCATGTTATGTGACGTTTGAAATTTTTTTTCGTCGAACCAACAGATCATCGTCATTCGCAGAAAGACGAAGCATTTTTTTCAATCTTCTTTGTCGCATGAATTTAGTTTATTGTTGCCGCATTCGATAAATATTTACTGCATCGAGCTCGATTCGTGGGATTCAACTTGTCGCCTGATGGGATGCACCAGGTCCCCGGTCGCAGAACATCGTGAGGCTCTCGGCACCTCTGCTGCGAAACTGCTGAAATCGTTGTCATGAATGCAGTGGATTCTGCAGAAGAGTTTCACGATGAACATTTTAGTTTGCTTTTCTCGAAAAGTAACATTTCGGGGTTCATGTTCCCAACGAAAACATGTTCTCCGCCAAGTGTCTTGATTTAAAAGAAGATTGTCACATTCGATGTGGCCTGTAACCTGTCTGGAGCTGAGCGATGATCAGGCACAAATTTGGGTTCACCTGAAATTTAAAATGACTGGCATACTGTCACAGTGGCTAAAAGTTTATTGGAATGAACAAATCGTTGGCTGTGAAATAGTTGATTTTTTTTTATTTCAAGCTGCTAAAAGCACATGAACCCTGAAAGACGTGCCCAATCGTAGCCCGTTTGCTATCCAATGGTATCGCTTTAGTTCTTGATTAAACTTTTATCCCAAGCACCCGAAAAAAAAAACTGCCATTATATAGGAGTGAACTGCTGCTACGAACGATGGCCCGATTTTCAGCTCTTTCTCCCGGCAAGCCTGTTTTTTGATATTAGTGGTTGATTGCAGCCCCCGAAAGGCGCACACACAATAACAGGAAGGGCCCGCTGCTTCTTGACTCTCATCCAATTGCTGTGGGACTCAGGCAGGGCAGCATCCGTGGATAGCAACAGCCATCGAACTGCTTTTCATCCGCCTCCTGGAGCAGAACAACGGTCAGCGGGGTGGATGATAAATTATATAATGATGCTTTTTATTAGAGTTTGGGTAGCTCGATTTTATCGTATCGGGCGTTCGAAACGAACCAGGAAGGCGCAAAAGGGTGAGAAGGTAAACGCGCAGGGGAAGAAATTAAAATTATTTTTGGTTATTTTCGCTTGATGATGATTATGCCGATTAGCACATTTATTGCTGGTTTAATTTCGTATTGATGAGGCCTCCACAAGATAGGAGCCAGGAATTCGAAAAATCGTGTGGACTTTTAATCGAATGTTTCTTCTGGCAAGTTTCAATTGTTTTAATAATTCATCGAACCTACAGACTTACAGGATTCACCAGAAGGGTTATGTATTCAAGGCAAATGGAATTGCAACGAATAAGAGACTGAACCACGAAAAAGCATTTTTGATTAAACATTAAATAGTTGAAGAGGTTATTGATAAGACACGGCTGCAAGGTTAATGTAGAATTACGACAGCCTGTCTTATGTATATCCTGCAATAGGCTTGGGAAGATATTTCTCATGTTGACCCGATTGAAAGAAAGATGGAAAACAATTGTGCTGAACATTTCATGAATGTTTAAATTTAGTTATATTTACCAAGCTGCTGAACTTGTAGTAACAGTCAACGGTTCCAGTATTGTCGTTTTGCGAAAGAATGGGCGGAATCCATGGTGCTGCAAGAAGGCAGAGCTTTACCAAAGGAAGCTCGGAAATAAATTAGTTTATTACCGCTCACGCTTTTTTTTTAGTGTTTATTTTGCGATTGCTAGCTGATGAAGTTTTGAAAATGGTACAAAATGCTGTCGAGATAATAACTGAACTAGAATCATCCTATATCATATGCAAATGGCAATCTGCAATGACGAGAAATAAAACAAAATAACCGGGTGTCACTATTGCGACACACCAATGGCGCTTCTTAGCGCCCCAAAATCATTTGATTGTAAGGTGTTTGAAATTTGTTCTGTCGGCTATCTACTGGCTGGTATGGGCTACTTGGTAACTGATAAAATGCAGGAATGCTGAATGCTGAACACCCCAAAAAAATTCGAAGTAGCGCCATTTTATCCATATTTTATTATTTCTTCGCATGTGATATTGATGTATAGATATTGATTTTAATCTACTTAATACTTGATTTAAGGTTTTTCTTCTAGTTATCTTCAAAAGATTTAATACCAAATAGTCCCAAAAAGAATGAGTAGTATTGAATTTTTATGGAAATGTAAATAGTAATTTCCAGCGCCAATTTCCAAACCCCTTTTTCTCGAAACTATGAATTATGAGTTCTGCAAGTTTTGAACGAAAACGATGATATACCAATTTTGTAACAGATTGTACGTTATTTGTTTTGTAAAGCTACTGCGAACCAATCACAGTATTATATTTTCCTACTATGACACTAACAGTTCCCAACAGTTACTAGCATCCTGTTTCTTGATAGTCAACTCACGAGTACTGTAGTACTGAGATGTGAAAAACTTATTTTACTGCTTCAAATGAAAATGTGTGACCGTCCTCAGAAGAACGGTTGGTTTTAGTTTTTACAAAGCTGGGGACATGCCTGAATGACGGTGTTTCCCACACAGGCGGGAGATCCAAAGTCTAGCCCTGTGAAAGGTGTTCGCCAGTTTCTTCTGTTGGTCAAATCGTTTGTATGTTGCAGTAAGACGTAAGGCGTCAAAAATGTAGGGATCGTGGAATAATCCATAACCGGAAATCAAGATTCACACCAGACACAGCGCCAAAAAGGAACATTTTTAGCCTTTTTACGAACATCTTTCTTGTTCATGAACTTGGCTAAATCGCTGCAACTGTTCTCCTGTACAGGATTTTAGTAACTACTATAGCTTGTTTTTACTTACAACTTGCACCTGACGACGTTAACCTCTCATGACCATCGGCATTACTGCAGGAAATTTTATGTGCGACAAATAGCAAGTGTTAAGTGGATAAAATGTGAAACTGAGGTGATGTGAAAGTTCCGATTCCTTTTTATTTCAGCAGTGGGAAATTACCGGTACCGAAAAGTAGTAATAGTTCTCTAATGAAACGATCGTGTTTGAGCTCTATTCAAAAATATTTTTGCCATTTTGTTCCAGGAGCGTTTAAAATATTTCAATACTCAACGCTCTAACGTTTTTTTACTATCATTTTGCTAACATTGTTTCATGATGTCTCCGTTTTTGACTCTTTTCTACATTTTCCCATTTTAGGCATTTTTGACATTTGACATTCGAAATATTTTAAGGTTTTTTTTACAAGTCACAATTTCTAACAAGAATTTGTGTAATTTGAAACAAATTACCGCTGGAATATTGCAAAAAAAACTAAAAATCGATACTGCGTAAATCGCAATACATCGAATTCAATAGCATCTGCATAACTGTTCACCAAAATCACGGCAAATTTTACACAACAAAAAATCAGTATATAATGTATTCAAAAATCCCAGCATCCGGGAAGAAAGAAAAAAGAAAATTTATCCCCACCAAGAATGTTACATCTACCTACGTGTAACCCGCGTTGCTTTGGCCTCTCGTGTACGAACCGAGCGCGCCGGTAACACTTACCGAAGGTAACGAAGAAGCTTACATGCGTAAACAGCAAATGCGTACAACGATTCCGACGATCATTTTGGCGTGTTTCCTCTGTTCCCCCGATCAGTAACTGGCGGTTGTTAGTAGTTGAACGTCGTCGTCGAGGTTCGAGTTGACCGTTAAAGTTAAGTCCTCTTCATCTTTACGCTCTGGAAACAATGCGAAATCGTCTTGTTCCCCAACTTGAGAGGCCATCGCGAATTTTTTTTCCTTACTTTTGCGATCTTGTGTCCTTTCTATTGATCTTCGTCTTATGGAGAGGTCAGCGCAGAAAAAAAAACTCGACGTGGTTTCCAAATCAAGAGATCTTTGGCGCGGTGGTGTTGGTTGTGTGCCGAAATCAGCAAAAAATAAAACGATAACAGCACATAGTAGGTACGGGAGAATAACAACAGCCTCACTCGCTCGGACAGGGTGACCAACAAAAAAAAACTGGTTTCTTCATTGGTCAGTTCAGAACGGGTGCCGTGCTGTAGTCACTAAGCTGTATCATATTCCATTTTTTGGCGCGAACGAATTTGAAGAAATGTGTCATTAAATCAATCATGCGGGACGTGCAAAGGGTTAAACCACAATCGCCATGCGCGAAGTCACCATAGCCGGTGTCGCCAAAGCAAGAAACACTCCATGAATCAATGATCTAAGCTCTTGGACAACAAGAAAAAAAGCAAATACCGAGAGAGATTTTTTACCCCAACAGGAATGACGTGACCAACAGACTGGACCGTTGATTCCGAGTGCTGCGTATGTGTGCAGGCGTTGAGAGTATCGGTGGAGACTTTCGAAACGGTGGTCATGTGTGTGGAAATAGTTTCTAAACTTTGGTGGGATTGGAAGTATTGTTCTCAGATAGTTGCTTAAATATTATTTTAACGTTGTCGATTGAAATTTACGTTGAATGAATTATGATTGCGCATTTACATGTAATTATTTCTTCTATGAATTTAAGTTATATTGTTGTATTGCGCATCAACAAAAGTATATTGATACAGAGATGTGCTTAAGTAATACAAATTCTAAATGATAAGAATTACATTGAGCGGGTTTTAACGTTTCGTAGAGTTGATCTTTCTTGATTGTACGTGTGAATATTCGAAATGTGTCTCATTAAAAAAAAATTACCAATCTAATAGCATAATCTGTCACATTAAAATTAAAAAAAAAAGATGACTGATTTATCCCCGTTGTCTTTACTTCATCACTGCGACCAGGAAGATTGATTTATTGTAATTTTACCCAGGGATTTTCTGTACTCCGCGCTTTATGTCATAAAATGACGTAAGCCCCTTACCGGAGTAATATCACTAGAACTGCTTAAGTATTTGCTAAATTTCTCTCATCAGAAATGGTTTTCTTCTTCTAGTTTCCAGTTTTAAACGAATTACCTTCGATAGCATTTGCATTAACCCGAATCAGCCCACAATTCCACGTGAGTATTTGAGTTTTTTAACTTTAAATAGTCTATGCGTTCACGTACAAAACTAAACTAACTTGATGTGATTTTCTCTGTCAACAAAAACAAAACAAAAGTCCTTTTTTGATTAGGTAGTTACAGTGATGATTTGGAGTAAAAATGACATTTTGTCACAGGATAGGCACCAAGTCGCTAAGAGGTACAGTCAAATAGTCCTAATGAATTCATAGTAACATATCATAGGAAAAAAACATTTTGAAAAGTCCTAAAATCGTTACTAGTCTTAGCAAAACTCTTTTAATTCCGTTTTTTATTAATAACCTAGAATATTACTGAGTCAGTACATAATAACATAGTAAACCATCGATTTCACCTGCGTCACAATGTTACGCCAACGCACTCGATCAATGGCAGCTTGTCTCCAGTTTCTCGAGCGTCCTATAATTCCGATATCTTCAAGGGACCATCCATTAATGATGTCCCGCAAAATTTGGAAAAAATTACCTCCCCACTCCACCATGTCACAAACTGTCACAACTATTTGAATTCCTCCCCCCTTATTTACGTCACGTTTCTATACCCCCCCTCCCTTCTTTTGTTATGATTGACGAAAAATTGAGAAATTTATAAAATATGCATTTTTTTCTAAATTAGAGAGATTTTACTAAAAGAAAAACTGAAACTGAAAGGAAAAGAAGATTATAAAAGATAACTTGAAAAGGTGTTTAATCCTTAGTCCAACGGTTCTGTTGATAGAGTCGCATAACGACGACACAGAAAAGCGAGGCAGTAACTGCAGCATCGTTGCTGATTTTCTAAAAAACCATCCTTTTTTATTTCCTTGTTTTCGCAATCCAAATCTTCTCCACATGTTACAATGACCGAGCATTCTTGTTCACGTTTTGTAGGATTGAGAGATACTAAAAATGAACAAAATTGCACTATCATTCACAAACAAACATGCACGGTAAAATTGACCTAACAAACCATATGCATCTTAAAGGCAAAAAAAATTGTCATTTATTTTATCTCAAGCATATCAAGCGAATCTTAAGCAAAAAAAGTGATCGCAGAGCTATGAATGAATGATGCAAGTATCATGAAAAGTTCAGAGTTGAACTCTGTGGTATAGCTATGTGTCTTTTTTATTTATTTTTTTTTTAGTTGAAATGTGATATCATACTCAAGCTAACTCCCCCTCCCTCATATTCCACAAAATGTCACAATATTCGAAACCTTCTACCCCCCCCCCCTAAATGCGTTTCATCTTTAATGAATGATCCCCAATCCAACCTTTTCCGCTTCACGTTTTAGCTTGGTGTACGTTGTCAGCAAAGCAGATGAGCTGGCTAGATTGAAGTTCATGCCCCGCATGTTAAAGGCTGCAAGTTTTTTAACACCTTCAAGTGGAATCTTAAACAGGAGGCAGGACAGACCGTCCGTCGCCTTGTCGAAGCTACTTGCGTGTTTCAAACGGGATTGATTCCGTACCCCATATCTTCACATAGCACTGTGCACCATCCATCGTGGCCGTAATTGTTCTTGAGCTTCTTGATAGCATCCTTAACTAGACTTATCGTGAGGGGCAGTATGTATCCCTCATCCGCTGTACTGACAAAGTCGTTACTCCTACCGTCTTGGTCCCCTACCTCTGTGCTATTCAGGTGTTTATTGTAGTGCTGCTTCCACCTGTCGAACTCCTCACGTTCATCCGTCAAGTTTTCTCCATCTTATCTCAACACATTTCAGCTCCTTGTGCTACGAGCCTGCGAAGGATGCGTTTAGTTGCTTGAAGAATCTACGTGTTTCTTACAGCTGCTCCATTTCTTCACATTCTTGCTCTTCAGGCGGCGCTTTTTGATCTGAAAAGGATGGGTCTGATGTCTTCGTTTCTGTTTGTATCGACTCACGTTATGACGGGTCCTTTGCTGCAGTATCAATGTTCGCGCTGCATTCTTCTCGTCTAGAATCGTTTAACACTCCTCGTCAAACCAGCTGTTACGTCGACTCCTCCCGACGAATGCAACAGCACATTTCGCTACGTTGTTAATGTACTCCAGCAGTCCTCCTCCGGAGGGGCTTCGGTAAGCTCTCCCTCATCTGGTATCGCTTCCTCAAAGTTTTGCGTGTACTTAGTAGCGACATCGGGGAGTTTAAGTCGCTCCAGATCATACCTTAGTGGGCGACGATAGCGGTTGTTGACATCAGGAGATAGTGCTCAGAATCGATGTTTGCGCCACGATAGATTCGGACGTCGATAATACCCGATAGTGACTTCGGTCAGTCAAAACGAGATCGATTTGTGTTTCAGGCTGTTGTGGTGATCTCCAGGTGTACCGATATGGGAGGCTATGCTGGAAGTACGTGCTACGTATGGCCATGATCTTGGAGGTGGCGAATTCAAAGCCGGTTTGCGCCGAACTTTCCTCCTGGTCAACTGAACGTTGAGATCTCCGATAACGACGTTTTGTCTACTGCTATCGTATGCACGCTCCAGTTACGCGTAGAAGACGTCCTTATCGTCATCGTCACTTCCTTGGTGAAAGCTGTACACGATATTTTTAAGCTCTTTCTTCGGTTTTTTCTTATTAATTCCTTCTCCGTTTTCAAAATTGTTGGAATAGATCTTGCGCTTCAAGTTTGCCCAGAAATTCTCGATTGGACGCAGTTGGGGACGTTTGGCGGATTCGCCGGCTTCGGTACCCCATCGATATTCAGCCGCTCCATCTCCTTCAACGATCGCTTCGAGTAGTGGGCCGACGTCAAATCTGGCCAGAACACCGTGTCTTCGCCCTTATGGTATTTCTTGATGAACGACGCAACTTCTGGCAGGCACTTCGTACTAAAAATTTCTCCGTTCACGGCCAGCCCGGAGCGAAAGAAGAGCGGCTTTAACATCCCCTTCTCGCTGATTGTCAGCCACAGCAGCACCTTCTTGGGGAACTTGGTGTGTCAAATGAATTTCACCTCGGAACTCACTTCCTTCGTGGGAGAAGTGAAATACGAAGTTCCCTGCCAGTCGTTGCCATCCAGGGTTAGATAGGTCTCGTCGTCCATCATCACTGCCACGTCGCGATTCGCCGAGAAAATCGACTTGACCATCTTATTCATCCGCTGTCGCTACGTCATTGCCTGCAGCTCCGAGACCAGTGGACGGGACTGCCGCTTCCTGACATGTATGTCCATGTTCTCCAGATACTTTTGAAGTAGAATACTTCTCTCAGTAAGTTCGGCTACATAGGGATGTGAAATGAAAATCTGAAACCGAAAAAAGTGAAAAATATGTCCAATTTCAAATGCTAATAAATGCTAATCTTTGTTATTGCAGCAATAGATTGAAAAATCTTTTAAGATTCTTCCCAAATGAAGTTAATTGTAATTTTATTGTTCAAACTATTGTACTATTGAAAATAGTCAAGCCTTGTCAAAACAAAAAATTTGACCCCTGATTGGTCGTTATATGGTTGTTTCCCAAGCACGGTCGACAGAATCATATACCTTGCAATTTAAAATATGCTATTTAGCCTATATAAGAGCCTGTTTCAGCCGAAGCCGCTCAAAATAGTTCTAGACAGCGACAACAGTAGTCCTCCCTTAGCAGTGCAGTGGATACCAGCGATAGCGGATAGCGGCCGCAGCTGTGGCATAGCAATGGATAGCGCACTGGTTGCAGCGGATCTCAGCATCGATAGCAGCTGGGCCAGCTGATGCAGGTACAGCGGATACCAATGGCAGCGTATAGCGGCCACAACTGTGGCATGGCTACGGATAGCGTAGCAGTTGCAGCGGGTATCAGCATCGCTGGCAGCTGATGCAGTGAGGCACTTTAGTGAAATGCAGTCTCTGTGCGATAGCGGGCACTAGTTAATGCATTCAATGAAAGATTAACTCATGTGGCTTTGCACACAACCGTCCATTCCTTTTTCACTGTTTTACCGCATGCACCAACCCTTCCGGTCAAGTGCACGCAGCGATTTAGCCACTTTTCCCTCGGTCTTCCTCTTCAGCATTTTTTGAAGCTTCTTGCCGCTAAAGGTCGTTGGCCGTCCGGAACCGGGATTTCTTTCGATGCTCTCGATCGTTGTCCAATAGTGTCAAGATGTTGTAGATGCGTAAACGGACATACCCAGCGTCCACAAAGTGCCGCACGATATCCGTTTTTGACGCGGCGGGGACCCGTTCTTCGAACGCGCACACATCTGAACAGAGTAGCTTCACTTTTTTCGTTATCACAGTTAGAGTTTGACTGATAGAGCTGTCAATTTTTTTGCCAATTCATTACCATTAGTAGTTTCGTCAGTGCGATTAAAGGTAAACTCATGAAAAATCGGCAATTTTTGTCCATTTTTTTACCGCAAACGTTATAACTAGCTAACCTAAGACATCCTCACGCTAAAACAAACCTCGAACAAATTCACGAACAACAACAAAATCATACACTCTGGCTTCTTTCGTCTTTCGATTATAAATGATCGAAGCGAGAATAATTTACTCCTCAGATTACGAGAATTCGGTTTGAAACCGGAAACTTTTCAACGAACTTCTGCAGTAAATTTAAACTCGAGTTATCATCTCTTTTCCCCATTAGTTTCGTGCATCCAAACAATCCATTTTCCAAGTTTATTGACCTGCACTGGTTAGGTTTTTTTTTTGAGAAGAACAAGCAAGTAAGTCGCTGATTCGTGCTTGAGATTTTGAATTGCGTCACCGCGAATGATAAACAAATTTCTATCAATGGTATATGAATTGGATACTGATAGAATCGTGATTTTTGTAATCTCGATAACTAAAAAACAAGTTGGTTTCACTGAATAACGACACCACTCCAGATTGGATTAATGGATTTGAACATGTTTATACGTTTGTTGCATACATTTTGTGGTGTTCCATATACCACAACATACCACAAAAGATCAAAATAATGGTCGCAGTGGTCCAAATCTTGCAAAAAAACTAAATTAATGTTGGTGCTGCTTTTAATTGCTTTCTGTTATATTTTACGTTGGGTTTAATTGGCTTGGCAGGATTCCTGTTATAATTGTCCAAAAGAAAGGAGGTAATCAGTACGCATAACAATGATAGATTGCAATACAATAAGTGTTGTAGCAAAAATTCTAACTGATTTTTGTGTTGATTTCAATTGGTTCCGGTGGGATTGCTTTCTGACGAGAGTGCCGCTATCGGAATGTTTTGGAACAAAAATTTTTAAATCAACATGAATTCTAACTGAATGAATTCTTGATACTTACCTTTAGTTGATTTTGTTGAATTTCTGCTGTTGCCAAAGTGGTTTCATTCAGAACGAGTTACTGTGAGCGAAGGGGGTTCGACTACTCACAGAAAATGCCTTACGGACTTTTGCCAGTTAAATGTGTTCCCGAATAACGGGCCCAATTATAAGAACCACTATTGGCTGAGTGTGACTTTGGCTGATGAAAACAAAGATGTTTATGAATTGAATTTCATATTCTAAGATGAAATCCATAAACAACGGCATTCTTCCAAATCAGTGGATTTCGTCACGAACCAAAACGCTGTTATTAACAATCCGACCGAATATCTAAACTCAATGGCATTGCCACAATTTGCGGTTGTAAGCTGGATCGGTAATTATGATAATGTAGCGAAATGTCAATTATTCTCGTGGCAAATAAGTGGACTGGTTTCATAGAAAAAACTAAAAAAAAAAATTCAAAACATTTCTTCGATATGTTCGTGTTCTTTGAAGAAGTAGTTTTCTTAGCTCAGCCAAAATCTACAATACAACATTTAGTTCAAATTATAAACTATGTATGGAAAAAAATTGAAATTGTATTAAATTGTCCAAAATTTTTCAGTAATCTGTTAGTAAAAACTGTTATCCTACCAATGCATATATAAGTAATACTTAGTCAATTAAATTAAATTTCTTTTCCGCATAGATACTAATAAATAAGTCTTCCTATTCATCCCAGTCAAAATTACAATTTTGTAAAAGTCACCTGCAAAACAGATTCCTTAGCTTCTAATCTATCGCCCTGTGCCGGTTTAACGTGTCGTCGTCGTCGTTGCTGACAACGGCGTCAACCTGCCCCGGCAAGCCAGCAGGGCACATACGCACAAACCCGCACCACAACTACATCGACACCGGTGCGATGGCTGATTTAGAAGAGCTCCGACAAAGGCTGCGGCGTCCAACAACACATACCATCGTGTAGTCGAAGTTGAGCGGCCAAGCTCAGGTACTACTACCGCCTTAAACCTGCTGAGCCATGGATGGAAAGGTGCTGTAAGCCTCTTGCACACGTTGCTCGCTGGAATCACGTTCCAGCTTGAGTCAGTTTGCTTTTGGCTGTAGAGATGTGCGCAAGTGCTTCAGTTCTTCGGGCTCGGTTTGGCTCGGTTCAGCTCAGCCCAGCTTCCCGGGGCAGATTCCACCCAGAAAATGTGTTAGTGCAACGGCAGCTGCAGCAGTGACCGCAAAAAATAGTGACTCAGTAGAAACGATCAATATAGGAGGAGAGATATTTTTTTGCGCGCGTCTTCCGCGAAATGAATGATATCCGCCGGTCCGTGGGCCGGCTCTTCCATGATGGTTCTTCCAATTGTCGGGCTTCTTCTGTAGTGCATGAAAAGAGTGCCAACAAAAAAAACTTTTCTTCAGAGAGAAAATGTTCATTTGTTTAGTGTCGAAAATTCCGAAAATTTTACGATTTGTAACCATTTGGAATGTTTTATCGTCGTTCATCTATTTCATCCGTAATTGATTAGTACTAGAGACTTGAACGAGTTAATAAGATAAACTGGATGCTTTCTGAAAATTTGGAGTGCAGTTAGTATTTTTTTATATTTTATTTTTATCAACTTTTTTATATTATTCCAACAATTTCATACTTTTGACGCGTTATCCCGCTATTTGCCTTCTAATTACTGATTCAATGTCGAATTTCAAGCGAAAGCATGAAGAAAACAAAAAATATTTGGCAGTTTTCGGAACGAAGCACATTATAGCTTAAGTATTAAGCTGCTAGGAACGACGACAAGCTGGGCTCAACGAAACAAAAAACGATGTGACCGATTAGTAAACCAACAACAGAGCCTTCTTCAATCTAATAATTTAAAGGTAATTTTTTATCATATTAAACTAACTTAGAATACCCAATTTTATGCATACTAAAAAACGTTGGAACAGCCATTTTGATTTACCTTTATAATTTAAAACAAGTATATAAAAATTGACCGAATTTGTACTAAAATGTGCTAAATAATTCGGCAGCCATTTGCTTGAATTTATGCTTTCCAATTTCGAAGTACATCGTCTGTGGCGGAACGTTCAGCACTTCGGGTTCGGTTCGATTGGGGCAATTCGAGCTGAACCTTTAAAAAACAACGGCATATGATTGAATTTTTGATAAAGTTGCACATGCTGGCTGTCAGCTGGTGAATGCCTTCAGGGTAGCGGCGTCTAAAGCAGGCAAGTTTGTTGTCAGCAGCGTGCGTCGATGACGGTATCGACATTTTGTATATATTTTATTTCGCCTAGTCACAACCGGAACGAGCGACCAGTTTTGCACGTGTTGAAGATAGTGTTAATTTGTGTGGAAGAAGCTAGGCCCGGTACGGCGGTATTTCAGTTTAACCGGTAGGTACTACTGGTTAAACTGAAATACCGCCTCATACCAGTCGGGAGGAAGAGATGGCAGGGAGGGATTTCCGAATGCCTGAAACTATCCGCAGTTATGCAGTCGCTCACGTTCACTTAGTAAGCCCATATCCACCGGGCGGTGGCGTGAGCAACACTTCGTCATTTTAATTTTATCGGTGGTTAACCTCCAAATCGTTAACTTCTCTTAGAATTTTATACATTCCATGACACACCTTTTCTTCCAAATGCACGAAACTGATCATCGAACTATCGATCAACTATCGTTAAAGAAGACATATATTCTCAAAGCGAAACACCAGCGTTTGATTTTTCGTGCATGAATTATGCAGAACCATGTTAAAAAACCCCAAAAAATAATCATAATAAACCACGTGGTCCCTACAGGTGTTGCATTACTATACGTTCTGCACTGATGCATTTCCGGTTTACTTTTGTCGATCATGTCAGGTAGAGCAGTCCAGCCGGGCCGAAGAATACCCCTTTCACTCAAAGCTATGAAGACGCAAATACGAGGGCAACCTTCGCCTCATAGCCGACGGCGACCTCGAATTGTAACTTGATCCTTCATTTCGAATTTTCCCCGCTCGAGTGTACAACCGTTACCGAAACCTCAACCTGTAGCAAAGCTGCTCTACCGAGCCGCGGTAGCAAAGGCCAGACGAATTGCGGTACTCTCTTTCTCGGTCTCGCCGGGCTGCTTCAAACGGGTCACTGCTGCTGGTCCGGTCAGCCGAGCTACGTTGATGTAAGGAATTTTGATGCTAAACTTGAGTAATAATGTAGGTACGCCTGACGTACAAAAACGAGGGGGAGAATGACGAGAGACCGTATCGAATCGACTCACCGGGAATTGATGGTGTTCTACCAGAAATCTTGCAAGTGCACAACAAGTTTTGTGTGTGGAAGATCGCATCTCACGCAGGATGTTGTTTTTGTTACTTAGCAGGTTCTGAAAGCCGCTGATGAGGGGATGATCTTTTTCGAATACCCATAAAACTCGGTGTGTGTGAGTGTACGTATGTTTTCATAAACAACAAACGATCGTTCTTTACCCTTTTCCGTACACTTTGACTGATTGTATGTACGATCATCTACAATCGTTTGTCGAAGCGAAAGGGAAGAGATTTGAAGGCAGTGCTCTAGTCTCGACGGCTACCTTCTCCCTCTAGGTCGGTAGAGGGTTCAAGGTGAAAGGAAAAGCACATAGATAGAGCCCGAAAATTAACTTTTGCCCAACGGCGTTCCCAAAAATCATCCCTTTTTTTCGGGAGGATGCTTTACCTAACTTTTGTGTTTTCGATTAGACCGATCGGGCGAAGGCAGGTTTTTGGTTTCTCTTTTTTTTTGTGCAAGGCAAAGCTACACAGGGGAAGAACAAGATTATATGTTACGAGAATTTTCGTAAGAAGAGAAATTTGGTTCTAGGAATCCATTATCGGCTTATCCTGTTTTGCTTTGGTCTGGATTTTGCTAGAGATGTTTTTTTTTCGTCTACAGGAAGTTGTTTTTTTTGCGCGATTACGGTGCACATTTTTGCAACCTAATGGTCAATTACTGTAAAGCTGAACCTTGTTGCTAATGAATTTCGGCATGATCTGTGCTTTTTACACGTGGGTTCAACATGACAGGATCCACACAGTTAGATTATTTTTTTAAGCTTCTGGTGTGTTCATTAGAACTTCATCACGAATGTAGATTACTTTATGGTATACGATAAATACTATATTACTACTTATCAGTCTCTGGTTTCTGAACAGAAAACTGAAAAATCTATGATAAACAAGAAAATTTGCCTTATTTAAAAAGTGCAAAACTAAAAAAAAATCGGGGATTTTTCAAAGGAATTAGGATTTAGCTATTTATTACTTTAGAAAAATTTCATCATAAGGGTCTAATTTTGTTCCCTCATGTTGAACAATACCTCTTTCAATTTACCGGTTTTTCCTACCTAATTGTTAATTTTTACAGAGATTTACAACAATTTCTATATATACAAAGTTATATAACAATTTCTATATCTTGATTCTATAACCGTAAGAGTTATACACATTTTATTTACCCAAAAAGTTATCGAAAAAATTTTGCTCGTCGAAAAGGCGTCTACCATGAATTGCTCAGGTTATTAAGATACATGGAAAAATTAAAACGGGTTAAGTTGAGATCATTCAAAGGAATTCTGAAAACCTAAATTCAGCTCAAATCGTTAAAGCGAAAAATAGTAACATCAATGATCTACAATCTACATTTGATGATTCACCAAATAAGCACCTATGAGAAGATCTGTTTTTCTTTTTCAATAACCGATACATGAAAAACAAAATTGCAAAAAGTAAGCTTAGTTCCACGCATCTCAAACTATTTATTTTTTCTTTTTCAAAATTTTTCTCTATTAAGACCAAAGGTTTCTGATTTTATATAGTGAGTAAAATAGCTTCTTATATTTACGAATCATTTTTTGTTTCGTTTTTTTTTTAAACCATCTATGAAAACGTATATGTAAATTTACAGGACTAATGCGGGGCTAGCGATCCCACTGACACTAACTGTCTCTTCCGAGCCGAGACTCGAACCTACGACGACTTGCTTGTTAGGCCAGCATCGTACCTCGAAACCAGCTTGGCGGGTTAAGAGGGTTAAGAATGGTAACATTTGTATTTCCTTCAAATAACCCACCTGCTCAAATAGCATTATGTTGTCTGTTGGTCAAAATTGGTCTCAAATCAGGAAATAAAAATAATTTTGTTCTCTATTGAAATAAACCCCACACCCTTGTGCGCGGCCCCAACAGCATTCTTTCTGTCTCTTGGTCTATGAAAACTTAGCTAACTATGCTTCTATAATGAGCCGGCTGAACATAGAATAAACCGAAAATAGCTAAATAGAGGCTGATAGGAGTATGATCGCATCACTTAGCTGCCACCATATTATTTGCAAAGAGTTATTTCATTAGTGATAGTGTTGTGTTACTTATAAACAACAAAAATCGATTTCAGGTATTGTTTGTTTATCAATCGGAAAAATCTCTTTTAAATAGTCCTCCAAAAAAGAAATTTCTTTTGCGAAAAATAATTCATTTGTTGGGGATATGTAATTACTTAAGCTACTTGATTTTGCAGTTTCAGCATCCGGCCACAGAAATTTTCGAGAAACAATTGTTAACAATGAAGAAGTACTTACTATACTTTACTTTTACGGCGACAGACCGATTATCGATTCAATGCCGAATCCAGAATACGTCGCCATGTCACTCGGTCTTGGGCTGCTATCCTCCAATCT
Source organism: Wyeomyia smithii (assembly GCF_029784165.1). Lineage (NCBI taxonomy): Eukaryota > Metazoa > Arthropoda > Insecta > Diptera > Culicidae > Wyeomyia > Wyeomyia smithii. The sequence goes on along the minus strand of NC_073695.1, from coordinate 31,319,236 downwards.
CCCCTAACACCTATTTCGCGGGCATCCTCGTCGACAGCAAACATCCAACGAGTGCGAGGCCTACCTCGAAGTCAACGGCCTCTATCGGGCTTTCTGCCAAATATAATCTTCGCTGGTCGTTCTTCCGGCATTCTAGCTACATGCCCAGCCCACTGCAACCTGCCGTGTTTTATTCACTTAACTATATCCGCCAATTTGTACACCTGGTACACTTCATGGTTTATGCGTCTGCGCCAAACATCATTTTCTAGTTTGCCGCCAAAGATTGAACGCAAAACCCTACGCTCAAAAACACCAAGAGCTCGCCGATCGGCCTATTTCAACGTCCATGCTTCATGGCCGTAGAGGGCCACGGGAGGAATAAGTGTTTTGTAGAGTGCAAGTTTAGTACGGGCTTGCAGACTACGAGACCTCAGCTGGTTACGCAATCCGTAGAAGGCCCTGTTTGCACATGTCACATGTCACTAGTGTACCCAGGTAAATAAATTCGTCGAATACTTCAAAAGTTTCCCCGCCTAACACCACCTCAGCACCAACACCCGTCGGACTACCACGCTCTCTACCAGCCACCACGTATTTCCTTTTGGCAGAGTTAATGATGAGCCCTACTCTCGCTGCTTCCCCCCCCTGAGAGGTCCGAAGGCCTCTTCCACAGCTCTACGGTTGATACCAATGATGTCGATATCGTCCGCAAAACCGAGAAGCATGTGAGACTTCGTAATGATTGTGCCGCTTCTTTGCACGCCGGCCCTCCGTATAGCCCTCCGTCTCCCTGCTTCAAACCATCTTACGTCACGAAAGAGTCCGATATCTCACCGGCTATCCTGACGCATGATGTAGGTCCTTCAATGGTGGCACGTATCAGCCTACCTAGTTTTGTTGGGAAACCATGTTCGACCATAATTCACCATAACTCATTTCTCTTAACTGTATCGTACGCTGCCTTGAAGTCAACGAACAGATAGTGCGTCTGCAGAGTTAAATTCTCGAAATTTATTGAGGATCTGACGCAGGGTAAACATTTGGTCCGTAGTGGAGCGTCCCCCTCGAAAACCACATTGGTAATCGCCAACAAAGGACTCCGACAATGGCCTCAGTATATGGAATAGAGTTTGCGTGTTGACAAAAGCAAAAATATTTCTGTCCTTTACTCCCTTATGCGGAAAACCAGGCAAATATCAGCAGCTTCGTAGTCCCGAATTACGAAAGTGTTTCTGAATATCATCTAGAATCTAGTGGTTCACGATTTTTCGATGGCACGTGCAATTCTGGCGGTAAAAAAAAAAAACAAAATGTTGACGATTAGAATTTAATTATTCATAACGAAACTGGGAATCAGTAGGTTGCATGAATAAAGCAGTACACAGTTTGAATAATCATTTATTCAACGCATTATGCTTAGAAAGCTCAACCAACCGAAATTATGCCAACATCGGTCGTAAAGCATGTAAAAACCAATATATTACAAGTAACGATATTTCAAGGCAAATTCAAGCTCAAGGATGTTCAATAAAACTGATAATTTCGACCGAGTTTCTTATTGAGTTTAAAAGTATCCAATAGCCGATTCATCATGGCAGGGTCAATCTTAGGAAGTAAGTGGAATCAATTTGGAATTTCAATGTTCAAAAATTTTTAAATAAAGAGAAAAAGTGGGCAGAACAAAGTTGGCCGGGTAAATTAATTATTAATAAATAGCTTGGGTTGAATCATAATGTTGTAACAAAACGGTATGTCAAAAGTAAAATCGGCCATATTGGAAACCAATTTAATTCATACAGCAATTGAAAAATAAATTTTCGCATCGTTAAATTTATCACTTAGATCAATGGTTTCCAACCTTGGGTCCGTGGTCGGCATTGGGGCCGCTAGGCTAATTTAGGGGGGCCGCGAAGTTCTCGGTAAATTTGACGGGTAACTAAAATTGTTTTCAAATATATCTATGAAAGCAGATTTTCAACTATTGTGCGCATTAGGACCAAGACACGAAACAAATTAGACTTAAAAATGAGACTGAAAAACGCAGCCTCACATTGCAAAAACTGTATCTGAAATTCTTCTGAAAGCCTTCTGTGTTTCGCAAAGGGGGCCGCGAAGCTGTTTCTGTTTTGCAAAAGGGGTCGCAGAGCCAAACAGTTTGGGAACCACAGATTTAGATGCATTTAAATTGTAAATATGACAATGCTTCTTACCTTGTTATCAAGATTTATGCTTCTAAAAAGCGCCTTACCAGTTCTTTCTGATGAGCAAGGAATCATAAATAAACAAGGTATAATTTCTTCTGTTACATTATGATAGTTCGTCTCCAAACTTGCCATAAAAAGCTACCTTACCCCGTCCGCTGGATTGCAGGTCAATTCTAATATGTTTTCTCGATCATACACAGAGCGATCCTATGGAATTAGACTTCGAAAACGATGAGAATATAGACCTTAGGGCGTCCCAAAATCGCATCGAGTCTGGAATCCTGGGGACTCATTCTCCAAATGATAGAAAATGATGTTACAAACAATGTTTTCCTACACTCAAATGTTTATTTGCCGTATTAGGCAGACGGTATAATAAATTCAAATTCTGTTTTTATTTCTTTTTTTAAGAATGAAAAAAAATATGTCCGATCAACGAGTTCGAGGCATGGTGCACGAAGAATCTGTTGACACTAATGTCGTTTTCGTTTTCGCAGTGTAGCTACACTCAAACGACGCTTTTGACACCATAAAGTTATGGAAAATAAAATGTTTTATTTGACTTTTCGGACTACCCTTTTTCTGTCTTCTGACTACTCATTGTCTGTCCCTGACGACACCCGAAAAAAGCAGAGTGTACTGTAGGAAGTTACCAACACAGTCACAAGTATGTGTCAAAACTGGTTTGTTTTGGTTCTCGTTCCACGTGGTAAAGTGTCAGGTAAATTTTTTTCCAGCACATTTGCGAGATGGACATATGAAATGGAAACGAGACAAAATGACGAAGGCGATAATGACCAAAGCAAACCGAAATGACAGCTATCCCATTATTACGCATACCAATGCAATGACACTGAAAATGTTCTATTTGAAGCTGCAAAGTATAACCCGGAAAAAGTGTAGCTACACCGCGAAAACGAAAACGATATAAGTGTTCAGAAGTGCCACGTATTACATTTCACCGCAAGCTGAATTCAATCATATTTGATTACACAGTCCACTAAGGTCGTTTTTTAAGCGGGGGATGCGTTCCAAATTTGTATGGGCCCGCGTAAAAAACGACTTTTTTGAGTTGCACAGATAACAAAGAAAACCGTCCCAAAACGTTAAAACCTCGTTTGAATATGATAGCGAGCAATCTAGAGACCAAAATTCAATATTTCAAATTTTGAGTATTTACACCAAAAATTGTGAATTTTTTTGAAAACTGATATATGATCACTCGTGGCCTAAAACGGAAAACGTGATTCAAATGAGTCGATATCTTGTACCGTTTTTGAGTAATGGTGGAAAGAAACCCGCGTAAAAAAAACCGTGTAGAAAGCGACCTTACTGTACTAAATCAAACATTACAACGGGTAGCTTCCTGATTTTGGTGTAAATCTTGATTACGCGCTCACAATTCGTCCACGCTTTAACCTGGGATATATTATAAGATTACTACTGAGTTTCTGGATCATTACTGTCTTCGATAGCTCTCCTGTTCGCTAGTACGCTCTAGTAAACTGGATCGCTAGAATCGAATTCGTCCAGAGAAATTTTCTCGATATGCTCTTCGCATGCTTCCCTGGAATAACCCGTCAGACTTGCACTCATACGAAGCTCGATGTAAGCTACTGGTGCGAGACCACGCCGCACAAGGGACTTTCTATACCTCGAGCCGAGCAGAGTAAACTATGGGCTTTTCAATCCAGTCCGATTCATGGCCGCACAAATGAATGCTTTCGACGAAATTTTCGACTCTGGAATTTCGATTGATGCCTTCAAACGACAACTCTCTCGTGGACGATAACCATTTTAAAACGTTTAGTATAATTGTGAATGTAACTTAAATTTATTATATCATTAAGCCATACCTGTGTCAGATGGCTTTACAAATAAATAATAATGTTTTATTCGCTACATTCATACACGTAATTTGTACAATTTTACGTATGTTCATGTCAGTTAAAAGAAAAGAGAAGGTTACCATCTAGGGATTGGATCCTTATAAGACATTGCGTCGATGGGCGGTTTAAATAGAATTGTCACATACTGATTAGTTGAAGACGAAACGCACAGATTTCAGGAAGTTGTTGGAAAGCTAAATAAATTCAGATTTTTATTTTTGATGTATTTAAAGTCCATATAGTATTAGTGACCACTCTACCGGGAAAAAAAAGGGAATTTCAAATCATCGGGAAAAAAAGACGAGAAAACCGGGACAATAGGCTTCACACAGGGAAATTCATCCTTCTGCATATTTTCCGCTTTATTTGATCAATCATTTTTGAGAAAATATCAACCTTCATTCAGTTATTTTTTACTCTGGATTCGTCTTTCTAACTGTATTTTTTCAAGGAAACCTTGAACCACCTTGAAAAATTATTAGTAAGAGATTTCTCAGAGTTTTTTTTTTCTATATCAAAATCATTGAAAAACTGCATCTTAAAAACTTCTACCATTGTTGTCTATGGACGTATTGTAAATTGCACTTTTGCAAACCGCTTCTCGCGGCTCCCCCTCCGTGGACAACTGCCCATATAAATTTTAAAATAAATGTATACACCGTGCACATTAGCCAAAGCCCCCCCCCCCCGCGCTCACAATTCGTCCACGCTTTAACCTGGGATATATTATAAGATTACTACTGAGTTTCTGGATCATTACTGTCTTCGATAGCTCTCCTGTTCGCTAGTACGCTCTAGTAAACTGGATCGCTAGAATCGAATTCGTCCAGAGAAATTTTCCCGATATGCTCTTCGCATGCTTCCCTGGAATAACCCGTCAGACTTGCACTCATACGAAGCTCGATGTAAGCTACTGGTGCGAGACCACGCCGCACAAGGGACTTTCTATACCTCGAGCCGAGCAGAGTGAACTATGGGCTTTTCAATCCAGTCCGATTCATGGCCGCACAAATGAATGCTTTCGACGAAATTTTCGACTCTGGAATTTCGATTGATGCCTTCAAACGACAACTCTCTCGTGGACGATAACCATTTTAAAACGTTTAGTATAATTGTGAATGTAACTTAAATTTATTATATCATTAAGCCATACCTGTGTCAGATGGCTTTACAAATAAATAATAATGTTTTATTCGCTACATTCATACACGTAATTTGTACAATTTTACGTATGTTCATGTCAGTTAAAAGAAAAGAGAAGGTTACCATCTAGGGATTGGATCCTTATAAGACATTGCGTCGATGGGCGGTTTAAATAGAATTGTCACATACTGATTAGTTGAAGACAAAACGCACAGATTTCAGGAAGTTGTTGGAAAGCTAAATAAATTCAGATTTTTATTTTTGATGTATTTAAAGTCCATATAGTATTAGTGACCACTCTACCGGGAAAAAAAAGGGAATTTCAAATCATCGGGAAAAAAAGACGAGAAAACCGGGACAATAGGCTTCACACAGGGAAATTCATCCTTCTGCATATTTTCCGCTTTATTTGATCAATCATTTTTGAGAAAATATCAACCTTCATTCAGTTATTTTTTACTCTGGATTCGTCTTTCTAACTGTATTTTTTCAAGGAAACCTTGAACCACCTTGAAAAATTATTAGTAAGAGATTTCTCAGAGTTTTTTTTTTCTATATCAAAATCATTGAAAAACTGCATCTTAAAAACTTCTACCATTGTTGTCTATGGACGTATTGTAAATTGCACTTTTGCAAACCGCTTCTCGCGGCTCCCCCTCCGTGGACAACTGCCCATATAAATTTTAAAATAAATGTATACACCGTGCACATTAGCCAAAGCCCCCCCCCCCCCCCCCCCAAAGCTGCCTACGTGGTATGTGGATGGACCCAAACGCGAATTACAGACAACTTAGGGGAAGGGGTGATAAAATGGACACCCGAAGCCATTTCCCAATTTCCTCCACAGTTTAACACTACAACTATGAGTCGATAGCGCACATCAACTGAGTCACTAATGGTTAATACAAAAAATAAGTAGAAATACTCAAATATAGTATTTTTCGTAGTTTTCATGAGCATTTTCGAAAGCAGTTTTCTGGGGGTAAAATGGACACGTGTGGGTAAAATGAACATATGGAGGTGGTAATATGAACACCTTGGGCGTGAACATTAATTATCCTTTTACAGAAAGTAAAATGTTGTTCTATAGCACGTGACACACTTATGCATTCACCAACAGTTAAATTTTCATTGTTTGTCGTAGAATTAATAACAATATATGACCTTATTCGTAAGAAACTGAGAAATGGCGGAAGCTTTTTTTACGGACATTCCGCATTCAACGGTACGTTTAGCCGTGGTCATCTGTTCATCGGTCCGAGTTTACCTTTGCGTTTTTCGGATATAAAAACGAAGCATCTAGATTTTCAATAGCAATTACCACAATTTTTTCACGATCTCCAGGGGCTGTCCATTTTACTCGCACATACATATTATTGAAAATGCCTAAAAATATCGAGAAAATCATTTAAACAATTACTAACCATTGGTGCTTTCTTCTGGTTAGTAGTCTAAATACAGATATTTGCAGAAAAATCGTTATAATATACTGTTTTACACTAGAAAAAACCTTATTTTTTGAAGGCCAAAAATAACATCACCACCACGAATGTACACGTGTTTTTTTTGTTTTTGTTTATTATTTTGACTGTTTGACTGTTTCATGTCGCATACTTTGTCTCAAATAGCTTCTAGTGCCTCTAAGATAAGGTGCCAAAGAAGTTTGTACTATTTTTCAACGTAATAGTCGAGATTTAAACGGGTGTCCATTTTACCACCCCTGTTCATTTTACCCACAATTCCCCTACAAGCAAAATGGAGACAACGTGCACGTCAGATTTATCGTATACCATTCAACTAGAGCGAACGTGACAGAATGCCTTCGTTAATCGTATCTCTACAGTCTATCGCGTTCACTCTCGTATGCTGGTATACGATAAATCTGACGTACAAGTTGTCTGCATTTTGCTTGCAAGTTGTCTGTAATTCGCTTTTCAGCGGAAATTTGCAATATTAAATTTCTCTCGTAAATCTAACCAAGGAAAATTTCCGTCTTCAGTTAAGATGTTTTAACGGTTAAGGACTTCTGGTAGGCCAATAGTTTAGATCGAAATTCTGCCACAACGTGATACTAGTGTGCATTAGTATTTCCTACTCCAAACGGCATTTTGAAATTCATGACGACTTCCGATGTCTAGAAAACAGCCCAATCTTACCACATATCACCAACAATGGGTGGGTACTGTCTTAATCGGGATGATGCTCAGAGGTGAAAAATCGATTCCACATGTCGGTTTTGAAATCGAAGGTGGCACTTACGGTTTCCGGAGAACAGCCTAAAATTTTGTATTCAAACAGCCAAAAAAGAACAAATTTTACAAATATATATGTTTCCGTTATCGGGATCATGTTAAAAAATCCATTTTAGCGTTATTGAATCTGTATAAAAATGATTGCAACTCGATTAATTTTTTCCCCCGAATGTTTTTCAGTTCTACCTGATATTCTTCGATTTTTCTTATCATAAATTCCTTGACATTTCCTGATTGTCCATATTTTTTCAGGTTTTTGTCACCCTGATAGAAGCTAAAAATCGATCGGGAACGTTATGATAAATTCCCTTGTAGAAGTAAGAGTCGAAGGATAAGATAAAGTCAAAGAATTGCGTGCACACTGGTGTCCCGTCGCGGTGAAATTTCGTCCTAAATTTTCCACCATCCAGAAGCCTCAAACTATTGCACAAGGTTGCTGAAGATCGCAACATTCTACAGGTGGGAGACGTGAGATAAGTCCTCGTTAAAATGCGACGAGTTTCGTGCTCGCTATCGCCGAAATTCCGTACTAAACTTTCCACCACACAAAAGCCCTTAGTCTGCCCAACAACTTTGCCGAACAGCGTAACTTTCCAGGTCATCTGAAACACAAGATATCTGTATTTCCAGACTTATGGTGGGTAGTGTACTTTAGACTTTAAAGTTGATTTTGTTTGGATGTGTTGTTTTAAAAAAGAAACTTATATTTATAGGAATCTGTCATGATTTCGTTTGAAAATACAGTAAAATTGCTTCTTACGCAGTTTTTGGCGTGGTTTGTTACACAGATTCCGGATTTTCCATGATTCATCGGGTGGATTTCTAGATAAGTTGCGTTTTACTCGATTTTTTTGAATAATTTTTTTTTTTCAAACTATTCATTCCGAGTGTCGGTTAAGTTTAATTTAGGGACCTTGAGAAAATTATTCGCTGGAATTAACGATACAGTTGTGAAAATATGAGGAAAATTATGATCCACATAGTCTCTGAATATGCATATCAGTGTCATTTATTATTGCTTTCGCTGAACATTGAGGAAATATTGACTACAGCTCAGCAGAGTTCACTGGCTACAAAATCAGTTGACGTTTCAGGAGTCCAAGATTGGAATCCGCTAGAGGCGTGTTAAATTACAAATAAAAATAATTATTCGGAGTTACAAGAAATAAAAACAGCTCTACTAGCCGGTTAGGATCGTAAAAACAAACACGAATGTTGAGTACTAATAACAGCTAACATACCAAACGACTGCCTCTCAAATCATAATTTTAATCACTCCTAATTGCAGCAAAATAGCATTGGATGGGATGTAGTAATTGACAAAGCCTTACACGGCTTCCGCTTCAACAGTAAAATTACAGCACCTCAAGCCCGAGGGTAAGTTTTGTGCTCCGTTTCCAGGAAAGAATCAACGCACATAAACCTGTTCTCTAATTAAAATTAAAAAATCTGCAAACCATTCAAAATTAGTAGTCTATGCAAGGATCTGCACAAGGCGAAAATTACCAACGACCATCTGAGCGCTACCGCGGCGGTGAAGCAGCAGCAGCAGAACTGACAAAATTCCACGTACTGCTGCTGGCCGATGGCAGGCCGAACCGGACCTATGACTTCGACTTGCCTGCTGCTCTGACTATTGCCACACCAATTCAACAGAAAGTGATTTAAATTCCATACCTGCCCACGACATAAAACTGTCTTCGAAAAATCCTCGGTCAGTTACCGGCCGGTGGTGTGTGGAACATCGCGGCCAGCTGTGCTGATCAGTATTCCACCCTCGGTGCGAAACAAACAACGAACCTGCTGCGCTGCACGTTGACGACGACGGGGCACACACAGTCCTCGCAGGCAGGACCGCAGGCAGAAGTGTCACGCAACGTTTTCGACTCTAACGGCGGGTTTTTACGCTCGACTGGGGTCGGTCAGGGTACTTTATAGAAGTTTCATGTTGACTTCTCATGATTCGATAACGCATGCCTTCTAATACGGATTCCACCAGAAACCAACTAGTTGAATTTAGACTCACAGCTAGCTTTGGGGAACAGTTTTTAATCCTTCAATGTGTTCAGCGTGAATCGCTAATAAACAAGATGCAAAAAGTGAGAAATGTCTCAGCGATATCTATGGCGTGGCGGCGAATGCACATCACTTTATGTATAAGTCCAGTAATTCGTAAAACCGATAGTTTATAGAAAAGTAGGCGAGCGCGGCATTTTCTCGGAAAGTGTGTTGATTCATTTGGGTTGCCGATGAACGCCTCTGTCTACATTATAATGAATTATGCAAATGTTTGGCATCCTGTCAAGCGGAAATGGATGAATAATATACGGGAGAAAGCGAATGACTTGATTATAGAAATAGCGTTTTTTTTTTGATTTCTAATACCAAATAAGAGACGGTGAATAAGCTTGATTATTATTTCTGAATGGTTACTAATTTTATGTTATTTTTCTATTCTTTACAGGCCTAATGAAAACTGGTATGCAAAGTTCTGGTAGGTAAACTCTGATTAAACGGTTTGGAAATATACTATTTTGTGTTCAACAAGGAAAGCCTTTTTCTCATCTTTATTATCTACAGGGGGTATACAAAATGATTGAGACAGGCAAAACTTTGTCAATTTTCAAATAGCCAGAACTTCACGAAAAACGAATCAATTTCAACCAGTTCCATTTTACTAGAAAACTGTTCTAGTTTCAAAAAAATACTAGAGTATTCGATGGGACCAACGGACACCGGGAATAATCCGGATTCTAGGAGTGTATGTCAAAATGTGGATTCTTGCAATGCTTATAACTTTTCTGACATCTTGTTTCTTTTAGGTTTATATGTTTCGAATAAACTAGAATTCGTTCCGAGTTCATTGGTACCCAAAAGTCAAAAATCTGTCGAAGAGCCATCGAGATATGAATTAATTAAGTATGGATGTTGGTTTTGGCAGTTTTTTCTCTTGTTGCGTACCATTTTCCTTGGGCACCCTAGCAGAACTCAATGAAATTTTGTGGGTGTGTAGGCCTTAGTTAACGAAGCAACTTTGCAAACTTTTTTTTGAAAATTTATCTGGACTAACATTTCAAAAGGTTTGAAGTATTGAAACCTGTTTCTTATAAATCAGCATATCTAAATAATGACGAGAGATAGAGAATGATTGTCAATTGATAACTTCTCGAAAATTATATGATTTTAAAAACATCGGTTATTTAAGATTTTTTTTCAAAGGATTTAAGATAGATAATTTAGTTGCCTAAAACTCTTCAGAACAAATCACAGTGCAAACTTATAAAGAAAATAACAAAAACTTTTTCGTGTACTATGTATCCAACAGCAAAAAAAAAAACTGCCAAAAACATACTTAATTAATTCATATCTCGATGGTTCCTTGACGGATTTTCAACCTTTGGGTACCAATGAACTCGGAATAAATTCTAGTTTATTGTAAACATATAAACCTAAAAGAAACAAGATGTGAGAAAAAGTTATAAGCATTGCAAGAATCCCCATTTCGACACACACTCCTAAAATTTGGAATATTTCCGGTGTCCGTTGGTCCCGTCAGATTCCCTAGTAAATTTTGAAAACTAGAATAGTTTTTGAAAATTAGAATAGTTTTTCCAGTAAAATGAAACCGGTTTCATGAAAATTGATTCATTTGTCGTGAAGTTGTGACTATTTAAAGATTGATAAAATTTTGCCTGTCTCAATCATTTTGTCCACCCCTTGTATATGGTGATTGTATGATTGTTTAATTGAAGACATTTTTAAAATTTCGGAAAGTAATTAGAGATTTGATGTGGAATGTGACTACCAGAAGAAGTGAATAGCAACATTTTTGCTCTGCTAAAATAATTCAATACTTTATGGTAAATTATTGTATGCCCTAGTCATACGTAAGAACTTCAATATAAAAAGCAAAAAAACAGCCAGAAAAGTTTTCAACTTTCCAACTACTGCACGACTGCTGTAGAAGTAAAACCTTCCGAGGACAGCGTGATGTCAATATTCGATAGCGAAATTGAAAAACCTGTCTAATTGTATTTTCTTAATTTCTCGCTGACAACTTAGATTTTTTGCATAAAATATATTACTGTACGCAGTAAACTTTTTTTAGCAGAAGGTACTGGATCATGTAAAAACCCGTGCCGATAAACGTGTTATTTCAAGAAGCTGTACAAAAAAAATATCTCAGCAAAAAACGATTTACCACGGTTTTCTGTTTAAAAAAAAAACATGCAAAACCTGGAATCCTATTATTTTAGGGTATGTGGTATACTCAGCTTTTGTGAAAATGATTCACAATTTTTTTGTATCATATTGATAGTATTTTTGCTATGCAAACAATGGGAATAAATCTGTTCAGTTATTTTTGTCTTTGATACGTTAATCAAGATAATGTTCGTGCGTAAGTGCCAATCAAGTCTTCATTGATGAAGTTTACGTTGTTGTGACTTTTGTAGCTGATTAGTCTCAAGCTTATTTTGAGTTACTCCATCAAATGATTGGTTACATACATTTCATAAAAAGAGTGTGTTTCTATAAGTGAAATTGAAACTTAACTGAAGGCAAGCAAAAAGAAGCGGAAAAAAGGAGGAAACCCCATAAGTAAAAAAAGCTATATCATAGCGTTTAGATGTCAAAGGCCGATTATCTGTCGAATTCATAATTACAGCCAAGCCCGCAATTTAAAAAATATATGACACCGTCCCACTGCACTTTGGTGGTATCTCCCTGAGGGGAACCAGAAGACAATTATTATAGCCATCGAAAGAGTCATCAATCAAACCAAAACAAAACAAAAAAAGGTCGACCCTAAAATCGGTACCGGTTACAAGATCGCGTGGGAAAATGTTCCATCCAGCGAGGATCTCAGACAAAGTAGCGAATCCAACGACTGAAAATCTATTCTATAGCTTCAGTATATAGGAAATCGTACGTACCCTCCCACGCCGGACTGAGCGGAGCGGTCGGGTGAACACCTGTCAATCGATACAGGTATATGTGTACAATTCCTTTTCTGATTCTTGTAGGCACAAGATTCTTTCTTACCATTTCGAAAAAAAAAGCCAAACAGGCCACTTTGCAACAGTGAGAAAGAGAGAATAAGAATATTAAAAAGTCAATCAGCTCTGACTGCCAGTAAAGCGCGCGCGATGACTCAGTCAACCATTAATCTTTGACTGTTTTTTTTTTCTTCTGTTCCTCAGTCAAAGTGAAGAAGCGTTTCTACGGCCAACGGAAAGGGCAGGTAAAAAGTAAAAATTTAAACAATTACAACACGTTTTTAATTACTTCATCTAAGATGGTCGTCACCGATTGCGTGATCGTGTGTAGACCGGGCCCCAGTATGGAATCTCCGACATTTAAAAAATTCTCACCGATTGTGAGTAAGAAGAATACCGTCCGTTCGTTGGTCGCTTCCTTGCTCTGGAAGCACCGCTGACAGCCGCACCGAACGATCGCCGTTTGTAGTATAATAATGTAGCCCTAGTAAGCACATGCTGCTATAAATGGCAACGGGAATCAAGGTTTAATTGTGCCAACATTGTCAGCGGCTACTTGGCGTTGCCTTTTTCGGTGACCGCAAAGCGATCGTTCCGCGGACCACCGGTTGGAGGTGAAGCGTACAGCGAAAGTGTAGAGCCCCTGGCCGATAGTTTGTTTTTTAATGCACGGATGACGTATGTCGGTGTAATGATCCGGCACTAAATCTTGTAAACCGCTTTGTTTAAGTTTTGTTCTGGAATAATCTAATGATAATGAGTTTCGTGCTTATTTCAGTTAAGCTTTTTTCGTTGGTAGAAGAGTACTTGCCAATTTAGGAATTATATTATTGAAAAGATTGACTTATTTGTGCATTAAGGCAACTACATATGTGAGGCATTGGCAGGTGCAGAATATGGTTTATTTCAAACTATTTTCATCTCAAGGTGGTCGGATGCCCAGAGACGAACGAAGTAACAATAGAATCAAAACTTTTTTTAAATAAGGCTCCTCAATATTTGTGATTCGACAAATGAAACTAAAAGCTTGAAACCTTGGAATGTTTCCTCTGTTCAAATGTTGGATATTATTCAGAAAAGGTTATTTCATATCAGAACAACCTCCAGAACTTTCCGATAAAAGCCATGGGAAACACGGAGCAATTTATCCGTAACATGCACCGGAATAGTTGCCCCATCCTGATGAGGATTCCCTCTCAGAAGAAGGAATTAATTTTCAATCTGTCACGTCACGAGGTTGAAATTCATTTCTGACGCCCAACGTGGCATGCATATATTGCAGTGGTACATACCCGAGGGAGAGCGAGAGAGCGGGCGACAACAAATCGCATCTGTCACGGTGGGATCGGATTTCACATTAGCATAAAAGCAGAAACCAGTTCCATCGGGCGACATTCGCATAAATCTTGACCAACGGCCTCCGCCGCCATCACCATGGGGGCCTCGCTTCGGCCTAAGACGCGCTGCAAACGAACCACTTAATTGAAACCACTTTGTCTTCAAGAGCAACCAGTCGGTGTCTCGCTTCTCCTCATCTCATCTCATGTGTCTTCATTGTGCTTGAGCTTGAAATCGCCGATAGCTCAAACTCTGTCCACTAGCGAGCAAGTGAGCATCGATCGCCGGCAAGTACCTAAGTGTGGAACGTGGAACGCATCGAGAATAACAAGTTATTGTCGTGCTGGGGTCCGTCCGTTCATTTCGTTTTTTTTTTTGCCGAAGGCTGATCAGTTAAGATTGTTGGTTCACAGTTGGTAATTCCATTTTTCTTGCCGGTCACGAACGTCCATGGTCCATGGCGTATATAACCTTGCTTAAAAGTGAGCGCGTTAATCCATGGCTTCGACACCACGCACAGCACAACAAAACCTCATGACGTGAGGCCAAAATTTCCACTACCACGTGGTTGAGTTCTAAAAATTTACGGAAAATGTGGTTCAAACGAACAATTGACAACCCGCTGTTCGATCGCGAACTATGCATCGATTGGTCCATGTTTCTCTGACTACTAATCGTTTTCAAGGACCGTTTTACCGCTTGAGTGATCATTTACCAGGCGGGTGGCCTTTTCGATAATTTTCCAACAGTTTTTTCCTGCTCTTATTGCCGCAATGTCCCCAGCAAAACTTGCGCCATTATTGTGTTGGGTGGCACACCGTCGATCACAGTTTGACCACATCAGCTGCCAACAGCACAGTTTTAGGCCGTGGATATTTTCTTTTATCCGTTAAGCCTGCGGCTACGTGCTGCTGCTGCTCAGATTGGATAGAAAGCAATCACGTGTCAATTAGCGATTTACCAGAGAGGACGGGGGGCACGCTTAACAGTGGTTTGCGAAATGATTGAAAAACTGAAAACAACCAAAGGAACGCCTTTCAGAGACTCGACTGCTCTAGGGTCGATGACCATTATCTAGGTATTCTACGGTCTTATTTCACTCAAAACGTGATTAATCCGCACCATGAAATTGTCCCAGTTTAGATCGACGCTTTGTGACCTCACAAACCATCGACCTCCCATGTCCAAAACAACTGCTGTTATTTTTACAGCGAGTAATAATTAAAAAACAATTGATTGAATATATCAATATCAGTTACCGTACGTAAGCGCGTACATTATCACCCAACTCATTTCTACCGATTCCGACGGTGATACCGAACTCGTTACCTACGTAAAGAAAAAATCCAATTGGTGCACACTGTCAGTGCGAATACAACGGCGACAAGAACAGAGCAGACCGCTATCACCAGAATAATGTATGTGAAATTGATTAGAATGTTACCGATATCTGTTTACAAGAGATTTGATAACACCAAACAACGGCGGACACTCGCGCTTCAAACCAACACAGTGCAAGCCGCGTTCCCGAACTCAAGCTCTAATAACAATAATTATCACTTATCAGCTAATACGTGACCATGTGTTCCCGTTGCCTGTGTAGTGTAGAGAGTGGTTCTTTTTTTTCTATTATCTATTATTATTCTTTCTTTTTAGCATTTCAACAATTCGACTGATCGATAAACTACTCACCGCGGCCCGATAGATAAGCGGAACCGAAGCGTCATCACCCACGACAATCTTTGCGGGATTGGCCACCAACCCCCAGCACAAAACTGCAACAGGACAGTGCGGAGGAGCGGTCAGGCATAGGAAATGTGTGCGCGATATCGTACTAATTGGTTGAACAATTATACCATTATTAGTTGTTCGTTGGTTCAGTTCAGTTACCCGTGAAGTCGGTGAGTAACGGATTCGCCGCTTATCCTGCCATCTAGCAGCAGAAAGCAGGTTCGAGTGCACACAGTGCGTTAATACCGGAGCCATCTTTCTTTATCAGGTGTCAAAGTTCTCTTTGGTTATCTAGCTGTATGAGTGAATTTTGAACATCATAAAGCTAGCATACCGAAGTTAATAATTGGCTACCAGACAGCGTGGGATAGTGAAGTTTCAATTGCCGAACAGGAGAAAGGTTTTAAGTAGTGAAGGATTAGTAATCAAAAATGATAGCATATTTTTTACATTCGCGTAGATGCATCATTTTCTTGTTTCACACAACCTGTGGTCAGTGAAACTGATTGACTGCCAACTGCATATCATAGCATGAAAAATAAATTTTTGACCTATCTCAGCCATAATTATCAAAAATTATTCGAAATATGACCCACCCGATAGTAATTTAAATAAAACTTTATACACGTTTTATCACCTTGCAAACTACTACCAAAAAACAACAACCAGAACAATATCCGCTGACCGAACCGAATGATAGTGCAACAGTTTGACAGACGAAAATGTAAAAATTAAATAGTGAAGCGAATAAGCTTATCCATATCACCATAACATTCGAAAAATGTGAAATTGTAAAATTTTCAAATGCAACACTGCCGCTTACAACCAATAGTTTTTTTTCTGGATTCCTTGACTTTTTTTGTTTTCAAAAACAATGTTTCAGCTCATTTCTAGGCATTGTGAATTTGTAGCCATAATTAAATGAAAATAAGGTTTTTGACGAAAAATGACAGTTTTACCAAAAAGGGCAGGGTCTCGCGGAGCGAGGGGTGATCTATTCAGCATCAAAGCTGGGTTTTTCGCATAGAGTCCTTGTTAAGACCTACGGGACTTTTCTACTAAGCGAACAGACACATCGGCTGCTGCAATTGGGCGTAAGTCACGTTAATTTTCACAAATAAGGATGCTCAATTTGGAAAAAAAGTGTAAGTATAAGATGACAATGTTCATATTCCAAACAGGATGCAACCATGAAACCCTCTTCAGAGGAAGCAAGTATTAATATTTCACATTCTGAACAAAACGCAAAAACGACACTCTCTTTTGAGGAAGGAAATACTAACTTAAATCGAAATATTACTCCAAAAACATCTTCGAATGAACAACAGAATGTAACTGACACACTGGCACCTATACTGTCAGAAGTTCAACCCCATAAAAAGTCCAGCCAAAATCAAAGAAATTCATCAAAACAAACATGTGTGCGCTTAAGCACTTTTTGCTAAAAAAACATATTTTTTTCATCTGTGTACTTTCACCTTAACGTGCTCACAAACAATCTTTTGAATTATTTTTTCAAATCGTCGAAACTTTTGTATCAAGTGTTAAATCGAAAGTAAAGCTACACTTATATGACGACTTTAATCAGCGCAATGCTGAATCCTTCCCAGACATTAAGAACGAATCCTTATTACTCCCAGTCGTAGGAAAGGATGAAACATTTTTAACCTACATTAAATAAATCATGTGAAAAATTAACAAAATTTATTTCTGAACCTCTTGTTTACAAACTGAACGGAAGACTTTTCATCTTTAGGGAAAAAAATAAGTATTCCACACAGAAATAAAATATTCAATTTTCATTTATAAAGTTGATCTTCCTCGGATCTGGGAATATGAGGAAGTGCCGGAATTCAAAAAAGCCAACTATGAACAAGCAACAAGTCAACAACAAGACTTCTTACAAAGAGTTTGCAGAATCCAAAAAATACTGAAGGAAGGTAGGTAGCTTAATTCCAGACAATTCTGCAGAATATAATTTCAGAAACTATCCCCATGAAAAGAAGAAGAAAAACACAGCACAGTGAAGTACCAGCGTGGTTTAACACACGTCTAAAAAGTTAAAAATCAAAGGCAAAAAGCACATAAACTGTACAAAAAAGAAATATTTAGTACCAATTTGCAAAATTTCCTGCACATATGTAGCCAACTCAATCTTGTCATCAATGCCGCACATAATAAGTATAATTGTAAAGTTGAAAATGGAGTCAAATCGTACCGGACAAAAATTCAACTTAAAATTACATTTTTACCGCGTAGAAAAAGCCGCGTAAAAAGCGACCTGAGTGTACACTGGGATCTTTTATACGCGGGTGATTTTTATTGGTTTTTTTTTATACGCGGCTTTTTTACGGGATTTTCTACAATAACGCGGATTATTTCTACGCGGTATTGAATAAGTTTAGTACAAGTAAATCTGATAAAGTAAAAAATCAATCGTTTGGTTCATCACAATAAATAATGCATATTTCATATATATACGCGGTTATTATCAAATAATAGGCATTTTTTGCATTGATTCGGGAAAAAGGAACAAAAATACATTAATAATTGTATAACGATACGAGCACAGAACAGATATGCAACTTCGAACAAAACTCTGCTACAAATCCTAGCCTACGCTTTCGCAAGCATTTCTTGCTGTTCTATCCTACATTGATTTTACAGTGCATCGTTCAAACAGTTCGCTCCAATAGTTTGAACATGCATGAAAATCTATTCTTTTTTTTTTGCTTCAATGACCGGACACGAGAAAAAATCGAGAGATATTTAAGGTAGAAATTCAGTAATAATTCACAATAAACATTGATAGAAAAAAATAAACTGAAAATCTTTCAACCATTCAAACATTGCTTAAAAAATTTTCTTAGATCGTACACCGCGCGACTGTTGAAACCATTTTAACCAGTTAGTAAAATTACTTTAATAGTTTGGTTAGAGTTGGAAACCCGTGGTTCTGTGGTTAGCGATGTCGGTCGGCTAGCTCTCCCACACGGTTGTGATATCGGTTTCGATTCCCGATCGAGTCGAGGATTTTTTCAAGCTAGAAATTTTCTCGACTCAGCACTGGGGCACGGTGTATCGTTGTACTTATCCTTCACATGCAAATATTGCGAGTAATGCATATCAGACGCGCTATACACAGTACTGTTTGCGACAATAGGTACAATGTAAAAAAAAAGATTGTCGTTAGTCAATATATTCAGTTTTCAACTCAGGCCACAATTAGGCTGACCAGACGTACCGTTTTGAACGGGACAGTACCGTTTTTTTTTCGACTATTTTTAACCGTCACGTTTTTTTGCCATTTTTTACCGTTTTCGGAGACTCCTTTCAAAATTTTCAAATAAGGCTTTGCATTGAAATTTTCCTAAATGGAAAATAAGTTTCCAAGCAGCCAGGATTTTTCTAATATTACTGAGTACGTTCTGTGCCTTCCTGACAGTACCGCACCACTGAAAAGGACATCTGTCGTGAGCTGATAAAAAAGTCGCGATTAAAATTTGATACTATGATAATTGTTAGTCAAAATCTCAATCATCCATGTGACGCGTTTCAGAAACTCATTGCAAAAACCAAAACTCTTTTACAGTCTCCTACGCTAAATTTCATCAAACGCTATGCATCGTATGAATAATTGTGTGCATGCTTTGGTTGGTAAAATTTTTCAAAAATCAATTTTTTTTTCACAACATTTATTTGACACTGGCACATAGGGCTGTATTCCTCGGGCCCTGAGGGTATCCAAAATCAGAGATCTGGCGCCGCGGAATTCAGCACTCACCCAAACGCACCCACACCCACAAACGCAATGATTACTGCTCGCCAGCCCAATACGCAGGAGATGTGCATCTAACCCGTAGTGGTTGGACATAATCCGAGACATCATGCGGATGAAATCTCGTCCTACATCCAACCCCCGAAACCAAGGTTTGGTGGAAACCTCGGGGATGATGCTGTGTAGCCACCTCCCCAGTTCTCCCTTATCCCACGAGGCTTGCCAGTTGATAAGTGTATTCTGACGTGAAAATTTTAAAAATTCATTGTAGGCAACAGGTCTGTTGTAATTATCACCGTTTGTTGCACCCACCTTAGCCAAAGTGTCCGCTTTCTCATTGCCCGGAATGGAACAATGAGAAGGGACCCACACTAAGGTAATCTGAGAAGATTTTTCGGATAAGGCACTCAGATGTTCCCGTATTTTCCCCAGGAAATACGGAGAGTGCCTTACATCCTTCATCGATCGGAGAGCCTCAATAGAACCACAGAACAGATATGCAACTTCAAACAAAACTCTGCAGCAAATCGGTGCCCAAGCTTTCGCATTCATTTTTTGCTGTTCCATACTACGTTGATTTTACAGTGCATCGTTCGAACAGTTCGCTCCAATAGTGTGAACATGCACCAAAAAATTATTATTTCTTTGCCTCAATGACCAGGCAAAAAGGTGATCTTGAATAGTTGAATCTATCAAAATCAAGTTAAGACAGGACCGCATTCAAGAGATTTTTAAAGCGGAAATTCAGTAATAATTCACAATCAACGTAAATAGAACGAATTAAACTAAAAACCTTTCAACCATTCAAACATTGTTTAACAAATTTTCTTGGATCGTACACCTTGCGACTGTTGAAACTATTTTAACCTGTTGATTTACTTGAATATTTTCTTTGGACTTGGAAACTAAATTTCTCAACCAACGACAACATTTTTTCTCGTACCGTTTTGCCTTTCTCCTAGAGAGGTATAGCAATCACTTGCAAAACCGAAAGTATAAAAGTGCTCCAAAGGGCCGAATGGCATATATCACTCGACTCAGCTCGACGAGCTGAGCATTTTCTGTATGTATGTGTGTGTGTGTATGTGTGTGTGTATGTGCAGATTTTTATTCTCACTCACTTTTCCCTGAGATGGCTGGACCGATTTTCATGAAATTAATTGCAAATGAAAGGTCTCGTTGTCCCATAAGACCCTATTAAATTTCATTGTAATCGGATTTTTAGTTTAGAGGTTATGGTTCAAAATGTAAAAATCATGAAACATCATTATCTCGAAAATTGCACAACCGATTTGAACAAAATTGATTTCAAATGAACGGGCTACCTGAAATACCCATAACTTTTGAATTTCATAATAATTGAACTTGTGGTTCAAAAGTTATAACAAGAAACGTGTTTTGAAGACTATTTAATCTCACTCATGTTTCTTAGAGATGGCTCATAAAATCATAAAATCAGTGTCAAATGGAAGGTCTAGTTGCCCCATAAGACCCTATTGATTTGTTTTGCAATCAGACTATTACTTTTCCTGTTATGTTTAAAAATGTGAAATCCAGCTATGAAAAGGAACATATTCCGAAGACTACTTGAACTCACTCACTTTTCTCAGTGATGGCTGACCCGATTTCTACAAAATTAGTGTCAACTAATAAGTCTAGCTGCCTCGTAACACCCTATTGAATTTTACTGTAATCGGACTGTAACTTCGTCTGTAAAGTACCGAAATGTGAAAATCATGAAACTTCATTATCTCAGAAACTACACAACCGATTTGATCAATATTAATATCAGATGAGCGGGCTAGTTAAGGGTTAACTGATGAATTATGATTGAACACGTGGTTTCAAAGTTTGGCTGCCCTATACGTTCCCATTTCATTTGGTTATAATTGAACTCAAGCCATCGTTATGTATTAAATAGTTAATAAAACAACGAAAGTCTATTATTTCAAAGATTACATGACTTATTTGAACATAACTAGTGTCATACGAACAAGTCATCTCTCAAACTTACAAATAACAAACTTCATAACAATTTGATATGTGGCTCAAAAGATATGGAAAGAAAAGAAATTCAAAGGCTATTTAAAACTATACCTGCTTTGATTGATATATGTGCCCTCAACATAATTTAGATGTGGTTTTGTACTATTTGAACGTTCCAAATTCATTGATTCCTTGCGATGTGTTTAAAGTCTGCAAATGCACGACGAATCGGCCATAGGATATGATCAAAAAATGGTGCCTGAGGTCAATTGTTAGCTCATTGCATCATTCTGGTTCCAGAGATACTCATATTGGATGGTATTTGGTTATTTTAGGCTGTTTTTCACAAACCGGAAGTCACCATCTTGGATTTCAAAATGGTATATAACATAATTTCTGGCCTCTGAGCGTCATTCTGGTTGAAGAAACACCCATATTGGGTGTAATTCGATCATTTTCCGCTGTTTCCCAGAAACCGGAAGTCGCCAACCTAGAATCCAAAATGGGGTCTGTGATCGATTTCAGCAGCTGTGTATCATTTGTCACCGCTAAAAACATTCACCTGCCAAATATGGTTCCATTTAGTTGATTAGTTCGCGAGATGTGCAGAAATTTGTGCAGACACATGTGCTTCCATAAGAGGGAGGGGCGTCGAACCATTATGAACATATTTATTACCCTTTAAAACATCCACATGCCAAATTCGGTTTCATTTGCTTGGTTTGTTCTTGAGTTGTGCAGAAATGTATGTTTCATTTGTATTGGACCCCTCCTTTCCAGAAGAGGGAGGGGTCTCAAACTATCATAGGAACCTTTATCGGGACCAAAAACCCCTACATACAAATTTTCACGTCGATCGGTTCGGTAGTTTTCGAGCCTATATGGATCAAACAGACTGACAGACCGGACTACATTTTTATATGTATAGATTACAACATCAATATTTTAGAACCTAAAGAGTGAATATACATTTATTGGATTGAAGCGTTCATGTAAATCTATTTTTACAAATAAAAGTTTGAATGAGAAAGGCTGGGTCTGACCGCTAGGTGGATTAATTTAGGTTTTTATACCTAACATTGCAAGTTATGCATATCAGACGCGCTATACACAGCACTGCCTACGGCATTAGGTACAATGTAAAAAAATGATTGTCGTTAGTCAAGATATTCAGTTTTCAACTTGGGCAACAATGAAATTCATTAAAAATATATATACATAAAAACCGTTGCACGTATGCGGGTGGTACTGTACGATGAAAAGGCACCCTCGCTATACCAGTACTGGGGAGAACAAAGGATTCTTTCGACGAAAAAGCGGCGAGAGCTCATACAGTCCGTTTGTTGAATGAATGGCAAATAAGCGTAATAAAATTTCGAGTGTAAAATGGGTTCTCTCCACCGCTAGATGTCGATACTTAAAATAAAGAGATTTTGTCTCATTTTTGGTTCTTCAGTTGAACAGATGTGATACGAGTCAGGATCGTTGCGATTAACTTCCGATTTAGGAACGAAAGCTTAAAAATATGGCAAAATCCTTATAAAACCCAAATTAATCCACCTAGTAGTGAGACCCAGCCTTTCTCATACAAACTTATTATTTGTTCAAATAGATTCACACGAACACTTCAATATTCAGAAAGAAAAATACACCTTGATAATAATTGCTAGATTTATTTATCACTCTGAATAACAAATTTTTGGTAGCCAGCATTGAAACATTCTAACACATCAACATACATTAACACATGCAAATAGCATGAAATAAATATGTTCCAAATATATGACTCGATTTTTTTTTTGATCGTGGTATGAGCGAAACGTCACTGTACTCATATTAAGTTTGGACTCCGTTATATATAGACTCGAATATAAAGCATTCGATGAAATATGATTTTTCTATTTCGAATGTGACTTTCTTTTCACAAATTTTGAACCACGTATTTGACCTTTCGTCTGATATCAGTATTGTTCAAATCGGTTGTGTAGTTTCTAATGTCGTTTTCGTTTCCGCGGTGTACTACACTTTTTCCGTGCTATACTTTGCAGCTTCAAATAAAACATTTTCAGTGTCATTGCATTGGTATGCGTAATAATGGGATAGCTGTCAATTCGTTTTGTTTTGGTCATTATCGCATTCGTCATTTTGTCTCGTTTCCATTTCATATGTCCATCTCGCAAATGTGCTGAGAAAAAATTTACCTGACACTTTACCACGAGGAACGAAAACCAAAACAAACCAGTTTTGACACATACGTGTGAATGTGTTGGTAACTTCCTACAGCACACTCTGCTTTTTTCGGGTGTCATCAGTGACAGAAAAGTGTAGGGAGAGACAGAAAAAGGGTAACACGAAAAATCAAATAAAACATTTTCGGTGTCAAAAGTGTCATTTGAGTGTAGTACACCGCGAAAACGAAAACGACATAAGATAATGAAGTTTCGTGATTTTCACATTTTGATACATTACAGACGAAGTTACAGTCCGATTACATTAAAATTCAATAGGGTGTTATGAGGCAGCTAGACCTTCCATTTGACATGATGATTTTGTGGAACTCGGTTCAGCCATCTCTGAGAAAAGTGAGTTTAAGTAGTCTTCGGAATATGTTTTTTTTTTTCATAGCTGGATTCCATATTTTTAGCCAGCCATCTCTGAGAAACATAAGTGAGATTAAATAGTCTCCAGAACACGTTTCTGTCCATAACTTATGAACAACACGCCCAATCTTTATGAAATTCAAAAGTTAAGGTTTTTTAAACAGCCCGTTCATTTAAAACCAATTTTGTTTAAATCGGATCGATAGTTTCTGAGATAATGAACTTTCGTGATTTCCACATTTTGAAGATAACATACAAACTAAAAATCCGATTACAATAAAGTTTAATAGGGTTCTATGGGGCAACTAGACCTTTCATTTTAGAACAATTTTATGAAAATCGTTCGCAAGAAAATCGAGTGAGATTGAAAAGTTGCACATACACACACACATACATAAAATGCTCAACTCGTCGAACTGAGTCGAGTGCTATATGCAGTGCTGATAAAAGTCATTTTCCCCAGCAAAATTCTTCGAAAATTACAGCCAATCATTTTCAATGTTCACTTCCAATGATCGCAGCACTCTTTCAGATACACTAGATTTTCGTCCTAGTAACGTGCTGTTATACTCAGATGAAAAAGATCGCGCGCATCGTTCACGGTTACGGAATAAAATTTGACGACAAATCCAACCAAATGATCTTCACTTCAAAGCGAAAAAGAAAAACAAACAGTCCACTCAACCAAAATGAACCTCACCGAAACACTTTTTCACTGACACTGACCGATACTTCGACAATCTTCGTTAACTGATAAACTGATTTTGTTGTCTTGCTTCCATCGCCTGGAATATAATGAGGTGTTTTTTCAGTTCACTTCCATGCAAAAAGCGGGAAGGGAGAACTCTGAAAGGATTGTAAAAAAATAACGTTTATGGATGCTTTTTTTTCACTTTCACTCAAGAGTGTCAACAAATATCAACCCTGGCTATATGCCATTCGGCCCTTTAGAGCACTTTCATATCTTCGGTTTTGCCCTAGGGGCTAGACACCTTTATTTTCATAAAAAATATTGCGACAATATTACACGATATTGGTTGATATATTTTGATATTTATCGTTTATCTGTCAATTGACATCCTCCAACGATAATGTAACGCTTGATGTAATGGCAATGAGCTATGATATAGATAGAGGGGTGCCCGAAAATGGAACGGTAAATACTTTTTGATATTGAATATTGGAAATATTTCGCAATATCTCAACAGTGTCTTACCCCTAGGTTTTGCCAGTGATTGCTATAGCTGTCTAGGACAAAGGTAAAAAGTTATTGTCATGTTCTTCAATGAATTTTCATTTTAGAAGCACTATGAACTCATTTTGTGTGTTTTGTTACCATTTTTATAAAATTATTCAAGTTCAAGTCAATTTTTAGCCATTTATATTTTCCGATTCTTGGAATGGATTCCAACACATTACATGAGTGTTGCGTCAAAAAATTACTATTCGAATCAGTTTTACGTAGGAAAAGTCACGAATTGCTAGCCTGCGAAGGAAAGCGGTTGAAAGGATTAGTATTTTTTTAAAAGTTACGTTTATAAATCCGCTGTTTTAAAATTGTTCTCATAGGTATTCTAAATCAGAATCAACAACTTTCGAGTTATTTTTACCTGAGATTTTTTCTATGCGGTCCCTATCCACCGCATAAAAAAAGTTTTTTTTTCAATAATGTTGTGGAAATATTGTTTTGTAACTGTACGTGAAGTTTCAAATGATTTTTTCATGCGATTTATTTTGTGCGGTCCCTATCCCTCGCACAAAAACAGGTTTGACTGTAGACTACAAATAACGCTAAGCACGTGAGAAAAACATTGTAAACATTATATGTAATAACTGTCACGAAATATTGTATGTAGTCTACATTTACTTGACGAAATAAATAAATGAGTCTAAGTATGAACAATTCGTTGAGGCTTGAACTAAATCTGAGAAGGATGTTGACAGGAGGTGCACAACTGGGATGTAGTGACCCAAATAAATAAGCATGAACAAAGATATTCCTACCTAACTTAATAATATTTCTAGAGGACGGTTCTTCCTACCGTTTTGATGACAAAAAGGAAAATTGTGGGGTAAATATGAGTGTTGTTGGAAAACCACAAATAACATAAAAAAGCGTGCTTTCGTGAAATATTTTATCACGGTAAGGTAGTTGTTTATGAAATGAGTTGTAAGATACGGAAAATTTAATCGAGCTCTTAGTAGTAAAAAGTTTTCTTCCGAGTTCTATAGTAGTTCAATCAATTTGAATTTTCGTCTATATTTGGTTTTCTTCGTCAATGTAATGCAACATCACAAGACTCTAAAAGATGTGTCGTGAGTGTTGTTACCGGCACCTTATAATATCTGAAATAATTGAAGTTGAAATAGTCTTAAATTAAGTTTAAAATTAAGTGATTCTTTCATGTGAACGAAAAAAATTTAGTGAGATAAATCTTTTTTTTTTTTGACGTAGAACTACGTCCCTAAGGAAGTTTGACTACATAGGGATGTAGGGGAAAGTAGGCAAAGACATTGCGGGTAAGATGGACTCTTTTAATATTTCACAAACTAGAACCGCAGACAGACGTCCAAGCTGAGTTCCAAACTTGTGTAAAGTTTTTTGTAGTAGCAATCCGTAACCAGATAGCGCTACCAGTACCGCCAGCCTCGTGCACCAGCGAAAAAAAATGTATTGTAGCGATAAGGTCACCAGGCGGCGCTAGTGTACAAGTGATTTATAACGCAATTTACTTTGAAAATTTACACGGAAATTTTGATCAATGTTGTTCTTGCTTGGACGTCTGTCTGTGCTAGAACGTTTTATGATAGTTAAGTGATGCGAATTCCTTCTTTGTAGTGTGTTAATACTTTTGAGATGCATTGTCGGTTTTCAGCAAGCAAACTGTCAAATTTGTAAGTGAAACAAAGAATATTTTCGTGAACGCTCTATTTGATGTAATTTTCATTCCACGAGAAATAGTGGAAAACTCGTGAAACTTATGTGTTTTTATTTATTCCCGATGGTAAAATGTTTAATTAGTATTTCCTCGGTTTTCTCGTGAAAATCCAGCAGATTTTCGATGTTCCGATAAAGAGCTACGATCGTTTGAAAAATTTACAGCCAGGTCGGGCAGGATGGACACACTAAGGTAGGGAAAAATGGACACACGGATTTTCCAAGAATTTTCACATGTAATATCGGTTGTGTACCACAGATGTTTACAAAGTACACCCGTGAGAAAAACCAGCTGATATTAATCACTCAGCAGCAAGAAAAGGCCATATGGCGGTGAATTTTTGCCTTCATCCTGGTGTTGATTTTTCGCTCCCATGCACTTTTCGTGTTCCTTATGGGTCCTACAACAACTGTGTAAATTTAAAGATTGATCGGTGAAACTATATTTTTGCCCCCGATTTCTTAAGTTTTCATACGATTTCATATGGGAAAATTCATTTTTTCAAAATATATTCGATTAATTAATCTAGAGATATTTGTAGTAACTTTTCCTGGAAAAAACTCTTTTGAAGACCATAAGACGCTACGATGTTTGTAGAAAAAGTTATTTCCCTCAAACTGATTAAATGTCTGACGAACGGCTCAGCATTGAATTTTTCTAGCAATACTGCTGCAGCATAATACTGTGGACGATTCAACCATGTGATAAGAAATGATATCGATTCTGCATCAAAATATAGCGTGCGTCACCTCTATTTTCAGGATTTCTCATCAGGAATTATCCAAAAGACATATTTTTGAATAAAGACTGCGTTGGCCACAACCGGAACGATCCGGTTGCCCAGTAGGAACCCGAAGTGGGGACATTTACATTTCTGCATCAAATATAGCCTCTATCTTCATGATTTTTCATCGGACATCTTCCAAAAGACATATTTCTAAATATAGGCTGCATTGGTCACTGCCGGAGCGATCAGGATGCTTTGTAGGAACTGGGAGTGCGGGCTTTTGCATTTTTGAATAAAGTGAATCTGATGCAGGAATGTAAACTTCCCCACTACGGGTGCATCCGAGGCATCCAGGTTGTTCCGAAAGTGACCAATGTACCCTATATTCAGAAATATGTCTTTTGGAACCTGCCAGATAAAAAATCCTGAAGATAGAGGTGTTAGAGGTGATGTAAAAATGTAAATGTCCCCTTTCCGGGTCCCTCTGGGGCATTAGATTGTTCTGGTAGTGGCCAACGCAGTCTGTGATCAGAAATATGTTCTTTGGATTATTCCTGATGAAAAATCCTGAAGATAGAGGTGTCACACACTATATTTGGTGCAAAAACGTAAATGTCCCCTACTAAAGGTTCCTCTTAGGACTTCCGGATGAAAAATAGCCATTTTTCGATGAGTTCTTGACCGATTCCGGATCTTGATGAACCATTCGCTTCAGAAATGATTTTGTCATCTATGCCAATGATGCAAATAAGCATTATTATCAGGTATCCCATTACCAAATCCATCACAAAAATTAGCAGGTTCGACATGCCTACCGGAACTCAGGAATATTTTCTACATCCGGTGACCTAGCCCAGATCTGAGGTCAGAATATGAAACTTCAAAAGTTTTCCAGTTCAATGGTGTTCGAATTATCAAAACCGAATAACATTTGGCAAATCTACAGCATTTCAAATTTCATCAAAATTTTGCCTATCCTACTTATTTTGACTATCCCCTGTAACACGTAATATGTGATGTACAGTTTTAAATGCATTAAAATACTCTTTTATTTATTTTACCTGTTTTTTTTTAACACTCAGCCGTTTTAGGTTTCCAAACCGCGTTGATTCAAAAATCCGTGTGAAAAAAACCGTCAATTCGAAAATCTGTGTAAAAAGACACCTAGCGAAAAAACTAAGTGTATCTCTGACGATCCGCTTTTATCAAACCACTTTGAGTTATTACGCATTAAAAGATACTTTTAGAATTCAACACACGAAAAGAGTTTCAACTCAATCGTAACAAATGTCAGATGGTAACGGTCAACGCCTTGATTCTTTTTATCACTCTACTGAGACCCGCATAATCAAGAACCATAAAACGTGCCTAACAACTAGTTCAGGGTATAGTCACGACCATGTGGTTTATCGTAAAACCATCTGGACTATAATCCGTTTATGGTTTTTGTTTATGCGGGGGTTCAGCCAATGAAAAAAAAAACCAATCGCAGTGAGCGTTGCAGCCTGGAATCAAAAAAAGTTACTGAGCAATTTTCGAAAATTCTGCATTTCGCCACGCTACGAAATTGAACATCCCAAGGAAATCAGGATTAAAGCTAGAATATAAAAAAATAATAACGCATAAATAACATTTTAAAATCCTGACATTTCACGGATCAGGACTCATCATTAATCAGGACAGATGGTATCCCTATTATTGGTCATGAGGTCGAATGTTAGTAGAATCATATCGTTCGGTATCAGAGGGACTTTGAAAAAAAAAAACAGTTATAATTGCCGATGCTTGGCAGGTTCGGTAAAGAGGAACAGGAGAGTCTATATAGGTACCGAGTCTATCCAGAACTTCCCTAAATATTTTACATTTTCAACTTTGGATAGCTTTTGCGTCCACGTACAGAACGATTTTCAAGCGGCATCTATTGGTGTCATTGAGAGTATTGCCAAATGAAGTAAATGTCATTAAATTTCTTTTGAAGTCGAGAAATCTCGCCAAACATGTAAAAAGGGCCCATGTGCCATATGTAAAAAAGCCAAATTTTCTCGTTTTTCGATCAATACAAGCGAAATCTTCTCTTACCAATAAGATTTATTGATAAAAGAATTCACTTTTTATCAAAAAATCTTATTTGTACGAGTAGATTAAGCTTGTATTCATTGAAAAACGTGAAATTGTGGCTTGTTTACATATGGCACATGGGCCCTTTTCACATGTTTACCGAGATTTGACACATTGAACATTTAATGTTCAATAAGGCAATCCACGAGACAGTTGCGATCAGCTGATTTCAGTCTGTTTTCAACTTATGACAGCTTTATGTATGTTCGATCGGTCTCAACTTGGATACAATCCGGATCCAGAAGCGTGAAAAACAAATGTTATCCGATCGGTAGCTCTAGTATCGCGAGTGCCAATCCTAAAAACAACAATATAAAATCACTTTTGATATTATTACCGACATTAAAAGATTTCGGTTTTGGCCGTGTTTTGATTTTACAGCTTGAAAAAAAGCAACAATAACAAACGTACAAGCAAAAAACCGTCACCCGTGGATTGCCTTATATGTCAAATCTCGCTAAACATGTGAAAAGGGCCCATGTGCCATATGTAAACAAGCCACAATTTCACGTTTTTATCAATTTTATCAATCAAATTCTTTTATCAATAAATCTTATTGGTAAGAGAAGATTTCGCTTGTATTGATCGAAAAACGAGAAAATTTGGCTTGTTTACATATGGCACATGGGCCCTTTTTACATGTTTGGCGAGAAATGATACCATGCGACATTGTTGGGTTGATACGGGATATAGGCGTGTAGAGGGAAGTAAAAGTATTAAAATCCGTCACTGACCACGGTGACGAGGTAATCTACCTTTCCGTGCCCCATCGTTATAGATGCAGAGATAAACTCGGTCTCTGGCAACAACTATTGTAACACTTTCTTCTTCCCTTCCCTAACTGACAAGGATGTAGCTGGTGTCGTTATCGATATGTACAAAGCGGAAGCTACTGAATTGTACATTGAAAATGGTGAAATAATCCCCAATCAGCAATCTTACGGTGGTTCTCTGCGCAACTTTACTAGCTCAGATCCATCACGAAGGAGCATCATTATAGTCACCTCACCTAATGAATAATATATCGATGAAATTCACAGTCACGTTATTTGAATAACCCTGTGAGTATCGAGTGGGGTGTGATTACTGTGAGAATAAAGTTCACAGCACAGATTCTAAGGATTTTCAATAACACATTCCTGGATAATGCTACGAATCTAGAAACCGGCTAACTATATTTTCAACTACATAATAAAACGGATGTTCGATGTTCATCTTTCATGTTTACATAGTAAAAAAACGAACAATGTTACCTTTTTTCGATTTAACTTTATACGGATATTGCTGCAAAGGTCAACCAAATTCCAGCCGTGACAAAACTATGTTGATAAATGCTTTCAAAAAGTTGTTGCGGTAGTGTAGTGGGATATATCCTTTCTTATTTTACATTTGTTGCGATTGTTTCCATTGCCAAACGATTCTATAACGAGTCTAGGTTCACGAACAGTCTACATCGTTCTCTAAAAGCTTTCTGTGTACGCTCACGAATGATATCCTCAACACTCAATTCAGCTTGGAGTAGACGCAGCTACGATAATAATAAGATTTGAGCACAAAATTGAAAAAGTAAACCAAAAAGCACCAACCTTTCGTTGTTCCGTTTTGAACTGTTTATTAAGCGCGATATCGTCCCGGCTTTCCTCCCGCTTCTCTTTGAGCTGTTTCACGGTATCTGCACACAGGACAATGCAGTTTTTAATAGCATCCTGTCGGTGACTGTTTCCTGTTTGAAGCTGCTGATGCAGTTCCCGGCATTTGACTCCCGGATCGACCTGGCCTTTGAAGGACTCAGTCGGTAATGAGGTATTCAGTGCGTATATGATTTTGTCATCCAAGTCTCGCATCCTTTTAAGTTCTTCCTGTTATATTGAAAA
The DNA here is from genome assembly GCF_029784165.1 of Wyeomyia smithii. Lineage (NCBI taxonomy): Eukaryota > Metazoa > Arthropoda > Insecta > Diptera > Culicidae > Wyeomyia > Wyeomyia smithii. Next base: position 31,287,678 of record NC_073695.1, on the reverse strand, counting down.
ATAAAAGGGTTTTGCTGAACAGCTTAGTGAAACACATATTATATTAAAGCCGCGTTATCAGTTAGTTACACTCAGGGAAGATTACACAACCGCTTAGGCTGTATCATGAACATGCTGAACTGAGTAAGCATTACCTGAAATTGTGAAAAATCGCCACATTCATATTTACTACTCATTTTACTGCTATCAACTAAATCTAAAATATGTCTGCTACGTCTGCCCCTATTTTCTATCAGAAATTACTGAGAGGTTTGGAAAAATCAAATAAAATCATTCGAAGATGCGTGTTGCGGCACTTACACTTTCATTTGACATTTGTATGCTGGGGGGCTGGTGGAGAGAATTTTAAGATGTTCAAAAACAATGCCGTCAGGGTTGAACAAATGCCAGTTTCAGTCGCCGAAGATTTCGGTTTGTCTTCTACGACAGCTTCCATAAATTTAAAAAAAAAATCATGCTAATCTGATGAAAGCTTACCATTTTCATTCACTCGATTTCCATATTGTATTTTCTGATCGACTTCAAAATAAAAATTTAAAATGATATACTCGAATCGTTACACTCTTCGGCCAATGGTCAATTAATTGACGTTTTTTCCGAAAAAAATGTTAAGCCGTCAATGGTCAAATTTATTTGACATCAAACCTTTCTGTCAAATATTTTTCTACTGTTTTTTCAAACATGTTTAGTGTGTTTGTCAGTGTACTGACGTTTGTCAAATATTTTGGTCAAAATTTTGTCATGATTGTTGTTTGCTGCTCTTAAAAATTCGTGAATGAAAAAACGGACAAATTTTCTCTTGGTGAACGGTCACGGATACAAACTTAACTGCGTAATCTTTCCTCGGTAAAGTCTAATTGTGTGCATGCGATTCTTTCGACGGTGACATTTTTCTAAAATCAATCAACCGAGAAATAAACCAGCGAGATTTCAGACCCCGAACTTATCTGTATAGCTACTGAAAAAGTTTGACATAAACCGTCAAATAGTGTAACGATCAAAAACAATTTGACACCGGCTTAGAATTTTCATATTTGACCAAAGAATTTTCTGTCAAATGTTTTCTAAGTGTAATAAGTTTGTCAAATAAGCAATTATCTTTGACCAAAATTTTATCTGTAAAAAATGACAAATATTTGACGCTTGGTCAAAGAGAGTATTACAGCCTCTAGGAAAAAACTCCTGTTTGAATAGTTCATGAGGACAGAAACCTGGGCCGGATTTAGGTTTTTAGGCTGGGGGTCTAATGGCAAATATTTTTGTGGGGCCCTCATTCCTTAAAACATTTAGAGACAACCCTTCACTGGAAGGAGACGCGCAAAAATGGTCTTCACTCTGTCTTCACGTCTGCCCCAGGCCCAGAGAAAAAAAAAGAATGTTTAAATTATTGTTGATAATTTATTTTTATTTCATATATCGTACCTATATTACAACATACGTGGTTAATCATCTAATGGCACTCCATATCGCTCGTGCATTTCTCTCACGGTAACACCTTCGAGGACGGCTAATGCTCCCAACACTTTTTGTGCCGCATCCTTGATGTCGTTGTACGTGTGCAGCAGCCTTATATACCGAGCTTTCTCACGTTCATAATCGCTATTTGAGTTTGGCTCGTTGTTAGAGTTCAATGCTGCTGTGCCGTCTTCTTCTTTTTCCGTCTTATGTATTTCTTGTTCAGACATTTTGATACTGATAATTCTAGAGTGAAGTGCTGAAACTTATTTCAAAATAGCACAACCCTCAACGAAAACACTCTACATCCCTGAAGGCACCACGAGCACACCGTGCGTGTGTAGACTTATTTCGTTCGCTGTCAAAGGTTTGCTCTTCTGTCCCTCCGTTACCCTTTCCACCTAAAAGCTCGATACTTCAGATCGAGCAGAACTGTCTTGCAGGCAAAATTTTTTAGACGTTTTTTCTGATGAATGTGAAAGTATCTCGCAGTGCTGTGTAAATCACCAAGTTTCACCTGAAAATCGAAAGCCAAAGTAAGTAATTTTTAACGATAATTCTAGTTTAGTAATGTACCTGTTTAAGCTGTATTGTTTCGAATGTGGAAGCACACTGCAAATGTTGATTTTCTTCAATTGAAAATGTGCTGTCTTCGAATGTCGCTGTCTCGAGCAGGGGCTTTGCAAAGGCATCAATGTGGAACACGATTCTTTTCCTTCTATCTGTGTGTGCAATTCGCGCAGTACGGAAAACTGCTGCTCTACTACTGGTAGCACGACCGTCAGTCGGTGAAAAGGAAAAAATGACTAATGTCATTGCCGTTGTCGCACAATTTACAATGTAGGGGGAGTAAAAAAAAACCCTGCAGAATGGATGCTGCTGAAAGATTTCGATGGTGGACTTGGTGCGTGTAAGAATAGCAAGCGATGGAATTACCATATCATTGTGACTTGACCTTTTGACGGGAGGGATTTCGTCGCTGCTTATTAGCCGTACCGAAATTGTGTTTCTAATTCAATGATTTCTTAAACCAATTAGATCGGATCGCTCTTGGTTGAGTGAATTTCATTGGATAGCAAAGTTCAATAGTGATATGATGACACTCTGGAAGGCATACGGACGCAAGGCCGAATAAAAATGAACCCGAATATGGCGATAGAAAAAAAAAAACGATAAATAAATTCTAAATTGATAACTAAAACATGATGGTGATGGAATACATAAATCGTAAGAGGTTAATAAAAAGTAACGGAGGCCAAGTTCAATCGATTTTATGCAAGTTTTTCTGTCCACGTGATCGTCGTTGTGTTTTTCTCGGCACAATTTCAATTGCATTTAATTCTGAGTGTTTTTATGGTTAAGTCAACCGTTAAAAAACGTAATTTAAACTGCGTTAAAGAAACTGCTAATTTGTGTTTGCAATTACATGTAAACCGATCACTGCTTAGGGGACAAAAATGCTACCCCTCGTTTAAACTTAAATAAAAAATCTAAGTACATAATATGTTTGAGTAATCTGTCGCCGCTTCCGACGGAGAGTCGATAAAAACTTCGGCAGCTTTTGGTCGGTCAGTTTTCAGCCATAGATTTTAGACTGCTGAAATTTCAGAAGGCTACTAACTGCATTGAAATAATCAGCATTATTTTTGTTTTCGTTCAAATTATTATTAGCATTACATTATTATCATTCTTAAATTCATTCGAATCAATTCAAACGTTCAAGGCCGCTCTATTTCGCTCTTTTTGTAACCGGGTGCTTCTCTTAATAAATTCGTTGAGATCCCAATGTTTCATACACTTTTCTTTGTTGCCATTCAACGAATGTTCTGAATTTTGTTTTCCTAGATGTCGAACAACGCTGCCCATCGTCACCGGTACAAAAATGTCGGTCTGGATTCGACAGAGATGCGCCGGCGCCGGGAGGAGGAAGGGATTCAGTTGCGCAAACAGAAACGGGAACAACAGCTGATCAAACGACGCAATGTCAACGTTGCCGAGGAACTGGACCAGGATGCAATTTTAGCTGTAGGTATCCGTTAAGTTCTGTTGGAAGTTATTCCTGCACGTTGTTTTCTTTTCCAATCAGGACGAAACCCAATCACCAGACCAGCATGCATTGATTAAACCGGAAACACTTGAAGCGCTGTACAGCGCTAGCGTAGAGGATCAGCTGTCTGCAACGCAAAAATTTCGCAAACTACTATCGAAGGAACCAAATCCGCCAATCGATTTGGTTATTCAACATAATATTGTACCCCGTTTCGTAGAGTTCTTGGGTAATACGACAAACTCGACGCTGCAGGTAAGTTACCATTATTTTTGATAATAATCATTCAATAATATTGAGCTAAATCGTTCGACAGTTCGAAGCCGCTTGGGCATTGACCAACATTGCCTCCGGTACCTCAGAGCAAACGAGCGTGGTGATAGCGGCCGGTGCTGTGCCGATATTCATCAAACTTCTTGAGAGTCCTCACATTGACGTGCAGGAACAGGCCGTTTGGGCGCTTGGCAATATTGCGGGTGATTCACCAGAATGTCGAAATTTTGTTCTAGATGCCGGAGTTCTGGAACCGTTACTTCAGTACGCATCGAAAAGTTTTAAATGTTTCGGAGCATTATTTAACGTCTCTCCTTTGTAGTGTTTTGAGTACATCAGGCAGGTTAAATTTAACTCGAAATGCTGTTTGGGCGCTATCGAATTTGTGTCGTGGTAAGAATCCTCCGCCGGACTTCACCAAAGTGGAGAAAGGACTACCGATTCTCGCTCGGTTGATGTTCCACACAGATGTGGAAGTGCTGGGCGACGCCGTATGGGCTGTGAGTTATCTATCCGATGGACCGAATGATAATATTCAGGCAGTTATAGAGGCTGGCTGCTGTCGGAGACTTGTCGAGCTGCTGCTGTAAGTTCAGCGGTTGAAAGTATTCTTTAAAAACATAAAAACATTTTTCTCTTCATTCTTTAGACACAACAATAATAACGTCGTCTCGGCAGCGCTGCGAGCTGTAGGAAACATCGTAACCGGCAATGATACCCAAACACAACTGATCCTCAACTGCAATGCCTTACCGTGTATCCTGCAGCTACTTAGTTCTCCGAAAGAAACTATCCGGAAGGAGGCATGCTGGACAATTTCGAATATTGCCGCCGGTAATCGGCAGCAAATCCAAGCCGTTATTGACGCAAACATTTTCCCAAGCATTATCGAGCTATTATCAAAGGCGGACTTTAAAACTCGGAAAGAAGCTGCCTGGGCGATTACCAATGCCACCAGTGGGGGTACTGTGGATCAAATTAAATACCTGGTAAGCCCTTTTACCCTCGAAGCAGATAAGAATAGCCATCCATAACCATTTTCAATTGTTAACTCTAGGTTCAATCCGGATGTATACCACCTATGTGCGAGCTGTTAACCGTAATGGACCCGAAGATTGTGACGGTAGCACTGAACGGTTTGGAGAACATACTCAAAGCAGGCAATCAACACAAGGTTAAACCTAATCCATACGCAATGTTGATTGAGGAATGTTACGGTATGAAATCCCCCGCAGTTAATGACTCTTGCTGCTCTTGCTGATTACCATCTTCAACATTCTAGGTCTGGATAAAATCGAGTTCTTGCAATCACATCAAAACAAGGAAATCTACGAAAAGGTATTCAACATCATCCAGACATACTTTAGCAACGACGAAGAAGATGTAGCTGTGGCGCCATCCGCTGAAAACAACCAGTTCCAGTTTAACGCCGATCAATCTGTGCCAATGGATGGCTATCAGTTCTAAATCACGAACCGTGCTGATAACCTACATACCGATCTTCTAGTGTGCGAAGCAGATAAACGAGAAAACCAAAAATACTGACAAAATCCCACTCGATTTGATTATGACGGACGACGACCGGACAGACGGCTTTCGAATAAAAATGACCCAACAAAACAGCCCACCATCCTCCGATGTAGGCTAATCAACTCTCTGGACCGAATATAAGAAATGATACTGTGAATAGCTAGTGCAGTAGGAACTTAATTTTCAAAGGTTCAGTGTTAGTCAGAAACTTGCAAGTAATTAATAATCTAACTTTCTGTTTACTGCGCAGCATGAAGGTTAACGAGACTTCAAACATACACAGAGCTGAAGCCCTAGTCACAAGCCTAGAGCGTAATATTTGATGGCCTTGTATCGACCACCCTTTTGTGATGACGGACTACAAACATACATACATACAAACACAAACACCCAAAGAAAATGGAGCAAGTTTGAGAAGTGAAGCATACTATATTTGAATCCACAAATGAAGGCAACATAACGATTGTGAGCCGACCTACAAAGTTTTGTATTCTCTACTATTCGGCTGCATCGCAAAATCTGGTTCTAATTCTAAGAAAAAAAATCGGGGCAGAGAGGCACAGCAATGCAAAAAGTGCAAAATCATCAGGCAAAAGAAGGAAAAAAGCAGAACAATATGATATTTCTGACTAACAAAAACAAATTGTGATTAGTGTTTACTAGTGCTACGATTTAAGGGCAAAAGGCCGCGGAAAATGTAACATAACGTAACACAGTCCTATTCTATGTTTCATTCAATGCCGAAATCGTGATTAATTTAAACTCATTTTCGCGTAAGCTCCCGCTTAATAAAAAGGATATTAATGGTGATCAATACGAATACGATAAACATTTTCGTTGTTTGGAACAGATCCGCTTAAACTTTATTAAGGACTTATTTTGTTACAGAGCTTATAACATTAAAAGTTCAAATATATTCGTTTCTTTTTTACTATCAGTCGCTGTCACTATCGCTCGCTTCTTTATCTTCCTCCTTTTTGTCGTCATCCTTGTAGTGTCGATACTCTTTCTTCAGTTCCCACATATTTTTGTGAGGATTTTTCATATTATAATCACAGACTTCTTTCAAAATTTCCTTCAAATAGCTTATCGGCTGTCTAGTAATCTTGACCAAATCTTTAATATTGTAATACTGATGCTTTTCAAACGCGTTGAACAGCATGTCCAAGACGGCGTTCTTGTCGTCGCGAGATTTTTTACCTTCGGCCTTCTTTCGTTCCTTGTCCTCAATATTATGCTTGTGGTCGGAAACGGGCTTAAAGTTGTGTACAATTTTTTCCAGTGATTTAACCTGGCGGGCCGGTTGAGACGCTTTCCGAATTGATTCCAATTTCATCTTCATATAGCAATTGTCTGCATACGGGCGACATTCTAGTTTCTGCACTATCCGTCCCTCCATGAAAAGTTTCTCCGGTTCAGGGACAGCGTCCTCCCGGGTGGTACTGGCAGCCGTTGGAACGCTGTGTGAAAACACACCCAGCGTTTGCTTGGTAACCACCGAGACATCCAGTCGGTGGTCTCGCGGGATTTCCTCGGATGGGTCAATGTTTATCACAGCATCAGACAATGTTAGCGATACCTGTGCTTTTTGGCCCACCTGTTTGGAAATTTTGAGTTTACCAACCTCGATATTCCCGGGTGCTTTCTCCCACTTGTTGGCCATGTATTTAGGAACTTTTACCAACCAAACACCACGGCCCGCGTTTGACAGGTCCAACTCTTTGTCCACCTTGATCGGTTCATTTTCCTTGGACATTGTGTTGTCTTTCAGGTTTAACAAATTGAGTATAAAATTACTTTTTATTCGATTTGCGGGTAGACAGTAAATATATAAAACAGATAAAAGCAGCAGGCAGCTGCTTTGACAAATCACTGCAGAGATGGGCGATAGTAGTGATGGGAAACTTATCGATAATATCGATAAGTGCTTGACATCGATATTATCGTCAATTTTTTGACGTTAACGATAATTATCGATATTATAAGGGTGAGCCCAAGTCAGTGCGGCTGGTTTCTGGAGGAGACCCAAAAGAAGGAGACCTCACCTACCCTTCCCCAGGAGTTGCTTTTGCCGCTGGGTATTTGTTGCTATTCGACAAGATTTAGCATTGTTGGGGGTGGTGTAAAGGTTCCCCCCGGATGTCACTGAGTTTCTGAGAAATAATGGTAACTAAAAAGGTATTTATAGTTTTTAGTTTCCTATGAACAGATAAATTCGACAACTCAGTACTGGAGAACTTTAAAAAAATATCTAAACTTTTCGCACCATCTCATAAAAAGCAATGACACGAAATTGTAATAAAATGCATTTTCTTTGGCTTGCCAACTCTTATAATATGATGGACATGCATAGCGGCAGTCTATTGGTAATTCTCTGGTAATTGTTTAGTTTAACTGTTGGAACTGTTTAAGTTTAAAGTATCTGTTACCCAACAAACAATTTTTAGTTCAACTAAAAATCCAAATCAACGAAATTGTTGCGCCAAAAAAAGTATCCTGATTTAAACAGGGGGTGGAAAAAATAATTGAGATAAAAAAAATTCTCTCGAATTTTAAATGGCCAGAACTTTATGAAAAATGAATCAATTTTGATAACCAGTTTCATTCCACTGGCAAACAGTATTATATTAGTATTACTTGGGAACTTGGTGTGACCATCCTACACCGAAAATGTTTCGGATTCAAGAGTGTGTGTCAAAGTGTACATTTTTGCAACGCATAGAACGTTTTAGGCAACTAAATTGTCTATCTAAAATACTTCATTTAAAAAAATCTGAGATCACCGATATTTTCTAAAATCATTTTTTGTTTTTAAAATTATATTTTTTTCAGAGTAGGATCTTAAACTCATTTTTTTATATTTTTGAAGTAGGCTGACCAGATTTTCTCGGGATAAAAACGGGACAAACGGGTTCAAAAAACGGTACACATGTTAACATTTATTCTTGAAAATTTTTTTCCAACCAAAGCATGCAAACAATTGGGACTGCTTCGATGAACTTACCCAACCTGAAGAGTGCAATTTTCAGCAATGAGTTCCTGAAATTTGTCACATGATGATCGAAATTTTGACTAACAATTATCATGGTCTCAACTTTCAATCTGACCTTTTTAAATGTTAATCCAGATAAATTTTCAAACGCAAGTTTGCAAAGTTGCTTGGTTTAATAAGACCTACACACCCACAATGTTCGATTGAATTCTGCTAGAGTGCTGCAAGCTCAAAGAAAATTAGTACCCAAAAGGGAAAAAACCGCCAAAATCAACACCCATACTAATAAATTCATACCTGATGATTCCTTGGCGAATTTTCAATCTTTGGCTACCAATGAACCTGAAATAAATTCTGATTTATTGACAACATATAAACCTATGTGAAACAGAATGTCAGAAAAAGTTCTACGCGTTGCAAAAATGTACACTTTGGCACACACTCCGGAAATCTGAAACATTTCCAGTGACCCTTGGTCACGTCCAGTTCTCAAGTTATACTAGGAATCTAGGACAGTTTTCCAGTAAAATGAAACCTGTTTTGTCTGAATTGATTCATTTTTCGTGAAGTTTTGGCCATTTAAAAATTGACAGAATTTTGCCTGCTTTAATTATTTCCCTTATTACACAACCTTCAAAATGAACTTCGGCTTGAAACTACTCCGTAGAAAGCACTCCCGGCGTAAAACTCAAAGACTTTCCAAAACAAACTGTTTAACTCGTCCGGTAGTTTGAATTATCATTCGCAGTATCGTAAGATTTGTCATTCAAGGCCTTAACACAATGGATACGTTGCGGCTGCGTTTGCGGCAATTTGACAGTTAGCCCATACATTTACTGTCAAATTGACGCCAACGCAACGCAAACGTATCCATTCTGTTTGGGCCGTTACTATAACCGCAATAACGTTTGCGGTAAAAAAATGGACAAAAAATTCCCGATTTCATGGGTTTCAAAATGGCGTCAAAAACAGACATCGTGCGGCACTTTGTGGACGCCGGGTATGCCGGTTCTGGCATCTAAAACATTTCGACACTATTGGACAATGATCAGAGCATCGAAAGAAAACCCGGTTCTGGTCGACCAACGACCCTGAGTGACAAGAAGCTTGCTGATAACCAAAAGGATGCTGAAGAGGAAGACCGAGGGAAAAGTGGCTAAATCGCTGCGTGCACTTGGCCGAGAGGTTGGTGCATGCTCTAAAACAGTGAAAAAGTATCTGGAGAACATGGACATGCATACAAGAAGCTGCAGTCCCGACCACTGGTCTCGGAGCTGCAGGCAATGACGCAGCGACAGCGGTTGAATAAGATGGTCAATTCAATTTTCCCGGCGAATCGCGACGTGGCAGTGGTGATGGACGACTAGACCTGTCTCACCCTGGATGGCAACGACTAGCAGGGTTCTTCGTATTTTACCTCCCCCACGAAGGAAGTGAGCACCGAGGTAAAGTTTATTTCACAGACCAAGTTCCCCAAGAAGGTGCGGCTGTGGCTGACAATCAGCGAGAAAGGGATGTCAAAGTTACTCTTCTTTCGCTCCGGGCTGGCCGTGAACGGGGAAATTTATAGTACGAAGTGCCTGACAGACGTTGCGTCGTTCATCAAGAAATACCATAAGCGCGAAGAGACGGTGTTCTGGCCAGATTTGACGTCGGCCAACTACTCGAAGCGATCGTAGGAGGAGATGGAGCGGCTGAATATCGATGTGGTACCGAAGTCGGTGAATCCGCCCAATGTCCCCCACATGCTTCCCATCGAGAATTTCTGGGCAAACTTGAAGCGCAAGATCTATTCCAACAATTTTGTCGCGAAAACGGAGGAGGAATTAATAAAAAAAACGGAGAAAGAGCTTAAAAACATGGCTACACGCATGTTTTCGTCCGCCATGGCAAATGTTACGGTTAAAATTTATGTTACGGTTTAAATTTAAATTTAATTAAAATTGAGTAGGATCCGTTTACCGTGTAGGCGATAGTAGCAACAATCAGAGATGCCAGATGTTTTCATAAATGTCTACAACTGCTCGAAAACCTGAAAATCAACTTGAAATCCAAATCATATCCATCCTACACTGAAAATAAATCACACGCTAATGCGCCCTAATGCGCTTTACATATTTATGTCAATAAACGAACCTAATCATTTTATTATATGTCGACCCATATCGATTTTCATTGGAATCCCAGGTGTTTTGGTATTTGACGTTTGTTAGCATTGAAATCTGAGTGTAAAACGATTGATTTTGGTATGCATGACATGGCAAACCGAAATGTAAGACACTTGATTTTGTGCTGTGAACCGAAACGCAAGTGTATCCAGCTTTTTACGCGCCATAATGACGGGCGCTTTAATGAAAAAATCGTAATATGTTTCCTACACTTTTGACAATTCTGCTTACGTCAGTTTGACACTTCATGTATTTTTTAAGGAAAACAATAAATTTGGCAACATTAGTGTCGCTCCGAAAGCGATATTTTTACAATTGAATAATTTAGTGTCGCGAGAGCAAAATATAAGATCGCACAGCAAGAGGCCATAAGACACGATCGAGCTGATTAGGAGCATGCTAGATCCGCGCTAGACCTCGTGAATAGAGGTATGATAAGGAACATGAAAACGGTCTCACTCGTAAAGTGTGTATTTTAGGAGTCTTGTTTATGCCTTGTTCAGACTACCCCGGATATCACCTGATATCGCCAGATGATATCGGATATCCCCTCGAGCGTTCACATTAGAGTGAGCTGATATGATTTGACATTTGCTTTGGTAATTGAAAAGAGAAGAAAACGAAAACAGGTCAAAGCTAAACAAGACAACAAGAGCAATGGGATTAGGATAGAGATGCCAGCGAGTTGGCTCGCACCAACGCGAACTCTCATATGTAATTGTCAACATGTGCGGGATGAAAATAGCAAAAATATTTCCTAGCACGAATCGCCTGATATCAGGTGATATGCGGTGTAGTGTGAACGGGGTATTAGTTAGGACTTTAGGATAAGCCACTCCCATGTGAAGGGACCAAGGCGCATTAGAAGTTTACTTTCTCTTTCTAACGTTAGGATTCAATAGGAGAATGAACAACATTTGTATTGTGTTAAAAGGAAGGACCCGTTAGAGCCAGAAGAAAAATAAATAAATTTTCTCTAATTTTAATGAAAACTCTGGCATCTATAGGGATAGTTATAAATAAAAGATTTTTTGAACTGACGTAAGCAGAGAGGTTCACAAATTACGAACACGCATTATAGCATCCGCCATCCCAAGCAGCACTTGCAACATGTTTTCAAATGAGACTACTCAAGATTTGTTGTTTTGAAACTTTTTTAACGGTGCAAGAAACTTTTTCGGTTACTCTGAAGAAATATAAAAGAATTTAGCAACATTTTGTTATTTACGTGTATAATTCTCGTAACTGAAAACTAGAAATTGCTCAATAGTTTTCTGCAATCTATTTCCAACTGCATATTTCATTATGCTTTTAAATAACGATAATGTCACATGATGTTGCATATTGTTGTTTCACAAACGTCTTATCCTAAGGAAAGCAAACTAGTGATGAAAATGTATAGCAACATCTTTTTGAACCATATATTGCTAGAATTACCACACAGTAAACAGCCATCTCTAATATAAACGAATGATAAATTATTATTGTTGGAAATATGGTTTTGTTATTCCATATTCCGCATGATTAACACTGCAAATCCACTGAGCACGGTTTTCTGAACTATCGTTTCCCAAAACATTGTTTATAATTTGGCGAGTTTGAATCATAAAATTTCTTTTACAACACTTTATAAAACGCGCGTGAGTAATTACGAAGTAAAAACATTTTTTGCACGGTAAATTTTGAATCGCAGGTAGAATGACATATTTATCAGAAGCCTAAGTAGAGAAAAAGTTCGATATATTTGAGGATTTTTATAATATATGTTGTTATATTAAACTTCGCGACACCATCACCGAAGAGTAATGACAGTAAAGGTAAACAAACTTAACTTTATTTCTCCTCTCTTTTCTTCCTATACTGCAGCGGCTATCGATGCAGATGATGATTCACCTAGCACTGTTAGTTGCATATAGGCTCCACCTCCTGCGCTTTTTCGGTTATTTACAAGTTGAATAAAAGTAACGGATGCGATTTATTACAACCTTTGAATGCTGCATTGAGAGTTGCATTTGCTTCATTGCAACAATGCGTGCTGCTTGGAATTATGGTGCGTAAAAAGCTGGATTCCACGTAGATATGAAATCTCACGTAATTTTTCAAATCGACCATTCTAACATTTGCTTCGAATTGAGAAAATCAACTTTGAAAGTTTTCACTCAACATTTCGAATCCTATTTTAAAACGAAACAGTATTTATTTTAATGGATACTTTTAAATAGTACTTCTAACTAATGTTCTACATTACTGCGTTGAAGATTCTAATTATGTTTGAGAATGAATGAGTTTTTGGCAAAAATAAATCATACAACGTTTTGCTTCAGCCAAACGTAAATACGCCCTTTTCACAAGTCATAATGTCAAACTAGCGTTTGATATATGTCTGAGCGTAACGGTATGCTGTGAGCTGGTGCGTTATTTACGTCAAAATGTTGTGTGAGATTCGTCAGATTGAAAATCATTCGTTATATACGTCATTTTGTTTGCGTCGTTGGGTGTCTTTAAATTCCACTTGCGTCCAGTGAAACATAAACAAGGTCAAAATGGTGTAAGTGATAGTCGAGCAATGTTTTTTTTTCGCGTCGGTTTCGTCGATTTTATGAGAGCGTATCTGAGATAGCATTCGTTTCGCAATTTCGTCGGTTTGCTAGAAAAAGGGTATAAGTAAAAAAGTTTAAGCAGGGTAGTTCGGTCGTTTTGCCAAAATCGTTTAAGTGTCGAAAAGCTAATTTTCACAAATTTTATGAAATAAGCTCCTTCATTACAAGTTGCATGATAACATTAAAAATTCGTTTGTTTACATTTTGCGACTATTACGCGAGAAATGTTTCATCTATTAGCCCAGAAGTAAATGGAATCCACTTGGCAGTAACGCATCGATTTTTTACAGTGTAGTATCTATCCGTGTTCGCGTCGCACAGGCCAAAAATTTGCACGCGCTTTAACAAAGTCAGCGCAAATATAAGAAGACTTAAGCCTGTATTACACTCTTTGATCAATGGTCAAATATTTGACCTTTTGACACAATGGTCAAATTTAATTGACATCATGATTGTTGTCTGCCCGTGTTTGCCACATTTTAAAATTGGAGAGTGACAAACAATTATCTTTGACCAAATTTTTATCTGTCAAAATGTGATAAATATTTGACGCTTGGTCAAAGAGTATAATTCAGCCTTTAAGCATGTATTGCACTCTTTGACCAATGGTCAAATCTCGCGTAATTTTTCAAAGCGACCTATCTAACATTGAGAGACTCTCTTTGTTTACTTTCTCTTTGATCAATAATTATGTTATTTTTTCCATATTTCATAACACTCAATGCATAGTAAGCAAGACAGTATTACTATCTCTCGATTAAGGGGAAGAAAGCTTAGAAAATATATATAATGACGACGTAATTAACGAAACAAAGTGAGAGAGGAGAGAATCTGTCATTGTTACTTAGGTCCCTTTGAAAAATTACGCGAAAAATATTTGATTTTTTGACATAATGGTCAAATTAATTTTACACTATAAAATATCGACACGTTACTGCCCATTGGATTCCACCTACTTCTGTGCTAATAGATAAAACATTTCATATCTAAGTGGAATACACTTGCGTTTTACTTCACAGCACAAAATCAAGTGTCTTACACTTCGGTTTGCCATGTCATGCATACCAAAATCAATCTTTTTACACTCAGATTTCAATGCCAAATCGCGTCAAATGCCAAAACACGTTAAAATACCGTGAATTCCATTGAATATCTATATGGGTCGACCTGTTTATACGATTGGCTTGGTTTATTGGTATTCATGTGTAAAGAGCATTTGGTATGAGCATGTGATTTTTTTTCAGTGTAGGTATTTTTCAAATCAAAACCGAGTCAAAACCACCTGTTGTTTGTAACGTCTGCAAGTGCTCGAAAAACCGGCAAACTCCGAAAACTCACATCGCATTCGACATCTAAAATAAGCTATCCGCAGTCTGAGAACATTGCGCTCGCTCTGGCAGAAGTCATGGCAAAATCTGAACACATTTTGAGAAATTGTGCACTTATATATATATATATATATATATATATATATATATATATATATATATATATATATATATATATATATATATATATATATATATATATATATATATATATATATATATATATATATATATATATATATATATATATATATATATATATATATATATATATATATATATATATATACTTTAAATTTTAAATTTTAGTGCAACGTAAGAACTCGCGAATAAATATTAAACGGGACACAAACACTTATGGTTCTTACAATGTAAAAAAAAAAAAAATTTTACCTTTTTTACCGACCGGTTTCGGGTAAGCTGTTACCCATCTACGGGGCGATGTCCAACTAATTAGTAGGAGAGAGTTACAATTTCAGTTTGGTGAGGTGGAAGAGAGGCGATAGTATGGGAGCATCATCCTCGTTCATAAGCGGCTGTTCCGATGTCATGATATGCATCGACTCCCATGCATTAAGTTGCGACGATTTCCTAATATTTTTCAAAATTTTCGCGTTGTCCCAATCGACATTGTGTTGGAGGGAGATAGCATGACTTGCCACACTTGACTCGTTGGCTCGTTTGTTGGCAACAGCTTTCTTATGCTCTTTTAAACGAACTTTGAACTTGCGCCGTGTTTGGCCAATGTACACAGCTGCACAATCCTGGCATTCAACTGGATTGTGCAGCTGTGTACATTGGCCAAACACGGCGCAAGTTCAAAGTTCGTTTAAAAGAGCATAAGAAAGCTGTTGCCAACAAACGAGCCAACGAGTCAAGTGTGGCAAGTCATGCTATCTCCCTCCAACACAATGTCGATTGGGACAACGCGAAAATTTTGAAAAATATTAGGAAATCGTCGCAACTTAATGCATGGGAGTCGATGCATATCATGACATCGGAACAGCCGCTTATGAACGAGGATGATGCTCCCATACTATCGCCTCTCTTCCACCTCACCAAACTGAAATTGTAACTCTCTCCTACTAATTAGTTGGACATCGCCCCGTAGATGGGTAACAGCTTACCCGAAACCGGTCGGTAAAAAAGGTAAATTTTTTTTTTTTTTTTACATTGTAAGAACCATAAGTGTTTGTGTCCCGTTTAATATTTATATATATATATATATATATATATATATATATATATATATATATATATATATATATATATATATATATATATATATATATATATATATATATATATATATATATATATATATATATATATATATATATATATATATATATATTGATTCTAGCAGCAATTCGCGTTGACGGTGTTGCTGATATTTGTTTGGTTTTTGCATGCGAAAAAGAGGGAAGGAAATATTTTTGCTTTTGTCATCACGCACATTTTGACAATTGCATATGAGAGTTCACGTAGGTGCGAACAGCCTTCAAAATCTCTTTCAACGCGAATAACCCGAATCTGCAGAAACTTTAAACTCTGAAAACCTGCATTTTACTGATAAATCTGCACATCTGGTATCCCTGCTATTGAATCTTTTCAAACAGATCTGGCATCTCTGATTTCACTTTTGCCTGTGAACTTTTAATAACACAATTTCCGACAGATACTTGAAAATCTATCTAGTTTATTATCACCTTATCACTTCATTTTTCGCTATTATTATTATTTACTGATTTACTGTTATCAACTTCCATACTTAAGGTGCTGATTCAAGCAATTATTAAAGTAACAAACTTGAGACTCCGAGAGTGGCTGAAGAAATTTTGCTAGGTATGTTTTTCACCATCGATTGAAAAACAATGAATTTTTATTCAAACTTTTTCCTGTTAAAAAAAACTTTATTTCTATATCCAAAGCACATCCAAGTTTACGAAAGAATCAGAAATGTCTGACGACATTGTTAATCGCACTATCAGAGGAAGAAAAACTTATCATAAGTAGAATACAATCGGTAATAATCTGACCTGCAACTAATGTATTTTTTTGTCCTGTAGAGTAAAATCTACGCAGGGCACCATTAATTCGGGATCCATGCCGTTAGCTCAGGATATACAAGAGCAATCGACAGAAAAGACGAGCACACACCACGAAATAGAAGAGTCGGACTCAGAGGATATTAAAAATACGTCTGAATTTATGAAAGATAGTTCAGTTAACACTGATGATGCCACTAATGAACCAACAAATAGTTCGAACCCTAATGGCAGTCAGGTTGAAAAGGACAATGCCACTGTAACCACTGCAGGTTCAGTTGAGTCTGATAACATTCATAAACCAACAAATAAATCGAACCCTAAGCCTGAAAAGGACAATGCCACTGTAACCACTGCAGGTTCAGTTGAGTCTGATAACATTCATAAACCAACAAATAAATCGAACCCTAAGCCTGGTGGTCGAGTTGAAAAACCCGAGTTCGACAAATCGGTTATATATATTATACTAGCGCTGTTTGTAGTCATATTAGCCATATTAGCTGGTTGTTATCACTATTGGAAGCCAACTGCAACCATTCCAGAAGTTCGCGAATGCAGAGGCATTCTAGATCTCAATTCTAAATATTCCAACGTAGACCAGCTGTCTTGGAAAATACTGAATGTGAGTGTCAATCGTGCCATATATCAAAAACCTGGAGAGCCCGCTACCTTTATATTTTTGTACAATTCAACAACGCCCAAATCAAATTGGTTAGAAGATATAGTACGCGCGACTTCTAAATGCTTTGGCGAAAATCGTCAACCAATTAAATTGGAGAGTCAGTATTTCCGCAATCCGGAATTTATTGCCAACAGACATTTATTTTTCACCCAATACAGAAAAAAGCTCGAAGATCAAGGAACCTTAGTGGTTCAGAACTTGGACAACATACCGGCTAGCGCAGCTGAGGTGTTTTTTTCAATCTGCGATGCCTATGAGCCACTGGTACACAATGCGGTTGTATTTTTTACGATCCATCTTTCCAAACACACGGTAGACACAAGCCAAAGTCCGACAGCTATAGCGGAGTCAATACTGAAACAACAATGGGGAAAAGATTTGCACGCCAACGATTTGAACCCATTGATGAATCGCTTGACGGAAAACGTATTCATAATCGACTGAGATGATTCCAACTGTGAAGAAAGAGGCTTTTGTATTGTTATTTAATAAAATATAACGTTAAACCTACATGTTTCTATTCATTTGATATCGTATGAGAATTCTTTAAAGTAATTTCGAAACCATTTGACTAAAAACATTCGCCTTCCCATAAAGTTTCTCTTCTTTGTTAAAATCTTTTCCATATAACTTCTCTTCAAATAAGGTTTATTTGGTTCCATGCACAATGCTCCAATTTTCACAACAGATGCAAAAAACGAAAGCGCACAAATCGTCTCTTAAATCTAAGTCAGATTAACAATGAAAAACTCAAACTGATTGCCAGGGCGGAGTCATTGGTGTCGGATTTTGCAGGTAGGACATCACGACAGCGCTAACGCTTAGCATGAACGAGGACAGAACCTGTTTGGCGTCATCGCTGACACGTGAATTCGCGAAGCTGATACAGGAACAGTACAGAGCCAGCCAGGCGCACCACTTTAGTTTCATCATCAAGCCACACATTGAAAATATCATTCCTGTAGAGCGTTAATGGTCATTATTATCCAATGGTAGAGGCACATTTATAAAGATAAAACATACCTAGGATATTCATGTAATCGGGCATCAAGTCATCTCCAACGCCAGCACCTTGGTTTCCAGAGTCGACCGGTTTGTAACGATTTACCTTGTCTGGCCGACGTGGATCCACGGTAGCAGTCATTATTCTTAGTAATAGATTGTATATCGCAAAGCTAGATATAAATCGCTGGAAATACCATGCAAATCGTACGTATTAAAAATGTTCGTTTTTGTAGAAAAAAATCTGCAAATTTTTACCGAAAAACTATTATTTTTTACTATTAAAGTATATGATCCTCAGCTGAAAGTCGTACTTCTTGTACTTACCTGTGCTCGACTAATTAGAAGGACAAAAAATGTTACGCGAGTTGTCAAAAACACACAATATGTGGCATTGATTCTTTACGTAACGATTGAAACATAGCAAAAATGTGTCATACACCGGAAAAAACGAGTTACGTGGAAACATTTTTAATCATACGATGAAGAGGATCTAAGGTTTACAAGTGATGAAAGTGAAGCAACAAGATAGTTATTTATCATGACAAACTTCATTTTTTAAAGAGCAATTTTGTCTCTTGCCGTGGTTTTCTTCAGTTTCTTATGTATATAAAAGAAATGTTCAAAACACCAAGTATGAAAAGTTTTCGAATGAGCAATATTTACCGTTTACATAATGACAGCTGTCACATATCCATAATCTCGGTAGTGATAGCTCGGTAATATTTTATACCGAAATTTCAGTTAGGTTGAACCGAGATTCACGAAAAAAATGTAACAGCTGTCATTATTTTTTCAACCAAGCACTCAGTGGCAGCGTTCTCGGCAAAAAATAACGAGACACGGTACCAAATTTTAAGTGTGTACAAGAAGAATCACTTTTTATGCTACTTCTTTTTATTAAATCCTCAAGTATGAACACTATTTTGTGAATTTAAAATCCCTTATTGTAAATTGTACTCAAAAGTAAATGTTTTTTTTTTGTTTTTGTTTTTATGAGCAATAAATATAGCCGTATGACAATCTACGTATTAATAAATTAGCGATAAGCAAACGTTCCGCTAATACGGGTTTAGCGTTCAACGATTCTCAAGCTAAGTTTTCCAGTTAGCGGGGCCCATCACTGCATCCCGCAAAATCAATAACCATAAACGGACGATAATCCATATGGTTTAACGATACCCCATACAATCAGGACTGTATCCCGAACTAGTTGTTAGGCACGTTTTATGGTTATTGATTATGCGGGATATTATAGACAATAGTAGTGTCTATACCAATGAGTATAAAAGAGAGGTGAGGAGAAAACCTACTAACACTTGCACGCGCCCCTCTGCTTGCCCCCTTCTGCCCAGAGATGATGCCAAATAGTGACGTAGCTATTTGAGTTTACCATTGAGTTCGTCTAGTTGTTTACCTTTGAAGCATTTACTAATACTAGGAAAATGCACTCTCCTCCTCACCTCTCTTTTATGCTCATTGTGTCTACACTGCATATCTATTGTTGACTGACTGTATATTGGCATTCGGGTTATTCGCGTTGAAAGAGATTTTGAAGGCTGTTCGCATCTACGTGAACACTCATATGTAATTGTCAAAATGTGCGTGATGACAAAAGCAAAAGTATTTCCTTCCTCTTTTTTCGCATGCAAAAACCAAACAAATATCAGCAACACCGTCAACGCGAATAGGGTTGTTATGCCCCTTTTTCTTTCAAATTTATTTTCTAAAGCGTCTAGCATCACTGTTTTCAAAAAACATCGAAGTTTTACTTGTATGTCAAATAATGGCATTTGCATTCTCGTGATTATGATGATTAAATTTAGCATCTCCAATCCAATCGCCAGTACGATTTGTGCATTTTGAAACGTCAACAAACAAATTATTCTTCACACTAGCCAAGTCTCGAAATTTTAGCGAAAAAAGATACATCAATACCTCATAGTTTATTTATTGTATAGAAAAATTAACCGTTCGAAAAAGCACAACAATGAGTTTATCGCTGAAGCTAAAAACGAAAACTGGCCAGCAGCACATCGTGAGCAGTCTGACGCGGGATAGTACAGTGCGGATTCTAAAGGATAAGATAACCGAACTGACCAAAATCCCCTCGGACTTGCTGCATGTAGTTCTTGGATATCCACCATTC
Source organism: Wyeomyia smithii (assembly GCF_029784165.1). Taxonomy (NCBI): domain Eukaryota; kingdom Metazoa; phylum Arthropoda; class Insecta; order Diptera; family Culicidae; genus Wyeomyia; species Wyeomyia smithii. The sequence continues at coordinate 31,267,404 of NC_073695.1, read as the reverse complement.
AAGCAATTGGATTTCAGCAACGATGATAATTTGATATCCGTCATTGGTGTGAGTAACGGGGACACTTTGATCATAGAGGAACGACAGCTCAGTGAAGAAGAACGCAGACGACTGGAAGCGGCAAAACGCATGGAGGAAGATGAGGCTTTGGCCAAAGAACTGGCTGCTCAGGGTGAAGATGGTAGTGGGATTCTTCTAAAACAAGTTGTTCCCAGTGATAATTCGTGTCTTTTTACCAGCATTGGTAGGTTTTCAGTGCAACATTAGCATTTGATTTTATTTCTGAAAGTAACATTAGTATTTTTTCTCCTGAAAATTGTATTCCCTTTCTCTTGAAAAAGGTTTTGTTCTGACTGGAAAAGTTGACCCAGATAATAGCCAATACATGAGACAGATTATAGCTTCCACTGTTAATGGAGATAAGCAAGAATACAACGAGGGAATACTAGGGCGTCCAAATGATGAATATTGTGCATGGATTTTGCAGCCGGAATCATGGGGTGGAGCAATAGAAGTATCTATTCTTTCTGCCTACCATGGAATCGAATTCGATGTCGTAGATATAACGAACGCAATTATAAATCGTTTCGGTGAAGATAAAAATTATGGAATGCGAGCCTTTCTACTTTTTGATGGAATTCACTACGATCCACTGTACCTGGAATCGACTTCGGTAGTAAAATTTTATATTACTTCATATGGTTTAAACAAATTTTCTTTCATATTACCAGGGAGAACCTCCGAAAACCATTTTCCCAGTTGAGGACAGCATGGTTTATCAGCAGGCCGAACAGCTGGCAAAAGAAGCCAAATCTTCCCGCCAATTTACGGACGTAAACAAATTTACTCTCAAGTGCAATGATTGCGGATGTCATTTTAAAGGACAGGTCGAGGCACAGCAGCATGCGACAAAACATGGACACGTGAATTTCGGAGAAGTGTAGGATCGGTTGCCTTGGACATCGGAAGGTTTAATGGATATTCGACTAATGGTGTCTGGTTGCAAAAACGAAATTCTTCTATCGAAGTGTAGAGGAATACTTTGTGTTTTTTATTTGCCTATTTTCATAGTTTGAGCTCATGCATGTTCAAGTATATCGCGCTCACCCCAGGAGATCGAAATGCATCTTTTAAATTTGTTAGTGTGGAATTTTAATTAAAAGCTAGGAATTTCATTTTTTTCGCGTCTACTGTAATGTATAATTTTACTCAACGCTTTTTTGTTTAATAAAATTTTTATTACTGCTAAAAAATCCTATCCGATGCTAGTTTAAATTCCGGCGTGATACAAACCACCTGAACACTATAACGAAGACATCAATTCAAACAAACCAACCCCCTTCGATCCCGAGCTGTTTCTAACTTTCGTGAATTAAATCATTACCGTCTTTGTATTCTAGGTAAATCGCTAGTTTTTTTATTTTTCTCTAGCCATTTCGATCATTTTTTGAATTGAATAGCAAAAATGTTAGCGTTGTTGAAAATTTAGTTTTCGACGCAGTGGAAAAAAAAAACATTTACAAAATTAGCGTGCATTAATTTAGACATACATTTTGGGTTTTAGGATGTGTCGTTCGGATGCCGTTTTGGTAAAATTTGCTATTTCAAATAACCTTTTCGTCTGTTTTTCACACAAGGAATTCGATGTTTTTTACCACAAAGGCTACTTTTTGTGCTTTGCATACTTATCGCTTAAGTTTATAGGATCGAAGGAAACTGTGACCAAGAACGGTTGAGAAAAAGTTTCGCGTCAGGATTTTTGCGTTTTCCAGTTTTGTTTTATGTATTAGCCTGTAGTTACCATTATATTTGGTATTCTTGCCTATCTTGACTGTCCGGACAGCAAGCGCACTGTGCGTGGCTCACAATCCGATTCTAAGGTCCAAGTTCTTGGTAGGACCAACAGTTAGATCGTGAAGCAGGATCATCGCTCTGTATTTGCTGCCCTCCAGGTGAAATTCTGCTGGGCGACGTGAGTCTAGTGGCTATCTACAGATAATACACTGGGGTCGCTTTTTACGCGGTTGGTTGTACCGCATTTAAAAGATTAGATTCGATTTATTTATACTAAACTTATTTGATACCGCCTACAAATAATCTTCCGAATCGGGTAAAAATAATCCGCGTTATTGTAAAAATATCCCGTTTAAAAAACGCATAAAAACAACCCGCGTAAAAAGCGACCCCAGTGTAACACAATTTTTTTTTGTTCCTAGTGACTATTTTTTAAACTTTGGAGAACCCGATGGTAGTGGACAAGATAAGGGACATCTGACCAAATCTAACAACAAGCCGTCCTTCAATCTAATATTTGAAAATATCTCAAAAAGTACAGCAAGCATTAATGAGAGTATTCATCCCGTTCAATCAGTTGATATTTTAGATTTGTTAATTAATTAATAAATTAATAAATCATATGCAAATTGTCATTACTAATATTCTAAATATCTGTTGTATTTGATTATTTGAATTGATTTGTTTTAGGGCATATATTTTATGATTTATCTAGCTTCTAAATGAATATTGTTATGTTGGCAGCATTTCTAAAATTTTTAAATATCATTGGTGATTAAAACTATTCGTTTGGCATTTTACCAATAAAAGATAGTTTTTTTTTAAAACAGGATTTTTTTTCATTTCAAGTATTACTTGGGTTTTGAAAGCAAGAAAGTTAGACAGATTTGACATTTAACAGGTAACCTAATAAAATAAACCGTTACCTTTAAGATAACCAGCGAGAAAAGGATATATTCGATTGCTTGTCATGGTTATTCCTGATCGGACTGTTAGGTTTTGTATGCATGGGACCTAGCTAGTTTTTGTATTCAGTAGGCATCGAATAATAATTATGGAATGTTTCCAAACAAGCACAGTAAAAAAAATTACATTACTTTAAATGCACATAAATGGAGCATTGGAAACCATGTAATATATCGTGTGGCATTATATTCACATGCAATGTAAATGAATATATCGTGAATTTGCATGCATATTTATATTCGAAGCTTAAAGTTTATATCAATTAACGTACAAATTTACATGGCTTAAAACGATTCTGTATTGTGCATTATTAACGGTGTGAAATTGTATATGTTTTTCACTTTATGTGCTAGAAACCGTTATGTGCTTTCATTTGTATTAGTTGTAAATTTCATTTTTTGGTACTGTGAGTGTCTTAAAATATGATTGATAGATTGATTTTTATTATAGAGCCTTCAACCTGAGGGGTCATTCAGCTCTTCAATCTTAAAATATGAATAAGAAACTAAATATTTCGTGCATCACATATTGCTTGCAAGTTAGTGTGGCCCAATAGATTTTGTTTGTGCAAAAGACTTGGTTTCGTGTAAAATCATCATCCCTTTCCTTCCCAAGTAGTACAGCCTTTTAGTCGTAGCCGGCGTCGTTATTGGTCACTGGTAAAAGCATTGTGAACCAGTGAAAATTGTACCATGAGAATGTAATGCTAGTCCCCAGCACCATTCATCTGGTTCATTTTGCATTTTTTTTTTTTTGATTCGACCAATCTCGGAGTGCAACTACGGGCATTCTACCTAAGCTAAACTAAGCTAAGCTAAGCTTTGCATACTTATCGCTTAAGTTCATAGTTTGGCTTAAGTCATGAGTTAACGCTAAATTATAACAACATTCGAGTTGAACTGATTTCCTCGGAGAAAATCCCAACCTTTTTGAGCGTCTGTTTTCCAGTTCAGGGGCGGCTCACAACAGCGTCTAACCCGAAGTGTGCGGCTGAATGATAAAACGTGTTGTAACGAACGCTATAGCCAAGATGGCAGCCGGTACTGTAGTCTTAGTAAGCTAACCGCCTAAACATTTACGCTACGAACAATCAAGAAAATATCTCGAAGCATTCGGCACGGACCTAGGCAACGAAAAACGGACCACGAATGGAAACTCGGTACCTGGAACTGCAAGTCGCTGAATTTTGTTGGCAAAACAAAGTGTTGTATGGACAGTTAGAACCCCGTAAGGTCGGTATCGTGGCTCTGCAGGAGATCTGTCGCAAACTTGAGAAGGTCATGGTTAAAGCCTCGTTGGAGTAATAAATAAATAAATAGGTGAGAAGGTGCGGAGCATCCGATGCATCAATTTCGCAGCTTTTCGCCTGCTGATAAGAAGCACCTTTTACTGCCAAAGATATTTACGGCGATCACCAAACCACCGAAAAACAAATCAAATTGATCACGTTCTCATTGATGATCCGTTTTTTTATCGAACATCACAAGGTGTAATGTGACGAGCGAGCATCGAAACGAGGGGCACGATTTTCAACAAAGGTTGTGACGACCTTGACGTTATTACGAAAACCTTTGCGACGGCGGAGGCAATCTACCCCAGGCTAAAAGTGGAGACTAAGAGGGACTAGAAATTGTTGTGTCAAAAACCAATACATTAATGTTTTTTTCGTGTTTTTTCACGATTTTCAGCTCGATTAGCAAGCGGAAATGATACTGCTACTATTTTTTTTTTTTAAGTTTTTAGCAGAAATGATTAGAAACCACGTACCCCCCGGCATAAAAAAAGACTTAAGCCTGTATTACACTCTTTGTCCAATGGTCAAAAGGGTGTATTAAGCCTGTAGTACACCCTTTGACCAAGCGTCAAGTATTTGTCACTTTTTGACAGATAAAAATTTGGTCAAAGATAATTATTTGTCACTCTCCAATTTTTACATGGGGCAAACAACAACCATGATGTCAAATAAATTTGACCATTATGTCAGAAGGTCAAATATTTGACCATTGGTCAAAGAGTGAAATACAGGCTTTAGAGCCTTTAAGTGTAGATGACAGGGAGAGACTCGAAAGAAACCAGCATTTACCTCCCACGGACAGTAGGAACTCGAAGTGGTAGATGAGTTCGTTTACTTGGGATCTCAGGTATCCACCGACAATATCACAAGTAAGGAGATCCAACCACGTATTCAAGCCGTAAATCGGGCATACTTAAACCACATACTAACAGACGTAACACTGGAACCTAGCTCCATCGCCAAAAAAAAACGTTTATTTCAAATTTTCAATCGAATAACAGTCATCGCGCGGAAACGTCGTCTGGGGTGCTGTCATGCAATCTCATACATATTTTGTAGTTCCCCATTTGACACATGCAGTAACGCTGGTGCTGATGTCGAAATACATGACGCAGCGCGAACACGACAGCAGATGGTGCTAAACGTAACGTAAAGTACTGGAATCATCAAAACGATGATTTTATTGAAAATTTGTTCGACGTGTTATGTCTGTTAGTCTGTGCTTTAACTTTCGCAGGACGCTGCCAATAGACCAATCCAACTTTTCACGAGCGGTAATGGTGGACAGTGCACGCCGTGCACGCAGCCCATCTTGACGTTTTCTGTAGGCCCGACAGCCACTAAAGATGGCGCACATGCAATACCAAACGGGCTGTTATTTTTCACCTCTTTATGTCTGTTGGTTCTTTCAAACTGTCGCTAATGACAACTTTTACAACGCGAAATCCTTCGCAACAAATCCGAGCGGGCTGTCAGGTGATTATGATTCACCTGACAGCCTGCTCAGATAAGGCCGATGTTATAATAAAAGCGAGACGATGCGAAACTCGCTTTTTTCATTCGGGGAATAATATCTATAATGGAAAAATATATTCGTATTTATTACGGCATCGGCTTAAAAAAAAGGAACGCGAGTTCAATATCATCGATGACAACCGTACCTGATCAGCAGACTGTCAACTGCACATGCCAAACCAACAGGACATTCTCATGTCCGAACAAACAAAATACATTAAAGCCGCTTTTTACGCGGGGGATACATGCCGCGTAAAAAACTGCGTAAATTCCGGAATCCGCGTAAAAAAAAACCGCGTAAATTCCAGAATCCGCGTAAAAAAAGGGGAAAATTCCGGAATCCGCGTAAAAAAACCGCGTATATTCCGGAATCCGCGTAAAAGAAAAACCGCGTAAATTCCGGAATCCGTGTAAAAAAACCAGCGTGATTACTGCATTCCAAGTGAAGGGAAACCGAAATCCGCGCAAAAAAAAATTCCGGCATCCGCGTAAAAAAACCGCGTAAATTCCGGAATCCGCGTAAAAAAATCGCATAGACTCCGGAATCCGCGTAAAAAAACCGCGTAAATTCCGGAATCCGCGTAAAAAGAAACCCGCGTATAAAGAAACCCACGTAAAAAAAACCGCGTAAAAAGCGACCTTAGTGTACATGCTTCAAAATGAGCTGTTGTGTGTAACATAAGACAGCTTTGTTGCCTGTGTAAGCTTTAGCTGTATGTGAGCTCTCATGAATAGCTTATACATGAGACTGTCATAATAAAAGGAGAGGACAGTCGTCAGTATAGTGTCACACTGCAGTACATTTTCGAAGCTTGGTTGCGGACAATATTTGGTGGAATACAATCCGAAAGCGTAGAGTAACGTAGGCGTATGAATCACGAGCTGCAGGCACTAGTTCAAGAGATTCCCATAGTGCACCTGCCGGAGGTCGGGAAGCTGCGACGGGCCGTACATGTCGCGAGGATGCCGGATGACGGTGCAGTAAAATCGGTTCTCTTCAAGGATCCCACCGGCACCAGAAACAGAGGGGCCCAACGCGTTAGGTGGCTTGACCGGGTTTAAACAGATCTGCGAGTGTCGAGAACCATATGAAAATTGGCAACGAGTAGCCCAGGACTGAGAAGAGTGGAGGAAAATACTTTATATGGCACGAGCCACCACCGCGCTAGGCTGCTAAGAAAGTCGAGTTGAAGTTATACAGATCATGTTTTGAGTGAGATAAAGTGGTTTAGAAAAATTATATGCGTATAAAGTCTCAAATAAGAAATCGCAACGAATGTTTATGCGGAATATTTCTGCGATGCTAGGAAACTTATTTTTTCAAACGATAATAAACACTGGTCAAAATTCGTCTACCAAATATTCGTGTTTTTTTTCCATTGCAATGGTGGTAAGAAGCGGTGGTCTCAAAACTGTACAGTTACCACAGTTTGTTTTGAATATGCCTCCCGTAGCAGTAGCACACAGTGCTAATGAAGGAGTCTATAGTGGCTACCAGTGGCGACAACAGAAAATGGTAGGTGACAGAATCAGCAGAACTGCTCAGATTAACGAATGGTTGCGTCGGAAGACAGCAACAGAAAAGGGCGTATTAGAGAAATCTTAACTGGTATCAATTCGAAACTAAAATATATTTTTTTAGATATGCTGGTAATAGACAAATGAAGATAGATTCGTGATAATTGACCCAAACTAAACTTCTCTCGGAAAGCATTGATGATTGGTTATAATTCCTCGAGCTCAAGATGGATTGTGATGATTCGATGTAACCTGTTCATACATATTTTTTACCTTTCGCAAAGCTCGCTTCTGTACACTTGTCTGATCTTTTTCGGAAATAATTTGAAAATTGATTAAACGTATATCAGCCATGTTTTACGCTCAATACTTAGATTAAAGATACATCATCGCAGGCGAAAAACGCAACAAACAACTAAAGCTGCAAGACCATCCTAGTAGAATTCGTCTCATAGTTTTTCCGTTCAAGTTTTGCTTGGCTTTATTTGCAAACGTGTTTGCTAGATTTTCCAACTCCAACTATCCAACAGAAAAAGATCATTTATGCAGTACGAAGACGTATCACAACTGGTGTGATTTTCTATCATCAATAGACGATTGATGTGCGAGTCCTGAGGATTAGTGTGGAATCAAATTTTGTTTTTGACAAGGGAGAAATATTTGCTGATGGACGAGTTCGATAGTTCGGTTTTTATTTTATTATCAAACCTTTTTATTACATATATGCAATAACTTAACTCATGTTTCATAAACGTGCTAACCTCAAAATGACTTGTAAAGCTTTTTCATACTATTCCTCGAATAACCGTATGGTGATGCAAAACCAAAATAAAAATGTAACAAACCCTTCGCTATCAACTGTGTAAACATTGATTTGTATGTGTACAAGATTTGTCTTATAATATATATCTCCCTACGTATTACGGTACTGCCGCTACCTCACCACGGTGTGGCAGCCTGCTTCCCATTCCTACTTGATAACATCACAATCGCAGTCATTCTCTAGCTTTTCGTAGCTTTGGCTCATGTTTTTACGGAACGATTTTCTAGCTGTTTTACCAACATCGGTGGTTTGGTTCTGCCAGTCCTGTCAAATGACTCCGTTGGTGACAGTATTCTCGTCGTCTTCGTCTTCGTGCCCTTCATCGTCTTCGAGACTTTGTCCAGGCTTGGGCATCGAATCATCCACTAGCACATCACTGAGGTTGTCATATCTGAGGGCAAATAAGAAACGACATTAATTTTTGTGAAATTTGTGTATCCATAAAGATTATATTCTGATGGGGGCGCGTGATCATTTTTCGAAGTAGCAGTTGTTAGGTGTTACCATATGAGGTTTCAAGCTGCAACTTAAAAAAAAACTAGCTGAATAGTTAGCGCACTTACTTCTCTACGTGGTCGTCGAAGTGGTTAAGCAGTTCCTCGTCCCTTCCGCCCGGTCGGAACTGGCACAGGGTGAGCAGTCGCAGTAAGGCCAGCACTATCAGCAGCCCTCCGGCCACGTGACTCAGCCACAGTCGATGGGGCCAGATTATCAGCGCAATGCCTAAGGCCACATAGGGAAACGAGAGCCGCCATCCACCGCAGAACCGGCAAAAGTTCCAACACTTGTGACAGCCTGCCGAGTAATCGTGGCTGTCGAAAGATAGAAACGGGAGAGTGGAATTTAATAAGGATAATACAATCAGATAAACTTTCAACTCGAATCGCCCCCCTCCACTACCTAAAGCTATATGGGTAATTATACAAAAGATTATTTCCAGCGATACCGTGGGAAGCTTTCTTTCGTGCTATCGAACCGTTCACCACGATGGACTTTCCGAAAGCCATATAGGTAAAAATGCCAGCCTATCTTCAAGTGATAAATCTTCGGAATGCCATTCAACGGATGGCACGCTGCCAACTGGCGATTTATTCTGGAAGAAGCAATGTGTTGCTTATTTATAGCTTTGGAGCACGGTCTGCAGGAACAAAGACACTTGTGGGGTTTTCATCGATTATGTCGTATAGCTATGAATATTGACATGAATCGGACTGGCAGAAAGGGATACAATTGCTCTATGTATTCGTTCATTTACCAATAATTTGCGGTCTTTAAATGATGCTACCGGAATTTTTCCATTGCTATAGAGAGTTTTATTTTGTAAAAATCAGCTCATCAAAGCTCCACTTATATTCAGAAATTTACTGACGTAACCGTCGCAATCCGCCTGAGCATTTTGTCGTGCACACCATTTAATTAAAAATTTTCCATAGTAGGCGGGATCCTTGGAGAGATAATCAAAGCTTGCGTATGTACATTATCAAAACATTGTGACAGGCAGTAGTAAGCCAAATGAACCGAGCGAAATATATCTTCCTTGTTATCAATGAAGGTGTGCCATAATGTACGAAGACATGGGAAAGTTTGTCCATTCGATGGTGTTTTCGAGAGTGCTGAACGAAGGACTGGACTGCATTCATGTCCGTGACCGGTAAGAGATATGGTGCGTTCCGTTCACCTTTTACTTAAACATTCGTGAAAATATCGGGCACAGACTGACGGTGGCCTAGAAGCCTCCCTAGGCAACAATAAACAAAAAGCTCTTCTGCTTAATGGAATTACAAAACTTCAGAAACTGAATCTCTGACATTAATTTTATCGAACAAAATGAAACAAGCTGGTAGAAATAAAAAAATATTAGGTACTGCATCATCAAACTAAACAGTCATTTAACAAGCACGAAAAATCTGTCAAATCACTCGAGAGACACATGCATGTACTTTATCTAATAGAAGCCATCGAGTTGGGAATGATTGCGGGTGACAAAATCAAAGAACTCACCTTCTACACAGCAGTTGTACGAAGAGTATGAACAGCCATTTCACTTCTAGCAGGAATATGAGGACAGAGGCAACTCTGAAAGTGGAAAGTGAAAAGATAATATGTAGCGAAACTTTTCCCATTTGCAAAGTGAACAGTGCGAGAGTAGTCTACCTTTATTGTATTGATTGTTTAAACCATATGTGTGTGTTTTGTTTTCTATTTGGAAAAAAAAACTTTGTACAAAGTTTTTACTATTTGATTAAGACTCAAAAAACGAGTTTGATTAAACTATATCTATCAAATATTTCGTCACATTTTACGGATAAAGCTGAAAGTCAAACATCAGTACTCATGTAAATTTATAAATCATTTTACAGCGAATCCGATTCGGAAAACTCGTATCATTATCAAGTCGCTAAAGTAACTCGATATTAGTCCTGCTACTTGTTCCATTCTAAGCAATCACAGTAACTACAAACTGTGGTCGAAAGAAAAATTACACTGGTCAACAAAGGTGTCGCCCTAAAGCTCAAACTAGAAAAAAAGATAGATTATAGGTTTTGAGTCATTCCTGTAAATTTTGGTGCCCCAACCACTAACATTTTTTCAGAGACTTAAATGAGTTTTCTCGGAAACATAACGATGAAGCGATGAACCCGGCGAGCAATTACTATGCGATACTCTCACGTAAGTTGACAGTGTTATTCATTACAATTTTAACTGTCAAACTAGACAAAAGCAAACTCAATAAAGTGTCAAGTATTATAGTATTTTTGGAATACATTACATTGGCGAGCTAACAAATACTTGTGGAACTTTGTTACGCCAAAGGTTAGGGCAAGAAATCAGTATTCCACAGCCACCTCGTATCCTTCTTGAGTAGTTTGTCGAGAGGATGGCGAAGCTCACAGCTGTTACGAACAAACTGGCCGTAGCAATTGCCAGCCCCAGGATAGACAAGAGCGCGGAAACGTTGGTTGATGCTGGAATAGAAGCAATAACTTCGTGCTTTCCTGCATCGAGACCTTTGCTGTCGATAATGAGCCCCAAATGCTTGATAGACAGTTTGACGTGAGAAACAGATTCCTTCAAACGTTGAACAAGCATGTCCAATGATACCTTGTGTGCCTCCCAGGTTGGTCCGAAGATGATAGCATCGTTGAGAAACAAACGTATCCCAGGAATGTCAGCAATCATTGTGTCAACAAGTCGTTGGAAAGTCCTAGGCGCTGATTTTAGTCCTGGTGCAGGGCGGTTGAATTTGAAGAGACCCCGGTGCGTATTTATGGTGAGAAGTTAGTGTGGGAGTGAAGAAGTGAGTGAGGGAGTGAAGAAGTGAGTGAGTGAGTGAAGAAGTGAGTGATGCTGAAGGCGGCGCTTCCGTTGAGCTGCGTGAAATGTTTTTCTGGAGTTGGAATAAGATAGTGACTGGCTTCCAGAGCATCGTTGAGGCAAGTGGAATAGTCCACATAAATACGAAATTCAACATTCGACTTGCGTTCTACGACGATCTGTGTGGCCTCTTCGGAGAAATCGATAAGGGCGATGATTCCCAGCGACTGAAAACGTGTCAATTTGTCATCGATCAGCGAAATTGTGTTAAACGGAACTGGTCGCTTCGAACAAAAAACACGCTTGGCGTTAGGCTTGGGAAATAGCTCAATAAGCTTCTCTTCCTGCAATGAATTTTCGAAATCCGCTGGAAGGTTAGCTTGAAGCTGCGATGTGATTCCTTAAAACCCGACCCCGGAACTGTTGCGACTTTACTGCAAAGCGTATCGAATGGAGCTGACAATAGGCTGAAGATATCGATCCAATCAATGTCGAGCATGTTGAAGTATGGTGATTGCGTCACGAAACACTGGCCACGCTTGACCATGCCATTGAGGGTGACTTCACAATAGGATTCAACGATGAGGGCAAGGAGTCCACGGGATGCGTTGGATGCTTCAATCGATGATGGTGTCAGCTGCGGGCAGCCCGATATCTTCAACATTGATTTGGAAATTTTACTGTGATATCCCTTGAGGAGTCCAGTTGTAGCGAAACAGCGACATTGGTGATGGTGATTGTCACATATTTTCGTTTTCTGGAGCTGTTAGCGATATCGTTCACGAAAATTTTTTTGGCGTCGGGTCTGAAACTGACCTTCTGCTTAAATAGCTTTTTTGCCCGGGGTTGAGTGGAAGAGTTGCTTGAAGATTTTGGGCAGCCGCAGTAGTTTTCTTTATGACCAGTGCGATTGCATATTTTGCAAGGATGGTCACAGAATGGACAGTCACGAACATAGTGCATTTGTCCACACTGCCAGCAGGGAATACGAGGGATGGACTTATTTTTCGATTCCGGTGGACGTTGTTGGTTACCGGGTTTCTTTTCGGAGATGCTATGGATCGCATACTTTGAACTAGAGGGTTGCTCGATCATTGTGGTGCCCGACTTCCCAAATAACACGGTTTTTCTTTAATAAGTATAAGTAACTGATTTATGACTTATTAATAACTGAAAAAGCGCGAGGAGCGGTGCCAATGTAAAACATAAATTTTACTTTAAATTAATTTTTTACACAACTTATATAAAAGAATTATATATCGATAGTAATATTTTAGATCTACATTGTACTTGATGAAGAATAAATAATTCACACCACCGAACACATTTACAACTGATTTCATCATATTTGCTTCCGTTGCCCGTCTAAATCAATATAAGCAATATAAGCAAAAGTTGATTATAATCGTGTTATAAATCAGTTTTAAAAACAATTTTTAATCACATTATGCGACGCGACGCGAGACCAGACAAACAACATATGTTGTAAGAACAATAAGTGTTGTTTGTCTGGTCTCGCGTCGCGTCGCATAATGTGATCGTCGGTTCTTACGTTGCACAAAACATCGAAAATACAGTGCAATTTTTAATGTATATAGAACTTCATGTTATAATTCTGATATATAACATCAATACGAGTGGATTAAAACTAGATGTTTTCCTTGCAATTTATTTATAACTTGTTATAACTTGATGTTGCGGGTGTTACTTGGGTTGAGATTGATGAGCCGCTGAAACTCTTCGACCAGAGTTTAAATGGTCACCGGTGCGCACTGCTTCCAAAGCGGCAAAAACGCGATCGAAATTATATTGACCCAAAAAACTTGATTTTTAAGCCACAGTTCGGCAAAGTTATAGCAAATTTCATAAGAAACAACTTTGTCGAAGACACCATACTTCTATCTGCCTAGACTTATGTGGAGTTTGCTACAGATTGCCACTAAAAATTAGTTTTTTTAATATAACTTTTAGAAGTGATTTTCTACAATTTTCCAATGTTCTATAACATTGTTTGCTTCAATAAAATGAACAATTTCTTCGAAGGAAGTGTATTGTTATCTCACATATTTTTTTAGTTATTGACGATTCCTACTTGAATAATGCACTAATTCACACTAATTACTTGTTACTCGAAAAAAAAAAAGATTTTGGAGCCATAGTGTCTTCAGCAAAGTTGTTTTGTTGATTCTTCTGCATTCTATGAAAGTTGGAATTTTGTAATTAATCTACCCAAAAGAGCGAAACGAATTTTATTTTTTTTATTTTTGCATATAAAAATCCACTTTGCAGAGTAAAGTTTTAGCACATTTTATAAGAAACAACTTTGTCGAAGACATTATATTTCTATCTGCCAAATAGTTCATTTAAACTATTTTAAAGTTTTCTTTAAAATGCCCCTTAAAATTATTTTTTTATTTAACTTTTTATAGTGGTTTTCTAAATTTCTTAAATATTCTACAATGTTTTTCAGTATAATAAAACACATGAGTTCACCGAAGGAAGCTTATTGTTATCTCTCTATCTGTTATAATTATTTAGCTATTGAAGATTTCTGTTAAAATAGTGCACCAATTTACTTACAGATAGAAACACAGGAGACAGCGAGAGACAAATGCTTATATCTGGATTGAATGATGTTTTAGTTATCCTTTGATATAGAAATGGTTTAGTCTGCAGATATTTGCAGATTTCGAAGATATCTATTAGTAAATTAATGCATTGTTTTGATAAAAATCGTCAATAACCAGAGAAATATGTGAGATAAAAATAAACTACTAAAGGTTATATTGAATCACTACTAAAGGTTATATTGAAAAAACTGATTTTTAGTGGCAATCTGTAGAAAACTCCACATAAGTCCATTTAAATAGGCAGATAGAAGTATGGTGTCTTTGACAAAGTTGTTTCTTATAAAATGTGCTACAACTTTGCTGAAGACGATGAATTTTTATGTGCAAAAATGAAAAAAAGTACATTTCACTTTTCACTGTTAAGTGGATTAATCACAAAACTATAACTTCTATAACATGGATAATGATTAAAGAAACAACTTTACTAAGGACAATGTGGCTCTTAAATCAAGTTTTTTGGGTCAAAATAATTTCGATCACGTTTTTGCAGCTTTGGAAACAGTGTGCGGTGCTTTCGCTGTCTCACCTTCGATGAAGGAAGGCAGCCTTGCTCGGATGACCGCGTAGCGTGTTGCCGTGTAATTTATGTAACGACTGTGGCAGGACTGGCGCAGGAGTCGAACCTTGGCTGCATCGTCAAGACTATGTAGATTGCGTCGTAGCAGCGATTTACCTACAAGATGACATGGTGAACATTGTTCGTGATGCGATCGACCAAGCTATCCAGACTGCAAAGAAGACTGACAAGGTACTGAAAACGGAGCTGCAATACACGAAGCTTCGTCTTTTGGCCAGGAATCGGTAATCACATAAAAATTCGTCCGGAGTTGTACTCCATGCTGCACTGCTGAACCAGAAACAATCGTCTCGGATACCTTACCTTACCAGTCAGCTCCAGGCCGAAGTGTCCCTTGCTGTTCGAAGAAGTCGTCTCCATTCAACTCGGTCCATGGCTGCAGCCATGTCGTCTGCGGAGGCCCCGCAGGTCGTCTTCCACTTGATCAAGCAGCCTTGCTCGCTGCGCGCCCCGTCGCCTTGTTCCAGTCGGGTTGTTATCAAGAACCATTTCACCGGGTTGTCGTCCGACATCCTAACGACATGCCCAGTCTCGGATAACGGTACCCAATTCACTTGCAACGTGTTCTGAATTTTCTGCAAAAAACGAGGTATTCGCCACGTTTCCACTGTACCATTCCATCCCCAGTCAAACGGATTAGTGGAAAGGTTCGTAGACATTCTGAAGCGTACCCAGCGAAAACCTCAATCAGGAGAAACTTTAGAGGAAACAACAAACGTTTCTACTATTCTACCGAACAACACAACTATTAGTTACCTCGGCAACAAGTCTCCAGCAGTAATAATGTTTGGACGACCAATTCGGATTATTCCATCAATGTTGCTTCCACCTTATCATGCCAACTCAGCAGAACAAGCGAAAGCAGCACAACGAAATGACCGATTCAACAAGAAACGCTCCCGGTGACGTCGTGTATGCTTAAGTCCATCAAAGCAACTCTTGGCAATGGGAAGCAGCCACGATCATTGAACGAATTGGAAGAGTAAATTACAACGTATTACTGCAAGAACGATAACACATTAACACTTTAATCAATTGAAACAACGTTCCATGGAGGCGGCAACTACAAACCATGGTTCATTATCCATATTCGTCAATGGATTTGGGGCTGTTCGAGCTGCGGGACCAACTACAGCACCTGAAGTGCTCTAAAAACTGATGAGTCGAAAAAATAAGCTGAAATATGCTATAATTTCGTAAGGAAGAGTCCTGGAGATGTGTGGTCATTGACAAAAATATGTGTTTTGGGTGTCCCAACGATTCTTCCGAACATCATTTTCTTGTAAAATGCAACTGACAAAAGTTAAATACAAAAAACTATATTTTGAGTAACTTCAACAGAAAATCCTTCATAACTTTATACTCAATGAAGGTATAAATTTTGTTTGTGCAGCAAAGTTTCATATTTTTCAATTTTCTACAACTTTGCCAAACAAACCATTCCTCTATCTCTCAACACAAAAAAGTTAGTTTTTTTTTTTTATTTGAGATTATACGGGTAGGATAAAAGTGAAAGGCACTATGGAATTAAGTTCCACTTTTTGCCTTTTTGGACCACTGTGCACTGATTGTGGTCGAGCTAAAAATTATTCATTATGAGCGACGAACAAGCTGTGAAGCCACCAACCAACACAAGGGGAGGTTGAAAAGGCGATTAGTGGACTGAAAACGGCAAGGCTGCTGAGAAAGATGGTATCCCAGATCATACTGAGGATATGGTTGGATAAATGCCGAACGACTGGTTGGAAGGCCTCATATGCCCAATCTACAAGAAAGAGCATCAACTGGATTGTTGACTATCGAAGCATTACTTTAATCAACTCCGCATAGTGTGCTCTCTCGTATACTGTTATTCAGATTGAGACCGTTAACAAAATTTTTCGTCGGCTGTTTTTCGGCAGGAGTGTTCTACGACGGATTAAGTTTTCACCCTGCGACAGATCCTCGATAAATTCCGGGAGTAAAACTTGCAGAGTCATCGGTGCTTATTACGGGAGTCACTTCACGGTGAAATATATTCACGCTCACTTCACTTTTTTAGACCTATTCCCGATTCCAGCTCAAGTGAGGTGACAAAAATCACCTCCGTGAAGTGAGATTGCCAGTGAAGTGAAATTGAGAATAGGACAAGTGAAATGTGGGAGTTTTCTAGCTCAAAAATTTTCACTCCCGGGAAGCCGATTGAGCTGAAATTTTGTATGAGGACATTTTGAAGTAGAATACTTCTCTCAGGAAGTTCGGCTACATAGGGATGTGAAATGAAAATCTAAAACCGAAAAAAGTTCAAAATATGTCCAATTTCAAATGCTAATAAATCGGTTAGTATTCGATGGATTTCCTTCGTTCTTGCAGCAATAGATTGGAAAATCTTTTAAGATTCTTCCCAAAATAAGATAATTGTAATTTTATTATTCACACTATTGTACTATTGAAAATAGTCAAGCCTTGTCAAAACGAAAAATTCGACCTCTGATTGGTCGTTATATGCTTGCTTCCCAAGCACGGTCGACAGGATCATATTCTTTGCAATTGAAAACATGCTATTTGGCCTATATAAGAGCCTATTTCAGCCGGAGCCGCTCATAATAGTTCTAGACAGCGACAACAGCAGTCGTCCTTCCTTAGCAGCAGCACTAGCTCTGTGGTTGGTTACCACGTCTCAGGAGCAGCGCGGTTTTTCTCAGCGTGTGTCGCCAGACAGCCATTATTCCCCCCGTGTTGGGGCAGCATGAAGATTGCCATCAGGAAATCCAATTATGGGAATCAAAATGCCTTTTTGAAGGCAAATAAACAAGTCATTGGAAGTTAATAATTTTTGTCAACGCAAGCAAGTATTCTGTGTTGCATCCTAGCAATTTAAATTTGTCGCACCCGTCTAATTTACTGAATGTGAAATAGCTTCCACAGTGCATGTTGTCCGTGTATCTTAATTCCCTCAATGTTAGGGCAGCTCAAAGGTTGTAATTAGCAACCGATTTTGAACAGCAAAATGCTTTTTTCAAGGCAAATAAAAAAATAATTGAAGGGTAATAATTTTCTGGCATCAACACAAGCAGACATTCTGTGCGGGATGCAATCAAATTCTGTTGTAGTTGTCTAATTTTCACTTTATTTAGTAAACCCCCCACTGTAGGGGCAGCGCAAAGGCTGCGATCAGCATAACCGACATTGAATAATAAACTGCCCTGTTAGTACGCATTCACAAAAGCAGTTAGTTCGACTATGCAGAGCTAATATGAAGTCGATTCAATCAATCAGCATAAACAGAATTTCGTCGTCTCCCAGCTGCCAAGTTGCAACATGATGCAACACGCAACAGCGAGCAAACGAAAGCGCTTGATGTTACAAACCGCAATAAGATACGGGTTAAAACCGTTGCGTGTGTGAGAGCACCATCGGTGTTTATTCGCTGGATACACTATCTACTGTCTACTGAACGCAGTAATCTGCTTACATGCGACATGGGGACGGGAACATTTTCTTCAATCAAGCTGCGCAACACGACACAAAACATGTTAATTTGTTGCTTCAATGAGAGTGCTATCGGTCCGGCTCGACAGAATGTTCACAAGAAATCATTTTTGTGCATCCGTGCTACGAAACTGAGGAAAAACTTTAGAAACTGAAAAAAGAGGTGGAGCTTATCAAATGATCGCTCTGAACCAGAATGAAGTCACACATATTTTTCAAGTTATATCATTCCACCACGTATGTAAAATAATTCATTCCTATTTTCATCCCTATATAAGAGCCTGTTTTAGTCGAAGCCGCTCATAGTAGTTCTGAACAGCGACGACAGCAGTCCTCCCTTAGCAGCAGCGGGAGCGAGCGGTGGCTACCATCGATAGCGGATAGCTGCCACAATTGTGGCATGGCTGCGAATAGCGTTGCAGTTGCTCAGCAGTTGGGCCAGCGTATAGCGGCCACAACTGTGGCATGGCTATGCATAGCATAGCTGTTGCAGCGGGTATATCAGCATCGATAGTAGCAGGGTCAGCTGATGCAACGACACTCCCTTCACTAAAATGCTGTTTCAGTGTGGTAGCGGGAAGCATCAGCAGCAGGCTTGCATGAAGTGAATACATCAGCCAGCAACTTTCTCTAAGGCCTCTGCCATAGTAGACGCGAAAAGCGGCGCGAACCGATTCGCTCGGCCGTAGGTTGATGTACAGCTCTACTGATGGCTGTACATTAACCTACAGCTGAGCGAATCGGTTCGCGTCGCTTTTCGCGTCTATTATGGCAGAGGCCTAATGGGAAAGTTGTATCAGTTTGTTCAGAAGAATATTATTGTCGGAAATATTACAGAGATGCGATTGCGTAAATCCGATTTTGAATTGAACAATTGTTCTTTTGAGAACAAATAACACACTTATTTGAAGAGTTAATAGCTTTTGGTACCAACAGCAGTATAGTGACAGCCTCAGCGGTAGATGCAGATGCAGCCGGTACTTCCCTGAGGCCGATGTAAAGGTAAATGGGAGCAGCACGGCGAAACAGTTCGGGTTATGCTTAGACGCGCGTCATTTTTCGTTGTTGATATTCCCCACATGAAACGACGCGCTTTCGTATGACAGCGGTAGATGCATTTGCCAACACTTCCTCCAGTAAAGCCGTGTCTAGTTTTCAATGTGAAAACACCTTTCTCATTGTGTTGACCGTGCGCCTTAGTCCTCACTATAAAGGTAACACAGAGATGTAAGATAAACACTACATCCTATGATAAATTGAACAATTGTCCTTATAAGGACAACAAATGGATTACTGAAGATTTAATTTTGAAAAAGAATACTTCTCTCAGGAAGTTCGGCTACATAGGGATGTAAAATGAAAATCTAAAACTGAAAAAAGTGAGAAAAATTTCAAATGCTAATAAATCGGTTAGTTTTCGATGGATTTCCTTCGTTTTTGCAGCAATCGATTAGAAAACCTTCTAAGATTCCTACCAAATGCATGAAATTGCAATTTTATCATTCGAACTATTGTACTATTGAAAACTCTTAAGCCTTGTCAAAACACCTTGATTGGTCGTTATACCGCGCTTTCCCAAGCACGGTCGGCAGAGTTATGGACCTAGTAAATTGGGAATGCATCATTTGGCCTATATAAGAGCTTCATCAGATAATAAACAAACATTTCATCGGATATTAAGTTGAACAACTGAAATTTGAAGAACACAAATGATTATTTGAAGAGTTAATATTTTCTCGTTTTGCGCTATAATCCAAAGTTAATTATCTTCATCTACATGCATACTCTGACTATTATTACGTGTTTGCGTCGCTTAGTGTTTGGCTACGGTCATGCAGAACGCAAATAACGGCGCGATGCGATTCGGCAAGACGAAATCTGTTGAAATGTATAGCTCTACTTCGCCTTAAAAAGAGCTGTACATTTCACCACGGTAAGGCGAATCGCATCGCGCCGGCATTCGCGTTCTGCATAACCGTAGCCTTTGTTCCGTTCCCGTTTAATGATGTCGTATTAAATGTGCATATTACAATTCGGCAGCACTTCAACTTCTCATTTGCACAAAATTTAAAAATATCCAATGAACTTCATTCAAAATATCAGACAAAAAGAGATCACAATACTGCCAATGAACGGTCAACATTTATTTACTAGAAAAAATGACTGACACGCAAGCAGCCAGGTTATCTTTCTTGTAAAAGTATTCTACTTCAACCTTGCGGTCGTGGCTTTGCATACAACCTTCTTGTGATTTTTCTACAAGAGGAAACTTTTAAGCCCTACCGCTAAACGAAATTCGAAAGTCAATTTTTCTCTTACGTTCCATTGGCCGCAGCTCGAAAATTTGAAAGTTCCAGAGAGCCGATTTTTTTCAAGAAAAAAAAAAGATTCGCCTTGTTACTGGAAAATAAATCCCATATATATTACCGCTAGATCACAAATCAATCGATTTTTAAACTTTCCTATCTTCGTGAAATCATCATCACAACTGGTCGTGAAATAATTCCACGCGAAACGTCGCTTTTTCCGTTTCCACTTCACTCATAATAACCTGACACTCATAATAACCCAGATTTCACGGCAGATGTCACCTTGCGACGTTTTTCTCACTTACGTGAGTCCCGTAATTTGACTTCATTAACTTCACTCTGATTTCCCCGTGAAGTGACTCCCATAATAAGCACCATCATCTATTTGTAGTTTTAAAGGCTACAACGTGACAACCTTCAGTGGGCTGGACATGTAGCCAGAATGCCCTACAAGACAGCCGCCAAAACTATATTCAGTGTAGAAGAATCAGGAAGAGGTCGTCGATTCCGTGGTAGGCCTTGCACTCGGTGGATGTGCGCGGTGAAGAAAGATGCACGATCTGGTGCACCGCACTATATCAGGATACATTCTGCGGAAACTAAAACCAAGGTGTGACGTTGAAATGAAAGATTTCAAACGGTAAAACTGATGTAACCACAGGATGGATCACAATAATTAATATACCGTTGGATGATGGATGGATTGATAAAATGATGGACAATTTTGTGATTTTTCAGTTATCGTTATCACTTCATTGTTAAATAGTGAAAATTTCATAAAAGTTCCAAGGTCGAATTTTCACGAACAATGTACCAATCACATGCAAGCACGCTTTGCACAGAATTCATGAGTAGACACCAACTGAGTGCTGTGATATCCTGTATAACAGTGGCAAAAAAAATTGACAGAATCTCCCCGTCCCCATAGGTCAACTAACGTTTGCTTATATGAGCCTAGACTATTTTGATGTCTTGAAGGTGAAGCTTTTTCGGAAACTTCATAGCCACCTCCACTATCAGACAGGTTTACGTTCTGCTCTTAGAATGTTATTAAAACTGATGTCTTGATGGGAAACATGCTGGCACAGGCAACAGTACTGCACCGAGCAATGTTTGAATAGAGCGCTGCCCGCATAATCAATAATCATAAACGGATGATAATCCATATGGTGTAACGATACCCCATACAGTCGGGACTATATCCCGAACTAGTTGATGGGCACGTTTAATGGTTATTTACTATGCGGGTGGTCACTCGTCATCTGTTAGTGCAGAAGAACTCGATATTCATTTGTGTGCAGCCAAGCCAAAAGACTACATAGCTGCTGTCGAGGTCGACGCGTAGGTGTCGTTTTGCGATCTGGAACACACACAAATTCATTTCTGGAACACACACAAATTCATTTCATCTTGATAATAGAGTTTCCACATTCATATTTATATTTTTCAATAAAAAGTTTTTTTACATTAACATCTTCATCACATATGACTTTCAAATATGGCATCTTCGTTGTTTTTTTGGTATCTTGAAACTGATTCATTTTTTTCTGATTCTGTTTACTGATAAACTGTTTAAATTTACCTGAATAGAAGGCTACAAATTAATAATAAAAATACAGATCCTATTCGATTTTGGAAACACCCCAAAATTTTTTCTGTTGCCAGAATCGTACCATGCGAAAATGAACGGTTCTCTTTTCATGATTTTTTTACTTTTGAAACGGCCAAAGGCGACATTAACAGTAGATATGGCTACCAATAAACTAGTTTTAGTTCCAAGTCGTTTGAGGTCTCGCTTGATGAAATTTGATTGACGACCTAGATACTGATATCTAGTAATTAGAGGCATGATCATGATCATTATGTTACCGGAACATGTTCCAGTCATTTCTCAGGGAGCGTTTTAACGATTCCCTACACTTCGGCAACATAAAGAACCAAATTACCTTTCTTTCGGAGGATGTTGAGCTTAAATTGGTTAAAAAATAAAGAAAATTAGACAAATGTGATTAATCATAATCGCTCGTTTCTGGCACATGTGTGCCAAAATTTAACCGTGCCAAAAGTTAAACGAGCTCGAATCAAACAGAGCCTCAGAAGAAAATATAAAACTATTGTAGTTCTACGTCAACTATTCGGTCGTGTCTTGGATACCACCCTCCTATTTTTTTCATCTTATTATTCTTTATATTATTTCGCTTATTCTTTCCCTCATTCTTCTTATTTTACTTTTTCGTCTCATTCTTCTCATGATCGAGTAAGAGAAACGCGAAACTCAGAGTTTGAGGAGAAAATTAAATTTTTGAACTTCCACAATCAGTTTGACCATTGTCCTATTTGAAAAAGCTTCAAACACTTGTCAACGCAGGTTTGGCACTAGAACTCTGTAAAACAGAGAGAATACCTGATTAGCTGTTCGTGTGCATTTTGGTAGCCCTGGTTTAGCTTGAAGTGAGTTAAAAGTTCCCACCCTCTTTTCTTCGAAAATTAACCGTGCGCCCCCTCCCACTGATTAAGCGATGGAGACACCAGGCTCACCATTAACAGATAACGAGTTTAGGGGAAAATTTGACTCTAGAGCTCAGTAGAAATATTCTAGAGAAAAATTTTACGTCTTGCGGTGGTGTAATCGGAAACGCATCTGACCGGAGATTAAAAGTTGTGGGTTCGAGTCCCACCTGCTGGACTATTTTTTTTTTCGTAAATTTCTAATTAACTATTTCCCCAGTTAGTACATTTTTCAATCGTTAGCTTCACATTTACTGCTTGAAATAGAAATAAAAACAGCTTGACTTGCATTATAGTCATTAAAAATAAGAAAGAAAAATTTTCTGTAACAAAGTTGTTACATTTTATAAAGCGCTTATTTTTATGATATCACCAATTAGGGTGACCGAAAGTTGCAATGAAATCAAAGAATCTAACTTTCTTATCTTTGCAGATAGAATTACAGATTGGTTACAATGTTGTAATCTCGGTAATTTTAGGTTATTAAACCTACAACAAACAGCTGAAAAGATTTGTTATCAAACCGAAAAGGTTTTCTAACATAAATGGTTGTTTGATCATGAAGCAATAAGGAAAAAAATTAAAATATACCAAAAGAGATACAAAAAAAAAAAAAAATAACAGCCAGAACGGTTTGTCTGACTGGTATAATGTCTTAGGTAAAGTTGTAGACAGTAAGTTTGTCCTTCCAGAATCAATATTTGATAGTTGATTAGTTGAAGAAAAATGTTAAAATTGTCAAAATATTTTTTATTTGTTTTTTATGGACAAAATCATTACCTGCAACTTTGCAAACCGTTCTGACTCTAAAATTATTTATTCCATTGGCGTGAAGGAAGAAAAGAGGATCAAGCAACAGCTGTTTTTTATTAATTCCCGAACACACACCTAACTGGATCATTGTAGCTATTTGGGAACCGTAGGTTCAACTATTTATATATTCTCGAACTCTAATCAACTCGGGAATTATTTTGACGAAATTGAAAAGACTTTCGGTGAACTTTTATTCACTTTTTAATACCTATAATTTGTTGACATTTGGTTGGTTAATGACTGGACCAAAGGCGCATAACAGTTCCCACTAGTGAACCTCAGCCTTCCAGCTACCGTACCCCTACCTTCTCGTGGTACCAACTGATGTGCGAGTAACCAGTGGAAGATCGGGTAACCAACCCTGGTGGGACTGCTGGTCGCATGCTGACAGCGGGCGGGGCTTCCTTCCTCGGAAGGGAGTTTCCTGGGATCGACACCCACAGAAGCGTTCTAAGTAACGCAGTGTCCCTCCCAAGTCCTGGTAGTGCCCGGGACTCTAAACAATGGCACTACGATGGCCCTCCTGCGACATAGGGGTGTTGGTCGCTGGCCTTGCAAGCCCGCACCATTAAAAAACAATAGCAACGAACGCAATAACGTTAAGTACGGACCGGAACAATCGGCTAGGACCTAGGCAACGAAAACGGACTAATGATTGGATTCTCGGAACATGGAACTGCCGATCTCTCAACTTCCTAGGAAGTACCCGCGTGCTTTCCGAGGAATTGAAGACCCGCAAGTTCAACATCGTAGTGCTGCAGGAGGTATGCTGGAAGGGGACGATGGTGCGTACGTACAGGGATGGTCACACCATCTACCAGAGTTGTGGAAGCACACATGAGCTGGGAACAGCTTTTATAGTGATGGGAGAGATGCAGAAGCGGGTGATCGGCTGGTGGCCAATCAGCCCTAGAATGTGCAGGTTGAGGATCAAAGGCCGTTTCTTCAACATTAGTATTATCAACGTGCATAGCCCACACCTCGGAAGTACCGATAACGACAAGGACGAATTTTACGCGCAGTTGGAGAGTGAATATGACCGCTGCCCAAAACATGATGTCAAGATCATCATCGGGGATTACAACGCTCAGGTTGGCCAGGAGGAGGAGTACAGACCGGTGATTGGACGATTCAGTGCACACCAGCTGACGAATGAAAATGGCCTCAGACTAATCGACTTTGCCACCTCCAAGAACATGGCCATACGTAGCACCTTCTTCCAGCATAGCCTTCACCATAGACTCACCTGGAGATCACCGAATGGAACAGAAACACAAATCGACCACGTTTTGATAGATGGTCGGCACTTCTCGGACATTATCGATGTCAGATCACATCGAGGCGCTAACAGCGATTCGGATCACTACCTAGTGATGGTTAAGATACGCCAAAAACTATCCGTTGTGAATAACATGCGGTACCGTCGCCCGCCACGGTATAATCTCGCGCGACTGAAGCAACACGACATCGCAACACAGTACGCGTCATCGCTCGAAGCTGCACTGCCAGAAGAGGGAGAGCTTGAAGAAGCCCCTCTAGGGGATCGCTGGAATGCCGTGAAAACAGCTATCAGCAGTGCTGCGGAGGAAGTCCTGGGACACGTGCAACCGAATCGACGTAACGAGTGGTTTGACGAAGAATGTCGGCAGATTTTGGACGAGAAGAACGCAGCGCGGGCAACAATGCTGCGTAGAGCCACCCGTCAGAATGTGGAGCGATATAGACTGAAACGGAGGCAGCAAGTCCAACTCTTCAAGGAAAAAAAGCGTTGTCAGGAACAGGAGGAAAGCGAAGAACTCGAGCAGCTGCACCGCACACACGAAATACGAGAGTTCTACCAAAAACTCAACGGATCCCGCAGAGGCTTTGTCCCACGAGCCGAAATGTGTAGGGATAAGAATGGAGACATTTTGACGGATGATCGTGAGGTGATCGAAAGGTGGAAGCAGCACTACGATGAACACCTGAATGGCGTGCAAGCAGGAGACCACAACAGGAGCAGAGAAGACCTGGTCGGTGCAACGAACGACGAAGATGTGCCACCCCCAACAATAAGCGAAGTTAAGGATGCGATCCGGCAGCTCAAGACCAACAAAGCGGCCAGAAACGACGGCATCGGAGCTGAGCTTATTAAGATGGGCCCCGACAAACTGGCTAGCTCGCTGCATCGGCTGATCGTCGAGATCTGGGAAACAGAACAGCTACCGGAGGAGTGGAAAGAAGGGGTTATCTGCCCCATATACAAAAAGGGCGACAAACTAGACTGCGAGAACTATCGAGCGATCACAGTCCTGAATGCCGCCTACAAAGTGTTTTCCCAGGTCATCTTCCAACGCCTGTCACCATTAGCCAGCAGGTTTGTAGGAAGCTATCAGGCCGGCTTCATGGAAGGACGGTCTACGACTGACCAAATCTTTACACTGCGGCAGATCCTCCAAAAGTGCCGTGAGTTTAGAGTCCCTACACACCATCTTACGGTAACAATCGACGGGGATGAGTTCGAGGTGGTCGACGAGTTTGTGTACCTCGGCTCTCTGGTAACTGAGAATAACGATACCAGCCGGGAGATAAGGAGACGTATTATCAGTGGAAGTCGTGCCTACTATGGGCTCCATAAAAAACTACGGTCGCATAATCTGAGCCTTCGCACCAAGTGTATCCTGTACAAAACGCTAATAAGACCGGTCGTTCTCTACGGGCATGAGACGTGGACAATGCTCGAGGAGGACTTGCGAGCACTCGGAGTTTTTGAACGTCGGGTGCTAAGAACCATCTTTGGCGGTGTGCAGGAGAACGGAGTGTGGAGGCGTGAATGAACCACGAGCTTGCGCGCCTCTACGGTGAACCCAGTATTCAGAAAGTGGCTAAAGCTGGAAGGATACGCTGGGCAGAGCATGTAGCTAGAATGCCGGATAGCTACCCTGCAAAATTGGTGTTCGCTTCAAATCCGGCGGGAACGAGAAGGCGAGGGGCGCAACGAGCGAGATGGGTGGACCAGATGGAGCACGATCTGCAAAGTACCGGGTGCCCGCGGAACTGGAGGCAGGCAGCCATGGACCGAGTGAATTGGCGGAACCACGTTATGCAGGCCATGTCTTAGGACGTACGGCCATCTAAGTAAGTAAGTAAGTTGTTGACATTTAGATCTACCTTTTTTCTGAAGACGGTCAAAACAAGAAAAAAGTAAATCGAAAGGTCAACACTGACAAAAAACTGTGGGTTCTCGTATACGAGTTATATTTTTGTGGCATTGATTTTTCTGTATTTCAGTGGCGTAGTTTTAAAGGGAAGGAAAAGTTAAATTAAACTCCATTATTTTTGAACCGCTGGCAAAGATCATAGTATTATAACGTTTCCATTTTAAGCTAGTTCTACCGATATTGTGCGTTATCCTGGCTATTTCTCTTGTTCATTCGGCTCTCTGCTCGTGCTCGGTGTCGAGCTTTAACATAAAATATGTGTAGAACGACAGTACATAATTAAAAAATTACGGAAATTAAACCTTTCAGCGCGACAAAACTTAACCTGTGACACGGTGACTGCACTACGGCTTGAACGGAGTAAACGGTATATTAATCGAAAGTAATGGTGCGGAAACGATTTCCGGAGCAATTTCTCATCTGCTTTCGGGTCGAGTGTGCAGCTTTTGTGTTTATCACCGCTACCAGTAGGGTAACCGGGACACGCTAAGCGTGAAAATGACTGGAACCGAACGCATCCGTGTTTCTTTGATGTTTACGTGCCAACAGATGTTTGAAACTTAAACAAAGCGCATCTATTTTGTGGACTGTCGTGTTTGAACATGTTTTAATGGCTATCGGTTAACCTAGAATGCATTCAATTTACTTACATGATATAGACACCTGCAGTGAAACCGTGCACCATGATGTCCACTCCGATTCCGTTGACCACTGCGGCGGGAACAGCGACAAGCAGCGTGGCAGCATGTTGGGAGAAAATAGAATGCGGTTGAAATTGTAATGGAAAAACTATTCAGCTTTAATAGTAGCATCAGCAACCGACAGTTTTTAATAGCTCTGTGGTTTTCGGGTAACCGCGAAAGGTGGTCCAAAATAGCTTTTGGATCTTGAATGCAGACAGAATCTAAGTCAAAGCATGACGAAGCCCTTGTACGAGGTGATTTTTTGTAGTTTTTATCGCCAGAAAAATGAGAAGAATATTTTGAATCGATGAACATGAGCTCTTACATTTGAACTGTATTTCATTTTTCAGTTGATTGAGATACAGGAAATTGATACATTCACGAGTGACGGAGGAGCACATGGGAAAACGTGACACACGGTAAACAAGAGCCGTTACACAGTGACTAGCATCATCAGATGAAGTCAACACGTAATCTCCTCCTCTGGCGTAGTACCGCGCGACGGTACTTTCAACATGTTTGACTGTTGTGCCACGCAATAAGTTGAATGTGTTTCCGCATATTGACTTTCGGTCGTTACGCTTCAGTGAAACAGAGGTGGTGGAAAAAATCCGTAACTGATTTATTGAACAAACAGATTTCCCCCAGGATTCGTGTTTCACCTCCACACTAGATGGCAATAATGAGGGAAAACGATACATGTTGAACTAGGACTGCGTTCCGGTACCGAAGGTATAGAATTTATGACGCTCTTTAGGATTACTCAGTATGATATACGATCATTTTATTGGTTTGTTTTGATTGAATTTGAGCTTGTTGGGAAGAACATGATAGCAAAGAGAGCAATGATTGGAAAAGGATCATTTGGCTTGGATTGGTGCCCCATCCACGCATATCAGAATGTCAAGTAACTTGATTTTACCCTGTGGTGGAGGACATAAACGTCTCACACATGAATTCGTCTCCGTTTTATTTTTTTGGTGGCTTACACGGTACTGACATGGGGGACATTTTTTTTGTCCTTTCGATGTAACACAGCTGCAGCAGCTGCTACTGTTGCTGTTGCATTGTTCCCGCTTATTTTCGCTCCATAAACTCAAGCGTGGTGACAGCTTTGCGCTATTTGATCATTTATCATCCAGCAGTGTGGATGCAATCTCTGCGCTCAATGAGAAAAAAAGGACGCTATCGTTGGCACCGGTATTATAATATTACTTGCAGTCAGTAAGCTGCAATTCGCTCGGGTAAACACCTGGAGGTGTTTTCAGAAGTACAATGGGATCCAGTTATATTTTTTGTTATGCTTCAAACACTATTGGGTGCGAGTTGGAAGTGAAGCATGGCAGGATCAACCGGTTGGTACGTAGCTTGATGCTCTTCATAAACAAGTGTTTGCCATTAAATATGCAGTAACTTGGGCGACGTTTGCGTCACAAGAAATACTGTAATCATCAATAACCGCGCGTCTCCATTAGTACAAATTCGGTGGAGGCGCTGTATGTATTTTGCCTTTTTTTAAACTCCAAGCTTAATAATTCAAATTTCTGAAAGGTCCTATGCCTGCAGATAACGAACACATACAGTCCGTTAAAAGCAACAGTTTGATGAATTCCACGAAATCAGACGAATTGACTGTGAAAATTTCAATGTACAAGCGCAGCAGAAATTTTGCCTAAAAGGAGAATTGCAAAAGTAGGTAGGTAATAGTTCCAATTTTCCTGTGATTTTTAATCATTTAAATTGTTTCGTGAAAACGCTTTAAACCCTCGCGCTGCGATCTAGCTAGCACCAACAGTCTCTATTAAGAGGCAATTCGAGCATACGAAACGGCTGGCCTGTTAAATCAGCATCGTATCTCGAGGCAAACTGGTAAATTAGCATCGTATTTAATTACCATAAGGCTAATTGAGAAAGAAGTATAACTCGAAATTGAGAATAATCTGAATATTGAATTGAAATTGCCAAAAAGGACTTATGATGATACTGCTTTAGATGTTCATTGTGCTATGTGAATTATTCTCTGGCAAAGGAAAATTTAGCTCTGCAGTAATTGCCACAAATCATCAATTGATTGTTTGTTTGAAAAATCAGTATATACGTCAATATCTGCGCTCTCGCGACCTACTTGCGTTGAAAATTATTTACAGATAGTTGAAATACAAACACAAGTTTATTGCCTCCCACTTTGATTTCCTCAACTGTACGATAGTACTCCAAGATTTATTTCTCATTATTCATAACATTTAAAGAAGGACTTTTTCTCGGAAATTAAATTTTTTCTGCACAAACGTTATGGAGTATTGAAAAATCAGCATCTTTTGATTAATATTTTCTATTGCGAAGTTAAGGTAATCAATTTCCTCCCTTTCCGTGGTATTGTTTCTAAAGCTGATGTTCTGCTATGCAGTTTTGTTTGGTTACCATGACAATACTACGCGTCACAAGTGTGAGAAGTGGTGATCTGTTTTGTAGCACAATACTGCAAAAAACGTTCAATTTAAAGAGATGAAATAGTAATATTTATATAAATTGAAGTGTTATTGACTACGTGAAGTAGCTGTTTCATCGATATTGTTAGGGCCAGTTGTGAAAACAGCTTGATGTAGGGACTGTGTTTTCAACGGATTTCGTTCTTTCTTGCAATAAACGATTGAAAAATTTGTTACACGTCTGCCCAGAGGAAGAAAAATGTAACTTTATGGCGAAAGTCCATTGAAGCAGATAGTGTACCGTAAAACGGGGTGAAAAAAAAAACAGCAGGGCGATTAGAAACAAAACTTTCGACCTTGAAATATGATAATAGTTAGCGCTAAACTTTCGAAGAAAGCAGACGTGTTTTTTCTCTGGAAGTCATACGCAAGCTATTTAACAACGCCATTTCGTTTAAGTACCGTTTTGAGTGATTTTTCGCCGCGTTTATCTGCGCGATGAGTGTTCGACGCGAAAACACGTTTCGCATCGACTACGCGAACGTACCGAAAAAGCCGTCCTTTGAAGAGCTTCACGAGTTTGTCGGTACCGTGTTGGGTCTACAGTACGAACAGGTGCTTCGTCTTCAACCAAGTAAGACACTTGGATGTGCTTTTGTGAAGGTCGTTGACCTGGAGCTGGCGCAGAAGATCCTAGCAGAACACGACAAAAAGCACGAAACCGAAGTAGATGGCAAAATCTACACGCTTCGGATTACACTGGAGGACAGAGCGGTAGAAGTAAAGTTATCGGACTTGTCCGAAGACATAACGAACGAGCAAATTGCCGAAATTCTTAGTGACTACGGTGAGGTTCTGTCGGTAACCGATCACGTATGGGACAGTAAATATCGCATCGGTGGTCTTTCGACGGGAAGCAAAATAGTGCGCATGATGGTAAAGCGCAATATTGAAAGCTACATCACGATTGATGGACAAACGACAAGTGTGACGTACTTCGGCCAGTTGCAAACATGTCGCCACTGCAGCGAATTTATTCACAACGGCATCTCGTGTGTGCAGAATAAAAAGCTGCTGGTGCAGAAGACATGTTGCAAAACAAACGGGACAAAAATCCGCCACGAAACCCTCTGTTACTACACAGAAGAACACAGCCGCCAAACCTTTCGGTCCCAAGCCCGGAGAGGGAGGAAAAAATGAAAAACCAAAACCGAATCCGCTATTTCAAAGACCAGGCATAGCTAAACCTGCACCGGTAGCTCCGAAGCTGCCCTTAGCTCACACGAAGCTCTCTGTACCGAACACTATCGATCTGAAGTTCGCGAAAACGAACATTTCCGATCAACTCGTGACGCTCATGGCTCCTCCGGCATTGGTAGCTACTACCAACAGAATGACTACCCGACAAACTACCTCAACCGATGGAAATGACACAGACTGTTCATCAGCTTCAGGAAGCAGCAAGCGCCGAATTGGTCGGCCGCCAGGCAAGAAATCGCGACAAAACAACGCTGACGACGAAGAAGTTGAGGAGATTGAAGTTGATAATATATAGATCTCTTTAGACTATATAATATTTAATGGATCTCGTTAGCTATAACATCGCATCGATAAATATAAACACCATCACAAACTCAACAAAACTAAACGCGCTTAGGACGTTTCTACAAACAATGAGCATAGACATTGCACTTTTGCAGGAAGTAGAAAATGATCAAATCAGTCTGCCTGGGTACAACGTTGTGTGTAATATAGATTACTCCCGTAGAGGAACAGCAATAGCACTGAAAGATCACCTGCGTTTCTCGAACGTTGAGAAGAGTCTCGACGGACGAATAATCGCAATACGGCTTCAAAACACAACCATCTGCAACGTTTACGCTCCATCTGGTACGGCCCTACGAGCGGAGAGAGAGCGTCTCTTCAATAGTACTCTCGCTTACTATATTCGTCATCCTACAGAACACACATTGATAGGAGGTGATTTCAACTGTGTTGTGCGGCGATGTGATGCTACTGGAAGCAACCACAGTCCCGCTCTTTCTGCAACTGTGCAGCAGCTAAACCTTCTCGATGTTTGGGAACAACTTCACCCAACTACCCCTGGCTACACCTACATTTCACACAACTCATCATCTCGGTTAGACCGCATCTATGTTAGCCCAGGACTACGAGGTATGTTAAGGTCAACCGATGCGCATGTGTGTTGTTTTACGGATCATAAGGCGTTAACAGCACGCATTTGCCTTCCTCAATCAGGCCATGAGCCAGGACGCGGTTTTTGGTCCCTACGTCCCCATTTGTTGACAACAGAAAACATAAACGAATTGCAGTTTAAATGGCAATACTGGACTCGTCAGAAACGAAACTATCCCTCATGGATACAGTGGTGGCTATCGTACGCTAAACCGAGACTAAAATCTTTCTTCCGTTGGAAATCGAAGCTGGCCTTTGATGACTTTCATCAAAAACATCAACGTTTATATAGAGAATTACGGCAAGCGTACGATGGCTATTTCCAAAACCCAGAAATGCTATGTACAATAAACCGGGTGAAAGCGAAAATGCTAACTCTGCAGCGCAATTTCACGCAGGCGTTTATGCGCTTAAATGAATCATTTATAGCGGGAGAACCAATATCAATGTTCCAGCTGGGCGACAGACGCAGAAGAAAAACAAATATTTCACAGCTACGCGACGAAGAAAACCAACTCATCGACGACGCTACCGAAATCGAACGGCACATGCTTCACTTCTACCAATCTCTGTATGCTGTGGGTTAGACGGAAGAAGATACGGAGAACACATTCGAATGCGAGAGAATGATTCCAGAAAACGATCCGGTAAGTGAGTCCTGCATGCACGACATAACAGCGGCTGAAATTTACACAGCCATCAAATCTAGCAGCCAAAATAAATCCCCCGGTGGAGATTCCCTGCCTCGAGAGTTCTATCTTAAAACTTTCGATGTGATATGGAGAGAGCTCACCCTCGTCATAAACGAGGCTTTGTCGGGAAACTTTCCGGCCGATTTCGTTGATGGTGTGATGGGAGTGACCTTCGCTAACTCCATTCGGCAGATGAATAAACTGAACTGGGATGCGATCGTATTGAGTTTCTCCAGGCAGATTTATCTACACTCACTCCGTACACTCAACTTATACCAGAAAGTTATACTCCTCAACACGTTCATAACGTCAAAGATCTGGTATCTCGCATCGATTCTCACTCCAACTGCCGCCCATACGGCAAAACTGACTTCGACTATGAGAATGTTTCTGTGGCGTGGTATTACGGCATGTGAACCAATGCAACAGCTGGCGCGAAGCAAGGAGGCAGGTGGTTTGAAACTACATTTACCGGCACTCAAGTGCAAAGCGCTTCTAATCAATCGGCATATGAATGACATGAACTCCCTCCCTTTCTATATGTCCTTTCTTTCCCAAGCAAATCCTACCCCACCCATAGATTGTCCTTGTTTAAAAATAATTTCAAATTTCCGAACACTACCTCCACATGTCCAACAAAATATATCCGTAGAAACGCTTCATAATTACTACGTTGAACAGACTGATTCACCCACGGTGTCCAATGACTACCCCACAGCAGATTGGCGGCTGATTTGGAGAAATATACGAGGCATTAATTCAAGCGAAAGGAGTGTCTTGTTTCTATTGATCAATAGAAAACTTGAACACCGAAAGCTGATGTTTCGGATGAACAGAGCCGACGGTGAAAATTGCTTATATTGCAATAACGCTGTTGAGACATTGGAGCACAAACTGAGCGAATGCAAGCGTGTGGAACCAGCCTGGAGTTTACTACAACGGAAGGTGAACATGCTGCTGAACGGATGGCGCAGACTTCAGATAGGAGAACTCTTGAGACCACAGTTGAGAAACCTGCGAAAAACAATAAAAACTAAAACTTTGACATTGTTTGCAAAATATTCAAGCTTTCTTATACATTGTAATACTAATGAACCTAACCTAACCTGACCTAACTTCACTGGAGTTTGAATTAGATTGTTGAAATGTAAATATTATCTGTTAAAGCTTTTAACTTAGAAATAAACAAATTCTTAAAAAAAAAATATTATAAGTCTTTGATAATATTTAAAAACCATGCGAAGAATTTTTTGTTGAATAGTTTAATAGTAAACGAGTCCTGTAAACCCATTCATGAATTAGTAGCACTACTGTCGGTTTGCTTAAAAAAATTACAAAATGGACGCTCAAGTTCTGAGCATTCCCGAGTGCCAAAAAGCTTTGCCTGTGAAAGCCCTTTTGTTCCACTTACAACTTGTTCGTGTGCTGTACTGGGTCGGTAGTTAAGCATTTCAAGTTTGTACAGTGAATTTAAGGATTACCTTAAGGTATTCATCACCCTTTTATGTGTGTTTCGTGGGAGCTCCAGGTTTGCAGATTTGCGGGGCGAATAGAAACAACGCCATAGCAAATATTTTTTTGCACGAAATAAAGTGGATTTGTGAAATGCAATCATATTTTTTATGTGAAATGATCCCTGAAACATACTTTGTGCATTCTAAGCCTATTATGGTCAGAAATAACAGATTTTACGCAGAAAAAAACTGTCCCTTTGTCAAGCGGTCACGAAATATGAAATCAATTACTTTGTGAGCATTCAGATGTTATCTTTAGAACCCAATCAGGCAGTCAACAAAGCTAGTCTAATCTAAAATGTGGCAAAAGTCTGATTTATTTGCTGCATGATGCTCGACGTGGACCGACAAAGACATTAACAACCCGAGAGAAACGGACCAAGTTTCCAGTTCTACTAAGACAAAGTGTTCATGGATGTCGTGTCCCAGACGGAATACAGGAAGATCCCGAGCCGGTGAAAATGCTTGACCAAACCCCGAATCCTTTTGTTTCTAATAAACACTCTCACAAAGATTATATTCATTCATAAAATAATAAACATGAAGTAAAAAACCGAACATTTTTACTACTTTAACACTTTATAACGTTTTTTGTCTCTCATATCAACAAACATGGTTCAATTGTTCTGTTTTCTCCAAGATAAAACTTAAATCTTTCATCGGAACAAGGAAAACGAATTCGACTGATAAGTGTTTCCATTCGCCCCATTGCGGGGTGAATATAAACATGCAATATTCTAACCGCACTAATTCGAGATACATTCCGCGAAAACTAAAACCATGATGCAACGTCGGAATGAAAGATTTCAAACAGTTATACTGATGTAACCACATGATGGATCCCAATAGTCAATATGTCTTTGGATTGATAAAATGATGGACAATTTTGTGATTCTTCAATTTTAATTATCACTTCATTGTTAAACAATGAAAATTGGATAAAAGTTACAAGGTCGAATTTTCACCAACAATGTACCAATCATATGCGAGCACGCCTGGCACAGACTTCATGAATAAACACCAACTGCCTGCTGAGATATCCTGTATAGCAGTGGCAAAAATAAATTTGACAGAATCTCCCCGTCCCAATAGGTCAACTAATGTTAGCTTCCATGAGCCTAGACTATTTCGATGTCTTGAAGGTGAAGCTTTTTCGGACGCACAGCTTTTGTTGAAGCACAGCGGGGCGTGGAACACAATCGAATTGCCGTTTGAGTTGTCTTCTTCTTCTTCTTGTTTCGTATAGCAGTAAATATCAGAATTCAATATGATTTTTCGGGTGCCGCAAAATACGCTGCGGCGCCGGGGACAACCGAATGCGTTGTTTTTTTTCGAACTCTACACTCTGCTTTTTACAGATTCATTTAAATAACAGAATGTAGGGTATTAAAAGACAATAAGAGAACCAAAATGCTCCGTACAGATCTTTAAATAGGCAGTTAAACGAGCTGTACTGATGATTATATTTTACTAGCTAAATGAATTTAGTCCAATTTGACAATTCTAGTTGCATCTCGCGGTGGCGGTATAGAGGAAAACCAAATTCATTTCATCTTGATATTAGAGTTCCGACATTAGTATTTGTATTTTTCAATTGAAAATTTTTTTGAATTAGCATTTGCAAGAAAATGTTACTTCCCATAACCTTACTTGTAATTAAACAACGCTATGCAAACATTAATTGCTGTGGCTAATGTTGTGCATCACTCTAACCCAGTTTATATTCGAAGATAACGAACATATTCGTTGTTCTTTGGTATTATGAAACTGATAAAAAAAAATTCTGATTGAGTCTGTGTAATGATAAAATGTTTAAATTGAATATTAACATGTTCAAAAAATAAAATTCTATGTCAATATTCATTTTCTATTAAAACTGTACTGCGTTATCGATATTTTTTCCGCGAGCTTGTAACTGTAGGAAAAAAAAATTATGTGACATCTTTGCCGCTTTGTGATCGGTGAGTGAGCCAACTTCAACAAGACAAATAGATATAGGAAGTTTAATTTCTACTAAATCGTACTCAATTAAATATTTTATGGAAGGTTGCTTTTTCGTGTAATAAAGAAAATTCACTGTATTAGAATGAAAGGTATTCATCAGTGGTCCAGAAACCAAATTTAGGGGGAAATTTGGGTCTAAGGCTCTATAGCAATATTTCAGGGTGACCAAATATTTCAATGCTATCAAGTATCTAACTCACTGCGGGGGCCTAGTGTGGTTGGTAACGTCTCCGCCAACCACGCTCGACGCCTGGGTTCGAATCCCACCGCCGACATAGGTGTCGATGGTTGTGGGGTGGCGTGATCCACTCACAACCAACCCAACTGGTCTAGATTCAATCCTAGCCGACACCGGGAGATTTTCTGAGGCGAAAAATCTCTGGGATCCCGCCTTCCATCGCATGAGGAAATAAAGCCGTTGGCGCCGGTCCGTTAATAAACGGGTCGTGAGTTAGGGACCTGGGTGTGGAGTCGCCTCCCTGGGCGTCGGTAATTGGCCACAACAGTGGCGGAAATAGACCGACGGAAAATAAGCGAGAATAAAAAAAAAAAGTATCTAACTTTTTTATTTTTGTAGATAGAAAACCTTGTTCTACAATTTTATAGCTCCAATAATTTTAAGTAACTTTGTAAAAAAAAAGTTTTTCTCTAACACAAATTTTCCCCTAAATTTGGTTTCTGGACCATTGTGAATGTTAAAGAGAATATTTTTTCTTTTAAGATAGAGTGCTGCAAAGAAATAATCAAATACCCATTCGATTCTGGCAACACGCCAGAATTTTTTCTGTTGCCAAAATCGAACCGTGCCAAAAATGAACGTTTCTTTTTTCATGACTTTTTTGACTTTTTAAGTGATCAAAGACGACCTTAACAGTAGAAATGGCCACCAATGCACTAGTTTTAGTTCCAAGTCGTTTGAAGTGTCGCTTGATGAATTTGGGCTGACGACCTAGATACTTGATGTTACCACCCGAACCAAAATACTTTCCTTTTGGAAGATCTTGAGCTTAAATTGGTTAAAATAAAGTAAGCAAACTACAAAAGTAAAGCGAGCTCAAATCAAACATAGCTTCAAAATAAAGATATGAAATTATTGTAGTCCTACGTCAACTATGCGGTCGTGTCTTGGATACCACCCTCCAACTATTTTTACAATAAATTAATGAATTGCTCATTTTATTAAAATGGTAGTTAGACACTTGATAAAGGGGGGCAAACCCCATGTTTTGAAACTTTATAGAACATTCTAGACATTACAGTATTTTTTGTACACTGCAAGATATATCGGGAACTGTTTATATTCACCCCGTTTTACGGTATGTGGTTGTGGTACGAAAAATAACCTGACTGAAAAATATGGTCTACACATGAAAAAATATACCGCATTAAGATTACAGTCCTCGGAAACGAGACACAAAGCATATGGATGTTAGGCATAGTATGCTAGGCATATAGACGCAAGGCATAATGGATGTGAGCCATAATGGGTACGAGGCATACTGCCATAAGGCATAACGGATGCGAGACCGAATGGACGCAAGACCGAATACGTTGTAGGATCGCATGAGATTCAATTATCGTGACTATGTGTCCCGGGTTTTCAACATCCATTTCGCACCAGAATGTCTATTAAAAATATGTCGCACGTTCGATTATCAACAAAAAGCGTCATTCAATGAATTATCTATTAAACTTAGATATTTCTTACTCCGTGTATCTAGTTCAAGTGTAAATATATTTCCAAACAATTCAGGTTGGGCATAACATTTTTTTTTTAAATCACATCGCGCTAAGGCGCCGTGGTTACCACAGTCTGACCCGGTCACCGACCCGTCGTCGGCAGCGGCGGCCTCTCACACACGAACGACTGATCTACTGTTTTAATAGGTTTACTCAAACAGAGTCTTTACCTTAGTTAAGTTCGAACGAGCGGTAGCGAGTAAGGACAACAGCCGCTCGAACAGCAAGTCGGCCGAAGGCGTATTGCTTTTCAAATGACACTCTAAAGCGAAATACATGTTATTGAAAGAGGGCTGTGATGATGATGACGATAATACGTTATTCCACCTCACTTCCTCTCGGCCTTGTATCCTTTCGACCTTGCGTCCATTCGGTCGGGCGTCCATTCGGCCTCGCATCTGTATGCTGAACGGGGTGTCATCACAGTCCCTATATTTACAGTCTGTCTGTTTAAAAATCATGCGATCTGGCAACCGGATAATTTGATCATAATAGTTGGCAGTGTTGCAGTATTTGTTTAAATTATTGAAACGTTGAACATCAAATTTTCGTCTAATTGTTGATCTTATGTAAACTGTTTCTATGTAATATAACCTGAAATCAAATATAAATTAATTTAATCTATGCACAACACATGAGAGCTAAAAATATTCTTCAAATATAATTCAACTATGTTTTTAAGACTTGTTTGCCGTCTTTTATTTTTTTTATCTAGAACACCAGTTTGTGCTAGAAATTTTTATGAGTGATTTACTGTCTCATGTAGAGTCTTTGAATCAATATTGAAATAGTTGAAATCATCTTGATAATTTTTAGCACGCTGCGGTCTCAATACTTCCCTCAAATTTGAACTTTTCTAAACTATCATGTTCGACTGGCTCCGGTTCGATTGGCTCCGCTACCGGAGTCCACCAGACTGGTGATAACTTTTGTTCTACAGGTCGGACTCAATTATAAAATAGTCTAAAAAGTTTTTCCCTAAAATGATCGAATCAGAAAAAAATTGGTGCAATTTTCATAAATGTTTTGTTGTTTTTGAATAAATAAGAAGCATCGGAATATATATAGTTTGCTTGTCTTTCAGTCACGCGCACGAAAAACGAAAGTTACTCAAGTTGCCTTTTTCCCAAGCAAACTCTGAACCTGAGGTACACTAAAGTTTGTTATTTTTTTTAGTGTAGCAACGCAAACACTCCTGTTCTGACTACAAGTTACCTTTGCTTTTAGTCCTCCACTCACCTCCTCTCGCCTGGTATGCAGAAAGTCGCAAGGAAATCAAAGCTAACTGCGTCTTAGCTAATATTCGGCACACGTGTTAAATTAGCACATGGCTATAGGTTCTGATGCAGGAGCATCGACAAAAACCGCCAAAAACGTAATGAAGGGCGGAAGGCAGTTTTAAGATGTAAGAAAGACATAGTATTAAAGATATCAAGCATGTCAATGAAATCG
Source organism: Wyeomyia smithii (assembly GCF_029784165.1). Classification (NCBI taxonomy): domain Eukaryota; kingdom Metazoa; phylum Arthropoda; class Insecta; order Diptera; family Culicidae; genus Wyeomyia; species Wyeomyia smithii. The sequence continues at coordinate 31,227,961 of NC_073695.1, read as the reverse complement.
AAAGTTAGCCAAAGCACTATCAGTTGATTATGAACGTTACTTTATAGTTACATGTCCAATAAGTTCTGTCAAAATTAGGTTGTCAAGTTATGGAATAAGGTAGTACCTGTTGTAATTCATTGAGGATAGCAGTGGTGGGCACCGCTAACTGAACGTTTAGCGACGCTAATCGCTAAGCCGCTAACCGGAAAATTTAGCTCGATAACCGCTAAACGCTAAACGCTAAACCCACATTAGCGGAGTTTTCGCTAACCGCTAATCGCTAACTTATTAATATGTAAATAGTCATATCGCTATACTTATTGCTCGTGTTTTGTAAGATTTGGACCACTTTGATCTTTTGTGGTTAAAAAATGAAAACAATTACTTCTTAGAGCTATTTACAATGAGAGGTTCACGAAACGGTGTTCAAGCTTGACTTTGTAATAACAAGGAGTAACTAAAGTTATCCATCTTGCATTAAAAATAGATACTTTTAGGAAAGTTTTCATAAAAATTCAATTATTATCTGAATCGAAAAAGTAGAACCAAATTTGTCATATTTTCAAGCGCATTGCAATTTACAAAAGTTCTTGGTGTGCCGAAAATTCAATCTAGACCTTGGGCTTGTTCTTCAGAATGCTCCTGTGGCTTGTACGATAACTGGAACTTCATTCTAGGGTAAAAAAACTAACAAAAGTAACTTTCGTAGTAAAGTTCAACTTTCGAAGCAATTTACGTACGCCATCAGCAATTCACAGTTTTTCTAAATAGTTCTATTCTCGCTTCGCTAAAATATTTAGCGAATTAGCGATTAGCGTTGCGAAGGCCGAAATTTTAGCGACGCTAACAGTTTCGCTAATCAGCTGAAAAATTAGCGAAATCGCTAAACCGCCAACTGAGTATTAGCGTCACTAATTAGCGATTAGCGAATTAGCGGTATGGTGCCCACCACTAGAGGATAGACTATGAAATAGTCAAGAACATTATGGGGATTATAAACCTTTTGCTCGAGAAAATAAGCAGTTTGCATTTTTTTCAAGTGTGTAGTGTAAGAGTATTTATAAAAATTGAAGAGAACCGGGTGTAACTCGGCAATGCTATTTTATGCAAAACACCATATCGAGTTTCAAGTTAAGCTTATGGCGCGTGACAAGCCGCACTTGAAATCTATCCAACTTTCTTTCTCAAAGCTCTAACAAAATTTACAAAAATGTTCTTAAGCTTTAGAGTTTAAAATAAAGATAGAGCAATATGATTTTTTTTTTCATATTTTTAAAAATAGGAAAGATATTAAACTACACGAGGCATACTGCACATATTGTACCCCAAATTAATTTTTTATGTATACTATACGACGTTCAAGATGTATGGAGAAAGGGATAATTTTTTTTTGCTGATACGTAAAAATTTTAGCTGTTACTAAAAAAATTAAGAGTATAAGATAAACCCATTCTCGACAGGTGACATTCAAACTCTGATTCAAGTTCAATAATTATACTAGAAAATTTTTCACGGTGGAATGATTCAGTTAGGTTAGAGAACAGATTGATCTTCAATGAGCAATAGAGTTTGTGTTAATTGTGTATATAGTATGAGTAATAAGAGTTTGAAGTACATTTTTTGAGGTAAAAACTGATTTCTCTCCGCTGGGATCAGGTTAAGCTATTGGTCATTATTTTTAAACATTATGTACTATTTTGATTTCAGATATTTTGGAATATCGACATGAAGTTTTCAAAGTTTTAAAAATTAAACATAGATTTATCTACTATCCTGCAAATGCGCTACAGTAAGCCAACTTTTTTTATTTATTATCAAATAATATTTGTTTGTTTATGTAAAAGAAGACGAAAACAAAAAGTAGACAAAGGTGGTGGTGATGGGATGAGGATTGTCATGTTGTTACGCAACACTAGAAAAGGTTTCTGTGATGGAACGCAGATGACAGATATTTTATGCGCGTTATTTATCATGTGTGAAGTTATATCGGGGTATTGAAGAGGGATTTGAACTACCCATCAATGAGAGTACTTCGTTATTCCAAGCTTTGCTGTTGTTAATAACAAATTGCAGAGACAAACTTTTGCATGTGTGAATATTTTTTTGAGCAATCCAGTATTTTTTCATGAGCAATGGTTTTTGTAAATTGTTTTTTTTTTCAATCACATTCATTTGTAGTTATTTTGTAAGTTTAGTTTGAATATAACATATGTAACATCAAACAATTGAGAAAATTAACTATTATTCAAGTTATGAAATTAAAAAAAAAATTGTCAGAAAACAGTTTTTCGAAAATAATCAAAAAATGGAGAAAAAGTCTTTTGATATTGGAGAAAACAGCTGTGCAGATTCGTTTTCGAGTGAGCAATCAATCATTTCATGATCTACTGAACGTAGGATTTATCGCAATTTAAATATTTAATTGAGTTTCAAACCAGCGCTGGCCATCTGCATCGAATTGTCGATAGTATCATAGTTACATCTTGAACTTCAACTCGATATTTCAAAAAAATAGTTCATCATGTTAGATTAAATACCAAATTTTAATAGTCCAAAATGCATTTGAAAGTGGCTAGCCACTACGGGCCAACTAATTTTTTAATAATCCTCCTAAAGTCAGGAAACACATTTCTTACAAAAAACTATAGTACATAACTTGTAGATATATTTTTTGTAAATTCATTCAAACAAATCTAAAATTTTGATCAATGTTTATCGAGCTGTTTACTTTTACTCCAAAACAACAACTTGTTTTTTTAGAGTTTTCAAATTTTTTTAAAATTATTTTTTTTGCTTATTTTAGATATTTTCATTTCTGTTTTTTTTTTTCATTTAATTTTTTTTTCAAATTTCTTGGATATTTTTCAATTTTTTTTTATTTGTTTTTTTTTCCTGTTTTTTCCTATCTTGTTTTTGAATGTTTTTTTAATATTTTTCTTTTTTTTTGTTTTTATTTCTTAATTTTCTTTTTATTTGTGTTCATTTTATGGAGCAATAAAAGGACCGAAAAAAGGACCCAAAGTCTGAAAACACATTTCTTACAAATAACTATAGTATCTTGTAGATATATTTCATGTAAAATCAATCATGCAAATCAAAAATTTTGATCAGTGTTTATCGAGCTGTTTACTTTAAACGCAACCTTTTTTTTTAGATTTATTTTAATTGTTTGAATTCTGTTTTTTTTTAACATTTATTTTGATATTTTTTGTATTTATTTTTCATTTTTTATTTTGATTTTTTTTTTGAATATTTTTAAATATTTTTCTATTCATTTTTATTTTTTCAACATTTGTTTATTTTATGAATGAATAAGGGAACGTCCATTAATTACGCAGTGCAAAAATAACTATTCTCGACACCCTTTTTTTTGTATTAATTTTAAAATTTTTCCGCATGGATTGCAGTAGTCAAATAGTCACGCTCTTTTTTTTTTATTTTGTAGATTCGAGTCTAAAATTATACATAAACGAATCATTTGTTATCGATTCTATGTATAATCAAGCCCGACTTGTATTTTATTTACTAACTTTTTTGTGCTGGAAACGCCCTTTAAGAGATATGGAAATAAAAGTAACTTAAAACGGAGAACATATTGTTTTGATAAGTAAACTGGAAGCCTGAAGGCTTGCTCAGCAGTTTAAAGAATATTAAAATTTTGATTTTAATTTAATCAATCTAGTCGAAAATTACGCAAGAGCCATTTTCTACAACTGAGTTGATCGTTTTTTGACGTAGGCTTACGTCTAACTTTAATAGCGTGGCCTGCTGTGAAAAATGTAACAAATATTTACATTACTATTGAACGAAATATGACCACTAAAGGTGCCTCCAACTTGTTGTAACATGATTGTTATATTTTCGCGATGGTAAATTAATAAAAAGTTAAGTTGAAAGTCACTATTGTCAGTTCAGTTTCGAACCTTCACCAATGATGGGCACGCTTCCCTTTTGCTCGCTTTAGGCTGCTGTTTGCTCACTATAAATAGAGAATGTGCGAAAATCGATCGCTCTTCTCGTTAAGATAGTCGTGACGAGCAGACAGAGCATCGCGTTGTGTAGTTCTGGCTGATTAAAACGCACCGTATGCTATAGCAGCCTCCCCAATTGGTCTCGAGGTACGATGCTGGCCTGACAAGCCAGTCGTCGTAGGTACGAGTCTTGTCTCGGGAGAGACTGTTAGTGTCAGAAGGAGCGTAGCGCTAGCCCCGCAATTGTGATATACACTTAACGGTTGGCTGTGATGTCTGTGTATAGTAAACAGAAGGTTAAGTTCCGAATCGGAATGTAGCACCAAGGCTTTGCTTTTTTATGCTATAGCAGTGACAGATATAGTAATATTATTTTCAGAAGCCTATCATTTTGCTTATCAATCATGCCCTAATGTCAGACTGCGCGCGGTATACGCACTAATATATATGATATACCCCGTTCAGTGATGTTTGCTTAGTACCCATGTTGTAAATTCCCTCCGCCCATTTTCAAATTCTACCAAATTCAAATTCTTCCTTTCAATGACTTTTTTTTCATCATTTAATATAATATCATATAAGTATAATAAGTTGTTTCATGTAGCTTCCTGGGGCTGCGGCTTCGCGGAGAAATCTTTCCACAATTTCAGTCTTTTACCAAGACGTTTAAATGTTAAACGAAGAATAATGATTTTTCTCATCGAATTCCACATTCTCAGCAGAACCCACCACCCTGGATTGAAATCAGAAAAAAGATTCGTGAATATGTACCACTGTTTTTATGCACAGTATCGACTTTTAATGAACATCATACACCAAAATACAATGACATCATTTTCTTCATTTTTGTGGTGTGACGTTATGGCGTTTCATTCCCTAAATAATAAAATCGTAAGAAAATTAAACATCTTATTTCGTGTTTACAACCAACAGAAGCATGATATGTAGCATTCGCACGCAACAAGTTTGATTATGCAAAATTTCAACTAGTAAAAAGCACTTGTAGTTTTTCGAAAGCAAAACTCTGAAAACTCAGTTCTGTTAGACTTTTTTTTTATTAATATTTTTACCAGTAAAAAATAGCGAGACTGTTGAAAATAACACCAATTGGAATGAACCACGCAATTCACAAAACTAATTCTCCGTTAAAAAGAAGAAAAAAAAACGATTTCCCAAATCTATTTCCCAAGTTTGTAACTTACACTGAAAGAAAGGTCAACAACAAGCACCCATTGGAAGGTCGGTAAACAACGTCCCAAAGATAAGTTTAATCGTTTCATCGCTCGTGTGAGCAAACCTAGCAGAGTACAATCGTCCACTTACCAATGGCCGTGACGACTCCCAAAATCCGTATGAGCGGCCGCAGGCAGTAGCAGGGGGCGCCGAGTTGTCGCCGCCTGTTTCTAGCATCCATTGCTATTACCGACAATGGCGTCTTTCTGCTTTCTCCCCAGACTGCTCACAGCGGGGAGCTCCGGCTTTTTTATGTTGAGGAAAACCGTTCCAACCTTTTTGCGTTCGACCCCTAGCAGCCGAAATCGTTGTAGAGAGCGGTCGTATTGTTGTACCCCTTCAACCCAGTCTAGCGGCGTTTCATCGCTGTATTCGCTGGCCGTGACGGGTTCACTGTTAATGTTTTGATTTATGTAATTCACAAAACATTTGTACAGCGTCTGCAGTTGAAACAACTTATATTCGCTTCCGTTTGTTATGATTGGATTCACCTGCACCTCCCTTTGTTAGCGAGAAGCGGCAAAATGTTCGGCTAGCAGCATGCCACATAAATCTAATTAAGCACGCCTATCACAGAATAGTTGCGTCGATAGTCCGGGAATCAATTTCACATACTGATCTCTACAAATCCTGCCGAACGACGCAATCAATTGGGTCTGAACTATCAAACGGGTACTGCGGGAAAGCCTGGTTGATTTATTTTGTTACTGTAGAAAATTCCATAGAACTGTATCGATTTGAGTGAAAAGCCTGTCTGTTTTTTGAGCTTTGATTTCATCTGTATGTTTTCATTTATTGGCTTTCGAACATCAGCAATAGAGTATTCAGCACCTATAAAACAAATAAATGAAAGGTATTTTGTTACTATTTAATTGGCATTTCGAACTGTTATTTTAATATAGAAATCCTACACGGTGCTCCCACAGACCGTTATTATAAAAAAAAAATGCACCAAAGAATCTGAGTACGCCATTCGATTCGTTATGACGTCCAGAATCTCTGGTCAAAATTTCAAAATCATCGTACGGTACATTTTTGAGTAATGCCCTTTTGAAGGTCGTAAAGTACAAAAAAGTGATGTTAACACGACGAATTACTCAATGTAAAGCACGTTTTTCAGCCATAATTTCATGAAACAACTTCCAAAATAGTTTCTACACATTCCAAGTATTATATTTCAAGACATTTACAATTGGTGGAAAGATTTATTTCAAAATCCCAAAGTGCACAGTGGTCTTAATTCGAAAAATCGTGATCGTTCTAGATTTGACTATGAAAAATTAATTTTATGTACTCAATATCTTCAGCAAAATTGTTTCATAGAACAAGGCCTTACTTTTGGCGTTTTTGGTTTTTCGATTAATCCACCTAACAGTTAGATAAAAAAAATAGTTTTTCTTATTTTCAAAATACCGGATTGCTTTCTTCAGCAAAATTGTGGAAAATTTTAAAAGAAAAACAATTGCTGAATACTGTGATGTCCTATCTGTACGTTGAACACGACAAAATAGAGTTTTTTGTGTAACACCCCTCCTTAAAATCAGTTTTTTGTCTATAATTTCGTCTGTAGTGGTCAAAACAATGCAAAATGTTCTAAGAATTTATGCATTCAACGAAGTTTTCCTCAAAACTTTGTAAAATTTATTGTTTTGACAATTACAGAAAAAATTATAGAGAAAAAACTGATTTTAAGGAGGGGTGGTCCACAAAAAACTCTATTTTGTCGTGTTCAACGTACAGATAGGACACCGCAGTATTCAGCAATTGTTTTTCTTTTGAAATTTTCCACAACTTGGCTGAAGGAAGCAATCCGGTATATTGAAAATTAGAAAAAGTATTTTTTTATCTAACTGTTAGGTGGACTGATCGAAAAACCAAAAACGCCAAAAGTAAGGCCTTGTTCCATGAAACAATTTTGCTGAAGACATTGAGTACATAAAATCAATTTTTCATAGTAAAATCTAGAACGATCAAGATTTTTCGAATTTAGACCACTGTGCACTGTGGGATTTTCAAATAAATCTATCCGCCAGCTGTAAATGTCTTGAAATATAATACTTGGAGTGTGTAGAAACTATTTTGGAAGTTGTTTCATAAAATTATGGCTGAAAAACGTGCTTTACATTGAGTATTTCGTCGTTTTAATATCACTTTTTTGTACTTTACGACCTTCAAAAGGGTATTACTCAAAAATGTACGTACGATGATTTTGAAATTTTGACCAGAAATTCTGGACGTCATAACGAATCGAATGGCGTAGATTCTTTGGTGCATTTTTTGTATAATAACGGTGGGAGCACCGTGCCTAGTTAATCCATGGTTTCTACTAATTTAATCTACTCTCAAGTAAATCATGACTAACACTCACACAAGGCACACAGTTTGCTAACGTGTTCCTTTTTAATTGCGGTATGACCCAGTAAGCACAAAGAAAACTCTCTCTGTCTGCACTGCTACTGGCGAAAATCGTGGGAAGTTGCCACTGCACATTTGCTTGGCAGCATATTCGACCACAGAAAGAGGTAATGGGCAAAGTTGCTTCCGTGACAATTGAATTTCTTTCCCTATGGTAAATCAGCGTCGAAATTCAATAAGTTTAATTGCAATTTGATGGGTGGAAGCAAATCAGTGTACATTAGCCGGCCATATGTTTTTTTTTTACTTTTCATTGAAGGGTTTCGAATTTCCACTGGTGGAGTTAAAAAGCAGTTCATTTATCATTACAAATGAAATGCCAAAATCCGATATTTAGTAAGATCCGGCAGCTTCTGACTAACCTCGTTGACACAAGGCCCACAGTTTACTTCACTTTTCTTGCTACCGGCTTTTTTTGTTTCATATTTTTCATCTCACGCGGTCCGCTCGGAATGTGATTAACTGAACTACAATGTCACCGTATTCTCGTCTACGTGGGATACATATAGGCTTCGAGTTCAGACGTGATCGAACTTCGAAAAAGCGGATCCGTACTTTACGCGATAGGTAGCTGCCACTGTCGTGGGTGGGAAGCACCTTGTAGGGTGAGAGCAAAAAAGTTTTTTTGGTAAGCTGATGCACTGGTCCTGGTTTTTGCATGCCGTAATTGGCGTCCATCATGCACCGTTAAATATCCTCTGTACACTAATAGCCTGAAAAGTTGATGCATCACCGTACCGATCTGATAGCGGCGTTGTTGTGAGTGTTGAGAAAGTGTTTTCAATAGTCTGCATTTCATTAAGTGAATATAGGTTTTTTTTTCGAGTATTTGCAATATAGAACAAAGGATTGGAGTAGACACTAGGAACACTACACAAATCATTACATTTCTGGAGCTATTATAAGGTTGGGTTGTTGGGTTTTGTGTTACTCTTTCGATTTATAGGATTTTCTTATGGGTTATTTTTCACTGAGCAGAAATCGAAACTTTCACAATACAGCAAGCATAAATTACTTATCAACCATCTTGAGCAAGCGGTTGATTTGAATGAAACACAAACATCTTAATTGACTAATCATAGTAAAATCTAGAATATGTTTTGTCAACGTTTAATAGAAGTTATTTTACTCATGTGGCGTTTGATAAACTCATATGGGTTTGAGGATTTCTGAATTCCACATGTACAATGAAGAGTCCATTTGGCGTATCTCATATCAACCAATCCATTCTTACCCGTTTTTGTCCAGAACTAGGGGAGTCTACCGATGTATTAAAATATTGCATAACGTATGAGGAGAAAAATCCGAACAAACTTTCAATTCCAAATCAAAATCTTGCGTAACTTATTTTACTATACTTGTTTGTTTATTCAAGAAATGTAACTCATTTACGAACCTCATAGGAAAAACTCAGCTCCACATCGCGCTGATTTCCTGATCCTCTGGGGTACTTGCTTTATAGCTTCCTAAATTCCGGATGTTTCAATTGTTTTGAGCTCCATCTTGATTTTTCTATCAAACCATCGACGTTTTTTGTTCTGTAACCTTTATGGTAGACCATTCGCTTCAAATTTGCTCAGAAAGTTTCAATAGACTGCAGCTGTGGCACATTTTGAGGATTGTTTCCTTTCAGAATAAACCCGATACTGCCTTGCCGCAAATTCGCTAAAGTTACATTAGCATAGTTTGACAATGCAAGGTCTTTCCAAAACACTGCTTTGTAATTTTTATGGTACTAATATTTAAAGTTTCAAACCTATTTCATGCAGATGCTTGTTCACCGTTTTTGAATCAATCGAATATTTATTGCCCAGCTCACGATATGATTACGCCGACCGACCAGTCGTTTCCGCCCTTAATTTCGCTCGAACTTTGCACTCTTGCAAAGTGCATTTTCTTCCGGAACCAGATTTTTATTTGAAGGTATTTTCATTCTCGAAGAGTTTGTCAATAATGTATATAACTGTTTTTATCTATATCCAAGATCTTTAGAATAGTGTAACACTTCACTTTTAGATTTTTCTTCATTTCGCTCACAAAAATTGCAAATCAATTTACGACGATCTTCTTCCGACCATGCCTTTTTCCCAACTAATCGTCACTAGACAGAATCGACTAGTCGTGTTACCAGTTATATGAAAGTGGATCTTCATTTTGTGGAAAAGGATTTTTCGATTTGTGCAGCACTTCAAAATCGTAGACCAAATCAAAAGTTGTTCGGATTTTTTTCCTCACACGTTATTAGATTAACAGCTTTGTAAGGTAGTATTGCGTTTGTTCCGAAGTGCATTTTATTGTAATTTCTAATTCTCTCTGAAGAAGTTAAATGTTGAACACAGGAGTAAGACATATTGAAAAAAAAACACGAGTTTGAGGATTTTTTTCGCTTTTTTCGACCAGACTTAGAGCTCATGCTGAAAAAAAGATTAAAGCTTTTAACCGTTTCTGTCAATTTTGATACTTCTTACCAAGTCGGAAGTGCGTAAAGTCTTCGGGGACTAAAATGAAATGGCAGTGGATGGAGAGGACAAGTTTTAACGGAGATGATTTCAAGGTGTACTGGTGATTGACAGTGGTACAGCAGCGAGGGAAAGAGATTATTCCATATCTCTTGACATTTATTCTCATTCCATTTTCTTCACACCACTGTAGCAGATAGTCTATATCACGTTGGAGAGCACAACAATCGAGAATGGAAGTGATGATCCTGTAAATCGTTAGGTCATTTGCAAACAACTGCTTGATATACGAGGACACAAATCATCAATGAATTTTACGGTACCCTTGAAAATTCCCGACGTTATTATGAATTGCAGGGCTTATGGGCAGGTGTAATAGATGCAGTTTTTTCAAAGACTAAGAAATGCCCTCTCCAACAAAGAACGATTAAATATACAGGATATCGGAGGCGAAAGTGAGCGCGCACAGTGTTTCCAGGAGAGCGGAGCAATACCATCTGGTACAGGACTCTTGGTCGCGTCGGGACTGGCTGATGTCTTCTGGATGTCATCTGGTGTGAAGTTCAGCAGAAGAGAAATTCAAGTCGTTTGAGGTGCGCTGCTTGCATTGTAAACGGACAGAAATAAAACTTGGCAAACAAATTAGCCACCTCATTGGGAGGATTCGCCGTTGTTCTAACTAAAGAAACCGTAGTAGGAACGAGATTGTACGTTCTCTGTGACCGCATGTAATTCCAGAACATTGAAGAGATTTGCTTGAGGATTGACTACGTTTCTTTTGACTCTCAACGTAATCTTCATAGCTGGTTGCAAGTAGCGACTTGTATTGACTATTGCTCGCGTATTCCTTGTGTGTCATTGCGTAGAGTACGAAGTTCAACGTTCCACCAAGGCTTCCGCGGCACCGATCGGAAGCCTATTTGCATTTACATAAGAATTAACATGACTCAATCCATTTGCAAGCATTTCTATGCAAGTTATCTTCTGCCTGGTTGATGTATTCGAAGGCAGATATCCGTTGATATCCTCGTCATAACTCCAATGTAAATTCAATGTAAATTGTAATCGTGATATCATTGTTCGTCTTGTACAGCTCTGGACTACACATAGGCCCAATATAGCATGTCATAATCATGCAACGGGATCAGAGTACAGTGGTGCTAAGATTTGACTGCTATAAGTGTACAACATGCTCTGGTTAGATGATTTAAAGCCTGATGTGACCCGACGGAAGATTTGATAATCTGTGTGTTGCGAACGCCCCTCGTCAGTGAGCGCACCTTCAAGTCGACATGCCGACCGCGACGAATAACGCAGATCTGTCATCGGATGCTGAATTAAGGGAAGGAGTTCGATTCCAAAGAATAAAACTTCCTTTTTGCTTGGAGATCGCCGACAAGTGCGCACGTGTAAAATCTGTTCTATATCGCTATTAATATATTTATTCGGCTTATAATTCAACTAAACGTACAAATGTACTTGATATTAAAAATAAAATTAACTTATGAAAATTAGTTATATTGTATAATCGAACATTGTAATCCGGGTTAAACGAGATTGAAAGTTTCAAACAATATCGCACACTTAGCCTTGGGGCTAATAGCGATCTCGATCAACTAGATTAGTTGAGAGAATTCGTTATCGATATTGTTTTTGGCACATTTTGTATGCGTAGGATAAGTACAACGATACACCGTGCCCCAGTGCTGAGTCGAGAAAATTTCCAGCTCGAAAAGATCCTCGACTCGATCGGGAATCGAACCCGATATCACAACCGTGTGGGAGAGCTAGCCGACTGACATCGCTAACCACAGAGCCACGGGGACCACGAAAGTTACAAAACGTAGGTGAAATTAAAACCTAAGATTATACTCCATACTATATCCTGATCATTTGCAGGAAAGTTTAACTTGAACGTAACAAACAGTTATACAATTTCGGAACTCGCTTTCTTTTTGTTGCAAAGGCAACACTGTGGAACGCTCGCAATCCTGAATATCCGGCCGAAGCCAGGTTTCTGTCAGAACCGGAGCGGCGTAATCATAGCTCGAGAGACGTAAGCGAAGATCGTGCGTTTTTGTATGCAAGCCTCTAGCATTCTGGTACCTACATAGTGAAAACTGAGTCCAAAAAAAGTCTCGTCTTGCATGCCGGTACAGTCGTGAAGTGAATCCATGAGTCGAGGAAATCGTCTAATGGGCATTGATTGATGCTGGCAACGAAGGATAAATCAGAGCACGATGTAATATTAGCATAATGGTACTTTCCTGAACTGAGATTCTGGATGCCACGTCCCTCCCACCCGCACGCAATGGCAATGGTTTCGTATTCCGGGTGAATACCGACCTTGAGCGAAACCAAGTTTAGTGACTAGAGGTTAGCAGCCTTTTTCACTAAAGAGACAACTGCAACTAGCGGGCCGATAGAGCCAGCAATGCTGAGACTCCCCCTTCACCGCCTCAGGGTCGGCTAACGCTCTAAGGTGTTGGTCAATCAAACTCTGGAATTTCGTCTTGAACAACTCTTTTTATTCGTCTCCCACTTTCTTAGTTTCTGTTTCCTACTTCGTCTCTCCATTGTCTTGCATTCAGGGCCCTCATTATCGACGGCTGCAGTCTCCTTTCTCTCTTCACCGCCGCTCAGCGATCGTTGCCACACTACTTTCCAGGGCCCATGTCCTGACGCTTCGTGGAACAGGTTCACCCGTCCAATCCCAAGGTAATTCTTCCGTTATAGGGCTGGATTCGAGCACTTTCATAGAGGGACATGATGTCCTGTGGGAATAATGAGTAGGGGGGGGGGATGAAGGGGGGTAATACAAAATGGTGTTTAGGCGTCGGTTAGAGGCTGTTTCTCTAAGATTGGTCTTTTTTTACAACTTTTTTATATAATTTTATCCGCTTTCCACTTTTTGTAATTTTATCCCACAGTGGGCAATATCGCTTCTACTTCAATTCAGCTTTTTCGTGCAACCTTTCTCGACGAGTTTTTGTAGATAAGTGAAGTCCAAAGATAATTTACGATTAATTTGTGGCGCTCTCCACCGGTTCACCCGTTTATTCCGCCTCCATTTCGATTGGCTGGCGATTAGCTGTATCTCGTATACGTCTGACTGCTCAGAGTACCGCTCTCAACTGATTCAAGGTTTACTTGACCATTTTATGTCATCCTTTAAATAATTATTCGCGTTATCGCGGCATTCTTGGCCTATCAGCATCTACACCTGTTACAAAATCTTAGCTGCGTGTCGTGTCTCTAGGCCATCCTTGACCAGCTTATCAAAGACATCGATGGTCACGGTTGGGTTGAAAAGCGAAAGGTACATCCAAAAGCAAATCAGGTAAAGAACTAGCCACTAGTCTGTCAAAATTTTCGATTTGTCTGGTGCCAAACGGCCGGTTCATTAACAGTCTCCGGCTCACCGCAACGACGCTTAGCGGGACGGTTCCGCTTTGGTATTCGCTCGTCTTCCTCTTTTTAGTACAATGGTCACAGGCAGCCATATCAGTCATAATGGCCCAAAAAATTAGTAAAGTCAGATTAGCGTGCATATTATCAAACGAACTGGCACTCCCGTGATGATGCTTTTGATCTGGATACACCAACACAAAGGTAGGTGGCTGATGAATAGAGCCAAACAAGTTGACAAACTATCTCAGCGGGAAAATTTAACAAATCAATCGACCAAGATAGCTACATTTCGGGGTGAATATTGATTTCACTACTTTAAAGTGGTGTGGAAGAAGTTTATGCACTTATCACAGATCACAGGTGATAGAACTACCTTCATGCAAGGATATTCACTAAACTACCTGGAGATCACCCGAGCAACAGACAGGGAATCTAATCGACTGTAGGATCTTCTCCGACTTTATCAACGTTCGTACCTACCATAGTGCGAATATAGATTTGGACCACTACCTAGTAGCTGTATGCATGCGCTCAAAACGCTCAACGGTGTATAATACCGAGGTCGAACTCCGCGACCAAATATTGAGCAACACTGGGAAGCCGAGGTTGTACAGGAATGCGCACAGCAGCTGGAGGCAGCGTTACACACGGAAGCTACTCTTCCGCAGGCGCAGCTACTCTTGAAAATGGCTGGAGGAGCATTCGATCCAGATGGAGGCTCCGGATAATAGAAACGACCGATTTGATGGCGAATGCAAACAGTCGATGCAGTAAAGCGCAGACGGCAGGGAAATCTACTAACAGACACCTGAGAAGAGAACTCAGAAGGAAACTTAGGAGTGATGCTGCTACTCGGCCTGTTCTGAACCAATTTAAAACCCCTCCAGTATTATGTCGGGGAGTGGCTTTGGTTTTTTTTGCACTCACTGCTTCGGTGAGCTATTGGTCATCATACGAGATAGTGTAGCAATAGCTGATGAGGCCCTTCTACAGGCATAGTCGACGTGGCTCCCTAACGTTAGCTTGTAGTCGAGCATAACTCGCAAGAGCTTCAAAGATCGCTTTGAGGTAATAATGGTGCAGTCTCCGACTCTGACCAACGCCTGTTGCATTTACGATTATTAGGAACAGTGGTAAATGGCGATTTCGCGGAAGCCGCGAATCCCGCGAAATCCAGCATTGGCCGCGAAATTTACAAAAACCCGCGAAATGCCGCGAAAGTGATGCAAAACCGCAGCGACACGGACAAACCTGAAGATTAATGCGCACCTCGATGGCAACGGGAGGCCTTTTCCTACGTGACCAATTAAATAAAATATTTTGGTAGCCTGGATTGAATTGACGGTTTGGTTGCTAAATCCTCTAAAAGCAAAGATTTGGCAATTGGTGACCTGTATGCTAGAATCCCAGAGTGTGCAGCCAAAAAAAACGGAGTTGCAGAACGATCTAAATACATGCAAGCATTTTTAACCCGTGAAGACCCGGGACGAAACTTGTATTTTGAAAATGCTCGTTCTCAGCACTGGAACGGCCGAGTTGGGAAAACTTGGGAATTTTATTCAACGGGAATAGTTGCACAAAGTTTTGGTGAAGGTTCCACCCCTCTGGACCCCTCCCCGTTTTTGTGAGACGCAAATATATCTGTTTTTTTTTTCTAATTTTTCAAACAGATTGAGCAAACACTGGGAATGTCACAAAAAATCACAAAACTACGTATTTTTAAAAAAATTCAAACAACAAAACCATTCGTCAAATTTTAAGCTTCCACAAAAATGAGGAAGATCTCCTGAATCCATACGCGATGAAATATTAATTTTAGCGTGCAAACATTTTGAGAAAAACCAGTTTAAAATTACCAAATACGTATTTTCATGGAAACCTGATTTTCTCAGTCTCCCACGGTAGGTTTCAACTTAGCTCTTCAATTTTCAAGCTTTATATTTTTAGAGTAACGTCTTCTGAATCCAAAGATGGTGAAAGACTTTTACTAGCATGCACAGATTTGGAGAAAATCAAGTTCGTACTTTAGTGAATTCAAACTCGTTTTTCTCTAAATCTTTGAAATCTTTGAATTCAGAAGACGTTACTCTAAAAATATAAAGCTTGAAAATTGAAGAGCTAAGTTGAAACCTACGGAGACTAAGAAAACCAGGTTTCCATGAAAATACGTTCTTTAGTGAATTTAAACTCGTTTTTCTCAAAATATTTGCATGCTAAAATAAATATTTCATCGTGTATTGATTCAGGAGACCTTACTTCAAAAATGTAGAGCTTAAAATTTGAAGAACTATTTTCTTATTCGAATTTTTATGAAAATACGTAGTTTTGTGATTGTGTACTGAAATAATTTAGAAACTACAAAATTCACTCTTACATACCATATTTCATCTACCTGACATGATTTGATACATGGAGCAATTGATACGTATGAAAATTCTCAGTGATTGCTTAATCTGTTTGAAAGTTTTCCCAAATCGGCTGTTCCAGTGCGAGCATTTTCAAAAAACAAGTTCCGTCTCGGGTCTTTACGGGTTAAAAATACTCGAAAGTGTAATTGGTATGGTATTATAGTTTTGGTAGGTACTCGGATCGCGGACGTTTTTCAGAACTTTATAACTTGGATCCTGAACAGTATAACTTGAACAGTAGGTGCCTACCGACACCAAAATTTGACTGAAAACAATTTAACACAGTATGGTCAGTAATGAAAATAAAATTGAATCGTACGGTTAAATTACCGTTTATTAAATTAAATATAACAGTTTATTCTTGTTTTTATCAAAAGCAAAATCACTTTTTTTTAGTATTTCCTGAAGAAAAGAGTTGCCGCGAATTTACCGCGAATTTTAAATAATTCCTTTGTCACCCGCGAATTTTCAACTTTTTTGCCGCGAATTACCACTGTCTCTAACGATTATTTACAACCGTGACCTACGTCTGATGATGCGCTTGCTCCAATTTTCTTCAGCGCACCCAGTTTTTGACCAGTGCACAACCGTCAACTCAACCTCTTCGATTGACTTGCTGTGCCGTAGACCTCTAGCGTAACGTCGTCTTCAAAGCCGACGATCACAACTCCTACAAGAAACTTGAGTTCCAACACACCGTTATACATGACATTCCACAACACCAGATCCAGGAAAAAATCTTGCAGTACTTCTGTGGTAATTGGGACACACTTCTAACCTTCCTCCGTGTTGTAAATTAGTACTCGAATCTGGAATTATTTTTCTAGAATCTTGTACAACAACACCGGTACATGGATGCTCCTAAGCGCAGGCGCTTTGAAGCTCCAGCTAGCGCTACGCCGGTCTTGTTGGTGAGGGGAATAACATCCAGCGTGGACCTACCCTTCCGGAAGCCGTTTACATCCTCCATGTACTTCACCAGTCTGTTGAGGATAATCCTCTCAAGCCCCTTGCCCACGGTGTCCAGCATACAGATAAGCCTAAATGGCGTTGGGTCTCCTGGCGGTTTCCCTACCTTCGACAATAGGACCAATATCTGTCGCTTCCACCTCTCCGGGAAAAAGCACGAGTACGGTATGGCAATTGATCTTGGTGCACGGGCAGAAGACAACAGGATCCCCTGGAGCCTGAAAAACAATAAAGCTACTGGAGTGGACCAACTTCCCAGTGAGCTGCTGAAATACGGTAAAAGAAAAACTTTAGAGCCGTTTCGTGGAAGAACGAGTAGGTACCGAAGAAGTGAATGGAAGGTATTGTTTGTCTCATCTACAAAAAGGACGACAAACGGGAGTGCTACAATTACCGGGTAATCACTCTGCTGAACGCCGCCTACATAGTACACTCCCAAATACTCTGCCGTCGACTATCACCATTTTCGAAGCAGCTCATGGCGTACTACCAGGCGGGATTCATAGGTACCCGCGTCACCACAGAGCAGATATTCTCTAGCCCATTCGAATCTTGAAGAGGTTCAAGGCAAAGTAATGGTCTCTCGTGCCCGCTGTTTTATATTGCTCTTAAAGATGTGATTAGCAGAGCGGGGATTAACACGAGCGGCACGATATTCTTCTGTGAAGTTGGCTAATACGTAAGGACAGGGCTGGATTTAGGTGCTGGGGGGCCTGGGCCAAATATTTTCGTCGGTAAGAAAATTTTAAATTTTGAAATAACAATGCATCGCTGGAAGAGGTGACGAGCAAAAAAAAGGTCGTCACTCTGTCTTCACGTCTGGTCCGGGCCTAGGGGGGCCCCTCGCTTTGGAATGCTCGGGGCATTTGCCCTCTTTACACCCCCTTATATCCAGGCCTCACTGGTAACGGCCGACAACGATACCAGCTGAAGAATTCATCGGTGCATTATGGCAAGAAATCGCACATACTGGTCTCCAGAGGACGCTCCGATCGAGTAAAATTCATCGCTGCACCAAGTTAACTATCTACAGCACACTGATAGGTCCTGGAGGTAGTCCTCTACGGCCATAAAACATAGACTATGCTTCAGTGCGTCTTGAACTGTCCTACAGATCAGACGTTTTTTCGGTTGCTTGTGGACTGGTCTTTGACTGCCTATAGCTTCAAAGTTTGTGTTTTGTCAGTGTGTCTTTTAAAGATTACCTGAAAGTTATTTCCCATCAGTCTTTCTCAAGACTACCTACTTTTGAATTTAACATTTGTTTTAACTTTTTTCGTATCACCTGAAATGGCTGGACGGAAAAAGAAACCTCGCATCGCTGCGGGGAGGAAAAGAGAGGCATCTCTTTCTGACACATCGAGTGTCTGTAGTGACAATCCTTTTGATATTTTGCCTGAGCAAGAAGCTGGTGAAATGGAAGTTATTAATAATGAAACTATACAAAATATAAAATCTTTAAAAAAGGAGAAAGTTCCACCTATTGTGGTAACTATTTCTTCTGAATTTATTATATTCAAAAAGGAACTTTCAACGTTTGTTTCTGACGTTAAAGTTACCTATCAAATTGGCCGTAGAGGTGAATGCCGCTTATTAGCCGACTCAGTAAAGGGTCGTGATCGTCTTGTTCAGTATTTAACTGACAAGATGTACACATTTTTTACATATGACACCAAGAACGCCAAGCCGTTCAAGGTTGTCTTGAAAGGTCTCACCAACGATCAAACCGTTGATGAGATCAAACTTACTTTAACAGAATTACTTGGCATAGCCCCTACCCAAGTAATTCTAATGAAACAAAAATCACGAGGCGAAAACAGTCAGAGAACTGGAATTTCCCTTGTTAATTATTTAATTCATTTTAACCGCAATGAGGTTAACAACTTAAAATTTTTTGAAAAAGCACATGCTTTGTATAATGTGCGTGTAAAGTGGGA
This sequence comes from Wyeomyia smithii, assembly GCF_029784165.1. Classification (NCBI taxonomy): domain Eukaryota; kingdom Metazoa; phylum Arthropoda; class Insecta; order Diptera; family Culicidae; genus Wyeomyia; species Wyeomyia smithii. The sequence continues at coordinate 31,209,176 of NC_073695.1, read as the reverse complement.
AACTTATAGGAAGTATGGCGGAGGTGAAAAGCATATCACCCAATGCCGTACTTGCCAACGTTATGGCCATGGTTCCAAATTCTGTAACATGGACCAAAAATGTCTTAATTGTGGAGACTCTTCTCACAAAAAGGACACATGTCCTGTGAAAGAGAGTAAAAATTTTCGCTGTGCGAATTGTAACGGCAACCATATGTCAAATTTTTATCAATGCCCAGTCCGTTTAGCAATTGTTAAGGCAAGGCAAGGTAAACAAAATTCAATTTCTCAATTAAAACCAACTTCAAAACAAAATTCTCCAAGCGTACCAGTGACGCATAGTTTACCTACTCCTTTGCATACCCGTTTAACTTATGCACAGGTTACAGGTAGTTCGAACATTATACCGCCTAGTGTTGGTAGTTCGAAAATGACCGTTAATATGGGTAAGCAAAACAGGCTAGAAAATAATTGTACACCTATCACTCCAGCTAATATTGCTGCCGAAAATATTTTTTCTAATGTCAACTGCCTGTTTTGTTTCTAATTTAAAATTTAGCAATGATTTTAAATAAAACAATTAAAATATTAAATTGGAATGCTCGCTCATTGAAGGCCAATGAGAATGAGCTTTTTAACTTTTTAACAGTAAATAATGTGCATATTGCAATTATTACTGAAACATTTTTGAAACCTAACATAAAATTAAAATATGATCCCAATTACGTGGTTCATAGATATGATAGGATTCAGGGTTCCGGCGGTGGAGTTGCAATTGTTATTCATCGCCGAATCAAACATCGTGCTCTTCCCCATCTTGAGACGAAAGTTATTGAAACTTTGGGAATTGAAGTTCAAACTGAACTTGGGATTTTATTTATTGCCGCAGCATATTTACCATTTCAATGCACACGCGAGCTCAAAAATTATTTTAAAGGTGATTTACAAAAACTCACCAGAAATCGTTCGAAATTTTTCATAATCGGCGATTTTAACGCTAAACATCGTTCATGGAATAATTCTCAAAGTAATTCCAATGGCAAAATTTTATTCAACGATTGTTCTTCAGGATACTATTCTATTTTGTCTCCGAATAGTCCTACATGCTTTTCTTCTGTAAGAAACCCTTCAACAATTGATTTGGTGCTTACAGATCAAAGTCATGTATGTAGTGATTTGATCACACATGCTGACTTTGATTCTGATCATCTTCCAATAACTTTTTCTTTATCACGTGAATCAGTTTTAAACCCTATGAGCTCTGTTTTTAATTATAACAAGGCTAATTGGGAAAGATACAAAACTCATATTGAGAGAAATTTCAATAATGAGCTTGATTTGCAAAACGAAGTGAATATTGATTCCGCTTTGGACGCATTAAAATGTGCAATTGTTGATGCCAGAAATTATTCTGTTCCAAAGGCTCAAGTGAAATTTGATTCACCAATAATTGACGAAAATCTTCAACTTCTAATTCGTTTGAAAAATGTCCGCAGACGTCAATATCAACGTTCTCGTGACCCTGTTTTTAAAACTATTTATAAAGATTTACAGAAAGAGATTAAACATAGATTTACTCTTCTGAGAAATCAAAATTTTGAGACTAAAGTTGAAAAATTGAAACCATATTCAAAACCATTTTGGAAGCTGTCGAAGATTCTTAAGAAACCTTCAAAGCCTATTCCAGTTTTAAAAGATGGTGAACGTTTTCTTGTATCCAATGAACAAAAGGCTCAAAGACTTGCTCAGCAGTTTGAGAGTGTTCATAACTCAAATTTGAATTTTGTGAGTCCAATTGAAAATGAAGTCACACGTCAATTTGATTTAATTTCTTCCCAGAATTTTTTACCTGCAGAAATAATTGAAACTAACTTGAATGAGATTAAATCAATTATTAAAAATTTCAAAAATATGAAAGCACCTGGTGACGATGGAATCTTTAATATACTAATCAAACATCTCCCTGAGAGCACAATGGAATTTTTAGTAAAAATTTTCAATTGCTGCTTCAAAATTGCATATTTTCCCAAATGATGGAAAAATGCAAAAATTACTCCCATTTTAAAACCGGATAAGAACCCAGCTGAAGTTTCAAGTTATCGACCAATCAGTTTGCTTTCTTCAATAAGTAAACTGTTTGAGAGAATTATTCTTAACAGAATCATGTCACACATCAACGAAAATTCAATTTTTGCAAATGAACAGTTTGGATTTCGCCATGGGCATTCCACAACTCATCAATTGCTCAGAGTTACTAATATGATACGAGCTAACAAATCTGAAGGTTATTCCACTGGAGCTGCTCTTTTAGACATAGAAAAAGCATTCGACAGTGTTTGGCATAAAGGTTTGATTGCGAAATTGCAAACTTTTAATTTCCCAATTTTCCTAATCAAAATTTTAAAAAATTATCTTACTGATCGAACTCTGCAGGTTGTCTATCAGAATTCAAAATCTGATAGATTTCCTGTCAGAGTAGGTGTGCCTCAAGGTTCAGTCTTGGGTCCAGTCCTGTACAACATATTCACTTCAGATCTTCCTGATTTGCCTCCAGGATGCACAAAGTCATTGTTCTGCGATGACACAAGCATTTCCGTAAAAGGAAAAAGTCTTCGTGTCATATGCAGTCGATTGCAGAAAAGTTTAGATATTTTTTCTTCCTACTTGCAAAAGTGGAAAATCTCTCCCAATGCTTCTAAATCTCGAATGATAATTTTTCCGCATAAGCCTAGGGCTTCTTTCCTCAAGCCAAACAACAATCACGTTGTCAAGATGAATGGGGTTATTTTAAGTTGGTCCGACAAGGTTAAGTACTTGGGACTAATTTATGATAAAAAACTTATTTTCAAAGAGCACATTGAGAGTATACAAGCCAAGTGCATCAAATATACGAGATGTTTATATCCTCTCATTAACAGGAATTCTAAACTTTGTTTAAAGAACAAACTTTTGATTTACAAACAAATTTTTAGACCAGCAATGCTTTATGCTGTACCGATCTGGTCAAGTTGCTGTTCAACAAGGAAGAAAACGCTTCAAAGGATTCAGAATAAAATTCTGAAAATGATTTTGAAGCGTCCTCCTTGGTTTGGTACACTCGAATTACATAGACTTACTGGTGTTGAACCATTAGAAGCTATGTCAAATAAAATTATTAACAATTTTCGACAAAAATCGTTGCAATCCTCAATTGCTACGATAAGCTCTCTTTATAGCCAATAAGTTAGCAATTAAGTTAGTTGTAAGTTTACTTCCCCTTTTCTGACAAGTAGGTTTAAATCCCTACGAATGATAAGTCCTAATTGCGAAAGCAAACAAATCCTAACAATTAAAATTACAAATTTCTAACAGTGTTGAGAAGTCACCATTTGTGATTGGACACACATACTCATTATTTACTAATATTTATCATAAATACTTAAGCTACTAACAAATCCCCCCTTTAAAAAAAAAAAAATAAAAAAAAAAAAAAAAATAGACTATGCTTAACCAACGCGTCCTTGCGTTCTTTAGCGGAAGGTATTGCGTACCATCTTCGGTGGACTGCAGATAGAGAACGGAGCGTGAATAATGGACGCGGGCATGGCATGTCGCAAGAATGTCTGACGACAGCTCAGTAAAGATGGTTCTTGAAACCAATCCGTCAGGGATGAGAAGTAGAGGTGCAGAGATGGCAGATAGATCGATCAGGTGAAAGACGACATTCGACAGACTTCAGAGCTGGCGAATTGCAGCAATGGTTGAGTGGATTGTAGACGGTCTTACGTAAAAAGCAAAGACCACATCACGGTTTGGGACTGGTAAGGTAAGTTTGGTGAATCACAAAAATTCAACGAGACTTCTATGATATTCAGATATATGTCAAAGTTTACGATTGTAGTTCAAGTTAAACATTAGGGTGGGGAATCGTTATATGGAAGCAACGTAACTTGATAGCAGAAAGCCAGAACCAAGTTTTTTTTGTTCTATTTGGAGCCCCAAACAATCCTGAATTTATTGGAAGTCGATTGGTTTTGTCTCCGCTTGGCGCATTGCATTTTAAATTTATATGGAGATTTGTATGAAAAAAAAAACAACTTTTTTGCATTTTCCATTCTGAAAAGCTCAAAATGGCTCAAACCATAGGTTTCATGACTTCAAATGGTAGGTTTTTCGATGCTAAACAACTTGGCCGAAGACACTAAAGAGATAGGGGGGGCCAAAAAAATACTAGAGCTGTTCAAAGTTGAATATGTCGAAATTTATGTTGCAAATCATTTTTTCTGTCAACACTGCCAGTGTACCGGCGTCAGTCTGATTTCCATCAGAAGTAACCTCTGAAATACGTTGTAAATTCTATTTACGCCTAGAATATCGACCTAAATTTGTTTGCTTGATACAGCTGAGTGTATAAACTCGTTACGACAAATTACTTCTGATGGGAATCCTACTGACGCCGGTACATTGGTAATGTTGGCAGAAAACAAAATTTTCTGCATTTGAATCGACATACTCAACTTTGAACAGCTATAGCTCTTTTTAGGGACATTCTAGCTCTTAAGTGTTTTCTGCATAGTTGTTAGGCATCTAAAATACTATACTTTAACATAGTGTAGTGCGTTATTAGAGCATTATGAAGCTCTCTAGAAAGGTAAATGCAAAAAAGTAGGTTTTCCCATATGAATTCTCATACAAATTTGAAATGCAATGCGCCAAGTGGAGACAAAACCACTCGACTTCAAGTAAGTTTAGGGTTGTTTGGGACCTCAAAAGGAACCAAAAAAACTTGGTTCTGGAAAATCGATCACTTTCCCCTACCCTAGTAAACATATTCCTTGTTAAATATTTTTTGAATGCACAAAAGGTATGTAGTATTGGCATATTCCTAAATAAAATGAAAAACTTAGTCTCACACTTTTTTTTAAATATGGCTGAATATGATTTTTGACTCCTTTTCATATCGTATTTCTGACTACCTTAGTAAAATATTTGTTCCTTTAAGTTTGAAGAGAAATCCCGCGAAAAAAAAGTGGTAGAAAACACATGATGTTTTCAAAAAAATATTTGGGCGTCCTACAACGATTAGCGAACCGCTTGCTTGGCTTCCTTTCTAGCCCCTGTCCTCTTATTACACTCGTCAGTGTCAATAAATCTAGGAAAACAATGAGTTATGAGCCAAATTCAGCTGAACCTTACACCTACATACTACTTTCTGGTGGGGTAGGAAAAGTTTAATCCCTAGTGACGACAATGGATACAATTCGTCCGTACGGTGCCGTCTAGAAGCTCACATCGGCACGATATCAAGGAATGTCGAATCCAAATCAAGCCCAGTCAAGAACAGTCGATATAGAGAGCAAGCCAGTTGCTGCCATCACGTCATGAATACTAATATGCTAATCCGGTCGGCAGAATAGGGTCATTTGTTTGCCGAATGGGGCGAAATATGATTATTTGTTTTTGATTCAGTTAATTTTTCATCTGGATGGCTTGTTTACGTTTCTGTCGATTCTAGAGCCTACATCAGTTATAACACTTCTACTTTTTAAGTTTTTTGACAGTTCACGTCAAATAGTTCTAAGTTGGAAAATACAGCTAGTTTCTCCAACATATTCAAATTTTGCACAAAAGGTATGTATCGAATTACGGAAATAGCGAACCATTGTTGCTACCGAAGTTTTCCTTGGAGCTTTATCCACCAATCTGCGAAACTCGCAAATCATCATAATGGACAGCCACCAGCGCCAAACTTGTACAACGCTGAAGGTGATGTACATATATATTCCTCGAATAAAACCGCAGGGGTCACCATTATAGCGACCAGCAAAGTGTACAAATTGGGCAGTGTTACTGCTGATGGCATTCTTCAACAAAAGTTTTCCGCTGAAAAACATCACAGGGAAACCGAATCCCAATTGATTTGATATCCCTAATAAGGAATATTTATGATTCGATTTAATGCCGATAAAGCGGATCGAATTCCAATGCAATCACTCCGGCTGAAATAAACTTTAGAATGGCAAACCACCAATGGAGCGAATGGAGATTGACCCACGCACGTGCTCCGGCCCTCATGTTTGATGCCTGCAATCCATTTCCCACAATTGCCTGCCTGCATACTCTGTTGGCCTCGTAAATATGGCCAGGTGGAAACGCAGGGTAACAAAATTCCACAAAAGTATTATACGATACGTTCCTGCTTGAAGTGAGGTTATATCAAATACGTACATAAGACCGTTGATGCATCCACCTATTGAAGCTTTCTCTATGATTTTAGATTATTATCGTGGAATTGAAACATTTTTCGCCGACAAAGATACAGTTTATACCTATCAAATCATAAATCAATAAACAAAACCCAGCCACAATAACAATATCCGACGGATATTGTTTAAAGTTTTTAACAGCATTACCAAAATGTTTACCCCGAGCAAAAGTAAAATAAACTGTAGCCGCAATCTATTTCCTACGTTGATACATACGTAAAGTTGTGGAAAAGTTTAATGTGATGAGAGCCACTTGCTCTCGTGGTGGCATCCGAGTAAAAATCTTCAAAGTTTTTTTCTGCTTACAGGTATCTCGCTCAGAATTCTACATATATCATTGCCATGCGCTTTTCTAGTTTTTTTTATTGCCATCTTTTAGCAACTGCAATCATAAAAAGCGTATTCAAGTGGTTTACGTTTTTTCCGTCCCGTACCGTGAGCATAAATTCTCTCAAGAAATATTTCTAATGTAGGTTTATGTTTACGATTTGTTGGATACTTTAAGCTACAAACTTGGTGAAATACAACGTTGAAATAACAAATATAAAGGTTGAAATTTTGAGTTATCTCTTCACGCTTTACCTTCAATTTAAAGAACTCAACCGTTTATTTAATTCACAAACACCAAAGAGTGAAAAGGCGCAGAGGAAGTTGTGAAACTAATTTAAAATAAATAATAAAATAACAATATTTTCTATCCTGTTTGAATGTTTTTTTTTCTGCCGTGCAAGTCAAAAGGAAATAAAGCACACGCGTTCGCGCAATCACAGTCAAATTCCGATCTCTTCGCCATGAATTCCAGGGCCAAATGCATCCGAATACGAATCCAAGCGAGTAATATTACGAATTGACTTAGAGATAAGTTTTTTCTATTCATATTTAAACAAGCAACATGGGGAGTGAAAACAACCTATTTGGTTAACATAAAATCTCAGCCCTCACACAGACCATACCCCAAATAAATTCCTAAACTTTACGCATACTACCGACGATGAGGTAAAAACACTTTCTCACAGCATCAACCTAGTTTAATTAGAAACTTGTCAGTGTTGTCAGTTCTCCCGAAAGAAGGAATAAACACAAGCGCCGCGAAGCAAATAGATTCAAGGGTGAAAGAAATCTAATTTTCTGCTCTGTTTGCCTAGATGGCGGTGAACTAAACGACAAGGTCAAAAGCTAGATTATTCTAAACAAGCCTTCCTCTTGCCCGGGGCTATGGTTTCGGTCGCCAAAAAAGTTTCGTTTCCGTATTTCCATCTAGGGTGTACAGAGTTTACAATACTCGATTGCCCCTGGCCGAGTTGGGCATGACAAAAAAAGTTTTCGTCTTTCTAGCAATTGGAATGAAGTAGAGCTAAACGTACTGAAAAACAAAGGAAAAAAATCACAACCATTCGAGAGTGGCAAATTGGCCGTTTGCTGGTGAATACCAAGGGGCAATTTGAGTTGAATCGAGTTAAACCAATTTGCTGGTAATTTCTGAGCGGAATCCGGGCTCCGTATCGCATCGATTGGCGATTTGGAGCCAACTTTACGCGTTGCTGAATATTGCGAACAATGGAAAGAGGGGTTGGGTAGATTATTCCGTTTAGATTCGTCCTGTTGGCGTACAATAGAAATGGCAATTATTGCTTCGGACAATGTGTTCCGGCTTTCTATTCGTCTATTCGAGTTTGATAAATTAAATTCCAAAAACGGCTCTCGATTAGTTCTAGAAACAATGGAATGTGTTATGCACTGATCTGTGTTATAATATACCACTTCACAGAAATTTAGCAATGAAACCAGAGCTCAATCAGGTTTTGTGATCTGATCACATTCAACTTACTTTACTACTTGACATTTACAGTCAAGCTAACGACAAACGAAACCTCACGCCTCCATATTGAAGAAGCAAGTCGACAACTCTTTACATATAAGTATGGCTTTATTTTTGTACTGTTAATTACTTACAACGAAAAAAAAACACATTTCCGTTTTCCACTGTAGCCTCTTTCCAGCGGCACAGTAATTAAATCTCTCAGCACAGCACTAGCTGGCAAAAAGGCTCCTGGCAGCCAACAAAAGTTTAAACGCCAACAACTTACATTTATTTCAATTGGCATTCTTCTCTAATTTAATGAAAGTAAATGAAGCCATACAAAATAAGTTCATTTTTCATCCGGTAATTTTCTCCAGTACTTGCGGTTTCATTGTGCTGGCAATCCGAACGAAAAAGCACAAATGCTTCAAGGAATCTCACCTCCACTGTCTTTGCATGAACCCCGCGGTTACCCGGGGTTTCCCCGGTGCTAACAAAGTTTCACCCAATCTTACGTGGTTGGAAAATTACTTGTTAATTGAAGAGCTAAACGTACGCGTACCGTACATATCACCGAGAAAGATCTCCGAAGGGGAAAAACCACTTCTCGCAAATGACGACACAGAATGGGTTTTAATTACAACTGCGCTCAACCGTTGCAGTTACATATTCTGCAAATTAAAACATTCGTCGATCAAAGCGAGCGAAAGTTGGCACAATGCAGACAATCGATTAAGTGATTTATTCCTTAAAATGACGCAATGCGGATCGCATTAATGCAAATCCCCGGTCAGTTCGAGTGCCCGTAAACCAGATGCCGATATTCACACACACCAAAATTTTGTCAATTCATGTGCAATAAATGCACAACAAACTTTTGCGTATTCGATTCATGTCCTTACGCTAAATCTAGTTGAATAGAAACGAAACAATAAAACACCACTTCTCGAGTGCATAGCTTTCTTGAGAGTTCTCCGATGTTCGCAAAAAATGATTCCCTGAATTTTAATACTACCTCTTGAGTGAATGTTTCGGAGAACACTTGAGTGTGAACCGATGGTTCTTGAAATTTAGCGTTTTGAGCACGTGTATGTTGAAAACAAAATAAAATGAAGGCGGTTGAACATCCACAGTTAATAATGAAAAAAAAAGGAAATCGTCAACATAGTATTAGTAACTCTGAGCAATTAATGAGTAGTGGAAAGCCTATGACGAAATCCAAACTGTTCATCTGCAAAAATTAAATTTTCATCGATGTGTGACATCGTCCTGTTAAGAATAATTCTCTCAAATAGTTTACTTATCGAAGAAGGCAAACTGATTGGTCGGTACCTTGAAACCTCAGCTGGATTCTTATCCGGCTTTAAAATTGGAGTAATTTTAACATTTTTTCCTAATTTGGGAACTTGAGTGTGATGCGATGGTTCTTGACATTTAGCGTTTTGAGCACGTGCATGTTGAAATCAAAATAAAATGGAGGCGGTTGAACATCCACATTAATAATAAAAAAAAGCAAATTTTCAACAATGATATTGAAGATGATGGTGATTATGATTAAAATTATTTTAGAATATGACGAGGAAAACTGACAGAAAAAGATTAGTATTATCATGAAAAATAACTATATAACCAAAATGATGATGAAAATCTTTAAAAAATGTTAATTCAAATCCATAGAATAGATATAAATATGATAATAATAATGGTAATGATTAGGGACAGTGGTAAATCGCGATTTCGCGGAAGCCGCGAATCCCGCGAAATGCAGCATTGGCCGCGAAATTTACAAAAACCCGCGAAAGTGATGCAAAACCGCAGCGACACGGACAAACCTGAAGATTAATGCGCACCTCGATGGCAACGGGAGGCCTTTTCCTACGTAACCAATTAAATAAAATATTTGGTAGCCTGGATTGAATTGACGGTTTGGTTGCTAGATCCTCTAAAAGCAAAGATTTTGGCAATTGGTGACCTGTATGCTAGAATTCCAGAGTGTGCAGCCAAAAAAACGGAGTTGCAGAATGATCTAAATACATGCAAGCATTTTTAACCCGTGAAGACGCGAGGCGAAACTTGTATTTTGAAAATGCTCGTTCTCAGCACTGGAACGGCCGAGTTGGGAAAACTTGGGAAGTTTACTCAACGGGATTAGTTGCTCTAAGTTTTGGTAAAGGTGCCACCCCTCTGGACCCCTCCCCGTTTTTGTGAGACGCAAATATGTCTGTGTTTTTTTTCTAATTTTTCAAACAGATTGAGCAAACACTGGGAATGTCACAAAAAATCACAAAACTACGTATTTTTAAAAAAATTCAAACAACAAAACCATTCGTCAAATTTTAAGCTCTTCATTTTTGTGGAAAGGTCTCCTGAATCCATACGCGATGCAATATTTATTTTAGCGTGCAAACATTTTGAGAAAAACCAGTTTAAAATTACCAATTACGTATTTTCATGGAAACCTGATTTTCTCAGTCTTCCACGGTAGGTTTCAACTTAGCTCTTCAATTTTCAAGCTTTATAGTTTTAGAGTAACGTCTTCTGAATCCAAAGATGGTGAAAGACTTTTACTAGCATGCACAGATTTGGAGAAAATCAAGTTCGTACTTTAGTGAATTCAAACTCGTTTTTCTCTAAATCTGTGCATGCTAGAAAAAATCTTTCACCATCTTTGAATTCAGAAGACGTCACTCTGAAAATATAAAGCTTGAAAATTGAAGAGCTGAGTTGAAACCTACGGAGACTAAGAAAATCAGGTTTCCATGAAAATACTCGGAACGCGGACGTTTTTCAGAACTTTATAACTTGGATCCTGAACAGTATAACTTGAACAGTAGGTGCCTACCGACACCAAAATTTGACTGAAAACAATTTAACACAGTATGGTCAGTAATGAAAATAAAAATGAATCGTACGGTTAAATTACCGTTTATTAAATTAAATATAACAGTTTATTCTTGTTTTTATCAAAAGCAAAATCACTTTTTTTAGTATTTCCTGAAGAAAAAAGATGCCGCGAATTTACCGCGAATATTAAATAATTCCTATTTTGTCACCCGCGAATTTTCAACTTTTTTGCCGCGAATTACCACTGTCTCTAGTAATGATTATATTGAATCAAAAATACTAAAAAATGTAAATTGATTAATTTTCAAATTCTTTATTTAAAAATGAAATGGAAAATGATTGGAACTGCCTCACAAAAATAATTAAATCATCTTAGCAAAGAGTCATACAAATGTAAAATTTATTGTATTTATGAAAACCATAAAATAAATTATGAATATTGTAAATATTATGCCGATAGAAATGGTAAATAATAGTTATGAAATGAAAACATCATGGCGATAAAAAATACCAATGGCAATGGCAGAGAAAAATGAAGTTATATGATAATTTTTTAAAAACGATTGCACAATGATAACGCTGGTCGACAAAAGCGAAACAATGTTACCCTAGAGCTCAATATAGTAGCCTTAGAAAGATAGTTTTTTAACCCCTCTTGTGAGTGCCCCTAGTGTATGCAGAAGTGCGTCAAAATGCCAAATGGGTTCATCGCTTTTACATTGGCTTACGAGAATACTCATTGAAATTTCTAAAAAAGTAATCTTTGCTAGGAATATTAAAGTTCCCAGGAATGCTTCATGAACTTTTAAGTTAAAAAGTAGGCAATGTATGTTATTTTTCGAGGATGCGAAAAATGATCACGGGCTGAGGGTGTGACTTGAAAAAATCTCTCGTTCAGACGGAACTCGAACCCGCAATCTCCGATGTCTCCGGCATGGTGTTTTGGCTAAACAAACTACTAGGAGAGGTAGTTTCCCCTAAGACCAATATCGATCACTCTTCACTATTGCGCCATGCCTCGTACACGCCTCGATCAACCACACACAGTGCTTTGTGGAAGTTATTATTGTAACTGAGCGTTTGCCGTTCTCACACTTGTATAGCGACTTACTATGTATGGTGGAGAGATGGCTAGATGCTTTTCAGTGAGTTTCGCAATCAACTGAATCAGGTCTTCCAGTGAAAAATATTCGATGTCCCTTCCAACCGCCGCACTGACAATGATATTACAGTGTTGATTGCAATACCGGGATTTTTTCGTAGTGTTTTGAAGTAGAATACTTCTCTCAGGAAGTTCGGCTTCATAGGGATGTGAAATGAAAATCTAAAACCGTAAAAAGTGAAAAATAAGTCCAATTTCGAATGCTAATAAATCGGTTAGTATTCGTTGAATTTCCTTCGTTCTTGCAGCAATAGATTGGAAAAGCTTCTAAGATTCTTCCCAAAAGAAGATAATTGTAATTTAACTATACACACTATTGTACTATTGAAAATAGTCAAGCCTTGTCAAAACGAAAAATTCGACCTCTGATTGGTCGTTATATGATTGCTTCTCAAGCACGGCCAACAGAATCATATACCTTGCAATTGAAAACATGCTATTTGGCCTATATAAGAGCCTGTTTCAGCCGAAGCCGCTCATAATAGTTCTAGACAGTGACAACAGCAGTCGTTCTTCCTTAGCAGCAGCACTAGTCCTGTGGTTGGTCACCACGTCTTAGGAGCAGCACGGCTGTTCTCAGCGTGTGTCGCCAGACTGCCATTATTCCCCCCGTGTTGGGGCAGCATGAAGATTGCCATTAGGAAATCAAATTTCGAACAACAAAATGCCTTTTTCAAGGCAAATAAACAAGTCATTGAAAGTTAATAATTTTTGACAACGCAAGCAAGCATTCTGTGTTGGATCCTAGCAATTTAAATCTGTAGCGCCCGTCTAAATTACTGAATGTGAAATAGCTTCCACAGTGCATGTTGTCCGTATATCTTTTTCATTCATTCTTTTCCAAGGCAAATAAACAAGTAATTGGTGGTTAATAATTTTCTGGCATCAATACAAGCAGACATTCTGTGCGGGATGCAATAAAATTCTGTTGCAGTTGTCTAATATTTACTTAATTGAGTTAACCCCCCACTGTTGGGGCATCGCAAAGGCTGTGATCAGCAAAACCGATTTTGAATAACAAACTGCCCTGTTGAACGCATTCACAAAAGCAGTTAGTTCGACTATGCAGAGCTAATATGAAGTCGATTCAATCAATCAGCATGAACAGAATTTCGTCGTCTCCCAGCTGCCAAGTTGCAACATGATGCAACACGCAACAGCGTGCAAACGAAATCGCTTGATGTTACAAGCGCAATACGGTTAGGGGTTAAAACGTTGCGTGTGTGAGAGCACGATCGGTGTTTATTCGCTGGATACAAAAATCAAATTCGAATTGTGGAATAATTCGTCTAAAGAACATTAGAAAATGGTACAACTGAAAAGAAAGGCGTGGCCTATTTCGTAGCACCCTTCGGCTATAAAAGAGTGTTTCTGGGAAAACTAGCTACATTTAGGGACGTTGCGATACCATTAAACATCGATACTTAGGATCGATACCTGTATCGAGAGCAAGTACTGATATCCCGATAGTATCGAGGCTAACGTATCGATACCTAAATATATCGTTGTGCGATACCAGTTCATTCTAAGTATAAGTCATAATTCTTTTTTATTATTTATACCTCAAGATAAAACGTTTAATTCAATTAAACCATTTATATAGACCATTTAACGAGACGTTTCTGAACTCAATCTATGAATGAAATTTTGACAGAAATCTCGGAACCACTGACATAACGCACGTAAAAGCAACATCATCAACAGCAGAATACGTGACACCTGTCAGTTCGTAAAATGGTCTATAAATTTACTGAATCTAGAAACACCTGCTTCTGCAGAAACTTAGTCTAAAGTCGATTAGGCTTTTCCTTAATAATTGATCCTGTTCTCGAAAAGAGCCGCTTGCATGGCTCTGTAGATTTTACCTTCGGATCTGCATGACCGTAGAAAAGGATTGTTCCCGTAGGTTAATCTATAGAAATTTCTGTTAAATTGGCATTGCCGATCAGATGGCATGCATGCATACGATGCATCAAAATGGCACAGGAAACAGCAAGTTTTCTGCTTCGTTCGTTCTTCTTTTGAGTCTTTTCGATACTGAGAGGTGTGTATCGATATTGATGAAGTATCGCTGGTAAAACATCGATACCAAATATCCGAGTATCGGAAGTAGAAGTATCGATTCTGTATTAGTATCGGTGGTATCGCAACGTCCCTAGCTACATTCATCAGTCGGATGGTGAGCTGGATGGACCGTCCACAACGTTGACAGCAGTAGCAGCAGATATCAGCACTCAGCAGTAACAGAAGATATCAACGGGTTGGGCCTGTGGCTGCCTTCGAATTAAACAGATCACTTGCCCTGTGGTTGGTCACCACGTCTCAGGCCTCTGCCAGGCTGAACGCCAACGCGAGCGATCGGGCGAGATTTTTGCCGTACATCAGCCGGCACTTCCTCTAATGGAAAAGTTGGATCATTTTGTTCAGAAGAATATTACTGTTGGTACAGAGATGCGATTGCAATATATCCGATATGGAATTGATTAGTTGTTCTTTTGAGGACAAATAGAATACTTAATTTGAAGAGTTAATAGCTTTGGGTACCAGTAGCAGTATGGTAACAGCCTCAGCGGTAGGTGCAGCCGATACTTCCCTGAGGCCGATGTTATAAAGAAGTAAATGGAAGCGGCACGGCGAAACAGTTCGGGTGTGCTTAGACGCACGACATTTTTCGTTGTTGATATTATTCCCCGAATGAAACGACACGCTTTCGTACGATAGCGGCGGTATTAGCGGTAGATGCATTTGCCAACACTTACTCCAGTAAAGACGTGTCTAATTTTCAATGTGAAAAAAACCTTTTTATTGCGTTGGCCGTGCGCATTAGGCCTCTGCGAGGCTAAACGCGAAAAGTGGCGCGAACCGATTCGCCCGGCCGTACCTTAATGTACAGCCGTAAGTAGGGCTGTACATTAACCTAAGGCCGGGTGAATAGAATAGAATCTCTAACTACGATGCCGTTCCTGAATGCGAAACCACTATTTTCCTGCTATCGGAGCATCCTTACCGGTTGAGAGTTTCGGCCTTCCTCCGGTGGAGCTCTGCTTTATTTTGGCAACTACACAAGCATTCTGGAAATTGGCAATCAAAACTTTTGCTGGCTGTCTGATTCACGATTTTTATGCCTTGGCTTCTATGTATAATTTTTTGATGAAGTTTGATGCGAAAACAAATTTCCCCGAGTTTGAGAAAAGAATTTTTGAGAAACTTAAAATTTTTTAGGTTTTTTCGACGCCATTTTGTTTTAAGACCAAATATCAAAATTCTAAGAGTTTTTCCACATATTAGCAAAACAGATCTTAAATCGGACAAAAACTGAGCTCAAAACGGTGATTCTACGAAACCGGTTTTGGCATAGTTTTAGTATGTTTCACAAAGCAAAATAATATCGATTATTTTTGAGAATTAATGGTAATTCGCTAATATCATAAGTAGTAGTCAAATTATATCTTATTTTGAGTAAAACAGTCTCAGAAATCGAATGGCAGGTATCTGACCCACGTAAAATGTCAGCAAAATGTCGATTTTGCTCCAATTCCCCTATAATACGAAAATAGGTTTATCTGCTGACATTTTACGTTGATCTGACACCTACCATTCGATTTCTGAAACTTTTTTACTCTAAATAAGATATAATTTGACTACCACTCCAAGATATTAGCGAGTTATTATTAATGCTCAAAAATAATCGATATTATTTTGCTTTGTGAAATATACTAAAACTAAGCCAAACCCGGTTTCGTAGAATCACCGTTTTGAGCTCAGTTTTTGTCCGATTTAAGATCTGTTTTTTTTTTTTTTTCAAAAGATGGGTAAAAAGATGCTTATATGTGGACAGACTCTTAAAATTTTGATATTTGGTCCTAAAACAAAATGGCGTCGAAAAAACCTCAAAAAATTCCAGTTTCTCAAAAATTCAAAATGGCGCCATTGTTGCCCCTTAATTTGAAATATGTTCAAACTCGGGGAAATTTAGTTTTGCATAAAAATACACAAAAAAATTATATATGGAAGCCAAGGCAGAAAAAAAAGTCAATTTTTGTTGCACTGTGTTTTCAGTGTGAAAACAGCCTTTAACTGTGTTATCAGAGTGCCTGACTACGATTTGGTAATATTGTTTGAATTCATTGTTAACAAAATTTTACAATATTCCTCTTTCTCCCATTCAATAAAACAGGTAATACGAAGCCTTCGTCATACGCAAGTTCACCATAACTCCCCTATCGGCGTAACACAAAGATGCAATCAGCGTCATATTCGATTTTTTTTCAACAACAAACTGTCCTTTTTAGGACAACCAAACAAATGAATTGAAGATTTAATATTTTCTCGTTCTGAGCTTTAACCAAAAGTTAATTATCTTAATTTGAATTCACATGTACATATACTCTGACTGTTGAAACTTGTTTTTGCGCGGCAAAGAGTTTGTGCTTTTCCTGTTCAGTGAGGTCGTATTTATATGTGCAAACTGAAATTGAGCAGTACTTCAACTTCATTTGTACAGAATTTTCAATACTGCCAATGAGCGGTCAACATTTATTTACTAGGAAAAATGACTGACACGCAAGCAGCTGGGTTAACTCTCTTGTAAAAGTATTATACTTCAACCTTGCGGTCGTGGCTTTGCACACAACCCTCTTGTGATTTTTTTATAGATCACTAGCTGACCCGGCAAACTTCGTCCCGCCCATTTTTGTGTTAAATTGAATAATTTCAAATAATCCAAATTAATTAATTCCTGGTGTTTATAGTCTGAAAATGCATGACAAATCGGCCATAGGATATGATCAAAGTCAAAAGACAAATCGTTTGAAATGATTGGTTTCATCGGAATGACAACATCCTCGCCTTTTGGATTCTGTACATCAGTTTTTTGCTGTTTTCCAGAAACCGAAAGTGGTCATCTTTAAATGGAACCCCCTTCCGGCAAAAAGGAGAGGACTATGTGAAGACAAATTGTTATTGTATTTTTGAGTATCGCTTACACTCTTGATATTTCGTCAAACAGAATTCAAAAAAGGTAATTGAACGTCGAGATAAACCTATTTTAGTATTGTAGGGGAGTTGGGGCAAAATCGACATGTTGTTGACGTTTTACGTACCGTCATCCGGGGTGAGATTGTGCCAAAAAATGATGCTTTTTTGTTCTCAAGCTTGTAACGCACACATTTAAGCAAAGAATTCGATCCAAAATACACCAATGCATTCTAGAATGTTTTGTTAACAACTACAACAAATATGGTTAAGTTACAATGAATTATAATTTTGCTAAAAATACATGAACTTTGGCTCAATCTCACCCCTTCTATGGGGTGAGATTGTGCCAAAAACAAAAAGTTGAATTTAATACCTGTTAAATGAACAGTAGTGTGACTACGAACAATCCACATGACTAACATGATAAAACAGTAAGTATAGGGACGACCATAAACAACGTGGACTATTAAGGGGCTTTAGGGGGTTGATCAGAAACTATGTTTCATATGAATTATAAAAAAATGTATGGCTGGATCAAATTGATACATAGAGTAATTAGTTATGAGAACGTGGCTTATAGACAGTCTCTATACTCATAGTGGCGTCTCCAGGTAGCCTAAAAAGGGAAAACGTTAGGGCATGAAGTTTGAGAAGACTTTTCGTTTCAATTATTATGTGTCATTGACAACTGTATATTCCATTGGAGATCTCAAAACCTCTGGAAACGTACCCACAACCCTCCTACTTCGCTTTAAAAGTCATCTGTTTATATAGAATTGGTGTACAAAGTTTTGTTACATTCCATAAGTAATATCAATCATTGAAAATTTCCATCTAACAATTGAGAACAGTAAGCTTCTCAAGCTTTTAGTCATTATTTCAAAGAATACCATAGTTAGACAACATACCTTATGCTGTGGGGAAAAAAAACATACCCTATGTAAACAATGCATGTGTTTTGGTGTACAGTAAAGTTTTTTTTTATACGATCCTACGTACCGTGCAAAAAAAATCGTGGAAAAAAAAATCGTGTAGAAAAACGTCGTAAAAAACCGCGTTTTTTGGAAAAACGTTGTAAAAAAAATCTTGTAAAACAAAAACCGTGTAAAAATGAAACGGTGTAAAAAACAGCCTATTATAGTTTGTTACCGTTACTGCTACTTACTGTAACAATTTTACGCGAAGACGAAAAATCGTGCAAAAAAAACTGTGTAAAAAAATCGCGTTATTTGGGAAAACGACGTAAAAAAATCGTGTTATTTGGAAAATCGTCGTACAAAAGGATCGTGTAAAATGAAACCGTGTAAAAAACCGTGTAAAAAAAACTTTATTGTATACTGATATAATTTTGTTTTGAATGTGAATTCCGCACACTGTGCCGTTCAATATAGCTTGGCACAATCTCACCCCAAAAGGGCTCGAAAAGTGTACAGTTTGGAGAAACATTATTTTCTGAGCCGGCACAGATTCAATGCATAATATTTCCTCAACACATTGGAGACGACATCCTAACGTACCAACTGAGCAGTAAGTTGATGTGATTTCTTGATCGGGTAGGTTTTCCTGGGACATTTTTGGATAACGTTATTTGCGCATGTTTTTCACCCTGTACTTTGAAACATTCTTGAAGCGAAACAGTTCACTGATATTATCTATATTCCATTTTAAGTTGTGAATAAATATGTCATGTTTCATAAAGTATTGAATTTGAGGTATTAGGTTTTGGAAATCACAAGTAATTTAACGTACAAACATTTCCCGTTTTGGCTCAATCTCACCCCCGTGGCTTAATCTCACCCCGGCAGACGATAGATCAGACACCTACCAATCAATTTCTGAGACTTTTTTACTAAATATAAGATATAATTTGACTACCATTTTTAGTTATAGGCGCATTACCATTAATGCTCAGGCATACTCGACATTATTTCGCTTTGTGAAATATACTATAACCATGCTTAAACCGGTTTCGTAGAATCACCGTTTTGAACTCAGTTTTTGTCCGATTGAAGATCTGTTTTTTTTTTAAAGATAGGTAAGAGGATGCTCATATGTGGACAAACTCTTAGAATTTCGATATTTGGTCTAAAAACAAAATGGTGTCGAAAAAACATCGAAAATTTCCGATTTCTAAAAAATTCAAAATGGCGCCGTTGTTGCCCCTTAAGTTGAAATACGTTCAAACTCGGGGGAATTTATTTTCGCATCAAACTTCATCAAGAAATCATACATACAAGCCAAGCAAAAAATTTTTTGCACTGTGTTATCCTTCATTTCCGCAACTTTCTCAGTTTCGGGATTTACAAGGTGTTAGCTCTGCCGACCTTTTTATAGAATGATTGAGTACTTGCAGTACATTCCGAAGTAATTTTCCATTCGGTAAGCTCCGGCTCAAAATAATATGAGAATCTCAGAGATTTAATACATTTGTGTATATAAAAAAATGACCTATCATGTCATATCATTAATTTAAAGGTGGAGTGGCAAAATAGTTAAATGAACAACTGAATGAAAATTTATACCACATACAAATGTACGTAGTTTGAAGTATTCAACCTTGAACATCCATTCTTTTTGCTGGGACAGTTTTATGTCGAATGGTCACGTGAAAAAGCATATCATTGTTTAAATCAAGAAAAAAAAACAAAAAAAATCGTTGACCCATCCCCTCCCTGCAATAAAGGGTTTCCATAGTGATGAAATATAAATTTCTCTATAATTCAAGAACTATTCAAGCAAAAGCAAACGAATGTGACATGTGCAGATTTTTAGCAGCAAAAAATACTTCTATGGTAGTTCGATACTCCTCCACCTTCTATGAAATGGGACTCCCTTAGAAACAAATTAATAGGGCAAATAGAGTCAAAATCGGATTTAAAGTACAGGAAATGTTTTTATCGATATTTGATACCCTTCCCTTGTTTAAAAAGGAACCTCAACCAACATAAATTATGTAATGGGACAAGGACCGATGTTTTACAAGCAACGATTCTTTGAAAAACATTCAATTGCGAGGATGTTATCATTCCAACTAATCATTTCAAATGATTTGCCCTTTGAGTGCATGCATTTTCAATTTCAAATTCCCATGTCTTCAATATTCAAAAATAATCATAAACATGATGCAAATTAAAATCAGTGGAACTTATTCTATGATTAAATTGCTTACAAAAATTTATATACAGGCAAAGGAGTTAGATTTGTTCAGCAAAAAAATCTTCAAAATAAAACTAGCTAAATATAGAATGCAGGGGCGACTCGTGGCTTTCAAATCTGCCTGTTCAACTACAAATTCTGAAAATCGCAATTTGAGGAAATAATCACAATCATGTCCGCTTAATCACGCAAGTCATTCTCTTTGTTACTATTTGAAAGTGAAACTAAAAACCATTAAAATATGAATATAAGTTTGCGTTTGAAATATATTTTTTGCCTGGCGTCCCCGTGTGCTATGCACAGGTTGCACTTATGGACGAGTCGCTTCTGATAGAATGCATGAGCTTTACGAACAAAACTGCAATACAAATCGTCATTTGGGACAACTGTTCTGAAGCCTATTCTGTTTGCTCATATCCTTGAACTTCAAAAATAAAGTTAATTCCTTCGTCTCATATTTAAAATAACCAACAAACTTTATGGCTAGCAAAAAAAAAATCAAACAACTCTTCGTTCTACTCCAGGTAATAAATTGTTAGTGTGAGCTAGTTCGCATTTGCAGGCGAACTTGTTCGACAGTTTCAGCCGAATCTCTATCAATCCTAAAACATTATTCAAACGACTAAGTCCGTAAATAGTTGTTAATATTTCCTGTAGTGATTTAAGATAGGAGACCAAAAACCTACTCAAGCAAAAAATATCGAAACAAGCGTGAACTTCTCTCGTTGCTTTTGCCTGCAACGCAAAAATGATGCTCTTAACTACATAAATATAAAACGCATCGCTCTTTGAAAGTTTCATTTCTTACGTTCCATATTTATTACACGTGCCAAAAAAGGTAAAAAAATACAAGCCTTCCGAATATCATATGCAAAGTGCGTAAGCGATAAAAAATATTCAAATGCGAATTTAAGACTGCGTTCGATCACGAAAGCTAGCAAGTAGGTACACATTCCCGTACTTTAGCACCGGGAACGCAATGTTTTTTTTTTACCTGCAACTATTTGGTCGTGAATAAAATAATCACGCTCGGTAGCACTGTAACATTAAATCATTCTACTATATTAGACCTAATTTCAATTGAATCACAAAACATCTCGTTTATTTTGCATTGTACATCGTCTCGCCCAGCTTTCATGGCAACTATTTACCGCTCTACTTGAACCCAGGAGAATTACACTTGAAGCAGAAAGAGCGCATAAGAGTGCCTACTTTTTCCGTCACCTGCGTATAGCTCTAGCCCGGTGAAGAGCATGGAAGTGAAAAGCTTTTGTTGAAGGCACCCCTCGAGAAGAAAATTGAATAAATTACCTGGAAAAAATCCAGTGGAAGAGTTTTATTTTCCTGCAAAATAAAAATCATGAACTACCTACTTATTACCCAACTTTCGCTTGCAGCTGGTGTTTTAGTGGCACCTACTATTAGCACCCCTTGAAAGTTTTGCTTTTTCAGATGACAGAGCGTTCTATTTTATTACTCTTTTTATTTGCAGGTGCAGAATAGTAATTTAAAGTCGCATCAAGTATTTTTGGTTCTGAGTTTTTGATTCGCAGCTAACGAATATTATTTTAATTTAGATTTATTCTATGATAACTGCAACCAAAAGCCATTGAACTTCCAAAGCATTGCCAAAGTTATGCCATCACATTAATGACTAGGTTATAGCTACCTCTATGAATACAGCAGATCTTTTCCATAGCATTTCCATGATAAATTCGCTCGGCTGTACTCTCCCTAGGATAAAGTTCGCTTCGGGTACTAATTAGAGAAACATACACTGCGTCCGCATCGGAATGGCTTACTTATCGCACCCAACAGCCAACCGCTTGCCACCCCCAGTAGAATAATCCTTTCGTCAACGTCGTCGAAAAGAGCTACGTTTGTTTCACTTGCTTCAGGCACGATACTGCCACGTTTGGATATCACAACACAGTTGAACCGAGTAAAATCTGTACCGTAGAACGATCCGCATCAAAAAACGCACAAAATTTCAGTATTCTGTATGTGGCATACACCTACCAGTCCGTCCGTTCCGGATCCTATGGGTGTCTGTTAGGTATGGAAAAATAAACAATGTTTTTGAAATTTGCCTAAAACCACATCATCAACAGCAGTATCATTTCTATGTGACACTCATCGGCTTCATTTTCTCCGAAATGACATTAAAACCAAACTGTGGAACGCTACATTTAGCAGTTCTATTTTCACAGTTTGTTTGTTTCCTCCTAAAAATAGCAAGCACCGAGTTATTTATCGTTATTTAACCGGAAAATCCTCTACCTCACACTAGCCTCAGTCGAACAGACGCTTATCACCCACGGAACTGAATTGAGTTGCCTAGCCTATTCACAAAAGGGCGGTGTGATTTTTCTATCCTCTAATCTCTTTTCATTTTCGTCACCTCGAGGTTAAGACACTAATCCATCTGGGGACATCACTTGACCCACTATTGTACTATTGCAGTTGCCACCGGATGCTATTGTGGGTGATGACGCTGGCGTGCATCCCCTTCACTAGTTTGTTCAACTCCTCGAGACCGATTCCGCCTCTCTTGCCGAGCATTAACAGTAGCCCAAGAGTGGCTGTAGAACACTAATCCACAATAACAAAAACACAACCAGCGGGAAAACTTCCAAACCTATCTACAATCTCGAGTGAAAAACACAACGCCTAATTAGCTGTGCAAACCGAGCGCGCCAACAGCCGGCTAACGACTGGTAGAACGAAAGTGGGATTTGTCTAGACTAGCAGAGCGAAAAACCTTTGCAGCTCTAGTACTACGCATTCTCATTGGACGTTGCATCCCCTGTGGGTTGTCCTGAAGCTTCAAAATAAACAAATCTATGAAGCGAGAATAAGAAGGTGTCCGATAGACCGTTGATAGCTATGAAATCAGAAATTTTTCAGGGTGCTCATTGTATAGAAAATGTCAATACAGAAAATTTTATGAAATGAATTTGCGATAGCACGAGTACTGAAAAGCTGCAGAACAATCAATAAGACTGTTTTCTTTTGCAGCTGTTTTGAAAACGTTACGAACATTTCAAGCATTTCTGCACATGGACTCTTTATACCATAATGCATCAAATGTTGAACACTTAAGCCATGATGTAACTTCTTGCACTAAAAAATCAACACAAAAAATGCACTTTCTCATCGACCTTGAAGGTTTAGCATGTAGGTTATTTTATTGTTGTTGCAATTAAGTGCTATTTATACAGATTTAAAGACATTTTGTACACGAAAACAAGGAGAATTTAGAAATTGGCTTTGATTCAAACTCCGAACACTGTTATAGAGATAGATAGGCAAACCGTCTAAATACTGACTGTCATTTTTTTCAACGCGTGCTGATTCCCCGGAAGTGGCCCTACAGTAAAGAACTATACATCACCGGGGTGAAGGACATTCCAAGGAACGAAATGTTGTATAGTAATCATGCTTTTTATTAAACTAGCTCTAATAATTCGTTTTCTATTGTGAAGTGTTCGAAGTTTGAGACTGTTTTAATTTTGAATCAAAACGGTATGCAAAACTAATTTATTGATTGTGGGTTGCAAAAGAGTCCGCCTGAGGTCAGACCGCCTCCTCGTGGGGCAACTTGGGTAACGCTAAATGGACTCAACAATCGCTTGCTTGATGCGAATCCCATCTAATCCCCCAATTTTATCCAATTCCGTAATACTAACGGGAGTGTCGCTGAGTCGGTGGCCTCCTATTAAGTAAGTACCGCATCAATATCCATTGCAATATCCTCAAGCTACGGTAAAGATGAACCAGCAATGATGACTGTCAGGCTTACTTTAGCATAGATTGGTTAAAATGTCACTCCAAATCGTTGTTCCTCAAACAATTGAGGTGAAAATGATAGTCATCAGTCTGCAATCTACGAAATATACCGTGCTTGGACTACACTACTACTAAAAGTAACTGATTATATTCAAAGCCAGGACCGCAAGGTTGACATAGAACTACAGAAGGGTGTTTGTAACATTATTTGTGGAATTTAAAATTTCTATTAGGTAATAAATTTGTCCTCAAAAGGACAATTTGTTGTTCAATTCAATAACGAATATATGTTCCTAATCGTTTGTCTGTGTCTTCTCCGACAGTGGGAATAAGATATTCTTATGATAACACAATGGAAAGCAGTGTTCACGCTGAAAATTTGACGGCCGACAGGCTTTGATTGCCAGCATCCCAAAAACGTTTGTCAGAATATGGCAGAGCTTTTCACGGGAGAAAGTGCTGGCCAGTACACCTACCGCTGAAGCTGCCACTATCGCACAAAGGTAACAGACAGTACCGCTGCATCTACCGCTGACACTGTTGCCAATACTGCTGCTGACATCCGCTGCTACTATCCGCTGCTACTTCATTAGGACTGTCCTAGTCGTCATCTACTATTAAAATGATTGGCTTGAGCAGACTAGCTCTTATATATCCCTATGAGTGCATTTCCGGTTCGCTAGGTACGTTATTCTGTCGACCGTGCTAGGTAAAGCGACCAATCAAAGGTCTAAATCTGTGTTACAACAAGGCAAGACATGTTTCAATAGTAGAATAGTTCGAATAATTAAATTTTCTGCATTTCGGCAGATGCAGGGATGATTTCCTAATCGATTACTTCAGGAGCAAAAATAAATCCATTAAAAGCTAACCAACTTATTAGCATTTGAAATTGGACATATTTTTCCCTTTTCCGTCTTTAGATTTCAATTTTACACGATTTCTTGAGAGACGTAATTGAACGACAGAAGGTATGGAATTTATAAGAAAAGTTGGTGTGAAGTACACTACAGTCGCTTTTACGCGGATTTTCCAGGAAAACAGTAGAACTTAGCAATTGGTCTAACCAACAAAATTGCAAAATCCGTGTAACGAGGTCCTAGGAAATTTCAACACGATTAATTTGAATAGCAATCATATATAGGATAAAATAAAAAAAAGTTATATTGTTGCGCAAATCTGAAAAAATGTACTTCATCGTCCGATTAGGAAAAAATGTGGTAAACGATGCGATCGAATGTTTTCTAATCTTGCGCATGAATAACGAATTAAATGAAAAAAAAAATACACATCTTTGAAGCAAAATTTCTCTTAGTAGCTAGTTAGTTTTGGACGAACTTCACACATTTCACACGCCACGACCCGAACTAGAAAAAGTTACAAAAGTTTAACAAGTTAATAACACAAAAATCATTGAAAAATTATTAATTATCAGAACGATTGAAAAGTACGGTGCAGTCGAATGGAACTGTGCTGCCAGTTTTTTAAAATGCTCAACACTGTACTATCAAAAAATGTAGAGCCGTGGATTCCGTGCTCACGTAAAAGCACAAACCTATCATTGAAAAAATTAATCATAATGGTTCACTTTAAAATAATCCGAATGCTGGCGTCGATTGGGAAATGGAATACCACCGCTCAAAGGGCTCTTTGTTGCAATATAACGCATATTTTGTTCGAAAACTCTTTTTCTTTTCTTTACAATTTATAGACAAAAATGTCAGAAAAGTACTGATATATGACTTTCGAAGAAAATAAACCAAGGAATACAAGAAATATTACTTTTGACCGGGAGTGTTGCCAGATAGACTATATTTGTATTTCAAAACTGAGCTAACATTTTTCGGCAAATGCTGCTATTTTCATTTTAAGTTTGATAATTTCATCGTACTCCTTGGTAAATTTTACGTAAAAAACAACGATCACCCCCATGCTATCAAAGAGTGAAGGGGTCTTAATTTATGAGAAAATCAGGTCTTTTAGTCCGGAACCAGGATGACCTTTAGAAAACAGAAATAAAAGTCCCAAGACATTTTTTAAATTCAATATGGCGACTTCCGGTTTCAGAATTTTATGAAAAACGAATCTATGCTCTGCAATATGTATATTTTCGATATCACGATGACGTCCAGAATCCAATATTCATCTCCGGCGCAAATTTTTAAATCGTGCATGGCGGGTTACCTTTTCAGGAAAGGTTACTAGAATACAGAAGAAGGCTTGGATGTAATATTGAAACGTTGTTTATTATTGATATTTTTTACACAAAAAAAGTAAAACGAGAAGACATAGCAAGCAATATTTTTTACTATCAGAGATGATCTTATGTCGAATTCGTTTTTACGGCAGGACTATCTCGTCCCGGACTACGCTTGCAGCTGAAAAAAAAAACACTCCGAGCAGTTGCAATGGCGTGCGTAATACCAGAGGTAGCTGTCACTTTTGTTTTGGTCATTATCGCTATTGTCTTTTATTGCATTTGTGCTACTGTACGAAAAATTTGCCAATTTACTGAAAAATGACAAAATAACAAAATAAAATAAATAAAATTCAACCTGATGTTTGACACGCGAAGAACGATAATCAAAGCAAACCGATTTTGACACATTTTTTTTTTGATTTTGATACATACGTGTGAATGTGTTGGTGTCTTCAAAACTGCACTCTGTTTCTTGCGCGTCCGGGACAGAAAAAAGGGTAGTCCGGGATAGTCCGGAAAATTTAAAAAAAAACAGTGATAGGACAAAGTGTAGTTAGCGGGGTAGCTACACCGCAAAAACGAAAACGACATAAAAGTCCATGAATTACAGTGAAACCTCCAGGAGTCGATATCGAAGGGACCATCTACTCAAGGAAATAGCGACTCATAGAATAAATTTTTGTAAACGTCAATTATTCATACAATAGATTGCATAGAGCTGTGTACACCATTTTTTG
This sequence comes from Wyeomyia smithii, assembly GCF_029784165.1. Taxonomy (NCBI): domain Eukaryota; kingdom Metazoa; phylum Arthropoda; class Insecta; order Diptera; family Culicidae; genus Wyeomyia; species Wyeomyia smithii. Next base: position 31,182,286 of record NC_073695.1, on the reverse strand, counting down.
TCATTTTAAACTCAATATATTATTCAATTTTAGTAGCAACAGGTGTCTAAAGTCAATACATGTTGCTTCGTGAATCGATCCTGACCGATTGTTTCCGATATAGCTGCGAATTTGTTTGATATTGATAGAGATTTTATTCTACGATATTGATTGATCATTTAAAATCACAATTCTGAAAAAATAATTCAAAAATGTCAATGTGTAAAATATAATATACTAAAAAATGACATGTTTTATTGAAATACTGTAATCGACAGTGTTATAGATATTTAAATTGCAGAAAAATATACCATGTAAAAGTAACTTTTCCTTTGATAGCAATAGTTAAAAATAAGTATAAGAAGTTAGGGTATTTTTATATGTCCGTTGATTTTTTATACTATAAATCTAATATTGATGAATAGTGATTCGCCTCTGCTATTAAATGATTTCTTGCTGGATCATAAATTTTGTTAGATAATGTTGAAGCAAGATTTTTTCCTAATTATAGAGCTTCCAGTATTATTACCATAGAGGTTGTTGTTTCGTCTAGTTTCGCTAACAAAAATAATGAAAATCCGATCTAACCTATCACATTTAAACATCAGTCAGCACATTATTCCTTCATTTCTCAGTTTCCTTCATCTTCTGCGGGCTTCTCAGCTTCCCGAACTTGGACTTGGAAGAACTTGGAATTTGAAAACAACATCGGCTCATAGAAACCAAATAACAGCATAGTTACCATACGGGACCATCGAGCGAAGGAGGCATCGAGTAAGGGGCCATCCACATACCACGTGGACAGCTTTGTGTGTGTGGAGGGGGGGGGGTTGGTTAATGTCCACGGTCCATACAATTTTTTTAGAATTTATATGGGCAGTTGTCCATGGACGGTTGTCCAGGGAGGGGGGGGGGTCAAAATCGTTAAAAATCTGTCCACGTGGTATGTGGATGGCCCCTCATAGAAATATCGACTACTGGGAGCGAGTTTGTATGGGAAATTAAAGGGACTGAAAATATCATCGAGTATAGGAAAACATCGACTCATGGAGGTTTGAGTGTATATATAAGCTACATAATCTCCCAGATGGTCTCTAGGTACGATGCTGGCCTAACAAGCCAGTCGTCGTTGGTTGGAGTCAGTTCGAGTGTCAGTAGGACCGTAGCACTAGCCCCGCAATTGTCTTGTACACTAAACTGGTGGCTGTGAAGTCTGTGTATAATAAACAGAAGGTTCCGAATCGGAATGGAGCACCAAGACTAAGCTTGATGGATCTGAGCTAATTAAGTTGCACAAAAAAACCACGTACATAGACGACTATTTTAAAGTAATTTATTACCTTCAATGTACACAGAAAATCAATCTTCCGCTTTGTATAGATCGATAACGGTGCCAGCTACCTCCTTACACCCGGTTAGGAAAGAAAAGAAGGAGGTGTTACAGTCGTTATTGCCGGAGACTGAGTTTACTCCTGCATCTCTCCAAGACTTTGGAGAAAGAAAGGTACATATCACCGTGGTAGATGACGGATTTTGTATACTTTTATCCTTCCTTTTACGCTTAATACTGCACTTTTTTAACCAGCCTCGTTAGTTGCTTCTGCCAAGGTATCGGCTACTATAATTCCCTAGAGCGATTTATTTTATATTCAACTGTGCATTGCTCTGATTCTTTTTTCTAGAATTCAGCGTGATGGAAGTGTTAAAAGTGAGGATGGGGGGGGGGAGTAGCTTGAGAAGAAACCTATGCTTGAGACATCAAACGACCTAAGATTCGAACTCATAGCCATTCGCTTGTCAAAGCAGACTATGTAATCTTGAAGTTACGAATCTTTCATTATTGTCAAAATCCATACAAATTAATAAACTATTAAGGATTTCCGAAAAATAAGCAGACTGGAAATATGATACAGATTTGGAAAAATATACCGCATCCCGCTCTCCCTACTGCTCATACTGTCTGCTTAATGAACTTGTGTTAACGGGTAAAAGCCGTTATCAAAAATAGGAATTCAGTTCTAAAAATACTAAGGATTTATTGCATAATTTTCTTCACGTGTATTTTCCATACGCATATGTTTGAATAAACTCAAAATAGTAATAGATCAACGTCTTGAAAAAAAAAAAAACAATATTAAATCAATTCTTCCGTTGCGATTCAGTTTGCAATACGCAAAGTAAATCAGTAGAAAACAATTCAAGCGTAGTTTTCGTGAGAATCGACATTCGAATTCGTCAAACTACATTCATACAACACTTTTGAATTTTCTTATTGAAATTGAAAACTTTTCCTTCGGATGCCTCAGAAAAGACGTATTGCTGCTTTCTCATTCCGCAGTTAGAATAAATTGGTTCATTTTAACGCTACGAAAACGCAATTCAAAGAAAAAAAGAGCCTTCAAAAGTTCTATCGTTCTTCACTATGGCACTCGCTGAACAAAAGTATGAAACTCGTGCTCGATGTTATTATAGGCTGGGGGAATGGGTAAAAATTCAGCACCATCACATAGCACTTGACCGCTCGATGGCACTATCGCAGTCATCACCAGAGTTGTCACTATACACACTGCTGTAGTAGGTTCCATTCAAGAACACGTGTTTTATTTCGAAACGCTCCTTAAGTGGAGCCTCCCGGCTGGATTCGGTCGTAAACTCTTGTATCATTCCTTGTTTCCGTCGAGTACCCGACGCTCGTAGCGCACCAAACGCAAGTGTAGGTATACTGTCAGGATTTAATTGATGCACTGAAAAATAACAATTTCTCGTGCACAATGGAGAGGTTCATGATTTTTAATTAATGCTTTCGCAGACAAACTTCAAAATGTTTTACTATCGGTGTTTCGAATCAGATCCACTTCGTGCTCGAAATGTCGGAACGTGCTATTCTTAAAACGGCTCAACTGGTTCGATTTTTTTGTGCGTCTCATCTCGGTTTGGCAAGCTCTCTTTATGAAGCGACACTTTGCAAACACAATCGATTCCGTTGATAGCTCCAGAATTGTATTGAATTTTAATCAACCGACGTGGATTTTCGTCTCCGAATGTAGATTTTATTTTTTATATGTTAAAAAAAGTTATGATAATAATAAAATATTATTGGTAAAAGACTGTAAAAAAAGGAATACTGGAAAAAAACATTTTATTGTATTTTTATTTCTTTAGCTGAAAACGTTTGGCAAACTTTCGCGACAATTCAATTTGCGTGAGACCATCCCGAGACCGTTGCTCCATCTGTCGTGCGTGCTCTCTCACGTATAGGCGGGCAAATTTCCGCTCAAAAAATGCTTCCATGTCAGACGTGTCAAATTCTGCTGCAGTCTGGGTTCCCACGCACTCGCTTAGGCTGACGGTGGACGATGATTTCCGCAACGAACATATCTCCTGCCTGACTGTTTGCACAGCCGACCGGATCCAGTCGATATCTGCTGGTTTGAGAAGATCATTAAAGGAGATTTCTATTTCCGGATGTTCGAATAGCTGTGGTAATTTTTGAGTGAGTAAATTCTGCAGTTCCACCTTCAACGTTTCGTAGTACTCCAATTGAGAGCGTAATTGTGACAACAATTCAGTCGATTGCTCTATTTCTTTACTTAAACGCTGGTTATGCGCGCTTTCGTTCCTATCACTTCGAATCGATTCCAAGTCACCTTCAACGTGAAGATTTAAGGTTTCAGCATCAGACAAGAGATCATTCAAGTTCGTTAAAATGTCGGTCATCTCCATCTGAGATGGCCTATCTGCTTCTAGACTTGTACCGGTGAATGATTGTTTAAATTCTGACACCAAAGAACTAAGTGGCTGATTGATTTTTTTCATAAAAATAAAAGGGAAGCTCAAATTATCATCCGATAGTTGTTCGACCAGCAAACTGGTAAGTTTGTTCCGGTCCAATTTTTCTTCCGGCCGGGCTGTGTTGAAGCGTTGTATCCAATTTCTGCAAATCGTAACCTCGGTAGGATCGGAAAGTTGCAAAATCTGTCCTTTTAGCAGGTACAGCAGCCTATTGTAGTTTGCATCCAACTGGTGGTCATCCACATGGTCGGCAGTTAAGCTGTGCATTACGAAAAAACAAAAGCCGATACAAAATAAATCGATTGACACAAACAACTATGTACGAAATAAAAATAAAGGCTAGCGTTTATGGCTACTGCGATGTCATTGAATTTTTATTTGGAAAATAACTTTATACTTGAAAAAGAAAAAAGGGACACCAGTTGACAAGTAAAACTTGTATGAATATCAAATTGCGGTTTCTGAAATTATTTATTCCTTACTCGTCATCCGTGAAGCAATCGTTAATGCAAAAGATTTTGAGTTTTGCTTGTTAGGATCATAAATCGTTTCCCAATTGATTTGGGATGAATATTTTCATCATTTTAATCACAGCACTTTTTTGATGATAGGATACTGAGAAACCAGAAATCAACTCCTATCATTATTTTGAAATTTAAGAGACCCGCAAAACAAATCGAAATTTTAAAACATTTTATAGTGAGCAACGCCGAGTACGTTAGACTAGTTATTCATGAATTATTGACATTTTTGGGCTGTATGTACCATCATCAGCTCACCTTCATTTTTTCTGTGCTCAACCTTCTGTGATCGTTTTTTGGGCCATTTCTGGCATTTAGATTAGGGCTTCACGATTCTGAAATCAATTTGAAATCATGTTTTTTCCCATTCTCTCGTTTTGTTTACTTTCGTTTACTTTTTCTGCCTTTCCTAACATTCAGAAGGGTTATTTAATCATTTGCAGCAAAATTTGGAATAATTTATTAGCCTATTAGTTGTCTGCCTGTCTGTCCGACTGTCCGTCCGACTATCTTTCTGTCCGACTGTCTGTTTGTCCGATTGTCTGTCTGTCCGACTGTCTGTCTGTACGATTGTCTGTCTGTCCGACTGTCTGTCTGTTCGACTCTCTGTTTGTCCGATTGTCTGTCTGTCAGACTGTCTGTCTGTCAGACTGTCTGTCTGTTCGACTGTGCGTCCGACTGTCTTTCTGCCCGACTGTCTGTTTGTCCGACTATCTGTCTGTCCAACTGTCTGTCCGTCCGACTGTCTGTCTGTCTTTCAAACGATTTGCCTTTTGAGTCCAAACGCATCCAATATCCGAATCGCCATGCATTTGCAATGACTTTAAAAATCGCAAGGTCTACCTTTTAAAGAACAATTCAGAATTCTCATGCCTTCGGGTTCCAAAATTAGTTAAATCAGGAGAATAAAATGGGCGGGTCGAAGTTTGCCGGGTCAGCCATTTGTTAAAATGAAAGTACTCTTAACCACACTGTTCAAGCCAATAATATAAAAAGAATTAACCCACCCAAACCAAATGATTTTTAAGAAAATATTCATTGAATAATTATTTAGAATTCAAATGAGTTTTTTTGTAAAATCCTTGATTTGTGCTCCTGCTTTATATGCGTATAGCATAAAACATAAAGCACCAAAACGATTACCACGTGACTACTTTCAGTCGGGGGGCACCGATTTTGCTAGCATTAGCTAGATCGTTTTGTGATTAAAACAAATCCAGATTAAAACTATTCCAACCTGGCTCTCGCTTAATTATTCGGCTGATTGAGCTACGGTTTTGTCGCGTTGGCAAACAAGTGGCTAATTTAATTTGTTTCCGCTCCAATTCTGCCACCATTCATGCTGATTATCTTGTTTTGGTATTTGGAGAGCTCGCGTTCGGCGATAAAAGTGGGAACACTTTGATTTGATTTTCAATTACGTTTTCGCTACCAAACGAATTAATATTTACGCTAGTTCAACAACTGCACCGCATGTGGATAGAGGAGTAGTACTAATTCGGTTGTTATTTTGTTGTGAATCGATAACCGGTAGTGTAAAATGTATGTTTTTGTACGAAACGTCCGGAATCAGTAAAGCATCTAATTACTTTGAAAAAAGATTTTTTTTCTGGCCTTTATCAGGCTTCAGATAGCACTAACTCACAACCATTAAAATTTTCAAAGTACGAAAACTTTTTCGCACGATAGAACACAGTAAACGTAACTCCATCCCACCTAAGTGCTACTATTTCCAAAAAATCCACTATACAGCAGGGTGACACGAGCGATCCTTTCAACAGTGAAAACAACAACGATCAGAGAAGAAGGGCACGCACTTAAATGTCGAAAATAACATGTATACATAGAAGCAATCGGAATGGTTCGCTAGCCGGTGTCACCACCATGTTGTCACGGAGACGACGCTCGTTCAGCTAAGTGGATGAAAAAACTTATCGAAGCGTGAGGGTATTTTTGGCTTCGAAAACAGTGGCACCAGGCAGTACCGAACGAAGATACCGCATCGTGTCGTCTAGTCAAACTCAGCGCGTACATCCGCATCCGTGTGTGCATTTTCCATTTTCTATTCTCGCCTCTGGGGTAACAAGAGGGACGGGGATTTCATTCTACCGTCGTCGATGGAACGTCACACTGAATAATAGAAACGTAAAGAAAACGTATGCATCCCGAATCGACATTGCATAAAACACATTTAAAGAGCTCTTCCTGGGGAAGGGGTTTGCGGACAGCTATTAACACACTTGTGCAGGGCGTCGCGTGTTTTTGGTTTGCAAGACCAGGTTGAAAATTTTGTCTTTGGTGTGGAGCTTCTGAATTGGGACAAAAGCATGTTTTTTCAATAATAAATAATAGATGCAAACTTGGTAGAAACGCATGGTAATGCGAAATCTGCAATATTGGTCATAATTTACATAAAAGTAAAGTAAGTAGTCAGCGCAGTAATATATACAATTGAATTCAATTCATGAGCAACATGTACCGTTTTATCATCTTTCATAATGGTGCTTGAAAGAGCAATTAGGTTAGTAAAAGTTGATTCAATTAAAAATGGCCACCTTTTTACCCCCATTTCGGATAATCTCATAGCTTTCCCGAACATTGTCAAATGCTTAGTTCTGAGCTGATAGACGATGTACTTGATGCGAATTGTGTTTTAGGACGCAACATCTTGGAAATTATGTAAACATAAAAGTTAATGACATACCCTTTTCTCTACTGCAATTTTTTTTTGTGATATCGTTACGATAATATACTTCTTTCCGAACTAATCAAAGTAAGTAGATCTTGATTTCGTAAAAACTTTGCACTTCGAACGCTACTCTACTGGCTCTATGAGCGACGAAAAAAGCTCTTGCACAACCGTATTTTATCGGTGCAGAAAAAGACACTCGAAGTGAGCGAAGAATGGTCTATAAATAATACTTATTTGGCAACGGTTTTCGTCTGGCGTCTCTGTTGCCTTAGAGGAGGCCATTGCCCAACAGTTTTGTCTCAACAATGCCGGCTACCCAATGAAGTAAAGTTCAATGCACCGGAATAAATGCAAACTTCATGTTTGTGACAGTTATCAACCAAGTGCGGATAATTTATGTCGTACGGGCTGCAGATTGTGTTGTTTAATTTATTCATGATTCTAGGAATCCCCATTTTTTATCATCATCAAAAGATTATGGACCAGTTGAAAAACTCGTAACTGATTTGTCACATTTAAATATGCGATTATTTTTGCATTTATGTCTAATGTTTAATGTAATGGATGGCGATGAACAGGTGGTTATTTGTCTTTTGAAGGAAAACAATAGCAAACCGAAATCGTGCTATACAAACTAACCTGACAACAATTAAACCAAGGAGCAGACTAATCCTCGTCCCGACAAGTAAATATTATCTGTCGTACATTTTTAAGTGCTGTATAATGAGTTTCGCGTCATCAGAAGCACACCTTAAGGGTCGTCATCAGTGAATGCTTGTTGCTTTTCTACCCTGTCAGTTCTTTGATAGTAAACTTCGCAAACATAAATGTGAAACTGTTTACTTTCGTATGTTATCTCCTCCTGCGCGGTAGTGGAAAGCTCTCGATCTCTGAGGCAGACGACGACGAAAAAATATATGTATCTCAGATGTACAAACACGCTTTCTTGATGGTGATGGATACAGAAACAATTCTATGGGGTTTGTTTTTTTTTTTTCATACGAAACAAGCACATAAAACACCAAATCAGAACAACACGAACTGTATTAAAATATTTACAATTAAATCGCAAATACTAATATTTGAACTAAAATAATAAATCGTCTTAAAAACAGTAAAGTAGTATAAAACACAAGTCGAGTTTTAAATCACAATTACACTATGATAATATCGAGAATTCGATGCAAATAGTTTTAAAATTCAAATTAAACTGGTTAATAACTACGATAAACATCCTACGTTCGGTATTTCATGAAAACGCTTAGATTGGTCGCTTGCTTGTAAACGAATCCACACGCTTCGTATTCGGATCCACTGCACAGAGCAAAAAAAACTAGGATTTCTAGGGTTCAATCCGCATAACAACATTTGTTCTTCGGTTTAAACATGAAATGTCTGGTGGAGCTTCTTGCCGCTGCAGCAGTTAGTCACAGGCGAAAAAACAACACTGTACGTCCCTTGGCTTCAAATCATAAGGAACGCAAGTCCTTGCTTTGAATGATTTCCAAAGCATGCAATCGCTTGAGAATGGCTTGCATGGTATCGCTGAGAGTGAAACAGTGCTTGTACCCCCTGAAAATCGGCAAATGAGATCGCCAGCTGTGGAGCAATAGAAAGTGGGATCGTCAATTGATGAAAGAATCCTGTGCTTCCCCCAATAACCGCCAGGCATCTCCGATACGCTAGTCACTCTCACTACAGAAGATAGGGCATTTGAGCCAAGTCCCCCTAAACAAGAAAAAACAAAAAAGTAATAAAAATGACCCTAAACGGACAAAACAGTGTAGTAAAAAAGAACAATTAGAAAAAATCCTAATTTTTTTCTTAGTTTCATATTTGCTAAGTAGCTTGGCTTGACCTCCCACATTCTCCATCGTCACATTTCGTCATAGAACTGCAAAAGCCCCCTCTTCCTCTCTAGAATGCTACGTCATTTATGGATGTTCCCTTATATGTATAATTCTTTCCAAGACTATACCGGTACCATACAAATCGTAACGAAGAAAGGAAAGTCGGGTTTCAATTTCTGGCTGGTCGCGCTGGGTATGTGGGTGTTTAAGCACCCGTCCATCTGGCCGCTGTTTTGAAGATTTCGGTAGCTGTTTGAAGATTTCGATAGCAGGAAAATCTGCCAGAGATAACAAGAGAATTAGAATCATCGGCGAATGGCAATCCGAAATGTCGATGTATTGAACAAACCGGCAAGTGTTATTACTGTTGTGAAATACAATGCCCCAAAATCAAGGCAAGAAATAATTCAACAATGTTCTTAAAACGTGTTTGTGGCCCTGAGAAGGGCCGATTGTAATTTGTACTTGTTCTCATTCTCAGTCCCGCAACAGCATTTACGATATTGCGTTTTGAAAAAAGACGGTTATAGTTTGACATCACAGTAAAATTTCGACCCTTTTATCCGACAGGAGAACGGAAGTGTTGTCGTTAAAGCCTCGCAACACGACTCGATGCACAAGCATGCGTACATTTGTATTGCGAAACTGGGAAAAACTGCGATTCAACTTTATTCTTGTTCTGGATACGGCAACGAGTGAAACCGCATAGCTTCTGCTGTTGTTCATTGTCGTTACACCGGTGCCGGCTATAGAGGTAAATGAGCTGATCATCATCAAATTGATTAACCCCAATCGAGTGTATTTTCAGACCTATTGCAATAAACACATACATTCCCGGCAAAATGAAGTTCTACTGTACTGGGTATATGGACACTGTGGTATCGAGGGCAATGAAAACGCTGACTACCTCGCAAGACAAGGATCAGCACAGCAATTCATTGGACCTGAGCCATTTCTGGGCACCTCCAAATCCGCCGTCAAGCGCGAAATCAAATCATGGAAAACGCTAGAAATAGCTAACCGATGGAACAATACACAGAGTGGCAGACAAGCTTAACAGTTTATCTCTCGAAACCCTGCTACAACCAAGAGGCTTCTCGGTCTCAAGCGTGGTGAGCTACGTCTTTATACGGGAGTTATTACCGGACACCAGAGCTGCGAAATTTCGAAACTACAAAATGAATATCACACAACAATAATTTCATTCTCTCAGATTGAGACTGACATTGAGTGCCACCCGTGTCCATTCTCATTGAAAATCATGTCAGTGAAAAAATGATATTGTCTAGAAACATGTAGAATATATTTGATCTGGGCCAATCCAATGCATAAACCTGATGAAGTAAATGAGCATCTACATTCCCAAACACATAAACATCGCTAAAACAACACAGCGCGTGCGAAATCGCAGTAGTCAGTATTACCACTGTCAACCGATTTAACCTGAAAGTAATTTCATTCCCAGCTCGTTCGAGCTCAAATCGATATTCACAGCATTCAATTTCAACTGAGGCGGGGGCCTAGCGCGATTGGTAACATCTCCGCCAACCACGCTCGACGCCTGGTCCGCTAATCAACGGGTCGTAAGTTAGGGTCATGGCCTCGCGGGCGTCGGTGATTGGCACAACAACAGTGGCGGAACAAGACCAACGGAAAATAAGCGAGAATAAAAAATAGTACGAGGGTGGTATCCAAGACACGACCGCATGTTTGACGTAGGACTACGATAGTTTTATATTTCATTTAGAGAATTCAGACTTTGTTCGATTTAACCACGTTTCACTTTCGACACGGTTCGACTTTGGCACGCATAAGCCAAAAACGATCGGTTATGTTTAATCATAATCTTTAATTTTCTTGTTTTGCTTTCAACCAATTCAAACTCATCAACCATCAAAGAAAGCCATTTTGTCCATTATGTTGCCGCAGCCGAAACCAAAATAGACATGATCAAAGCAGTACTTAATACCGTGCTATACCTCTAATTACTCGGAAGGGTCATATCAAGTGTCTAGGTCGTTGAAGGCTTCATGCGGACCTGTCCCCGGTGCTTTCCGGATACTTTCAGATTATTGAGCTTAAATCCATCAAGCGACACCTCTAACAACTTACAATCCTAAAACTAGTTCGTTGGTGGCCACATATTGTTGAGGTCATATGCCACCAGAAAGTCATAAAAAGAAAAGCGTTTACTTTTAACATGGTCCGATTTTGACAACCGAAAAAATTCAGATTTTTTTTTCAAGGACATCTATTTGAGAAAAAAAAAAACTGTTTTTAACATTGATGAATACCTTTCATCCTAATGCAGACAAATTTCTTCAACACGCGAAGAGGCAATTTTTTATATAGGTCTTAATTGAGAACGATTTAGTAGAAAGTAAACTTCCTTTCATCTTCAATTGCGCTTGTGAAAGATAGCTCACTTACCGATTCCAAAGCAGCATGATTGTCAGTTTCTTACAACTGTTTAGCAAAGATGTCACATAAAAAAATCCTGTATTTACAAGTTAGTTGGAAAAGTGACGATAAATAGTTGCAGTTTTTAGTGGAAAATGTATATTTACAAAAATTTTGAAACTAACAGCTGAACCAGAAAAAAATTAATCAGTTTCAAGATACCAATAAAAAACAAACAAAAATATGCCATATTTGAAAGTCATCGGTCTGTTTCTTTCAAAAATAAACCTAGCTCGGTTTGATAAACAACATTAACCTCTCCAACTGATGTTTGCGTAATTTTGTTCAATTACAAGTCCGGCAATGACAGGTTCATATGTTTAGGTTCACATGTTTAGTATCTTTACACGGTTGTGTTTATATGTTGTGTTGTGTGACAGGTTGTATTTATATGTTTAGTAATAGTTTCTTGCAGATGCTGATGTAATATTTTTGTAATTGAAAAATACGAATATGAATGTTTTAAACCTAACGTCAAAATGCATATAATTTGGGTTTTCTCTATACCACAACCGCGTAATGCAACTAGGATTGTCAAATTGAACTAAATTTATTCAACTGGAAACATATAACCATCAGTACAGCTTAAACGAGCTATCTGAACTATCTGTTTAAAAATCTTTACGAAGCATATTGGTTTTCTATTGTCTTTTAAATAGCCTATAGTTGGTCATTTAAATAAATCTGAGAAAAACAGAGTGTAGAATTCTAAAACGCAGCAACCCAATGCAACTTCTAATTTTAGGAGTTTGAAAGAAGTTTTTATCATTAAACATGGACATGAAAATCACTACGGTTGCAGTTCAAATGCCATCTACTCGTCACGACAACCAAAACGAAACGAATCTACTCGTCACGACAACCAGAACGAAACGAGCAACGGGATAGCAAGCTTCTGATTAGTAGAATGTCCACGATTTTTAACTCAACTTTTGTTTAAGAGATATTTATAAGGGATAAGAGATAATTATTGTATAACAATCTTTCGCAATATTCTACCTGTCGATTAAGACATTGGTGGTGGAAATCTGTTCAGGGGTTGTAATACAATAAGCACTTTAAAACTATGAGAAAACATCTGTTGCAGCTATATAAAGCGAGCTCGTGATTGGTTGAAAGCTGCGAAACTGAACTAGAAAAAGTGGATTTCAACTGAATTTTTTACTAATTTACTGTTCAATGTAGGGGTAAGCGGGGTAAGACCGCCCCCTTAAGCATTTCTGCTTATAGAAAAAAAAGTTGCGACTGCAATTTCATTTTTTCTTCGCTAAAAGGTTCTTCTATTCAATACCCGCATTTAAAAAATAAGAACTGAAATATTTTTGTTTTTTCCCAGCTTTTTTTTTCAATTTTAAAAATTCATTGAAAATGTGCAGATATTTTTCATGCGAGGTAAGCCCGCCCACCAGCGGGGTAAGATCGCCCACCATTTTTTTAATTATAACAAATATTTTTAGGGCCAAAACGGTTGATTTTAACGGTATGGTGTTTTTGACAAAGTTGTAGATGGTATTTTTTTTTTTTTCAATAAAATATGCACTGTGAAAAATCTGGAAAAAAATTTCTAAGTTTTAACTTTTTTTTGTTTTTGGTTATCCAAGTTCAAATCAATGTTTAGGTAACATTTTGTGGCCTTCAAAATAAATAGATTTTTCATTTCAATTTATAATAAACCTGTCTTTAAGCTAAAAATAAAAACTCAATAAACCTGTCTGTATGATATTTTTGAAGACTTATTATGTATAGAGTAATAATAATTATTATTAATTTTTTTATTCGTATTTTCATTTATTTATGTTTTTATTTTTTGAAGAACAAAATTACCAACCACTCTATACATCAAACAAACCGCCCAAAAAAAATTCTTTACAAAATTTGAGCTATTAATATTTTATTACTCCATGATTCAACAACCATCAAATTTTAGCTTACCTTTTGTAGATATTGCTGGCAAAAACATGATTTTTTTGAAATAAATTAAAAAAAAATTTAATTCTATTTTTATATCTTTTTTTTAATTTTTTTACAGTGTTTACTTTTTTGGAAGTAAAAAACTACTATTTTCAACTCTGCCGGAGACGTCATACCGATCAAACAAACCGTCCTGGCTCTAAAATTATTTTTGTTCATTATTACTATTTTTAAACAAGTTTACTTTTTTCAAAAATTATTGGCGTTAAAATATTACTAGAAAAGCTTCAACCAAATCGAAAATGGTCGTTTCACATCGGTGTCTTATGTGGCTTGAAATTGCTTTACTGATCCTGAAAATATACCCTTTGTAGTGTCGAGGCATTTGGGTCTTGAAGTAAAACAACAAGCAGTTGTATACGCGGCGGTTTTACCCCATGTATAGTGGGCGACTTAACCCCCAGTGGAACATTATCATATTCCACCGAAAAAGTAGTCAAAATTACAAGATTTCTCACGGCCTTCGATATTTCCGAAAGAAGACAGATTCAGACAAGCGATTAAACGTATATTCACGAATAAAACTATAGATTTTTAGACAGAAAAACCTTAAGTCCCGTTGCCGCAAAACAATAGCGCATTGACTGGTTGCCAGCTGGAAGGTTGTTTTTGAATATTTCTGTGACCGTTCACGCACTATCAAAAAAGAAAGGGGTGCAAAATGTTATGTAATTATACTGTAATAGACATGTTAATGAGTTTTTTCAATTATTATATAACTTGGTAGTAAAACTACGGTGGGCGGTCTTACCCTGTTTACCCCTACAATGTACAATGATATGTCAATTATTGTATCACATGCTTTGGCAACCGTCGTCGTTCGATCAAAGCATTGGTGGTCAAAATCCGTTCAGTTGTAATCACATATCGGATGCAACATCCAACATCGTGATACACTGTTGCGTACAGAATTATTTTATCCCCGGCCGCACAGCGTAGTGTGCGAACACGCACCACTGTACGTCGACAGCAGCTTCATTGTTTCCACTTGGCTTGACTGCACATAAATGGCAATCGAGTGCTACTGCACTGACGACGAGCGACCGTCTTCTCATACATGGCTCGGTGCAGTACTGTTGCCTGTGTCAGCATGTTTTCCTTCAAGACATCAGTTTAAATAACATTCTCACAGCAGATCATTTAACTGTCTGATAAAGGAGGTTGTTACGAACTCTCCGTAAAAGCTTCACTTCCAAGACATCAAAATAGTCTAGGTTCATGGAAGCAAATATTAGTTGACCTATTGGGACGGGGAGACCCTGTCAAATTTTTTTTTTTGCCACTGAATGGAGGTTGTCATAGCAGGCAGTTGGTGTCCACTCATGAAATCTGTGCAAGGAGTGCTCGCATGTGATTGGTACATTGTTCGTGAAAATACGACCTTGAAACTTTTCATCAATTTTCACTGTTTAACAATTAAGTAACAATGATATATGAAGAATCACAAAATTGTCCATCTTTTTATCAATCCAACGACGTATTGATTATTGTGATCCATCATGTGGTTACATCAGTGTTACCGTTTGAAATCTTTCATTCCGACGTTACACCTTGGTTTTAGTTTCCGCAGAATGTATCTCGATATAGTGCGGTTAGACGTAGTCCTACGTCAAAAATATTCAACTGATACTTTGTTGCTGAAAATTCGCAGTTCTGTCGGACACTGTCCTGCTCTTTATCACCTGAAGAACATCGGAATTGTCGGATGTGGAAACTCTCGCTTCTGCAACCTTGCAGTTGAAACGTCCGCTCACCTCCTTTGTTATTGTGAAGTCCTTGCATTTGCAAGGTACTATTTCTTCGGGCATTACCTTTATACTCGATATCAGGTATGGAACTCTAATCCTAAAAAGGTCGTTAGTCTATTTGACTATGCGATACCAAATTGGAACACAGCATTACTACCAACCAACCCTACTCCATCAAAAAGTCATAATCTGTGTACAGCAATCAGGGCCTGCCACAAAAAATAATCAATATGATGGCCGCAGTGGCTCTTTTAGTCCCAATGCCCTTCAGCCATACAAAATAAAAGGAAAACGTTGACATCAGACAGGCTGTCGTATTCTAGGTTAACTCTGCGGCCGTGTCTGATAAACAACCTCTTCAACTATTTTCCTGTGTGGAATCATCACTGCGACAAGAAACATTTGATCTATTTTCATATTGCCCAGGAGTTTTCTTTACTCCGCACTTCATATGATTGGCAGTATCACTATTAAAGTAAGTGATATGCTTATCATTTATATACGTGCTTGTGTGTGAGTTTTACCCTTCTGTTTCAAGCTCACTGCTGTAATACACCGACCCTTTTTCCATCCTGCTAATATCACCTAATTACAATTCTTCTCTTTTATTGAATATTCCGAGACGAGACCGGATTCGCCGGAATCCCGCCCAATCTGCACGGAAGCTGGCCAGGAACCTTAAAATGAACCGAGAATCAATCCGCCTGCTTCTGCGCAAGGATTTACAACTTACACCGTACAAAAAACAGGTGGTTCATGGGGTTACCAAAGCTAGAAAGGACAAGAGGTACCAACGGTCGCGGGAGTTGCTCGGTTGGCACGCAGATGACGAGATTATATTTTCGGACGAGAAGCTGTTCGTTTCGAAGCAAACAGTCAATCGCCAATATGATCGAGTTTGGAGTGTGAGCCTCCAGCAAGCTCCTGCGGACAAGCTGAACGTTTCCCGGTTCCAAAATAAGACGTCAGTGATGGTTTGGAGCCATTTGCAAGAAAGGTAAACTGCCTCTTATTTTTATCGATAAAGGGGTCAAAATCAACGCAGCGTACTACCTGGACACGGTTTTGAATAAAAATGTTCTGCCTCAAGCTGAACTATTGTTTGAAGACGATTACTACTGCTTCCAGCAAGATGGCGCCCCATCTCACACCGCAAAGGTTGTTCAGGCGTGGTGTGAGGAAAACTTGACCGATTTCATTTCGAAGAATGAATGGCCTCCGTCGTCTCCGGATCTGAATCCACTGGATTATCTCGTGTGGGGATACATGATGTCGAAGCTGAACGACTATAAAATAACAAATTTGGAGCAATTGAAGCGAGTTATCACGAAAATCTGGGACGAGATGCCGATGGAGCACGTGCGCGCCACTTGCAACGACTTTCCGAGACGTCTGAAGCTGGTTCGATCAGAAAAAGGTGGTGTAATTCCGAGATATCGTCTGTGAAGTATCTTTATGAGTTATTGAATAAAGCTATGAAAGCCAGATTCAGATTTTCTTCTTATTCTTTAAAATATTGAGATTTTCCTGTGTGACCGGAATTTTTTGTCACCCTGTACAGTGTCGGACATCTCCCAGATGGTCTCGAGGTACGATGCTGGCCTAACAAGCCAGTCGTCGTAGGATCGAGTCTCTACTTGGGAGAGACTGTTAGTGTCAGTAGGATCGTAGCGCTAGCCCCGCAATTGTCCTGTACACTAAACAGTCGGCTGCGAAGTCTGTGTATAAAAAAAAACAGAAGGTCAAGTTCCGAATCGGAATGTAGCACCAAGGCTTTACTTACATTGTCGGACATAGGATAAGCAACTAACGAATCTCGGATAAAAAAAACACGTTAGTTTTAGTATTAGATTTAGTTTCAGCTCGTACTCGGCAGCGAGGATAAAAAAATTGCCTTTAGCGATTTGATTGGCTCCGTAAAACATTAATTTGTATTGTGCCGTGTCAAATAAATATTGTGTGATAAGTTAAGCAACTAGTTCGAGGTATGCAAACCAGACTCAAAAAATATAGATTTAACCCTCTAGTGCCCAGTGCCGCCTCTAGACGGTCGTTAGTCAAACCTCTAAAAAGCTTCAATAAGGACTCAAAAAATGTTTATAAGGCCTCATAATGATTTTTTCGAAGTCCGTCTAAAAATTAATTTGGGCACTAGAGGGTTAAGCGACACTCATTGCTTTCGGGTTCAGATGTTTTTTTTTTTTTTTTTCATTTACGTCATTTCAGAGAGGTTGCAGTTATTTATTTTAAAATAACATTATGTAAGCACAAAAGAAGTTGAAATACGATGATTTTTGCCAAGAAACTTTCCCCAACGTGATTCTACAAAATGGTGTGTAATTACTTGTTGTTAGAGTAACATTTGGATTGAATAAATACTTGCAAAATTGATCCTACTCCAAGCAATACTAAAAGTTATCTGCTGTACCACCTAGTTGCTTAACTTATGTCCGACACTGTAATTAACTATTGAATTTTCTCTTCAGTCCGGTAGGCATCATGAAAAATTTAAATTTGGACGTGTTGCCAAAATCGAACGAGGCCTGTAATTGTTGTTAACATTTTTCGTTACCCGATTTCTTTGATATACTATTTGGGTCTCTCAAAAAGTGAACAAAATAGTTTCTGGAGTATCAGCAAAGAAA
Source organism: Wyeomyia smithii (assembly GCF_029784165.1). Taxonomy (NCBI): domain Eukaryota; kingdom Metazoa; phylum Arthropoda; class Insecta; order Diptera; family Culicidae; genus Wyeomyia; species Wyeomyia smithii. The sequence goes on along the minus strand of NC_073695.1, from coordinate 31,164,628 downwards.
GTAAATATTTTATTTGTTAAAATTTAAACAATGATGCGTATTGCGTATTATTGTGATGTCTGTAGGCGAATAGTAGCTTATGATAGCTAAAAGTATCTAATTAAAAAAGTCCTGATGCAACTTTTTTGTCTCACTTCTACTACGTTTCGCAGAAGAGCAACATCACTGGTATAGGCACCCAAATATTGCATGGTATTTGATATTCTAAGTGATATTCAGTGTGTTTATTTTGTCCCAAGGAAAAGTTAATTGGGATTTGAGATGAAAATCGTTTCAGTTTTGTATTGTGGCGTGACCAACTAGGATAACGGTCGAAAACATTCGAATGAATGTAATAACTTTTCATCGTGTAGCGAATAAAAATCAAAAAAACCCTTTATTTATTCTCGCGGACATATTTTTTGTCAAATTTTTGATCCCGAGACATTCATGCAACGATGAGAAATGTGACGGTTCAGGTAAGAAAAGAAAAGGTTGAAATTTTCAATTTTAAATGCTAATATTTTCTGATTTAAGGATTGTAAAACTTCTTACTGTCTTACTGCATCATTAAGCCACTTGTCATCAATGTCATTGTGTCATTAATTTTTTTCTCGTACGAACGGACGAGTAGTTCAGGATTCCAATCACATTTTTTCTCCGAAGTCCAAAGATATCACTTTCGCTGTAACTCTCCCCGCATGCAATCCGCTGTTAAATGTTTCAACGACTTGGTGTCGTCTGTATACACGTCTGTGGCCAGGACATGAGACATTTTGTCTACAGTATAAGCCAAGCAGTGCAACTACATTATAATGAGATATACTTGTTGGTCTAGCGGTAACATAAACTGTCTGGTGTGCCATTGGATGTACACCCGGCACTCTCCTGTAACCACCTGGCTGTATCCTTTGGCACCGGATACATGTTTAAATGTTGTTCCGATGCATCCTAGCTGCCGGCTATCGTGTAGGTTGAAATTCCCCTGGTGATGCAGTATTGTTATGCTTTTCATACGGTTTGGATTTTTTAATGCAGTGAACTTTCCCGCCACATCGAGCATACAGCGTGGAAAACTGTGAATTACGCTTCGCTGCATGCATCACGCCATGATTCATTGAAAATGAGCTTACGAATTTAATTAGCAATAATTAAGCAGATCATTTATTTTCGTTTGCTGTACAAATACTGTACTTTTATTAACTCTTGGACACTTGCATCCGGTCAAACCCATTTTTGAATTCAATTTTAATATATTTTATATGAACGAAACCGTTCAAATCATTCAGTAATCTCCTAAAATTTCATTTTCTTTCGAGTTATTCTTTCTTGTATTCTTTTTTTTTTTGTTTTACAGGATAAGTTCACTCCAAAAGCTCAAACCGAGAAAAATGAAAGATTGTAGCTATTCAACCATTCCTGTTCCTGTTCCTTTTTCAACCAACCATTTAATTTTGTAGACCAGTGTAATCTACATCCTTGCGACAACGGTCAACACAACAATTTTTTTTGTTTCTTAATTTCTGTTATCTTCAGTTGAGAATTAATTCTCAATTTTTGTGACGAATTTTAATTTCGGAAATTGTTCAGTTTCATACAAACCAAACTGCATAGAGTATAGTTCTGGAGCATCGAGCAAAAGATCAAACAAAGCCCCGAGTAACAGAAATGTGGACTCACACTTAATCTATCTCGGCAAACTTCCCAACAGCTGATTGAGCTCGGCGAAGTTTTTAACGAATGTCAGCAATATATTTCGACGAACATTCAGCAAATATATCGATTTACCGTAAACCAGCAAGTATTGACGTTTCGTTTGCCGAAGTTCTTGAAAATTCTGCCGAGAACTTGTAGAACATTTCGCTGAGTTTATCAGCTGTTGAGTTCTCGGTAATAAAATCTAAGTGTGATACTGCGACAGTGAGTTTATATGAAAAATCGGTGAAACTGTAGATGAACATCAGTTCAAGGAGGTTCGACTTTTGCAGAGAATGTTAAGCTTTATTTATTTGATTGCATTGGAAAAGCAATTTCAGCAACATGCTAATGATAATAAATGCATATAAAAATATGATTTGAACGAATCATTGGTTTAATTTTTTTTAATTTCTGCACCGAATTGTAAAGAAGCTGATTGGAGTTGAGCATTTGTTTTTGCTATGCTTTTCTATGAGAAATCGAATAATTGTATACAAATGTATGTGAGTCCACCCAACGTCGTACAAATAAGACCGTCCAATCATGTGACAAACGGAAGGTTAAGTCGGTGAATTGCACACCATTAATTTCCATTGAAAGTGTAGAATATATGAATAGACCTATTTCCTTGAATTGCTTTCAGATCGGATAGAAAAGCAGTTGACATACAACGTAAACAACACTGTAAGCTTGTTGAAGGGAAAACCTCGACACCCCATAAAAGTTCAATGCCAAAAGTATCATTTATTTTCGCGATGTACTGTGAAAATCGACTTCGCACACGAGAGTGTTCTGTTGTGTCGCTGCTAGACGACGTGATGCAAACGAAAGGTTATTCAGGTCGACTGTAATCAAATGCCGCTTTATTATCCCTGCGTACCTACCCTGTCTCGCATAATGCTGAAGCTTTAAACTGCATAGCAATTCACTCTCTTTCAATGGGGCGCGCCGCGTCACCGTTGCGTCGGATGCTACTGGCGGAAGATTTGTGAGTTGTTTTCTTCACTGCAGATGCTGGCAGATAGTTTTATTCTTTGCATACAACTCCAGAGCAACACCAGAGAATAGGGTTTATTCATTCAGCAAGAAGTGCAGCAGCGAAAGCTTTCACGAGCGTAAAATCGTAATCAACGAGATGTGATGTGATGATGGTTGAAAATTGCATGTGATGAGGGCTGTAAATTACAAATGTTCGTCTGGGGATGTACGTGTTTTTTTATTCCGGCAGTCTGCTTAAGGGGACTTTTCCTGTGCAAAGCAAGTGGTTGTTAACAGATAACATTTATGTTCGTCCTTTTGTTCCAAAATGTGAAATGTGATTCTCGGCTGTGCGCAATTAGTGAACATTCACTGTACGCGGCATATGTCGCAGCACTGTTGGGCATAAGTAAAATTGAAGTTCAGCAACGGTGAACTCGTTATATTCGAAAATAATTGTTCTGGTATACTAAAAAAAACCTTTCATAATGACGCCGGCTGTTCTGTCCTGCACACGGAGGGCCACAATTAATTAGCAATGTCTGATGTGTAAGTCTGTATAAGTAATGATTCAATTTTTATTCCAAAAATATTCGACAATGGTTGTAACAACAAAACTATAATGAAAAAAATAAAAGAAAATTCATCATCAATTCAACCTGAAGCAAGCGCACATCAACCTAAACCAAATATTGTATGAATTCAGCAGAGCAACGTACAATGAAGCGAAGACGAATCCAGGATTGGAAAATGGTATATGCGCGTTTCCGCTGTACCTTAACTCTTTTCCTGCACTCTCGGTCACATAGTTTGCGCCTTTTTCTCTCACGTTGTCACTGCATTGTGGCTGAAGCAGTTGATAACTGGATCATAAATATTACTTGTTGATCAAAAAGCTCCACTTATTTGCACTACGCCGGGCAGACTACCGAAGAACCGGTGGAGAAGTACGTGACAATCCTGTTTCCCCCGTTGCAGCCATATCATCCATTTCATCCTATAAATAAACCACTTGTAGAGGTGCTGTCGTGCATGTGGGTGGAAAATGTGCAGTTCATACGTCGGATAGTCCTTTTTCACGGTAGCATAAGCATATTCTGTACCTTCGCCTCCCAGGAAACACACCGAAATGAAATTTATGTTCCGACTGACACAGGAATATTAAGTTGAGTTGACTCATTTTCGCTCAGTGTAAGTCGACACCCGGTACTGAGTTACAGCCGTATTTTAGCGTTGCCTGAGAAGTGCTAACAATGAAACGTGTACACTTCAAACCGTAAAGAATTCCAATCAGATAGCAGTGTGAACGTCAGGAAGCAGTGTGACATTATTCACCGGGACCTATCATTTCGTGGAAATATGGTAATGTCCCCCTGGAAAGCTACTAGTGTATGGGGATTATAGCTTCCTTATGGTCACATTGTTTTATGACTGCTTAAAAAATTATGCACTTCGACGCAATTTGTCTTTTAGAAGCAGCTATTAGTTAAACAGTTCAAAAGTTGTGGTTGAACTTAACTCACTTTTCCCCCTAACTCCTCTTGGTATATAATTATCAATGAACGTTCAGCACACGGTAATTATCGCCGCGAACCAAGGAAGCAAATTAACGCCACCCAAACACAAACAAAAACATGTGACGGAAACAATCCATCAGTTCCTGCTTAGTGCGCTTCGACTACAACGGACCCACTGGGTAAACATGTGAACGACTTGCTGATAGCCGAATCAGGCGAGAATTGTGCCGCTTCACCGGGTACTTTGTATATACTATCCCTTGTGCAGATCCGCTTGTAGCGATGGTGATTACCGATTTGCTACTAAGAGCACTATTTCCCTGTTTCCTCTCGAGCGACGAAAATCAACCCACTGCCGAAGCGCCCCAAACTGTTCGTGCGAACCACCCTTCGCCAATCTCACATTCTCGTTTCATCGTATCTAGTACTACCTCAGCGTTGTATGCTGAGAATTCTTCAAGTGAAAATGTTGCGTTGCAAGCGAGAGTGGCACGATTTCATCGATCGACTTTTTTAATGATTGGGATTTGATGAAATCATCATCATCGTCACCACAGCCGGTTCTAGAGGGGGAGGGCATGGCCCCCACGTTTTGAGGGCCCCAACAAAATTTCACTTCCAACAAAAAATTCAGTGACATTTAAAAAAAAAACTGGAATTTATACGAAACTAACACAATCCTTCTACAACCTATCTTTAACTTTTATTTTTGTATGACATGCTCCTTAATTGAAATTTTGACAACTGAAAAGGGGCAGCACATTCATCATCAACATCATTATCAACATCATTATAATCATCATCGTCATCATCAATCTTTCGCGAATATCATCCATTTTTACTATCCAGAACAAACAACGTAGAATTACACAGACAGAATCCGTGCATCACAATCCGCTGAAGGTATCTCTCCATCCCGTTTTCCATGTGGTGCAACTTTGTAGATTATGCTGCTGCAAACGGGAATTTTACTACCACTTGAATTTTCCTGCGTTTTTCAAAAATCAAGTGGCGTAGGAAAGTTTTACCACGAGTGGCGGTTCCTCTCCGGTAGACGCTAATAGTTTGTCAGCATCGAGTGTAACCGAGTCAAGCAGCTCCATCGGGGTGGAAAATGATTCCAATTAGATAACCCGGAAGCAGCTGGGTGTAAACTTGTGAATGCTTCCGTCGATGGCAGACAGGAAGGTAGCGCATTTCTGAGATATTTATCATCAATTTTTCACTTTGCAAGCCTTGTCTGGTAACATCCTAAAGTGACATCTTTTAAACAAATAATGATAATGGTGATCGTGATATTCAAACACGGCTGATCAAGAGCGACTACAGTTTTATTTATTTATTTATTCTGGTTAAACATACTGCTGTTCCAAATTGAACCTACAGTAAAAGCATCAATTATTAACATGATGAGATGTTGGAAACGCCAATTTATGAGCGTAGCGAAGGGATCGTCGCTCAAATGGGGCCACATAAAATAGCATCGTAAATTTCTGTGAACAATCATCTTCCGTCCGTCGGTCGCCGACCGGTCTGAAAAAGATACAAGAAGCAAACTTTGGTGGAACTTGTGAACCGGTCCCTTGCGATTGAGCGGCGGTTGACAGTTTAAAGCGGGTAAGGACCTGGTGTAAATTCAGCGAAGCGCATGTATACCTACCGTCAAATCGAAGGAAATCGGTTAATAAAATATTCAATGAACTCTGTTGTACCCCGGTATCATAACGAGGCCGCGAGGCAGACTGAGAAGCTAACGCCATGTGCCATTCTATGTTTACTATTTTACAACTCAGTTAATGTTGTGTCGCAAGGTCTGCGAAGTAATTTAGTAAATTTCCTTGGGAACCCGGCATCAGCGTAATTTGGGTTGAAAATGCTTTTATGGATGTGAAAAAAATCACATTATACTGAGCAGTATCGTTGCCTTTCCGGAAATGATTTGCGAAACCGTATTGGCTGTAAAAAGCTAGCAAAAATTCATCGGGAGCTCACAATCATTAACCTGAAAAACTGAGTTTGAAGCGAAATACAAAAAGCTTGGAAACGACATGGAGTGGTCATTTACGAGGAACTCAATAAAAGATAGGAGAAGAAATCTTGAAAATGTAAGAAAAATTGAAACATGAAAATCCACGAACACTTAAGCATGAAAAATAAAAGGGAACTGGAAAAAATGAGATTGAATATGAATTTAAATTTAATTATCATTATCGAACTATAATTAAATTACCAAACAGATATCAGAAATAAAGTATTGGGGTACTATTTAAACATTGTGGTACTATTTAAACAAGTGGTCTGTGGTTAGCGATGTCGGTCGGCTAGCTCTCCCACACGGTTGTGATATCGGGTTCGATTCCCGATCGAGTCAAGGAGCTTTTCGAGCTGAAAATTTTCTCAACTCAGCACTGGGGCACGGTGCACGTTGTACTTATCCTACACATGCAGAATGTGCCAAAAACAATATCGATAACGAATTCTCTCAACTATAATCTAGTTGATCGAGACCGCTATTAGTTCCAAGGCTAAGCGTGCGATATTGTTAAACATTGAAAAACAGAACGAAACAGATAAGTATTTTAAAATAGAAATGTTATCGACGCTCTTAAAATAGGATATTACGAAACGTTTACCATTCAGATATTTAAAAATTCTTTAGAATGATAACGATGGAAGTAAAAAAAAAATTCAAAAACCATAAATACTCGTCCCAGGGTGTCGGTCTAGGGTAGTTGGTAACGTCTCCGCAAACCACACTGGTGGCCTTCGAATTCCAACGCCGAGTGTCGATTGTTGTGTGGTGGTACTGTGTACTGTCGCACATAGCAATTCAGTCCCATTTGCAGTTTCAGCAAGCCAAGCATGCTTGTCATTATCCTCAGTATGTGGAAAGAGCGGAGAAATAATTCACCGCGCTCTTTCCTTTCAGTATGTGCCTGCGTGCAGCAATGCTTTCACAACACTACTTCTTTCTCCACTCCAAAGTGTCTCAAGTCTCAACCAACTTACAGAGAGACAAACACACTTCCAGCTCACCCTACATCTGTTAGAAACAAGAGGGGTGAATCACTCTACAGAGAATACGCAGAAGTACACCTCAGTGTTCACTGGCGACCCACCGGTCAAAAGTGTAGTTCTCGTGTAGCTACACCGCGGAAACGAGTTCAACCAGGGTAGTAAACTCGACCGACACGAGCAACGCTGTCTATTTTTTTCTCCCAATCTCTTTTCCTCTTCTGCCATGCTCAAGAAACAAACTGTAAAAAGCACCGCAGACAGCTCTGCTGTGTAATAATTGTGCGTAATGTCCATACGTGTGAGAAAGTACACCATAGTTCATGGTCTCGCACGCAAGAGAGAGATTTCAGATTCTACCGCAGTGCTTTCTGGAAGCTCGCCAGATAAAAATCGTCCGTCGTTTTCTTCTAGCATGTGCGTTGATTTGCTCTTTAGTGTGAGAGCAGTTGTTTCCGCAGTGCAAGTATGTTCTTCTACACTCTAGAGATTTTCTGAGGAGAAAAGACAAGCATGAAGCCAAGAAAAACGCGTTTTTATATAATCTCATAACATTGCTTCTTACGAGACGGGACAACATGCTTGGATGTTTTCCCGAAGTTTTTCAGAAGGAAGTTGTTGAGTTCGTCTTTTGTATCGAATCTATGCTTAGTTAGCTACCGTCTAATAACTCAATTCTGGTGAAAATGCAAATGGGACGGACTCACTATGCGCGGCAGTGTAAATCTTGCAATATTCAAGTTATGAGCGACTCTTTTCACTCAAACATAGCTGGGGGTCTATACTTCCACCTACTTGCATTTGTTTTGTCATTTCGTAATTAGCGCTTTACTGGCTATTATTGCACTAAGTACAATGGCCAGAAATGATATCGAAGAGTATTTCAGGACAAAAAAAATGGCCTACTACCCCAATAAATATCGTGATGAAGTAGTACAAAGTCAATAATTTCAATATTGTACCAAAAACCGCCAATCCCCCAACTGTTCATAGCTACTCCCAATCGAAGATCATTGGGCTCTGATGAAGAGGACGCTTTCCGGATAGAAGCAGAATGCCAAAGATGACAAACATTTTGTATCAAATCTGGGCCAGAGCTGTCTGTACAACTTATTTTTACATCAATGGAGAATAATCATGTTTTAAATTTGTAAACCATATACAATTGTTATGAAATAAATAGTCATGTAAGAAGAACAATACTTTGAAAGTGTTCTTTCACATTTTTGGATGTCCGGATTATTGCGAATACAAGCCTCACTACAACGAACCCAACTGGTCCAGATTCAATCCTAGTCGACACAATCTGAGGATTAGGGTGCTGGATGGTGTCGCATTTCTTTGTGTCGATGATTGGCACAACACTGACGGAACTAGACCGACGGAAAATGAGCGAAAATAACAAAAAAAAATAGTCCAGGTGCCAAAATAAACTACAAGATGTTCAATAAGTTCGAATATACCTATAACTTTTCATCGTTGTGTAGGAGGTAGGAGCGTACCATGTGCATTCTATGTATTAGGATTGGTGTAAGCTTTCGTCTTATAAATAGGTTAACTGATGCGCATGGTGTCGATTCAATGTCATTTGTTGTTTGTTCACATTGCACGATGAAAGAAGAACCGCGACGTCGTAGTAAAGTACTTTCGCGGCACGCAAGTCAAGAGTTCGTGTTTTTCAATAAGAAATTCTGTCTCGCAACAAGTGCAGAATGTCCAAAATTATCGGCTGCGGTATCCAGGCATGGAGAAACCACAGCACTCCAAAGCGCATGTGTCCCATCTGCTAACAAACACACCACGCAGGGAATTTCGTATTACCCTTTGTCGCGAGATCAAGACAAAACACTGGAGAGCCATTCGTAAACACGCCAACCGAGGGTTTTTAACTTCGGCACATGAGGCAACCGAGAGCTCGCAGTTTCGGGGAACACACAAGCATTAGTCGCCACGAAGAGATTGACAATGAAATAATAATGGATAGTTGGATGTTAGCCATCGCATACAACCACCTGCAATATTTTTTTTCATATGTACTTTTGAAAAAATGAAGCGTTTGAGAAAACACGTGTAGGCATGCGGGCTCCCGAGGGCTCACGCAATCAAGAACACTCGGGCCTGTGTTTGCCGTATCTTTCGAACAAGAGCTGTTTTATCTAGAACACTGCGGGGTTTTCGTTTTGTATACGCATTGAAGGCAATCTAAATACCCTCCGTGGCATCGCTTGAAACACACAAGCGGTGATGTGGTAGGTTTAGACATGCCTGGCGGTATCCAGGCATAAGAAGCTGATGTTTTGTAGGGCGGCAATGAGTTTCTTCTTCTCGAAAAAAGCCTTCATAACAACTTTCACCTCAATCGAACTTTGGGGAACACGTGCCTCAAAGCGGTCAAAGTTTCATGAAAAATATCGATGAAAAAACAGCAGGGTAGGCAGTGTTACTTTGCACTCGTATCCAAGTGAGTTTTAAAACTTGCTCGCTCATTTATTCTCGGTTGCACATAAAACCCATCCTTTGAAAACATATTTTCGATCTAAAAACAAAACTTATCGCGTCACATCATCGCCTGCATCGTTGAATATATCGTGCACTGCATGCATTGCATGCATTTAAACTCAATCGATCAGAATGTGCTGTGCAAAAATAAATCAAACTATCGAGATGAAGCAGATTCAAGTTGAATTAAAATCTGGAAAAGTGTTACTCAGTTCAACTTTGCATGAGTTTATGCCATCACTGAAAAAAAGAACGATACGTCGAGAACTGGTATTATCTAAAAAAAATCGAAAAAATCGACTTTCTGGAACATAGTAATTTTTTAGCTGGGAATCTTTCTTATGTCAAATTCGAATTCAAAGTGTTAGAAGTTTTCAACAACCACTACATCTGAAGAAGGAGAGCCTGTTGTTTTGTTCAATTTCCGCAGTAAACCAGATTTTTTTGAATACTATTTACATTTCTGTAAACCTGCTTAATTCCCCTGTTTTAAAATGCAAAAAAAAATCATCCACATACCTCCACTACCGATCTTGTAATGAGTTTTTCCTTAAGTTTATTTTCCAAATGTGCCATACAATGTTCACATAGGAACGGTGAAAGAGGACTCCCCATCGGTGCTCCTTTTGTTTGAGGGTAAAATTTACCACGAAATGAAAAATAATTGTCTTCTATGCAAAGTCGAGTGACTTTAAGTAGCTACGTGCTTAAGTTTTCCAAGAGTTGTCACATCGATGAGAAAGAAGCCAATCTTTTAAAAGATTTATAGCTTCTACCACTGGAACACTCGGGAAGTGTGCTGGGACATCAAAAAAAAATATAATCTCGTCAGTATACATATCCTGTCGCTCCAAAAGTTAGCTATGAAAAACCAGGTTAACTTATACTGGGTTCCTGGTCATTGTGGAATCGAAGGAAACGAAAAGGCCGACTTACTAGCCTTACTAGGGTCATCTACTAACTTTGTTGGCCCAGAACCTTTCTGGGGAGTTTCCCCGAGCAATCTTCCGGTAATACAGTGCTTTTTCGCTTTTTTTTTTCTTCACAAATCTTTTTCGCTTTTATCAACAGTCGTTTTTATCACTACTCGCCAACATCACGCTCGATTTTCTCACGGTTTTTATTCGTTTTTATCACGTTTTTTTTAAAAACTTTAAATCAAGAATAATGTACTTCCAGTTGAAGAAAATGTATTCGAAACATCATTTTCATGTGTGCCTTGTGTCCTTGCATGTGTATAGTTTCATGAACTCAATTTAGTTGATCAATTTTCTGAAGCAACCAAGTGTCATATCTGTCACAAATAATTCGTGTCATAATTATGAGAAAAATGAACCGTGAAATACGTATTTCATTGACTTTGAAGCAAATATTACGTATTATTCGAGCAGTTGATAAAGAAGATCTGTTAAAAACTTAAAAATTCCTCATATAGCGTGGTTTTAAAAATTATCAAATCTAGCGGTTCCACAATTTCACATAAACAAGCGTTAGACTCTGCTAGCTATGCTAAATAATGAGCAGTACAAATTATATTGATATTGCATGTATAATTTCCATGAAAAAGTCCGCGAAAATTCAATGGAGAAAATATCAAAAACTAACCTTTTCTTGTTTATTCATTTGTATCTCGAACTTATATTCCATTCAACTATGCAAGTGCATCATTTTACTCAAAATATCATAAATTTCAATTAAATCCGAAACAAAAAAATTCACGGTTTCGCCAAATTCACGCCCATTTTTTTTTGACCGTGATAAAATCGTAAATGCACGGTATCAGGAAGTCAGACGGATTTGTTACCTACTCACTACAAACTTGCTTCGCAACATCGTCGTAGCAGGGGATGCCTCGAAGACAGAAATAGGTGCCATTATCATGTATTAGTTTTCAGATGGACAAATCAAAACCATCGCTAACGCTTCAAGAACACTGATTTGGGTTTGACTTCGACGTGGAATATGTCTCAACTGACCAGTTCGGATATTGAAACGTCATATCACGATTGATCAACAAACACGAGAAGCCTGATGAAAAATTCGTAGTTGCTGCGGTCGTCATTGAAGAAGAATTGGACAACGCCTAATGTGATTCGCTTAGTAATTTTTCAGTCACATTCGAAATGATTCGAAAGACAAGCTGCTTCAGACGGATATCCAGCACATCATCACTGGTTGGCCAGCAGTCAAACAAATCACTGATCCAAGACTTTTTGAGGCTTTTTGTGGCAGAATACTGAAGTAGATTCATCGCGATCGATGAAAATATCCAGAAATATGAACAAAATTGCCACCCTAACTTCAGCCACAACCGTAGCCGAAAACAGAAGGTTGTTGGAAACAGATTCATTTGGACTCCTCCGGACCAATCAAGAAAAAGTACGATCTGGACATCGTTGATTCTTCCAAACTTCTTAATCAACCGTGCCATTGAAAATAGAATTCTTGAAAAAGAATTCGGCAAGATTTGGAAAACCTGATGCAATGGTTACGGATACAGAAGCAAAATTTACAGTACCATATTCAAGCAGTCCTGTGAAAAATCCGGAATCATTCACATTCGTACCGCTTCCTACCATCCCCTGTCTAACGGGCAGGCGAAACAAATTGTAAACAGTGGACACCTTCAAGCGTTGACCGCGGAAATTTACAGACGGGGAAAACGTTACCAATGACGACTACTCTTAATTTGTTTCGTCATACGGAAATACATCAAGCCCAAGCAAAGTCAACTTTGGTCACTTTCTGTCACAACTCTAACTACTGTAGCAATGGTATACACCAAGATCAACAAGAACGCCAAAACCTGGATATAGAAATCTGCCACTATTATTGGGACGTTTGAAAAGGTGAATTACAATGTTCTACTGGATCAAGGTGTGGGACGAATCAACTACGCTCTAGGTATAATGAGACCCAGCAGCCATCACGAGAAGTCCATCTACCATTGGCAGAGCTAATTGCAGGTTTCGGATTAGAATTCCTGTTCAACCGAATTTTAATCCAAGAACCATCCACCAGCTTCAAGTCGAACTATTCCCATTGATGGTTCTGCCGATAGCCATATGAAAAATTGTGGACGATAAATAAATTTTTACGTTAATCTGAGAGGTCAGACAGTTGTTACTAATTTTATTCTACCCTAAATTCTGCGTCTTTGTCGCATGATTTTTTATGACTGATTTTACCTAACATCCAGTATAGTATGGTAATGATAGACATGCATATTTTGCACACCCTGCTTAATGAATAACATATCTAAACTAATGAAAATTTCTGCTCAATTAGTATTACCTTTTACGGTTTCAACTGGGCCGTAATGAAGGAAACCATCAGCGCCTCGTGAACGGACAGCTTCGCCGTAGGTTGAAACTCCCAGCGCTGGCACACCTGCAGCCAAGCCTTTTCCGCGCTCATCGACATGGGCGTTTGGAACCAGCTGTTGTAATCAATGTCCAGCTGACCACTGAGTAGCTGATCGAACGATTGATTTCCAATGTGAAACATAACATCAATCAACGTCTGCTGTTTCTCCTTTATACTTTGCCCTGGACTTTGCTGGAGTGGATTAACCTCTACATCGCTAACGCCCAACTGCTGCAATATCCATTCGAAATTTTTCCGAATATATTGATAGATCATCTGGAAGTTATTTTTTAAGCTATCAACCAAAAAATTTTAAAAAACTTGCCAAATTACCTTCATGCTCAGCTTGCCAACGCCCGTTACTAGTATGTCACTCACCAGCATTTCTGCAATGTATTCCGCATTCTCGACGTCAAACTCCTCCTCCGAACGAACACTCGGTGTATTGTGGATGTAAGCATCTAATTCTTCAATCTTCGAAGTACTCGCAAAACTCAATCCGACCGCTTCTTCCATTTCATTGTCCAATGTATTCGCTGCTCGTTGACTTTCCCGGGCTTGATTGATCAATGTATTAATCTGTTCGGTGTGCTTATTATCCTCATCTATGAAACAGATCGCCTCGGCCAAAGTTTGGCAGATTACTGATTTCGGTTTGATGTTAACGGTGGAAACGAAACCTTCTGCCGAAGTGGAGGGTTGAGCTTCTTTTGGTTCTTTAGCTTCTTTCAACTCGGCTTCAGTTTCACTCTCAGCTGCTTCTAACAACTTCGAATACAGGGCCATATATAACAGCTGAATAAGTACTGAATTACCAAGCGGTCGAATCTCAGCGGGTAGAATCTCCGTCAGGCAAGTAATCACTGTATATAGACAGTCAGGCATGCAATCCCACATTTCCGAAAAGCAAGACAAGGAGAGTGACATTGCCTGGTAAACGCTAGCTGTTGTTTGTACAGCCGAAACAAGCATAACAATGATCGGCTCCAGTATTGGGTAGATAAGATGCAGTATGGCTTCCAGCCACGGTGGACGCTTCTGGTTCCAAACCTGTCGGCGATCCAAGCAGGATGCCCAATCGTTCATTTTACTCTTCTCCAAGGCAGAAATCAGCGTTTTGTTAACGTCGGATGTTTTACCAGCCATGATGACGATGTAGGTTAAACCCATCAGCACTTGGTAGTTGGTTTGACCAATCGGGTCTGAAAATTAACGTGCAAAACAATAGAAGAAAACATTTACCAGTTCAAATTACCTTGCTGTTCCAGTGACCACTGAACGATATCGTTACATTCCAAACCACAGAGGAAACCTTCGCATTTCTTCGACATACTCTCCCGATTGATGGATGGTTGTTTCGAACTTGTTATGAAATTATCGCACGATGGCAAATTCCTGATCAAATGATGAAAAATCATCGATGACAGATGAGCGTCGCGCATAAGAAGAACCTTCAGTAGCAACCACCAGTTGGCCTGGGGAGCCGCCAGCAGGACCTTCAACTCCAACGAAAGTGCCGTATTCGTTGGAAGTTCAGAGCAACGCGTAGCCCAATGACCATTCTGATTGACAGGAAACAACTTTGGCATAACGAAAATGGTCCAAGGTGTAATAAGCCCCTGACGCTGATTAAACATAGCGATCGAGTTGACTCCTTTCTTGGTGATCTGGAATTAGGTGTATATTTTATTTGATGACCCAATGGTCTGTAAAAGCAGTTACCTTGTAGAGAACACCCAAGGGGACACCTCGTAGCAACAGGCAGCAAAAAAGTTCATGGCACTTCGAGTGGATGTCTCGAATGATCTTGCTCTGGCTGGTTATGTTGAGTCCAACGAAGGCCTCTCCATTTTCACAGATAGCCGGCAGAAGCTCGCCAACGCAGAGCAAGATATTTGAAATGTCCACCAAAAGAAGCATTGAGCGAGCACGACTCGGAACGGTCTGGGTATAGCGAACAGTAAGAACGGTAAGAGTTTCGTTCAGCATTCCAGCGAAAACCCGCTGTGCCATCGTTGGGGGTACCGAGTTCCATAAATCCTGTTTTGTACCTTGCATATAAAGCCACCACATTTGAATAGTGTACGAACCACGCTCGGATTCGAAAAATGGATGCTGACTTTCCCAATGTAGACAGTCGGAGTCCTGAATGATATAAAGCGTAAGCAAACGGCAGTGAAGATCGAGTAAACGTTCAGCCAGCGCTTCCGTCATCTCGGAATACTGCTTGTAGCTCATCTTCAGCGAACCACCCTTCTCGTCACCCTTCGGCGGACAAACATTTTTCGTAACGCATCCGAGCCAAACAAAGAGACTGTTTTTGACTAAAGCTGCCGCACCGATCGTGGCCGTCAGCACAGTGAGGTCGGCATGATCCAAAGCTTCCTGTGACAAAGTGTGGAGATGTTCCAGCAGATTGTCCACCGATTTGACCACCAGCAGGACAAACTTCTCCGGATCCGAAGACTTAACTATACCGCCACACCCGGCCGCTTCGTCACTGTCCTTGCCATGATGATCCTGGAGGACGTCACTTAGATGTAGCAAGCCAGAGTATTTCCGATAGGCTGCGAAATATTCATCCTCCAGCCAGACTACTATCTTCACCGACGCGAAGGAAGCTGAGCGCGGAAAATCCAGCTTGCCACCTACAACACCAGGACAGATATTCTCCTGGAGAACTTTTTGGTTGGCCTTGTTGAAAAGAAAATGTTACGTAATAGCAGATTTTATGCGATGGAATATTTTTACCTCGTAGTACTGCAAATCTCGCTGGAGCAGAATTGGAATTCTGTCCATAAGATTGCCTTCCTCCATCACCTCCATGGTAGATATTTTCGTTTGACTCACTTTCACTTTCAAGTTAAAATCCAGTGGATCGGTCTTACTGGCGTGCCTTTACACTAGGATTGTTTCCCTCACAGTGATGTGCCTATCGATCAAACAAAACGTACCCTCGACCTAACGAACTTGACCCACTTAAATGGCACAATGGTAATAAAAAAAACGGAAATCATGGTTCTCCGTCGCTAACAACTGTTGCATACAACATCACGCGCCTCCATCATCTAGGGAAAACATGTTTAGCCGGCTTTAACTTTGTTCAACCCAACCGCCCCAAACACCTAGAACTGGATTCTGTAAATGAATAATAAATTCAGCTCTAACAGTAAAAGTTCATCATTTGAGAAAACATCCGTTGTCTCTGCAATTTCATTAATCACATACCGAACTGACTTCGAAGGGAGTTTTTGTGGAAGCCGAATGTTTCTACTGTCGCTCGAGAGGAACGTGAATTATTAAATTGTCTAGAACCAGATAAACTGCAGTACCCGCCCCAGGCAGGGCATAAAAAGTTTTCTTTTGATCTAAACCTAACCGATAGAAAGTTTGGCTCAGATCGGATAGTTTTGCAGGGGATCCAGGTGGAAAACATAAAAGTGAGAAAAGTGCACCTACAGGGTACGGACTTAATTATCATGCTACTAACATAATTTTCAGAGCAGCTATTCTTTAATGAACCTCTGTTAAATAGGTTTTTTCTCAAACGATTTGGTATTTTTCAATAAATAATTCGAAAAAGTTACCTAATCGCTTACGAAAACGAGGCCGTTTCAAAATGTCGCCGAGATTTCAAACTTAAGTGAAGCGATTGCTATTGATATCCCATTCAACGATGCCGCACAGAAAACATTCAACTTGTCTCGGTGCGAGGAAAATTGACAACCGAGGAACGAATACTCTCTTTTTTGCCATCTGTTTATATTTGACATTTCTTCCATTCTATTAAATATCGAGGTTTAAAATTCAGACCAGTAATGTTGTACGCACCCTGTACTTGTTTTATTCCACATGCGGTTTATTTCGAGCTAGGTTTTCAGCAGCATTTGAGGATTTTTTTACATTTGCTGTATTTGTTCAAACATTATTATAGATCATTGCACATAAAAAATAACCTCACTTCTCTGACACTTCCCACGGGTTTGTTTACAAGGTGTTGGAACTTTTTTTCCATTCACCTTTTAGTGATAGGAGTGAAAATGAATGATACGAGTAAGAAAAAAATCGGAAAACTCTCCGCCTATACGATTTCGTTACCACCAGGCAGTAAAAGCGCTATGCTGAAAAAATTTGGTCTATCGGGCTCGTAAACCCATATGAAGCACACCTCAAATCGCACGACATCTCATCCTCGGTGACGGCAGGCCATATCGTGAACTATTTGGTCTCCCCGCAAACTGGAGAAGCATTCACCGAATTTAAAATGTAGAGAACAAACATGTTTACACCTCCACCGAAAGTTTTCCTCCATTTGAAGGGCATTAAACCAGAGTTTTCTTCGTTTAGCACTTGAATTGTTCAGGTACCGGTTGGGGAAATTGGATGGAAAGTTAAAATAACTGCAATATTTTAGTTTATTCTTGGAAACGCAGTTTTTAACAACGCACTTCCGCATTTCCACTCTAGCCAAAAAATTTACAAGTCCATGTAAACAAACCCGCGTTAGCTGTCAAATCTCGTTCTTCTTTTTTGTGACGTCACCGTGCAATTGTCTATTGTATCTTGATGAAGAAAGAACGTCTAGTTC
This sequence comes from Wyeomyia smithii, assembly GCF_029784165.1. Lineage (NCBI taxonomy): Eukaryota > Metazoa > Arthropoda > Insecta > Diptera > Culicidae > Wyeomyia > Wyeomyia smithii. Next base: position 31,146,988 of record NC_073695.1, on the reverse strand, counting down.
GGTTGACATACCTATGTAATAAAAATGATGAGAATTTCATTGATGTCAAACAGTCATGGCTTACTCTACATAATTCTAACACTTCTTATTGGACACCTATGGCCACACTTTTTTCACCACTGCGACTGACGATGTACAAAACCCTAATTAGACCCGTAGTTATCCATGGACTCGTAACCGTGACGCTGCTCACGAAGGACATACGCGCACTGGCCGTATTTGAACGAAATCTGTTTGTTGCGGACAATATTTGGTGGAGTACAAACCAAAAACGGACAGTGGCATAGGCGTATGAACCACGAGCAGCAGGCACTACTTGGAGAGATTGCCATTGACCACCTGCAGGCAAGCTGCAGGCACTACTTGCTTTTACCCATGCTGAGCAACCTAAGCTGAACAGCTAAAGCCCTTGGTCTCCCCGGGACCGCCGTTAGGCATAACTTCAGGGAGAGGGCCCGTCGTGCTTTACGCACTAACCTCTATGGGTAGCAGAGCAGCCTATACAGGCCAGTTAGTTAACCGTTAACTAACTGGGGCACGTCGATGGTTTTCCGTCGATTGGTGCCCTGCAAAATACTAACGATCTGTGATGCTGCCGTGATGACCGCATCCCAGATTTCCCTATTTTCGCACATCCTACGCACTATATTCTCTGGCGTGGTGTCCATCCCACTTATTGCCAGCATTTCGTACCGTACCCGCTCGAAGCGCGGACATGTGAAGAACACATGCTCTGCGCTTTCTTCCGCACCCGTACAAGCGGGGCACATAGGGGACTCGGCGTACCCGAACCTATGCAGGTACTGCCTAAAGCAGCCATGGCCTGACAGGATCTGTGTCAGATGGAAGGTTACTTCCCCATGGCGCCTATTAATCCAGCCTGCTAACTCTGGAATGAGTCGGTGTGTCCATCTACATTTTGTAGTGTTGGACCACTCCCGCTGCCACCTGGCCATTGAGGATGACCGTATGGAGTTGCGAATACCCCTCGTGTCGCGTTGGTCGAAGCACTCTACATCCTCTTTGACGATGATGATGATGGGCATCATGCCAGCCAGGACGCAAACCGCCTCGTACGACACTGTTCGGTATGCGCACGCGACCCTTAGGCGCATTAGCCTGTACGTACTCTCGAGTTTGCCGCGATGGCACGAGGTACTCAATACCTTGGACCACACTGGTCCTCCATACCTGAGTATAATCGTGGTGACGCTAGCAAGGACTTTGCGCCTGCTGCTACGAACCGCCGAGCTGTTTGCCATCATGCGAGATAGCGCTGCCACAGCCATGGAAGCTTTCTTGCAGGTATAATCGACGTGGCTCCCGAACGTGAGCTTGTCGTCGATCATAACCCCCAGAAGCTTCAACGAGCGTTTTGAGGCGATAGTGCATGTACCGGCACTAATCGATGCCTCCTGCTCAGACTTTCGTTATTTACAACAATAACTTCAGTCTTATGGTGCGCTAGCTCCAGTTTCCTGGAGTGCATCCAGTCTTCCACTACGCGTATTGATAGCGCGGCCTTTAACTCTACCTCTCTAATAGACTCGCCATAGACCTCAAGAGTTATGTCATCGGCGAAGCCCACGATCACCACCCCTGGAGGGAGTGTTAGTTTTAACACGCCGTCATACATAGCGTTCCACAGTACCGGACCCAGGATGGAACCTTGCGGTACACCTGCGGTAACCGGAACGCTTTTCTGACCCTCGTTTGTGTTATACACTAGCACTCGATTCTGAAAGTAGTTGCCCAGAATCTTGTACAGCGGCGTCGGCACTCTGAGACTCTGTAGCGCTAAGGCTATGGAGTCCCAGCTGGCACTGTTAAACGCGTTCTTCACGTCAAGCGTGACGATTGCGCAGTAACGAATGCCCCTCCTCTTGCGTTGGATTGCAACCTCAGCCGTTCTGGTGACGGAGAGAATTGCATCCACCGTGGACCTACCTTTTCGAAAACCGAACTGGTTGCTTGATAGACCGTTCTCACTTTCTGTATATTTCACCAGTCTATTGAGGGTTACCCTCTCAAGCACCTTGCCCGCCGTGTCCAGCAGGCAGATTGGTCTGTATGCCGATGGGTCACCTGGTGGTTTCCCAACCTTCGGCAACAGCACCAGCCTCTGGCGCTTCCACACGTCCGGGAAGAGGCAGTCGTCAAGGCATTTCTGCATGACCGCCCTGAACAACCCGGGGGCTTCTTTGATGGCCGTCTTGATGGCCAAGTTCGGGATTCCGTCTGGTCCCGGAGCCTTGCCTACCTTCAGGGAGTTTGCGATCTCGATCAATTCATCTTCCGTCACCCTTACCGCATCGTCAGCCTCTGCACGGCTGCCGTCACTCACGGTAGGTGGTGACTCGTCAGCCGGAGGCCAGGGACTTGGTTCGTGGCTTGGGAAGAGGCCCTGAATGATCGTTTCTAGCATCGCTGGTGATTGTTCGGCCGGGGCTAGCGCACCTCTAGTCTTGGTCATAACGATCCTGTAGGCGTCACCCCACGGGTTCGAATTGGCACTGGCGCAGAGTCGTTCGAAACAGGCTCGTTTGCTGGCTCTGATTGCGCTCTTAAGCGTTGCCTTAGCGGATCTGAATGCGACACCGCGTTCCGCTCTTTGCTCGTCGGAACGTGCGCGTTGCATCCTCCGTCTTGCACGGAGGCATGCATTGCGCAGGCCTGCTACCGTTTCGCTCCACCAGTATGTCGGTGGCCTACCCTCTCTAGGCGGACGAGACCTAGGCATCGTGGCGTCGCACGCCCATGACAGCATCGAATTTAGATGGTCCACATCCGGGAGCAGTTCACCCCCTTCGTGCTTCCATCTAATTGCCTGCCCAAAAACATCTGCATCGAAATGCAATGTTTTCCAGCCGTTGAAGGATGGAATATTGGCCCTACTTGCTGCTTGCTTCCGCACGCCTACCTCATAGCGGATCGATTGGTGATCGCTATTCGTGTAGCTGTCGTCTACCCTCCAGTTCGTGATCAGTCCCGGGCTGCAGAACGTCACATCGATAATCGATTCGGCACCGTTTCTACTGTAGGTGCATTTTGTACCAACGTTAGCCAAGTCTAAGTTGAGCTTTGCCAAAGCTTCCAACAAGACCTGGCCCCTCTGGTTTGTACAGCGACTCCCCCACTCGACAGCCCAAGCGTTGAAGTCACCCGCAACCACCGACGGCCATAGGCCCGTCAGTTCCACGGTTGCTTGATCGACCATCTGCGCGAACGTTTCGGTAGACCAACTTGGCGGAGCATAGCAACTGCAGTAGAATACTCCATCCACTTTGGCAATAACGTACCCCTCTCTGGAGGTCGACACAATCTCCTGAACCGGGGACCTGCCTGTCGTGCAAATGGCCGTCTTCCCAGACTTGTCCGATACCCAGTTACCGTTTCCGGTTGGGATACGGTATGGGTCCGAGACGATGGCCACGTCCGACAACGACTCAGCAGCCGCTTGGTGTAGCAACTGCTGCGCCGCATAGCAGTGGTTCAGGTTTAACTGTATCACCCTCAGGCCTGCTTAGTAGCCGGCCGTGCAGCCGGACACTTGGGGCCTCCCATGACGTGTTTGGCGTCCCGTTTACCGGTGCATACCAGACACTTGGGAGGTGTGCAGGCACTACTTGGAGAGATTCCCATTGACCACCTGATGAAGGTCGGGAGGCTACAATGGGCCGGGCATGTCGCGAGGATGCCTGACGACAGTGCGGTAAAATTGGTTCTCTTCAAGGACCCCACCGGCACCAGGAATCGGAGGGCCCAACGGGCTAGATGGCTTGACCAGGTTGAAGCGGAAGCGGAACAAATTTAGGTCAATATTCAGAGGTAACTTCTGATGGAAATCTTACTGACGCCGGTACACTGGCAGTGTTGGCAGAAAAAAATATTTTTCAACATAAATTTCGACATACTCAACTTTGAACAGCTCTAGTATTTTTTTTTTTGGCACACCCTAGCTCTTTAGTGTCTTCGGCCAAGTTGTTAGGCATCAAAAAACCTACCGTTTGAAGTCATGAAACCTATGGTTCGAACCATTTTGAGCTCTTCAGAATGGAAAATGCAAAAAAGTTGGTTTTTCCATACAAATTCCCATATAAATTTAAAATGCAATGCGCCCAGCGGAGACAAAACCAATCGACTTGCAATAAATTCAGGATTGTTTGGGGCCCCAAACAGAACAAAAAAAACTTGGTTCTGGCTTTCTGCTATCAAGTTTTGTTTACAATGGGCCGGGCATGTCGCGAGGATGCCTGACGACAGTGCGGTAAAATTGGTTCTCTTCAAGGACCCCACCGGCACCAGGAATCGGAGGGCCCAACGGGCTAGATGGCTTGACCAGGTTGAAGCGGAAGCGGAACAAATTTAGGTCAATATTCAGAGGTAACTTCTGATGGAAATCTTACTGACGCCGGTACACTGGCAGTGTTGGCAGAAAAAAATATTTTTCAACATAAATTTCGACATACTCAACTTTGAACAGCTCTAGTATTTTTTTTTTGGCACACCCTAGCTCTTTAGTGTCTTCGGCCAAGTTGTTAGGCATCAAAAAACCTACCGTTTGAAGTCATGAAACCTATGGTTCGAACCATTTTGAGCTCTTCAGAATGGAAAATGCAAAAAAGTTGGTTTTTCCATACAAATTCCCATATAAATTTAAAATGCAATGCGCCCAGCGGAGACAAAACCAATCGACTTGCAATAAATTCAGGATTGTTTGGGGCCCCAAACAGAACAAAAAAAACTTGGTTCTGGCTTTCTGCTATCAAGTTTTGTTTTTTCCATATAACGATTCCCCACCCTAATATACATACGCTGGATGATGGTGGCATCTCAAACCACCACAGTGCGAGTCTCTTTCAGTTTCGGGTTGTATTAACCCAACGATATCTGAATCGGATTACCGCTGAGGTGGGGTCCAACTCAGATCGAAGGGAAGCCGAACTGAAAGAGGTAGGAACTGCAGCTAACCACTACCACCGCCGCTGTTGCCCGCTGCTGATCCACTTCGCCTACTGCCATCGGTGTTGATGTCCGCTACTGCTGTCTGCTGCTAGTAAACTGAACTGATGGAGTGAAATGTTCGAACGGTACCTTTTATACCAAGGCTTCGTCAGTTACCCAACGAACAATTTTGTTGATTTACAGCTTTTTAGGCTGCTATTGGGTGGATCTCGGCTGAACTACAGCCTTATAAGCTTGCCAACAACAAAATTGTTTGTTGGGTAGTTAGAAAGAAGGAGGGGCTAAGTAGATAATGAAATCACAAGGAACGTAAATAAGCATCGGAAACAGAAAGTGACAACAACAATAATAACAAAGTCAGATCGATTGTATCCGTTAGTGTCGACTGTGCTTGGGAAGAGAGGTAGTGATTGGCTGCGCGGTATGATTTAGACAATCGATATTAATTACCAATTTTTCAATAGTGTATCTTAAACAATAGTTTGTTTTTGTTACATAATTTAAACCGTAGAAGAATTTCTGATCGATTGATGCCAAAACCTCGAAAACCTGATTATAAATGACTGAAAAATAAGCGCTCAAAACCTGACCACTTTTCCCTGGTTTTCCCTGGTTGAATTACTAGATTTTCAAATTCAGGTGCCCAACTTCGATATAGACGTTAGTCAACGTCAAAAATCACACGCTCATACCAAATGCTCTTTACACATGAATACCAATAAACCAACCCAATCGTTTTAACAGGTCGACCCATGTCGATTTATAATTGAATTCACGGTATTTTGACGTGTTTTAGCATTCGACGCGTTCTAGCATTGAAATCTGAGTGTAAAAAGATTGATTTTGGTATGCATGACATGGCAAACCGAATTGTAAGACACTTGAAGTGAAACGTAAGTGTATTCCACTTAGGGAACATCCATAAATGACGTAGCATTCTAGGGGGGGGAAGGGGGGCTTGCAGTTTTGCGACGAAATGAGACAAGGAGGAGAGTGGGGGGGTCAAGCCAAGCTACGTAGCAAATATAAACTAAGAAAAATATTTGGATTTTTCTAATTATTCTTTTTTATTAAGGTTTTTTACTGTTTAGGGTTATTTTTATTACTTTCTTGTTTTTTCTTGATCATCTTTGATACAATGTTTTTTTTTTTTGATAGTAAAATTTGCAAAAAAATTGTAATGAGGGGGGAGGGTGATGTTATAAAGCTACGTCATTATCTAGAGGAGGGTCTGACTTTGTGACGAAATGCTACGATGGGGAAGGAGGGGGTCAAAAAACCTAAAAAAAAGCTACGTCATTTATGCATGCTCCCTTAGATATGAAATGTTTCATCTATTAGCACAGAAGTAAGTGGAATCCACTTGGCAGTAACGTGTCGATTTTTTATAGTGTAGTGTCGCCGTTGCGGTCTCTCCGATAGATGTTCGAATGCTGCACCAGCCGTCGGGAGGCATGCGCCAAGCCCCTCCGCCGTGAGTAGTACCGCTTCGAGCTGTTGCGCGTATTGCTCCGCAGTCTGGGGGTTCCAGAACTGCTTGATGATGAGCCGTGGGGATCGGAGATGTCGCGAGTGGTTCAGGTCGACAGTTTTGAACACCACGTAGATCATGTTGCGGGCTTAGAGGCAACATTAAACGCAGGGGTCATACTTCGCCTGAGTCAACCCGAACTCCTTTAGCAGCTGGTCTAGCTCTCTGTTCCAGACGTGGCTTGTCTGCTTTAGACCATACAGTGCCTTATTTAGTTGGCACATAAGTGTTGGATTTTGACGGTCTTAGAATATTTCCTCCGTCAAGTCACCTTGGAGGAAAGTGATCACGCGAATAGATGTCGCAGCAAACTGTGACGAGCCACCGAGGAGTATGTTTCGTCATAATTTATTCCCTTTCGCTGCGAAAAACTTTTGATGACGAGGTGTATACCCACTTGCAACGATCACCTTCCTACCTTTAGAAAGTTAAGTCAGAGTCCACGTGCCGTTGTCGATCAACTGCTGCTGAGAAGCCACACAGCTGAACTGGTTCGACATCTCAGGGTCCAAACATGAACCTCTTGCCTCAGTGGTTGCTTCAGCATGCTGGTAAAAATTAGAACGGGCACACCTTTGCACGGTACAACAAAATCATTGTACTCGCCCGGAAGTTTGGGCTCCCGACCACTGCGCCTTAACACCTGTGACCGAGGTGGATCGTCAACATCCAGCGTGATGACCATCGGTGTGCTATCGTTAACTTCTAACACCTAGGAAACGACATCAGCCTCGTTAGGTTACATCATGGCTTTCGAATACCTTCTTCGTCCGCGGATCGTGAGCTCGGTAGCCCTCTGTGTCCTCGTCGAATTCAACCATACGGCATTTGTATGCCTCGGGGTCACACCTACGACGCTTCTGTTTCGGATTGGGACCATTACTTTTGCTCCAAAGATCCGTATATGGGACAAGTTTGGTAGCACTTCACGTTCTGCAGCAATACCTTATTCCGTGCCATATAGCTCCTGAGTCAAAGTACCAATTAGCATCATTGACTTTTCTTTGAGCGTCCTAACAATGACCTTTCGGATACGCTTCAAATTATAACATAAACAATGATTTTATGAAAAAGTCTCTTATTAACAGTTTCAATTCTAGACAATCCTCAATTTTCGTAATACTTGCGAAACTAGACAACAGCTTACCTATGCGCAACAAAAAGGTTCGCAAAATTTCGCATTAACAAAGTTGTTTTATCAGAAAAGCTATAACCTCAAAATTTCAAAACAATAAAAAATAACAATAACATTGAATCAGATTTATAGAACAATCCCAAATGCATGCACATCTTAGCGGTACTTTCGAATTGCAAACTATGTATCTCAGGACCATCGGCCGAATCAGAGTGCAAAATGTTGAATTTTTGGTGTAAGCAGAACATGCTCTAAATTGTATCAAACTCAATCAAAATTAGAGCAATTATTAATAATAAAAATTATAGATTTATAGACACGACGGATATATTTTAGAATTAACCGCTGTCGAATGTAAGTGAAGAAACGTGTAAAATTTGGCGTTATCATCTTTCTCACACATCGTAATCATTCATAACTCGGCATACTGTAAAGCTCGGTTTTCAGAACACGCACAATCGACAGTTTACACCAAACTAAAACCCTGAGTCTGTTGGATAGCCTGCAGTAGTTTGTATTTCAGTTTCTCCTTCGTTTGATACTGGGGTAGATCCAGAAGGTTGAAGCACGTGTGAGCTACAGGGAGAAATTTATCGTCTGTGGTGGGTTGAATGTAGATCTGCAATATTTAAAAATGAATTTATAATTTTAATTGATACCCTAATACCAAAAATATGCTTACCTTGATAGCCTTCATACCCTGAATCGGTATGCGATCACAGCCTGTTAGGAAAAGCAGAAAATTCTTTTTCTCCTCTAAAGGCAACTCGTGGAAAACTTCCCAGAACCAGCGTATCTAATAATTAAAATAGTGATTGTTTGCAATAAAAAAATAAATCAAACCCACCGTTTGATCACTAGACTTGTATCCGTTTCTATATTCGGCATTCTCTTCCAGTGCCAGCCAGTCGTACTCCTCGTTTCCAATGACGACAGCCATCAGTTCTTGTGCTTCAAACAGCTTTAATACGCGACCTCCACACACTTTCATGAATCCATTGTAAAACTGTTTGAATGATTTTGCCACCGATTTGTTCAGTATGTAGTCAATGTAAAGTTTGACAAACTCCTCCCTGCAAAAGACGAATGTTAAAACAAAATCTTTCAGAAAATATCAGTCTCAGATTACTAACTTATTTTCTTGTGTTACTCGAATTTTCTCGCCATTTGGTTTTAGCTCGATCGTTTGAATTTCGCCGAAATAATCTCGGGTGGTTGAAAAGGTCAAATCAAACACTTCCTCGAAATCTGGCTCTGAGTAGTCCAGAATGCTCTGCATTGAATTGGCAACTATTGGAGCTAAATCGCGAAGATCACCGATATCCACTGCTTCACCCAGCAACTTTTTATACAGCGCCAACGGGAATGGAAGATTGATTATAGTGAAGTTGTATATCGCCAATCCGCACAAGATTCCGATCAGCGCAAACATTCTGTCTTCATTCTCGAAGAAATCCTCAGTAAACCAAATAGCTCGGGAATCTTCATATGTTTTGAACATTCCATACTTCGGATCCAATACGTCCTTGAGCAAAAGCATGAAAAACTCTTTGGTCACTCCGCCAGCATCCTCTGCTTCCTCACCATGGAAGCGTATTTTCAAAGGTTTCTTCAGATCATTTTCCGTGTATTGCGCCAGTTCTCGTATGGTATCTGCTACAATATTCTCTCTCGTTACATTTAGCACAATAAACTGCGAAACTGTTGCATCCGGGTTGAACATGGCAAAGAAGCTCGCGGTTACGGCACTTTGCATCGCCTGGTGCATCTGTATAGCTTGATCCGTTTGCAGAAGCCTTGTTTTCGATGATGCGTTGAAAATGAATGGATAATTACACAGTGAGAAATAGTTTCCGTGCGCATCCATTACCCAGCGTACGTAGTCCTGTCGAATATCGACCAGATCATCGATTTCATTGATTTGAAACTGTTGTTGGGTGAGCTTTTGTGATCGCTGAGTATTGTTGATTTTGTACAAGATTTCCAGAATGTTTAGCATTAATGCAAGATTTACCTCATAGCAGAGTGCTTGCCTTTCTTCGCCACCAACCGGTTTTGGGAACTTAAAATTTATTATGTACAGAATAACACTTTTAAAATTTTCAACTAACCGTTCGAAGTATTCTTTCGTTTGCCGAGACCACCACTGGGAAACAATTTGTAACGGTATTTTTTGCAAGTTCTGTACTGCTCGACTGAAAGGCGAATGCAATTTAAGGTAGTTCTTCGAATTGATGAATTCATGGTACATGGGAAGCGTCAAGTATACTCGAAGGGTTTCTACGTCGGCAGGTGAGGCAACTAACGAACTAAGTAGATCTGAGGAAATAGCTTCCCAGATAGATTGTTTAAGCGTATCATGCTCGATTTTCCGAATGTTTCCGAAAGCCTCTTCGGCCGCTTCGATGTCCACTCCTGGATGCTTGGATGTGCAGCACAGATGCTCACCATTCGGCATTAACCAGGAACCGTTGAAGCAGGCCAAACTTTTGAACACCGTTTCCACCAGTGTAATCAGGTCCATGTCTACGGTTTCGTCATGTTGAATAACGGATAACTTCTTACTAGTTTCGACAGACATCGAAAGAATTTGGGTAACTGGTTCGTACAGCCGATAGTCGGCGGGACTGATTTCTGTTAGTGTCAATGTTGTAAGCGAAACAAAACACTGATCCCCGCCAGAGAATATTTTACTGACGACTAGTTCGGGGGGCTCTGTACTCGGTTGAATCGAAGAGTCGACCTGGTGATGGTAAATCATGTTTCTATATAACAACTTCCTAAAATGTACTTGTAATAGTACTTACCCATGGCCCCCGTACGATCTGTGGCGTATTAAAACTGGTACTTACTCCCACGCCCAACTGACCAACACCTCCTAATCCAAAGCCATAGATTTTGCCCCGTGACGGTACAAAAGCTAGTGTGTGCCGCCGGCCGCATGCAATTTGCGTTATCTTGCTACCCATTAATTCGAACACCATTCTTGGTAGTATTTCATTGCTATAGGTTCCATGGCCAAGTTGCCCAAAAGTGCCTGCCCCGCAGGTCAAAACACCACCTTCTTGTGTAAGAAATACAGAAAAATCGTCTCCGCAGCTGATATACCGTACACCGAGGCTACGCAGCGTTTTCAATTGGGTCGGATAACAGCGTGAATTGAGATCGTTTAGGCCAAGTTGACCGAACGTGTTTTTACCCCAGCAAAATATTGCTCCTGATCTACAAATGAAATGTTTCAATTATTGTGTACAACAAAATAAAATATAACAGCAAATTTTACTTGGAAATGGCGAAGCTGTGACACCCACCGCAAGCAATAAAAGCTATTGGAACGCCTGCTAGCGATTTAACCAGCGCTGGGCTCGATATCTTTTCATTAGTCATTCCCAGTCCCAGCTGCCCGTATCCATTGGCACCCCAGGCATACAACTCTCCACTATTCGTCAGCGCCAAACAGTGCATTTGACCGGCAGCAATCTGGACGATAGTCTTCGTTGCAATCGATTTGACCATCCGAGGCGTGGAAAAACTGCTCTGATCGCTATCGTGTCCCAGCTGACCGACGGCATTTGAACCCCAGCTAAACAACTGACCCCAGTTGGTCAAAGCTAACGAGTGTGCCGATCCACTGCGGACCTGCGTAATGATATAGTTCTCCAACGAAGAAACAAATTCTGGTTGTAGGGAGAATATAAAATGACGAAAAAATGTTACATAAAAGCCAGAATATTTTGAATTGTGAGCACAGAAAAGAAATGCACACACCAAACAAAATATTTCCGTGCAGCTTATTAAATAGCAAACCTAACGAAAACTACAACAAATTAATTAAAATTAGCCAAAACAGGGCAATAAGCAAAAATTAATAAAACAGATCTACAAATAAAGTGAATACTAGTGTAAACGTTTGTTGTGGCAAAAGTGTCACATACTAAACCGCGACATACGTGGCCTTTTATTTGGCACGTCGGCGGTGTCGTGCCCAAGCTGGCCTAGGTCGTTGTTTCCGCAAGCAAACAATTTGCCATCATCGGTCAGGAGCAGCGAATGTGATCCACCACAAGCAACCTGCTGTAAGCTGGTTGCGTGACACCAGCTCATCTCTCGAGGAAGCATTACCTACAATTGAAACCGGTTATTGATGCAAACAATCCGTAAGAAGTCACACTCACCTGCTCTTCTTCGATTCCGCCCAGACCGAGCTCACCATGAACGCTATTGCCCCAACAGTAGATGGCCATCTTAAGTTGAGATTAATACTTCGACTGACTGCGAGCAAACAAATCTGAAACAAATTTACACGAATGTCATGACTTGCAGCTTCACACTTCTAGAAAAATCGACGTACTTTTCAAATGCTGCGGTTTACTGTTCTGATAAATTCATAGATATAGTGAATTTAACAGCTGATAGTGCGTTTGGTGTTCCATTGTAAACACAAAAAAAAACAATTGAAAAAGAGAAAATCAATATTGACAATTCGATGTGACGTAGAACTTTCGTTTCTTTCTACTGACACAATTAGTCCGTAACTACGATCCACTTTTATTCTAGAATAATCTTATATTGATAAAAATATTCGCACCGTGTGCGAAAAAAAGTTGGACAGTGACCGAATTTATGACGACGAAAAGTCTCGAAAGAATAATAACAAAACAAACCTGCTGTTCCAAATATGCTTGGATTTGGGTGTTTCGGAATTTGTGAATGCTTCGCCATATAACTAAAAACCTGTTTCCAAACTTAACAAACTCTTGATAAGCCAAATTTATAATTTTATGTGTTATAAAATCGCTTCCAAATTGTGCAATTAAACTCAAATGCTCAGCGATTTTAAACCACACACTGAATAACAAATTCATGCAGATTTCTCTTTTGACACCTTTCGTCAAATCAAGTGGCCATTTTCAAATGGTCGTAGCCACTTCGATCGAAAACATCGAAAATTTGTTCCGATAAGTTGTTGGAGAACAGCACACAAGATTAATTGGGCGGGTGAGGTGCCAATTTTAGAAGACAACGTTTCATTTTGAACCCCCTCTCCCCCTGCACCTCAATAAGCATTGCTAGAAAAAGGAAATAAAAATGCTCTATTTTCTTAATTTTGAGATAGATTGATTGCGTTATTTAAAATTATGCCGCTGTTAGAGGAAATTTTTCAGTCCATAATTTTAATAAAATTTAGGCCCGAAACAAAACAGTTCTGATTAAAATGAGTAATTTTTTACAAAGTCTCAAGAATAAACTGTTAATTTACAAACAAATTTTTAGGCTAGCAATGTTATATGCAGTTTCCATCTAGACAAGTTGTTGTGCAACCAGGAAGAAGACACTTCAAAGGATTCAGAATAAACTTTTGAAAATGATATTGAAGTGTCCTCCCTGGTTTAGCACAAACGAACTACATAGGCTCACTAATGTAGAAACATTAGAAAATATGTCAAGTCAAATTATCAACAAATTCCAACAAAAATCGTTGCAATTCTCAATTGCACCGATTAGCTCACTTTATAGTCAGTAAAATAGATTTAAGTTTATTTTAAGTTTTGTTTTATTCTCGTTATTTTTCTGGAGGGGCACGTCTGTTTGTCTGTGGTAGAAGTATGCTTTATTGAACATAAAATAATAAATTAAAATTAATAATAAATATTTTTTTTTTTTTTTTTTATTTTATTAAAGACACTTTACACATATGGTGTGCATTCGTGTCTGAAGATATAATATTATAACTGGTTGTACAGATTGGATTCTTTGAGATACGTTATAACTTTGTTTTCATCATCTGTGTTGTTCTTGAGAACTGTTTGAAGACTCGATGCATCGATGTTGGCATTTATCCGTGCGTCTTGATATTTTCTGCAGTCCAGCAAGATGTGCCGAACATCCACAGTGGTTCCACAACATTCGCATTCAGGTGGATCAGCTTTTTGGATCAGGAACCCATGAGTAAGCCTAGTGTGTCTAATTCTGAGTCGTGTTAGCACCCGTTGGTCAGCTGCATTTTTGCTGTCGTTCCATGGGTTGGTGGTGTGTTTAATCTCGCGTAGTTTTATGTCCCGTGATGCGTGCCAAATGAGGTCCCATTGCTGTCGTATGGTGTGTTTGATTTCCCTTACTGCATCCATGGCTGGTATGGGGGCTTCCTGTGGGTTGTTATTTCTGGCTTGTTTCGCCAGATGGTCAGCCATGATATTTCCTTGGATACCGGTGTGGCCAGGAATCCAGCAGAATTGGACGTTTCTGTTCCGTATGGCCTTCTCGATGTTTTGGATCCAGGGATGACTAGATTTACCGGATTCGAGAGCAGATAGGCAGCTAGCAGAATCTGTTAGGATGGCTATTGGGGTTGAGTGCCGGAACTTAAGTGCCATGTTAATAGCGTGAGCCTCCGCAGAGAAAACGCTACAGTGTTGTGGTAGTGCTTCCGATTTTGAAATGCCTATCCCGAACAAGCCTGACCCAACTGTTTCGTCACCTTTGGACCCGTCGGTGTAGAGCAGGGTGTACCCGTGTAAGCGTCGCTCAATTACTTCATGTACTACGGGGCGAACCTTATCTGGAGGGTCACCAGCTCTGATTTGTTGCTTCACGTCCCATATTATGAGCGGTTTCGGTGCATTCCATTCACGGTCTGTTGATCTTGGCCGTCGGCAGGTGTTGGGAATGGTCGAATTGGTCTTTCTAGTGAAAAGATCTCTAGTTCTGCGGACCACTGGGAGGTTCGAAGCGTCGCAGCTTTTTTCTTGCAGCCGGATTGTTAGTCGTGCTAGAAGTTGTAAAACAAGCAGGTCGAAAGGCAGTACTCCGGCTTCGGCCATTATAGCGAGTGTAGGGCTAGTGACGAAGGCTCCGGGAAGCGAGTCTGACCATCCGGTTGTATGTTGGTGTTAATAGTTTCACGGTCGAGTCTCCTCTGCTAATTATTCCCATTCCATAAAGTAAGCGTGATGTGATAATCGCCGATCCTACTTGCAGAAGTGAGCGACGGGCACCTCGAGGTAGTCTTGCTCCAACGATGGTCAAAATGCGTAGTCTGGTGGCGCAATTTTTAACGGTCAGCCTGCAGTGGGCTCTAAAGCTGAAAGTTCGATCTAATATAACTCCCAAGATTTTGAGCTGGTTTGTTTTTGGAACAGGGATGCGGTCAATAGTTATGTCTTTCTTTGGTTGTCGGCGAAGATTGGGGCTCCCATAAAAGATGGTTGATTTGGTCGGCGATATTGCGAAGCCGATGCTTTTTGCCCATTTGACGACCGCGTTGACTGCAGTTTGTAGTTTCCGACCTAGCCTTTGTTTTTTAGAGCCAGTCACAACCAGCAAGATGTCATCAGCGTAGAGAAGAATCTGGACTCCATTAGAAACAGCTTGAAAAACCGGTTGCATTGCCACGAGGAATAGAGTGACGGATAAAACAGAGCCTTGCGGGACTCCGTTCTCTTGTGTATGTATCTGTGATAGTTGCCCTGCTACCGCTACTTGAAACGTACGATTCGATAAGAAGCTGGCCAGTATGTTGAAAAGCCGTCCTGATACACGCCATTTCTTCAAAGTCCTCAGAATGCCATGCCTCCAGGTAGTGTCATACGCCTTGGAAATATCCAGCGACGCGATCAAACAGTGTTCGTCTTTGTCTGGTAGGTACCTTTCTAGGTTCGCGAAATGCGTGTCAGTCCCGTGGCCGGATCGAAAGGCATGTTGTCGTCTGTAGAGTCGTCCATTGGCTTCCAGTTCCGTAATTAGTCTCCTATTAATCATCCTTTCGAAGACCTTGGATATGCAGCTTATGAGTGTAATGGGTCGAAAGGCCGCCGGTCCAGTTTCGGTTGAGTTTGGCTTGGGTATTGGGATGACGATACCAGTCCGCCAACTGCTCGGGAAAACACCGTTGTGCCAGATCCGGTTGAACAGCTCCAAAAGTGCAGTTTTTACTGACAAAGGAAGCCGTCTTAGCATTGGGTACCCGACTGAGTCGGGGCCTGTGGAGAGACTTCTCCCTTTATCGAGCGCCCAGATGAGTTCACTGAGGGTAAAATCCGCGTTGTATTTCTTATAAACACCGGTCGCAGGTTTGGAGGAACTGCGCCCAGCTTTTGCCTTTGCTATTTGAAATGTTTTTGGGTAGCTGGAGGTTGCTGACCTTTCGTTGTAGCGGTGAGCCAGTATTTCAGCAACTTCTGCAGGATCGTCAGTTGGACCTGATGGGCCTCGAATAGCTTTAGTGCTATGGCGGCGTTTGCCACCCAGTGTATTGATGCACTGCCACAATTCCGTCGTCGAACTTGTAGGAGAGATCTTGGCCACGAAGGTTTCCCATGATTGTCTTTTGGCGTCCCGGACAGCCTTTTTTGCGGTTGCTCGAGCTTGCTGGAACGCATGCAGGGCCTCAAGTTTTTTCGGTTCGTCGTCAGTAAGCCGCTGTAGGGCTCGCAGAGTTTTCCTCCGAAGTTTGATAGCGATTTTAACCTCCGGGCACCACCATGGGCCCGCCTTGGGACCCGTCTTTCCGCTTGTCTGTGGAATGCTAACTTTTGCTGCCGACAGTATCCGCTCTACGAAGGTGTCCAAATCGAGCAAAGCGCCGGGTCGGATTGAAGCTGAGGTTAGCCGTTCGAACTGGCTCCAGTCTGCACGATCGTAGAGCCATTTTTGCCTAGCCTTTGCAGACTGTGACCACCCGGGGAAAAATATTCCGATAGGGAAGTGATCACTGTTGTGCGTGTCGGGTAGGACTTTCCAGACTAGTTTCGGGGCGAGTAAGTCCGAACAGAGTGACAGATCGATCGATGACATGGAGCCATTAGCAAGGTTCAAGCGAGTAGGAGAACCATCGTTTAAGATCACGAGTTTTCTCATTAGAGCTTTTTCGGCAATAAACCGACCGAGGGTGTCTGCACGACAGGATCCCCATGCAGGGTGATGTGCGTCCCCTAGTACCAGAGCTGGTTCAGGCAGTTGCTCGAGGAGCCCTGCCAGTTGGTCACCGACGTGTCCTGAGTTAGGCGGAAGATAGATTGAAACCACCGTAACAGCTGTGGGTATCTGCATGTGAATCGCTATCGCCTGCAAGGTGGTCTGGATCTGGAGTCTTTCGTAAGGGATCCCTTCGCGGATTGCCAGGCCAACCCCATGGGTCCACGTATGGCTGGGGCCGGTTTCAACCAGTAGTGTGTAATCCTTCCCAATGAAATCTGCGGGTATAGTTTCGGCGTTGACCATAGTTTCTTGGATGGCTATTACAGTAGGTTGATAGTCCGCAATGAGTTGCTTTAACTCACACTTGTTAGCGCGTAGACCACGGAGGTTCCACTGCAACGCGAGGCATCTCTCCGAAGGCCTATTTTGGACATCCGGAATCGATTCTGATAATGATGGTGAAAAATGCGGTGAATTATCCATTTCTATTGTTATTGGAGTGGTTGGGAGCGGGGTGGGGATTGTCTGTAGGTGTATAGGGGGGAGCGCTAGAGGGTGTTTTTAGTTTTTGGGCTTTGTTCTTGATGGGGATCGGGAACGGGGGATGGACTGTGTAGAACGGTTCCCATTATCGATGTTGTTTGTAGCTGGCTGTTGTTTGTTGTGCTTCCTTTTATTGTTGCTGTTATTTAGTTCAGTGATGGGAAAACCGAAGAAAGGTGATGATTCGATGCCGTTGGTGTCCGCTGTGTCCATTTCGTTGGTGTCTTCTGTATTGTGAGATGTCGATGCCGCTTCAGACTCTGGGGATATGACACTCTCCGGGCCGAGCTCGCCCACTGGCGTCTCAGTTGGGAATTCGGTCGAGGAGATGGAAATTTGACTAGCAATTGAAACGGCGGATTTGGATCGGTCCCGTTGTGTATTTTTGTCGACAGTTTTGTTGGTTTTACTGCGCCTTGCTCGCTTGATTTCGGTGAAATCCACGTAGGGATCGAAGCTGTTTTCCGCCGAGTTTCCAGCGTCAGCGCTGCTCACGGTGTTGGAGTTCTTGACGACGTCCGCGAGAGTGAGGCGGTCATTGACGGATGGTCGCAATGATTTAGCATATTCAGCGCAGGTTTGGGTAAAGTGTACATTTCGGTTACAGTGTTTGCACGTCGCCACTTGCCCGCGGTAGGTGACGAGTGACATCTCTGTATCGATGTGTACGTAAGATGGGCTCGGTTTGGAGAGAACCATTCGTAAAATACGAACGCCGTTAGGTACACCAGGCCAAAAATCTTTCCAGGTCTCTTCTCGCACAGAGTGAATTTGTCCGTATTCATTCATCCTTTGTACCAGTTGATGATTGGTAATTTTCGGTCGAATGTCATGGATCCTAACATCCATTGTACCGTCCTCCATGGATAGAGGAATGCGGTAGAGTTTTCCGTCGTGTTCCAGCTCGTGTTGCATGTTGTGGCTCTGGACCATGTTCTGGGCCATCTCGGGGGATTCAGTTCCAACGTAGACACGGCCGTTGATGATTTGGAGGTGTTTGACCTGAGTCGGGGGAAAATTCAGTTTCTGCACAATAAAGTCAGAGATGTCGGTGCATTTCAGCCTGTTTGGGACTGCCTTGAAGTTGATGACGAAGGTTCGGTCGACCGTAGAGGTCATTTCGTGTCCAGGGGTGTTCCGTTAGCGGAAACGATGATGTAAAAAACTTGCACGACGGACGGGGTCCGCGAAATATCGAAAAATAAAACACACTCGGAGCTGTTTTGGAAAACACGTGCGTCCAAAACCAAAGCTGTCAAAGTACTCCTGATATATATATATATATATATATATATATATATATATATATATATATATATATATATATATATATATATATATATATATATATATATATATATATATATATATATATATATATATATATATATATATATATATATATATACATATACATATATATATATATATATATATATATATATATATATATATATATATATATATATATATATATATATATATATATATATATATATATATATATATGTATGTATATATTGCATTTTAAAATTGTTTTATTTGCATTGACCTGCAAAAGTTGTTTAAAATAATCATTCTGGCATCAACGGTGTGGAACGTTCAAAAAAATTTCAACGGGGATGACGGACGTTACGAAAAGAAAAATAAGAAGCCAGCTGTCTTAGCTTTTCCCAGGGGGAATCTATATGTCGAATATCGTGTAACCGTGACCAGCATATTTGGCAACAAGGCGTCCGGTTGTTTTGGTTTTTGTCGTTTTGATTGAAGTAAAATATAGTATAATTGTAACGTTCTTTTCAACACAACTCTAGAAATCGCGGAAAACTTTTATTCATACTGCGTTGCGTAGTGAAATTTGGTGGGAGCAGCCTGCATTTAGCTAAAAATCATGAAGTTTCCTCGCCACACAGGAAATCTTTTAAACGTCATGGACCAACAAACTTCATGGACCAGAATTGATCGACGATAACGCACACATATATGAAATTTGACAGCAGTAAATCCCCCCTGGCTTTTCCAGTTAAATCGAAAAATTTATTGGCAACTTTGCGTATGAGTTTGTTTATTTGGCTCACTTGAAGCTGAACTTGATGGCTCGTGTGTACATATCACTTTTCACCTTAACACTGCGAATGAATGGATTTTATTTCAATTTTATAAGTTGCATGGAAACATCAAAAAATGAATACCGCATTTCGTGATTCTGTGTAATTTTTATACTGATTTTGGATTAATCTAGAATAACTCAAGCTTTTCTTGAAAACAAGCAATTTTTTCCTTGATTTTGCAACAGGAATTATTGCTGATTGCATCTGAAACGCGAATTACAGACAACTTGCAAGCAAAATGCAGATAACGTGCACGCCAGATTGATCGTATACCAGTCAACTAGAGTGATCGCGACAGAATGCCTTCAATAATCGTATCCATACAGTCTATCGCGTTCACTCTCGTATGCTGGTATACGATAAATCTGATGTACAAGTTGTTTGCATTTTGCTTGCAAGTTGTCTGTAATTCGCGTTTCGGCGGAAATTTGCAATAAGTGTTTTGCTGAATATTTTTCATTCTGCTCTCTATAAAAGGTCCGGAGAAGTCAGAAAAACAAAAAAAAGTTTGGTAGTGGTAGTATGATGATATAAATATGGACGAAGTTTTGTTTTATATGTTGTTTGTAATCTAATTTTCATTGTTGACGTAGAATACGTCTTACGGCAACAATTACAGGGACCCACTTACAATACAGGGATCCAATTTCAAAACCGAAAACCATCGAGAGCGTCACAAAAATTGTCCAATTTCAAACGTTTTGAACCCAGTCAGTTTCCAACCGATTTCTGACATTTTTGCAGCAATCGATTGGAAAATCATTTAAGCCGTTTAATTTAACCCGTCCAAATGCAGAAAATTGTAATCCGATTGTTCAAACTATTGTAATATTGAAAATTGTTGAACAATGTCGAAACGCAAATGTCGATTTTTGATTGGTCGCTTGCTGCCTTTCCCTGAATAGGACGACAGAATGGAGTACCTAGTTAGCCGGGAATGCACTCTTTGGGCTATATAAGAGACTGTTTCTCCTCAAGCAAATCAGTTCAATAGCAGCAGGCAGCAGCATCGGACATCAACACCGATGGCAGTAGGCGAAGGCAGCGTGGATCAGCAGCAGGCAACAGAGGCGGTGGTAGTGGTTAGCTGCAGTCCTACCCCTTTAGTTCGGCTCCCCTCCGTAGCGCGTGTGTGCATGTTTATAGCGCGTGCGGCACCGCAACCACCACCGCCAACGCCACCGGCACCACCACCGGCACCACCACCACCACCGCCACCACCATCGCCACCGCCACCGCCATCGCCACCGCCACAGTGATTATCACTGTGAATCATTCAAAACTAAATAAAAAATTTGTCATGTTGAAAAAATATTCACTTGTCAATAAATGGCATTGACAAACACAATTAACCTCAAAGTTTATCTGAAGTTAACCTCAATTCAGTGTATTCCCAAACCTATTCCAAGAAATACATTGGCATAAGACAGGCTGTCGTTTTCTACGTTACCTCTGCGGTCGTGTCTTACAAACAACCTCCTCAACTTTTTTTGTTTTTTGTTAAATAAAAATATCAAATAAATAAATTTTTCTGGTTGCATTGGATTTTGCGCAAGGCAGACGAAAATAATGTTCAACCGGGGATATGTTTCATAGCAAAGAAGAAGAGAAAGAAGCCACTTGGCCACTCTTCTCTTAGGTTTTTATCACAACAAATTCCAATCTGAATACATCAACACACGGGCCAGATATGAAACGTGTTTCAAAACTAAACGCGGGCCACGAGAAATAAAGCAGAATGCCTACGCACACTAGTGAACGTGTAAACCCATGTAGAGTTGTTTTTGTTTCCTCCAAACTGTAAATCATCGCAGCTCGTTGCTTCGACTTTTTATCACTTTTTACCATTTTTGGTCGATTATGTTTAGCAGCTTCTTCCGAGTGATGATCACAAAGAAAAAAATTTTTAGAAACGAGTTTAGAACTCATAAGTGTTCAATTGATTATTTGTCCAGCTGCTAAAACATAGCATTGCAAACAAAACAGCGATTTGTAGATATTTTTCACAATGAGCACTAACACATTCGTACGTGAATAGGTCTATAGACCATTTTACGCTCGGCAGAGCTGCATGCCACCACGGGTCGACGTGTGGCGATCGTCGAGGGCGCACAATACAGGAGCCAGCGTGGTTTCGTCCATACTTCGGTATGGTGGGCCAGTGTGATCCAGAGCGCTAGGTACTTACACTTACCGTGGTAAACTGGAAAGTACCTACAGGCTCATGTGCCTGAGAGTTGCGAGTGCGTGTCGTACGGTGTCATACGATGCAATCTGTGTCTTGTCCGGCATGATGCCTATCAGCATCGCCATCAAGGAGGACAGAGAGTGTTTCGACCAACGTGACACAAGGGGCATACGAGGTACCAGAAGGTCATTCTCGATGCTCCGCTGGCAGCGGGAATGGTCCAACTCCACAAAGGGCAGATGGACGCACCGACTCATACCGGAGATATCCGGCTGGGTCGGGAGACGACATGGTGGAATGAACTTCCACCTGACACAAATCCTGTCAGGCCATGGTTGTTTCAGGCAATATCTGCACAGGTTCGGACACGCGGTGTCCCCCATGTGTCCCGAGTGCGTGGAGGAGGAGGAGACTGCTGAGCATGTCTTCTTCGTATGCCCCCGTTTCGTAAGAGCGAGGAGCAACATGATGGCTGTGAGCGGGCCTGGCACTACTCCGGACAATCTTGTCCTGAGGATGTGCGACGACCCGGACATCTGGAACGCGGTCTGTGCGGCCGCCTCTCAGATTGTTCTGGAGCTGCAACGTGTGTGGCGGGTCAACTACCAACACGCCAGTGGTAGCTAATTACCAGTCTCCAGGTAGTTAGCTAGGAGGTTATAAGAGTAAAGAGGGTGCATCACGCACAAAAGCCACTCCCCGACGTAATACTTAACCGTCGTTCCGGGAAGACCAGGGCTGGAGACTGGAGGGGTTTTAGTGGGTCGGGACAGGGATCAGTAGGTGCCTGGGCGAGTGTAACTACCTCAGCATCTCTCCCCTAGTCTCATCCCCACACCCTGAGTTCTCTTCTCAGGTGTCTGTTTGCAGATTTCCCCGCCACCTTTGAAAAAAAAAGACAATTTTTCGAGACGTTTCTGAACTCAATTCATGAATGAAATTTTGACATAAAGCTCGGAACCGCTGACATAACGCACGTAATAGCAACATCATCATCAGCAAGATCAGTGACACCTGTCAGTTCGTAAAATGGTCTATAGTGCGATTTTATTAGCTTTTATCCTAACTTCGCGGAATCAGAAATAATTATCAAACTAACTTTTATCAGTGTCCCTCTCGAATCGTTTTGGCGTAACCGGACGAACGCCGCTCGTGTGTCAGTACTCGGCAAATACTCGTTCGGCAAGCACGCGGAAACAGCTGAGTTTCGTTATGCACATAAATGCGATTCGCTGAGTGCGCAGTAGTGCTAAAATAGTGACGTCTGCTTTCCATAACTGGGACGGCAACAGAATATTGAGTAAAAAAATTGCAACCCGTCGATTCGGCTTCAGTTTTTGTATTGTGATTTGGACATTAAACAGTTTTTTGTCATTCGATGGTGGCTTGTGATATGAAAACAGAAAAGCAAATCGGTGTGGCCAGTTGTGATGGACAGTGAATGATAAATCAGGAGGAAAATATTTTCGCACTATCTACCATGATGTATAAAGATCAACTATCTACCGTGCACAAACGCTGCTCGCGTTACTGCTTCTCGAGCATGGTTCAAGGTTTTGATCAATAATCCGTCGTGATTCATTTTTTGCTCATTTAAATGGCCAGATATTGCAAGCTATAGAAAATTTTAAAGTTCAAATTATATTCACAAACCTGCTTGAGCTGCTAGTGCCTAACTGATCGTGAATTATCTGTATCTATCCAATCTAATTTTATTCATTCAACATTTAACGTGAGAGGTGTTTTTTTATCATAAACATGGGTAATAATTTTCATAGAACAGCCACCATGAAAATAAAGAGAAAATAAACTTAAAATATATCTACTACGAAACATTCCAGTAGGATTTAAAAGTAATAGCATAACAGTTATTAGGAGTAAAATAATTAGAGCAATTGGAAGGGCCGTTTGTGTAAATTAGATAATAACGTTAATCTTTTCTTATCCTGAAAATAGATAACATGTGAATACAGGTGCTAAAAGTCCTGATAATGTTTAAAAATAATACCTAGTGAAAAACACAGAATCTCTGTGAAATAGTTACACATTTGTTGTCTGGTATATCAAGCTGAAAAGTGGTTGCACAAGAGAAAGGAAGAAAAAATGGAAACCCACCTGGCTGGTGGAGGTACCGCGGTGACCATGGCAAATAAATCCCTGATGGCCACACTAGCACCGAGTGCACTGAATAGCAGTAGCTGGGTCACAGGCGCTGCCGTACACCTGCTAGAAAGTGACCATGACGACGAACAGAAAACTATCTCAATGGATAATCTATACCCGGCACTGGTACAGTGCTTTGCCATCATTATTTGTGGGTAAGTTCAATAATTCTATTTCATTTCCGAATGAAAACGACGTAAAATTCTGTGGCAACTACTAAGATTAATTTACTAGGAAATGTGAAGCAGAGATGTTGAGTTTCTCCGTAATTGTTATTCTAGCAGACATGTTAGATCAGAGGCTGCAGTTCTGCGGAATTGTTCATTTTATATCGACTGGACTTAGGTTGATTAATCATAATTTTATACTCATAAATAAACTTCACAGCTTGAAAGCTGCTAGCCCCCCGTCCATTGAAGTCATATTTATATTCTCTATTGATGAAAAAGTTTAAGCATGAATAATTAACTCAGTTTACCTACAGTAGTTTAAATGAAATAGCGTGAAGTCTCGCTGCATTAGATGCAGTTTTGAAAGCAAGTCTCAACCAAACGGTAGCCACCACCTTCTAATGCAAAAGTTAAAGTGTGAATATTGTGCTTTGTCTGGGCAGCGTCTCTATCGTAAGCGCAACCGATTTAGCGTGAAGTGGTATTAACATTGCCACTGCATTGCGCGTCCCGCGAGATAATTCAAACAGTTTATTCAATGGCTTTAATTTTGCATTAGCTTGTATGAGAAATTGCTTTGTCTGCGCTATTACTTCTTTCACTGATAAAAATGACTATTGACGCACCGAAGGGAGTTTATATTTCCAGACTTGGTAACAGACTTTGCAAAAGTCGATCTCTTTGAGAGGTTGGATCGCATTGTATTCGAGAAAATATATTTATTTTTATTGCTTGAATTTTGTTTTGTTTGAGGCTATTGACGATATTGTTTTGAACAGCTGAAATAATTCTGAGCACTTGATGGCAAAAGTAATACAAGTCACGAGTATCATTTGTGTAAATCAACTAACATTCAAACGGGTTTATTATTCTTTTATGCTAACTACAAGATGCGCAATTAAACAAGAAAATACGCGATGGATGGTTACTAATACTAACGGTTATTAATTACTTTGGTTAATAATAAATTATTTAGCTTTGAGATTTTGTTAGGAAAATGAACTAAATAAATCACAATGTCTCTAGTCCCTGGTGCAACGATTTGTTGCTCTATAGAATCTTTCACGATCACTACCGCTCTTGTTTGGTCAAAATCTCAAATGGTTAGACTATGTTTGCACTAATAGGAATGAAGGCCGCGCTTTACTATAGAGGTTGTTTACCCATAGAAGCGCACAAACCGGTTTGTGCGAAATCGATATTACAGGTAAAATGCAATGATTCTTAAGGTTAGACATCGACTAATTCGCATTGGAAGAGCCGTGATCTTAAAAGCGCGTGATTTATGTGGTAGGACTTTCCCATCTACTAGTCACCGCCGATGAATGAAATAAGTGTTCGGTTTGCTGTTGTTTCCTCGTGCATTTTGCAGCGATGCGATAATATTTGCATGACTTTTGGTTCTTGTGTTTTGTCACACAAATGTGTTGACCCTGGCCTTAACAGTTGCCAATAGATTTTTATAATATAGCCAAAAAATAGTCATAGCAGTATAACGACTACCGAATACATTAAAAAAAACAGTCGGCTTAGCAACTGCTATTGATGAGATAATTGCATAACATATCAACCATGTAATAATTACATACATAATACATCTTATGTAACAAATTCATTATACAACTTAACGTTATCAACTGCTGGTTGAGTAGCAATGACAATGTAATTTTCACATAACTACCTGCTTTCATCAATTGACAACAAATAATACCTAAACAGAGAAAGGAACTCTAGTGCAGCCGAAGGGCCCTCACGTGGCCAAGTGATAACTTATTGACTACGTCGCGTTGCATAGTCTTAATATTACTGTACGGGTACTTACTGTTTGTTTTAGTGTACTGTAATTTCACCGTTTGGTAAGCACAATGGAATAGTCAATGTCATAGTCAGTTGTTATCGTCACGTACCGGTGATTACTCTCGTAGTTTACACTCTTTATGCCCGGGACAAATTGTATACGTCATTTCTTAATCAGTCACGATGTGTGTTTCAAAACACATGTTTCCAAGCAAATAACATATGTGTGTATCAATCTGTGTATTGAATGTATTTGATTTGAATGTTAATTATTACGTATGCTCAAAATGCAGCGCGTAGATTGTTTGAAAACTGATTAGGCACTACATGTGAATTTGAACATCGCACACCAAATTTAAATTATCGCATTGATACTCTTCAGAATTATAAGAAAAGTTCGTTAAAATGAAAAGTGCAGTTCTAAACCTAGCTTTTATTTTTAAAAGTTATCAAACAAATATTGGAATATAATTGTACCAAAAACATTTGAAATAAAATAAAACATAAACTTAAAACTACCTTACCAACTATGAGGTGAGCTCACCGTTGTGAGTGAGGATTATAAATATTTTTGTTGGAACTTACTGATAATTTGGTTTGATGAATTTTCCAATGTTTCCACATTAGTAAGCCTATGTAGTTCATCCGTGCTAAACCAGAGAGGACGCTATAAAATCATTTTACAAAATTTATTCCGAATCCTTTGTAGTTTCTTCTTCCTGATTGCACATTGACTTATTCAGATGGAGGCTGCGTATAAGATTGCTGGTCTGAATATTTGTTTATGAATTACAGTGTATTATTGAGACAATGTCTAGAATCCCTGTTGATAAGAGGATATCAACATTTTGTATACTTATTGCACTTTGATTGATTAATTAGATCAGGTCAATTTAAGACCCCACCGTTTATCTTAACACTTGCTTGTATCATCATCAAACAAAGATTTCTCACACTGGACAGTGGTTCGCCCATAGGCCAAAAATAAAAAATAAAGTTTTTTTGTTTTCTGCTTATTATCGATTTTATGAATCGGTTATGAACCTAAAAATGCAGAAAAGCTGTTTTTGTTGGCCTATTCTATGAACGGTTTACTTTTGAGCACGAGATAAGCAGTACGTGTTTTTTACATTGTGTATATATCCGCTTTGGAACAAATTCAATTGCTTCATCTGCTTATTTTCATCATTGCGGTGTTGTTTTGATGTGGTATGTGCTTAACTGTAATCAAAATTAGTCGTAAGAGGGAACGTAGTAATAAAGTCAAAGAGCACCACTCATGCTAGAATTCATGTAATCCTTTAAATGTGTTCCGCGCGAGATACTATCACCAAATTACCACTAAACGAAAGACTCAGGACTCAGGAAAGATTTGTTAAAGCATATATTTGCATCCATGTCGATGACAAGCGGTTTACTTTTTCGTTTGAATTTCATGTTTTCTGCATAGTTTCTTAGAAAGGGTTGTGGTACATTCAGCTCAAATTTACAAATTTGTACACAAACATTTGTCTATATTCGAAGTTTGATATCTACGGGAGGTTGCTGAAACGATATCAAATTTGTTTTAAGGTTTTTCCAATGATAGAAAAGTCAAACTTTGATCGCTTTGAGGGTTCACTTAACGAAACCCGATAGAGCTAAAATTTTGCATAGCGACTTTTTTCGAGAAGGCAAAACTTTTGAAAACTATTATGTATGTATGTTTGAAACTATTATGTATGCATGATAATGGGAATACCAGAAAATTGAAACAAGATGGATGATGTCAGTCCCAAAAAAGTTATAGTCAAAACACACTTAATTCTACTGATTTGAGAAGTTTCCAAAAACACTACTGTACAAAAATAATTTATGACCGCCCTTGCCATACAATTCGAACCACTGTGCACTGGTGATAAACCAGAAAGATCAGAAGTAAAAATTTTTAATACGGGTGGGCCTAAGATACTTCCTTGAGGTACACCAGCTCTAATAGTCAATCTATTAGATTAACCTGCACTATTCAAGTCGGTCAAATAACTTTGTATCACTTTTGTGATGCAAAAGGTAAACGAATATTGGACATTTTAGCTATTAAACCTTTATGCCAAACACTGTCGAATGCCATTTCTACGTCTAAAAGAACAGCTCTAGTGGAATAGCCTTCAAATTTTTTAGTTTAAATCATATTTGTTACTCTAAGTAACTGATGAGTAGTCGAATGCCCGTGGCGAAAACCAAACTGCTCATTTGCCAAAATTGGATTCTCATTAATATCAGAGGCGTCTCGTCCACCTGTTCAACCTGTTCATAGGACAGGTAGACAATCTCAGAAAAAAAGTGATTTTTTCACATTTGTAGAGTGGATGAAAAATCGTCGGAGTAACCTATTTGTTATTTCAATGTTATCCCGAACATACTTATTTCATTTTCTACATATTGGAAATGTATGCACCGTGAAGAATTTAACCTGATGGGCTACATTTCAGACTACGCCATACAACTCACACGCAACGCAACCCACACGCAATAATGACTACCGTTTGTTCATACCTTTCACCTGAACTAACCGTCGTTCAACACTTCTCTCCACCTTCAAGTGCGGCAGGGTAGACACAGACATTCATGCACACCACTACTAATGCGACGCCTCGCGTAAAAATGACATTTTTGGTTCAAACTTTCTGCTGAACAAAACCGATGTCAGCGAGAGAAAACATTCATTACACACCACCTCTCTTTATCTGTTTCGTTATGCCTTTCTGTTTCTTCTCGGTTATCTGTTTCGTTATGCCTTTCTGTTTCTTCTCTCGACGTCATTAAAATTTGAGAGAGACCACGTGGCCGCGAGAGTTCGCAGATCCATCTTCAGAGCTTTCGTAATGCAAATGAAAAACGAGCAAATTCATTCATTATTTCTGTCAATGTGGTGGAATTCCTCCGTCGATGTATAGTTTCATTCAAACCTCTACACCCATTTTGTTCATTCGAAAACTTGAACCTCGCATAGTCCGCATAGTATACGATTGTCTTCTTACGCGCTGCTTTCTTTTTAGTTTAAAATTTCAACATCGTCAAAAGAAACGCTTTAGCATTGAACAAAGATAGGTTTTTTACTCATGCGAAAAGTTTAGAGGCAAATAGAGCATAAACATGATTTCAATTATCGTTGGAAAAAACCTGAATGATACTGACATTGCATATCACAACGCCATACGTCGAGCGAACTTTTCTAGTTCTTCGACGGATCCAGAGTTATTTATGACTAAAACCGATCATTGAGAATCATGATGTGATAAATGTGATAAAGATTTCCTTATGAAATGATGCAGATATCATTATTCCACGAGAAAATTAACGGAAAACTCGCGGTCATAATAGATCGTAGAATTTCTTTGCCATATAGATAAATGAAGAGAGATAAGAGTTTTCGAAACTGTTATCACGATACTGTTGTTTTAGTGTTGCAAATGTTGATTGAACAGGAAGCCCACTTGGTCACGCGTCGCCTCTGATTAATATACGTATCATTTTATTAAGAATTATTCTTTCAAAAAGTTTTCTTTCAGAAGAGTAATCTAAATAATCGATAACATGAAGCTTCAGCTGTTTTCTTTCCAAGTTTAAAAATTGGAGTGACTTTAGGATTTTCACCTCCCATCACCTCATGTGCTTTCATGTTTTTGAAGTTCTTGGTAATAAATCGTACTTCATTCAAATTTGTTTCCAGAACCTCTTCAAAAAGATATTCTTGAGTGGTGGATCATACTTTTGTGATACATAGGGTATCGAACGTCTTCGTCAGTGGTTTTCTTCGGTACCCTTTTGCATAAGATTGCTGCAGAAAAACTGCCGAAGAAAACCACTGGCGAAGACGTTCGATACCCTACTTAATATTCAATAAGACTCATATTTTAGAATTAAAATTATGAACACTATCAAAAAAAAAATTTCGTCGTTTTCATTTATTCGTCAGAAAAATGTAATCGCCATCTCTGAAGAATGGTATGGGCTTTCAAGGTTTCTTGAGAATCTTCGAAATCTTCCGAAAGAGGTTTGAACATGGTTTTAGTTATGCAACTTCTCTCATGAAATTTTCAGTGCGCAAGAGAATGAATCTATGTTTGACTTGCATTCGTTATCCTTTAAAAATAGCTTTCAAAGCACGATCACGAGATATTTAATATTGATGCCTCTTTATTCAAATGTATAATAAGATGAAATTTATAGATAATAATAAATGTATTAAATTTCCCTCGAGCCTTTTTTCCAAGGTGGCGGGGAACTTGGAAGATAACTCAGGGAGTGGGGTTAAATTTAACCGAACCAACTGAAACCCCTTCCGGCCCTCAGCCTTATATACTTGGAAAGACGATTAAGTATTACGTTGGGAAGTGGCTTTTTGTGCTTCATGCGACATCTTTACTCTTATACCTCATAGCTGACCACCAGAAGAGACTAGCAATTAGCTACCAGCCACACACGATGTAGCTCCGGGACTATCTGAGAGGCCGCTGCACAGACCGCTCTGCAGATGTTCGGGGCTACACACATCTTCCGAACTAAGTTGTCTGGAGTATTGTCTGGTCCGGTCACTATCGTCATGTCACTCCTCGCACGCCCAAAACGGGGACGTACGAAGGAGACATGCTCAGTGGTCTCCTCCACATCCACGTTCTCGGGACACATGGGGGTTCACTTTTCCGTAGCGCCTCCCAACCCAATAAAATTTTCAATTAGACTGGAAGAATGCTGAAGAAAAAACTGAAAAAAATGAATTTCAAATGAATTTACAAAATAGCAAATATATATATATATATATATATATATATATATATATATATATATATATATATATATATATATATATATATATATATATATATATATATATATATATATATATATATATATATATATATATATATATATATATATATTCTCTGATTACTTGATCCAGTGTAACGAGAGGGAATATGAAATTCTCACACCACCATCGATTCCAGCTGAAGGTATTCCAGAGCTTCGGCAGACAGTTTTGATTAGCTTGGAAGTTTCGAGAATGAAAATTTTTGATAGAATCAGCAGATTCTCAATTATTCAACGAGCCATGGCGTACGTCGTGCGATTTGCGCATTATATCAAGAGCGGCAGAAGGCACATTACTAAAGGACTTGCCACAGTCGACGAAATGAGAAGCGGCTTGTTGTTGGCTGTACGATTGGTACAACAAGAATGTTTTTCAACCGAGATGAGGGTGATAAGGGAAGAAAAAGACTTTAAGCATTCATTACGATGCTTGAATCCATTTTTCGATGAAAGCGACGAAGTTTTTCGTGTTGGCGGGAGAATTAGGAATGCTCATCTTCCTTTCGAGGCTAAGCATCAACTTCTTTTACCGCATGGGCATCCGTTTACACTGGCTATTATTCGACATGTGCATCGCAGCAACTTACATGTTGGTCAACGTACTTCACGACAACAGTTTTGGCCTCTCAGAGCTAAAAGTATAGTCCGGAAAGTTGTTCATAGTTGCATTCCTTGTTATCGACAGAAGCCAAAACGAGCTACACAATTGATGGGAGATTTACCCAAGTATCGAGTACAGGAAAGCCACATTTTTTCAACAGTTGGAGTTGATTACGCGGGACCATTTTCATTTAGATCTTCAACTTCCATTAAGAAATCATTAATAACTAAAGGATATGTGTGCATTTTCGTCTGTATGGCCACAAGAGGCATTCATTTAGAGCCTGTTTCGAGTCTGACTACTGATGCATTCCTAGGAGTATTACAACGGTTTGTTAGTAGAAGAGGATTACCCCAGAAGATAATATCTGACAATGCTACAAATTTTGTGGGTGCTAATAACGAGCTCAAAAAATTGGCGGACCTATTTGAATCAGAAGTACACCAGAAGCGATTGAATGAGTTTTGTGTGCAGAGACTGGTCATTCATCCCTCCTCGCAGCCCCCATTTCGGAGGGATTTGGGAAGCAGGTGTGAAATCAGTCAAATTTCATTTGCGACCCATATTAGCAGAACACAAACTATCATACGAAGAATCTAATACTGTGCTTTGTCAGATTGAAGCGATATTAAATTCAAGACCGTTGACTCCATCATCAGACGATCCGAATGATTTTGCTGCTATTACACCAGGACACTTCATGATTGGTAGAGAATTTCAATCGATTGCGGAGCCTTCATACGGAAGTGTAAAATATGGCAGGCTTACTCGCTGGCAAATTCTATGTCCCTTAAGCTGGAAGTACAAAGTCAGCAGAACAAAGAGTTAATAGCATGAAAATTTAGTGCTCATTCGATGCTCATTTAATGCCATATCGCCGAATTTAATGCTCCATCATTTCTTTGAAAAATGCATTTGTTTGCTAGCTTAAGAAAATAGCTAGCAGACAATATACAAAAATTGCATTTTTAGCCACAAAACAGTTCTATAACGGTCAAAAACATTTAATGCTCAATTAATGCTCTTGAAAAAACCTGATTTTCATGATAATTTTATTGATTTTGTATAAATTTTTAAATAATATTATAATAATAAGATAATACATAAATAGCTTCAATTTTTTCAAACATTTTCCTCTGAAAACAATCAGAATCCTTTTGATACGATTAGATACCAATTAAATGCTCCCATATGCGAGCAGTTTCAATAACTTAGGTGCAGTTTTCATTAAATACGTTTTTTTTTTTTTCAAAAATATTGTTCTGCTAGCTTAAGAAAAAAGTTAGTAGAACATTCGCCAGAAACAGCATTTTCAAGCAATAAACTGTTGTAGAATGGTCATTATAATTCAATGCTCATTAAATGCTCTTGAAAAAACCTGATTTTCATGATAAATTTATTGATTTTGTATAAATTTTTCAAAAATATGATATATAAATAGCTTTAATTTTTACAAACATTTTCCTCTGAAAACAATCAGAATCCTTTTGATACGATTAGATACCAATTAAATGCTTCCGTATGCGAGCAGTTTCAATAACTTAGGTGCATTTTTCATTAAATGATAATTTTATTGATTTTTTCTAAATTTTCGAAAACATGATAAAAATATGATTTCCATCCTGTTTTTTGATTTTCAGATCAATTCTTTTGTTCTGAAAAAGTCGGAAAGATCGTTTATTTTTTTTTTTTTTCGATTTTTCAAAAAAATTATTTTTCAGCGTGCAGAACTTTTTTTTATGCAATTTTGAGTGATTGTCAGGTATCGTGTATCATTTCTAATGTTGTCTTATCGGCTTTTGAATGGTTGCGTGTGATTATGACATCATCATGCCTCCATATAGTCCATTCCATTCCTGCCCATAATGCAACTGGTAATGCACTAGCAGTAATGAAATAATCGGAGTACAACCAGATCGAACCAATCTCCAAAAACAAGATTTCGAGTCATCGGTGTTCAATGTTCTAGGGATTTTTTTATAATTGGGGCTAATTACAGAAAACGAGGCGAGCGGCGAGTTACTCGCCTGACCAATTTTGATATTGCAGATGGCTGGATTTTGGACATGTAGCTGGTCTGCGAAACTGTTCGACTCAACTGTCACCAAACATGTTTCACTCGCATTCTCTAATACAACATTTTGCTCGTCCGTCAGTGACTGGAGGTGAGGCGCTTATCATTATGAACTATTTAAATGATTTCTATTCTTCATGAATGATAGATTATTCATTCTCACGTACACCGGTGTTAATACCCAACTCAATTAAAAAAATGGCGCTTGGTTCAGTGAATTTCACAGCGCCTCAAAAAAAAATGCTTTGAAAGATCGATTCAACAGAGATAGATCCTGCAACTCCGATTTTTTAGGTGAATCGATCCTGGGACCGCTCTGCTGAATCGATCCTGAAGATTGATTTTTCCCTGTAGATCGCCCTATCCCTTATTCCGTATCCTTTTCATAACAATAACTTCTCTGGCTATTTTCTTACAACTGTTGGTCTCTTTTTTCGATTTTTTTTTTTTTTTTCTTCACATAACATTTATTTGACACGGCACAAATACAATTTAATGTTTAACGGCGCCAATTATATCTGATGACTTAAAAACTAAAGCAAATTTTTTATCCTCGCTGCCGACTACGAGCTGAAATTAAGTCTAACTTAAAACTAGCATGGGATTTCCAATCAGTGTTTTGTTGTTCAATGGTCGTCTGATAATCGTCGAATGGCATGTATGGATTCGTTCTGCTGAGCCACGATGTCGTGAGTTGGGACAGAGGCTCGTAGTCCTTGGGTCCTGGTTCTGTTGTGCGGGGTCTGGT
This sequence comes from Wyeomyia smithii, assembly GCF_029784165.1. Taxonomy (NCBI): domain Eukaryota; kingdom Metazoa; phylum Arthropoda; class Insecta; order Diptera; family Culicidae; genus Wyeomyia; species Wyeomyia smithii. The sequence continues at coordinate 31,113,195 of NC_073695.1, read as the reverse complement.
TGCTGGTTTTGTGCTTAAGGTTCAAACGTGTTCTTGTCGTTTTGTTGGGTGTAGACGGAGGGGAACGGGACTAGACTGGGGCGTGGATGGATTTCAGGAAAACGTATATAAGGGACATGTAGGATAGGTCACGGCTCGCCAAGACATCACGAACAGGAACAGCCGGCTGTCTACCCTCGGCCTGCAGGGAAGCTATTAATTTAGACCTGGCGTCACGGTGTACAGGGCATGACCAAACCACATGCTCTATGTCGTGATAACCTTCACCACAGGCACAGATACCACCTTCCCCGAGCCCAACACGACGGAGGAGCGCGTCAAATCTATAGTGATTGGACATAAGCCGGGACATCACGCAAATGAAATCCCGACCTACATCCAACCCCTTGAACCACGGGTTCGTCGATACTTTGGGGATTATGGAATGTAACCACCTTCCCAATTCCCCTCTGGTCCAAGCATTTTGCCAACTGATGATCGTATTCTGACGTACAAGTGCGAAAAATTCATTAAAGGCAATTGGTCTTTCATAAATATCACCGTTTGTTGCGCCCACCTTAGCCAAAGAGTCCGCTTTCTCATTACCCGGTATCGAGCAGTGAGAAGGGACCCACGCTAAGGTAATCTGAGTAGATTTTTCGGATAAAGCACTCAGATGTTCCCGTATTTTCCCCAGGAAATACGGAGAGTGCTTAACATCTTTCATCGATCGGAGAGCCTCAATGGAACTGAGACTGTCCGTAAAGATGAAATAATGGTCCGTGGGCATTTTTTCGATAATCCCTAGGGTGTACTGAATTGCAGCTAATTCTGCGACGTAAACAGAAGCAGGATTATCGAGCTTATGGGAGACGGTTAAATTGTTATTGAAGATACCGAAGCCAGTGGACCCATCAAGAAGTGATCCGTCAGTGTAGTACATATTGTCGCAGTTGATGTTTCGATATTTATTGGAAAAAATTTTAGGGATCTGCTGCACGCGTAAATGATCCGGGATTCCACGAGTTTCTTCTATCATGGATGTATCGAAAAACACAGTAGAATCAGAAGTATTTGATAAGTCGACACGATTTGGAATATTCGAAGAAGGGTTAATATTTTGGGACATGTGATTGAAATACAATGTCATAAAACGGGTTTGAGAATTAAGTTCGATTAACCTTTCAAAATTTTCAATCACGGGACGGTTCAAGACCTCACATTTGATTAGAATACGAGAAGACAGGCTCCAGAAGCGGTTTTTCAATGGTAGTACTCCAGCTAAAACCTCCAAACTCATCGTATGGGTCGACTGCATGCAACCTAAGGCGATACGCAAACAACGATATTGTATTCGCTCCAGTTTGATCAAATGTGTGTTTGCTGCGGAGCGGAAGCAGAAACACCCGTATTCAATAACAGACAATATCGTTGTTTGGTAAAGCCTTATAAGGTCTCCTGGATGGGCTCCCCACCATTGTCCGGTTATTGTACGAAGAAAATTCACTCTTTGTTGACATTTTTTCATCAGATACCTCACGTGACAACCCCAGGTGCCTTTAGAGTCGAACCAGACACCAAGATATTTGTGTACCAAAACCTGAGAAATCGTTTTACCCATTAATTGTGTTTGAAGCTGAGCAGGTTCATGCTTCCTAGAAAAAACTACTATCTCAGTCTTCTCCGGAGAGAATTCGATACCTAGCTGTAAAGCCCAAGCAGACAAATTGTCCAAGGTATCTTGCAATGGTCCTTGCAAATCGGCAGCTTTGGCTCCTGTAACAGAGATTACACTGTCGTCTGCAAGTTGTCTTATCGTGCATGAATTTGCCAGACATTCGTCGATGTCATTTACATAAAAGTTGTAAAGAAGGGGGCTTAAACATGAGCCCTGGGGAAGACCCATGTAGCTCATGCGAAAAGTTGCCAAATCGCCATGCGTAAAATGCATGTGCTTTTCGGACAACAAGTTGTGCAAAAAATTGTTCAAAATTGGAGAAAATCCTTGTCGGTGAAGTTTACCCGAAAGAATGTCAATAGAAACGGAATCAAAAGCCCCCTTAATGTCCAAGAACGCAGACGCCATTTGTTCTTTACGAGCATACGCCAGCTGAATATCTGTTGAAAGCAACGCAAGACAATCATTCGTCCCTTTGGCACGGCGGAAGCCAAATTGAGTTTCTGATAGTAGACCATTTGATTCGACCCAGTGGTCTAAACGACGGAGTATCATTTTTTCCATCAATTTCCGGATACAGGATAGCATTGCAATCGGCCTATAAGAGTTGTGATTAGAAGCTGGTTTCCCTGGTTTTTGGATGGCGATCACCTTCACTTGCCTCCAATCCTGCGGTACAATGTTTTGCTCCAGGAACTTATTGAACAAGTTCAACAAGCGCCTCTTGGCATTGCCGGGTAGATTCTTCAACAAGTTGAATTTGATTCTATCTAATCCAGGCGCGTTATTGTTACAGGACAGGAGGGCAACTGAAAGTTCTGCCATCGTAAAAGGTGATTCTATCGCGTCGTGGCCCGGAGACGCATCGCGAACAATATTTTGCTCAGGAACAGAGTCCGGACATACTTTCCTGGCAAAATCAAATATCCACCTACTTGAAGACTCCTCGCTTTCGTTGACCGTTACGCGATTCCGCATTCTTCGGGCTGTGTTCCAAAGAGTGCTCATCGATGTCTCCCTCGACGTCTCGTTCACGAACCGACGCCAATATCCACGTTTCTTTGCTTTAGCCAAGCTTTTAAGCTTGGTATCAAGCTCCGAATACCGTAAATAGTCGCCAGGTATACCTCCCGTCTGGTAGGCCTTAAACGCGTCGGATCTTTGCGTGTAGACATCGGAGCACTCTTGGTCCCACCACGGAGTGGGAGGCCGTTCTTTGATCGTTACGCCGGGATATTTCTTCGTTTGGGCTTGCAACGCGGCGTCGAGAATCAAGCCCGCGAGGAGGTTGTATTCTTCAAGTGGTGAATGATGTTGAATCGACTCGACCGCTTTTGAAATCATTTCCTCGTATAGCTTCCAATCGACATTTCGTGTGAGGTCATACGGAATGTCAATTGGTCGCATGCGAGTTGACCCGTTAGTAATTGAAATAAGAATAGGCAGATGGTCGCTACCGTGAGGATCGAGGATTACCTTCCATGTGCAATCCAACCGTAGCGACGTCGAACATAAGGATAGATCCAAAGCGCTTGGGCGCGCTGGAGGTTTCGGGATACGTGTCATTTCACCGTTGTTTAAAATAGTCATGTCGAAGTCATCGCAAAGGTTATAGATTAAAGAGGAGCGGTTATCATTGTATGGGGAACCCCAAGCCACGCCATGAGAGTTGAAGTCTCCCAAAATCAAACGTGGCGAGGGAAGAAGTTCTATTAAATCAAAGAGCAGCCGTTGCCCAACCTGTGCTCTGGGGGGAATATATATTGAGGCAATACAAAGCTCTTTACCTTGTATTGTCATTTGACATGCGACAACTTCGATGCCTGGAATCGAGGGGAGGTTAATACGATAGAAAGAATAGCACTTTTTAATCCCTAAAAGTACTCCTCCATATGGGGTGTCTCGATCAAGGCGAATAATATTAAAATCATGGAAGTTGAGATCAATATTTGAAGTAAGCCAAGTTTCACAAAGGGAAAATGCATCGCATTTGTTTTTATTTATCAAAACTTTAAACGAATCAATTTTTGGTAAAATACTTCTACAATTCCACTGTAAGACAGAGATAGAATCCTTCATATACGCAGTTGAATTAGGCATCGAAGGATACAATCGCTGCAAGGAGAGGCCATTGGGCAGTCAACTGCTTCAAAAATGATCTAACTGTTGGGAGGAATGCTGTAAGAAAAATTTTAATTGGATCGGGTACATTGAAAGTTTCAAAAATCCAGTCCACAATGTCAGAAAATTTCACTAATCCAGAGTTTGTTTCATCAACTGGGAGTGTAAAAGGAGCAACTGGGGTTTTAGATGTTCCTGGCAGTGCTGGGAACTCCTTCTGGGACTTTAAATTTGCCAGCCCAGGAGGAGTTTGCTTCGGTTTTTCCGCAGCACTGTTTGGTTTGTTTGTAACCTTCATTTCACTTTGAGAAATCTTAGGACCTTTTCTGGGAAGTTTAGGAGAGGAAACACTTTTCCTCTTTCTAGACTCCCCAGGATTGGCGTAAGATGCTCCCGCTGGTGAATCGTCAGAATCGGTTTCCTCAGAGGGCAACAGATCGAAGGGGTTCGAAGTAACGGGAGAAGTGGTAACGGTCTTCTTCAGCATGTCAGCGTAGGAACGCTTTGAACGCTCTTTGAGAGACCGTTTTATTTTATCCCTGCGCTGCATGTACACCGCACATGTCGAGAGCTCATGCAGATTTTCTCCGCAGTGAATACACTTTTCAGCGTTAACACTGCAAGAATCTTCCGCATGAGACTCCCCACACTTGCCACAACGTGCCTTATTGCAGCAGTAGGCGGCTGTATGGCCTAACTGCTTGCAATTCAGGCAGTTCATGACGCGGGGCACGTAGAGCCTCACAGGGAGACGAACCCGGTGGATCGAGACGTGGCTTGGTAGTGCAGACCCGGCGAACGTACCTCGAAACGAGTCTGACGGAGTGTATACTGTTTTGCCACCGATGATCGATGCTGACCGCAATTGCTTGCAGTCGAGCACCTTTACTTCGGGACACGTTTTGTTCTTAAAGCACCCTTTGGCACTTTGCAGTATACACTCGACGGACAGACTCGAATCGGTTATGACACCGTCGATCTCCACGTCTCGTGCGGGTATGTAAACGCGATACTCGCGTGTGAAGAGCTCAGAGCAAGCTATATCGTTGGCCTCTTTCAGGTTACCGACCACGACACGGAGCTTGTTAGGCCGGACCTTGGAAATTTCGGTCACGCCCTTGTACTCCTTCGTCAGGTCTTTAGAAATCTGCAAGAGGTTCAACTTTTTCGATTTCGGTCCTGCCTTTGGCCGAAAATAAACAGTATAGCTGCCCTGGGCTCCGTCTGGGTAAAGCCTGGGGCGAGGGGGGACTGAAGAATGAACAGGGGAGGGGGTAACAGAAGGGTCAGGGTCAGAGGGGTTCGGGGATGGTGGCGCGGGAGGCGAGGGATCTACATCCATCGCGCTATGTTTAGCGCACTAGCGCTGACAAGAACACGTACCTTTTTATTTCTCCCTTCCAGTAAGGTTGGTTGTCCGATCGTTCGAAGTAGCAGCCGTTACAGCCAGCAGCACCAATACAGCAGCACCAAACAGCCACCAGCAGCGAGCCAGGTGTGAGATCACTCCACACAGCGATACGACTCGCTGACACTGATGGCTTCTTCTTTTTCCTCGTTTGTGTCTCGTCCACTGCTGTAGCACAATCCAGCCAGCAGCCAAATCGGCTTACGCACCAGCTGGCAGTCACGATGCGAAACAGTTGCACAAAGGAACGACCTTGAACCCGGATTTATTTCACTCGACCAGGCAAACAATGCCAACACTTGTTCACACGTCTTTTGTTTTATACTCTATCGGACCGATCACCAAACACGTCCAGTACTGATGCGTGTTCGGCACAGAATGTTTTTTTCGATTTGTTATGTACTATTTGGTCACTTGTTCCATCAACTGCTTATGCTTATTAGCGGCGAATGCTTATAAGCTGAGTCAATTAAAGGCCATAATCGTCTTTATTCAGTATTAAACTGATAAGATATACAAATTTTTAACCTATGACATCAAGAACGCCAAGCCGGACTTATCTCCCAGATGGTCTCGTCGTATGATGCTGACCTAACAAGTCAGTCATCGAAAGTTTGAGTCTCGGTTTGGGAGAGACTGTTAGTGGCTGTAGGATCGTAGCGCTAGCCCCACAACACTAGAACAGTCGGCTGCGAAGTCTTTGTTTAGTAAACAGAATGTCAAGTTCCGAATCGGAATGTAGCACCCAGGCTTTGCTTTGCTAACCGCACTGAGGTTAACAATTTGAAATTTTTTGACAAACTACATGCCATCCATAATGTTCAGGTAAAGTGGGAGTTATATAGTAAGTTTGGGGGAGGAGAAAAGCCCAATTGCGAATTTGCCAACTTTATTGCCATGGTTCAAAAATCTGTAACTTGGACCAAAAATGCCTCATTTGTGGAGACTCTTCTCACAAAAAGGCTATAGGTATGTTCTGTGAAAGAGAGTACAAATTTACGCTGTGCGAATTGTAACGGCAACCATATGGCAAATTTTTATTAATGCCCAGTCCGTCTAGCAATTGTTAAGGCAAGGAAAGGTAAACAAAATTCAATTTCCCAATCAAAACAAAATTCTCCAAGCAGTACCGCTATACCGACCATTTTTTTACTCTTTTGCACAGATAACAGGTTCGGAATAAAATTCTGAAAATGATTTTGAAGCGTCTTGGTTTGGTACACTCGAATAACATAGACCTACTGGTGTTGAAACATGAAGCTATGTCAAATAAAATTATCAACAATTTTCGACAAAAATCGTTGCAATCCTCAATTGCTACGATGAGCTCTCTTTTTAGTCAATAAGTTTTGAATTGAGTAAGTTGTAAGTTTATATTCTTTTTTTGATAAGTAGGTTTAACTCCCTACGAATGATAAGTCCTAATTGAGACAGCAAACAAATCTCAATAAATTAAATTACATTTTTTAAATTCAATTTTAATTTTAATTTTAATTTAATTTAATTTTTTTAGTTATTGAAACTGCTCGTATATAGGAGCATTTAATTGGTATCTAATCGTATCAAAAGGATTCTGATTGTTTTCAGAGAAAAATGTTTGTAAAAATTAAAGCTATTCATATATTATCATAAGCCGGCTGTTCCTGTTCGTGATGTCTTGGCGAGCCGTGACCTATCCTACATGTCCCTTATATACGTTTTCCTGAAATCCATCCACGCCCCAGTCTAGTCCCGTTCCCCTCCGTCTACACCCAACAAAACGACAAGAACACGTTTGAACCTTAAGCACAAAACCAGCAACCAGACCCCGCACAACAGAACCAGGACCCAAGGACTACGAGCCTCTGTCCCAACTCACGACATCGTGGCTCAGCAGAACGAATCCATACATGCCATTCGACGATTATCAGACGACCATTGAACAACAAAACACTGATTGGAAATCCCATGCTAGTTTTAAGTTAGACTTAATTTCAGCTCGTAGTCGGCAGCGAGGATAAAAAATTTGCTTTAGTTTTTAAGTCATCAGATATAATTGGCGCCGTTAAACATTAAATTGTATTTGTGCCGTGTCAAATAAATGTTATGTGAAGAAAAAAAAAAAAAATATATTATCATAGTTTTGAAAAATTTATACAAAATCTATAAAATTATCATGGAAATCAGGTTTTTTCAAGAACATTTAATGAGCATTGAATTATTATGACCATTCTACAACAGTTAATTGCTTGAAAATGCTGTTTCTGGCCAATGTTCTGCTAAATTTTTTCTTAAGCTAGCGGAACAATATTTTTGAAAAAAATATATTTGATGAAAAATGCACCTAAGTTATTGAAACTGCTCGCATATGGAAGCATTTAATTGGTATCTGATCCTATTAAAAGGATTCTGATTGTTTTCAGAGGAAAATGTTTGGAAAAATTGAAGCTATTTATGTATTATCATATTATTATAATATTATTGAAAAATCTATACAAAATCAATAAAATTATCATGAAAATCAGGTTTTTTCAAGAGCATTAAATGAGCATTAAATGTTTTTGACCGTTATAGAACTGTTTTGTGGCTAAAAATGCTATTTCCGTATATTGTCTGCTAGCTATTTTCTTAAGCTAGCAAACAAATGCATTTTTCAAAGAAATGATGGAGCATTAAATTCAGCGATACGGCATTAAATGAGCATCGAATGAGCACTAAATTTTCATGCTATTAACTCTTTGTTCTGCTGACTTTGTACTTCCAGCTTAAGGGACATGCAAATTCTTCAGGATTTGAAACAGAAATTTTGGCGTGTCTGGTCGAACGATTTTCTACAAGAGCTTCAGCAGCGACAGCGAGATTACAAGATTACAAAATTCAAGATTGGAGCACTGGTACTGGTGGTTGATGATAATCTTCCTCCATTACAATGGAGTCTGGCGAAAATAACTGACCTACATCCTGGAAAAGACGGCCATGTTCGTGTTGTAACACTACGGACCAAGGATTCGACCATTAAGCGGGCTATTAAAAATATATGCTTGCTTCCAGCGCCTATGTTTACAAATCTGAAGGCCAAACACGTACATTGTATAATTTCGCAAGCTATCTTAACCCTCTAATGCCCAGTGCCGCCTTTAGACGGTCTTCAGTGAAACTTCCAAAAAGCTTCAATTAATAATTAAAAAAATGTTGATAAATTGGTCGGTGTTAAGTCAGACCGGACCAAGTCGCAAAATTGAAAAAACGAGTTAACGATAGTATTGGATGAAGATTTTCTGAAGCTACATCACACAACAATCAGATTTTATTTATCTCTCAAACAGCAGAAATAACAGCATGATTTTTGGCTGCATGACCAAAGAAAAGCGATTACAGTGTTCAGTCAGAATGGACAAAGTGTTTATTTTCAAGGAAACTGCCTTCGGTCAGCTATTGATAAAAGCGAACGAACGGAAGAATTTTCAAGCGTTTTTCCAGATTTCTTTGTATCAGAGAACTCTTCCACTCACCCCCCATCGGAATCTGTAAAGTTTCACGCACTGCCGTGGTTTTGGATGTGTTTTTGGACCGTTTATTGCTGTCACTAACATGACCTGATATCATGCCTTATAGTGTGCAGACAAAGTGAACCATGTGTTAGGCAGAAAAAAGTTGAAATTATCGGAATTTACAGCATCGGTTTGAAGTCAACATAAATGAATTTCAACACTATCAGGCAACTTTTCGGAATGCTTCATTGCCCGTTAGTCAAAAAAGTATACTTTACCAGTAAATGAGGAAAATGTACATGGTCGACTCTGATTGAACACGTAAATGAGAAACGTTGGTCATTTGTGTGAGTGACACAACATTGCACAATTTCCAAACGTGACAGAAATTCCAGAACCAAAACACGAGGAAACCATCCAGTCCATCATCAATTCTACGGCAATTTTGGCCAAAGTTGCAGAGAAAGTGGATGATTACGAATAACTTAATTGAGTAAATTAACCATATTTTTGTTCCATTAAAACATTCCGCTTCTAGCATTGATTTGTTGAAACAAACACAGTTTCAAGTTTATTCAAACTATTCTCAATAATTGTTGATGTCACAGAAGCTAACCATGTAGATTAAAAACTTTTTGACTGTTCGACGATCAATGGACTAAAATTATTTGTTCAATTGTTCAGTCATAATGGACCAAGTCATTAATGATTCTTCTTTGATTCAATCAGAGTGGACCAAGTACAATTAATCAGTTACAAACCTGTGCTTTTTGAGCTCACGGCACTCCCTTTCTTCATTTGTCACATTGCATGATACAGTTAGAAGGTTACTCCAACTTATAACATCAAAACTGCGCAAAAATATTTAAAAAATTCAAAATTCCCAGAGCAACAAACTTCAAACTCGTTTTTCTCGAAATGATCAAAATGTCACTTGGTCCGGTCCGACTTAACACCGACCAATTGATAGTGATTTTTGCGAAGCCCGACTTGGTGGAATGACGCATTTTACAATTTTATATGACACGTTAAATTGCTTCATACATAACCTAAAATGCGTTTTATAGGATTTAAATTTTATACGACATAAACAAAATTAATCTTGCATGTTATATAATTTCAACTTGATATGCACAATTGAGCGAGTTAGAATTAACATCCTTACACGACCTCTAACCAGTTCGGCTTCCGGAAGTGCAGGTAAACTCTGGATGCTATTCTCTCCGTCACCAAGATGGCTAAGGCTATTGCGTAATCGTCAGGCTTCACGTGAAAAATGTGTTCAGTAGCGCTAGCTGGGACTCCATAGTACTGGCGCTCAGGAGCATCCATGTAACGGTGTCGCTGTACATGATTCTGTAAAACTATTTCCAGAATCGAGTACCAGTTTACAACACGGAGGAGGGTCAGAAGTGCGTCCCAATTACCACAAGGTTCCATCCTGTGTCCGGTGTTGTGAAATGTCATTCACGACGGAGTGTTGAAGCTAAAGTTCCATGCCGGGGTTTGTGCTTTGCGAATGACATAACGCTAGAAGTCTACGGTGAGTCACAAAGGTCACAAATCAGAGCAACATGCGGTGGTCAGAGTTGGAGTTTGCACCATTTCTCCAATGCAATTTTTCAAACTTTTGGGGGTTATGTTTGACGACAAGCTTACGTTCAAGAGCCATGTCAACTATGTCTGTAAGAGGTCCTCAACGGCCAGCACTATCTTGAATGATGTCGAATAGTTCAGCGGTGTACGGTAGCAAGCGGAAACTTTTTGCCAGCATGGTTTCGTCCATACTGAGGTGTGATGGGTTAGTGATGGTACTAGGTACTAATATTTAGTTATCGTGGTAAACTGGTAAGTACCTACAGGCTAATGTGCCTGAGGGTTGCGAATGCATATCGCACAATATCGTATGACGCAATCTGCATCTTGTCCGGCATGATGCCGATCAGCATCGTCATTGAGGAGGATGTAGAGTTTTCTAATCAACAAGGGGCAGATAGCAGCGGGAATGGTCCAATTTCGCGAAGGGTAAATCCCCGGATCAGAGTTACCAATGTTCTAGTTTAAACTGGATTTTTCCAGTTTTTTTCAGTAACCTAGTCAAACAGTTTGATCCCAACCTCTTCCAGCTTTATATATATCCAGCGGGGGCGAAATCCTAATCAAATTCCCTGGTTTTGCCTGATATTCCCTGAAATAGCACATTAATTTTCCAGATATTTTTTAGCATTCGGTACGAAAAAGTGCAACGTAAATGAACGCAACTTTTGAATCCCAGTGAAAAAAATATTCAATCGAATAAGAAAACGGACTGTAGAGGTATTAATCTTTTATGCTACAAAAATCAGTTTTTGTGCTAAACAGTCGTTAAAAAAAATCACGTTTCGGTTAAATTTTCTTCCTGAATATTTTCCAGTTTTCCCTTATATTCCCTAATATCTCTGATCGAAAAATAAAATCCCTGACGTCCCCTGATTCTCCAGGTTTACGCCACCCTGATATTTGCCAGTTTTATCCAGATTTTTTTTCTCACTCAAGCTCCGATAGGTTTTTAGAGTGTATTTTTTCAGATTAATAAATCATTATACAAAATTTGAACAGCATTTTTAGTATTCCAAATATTAAGATAAGTTGATTGCGCAGTTTAAAGTTTTTAGAAATTTGTTAGTCTATAATTTTAACAAAATGTAAGCCCGAAACAGAACGGTTCTGATAAAAATGAGTGTTTTTTTGCGAGTGGATATCTCCTAAGTTGCTGTATATAAAACTGACACACATATATATATATATATATATATATATATATATATATATATATATATATATATATATATATATATATATATATATATATATATATATATATATATATATATATATATATATATATATATATATATATATATATATATATATATATATATATATATATATATATATATATATATATATATATATATATATATATATATATATATATATATATATATATATATATATATATATATATATATATATATATATATATATATATATATATATATATATATATATATATATATATATATATATATATATAGATATCCACTCGCAAAAAAACACTCATTTTTATCAGAACCGTTCTGTTTCGGGCTTACATTTTGTTAAAATTATAGACTAACAAATTTCTGAAAACTTTGAACTGCGCAATCAACTTATCTTAATATTTGGAATACTAAAAATGCTGTTCAAATTTTGTATAATGATTCATTAATCTGAAAAAATACACTCTAAAAACCTATCGGAGCTTGAGTGGGAAAAAAACTGGATAAAACTGGCAAATATCAGGGTGGCGGTAACCTGGAGAATCAGGGGACGTCAGGGATTTTATTTTTCGATCAGGGATATTAGGGAATATAAGGGAAAACTGGAAAATATTCAGGAAAAAAATTTAACCGAAACGTGATTTTTTTTACGACTGTTTAGCACAAAAACTGATTTTTGTAGCATAAAAGATTAATACCTCTACAGTCCGTTTTCTTATTCGATCGAATATTTTTTTCACTGGGATTCAAAAGTTGCGTTCATTTACGTTGCACTTTTTCGTACCGAATGCTAAAAAATATCTGGAAAATTAATGTGCTATTTCAGGGAATATCAGGCAAAACCAGGGAATTTGATTAGGATTTCGCCCCCGCTGGATATATATAAAGCTGGAAGAGGTTGGGATCAAACTGTTTGACTAGGTTACTGAAAAAAACTGGAAAAATCCAGTTTAAACTAGAACATTGGTAACTCTGATCCGGGGATTTACCCTTCGCGAAATTGGACCATTCCCGCTGCTATCTGCCCCTTGTTGATTAGAAAACTCTACATCCTCCTCAATGACGATGCTGATCGGCATCATGCCGGACAAGATGCAGATTGCGTCATACGATATTGTGCGGTATGCATTCGCAACCCTCAGGCACATTAGCCTGTAGGTACTTACCAGTTTACCACGATAACTAAATATTAGTACCTAGTACCATCACTAACCCATCACACCTCAGTATGGACGAAACCATGCTGGCAAAAAGTTTCCGCTTGCTACCGTACACCGCTGAACTATTCGACATCATTCAAGATAGTGCTGGCCGTTGAGGACCTCTTACAGACATAGTTGACATGGCTCTTGAACGTAAGCTTGTCGTCAAACATAACCACCAAATGTTTGAAAAATTGCATTGGAGAAATGGTGCAAACTCCAACTCTGACCACCGCATGTTGCTCTGATTTGTGGCCTTTGTGACTCACCGTAGACTTCTAGCGTTATGTCGTTCGCAAAGCACAAACCCCGGCATGGAACTTTAGCTTCAACACTCCGTCGTGAATGACATTTCACAACACCGGACACAGGATGGAATCTTGTGGTGATTGGGACGCACTTCTGACCCTCCTCCGTGTTGTAAACTGGTACTCGATTCTGGAAATAGTTTTACAGAATCATGTACAGCGACACCGTTACATGGATGCTCCTGAGCGCCAGTACTATGGAGTCCCAGCTGGCGCTACTAAACACATTTTTCACGTGAAGCCTGACGATTACGCAATAGCCTTAGCCATCTTGGTGACGGAGAAAATCGCATCCAGAGTTTACCTGCACTTCCGGAAGCCGAACTGGTTAGAGGTCGTGTAAGGATGTTAATTCTAACTCGCTCAATTGTGCATATCAAGTTGAAATTATATAACATGCAAGATTAAATTTGTTTATGTCGTATAAAATTTAAAACCTATAAAACGCATTTTAGGTTATGTATGAAGCAATTTAACGTGTCATATAAAATTGTAAAATGCGTCATTCCACCAAGTCGTATAGAATGCAATTTATAGTTTTAAATGAGGCCATTTAACCCTCTAGTGCCCAAGTTAATTTTCAGACGGGCTCCGAAAAAATCACTATGAATTGGTCGGTGTTAAGTCAGACCGGACCAAGTGACATTTTGATCATTTCGAGAAAAACGAGTTTGAAGTTTGTTGCTCTGGGAATTTTGAAATTTTTTAATATTTTTGCGCAGTTTTGATGTTATAAGTTGGAGTAACCTTCTAACTGTATCATGCAATGTGACAAATGAAGAAAAGGAGTGCCGTGAGCTCAAAAAGCACAGGTTTTTTTTTTTTTTTTTTTTTTAAAGGTGGCGGGGAAATCTGCAAACAGACACCTGAGAAGAGAACTCAGGGTGTGGGGATGAGACTAGGGGAGAGATGCTGGGGTAGTTACACTCCCCCAGACACCTACTTATCCCTGTCCCGACCCACTAAAACCCCTCCAGTCTCCAGCCCTGGTCTTCCCGGAACGACGGTTAAGTATTACGTCGGGAAGTGGCTTTTGTGCGTGATGCACCCTCTTTACTCTTATAACCTCCTAGCTAACTACCTGGAGACTGGTAATTAGCTACCACTGGCGTGTTGGTGGTTGACCCGCCACACACGTTGCAGCTCCAGAACAATCTGAGAGGCGGCCGCACAGACCGCGTTCCAGATGTCCGGGTCGTCGCACATCCTCCGGACTAAATTGTCCGGAGTAGTGCCAGGCCCGCTCACAGCCATCATGTTGCTCCTCGCTCTTACGAAACGGGGGCATACGAAGAAGACGTGCTCAGCAGTCTCCTCCTCCTCCACGCACTCGGGACACATGGGGGACACCGCGTGTCCGAACCTGTGCAGATATTGCCTGAAACAACCATGGCCTGACAGGATTTGTGTCAGGTGGAAGTTCACTTCGCCATGTCGTCTCCCGACCCAGCCGGATATCTCCGGTATGAGTCGGTGCGTCCATCTGCCCTTTGTGGAATTAGACCATTCCCTCTGCCAACGGAGCATCGAGAATGACCTTCTGGTACCTCGTATGCCCCTTGTGTCACGTTGGTCGAAACACTCTCTGTCCTCCTTGATGGCGATGCTGATAGGCATCATGCCGGACAAGACACATATTGCATCGTATGACACCGTACGATACGCACTCGCAACTCTCAGGCACATGAGCCTGTAGGTACTTTCCAGTTTGCCACGGTAACTGTTAGTACCTAGCGCTCTGGACCACACTGGCCCACCATACCTAAGTATGGACGAAACCACGCTGGCAAGAAGTCTTCGCTTGCTGCCATAAACCGCTGAGCTATTGGACATCAAACGAGATAGTGCTGCAATAGCCGATGAGGCCCTCTTACAGGCATAGTCGACGTGACTCCCGAACGTGAGCTTGTCGTCCACCATAACCCCCAAGAGCTTCAGGGATCGCTTCGAGGTGATGGTGCAGTCTCCGACTCTGACCACCGCCTGTTGCTCCGATTTACGGTTGTTCACAACCATGACCTCCGTCTTATGATGCGCGAGCTCCAGTTTCCTGGAGCGCATCCAGTCCTCGACCTTGCGTATACAGTGCGCGGCCGTCAACTCGACCTCCTCGATAGACTCGCCGTAAACCTCCAGCGTTATGTCGTCTGCAAAGCCGACGATCACAACCCCTACAGGGAACTTGAGTTTTAACACTCCGTCATACATGACATTCCACAACACCGGGCCCAGGATAGAACCTTGCGGGACTCCTGCGGTAATTGGGACGCACTTCTGACCCTCCTCTGTGTCGTAAACAAGTACTCGATTCTGGAAATAATTTTCCAGAATCTTGTACAGCGACACCGGTACATGGATGCTCCTGAGCGCGAGCGCTATGGAGTCCCAACTGGCACTATTGAACGCATTCTTCACGTCGAGCGTGACGATTGCGCAGTAGCGTATTCCCCTTCTCTTGCGCTGGATTGCTACCTCCGCCGTCTTGATGACGGAAGAGATTGCGTCCAGCGTGGACCTGCCCTTCCGGAAGCCGAACTGGTTACTTGCCAGACCGTGTACACCCTCCGTGTACCTCACCAGTCTGTTGAGGATGATCCTCTCAAGCACCTTGCCCGCGGTGTCCAGCAGGCAGATAGGCCTATATGCCGATGGGTCCCCTGGCGGTTTCCCAGCCTTCGGCAATAAGACCAGTCTCTGCCGCTTCCACCTGTCCGGAAAGAGACAGTCATCCAGGCACCTCTGCATGACTGCCCTGAACAGCCCGGGGGCCGTTTTTATCGCCAGCCTGATCGCCAGGTTAGGGATACCATCCGGTCCCGGTGCCTTGCTCACCTTTGGGGATTTGGCGATCACGATGAGTTCCTCATTCGTAACCCTTGCCTCCTCCCCTGCCTCGACACGGCTGTCGTCGCTCACGGATTGGATGCTCGGCAGGTTGGCCGACCATCTCTGGTCTATGTCTGAGATACTGGAACGTCGGACGTGAGACTCGACCGCCGGAGGCCAAGGACTTGGCTCGTGGCGTGGAAAGAGTCCCTCGATGATACGCTCCAGCATCGCTGGTGATCGCTCTGCAGGCGCCAGCGCGCCTTTAGTCTTGGCCATTACGATCCTGTAGGCGTCACCCCACGGATTTGTATTGGCACTCGCACATAGCCTATCGAAGCAGGCCCTCTTGCTGGCCTTTATCGCACTCTTTAGCATCGATCTTGCCGAACTGAATGCTGCGCGGCGCTCTGTCCTCTCTTCTTCGTTTCGCGCACGCTGCATCCTCCGTCTTGCACGGAGGCACGCACTGCGAAGGTCGGCTATCGCGTCCGTCCACCAGTAGACCGGTGGCTTTCCATTCCTAGGTTGGCGAGTCCTAGGCATGGTGGCGTCGCACGCCCGCGATAGCATAGCAACTAGTTGGTCAGCAGTCGGGCGAAGCCAACTGCCCCCCTCGCGCTCCCTTCTCATTGCCTCTTCGAATACCTCGGCATCAAAGTGCGATGTCTTCCACCCGCGAACGGTCGGAGTGTTGGCTCTACCCGTCGCTTGCCCCCTCTCGTTGTTGTCTACACTAAAACAGACCGCCTGGTGGTCGCTATTAGTGTAGCCATCGTCTACCCTCCAGTTCTTGATCAGTCCTGGGCTGGAGAACGTCACGTCGATGATCGACTCCGCACCATTTCTGCTAAATGTGCTTTTGTTCCCAACGTTGGCCAGATCTAGGTTGAGCTTTGCAAAAGCCTCCAACAGGATCTGGCCCCTCTGGTTCGTGAAGCAACTTCCCCACTCAACAGCCCAAGCGTTGAAGTCGCCCGCCACCACCAACGGCGTTAGGCCCGTTAGCTCCATGGATAGGAGGTCGACCATCCGGATGAACCTTTCGGTAGACCAACGTGGCGGAGCATAGCAACTGCAGTAGAACACTCCGTTCACCTTAGCAACTACGTACCCTTCTTCTGAGGTTGAGACAACCTCCTGAACCGGGAACTTGCTCGTCGTACATATGGCCGCCAATCTGGACTTATCCGCAACCCAGTTACCGTTTCCGGGAGGGATGCGGTAGGGGTCCGATATGACGGCGATGTCCGACAACGACTCAGTGGCTGCTTGGTGTAGCAGCTGCTGAGCCGCGAAGCAATGGTTCAGGTTCAGTTGCGTCACCCTTACGCCCGTGGTTTCGCAGCCGAAAAGCACAGGTTTGTAACTGATTAAATGTACTTGGTCCACTCTGATTGAATCAAAGAAGAATCATTAATGACTTGGTCCATTATGACTGAACAATTGAACAAATAATTTTAGTCCATTGATCGTCGAACAGTCAAAAAGTTTTTAATCTACATGTTTAGCTTCTGTGACATCAACAATTATTGAAAATAGTTTGAATAAACTTGAAACTGTGTTTGTTTCAACAAATCAATGCTAGAAGCGGAATGTTTTAATGGAACAAAAATATGGTTAATTTACTCAATTAAGTTATTCGTAATCATCCACTTTCTCTGCAACTTTGGCCAAAATTGCCGTAAAATTGATGATGGACTGGATGGTTTCCTCGTGTTTTGGTTCTGGAATTTCTGTCACGTTTGGAAATTGTGCAATGTTGTGTCACTCACACAAATGACTAACGTTTCTCATTTACGTGTTCAATCAGAGTCGACCATGTACATTTTCCTCATTTACTAGTAAAGTATACTTTTTTGACTAACGGGCAATGAAGCATTCCGAAAAGTTGCCTGATAGTGTTGAAATTCATTTATGTTGACTTCAAACCGATGCTGTAAATTCCGATAATTTCAACTTTTTTCTGCCTAACACATGGTTCACTTTGTCTGCACACTATAAGGCATGATATCAGGTCATGTTAGTGACAGCAATAAACGGTCCAAAAACACATCCAAAACCACGGCAGTGCGTTAAACTTTACAGATTCCGATGGGGGGTGAGTGGAAGAGTTCTCTGATACAAAGAAATCTGGAAAAACGCTTGAAAATTCTTCCGTTCGTTCGCTTTTATCAATAGCTGACCGAAGGCAGTTTCCTTGAAAATAAACACTTGGTCCATTCTGACTGAACACTGTAATCGCTTTTCATTGGTCATGCAGACAAAAATCATGCTGTTATTTCTGCTGTTTGAGAGATAAATAACATCTGATTGTTGTGTGATGTAGCTTAAGACGATCCTCATCCAATACTATCGTTAACTCGTTTTTTCAATTTTGCGACTTGGTCCGGTCTGACTTAACACCGACCAATTTATCAACATTTTTTTAATTATTAATTGAAGCTTTTTGGAAGTTTCACTGAAGACCGTCTAAAGGCGGCACTGGGCATTAGAGGGTTAAGATAGCTTGCGAAATTATACAATGTACGTGTTTGGCCTTCAGATTTGTAAACATAGGCGCTGGAAGCAAGCATATATTTTTAATAGCCCGCTTAATGGTCGAATCCTTGGTCCGTAGTGTTACAACACGAACATGGGCGTCTTTTCCAGGATGTAGGTCAGTTATTTTCGCCAGACTCCATTGTAATGGAGGAAGATTATCATCAACCACCAGTACCAGTGCTCCAATCTTGAATTTTGTAATCTTGTAATCTCTCTGTCGCTGCTGAAGCTCTTGTAGAAAATCGTTCGACCAGACACGCCAAAATTTCTGTTTCAAATCCTGAAGAATTTGCCAGCGAGTAAGCCTGCCATAGTTTACACTTCCGTATGAAGGCTCCGCAATCGATTGGAATTCTCTACCAATCATGAAGTGTCCTGGTGTAATAGCAGCAAAATCATTCGGATCGTCTGATGATGGAGTCAACGGTCTTGAAATTAATATCGCTTCAATCTGACAAAGCACAGTATTAGATTCTTCGTATGATAGTTTGTGTTCTGCTAATATGGGTCGCAAATGAAATTTGACTGATTTCACACCTGCTTCCCAAATCCCTCCGAAATGGGGGCTGCGAGGAGGGATGAATGACCAGTCTCTGCACACAAAACTCATTCAATCGCTTCTGGTGTACTTCTGATTCAAATAGGTCCGCCAATTTTTTGAGCTCGTTATTAGCACCCACAAAATTTGTAGCATTGTCAGATATTATCTTCTGGGGTAATCCTCTTCTACTAACAAACCGTTGTAATACTCCTAGGAATGCATCAGTAGTCAGACTCGAAACAGGCTCTAAATGAATGCCTCTTGTGGCCATACAGACGAAAATGCACACATATCCTTTAGTTATTAATGATTTCTTAATGGAAGTTGAAGATCTAAATGAAAATGGTCCCGCGTAATCAACTCCAACTGTTTAAAAAAATGTGGCTTTCCTGTACTCGATACTTGGGTAAATCTCCCATCAATTGTGTAGCTCGTTTTGGCTTCTGTCGATAACAAGGAATGCAACTATGAACAACTTTCCGGACTATACTTTTAGCTCTGAGAGGCCAAGAGTCAACGCGCTATTGTTTTGCGGCAACGGGACTTAAGGTTTTTCTGTCTAAAAATCTATTGTTTTATTCGTGAATATACGTTCAACCGCTTGCCTGAATCTGTCTTCTTTCGGAAATATCGAAGGCCGTGAGTAATCTTGTAATTTTGACTACTTTTTCGATGGAATATGAAAATGTTCCACTGGGGGTAAAGTCGCCCACTATACATGGGGTAAAACCGCCACGTATACAAGTGCTTGTTGTTTTACTTCAAGACCCAAATGCCTCAACACTACAAAGGGAATATTTACAGGATCAGTAAAGCAATTTCAAGCCACATAAGACATCAATGTTAATCGACCATTTCCGAATTGGTAGAAGCTTTTCTAGAAATTTTTTTTAACGCGACTAATTTTTTGAAAAAAGTAAACTTGTGTAAAAATGGTATTAATGAACAAACAAAAATTTAGAGCCATGTTTGATCGATATGACTTCTCCGGCAGAGTTGAAAATAGCAGTTTTCTACTTCCGAAAAAAGAATACACTGTAAAAAAATTAAAGAATAGATATAAAAATAGAATTAATTTTTTTTTTTTATTTATTAAAAAAAAATGATGTTTCTGCCTGCAGAATCTACAAAAGGAAAGCTAAAATTTGATGGTTATTTGATCATGGAGTAATAGAAATATTTATAGCTCAAATTTTGTAAAGATTTTTTCTTGGGCGTCGTTGGTAATTTTGTTCGTCAAAAAACCATAAAAAAATTGAAAATATGAACAAAAAATCAATAATTATTATTATTACTCTATACATAATAAGTCTTCAAAAAAATCATACAGACAGGTATAATGAGTTTGTATTTTTAGCTTAAAGACAGGTTTATTATAAATTGAATATCTTGAAAAACTCCAATTCTGAAAAATCTATGTATTTTGAAAACAACAAAGAGTTACCTAAACATTGATTTAAACTTGGATAATCAAAAAACAAAAAAAGTTAAAACTTTGTCAAAGACACTATACCGATAAAATCAACCCAACTTGGCCCTAAAAATATTTGTTATTCTCAAAAAATGGTGGGCTATCTTACCCCGCGGGCTTACCCCGCATGAAAAAGATCTGCACATTTTCAATAAAATTTCAAAATTGAAAAAAAAGCTGGAAAATAAACAAAAAATTTTCAGTTCTTATTTTTTAAATGCGGGTATTGAATAGAAGAACCTCTTAGCGAAGAAAAAATGAAATTGCAGCCGCAACTTTTTTTTTATAAACAGAATTGCTTAAGGGGGCGGTCTTACCCCGCTCATGACGGGTATTTTTTTTTTTTTGTATTCAGTTCAGCTCGATGAAACTAAGTTGAGTTTAAAATGATATTTCGGAACGCAATAGATTAGCATTTAACGAATTCTTTTATTTAATCTAACAAATTGGAACTTTATTTTCTCCTATTAAGTTTTCTATGGTAGAAGTTGTTTATGGCCTTAGAAATCTTTATAAGCTTTAATAGTTTTATTAAATAAGCTAGTGCAATGATAAATATTAAATTTCACGAAACACGAATTTGTTGAGACTAGTAGAACCTTTTAATGTCATGCTGTAAGCAAAATTACTATTGGTTTTTGAATTAAATTAAGCTGTCTATGTGTAAAAACGATAACTAATTCATGAATACAACATTAACGCTTGTATTGCTTTTAGAATACTTTTCTTTTACTTTCTGGTAATCTCTTCAATCTGTTTGAACTATTATTTTATTAAAAGTACTATTTTTACAACTGTCAATGATATGTGAATAAACATTATTTATTGTTGGTGTTTGACCCTGCATAGTATTAACAAAGAATATTGTAGCCCTCAAAGAACGTTTTTGGGCAATTTGGTTAGTGCTTTCAATCCACGCTGTGAGCAGTTAACATTAAAAAGGTTTAAAAATTAACTTTCTATTCCACCTAACAACTTACGGTAAAGTATCGTGAGTAACTGATCATATTTAGTATAGACCTTCATGTACACAACGCGGATCAGTTCATTGTGTTGATTGATTTAAGTTCAAATTCAAATTTCTCGCTTCGCTAAAATTAATAACAAAGTTCTTTTTAAGAACATCCAACATTGGGTTAGTATTATAGGAAAAATAATCTTGTTTTTTTTAAATAACCTATAGCTATGTGCTTTAGAAGGCAACTTTTTGCATTGACTATCCGTTAAAGCTTCAGTAATTACTTGCTGTGAAACTGACGCAAGAAATTTGGCCTGAATCTAGACTGAACTATGATTATTGTTTGTTAATTCGGCTTCAAATACCATATTATTGTTCAAAATGATGAAACACCTAAAATCGTTGTTGAAGTTGGCTTATAAATTGTCTATGTTGGATTTGTGCTGTGAATATTATTTACAAACTTCACAACTACCTGTCGGAACAATTATGTTAATCGTTATCACAAATGTTGTTTGCAAATAATTGTGCTGGGGAATAAAACAATTACTATCCTCTTTACTATTAGAATGGAATGGATTTTTTTCGTATGGGACTGGACGATCCAGAAATCGGTGTAGTAGGCACCGAAGTTGACGTCTGTAAGTTGTGCTCCATCATGAGTTGCGATGTGCGATAGAACTCATTATTCGGATCAAATAAAGTTGCTGCAAAGAACTGACTGAACAGTCGGCCCATGTATTGTTCTTTGTTAGCTGGCCACCAACCCTCAAGGAAACCAATGTGGCCACCGCGAGCCGTGATCAGAATCGCAACGTGGGACGACTTCGCTGCAGCCTTGATAGGGATTGCATCTAGCGGCTGGAACGGATCATCGGCCGCGCTTAGACACAGCAAAGGCACTTTTATTTTGTGTAACTTATTGTGTAACGTGGCCTGAGCATAATAACTATCGACATCTTTATAGCCAAAGTGCTTCGACGTGAAATGGGAATCAAACTCTTTGATTGTTTTGCTCTGAAAATTTGAAGTATCATTCAGAACTAGTGATTCATTATACAAAAAAAAAACTTACCTGTAAAACTTGATCCATGTCCCAATCAAAATCCTCATGCCTAAGAATATCATATTTACGTACTGTGCGACATAAACTTCCTGCTAAGTGACGTCCGAGCATACTGTTAAGGTAAGGCTGTTCGATGCTATCAGATCCTGTAAATTTGAAATTGATTACTGTTCTTAAATCCTTGCTAATAGCAAGTGTGTTACACGTGTTACAGCAAGGTCTATTTACAATATCTACGATAACCTGCATCGAAGAAATTTTCAGGCCCTCAGCAGTCTAACAAATGTTTATAAGACTTATGAGGGTGTAGCAAGAGAGTTTAAGGTGTTTCCAAAACTAGAAGAATAAAAACAACAGAGAAATACAAACAAGCTAGAATGTTTAAGCCCAAGAGTCTCGTATGTGCGCGCCTTGTGTGAGGCAAATTCACGACTATAATTAGATGTAAAGACATCTTGCATCAAAACATTAATTAAATCTTTATATATTCTGGAAAGATTGCCGAAAAAAATTATCAAAATCGAATGTTCTCTTACAAAAATTTCTCAAACTTTGCGTTGTATGCGGTCAAATAAAAAAGCACCTTTCCTTAAACTTTTAGTTGCACGATAAGAGTTATCACCAACAGACGGTCAAATAATTCATACGTCCTTGACGTACGCTACTTATTGTTTTGCGTCACTTAGAAGGTATACTCCGAGCATAATGAACTTCATTATTTCAATTTTTGTTCCAAATGGGCATGAGAGTCCAGATAGTCAACTATCTTCCTGTTCGTCTTTTCACTTAAAATCTCGTCGTTTTGCAAATTGAATAAAATAATTCTCAGATGAAACTGTATGTGTACTTACCCTTATTAACATCCCATGGCACCGAGATTATCTTTGCGGCAGTGAGTATTTGCTTCGACTCTTCGCTATAGTTGGCCAAGTAATTCCCTAATATTAATCCACCCATTGATATTCCGGTGGCGCCAATTTTAACATGAGGATTTAATTTTCTTACATGGTTAACTACCTCCAACAGATCCTCACTGTTAGAAGCACAGTACAACCTAGGCGTTTTCAGTTCAACTCCCCCTAGGCCACGATTGTTGAACACCACTGTCCTGATACCAATACGATTAGCTGACGTCACCAAGCATTTTATGTACTCGGCTTGTGATTCGCCTGAACGTATCGAAAAGAATGACATTAAACAATCTGAATTTAAGTCTATTAAAGTATGCTGTACCTGTCAACCCTGGAAGGATGATAATAAGCGGCGACTCACTATCACAGTTCATATCTAACCAGTCCAACGCTACCTCACCCCCGTCTTTTAATGTTAGAACTTCACGACGGTAGTCTATGTCTGGAATCATATTGGAACGAATGATGCTAGCGAAGACAGTTTGGGCCCGACTTTCCACGCACCAGAAGGTGGGCCAAAATTTCATCTCTAGTATAGGGATATTTTTGCGAAGATATTTCTTAAACGGGCCATCTGCGATTGCAAGAATGGGTCGCTGAAAAAAAAGACAAAATTCAATTTAAATTTAAAATAAAAAAAATGGATTATAGTGCGATTTGTTTGGCATGCTGTCCTAGCAAAAATCGTTTGAGAGGATTCGAGAACCGTAAACAAAACTATCTTCTCTGTGAGTGCAATCAAAGGGCGCGTATTTTAAAATAATTTATAATAATCGTGAAGTAAAATTTTGTATCTTAAACTAACATTTCTTCTCACCTTAACAACCTCCATCAAATAGTACAGTAGATATCCAACAAGGAAAATTGCAAAAATATGCCATCGAGGTAAGTTAGTCAGATAAGCGTACAAATCTGCAATCATTCTGTCGCCCGTCAACTAGAATACTGTGAGTTGGTGTTTGTCTAAAATGTGATGCTGGAGCTAATTTAGTGCTGCATTGATAACCTCTATCCGAGAACGGTATGTGACGTCGCGCCAGCCAGTTTATACGCTGAAACGAATTAAAGAACGATCAAATATGCAGCTTTCAACACATAGTATTCAACGATTTAATGCAAACTCAAACATCAATGTTTGCACCTCTAATGGAAGTTGTTTGACTTAATTGTATGTAGGTACCATAAATAAAGTAGATCTACGCTATGCCGCACAAACATTACCCTTAATAATATGAAATAATTTGCACAGCTTGTACGTAAACGTATCATTGACATTGGATTTTCAATTTGAGCTTGTGATGGCTGAACTGGTTCCTGATATGGCCTGCATAGGCTGTGCAAATAACAATGCATTACATATCAACCAATTCTTTCTAAGCCTATTAAAATAAATACCACGAGACCCAATTATGTTCTAGAACAATCTTAGAAGTGGATATAATAACATCAGATGCAGTTTCCACTTATCTAAATGGTGTATTATACAGTCCAATCTGTTTTTGTGCGAGGGATAGGGAACGGACAAAAAATCACAGAAAAAAACAGGAGGGTTGTGTGCAAAGCCACGACCGAACGGTTGAAGTAGAATACTTTTACAAGAAAGATAACCCGGCTGCTTGCGTGTCAGTCATTTTTTCTAGTAAATAAACGTTGACTAATCAGATCAATCGAATTTTGCGCTTCAACAAGGATTGACCATTTTCAATGATATAGTAAGTTGCTTGTCATGGTTGGGGCTTGACAATTTTTAAATTTTGAGATGAAATTTATCCGGATGTCGATGTCGGAAAAGATAATTCAGTACGTTTTGAGACACGGAGATGAAGTAAAATTTATAACTTTTACAAATTTAAAAATGAGAATTAACTCATTAGAAAATATTAACTCTTCAATCAAGCTTCAATTTCATCCTGAAAAGGACAATTTGTTGTTTAGTATCGGATAAGATGCCGATCACATCTTTGCGTTATCACTGACAGAGCGAATAAAGTATTCCTTGTGATAAAGTAAACAATAAAATGCTGATATAACACTCAAAACTAGATGGCTCACGTGTTGTCAAAATGAGCCAACTTTTCATTGAATGCATTTACTAATGCCCACTATCGCACAGAGACTGCATTTCACTAAAGTGCCTCACTGCATCAGCCGCTATCGATGCGCGGCTTCGGCTGAAACAGGCTCTTATATAGGCCAAATATCATGTTTTAAATTGCAAGGTATATGATTCTGTCGACCGTGCTTGGGAAGCAATCGTATAACGACCAATCAGAGGTCGAATTTTTCGTTTTGACAAGGCTTGACTATTTTCAATAGTACAATAGTGTGATTAATAAAATTACAATTATCTGCTTTTGGGAAGAATCTTAGAAGATTTTCCAATCTATTGCTGCAAGAACGAAGGAAATCCATCGAATACTAACCGATTTATTAGCATTTGAAATTGGACATATTTTTCACTTTTTTCGGTTTTAGATTTTCATTTCACATCCCTATGTAGCCGAACTTCCTGTGAGAAGTATTCTACTTCAAAATATTATCTAAAACTAAGAAAAGCTTTAAAACAATGTTTTCGCTAGTCGGATATATTCGTTTCTTACATACCGCATAAGAAAGATCGCGCAAAAACAAATCATAAAAATTGAAAATTTGCTCATACAAAATCGCATAAAAATGGATTTGACTGTATAAGTGTATAAGTGAACCATGTTCCATATTAAGGCAGAATCGTATCCGCAAGATTACAGCGTTCGAATCGTAGTGAAATCAGGACATTCGAACCCTACAGATTTGAACATGTGTTTATTCTCAGGTCAGCCCACTAACTCTTCCTTAACATTGAATTCTACAAAACCACGATGACTTATTTTTGACAAGAATAAATCCTTCTTACAATAACTGACCAGATGGAGGTAAATGTTATATTTGACTTTCTGGACTACACTTTTTCTGTCTCTGGCTACCGAAACTAATTTTGTATGTGGAGGTTGTTGGGAGCATCAGATATTTAGTTGTTTCCTCACGCGCGGCACTCGCACAGATCGCGTAGTTTGTCGAGAAAAATAGTCATCGTTCGTCTCAAGGGGAGATCGAAGCAAGCTGTGATCAAAAACGGACGTGAAAATGTTTCTCGTCGGAATTTTTCATCGTTTTTTCAAGTTTTTATAAGTTATATATTTTCTATCTGGAAAAGGGATGTGTCTACATTTATTGAATGAAGGCCGCTGTTGTCTCGGTGTGAATTCCGAGTGTTTGATTCGAATCGCGATGAAGTGTTCCGAGGGTTGTCGTGTACGGTTGAGGATAGTGCAATAATGTCGACGTATTTTATTTAGCCTTCCCGTCGCGTAATCGTTATATTTTAGGTGCAAAGGGTGGAGTAAAAGTTAATACGAAATGTGGCGGTTTCGTATTATCGGTGTGACGTCGATGTTGAAATCCGTTAAAGATTCGTGCAATTTTGTGGCTAATTTGTGAGAGCTGCATTTCTTTTTCGGTGGCGGAGCACGTTTCCCGCTAGCCCTTGCCTTGCCATAAGTGTGTGTGAGTAAGTGCAAGGTGAACAAGGAAAAGTGCGAGAAGTGCAAGTGCAGGATGACCGTTGCTCTTGCGTGCGGCACGTTCTCGCACTAGCATGATGATTCACAGAGGACGCGGGAATTAAAGGATAAGTATTAGTGTTGGTAACGTTTTGCCTGTGTTTTTTGTTTGATTTGCATGGCAAAAGGGAACCACTGTTTTTTTCTGCTTTTCACGACGCTGTTAGCTTCGTATCCTCTCCGGTATGGCATCGGCCTTGCAGTGCGTGCTGAGACTTGAGGGGTGCAGACTGTAGGATTGTCGTGAGTTTGTGATTTCTTTTGTTTTTGTGCAGTTTATATGAGGATGATATATATGTGTGAGGTATAGTTTTTTTTTCGCGTTCATCGAGCTGTCTCGTTATTTGTGTGCGCAGTGGACTGACGTCGGTAGGGATACTATACATACCCTGCTTGCGTTGTCAGCCGTTTCTGAATCAATTGGGTTATTTATTTATTTATTTTTATTTTGGAAGATACATATCTGGTTGCATTGCTCTCAGTATATGGAGATTTGTTAAAGCGTGATTTCATGGAGTCGCTTTGTTTGCCAAAGTCTATACTCAATAGACAGAATTGCTCCAATAGGAGGGATGTTTTAAACCTTTGAACACGCTGGTTTTTACATGACGGAATGAGTAGCAGTACAACATAATTTAGAAATTTATCTTTCGCGCTCCGACTGGACGGTTACGAATATTTTGAGCAGTTTTATGCCCTTGTTTTATGATTTTTCTAGCTTTTGAGTAAATACTGAAACACATAGACAACTTTTAATTTAATTAAGTAGAAATCTTGTCGGTGAGCATGGCAAATAAATTTTAACTGCAATTGTTTTGGCATTTTGTTAAATCTAATTAGTACTCGGTCTTGTTAAATATGCATATTTGTATTTTAAAAAATTTTCTAGCTATGAATGCATGGAACTTTGCCAGTTTTTTCATACTCAGTAGGTATCTTCGCTTTATTATTCAAGAAGTAAGTGGTAATCAACGCTAAATACCGTGTCTCCGCGCGTATGCGTCGGTAAGAGAGAATAGAGCGGTCGCGCATAACTTTCCGAAGTAAACGTGTTTTCGGCCCAGGTGAGCTTTGCTCAACTATGGATTTTCGGTGTGTTGTGACTTTCGATGTGTACCAAACCATTTATTCGCAGACTGTCCACCCGTAGGTTCTTTTCCAGCACGCAGTGATTCGGAATAGGTTCCGTTCGTTCGATAAATATCGTAAATAAATAATCGCGACAAAACATCGTAATTAATCGCCACCAAATATCGCAATTATTTGCAATTAATATCAGGATTATACGCGACTCGTCTGTCGAACGGCGATGGCCAAGCAAATAGGCCGTTTTTGAAGTTCTCTTGCTGACCGCTTGCAGTATGTGTTGAGGGCCTATATATTTACTTTTCTCTTATTTTTGGGTAATGCATATCTGGTTGCTTCGTAACATTGTGTAGTCAGCTGAGATAAATCAATGAGAGATACGTTTCGGTAGTTGCATAATGACTTCATAAACAGATTTTCGAATATTTGAGTGTGTCTTGATTAGGTTGTAGGTCCGGTATCCTCGCGTGCGCTTTATTTTTGCGGTGTTACATCATCAACCGGAATGAGTTCGGATCGCGTTATGATTTCCGTAAAAGATATAATGAACTCGTACGCGCGATATTTGGTATTATGAACCTGGTATTAGAACTCAGCGCATCGTTTACCAAAACGAAATCTGCTGCAAACCTTACCCTTTTCTCCAACATCCCAGTGATTTCTCGTGGAAGTGCAGAGGTGTTCTCGGCTTCCAATAAAGCGAGTATCACGTCAACATATTCCTATACACACTCCTTCTTTGACCTGCATTCGGATGCGGCCGGCGCTGGTATTGCCTAATATAAAGATTAAGGTCACCAGTTTTTACACATTGAGGATGAATATTAATCCCAAGCATCATCCATTGGTTCTCTGTGTAATTACAGATGATCTGGCAATAACGGAGTAGCAACCGCGGGCGGTCAATCATGCTCATCATGCTCATGCTCATGCTATACTTTTAGCTCTGAGAGGCCAAAACTGTTGTCGTATAATCGTCAGCAAAGTACGTTGACCAACATGTAAGTTGCTTCGATGCACATGTCGAATAATAGCCAGTGTAAACGGATGCCCATGCGGTAAAAGTAGTTGATGCTTAGCCTCGTAAGGAAGATGAGTATTCCTAATTCTCCCGCCAACACGAAGAACTTCGTCGCTTTCATCGAAAAATGGATTCAAGCATCGTAATGAATGCTTAAAGTCTTTTTCTTCCCTTATCATCTTTATCTCGGTTGAAAAACATTCTTGTTGTACCAAGCGTACAGCCAACAACAAGCCGCTTCTCATTTCGTCGACTGTGGCAAGTCCTTTAGTAATGTGCCTTCTGCCGCTCTTGATATAATGCGCAAATCGCACGACGTACGCCATGGCTCGTTGAATAATTGAGAATCTGCTGATTCTATCAAAAATTTTCATTCTCGAAACTTCCAAGCTAATCAAAACTGTCTGCCGAAGCTCTGGAATACCTTCAGCTGGAATTGATGGTGGTGTGCGAATTTCATATTCACTCTCGTTCAACGCAGCTGGACCGTGCCACCAGAGATTTTGGTGAAGTAGCAGATTAGGTTGTTTTATACCCCTCGAAATCAAATCTGCAGGATTCGATTTTGACGGCATATAACGCCAAGCACAATCACTCGTTAGTGCTTGTATTTCCTTCACCCAATTTCCAACGAAGATCTGAAGCGTTTCGGGTGACCTCTGTATCCAACAGAGCACAATTTGAGAATCGCTCCAAAGAACAACTGACGAAAAGTTGATGCTCATTGATTTGGTAATTCTGTCCGTTAATCGTGAAAGTAGCAAAGCTGCCTGAAGCTCTGCTCTCGGAGTTGTTATTTCTTTCTTCGTACCTTGCTTTTTCGGTAATATTCTCGACTTGCTACAGATCAATCTCATTTCAGCCCTACCATCATCAAAAATCGATCGTGCATAGAGGCATGCACCATATGCAAGGTCAGATGCATCGGAAAATCCATGCAGCTCTATGCTAACGTAGCCTACGGAGGAAACCCATCTCGGAATTTTTATACCATCTAATTGTTGCAGTTGAGATCGAAAGTTCACCCAGAACCTTACGAAATCTGTTGGAAGGGGTGTATCCCAATGCAATTGAAGCAACCAGAGTTCTCTCATGGAGAGCTTAGCTGTCATTAACACTGGGCCAAGAAAACCAAGTGGATCAAAAACTCTTGAGATTTCACTCAGCAGACATCTCGTGGTCAGTGGTACATCACAGTTCGGTGATTTAGGGAGACAAAACGTGAACATATCGCAGATTGGATCCCATGCTATTCCGAGAGTTTTCATCAAATGGTTCACATTAGGGTTTCCTACCTGTCCAAGTTTTTCTATTTTCTCTTCCGGTATTGCTTTCAGTAGAGCCTTCGAATTCGAACAGACTTTGTGAATGTCAAAACCCCCTGATTTCTGTAACGCAGTCACTTGGCTGATTAGCTCCTGCGCTTCTTCGAGAGTGTTGCCACCTGACAGCATGTCGTCGATGTAAAACGAATTCCTTATAGCGTTCGCCGCTAACGGATACTGTTCCTCACCAGTTGTGGCCAGCTGTCGAAGCGCCATTGTCGCAAGAAACGGCGAAGAAGCAAGCCCGTAGGTAACGGTTTTCAAAGCATAAAACTTCAGCGGTTGCGAACTATCTTCTCTCCAAACGATTCTTTGAAAACGGATGTCATCTTCATGTACTTCCACTTGCCTGTACATTTTCGGAATGTCCGCGCTCACCGCAAAACGAAATGATCGAAAATTTATCAAAATTGAGATCAAGTCATTTTGTACTGTTGGACCCACGATTTGGGCGTCGTTTATCGAAATTCCGCTGGATGACTCAGCCGACCCATCAAACACAACTCTTAGCTTCGTAGTAGTGCTCGATGGTTTCAGCACATAATGATGAGGTAGGTAGAATGCATCTCCTTATCCTTCACTTGGCTGCGGTAAAATGCTTATCATGTGGTTCAAGTTCTCATACTCTCGCATAAATTGTACGTATTGCCCTTTTAGCTCTGGATCTCGATCTAGTCTCCGTTCAACTGCTAGAAACCGCTTTTTGGCCATCTGTAACGAATCACCCAATAATCGTCGCTTTTCGTTAAACGGCAATCGTACAACAAATCTGCCATCTTTTTTACGTTGATGTGTCTGCAAAAAATGAGTCACACAATAATCATCTGAAAAGTTATCTTGCTCTGCTGTGCCGTCATAGGAATCAAAATGCCAAAACCGTTCTAACAATTTACCGACATCATCTTCACTGGCCATGGTGTAAAATGCATGCCCCATGTTGACATGCCGTTCGGTATAAATCCACTCACTATCCATCCCAGATGAGTTTCTTGGATCGTTGGTGAATCATCATCCAGGTTAAGCTGTCCTTGTTTCATCAATTTGAAGAAAAGCCCCGAGCCAATAAGAACGTCTATTGGCCCAGGAATGTTGATCTTTGGATCTGCCAACTCAATTTTATCCATAGATGTCCATATGGTCAACTGAAAATCTGCATCGGAAGCTCGCCGGTAATCTTTTTGACAACAAGAAATTCCATGCAAGGTGATTCGTATTCGCTTACTCGAGATCTTATTCGCGTGTGTACTTCAAATTGCATCCCCATCGGGTTGCCTCCAATCCCAACCACTGTACAACTTGCTCGCTTCTGTTCCAGCCCAAGTTTCGTTACTAACTCTTCTGTAATGAAGTTTTTGTGCGAAGCTGAATCCAGAACAGCTCGACATTCAGTAACACGGTTACCCGAACCACAGATAATAACAGTCGCTGTAGCTAAAAGGGTGTCCTGTTCAAAATTAACGTTAGCACAGAGAGCAGATCCACTATCGGAAGTCGATGCACTCGCGCAGCTTACAGCTTCCTCGGGAAGGTCCTTTTTCGATACTGTATTAGATATCGATACTTTACTCTCAGAAGGCTGTGCATTTTCGAAATGCAGATATGTGTGGTGTCGTTTCCCACATCGCTTGCAAGAATGTTCAGATTACATCTTGCCGTCATGTGACCCCTTTCCAGACAGTTGAAACAAGAGCCACTTTTACGAAGTGTCGCGTATTTTTCACTGAAGTTCGTTGTTTTAAAAAAATCGCATTTCCATAGTTCGTGATCACCCTTACAATGTTGACATTTTTCATTAGTCGATACAAGACTATGGAATTTTGATTCCGTCTTATCAGACAGACGCGACTGTCTGTTCAATTCCATCGTAGGTTTTGCAGTGCGACTGATTTTTTCGTATACGCGACATCTTTCCTTCAAAAATTCCATGATTGAAGAGTACTTAGGTAGCCCATCACGTTGATTCAGCTCCCAAGCCTTACGAGTTTTCACATCAAGTTTCTTCGCAAGGACATTTGGCAATATCATTTCTCCCAACCCATCTACCGGTAACTTTAGATTTCTTAGAGCATCAACATGTTTAGAACAAGTATCGATCAACTTACGTAATCCGATTCCACTGTCCTTCGTCATGGTGGGTATATTGAAGATCGCATCAATGTGCTTGTCGATGATAACTCGTTTATCTTCATACCGTTCTCGCAAAGTAGCCAAGGTCGCATCATAATCGCCATTATTAATGATGTCCTGGTCTATCACTCCTGCTGCACTGCCTACCAAAGCATTGCGCAAATGGTACAGCTTAATAGCAGGAGACTCGGTTTGATATCGGGCCATAACATTCTCGAACATGTTCTTAAAGGCGTACCAGTTCTCGTAGTTTCCATCAAACGTTGGCAGTGGAGCTTTCAGTGGAGGGATATTCGGTTGATTATTCACTGGTTGCACTGATACTACTGGTACTAACTCATTCTTCACCGTAGCTTCCATTAAACTGGTCAATTTCACATAAAGATTCGAATATAACCCCTCAAACTCAATAAACTTTAACTCCTCTGCATAACGCACTTCGTCATCAACGTTCAAATTATATATTTCATCTTGCAACTCATTGCATTCACTGTACGCACTTTCCACAAGTTTCATTTGTAGCTGCAGGAAGTGTTTGTTCTTCGATTCATCCGATTTCCGAATCGCTCCTTGAACACGCCTCAATTTTCTTTCCACGGCTTCCCTTTTCATTTGTAGCACTTTTAATTCACTCTTAATTTTTCTTCTCGATTCCTTTTCTTTTTGCAGCTTCAGTTGCTCACTGATAGTCAGGGCCGGATTTACGATTGTGGGGGCCCGGGGCCCAGTTATAGTGGGGGCCCCGAAATAAAACAAAACCTTTTTTTTATCGTACGAGTTAAAAATATTTATTTGCTATTGAAAAGTTATCAAAAATTTGTTAATTTTTTTTCTTTCGTGTTGTTTTGCAGAAAACTTATTAATTAAATAATCAACATTTAACTCCTTCAGTATACTCGTACTCGAAACTTAATAATGCTAAGACTGCCTTTCATTCTCCACAGTCGTACGCAACCTATTTTTAATTAGTTTCATCTTCGATTTTTTTTTCTTGACACCTGAAAAAAAAACCTAATTTGAAAAAATTGCTATCCACAGGCAAAAATTTGCACACAATTTGAGAAAGACTGCGCAAATATAAGACGACTCTGACAATAATCTACAGAAACTAGGAAAAAACTACACACATCTGCAGGTCAATAAAATCTGCACACGAACTCAGAAAATCTGCATTTTGCAAAGCACATCTGATGTTCCTGATTCGGACAAGTTAGCAAAAGCAATGCATTAAAAAAATTGTGGGTTTTCTTTCTCTGCTTTATCTCCCATGCGCGCTGGTTCGATTCAAATGGTGTGTTAATGTGTGTCATTCCAAGAGAATACAAGGCAGGGATGCCACATATACAGATTTTTCTGTATTTTACAGATTTTTGAACTAAAAGGCAATACAGAATCTGTATTACAGAATGTTGTCAAAAATACAGATTTTACAGAATCTTTTGCTATTCGTAATGAAATCAATTTTTTGGAAGGTTAAATTCAATTCAACGACTTTCAAACTTTTGTGAAAAAACCTGATGCTGTTTATGTTAGTATCGTTGCAGAAGAAGAGGGATGAGGCTTGGACGAAGGCGGAAAATAACGTTTCGAAATATTTGACGGGATTTCTATTTAAAATTTGTGAAACAAATTGCAAAGCTGTTCGATTTTATCGATTCTGTTGTAAAAACGGTAGCTTTATTCAATTCTAAACATTCGTGAAATTGGAAAATTTAAATGATTTGATTTCCAAAATTCGTAACAGTAACTGATCGACAAGACATGAATAACGAGTTTTACTAGCTAAGAACAAACTTTTTGACCGGAAGATTCGATGAAACAGATGACTTAACTTGGTCTGAGTAGTTGGACGCCACAATGCCAATGGTAAATTCATGTTTCCGTTACTGAGATAATTTGTGCGAATTTTTTCAATAATTCCACATTCTTCGGCTTTTGTAGAACGCATATTTTCAATATATAATTGCAGCAAGTCTAAAGCCAGAAATCTCATGGCCCCTAAGCTTATGAGCTCAATTTTAAAAGCTAAAAGCTACGTTGCTAACCAAGCAGAAGCTACTAGAATTAAATTACCAAAAACATGCATGAACATCACGTCAAGATAAATAAACAATATCGTGTTCAGTTACTACATTTGATTAACTCGCCTAATTATAAGTTTGGAACCAATAAAAAATTAGGCCAAAGCAAAAAATGGTGATTTGTTTCAATATATTCTTTAAGGAAGAAGATTTTCATGCAACATTTATAGTTTGCTGGATACAGATACAGCAAAAATACAGAAATAAATGTGGCAACCCTGATCCAAGGTGAGCTCTTATGGATGTAGTTGTGATATTGGCGCTAGCGAAAAAATAACACTGAAAGAAAGTGTCAGATTGAAATGGTCTGATCAAATTTTCTTACTGTAAATCGAACTTTTGATTAAATCTCATTTTTTAAAGAGAAAAAATCTTTTTATCAATTTGTGGGGGCCTCAAAAATGTGGGGGCCCGGGGCCCGGGCCCCCTGGGCCCCCCCATAAATCCGGCTCTGCTGATAGTCAAAGGGTCCGTGTCACTAGGATTATCACCAATACCCACCACTTTCTTCTTATCTGGTGTGCGAGTAGTAGCCATCTTCTACTTTCAAGTAACAAACACTTTCACTTTTGAAATCGCCTCGATTGGCTTTCTACTATTCACTTTCACTTCGAATTCACCCTCACACAAGGTGATCAGTTTATTTCTTCTCACGAATAACTACACAATCCGGTTCGAAGGACCAAAAAATCATGTAGTTTTAATAGTGGACTGTAATTTCCACCGAAAGAAAACGCAACTGTTAACGTTTACTTCTAACTTGTATTTCGCGATTCGTCTTTCACAAAAGATAAACAATTAAACACTGAATGAATTATGCGCGACGCACCCCTGTATTTATAGCACATTCTTTCTTATGTCGTTTTCTTTTTCGCTGTGCTTCTCGAACAATGTGGAGCATATCGCAACTCAGTTACCAGAAGGGATACCAAATGTGCAGATTTGTCTGCAAAACGCAGATTTTTGGAGTCCGTGTGCAGATTTTTAGTGATTTGCAGATATTTGCAGTTTTTTCACGATTTCTGCAGATTTTTGTCAGAGTCTCCTTATATTTGCGCAGATTTTCTTAAAATGTGTGCAGATTTTACAGACTTTTGCCCGCGTGAGCGAAATTTTTTCGAATCACGGGTAGATTTTTTTCAGATTTCGAGCACATTTTTCCGGTTTTTCGAGCAGTTGCAGACTAGTGATGGGAAATATCGCCCAAAACGGACATCGATAACAATCGATAATTCCGGGGCTTTTATCGATATTATCGATAAGTATCGATAATTTGATAGCTAAAGTTTGCGTTAAAATTTTTTTTTTCAGATGGTGATAAAAAAAAAAATTCAGATGGTGATGAAAAAAAAACTAAGACAGATAATTGAGTTGGATAAATTTCCCATGGAAGGTAATCATGTTAGCTTCCTCGAAAAAAAATATTACGTCCTTGCGTGCGGCCTTCCGGCAGTTAACCGGAACATTCGCCATGGCGGACGAAAACATGCGTGTAGGCATGTGTTTAAGCTCTTTCTTCGTTTTTTTTATTAATTCCTCCTCCGTTTTGCGACAAAATTGATGGAATAGATCTTGCGCTTCAAGTTTTCCCAGAAATTCTCGATGGGACGCAACTGGGGGACGCTGGGCGGATTCGCCGACTTTGGTACCACATCGATATTCAGCCGCTCCATCTCCTCCAACGATCGCTTCGAGTAGTGGGCCGACGCCAAATCTGGCCAGCAACCGTGTCTTCGTCCTTATGGTATTTCCTGATGAACGACGCAATTTCTGGCAGGCACTTCGTACTATAAATTTCCCCGTTCACGGCCAGCCCGGAGCGAAAAAAGAGCAACTTTGACATCCCTTTTTCGCTGATTGTCAGCCACAGCCGCACCTTCTTGGGGACATTTTTCAAAAACATCTGGCATCTCTGGTTACCAGAAAAACGTAGAACGTGTAGCAACTCACTTATAGAAAAGTGTAGAATATTCGAACAGACGCATTTCATGCATCTTCTATGGTCATTTTTTACCAAGAAAGGGTTCACATAACAGAGTTGAGCGCGAGTTATATGAACCAATTTGTTTGCTGGGAGACCGCGTTCACCCTCCATGTACTTCAGCGGTTTCCTAGCCATCGGCAGTAGGACCAATTTCTGTCGCTTCCCTCTCGGCAGTCTGACTGTCTGGAACAGCCCGGGGGCACTTTTAAAGTCATTCTAATAAACAGTTTCGGGATTCCATCCAGTCGTAGGCTAAGGACTTGGTTCGTGGCGTGGAAAAATCTCTCGATGATGCGCTCCAGCATCGCTGGCGCGTGCAGAGCGCCAACACGCTCTTGTTCTTGGCCATAACGAACTTTTATTCGTTAGGCCACGGATTTGTATTGGTATTCGCGTATAGCCTATCACAACAAGTCCTCTTGCTTGCCTTATTTGCACTTTTTAGCGCCGATCTTGCAGACTCGAATGCTGCATGGCGCTCTACCCTAAGTTCTTTGGTTCGCGCGTGGTACATCCTCCGTCTATTCGGCAACCGCGTGAGTCCACCAGTAAACCGGTGGCTTTCCATTCCTAGATGGACGAGTCCACTTGAGCGGAGCCAATTACAACCCGTCGAGCTCTCTTAATTGCCTCCTCAAATATCTCGGTATCGAAATGTGACATTTGCGATCAGTCATTGGCTGGAGAATGTCACTTCGATGATCGACTCCGCACAATTTCTCCTGAAACTCTTGTGAAACGGTAGAACAGCTTTATTACTTTGTGATTTGGCAGGTACTTTTTGAAACAGATGCCTGTTGAAAGCGGAAAACTCTCAATATCTCTCGCTAGACTAAGCCGCGAACTGTTGCTAAAATGCGACCGGAGTGTTCTCGCAGATTACTATACGGGTATGGGTATCTTCGATCCTGCGGCAATTCCTAATTTCTTTTCTCACTGTCCAATCGCGAGATTCGATCAGTGAATAAAACAATTATGCTGAACGAAATAATGCCCTTTCCCGGCACTGTGAAAAAGCAGTTTGAGAAACAGTTTGCATTGATTTAATAATGAAAATAAAACAACTTCACATTCGAAACATATCAGTTGAATAATTATTCTGCTTTCTCTTCGCAGGTACCTCGCCGGTCGGCTAAACATTATCTCCAACACTGAGGCCAAAGGTCTCAACACATTTGTCGGCACGTTTGCCCTCCCTTCGGTCATTTTTCTGTCGCTAGCGGAGCTGAACTGGAGCACGGTTAATTGGAACTTTTTGCTAGCGATTTTGATTTCCAAGACTGTAGTCTTTCTCGCGGTGGCGGTCATCTCTCTGCTGGTGGCACGACCTACCAACTATGGCCGGGCTGGATTGCTGGCCATCTTTTGCACCCAGAGCAATGACTTCGCGATTGGATTTCCCATCGGTAAGTTTCCTATTCGCTTCCATTGCAGTACGTGTTCGATATTTATTGTCTTGTTCTGTTTGCAGTGACGGCGTTGTACTCGAAAATTCATCCGGAGTATGCATCGTACATTTATCTGCTGGCTCCAATCTCACTGGCGGTTTTAAACCCGATCGGATATGTGTTGATGGAAATTTCCAAAATTAAAGCGAAATCGACAGAAAATGAGGTAAGATTAAGATAAGGCACCGCATACGTAACCATCATTAGACACCATGTGGGAACTCTAAACCAACATCGCGTGCCTCATTAGTACTATAATTTGACATTAAACTTGAATCCCCCTAACGACTATAATATCTCCATTCTATCTTTGGGAAAATTTCTCAAATAATCATCTCCTTTCATGTCAATGTTCATTTCAGGCACTTGCTACCCGTCGTTCCTCGTTGCCGCCCTGCTCACAGCTATCGGATTCCAATGGTTCCAGCCGCAGCCTGCTGAAAGGCAAAGTTCTAGTCATCATAAAAACCATTGAATCCGTATTTTTTAACCCGGTGCTACTGATGACCGTTCTGGGAGTAGTTGGCGGACAAATATTTCGCAACGGTCTTCCAGTTGTACTCTCCAGCATCTTGCAGGTGTTGGGGAATTCTTTCTCCGCCACGGCTCTTTTTCTACTGGGACTACGCATGGTTGGCAATGCATCCACGCTACAAGGTCCCGGTTTCATTCTGCCGGGAATTCTAATTATAGTAAAACTACTCGTGCTACCGTTGGTAACGCGCCAAACAGTGAACATTATGAACGCTGGAGCTAATTTCTCCGAAACAACTGACCTCAGCACTTTTGGATTTCTATACGGAACATTCCCTGCTGCGCCGGGAGTGTTTGTTATCGCCTCACAGTACAATCAGGATGTGGACCTGATCGCTTGCAGTATGGTTGCCTCGACCTTCATTAGCGCTCCGCTGATGTTTATATCGGCTAAGATGATCACCATCACCAACCTGAAGCCGTCCGATTACCTAAACGAGCTGGACAAGTTTTCCTTTGACATCAGTATCGTGGCCATTTGCTGCTCGGTGTGGATGCTGCTGCTGTTTGCGTTTACCCGTCGCATTCGCAAAATGCCACATCGGGTGACAAGCTGTTTGATCATATCACAGCTGATCTGCAACGTCGGTGTGATCATGTGGTCCTCGTTCGAACAGAACAGCGGCTGGAAGATGTACTTGCAGTTCTATTTTTTCACAATCGGATGTTACAGCAGTCGCCTCTGGACCGCCTTTCTGGCAATTACGATTTTGTTTCTGCAGTGTCGCAGTCTGTGTTTCGTACTTAAGTTGTGGCCTCTGTTTGTGAGTATAACACACTTGATAACATTTACGATTTCATCTATTTTGAGTCTATTTTTCTAACAGATCGCCGCAGCCTGGGGCTTACCGACGTTAATAGTATCTTTACTATTTTTATTAGACACCAAGAACATTACCCCAACCGAAAAACGCAATCCGAGCTTTCAGTACGGTAACGCACAGGCTGCGATCGCCGTGTTTCTGCTAGTCATGTGTTTCATCGTCACAGTTGGTTGTTTGATTTTACATCAGCGCTTTAAGAAGCGACACGAGAAGTATCTAACCCTGTCCAGGGAAGTCTCCTCACCGGACACGGACAGCAGTACAATGGGTTCAAGCTCGGTAGCAAATCTGATTCAGGAGGAATTGAGCAACGGCTGCGCGGGTGGAGTTTCGGGAACAACGGTGCACCGACGCAGGCCTTCGTTGACATCAAGTGATGATGAGATTTTACGGGGAGGAAATGCTCAATCGGGCAATTGCGGAGGAAGTAGCGGTTGCTGCACTAACCAAAATACCATTCGAACTGTGGTCGATATTGAAGATTTGATTACACAACAAAGCGTAAACGATGATGTTGATAAGTGAGTACAATTTGTCTGAGTGGATAACAGTTTATTTCACCTTAATTGTGTGTGTCTTTTTAGCGACGAAGTAACCCCTGCCAATGGAATGTGCTCGGCTCAGTTCAATTGCCCGTCGGCTTCTAAACAGCAATGCCAATCACTAATTGATCGGTATCGCGAACACGCCAGTGACGGATTAGAGCCGCTGGAAGTGGATAATGCTGCCGATGCGCATCAAACTCTCAAACACATGGTCTTGCTGATCCTGTTGCTTTGCTCCATGTTCGTAGGTCTCGCCCTTTCGGTGTGGACTTTGATCATGGAGGGAATGTCCGGCATCTACGTTGAGCTAACGTTCCTAGATGCGTTCCTCAACTTCGGACAAAGCATCATCGTCCTAGCGGTGTTTATAACTGACACGGGAGAACTGCTGCTGCCGTTGATGAAATTCTGGCGTAAGATTTGGTATGGAGCCAACATGCTGCAGCTGCCGATTTGGAGCGATATAAGTGCTGAGACGCGACACATTTGTGACCAATTCACGACGCATCATTTGGACAATTGCCGAAGGACTATTGCCAAGGATAAAAGGTTATTTCTAACAATTACTTGTGAAACACACCTTTTTAATTTTATCGTTTTTCTTTTTCGATAGATGGCGTATTAAAATCTACAAGAAAGTTTTCTACGGCAGTGCTTTCGTCGACTGGCTATTAGAGTTGGGCTTGGCCAAAGATCGTTTGGACGCGACCCATTACGCACGCCGACTGGTGGACGGTCGCGTCCTGCGGCATATCAATAATGTTTACCATTTCCACGACCGCAATCTGCTGTACACGTTCTGCGATCGTTTATAAATTTACTGGATTTTATTACCTTGATTTCGTAGTTTGTAAAAACTATCCTTTGCACTCGATCTGAAGTGCTCTGCTTGCTATCGCACCGGCAGCCAGTATTTCTAGAAAGTTTTCGAATATGAGAGTGCTACTCCCAAAACTTTCTAGATGTAATTTGTGTGGATAGTGTGCCGAGCACTGTGGAAGTACTGTTATACCAAAAACAATCGACGAAGCTGGAAAATATTGTGATTACTAGTTTTTGTATGAAATTTAACCTTATATAAGTTAGTCCTGTTTCGGGTTAGTATTTGTTATTTTAAAGTATTTATTGCCCAAAGCTGAATTACTTCATGAAGAAGAAAAAAAGCAACAACTGTAAATGTGACAAAGTTACAATTTGTCCAATAAGTGTGTGATGCGATGTAAAAATTTAACAGCAGCCTTCAAAAAGAGCGTATCTACTAGTTAAGTAAAGCTTGCCTAAAGGTTCTCAAGACAAATAAAATACCTGCAATGTTTTTAGTCATTCTATCATCAAAACTTTATATTAGAGAAGTTATAAATGAATATATTTTAAGGCAATTGATTGTTGTTTTTTTTTTATGTACATTGATGACATCTTGAAAAGCTTGTATTTTACGCTTCCGCACAATTTATTTTTAAAGATTGTTATACCTATATTTTTATTCTTTACAATGTGGGCTCTGGTATGGCCCATATCAGTACTGACCAAACGTACCATTTTGAATGGTCCCGTCTTCTAACCTTTTCGTGCCGTTTCTGGATGTAGGTACTCTGGAAAACTTTCAACAAAGCGCTGTATTAAAATTATCAATAAAGACTCATAGTGATTTTACCGAAGTCCGTCTAAAAATTAACTTGGGCACTAGAAGGTTAATGAAGCAGAACTATGGAACACAGAGCCCGTGATGGTTGCAAATCATTGGATTCAAATATTTTCCGAAAAGGAAAATAGTTTTCTGGGATACTAAGAATTTGTTCTCTTCGTAAAGTACCTACATAGGCTAGCGAAAATTCGCGCAAGTTTAGGCCATGAAGGCCATAATAAATGTTAGGCAACAGTTCGATCTTCCATTAAAGTTCCACCTAATTTTTTAAAAATATATTCACCAACTGTTATCGCCAGCTAAGTATATTTTTTTTTGTTCAGAATGAGGTAGGTCGATTAAAGCAAAGAATAATGGTTTGCATATTTTATTTTGGTTTATAAAACACTTCTAAAATCAATCTTCCCAAGTGTCCCATTTTTTTAATTCTTCCGTCCCGTTCTACCGGTTCTACCCCCGAGAAAATTTGGTCATTCTACCCGTATTAAAAAAAGCCTAGAATATGAACTATAACCTAAAGAATAGAAGCATATTAAGGACGACGCTGCTGAAATGGTTTAGATTTTGTGACTTTTAATATGATTTTGTGAGTTGTTCATTTTCATTGAAATTCACCTGATATCAGTAAAAAAGAATATACCACTTCAAAGCGACATCTATTTTTCAGATTTAGAAAAAATAGTATGATTCGGGCTCTCGGACTCTTGATTACTTGTCTTGTCATCCTCATGTTTAGTTTGTTTTCAATATTCACATCGTAAAGTCAACAAATCAGTTGTCGTCGAAACTTGCGTAGTTTTGTGGCTTTTTATACAAAATGAATCGACTTTTCGGTAAATCGAAACCCAAAGAACCTGGCCCAAGCATCAGTGATTGTGTCCAAGGGGTAAGATATGATGAAAGTGCCTTTCAGCTTGTCGCCCTGAACAGGTCGAAAATTTGTTTTGAATGACTCATTCTCAGAACGTTTCCGAAGAATAAATGCTAATCAGCTTCCAAAATTTATCATTACGATGTAAGCATCATTGCATCTCTGCTTTTAGGTCGATGCCAGGGCGGAAACTATCGATCAAAAGATCAAAACACTAGATGCCGAGTTACGAAAATATAAGGATCAAATGGCCAAAATGCGCGAGGGTCCGGCGAAAAATGCCGTCAAACAGAAAGCGTTGCGTGTGTTGAAACAACGTAAACAGTGAGTTTCTAAATTTCTACCGTATTCCCATTAAAACCAAATTACTTGTATCGATGCTTTTCAGATATGAAAACCAGGTCGAAAATCTTCGCAATCAGTCCTTCAACATGGAGCAGGCGAACTTCGCCGCGCAAACTCTCAAGGACACTCACACGACGGTGGCCGCAATGAAGGACGGCATGAAGTCGATGAAGAAGGAATTCAAAAAGATTAACATAGAAGAAATCGAAGACATTCAGGACGATATGGCCGACATGCTGGAACAGGCGGACGAAGTGCAGGAAGCGATGGGCCGTGCCTACGGAATGCCAGAGATTGACGACGATGAACTGCAGGCGGAGCTGGATGCGCTTGGTGATGAAATTGCGCTGGACGATGACGCCAGCTATCTGGATGACGTGGTGAAAGCTCCGGCGGCACCAGACAAGGAACCTGGCGCGGACAGTGTCACCAATAAAGATGGCATTCTGGTGGATGAGTTTGGCTTACCACAGATTCCAACACAAGTTAAAACCACTTAAGTTGGGGGATGCTTGTGTCTGTGTGTTGAAACTTATATATAATTATTTTGCTGTATTTTGTTGCTTGAGATGGCTTTCTTTTTATGTGAAAAGAGAAACTGCACGCGAAATTTAGTCATTTATCTTATGTTTTAATAAACTCACATTATGTGAAAATAATGTTGGAGGTTTGCAGATGAAAGAAGAAAATAAGAGTGAACACTTTCATGAACAAAACAGGATGAAACGAAAATTATGTGGCAGTTTACAACAGTTTCAAGAAAAAGCAGAAAACTCTTTCACTCGCTGATCTCGTCGATAACAGGTACGTTTTGTAAATCTGAACATTTTCTTTTCAGCAGCGCAATTTGATCCTTCAAATGACGTTCTTTGGCGGCAGCTCGTGTTAGTAGTATTTTAGCCTTTTCCAATAGTTGTGCTTTCTTTTCAAGACTTTCCTTCAACTCTTCACTTCTAGATTTTTCCTCTTCACTGAT
Source organism: Wyeomyia smithii (assembly GCF_029784165.1). Taxonomy (NCBI): domain Eukaryota; kingdom Metazoa; phylum Arthropoda; class Insecta; order Diptera; family Culicidae; genus Wyeomyia; species Wyeomyia smithii. Next base: position 31,069,500 of record NC_073695.1, on the reverse strand, counting down.
TTCAACAGCGTCTTGCTCTTGTCTATCTTTTCGCGGGTGGCATCGGGGACAGTTTGCGCTGGAAAGTAGTTCCACCTCTACCTGTAAAGCGGCTACCCGATTGAGCGCTTCGGTGTAATTTTGTTGGAGTTTTTCATGCTCCTTTTTTAATCGGTCGTAATTTTCCATAATCTGTGACACCGATGATGATTTGCTTTCCACTTTGAGGTTCGTTGCAACACTTTTAGCATCCCTCAGTTGCTTGTTTTCTACTTTGAGTTTTTCAATAATCCTTCGTAGGGCGATTACGGTTTGTTCCAATTTGGAATTGTAACTCGCTAACTCACTGTTGGCTGGTGTTGACCCATTTGCACCAGAGCAACGTTGGCACAGATTTTCGAAGTTTATTGTTTCCGGACAACCAGCCGTCGCTTTGGTTAGTTCTTCTTTTAGTACAATGATATAGCTAGTATGAGATTCAAGATTAGTAACACTATGTTAACACATAGAGCTAAAATGCTACTCACTCTTCCAGATGCCTAATTTGACTTCGTAGTCGCTCAGATTCGTCCCTCTGGCGCAACATGTCATTATCCAGCTGACACTGGAGCGCTTTCGCTTCTAGGCGAATGTTCTTTGCTTCTAAGCTGGATATCTTTTTCTGCATTCTTTCCAGCTCGCTGGTCATCGAATTGGAACCCTATCGAGAACAATTGATTGATTTAATTATAATTATTCAACTATATTTGGGATATTCGTCAAGGTCTCTATGATACACCCAATAACTTTTGGATCAACTTAAATGTTCGAACATTTTTTGGCTTCTATAGGATAAATCATGACGGCCATGGAATGACATGACCACAATTCTCAGACAAAATAAGCGCCAGCAAGAGGATCGTGAACATGAGGAGTTGGAGCAGCTGTACGGTGCCAGTGATACGCGAAAGTTCTGTTAGAAGGTAAACCAGTCTCACTGAGGCTGTGCCGCATGTGCAACGACACGGATGAGAACCTTCACGGAGCAGGAACTGACCTAGGAGCACCAGCACCAGATGATCGAGTACCAGCCCCGATGTTCATGAAGTACTTTGTGAGATCGGGAAGCTGAAGAACAACAAAACCGCACGCAAAGACGAACTGCCGAGAGAGCTCTTTAACCATGGGAGAAAGGCGCTGACTAGAGCGCTGCAATGAGTCAGTCCCCGGATTTGAGAGGAGGAAAGAGAGGAGTGGATGGAGGGAGTCGTTTGCCCCATCTACAAGAAGAGCGACAAGCTGGAGTGCCGCAACTACCACGGTATCTCGCCAATCAATGCCGCCTGCAAAATATTCTCACAGATCCTGTTCCGTCGTGTTTCACCTTCAACTAGGAGGTTCGTGAGCCAGTAACAAGCGGGTTTCATGGGAGCCCGTGCTATCACGGACCAGATCCCCGCATTCCGACAGATCTTACAAAAATTCAAAGCCCCTTTGAATCGCGCAGAGGGTTCAGACAAGGTGATGGACATTCTTGTTCACTTTTTAACATTAACGATTTCCACAAGGTCTGTTCAGCTTTTGGACTTCGCGGACACTTCCATCGAGTCAAGTGCGACGACGCACGAAGTTGACGCTGTACAAAACCCTGATAAGACCGGTAGTCCTCTACGGAATCGAGACAACAACGTTTCTCGCGCAGAACCTTAATTTTCTTGGAGTTTTCGAACGGAAGATGCTGCGAACTATCTACGGTGGAGTACAGACGGACGACAGAGAATGGCGACGGCGCATGAACTACGAGCGGAATTCAATAGGTTGCGGTGGGCCGGTCGTGGGGATGTCATCAGGCAACGCTGTTAAATCACTTCTCAACAACCCTGCCGGCATCAAAAATAGAGGCGCGCAGCGTGCATGATGGCTCGACCAGATCGAAGAAGACTTGCGGGAGATGAGACGCCTGGGGAACTGGCGAAACACAGCCCAAAACCGAGCAACATGGCGACAACTTCTTGATACACCACAAGCCACCACGGCTTCCATCTGATTGGTAAGTTAGTATGGATGAATCAAGAAATGTCCCTACACTGATCTAGCCGAATAAACGCTTTCTAAGGAAAAAATGCGAAAAAGGTTCCCAACCTTCACTAATTTCACATTTGGCTCAGAATTGCTGCCAAGAACACAATAAGCAAAATAAGGTATGCTCAGAATCGCAGAAAATCTCTACGCGCATTTTGAAAATAATAAAAAGATAGTGGAAATTTCACCATCCATCCAACTCACCTTGCGTTCCAACTCCATGGCGATAATTCTCCTCTGCTGAGATTCGATCCGATTTTTCAGTGCTTCGATAATTTCTTTACTATTCTGGGCAAACGTTTTCAAATCATCGCTAGCCTCTTCGGAACCCGTACTTTCGGTGGTCGTGCAACAGTCCGGTGATTCAGCAATGGTGTACTTACCATCTAGTCCAGCGGAAAATTTCCCCCCAATAAGCGAACCTGCACTGTGGCCTCGAACACCTACCGAACGACCCTCCAAGATTGCCTTTTCTCGCTCCAGCCGTGCGATCGCTGTTTTCGCCGAATTGAAGTGAACTTTTAGTTTTTCTAACTCAGTCTCTCGCTCTTTAAGCTGCACCTTGAGCTTATCGGCAGTCTGCTGCCAACGCTTCTGCTTGTTCCACAAATCGAGTTCAGCAGCATTCTTCGCTCGACGATTCTCGTTGATGTTCACTTGTTTTCGCAAGTCATCCTTTGTGTCTAGCAGTTCTGTTTCTAGCTGCTGAACCTTTCGCGCTAATTGATCCTCTCTAGGGGTGGTTGTCCGTTCCGGTTTCATAGCAATCACAGGCCGCTTGATGAGCTGATTTTTTAGAGTTTTCACCAAATCTCGTGATTGTTTTTCGCGTTGCTGAATACTAAGTACTTGCCGCTTTAGTGCATCGATTTGAGTTTTAAGAATGCGGTTGGAGGCTTCACTCCGATTCAGGTCTGCACTAAGCTGTGAGACCTGTTCTGCCAAATGTAGCGAAGTATCGTTCATGAATCGTTGTTGATCATCCTGAAACAACAGTAAGCAGCTCAGTTAATGAAAAAAAAAAACTATCACCATACTACGTACATGGAATTGACTTAACGTCTCCGTGAGATCCTGTATGTGCCGATCTTTATCTTCCAGCATTTCTTTCAGTTGTTCCACTTCTTGAGCAGTGGCTACACTATCGGTAAATTCTTTCAAATTATCGTGTTCACTGCAAAGCTTTTCATTCAGTGTTATGATTTCCGCCTCGTTCTCCCGTAGTGTCTTCTCGAGACGTTTCTCTTTGGCAGTCGTATCTCGTAATTGATCTTGCAACCTTCTTGCTTCGTCCGTCGCATCACGGAGTTTGTTCTCTTGTACCTTCAGTTGTATTCGCAGCGATTCGATTTCTTCCTCTTTCTTTTGATCCATTTCATAAATGTTCTCGATTATCTTGTCGGTGTAAATCATTTCGGGCTCGTTAGTGCGTTTATCATTCGACTTAGTATCTAAAACCGCCTGCATTTCCCGTTGCGCTTGCTGTTGGTTTCTATCCATGAGTTGGGTCGTTAAATTATCTATCTCTTTCTGTTTGTCGTACTGCTTCTGTTCCAGCTCATCAACCGTTCTTTTCAATATTCGAATCTGACCGATATTTTCATCGTACTTCTTCGAATGCTCCTCTCGCTCATTGCGTAACAGCTCCTGATATTTGGATAAAGTCGTATCCTTCTGCAGTAGTAGGTTCTGAAGTGATCCAATAGTTGACTGTGAAAAAAAAATCATTGAAAGCTGATCTAATCAAACCATAGAAAACATACGCCTAGAACACCCTCGTTCAACTTCTCCTCGCCGCTTACTGTAGCGTTAGCTTTTTCCTTCTTCAGCAGTTGTTCTTTATCCTCGAGCGATTTCTCTAGTAGTTTAATACGGCCATGGCATTCGGTAAGTCGATTTTCGGTTTCCAACAGAAGGGCACTCCTGGTAGAGGCCAGCATCATGGCCTGTTTGAGTTGTGATTCGAGTGATTTCTGCATCACGCTGGACGCTGCTGGTGTCGCTTCACTGTAGTCATCCATTGTTGTTTGGCTAGTCGTATTCGCGAGCGTTTGTTTAACTGGTGTTGAAGGCTGTGTTCCCATTCGTGGCTTCTCTGCGAGGCTATCATCGATGATCGGAATAGTGTTGATGCACTTGTGATTGACTTCTGCGTGAGGTCAAGGGTTGATTCGTTATCTTTGCTGTGTACAACATATAGAGGCTGGGAAACTTACCTACAGCAACTTGAATTGCTTTGTCGAAGAACTGGTCTTTTGTTATACTAGCCTTTGTGCCATCGTTAAAAATCAGCTCGATTGTGTTCCAGTGTCTTGCGCTTTCTACTTCCCTGAGTTTCAGTTCAGAGTTCTCTTGCTGTAGTTGCTCTAACTCCTTTTGACACAAGATCAACTGCTTCGTGAGAAACTCGCACTGGCTTTCAAATTTGATCAACTGTAATTAAAGCTAAATAAATTTACTTTTCAAAACTTTGAAACTGTCGCTTCTTTACATTGATTTTATCCTGCACTTGACTACTGTCAAGATTTTCTTTCAGCTTAGCGAACAGTTGCTCATACTCACGCTCACGGACTTGCTTCTGATGGAGCAGCGTGTCTTGTTTGAGACTTACTTTTTGTTCCAAAAGCTTTGCATACTGTTTTACAAAGTCCGTTACCGCGTACGTAGGCGTAAATGAGTTGTAATCGTCGTGCAACATTTTGACGCTTTTCATCAGAAAGCTGAAATATAAATAAATGAGTGGAACGAGTCGTACCAGCTTCGTTTCCTGGTTCAACCTGATTTTGATCGTTGAGTCCTTTTGCCGATCGATGAAATCTAACTCTTGCTGCGCCAGTTGTTGCTTCAATTTTTCCAGTTTCTCAGTTGCATCGAGCAATGATTGTTTGAGTTTGACATTGTCTAATTTTAAAAGCTCCTCTTGCTCTCGAACTGATATGGATTTCAGGATGAGAAAAATCTTTAGATAAGAGTAACTAGAAGAATAATCTATTACCCAGCACAAAACTTACCAGAATCAAGTTCCTTCTGCGTCTTAACTAGCTGATATTTTTCATTGGAAGAACTCTGCAGATCCGCTACCAGATGCCGCAGGCTTATTTCCTCATCCGAAAACTTCGAAATCAACATCTGCTGAGACCGTATTTGCTCCTGTGACACCGTCAACAGTTCTTCCAAGTGGCCACACTTTATAGTTTGTTCTCGCAGCTCCTCCTCAGCCGTTCTCAACTGGAGTTTTAACTTTTTATACTCACTCTTTGGCATAAAGTCTACAGTCAGATTGGAGTCAACCAAACCGAACCGAGTCAGATAGTCATATTCTAGATCCAGCAGATTTTCTTTGTCCACTTCCTGGATATTTTTTAGAAAGATTGTATAAAAATTAGTAGTTTCCAGTTTCATTCTAGCAATCTCCTTCTCCAATCGTTCGATTGTCTCCGAATCGATGCTAGCGTCATTGGCAACATTGCTTTCTAGAGATTGTTCAGCTCTTTTTAGCGCTGCCTTATTTCGAGCAAGATCAGATTTCAATCCATGAAGGACATTCAAATGTTCTTGCTTGATAGTACGCAATGTGTTGTGCATGTTATCGTTATCAGCTTTCAAGTATTCAACTTTCCGCTGAAAAGTACATATATTTGATTCAATCTGTTTCATCCGATCTAGCGTTTGTACTAGAAGAAGATCTTTGTCGTTATCCGTTGATTTGATGTAGTAGAGTAACTCATCGTACATCTTTTTCATTGTCTGTAGTTCATCATTCGACTTGAGTAGCTGTTCGCGTTCTTCTTTCAGTGAATCTATTTGTTCGGTCAATTTATCAATTTCAACTGCTTTTAGTAGAACTTGCTCACTGAAATCTGGTTGTTCTACAGCAATCTGATCGATGTCACCCAAGTTCTCTTCGTCATCACATACATTCCCTGAATCATCCCGACTTCCAAGAGATATCGTACTTTGTTTACTTTTAAGATTCATTCGTTCTTTGAACAATATTTCTCGTTCACCGCGAGCCATGAACTGTTGCTGAAAATTTATACCAGACGGATAATCACCGCTTCTTGCATCTAATGCCTGCAATAACTTTTCCAGGGTTGACGTATCAATAGTTAAATTATTAGATATTGCGTCGTATTCTCGTACTTTTTGAAGGATCTCATGCATTCCTATCCGCAAATTTTCGTTCTCCTCTACTACAGCTGCATATTTACGTTCTAGTTCAACAATTTGCTGATCATAAATACTACTAGGCATCTCACTTGCAATGAAATTACCTTTCAATTTGTTTATGCAGCCATCGCAATAGTTGAAACTTTGACGAAATATGCATGCTTTGCAGTATTTCATACTATCGGCTACATTATACTGCTTCATGCATTTCTCACAAAACTTTATTGCCGCAAGATCACTAATTTTGGACACTTCGTCCGCGTCTACGGATATTTGATCATTGCTCTCAGCAGCTTCCGAGTTCGCAGGAATTGTTTCAATGTCTGTCTCTTTTTTATCATTCCTCTGATGATTACTTAGAGAGTTGGAAAGTTGAAAACATTTTCTTCTAGAATTTGAAAAAAAAATCATATAATGTTATCTTTTATTATCCCTTGCCTTACTTTAAATCATTCTTCTCCAGCTTAAGTTGCAGTCGCATTTCCTCCGAGGCACGTAACTTCAGTGCAAGCCGTTCGTTAACTTTCTCAATCTTTCTTTGTTTAGAAAGTACAGAATGGATGGGAACGGCCTCGTCGTCACTAATTCCCAAGCGCTTCCTATTGACAAAGCTATTATTTTAACAATTTTTTTGGGTAATTATAATTCATCTAACCTTAATACTGCATTCTCCATCGCAATCTCATTTGCGAGATTTATCTCGGCTACCAGTTCGCGGATTTGCTTGTCCCTCACGTTGACCTTCTCGTGCAACCTGTTGATTTTCTTCAGCGCATTCGCCAACCCTTCCTCACCACTTTCGTACCTCCTCAGGGCCTCAATAGCTTCGACAGCCTGTTTTGCTTTCAACATGTTGTCTTCCTCGGCGTTCGAGAGAATCTCCTGCATCTCCTCGCATCGTTTAGTAGCTTTTTCCAGAGATATTCTGCTTTCCTCGCAACATTGGCTTACTTTGGTGGAAGTTTTTCCCACCGATTCCTTCTCCTGGGAAATTCTATTCATCAATTCCGTCGAAGTAAGTATTTCCTGCGAAAGCATTGTGATTTTCCTTTCCAACTCGTCAATCAACTCATCCTTCTCGCGCAGCCTTGTAGCCATTTTCTTGTACTCCTTTCGCTCAGCTTCGACATCGTAGCCCGGAAATTGCTGCAGCAAATCCGAATACTTACCCTGCACTTCGTCCAACTGCGATTGTTTCACACCTAGTACTTCCTTCCAGCGGTTTGTTGTTGCTTCCAACTGTTTAGCAAAATCCTCCAAATCATCTTCACATCTATTTTTCTCTTCCACCACCTCCTTGAAATCCTCCTCTAGTTTTTTGACTTGTTCATTGGCGCTGTGTATGACACGTTCCTGGTCCTTCATTACAGTTTTCGCTTCCTCGTATTGTTGGGTCAGTGCGGTCAAATTCATGGTAGCATCATTCAAATTTACTTGCAAACTATTAATCGTGTCGATTTGTACATTGTTTCGCTTTTCCAGGTCGTCAATATCTCGCAGCAATCGTTTGATATGTTTGTTTTTCATGCTGATGTTGTTATACAGCTCCTGTTGGCGGTCGATCTCAGACAGCGCATCAGGAGAATCTTCCGCATCGCTCCCGAAGTGACTTGATTCGGCCTGTTTTCGCTGTATCGAAACAATTTCCTCCGACAGCTCTTTGATTTTGGCACGATTCGCAACTTTCTCCGCTTCTAACTTCTCGACGGTTTGCTTCAATTCTTGCATTTGTTCACGGATCAGTGATTCCGTTGATGTTTCTAAAATGGCAACCAGTGAGTAAGAATCTCATCTTGCTTTCACGGTTTACTCACCTTGCAGCGCACGTTGCTCTTGTTGTTCAATTAGCCGATCGATTTCTATACGAAGTTGACCAACCTAGAAGTACACAAGCAAAATCAAGGGCAAGGAAATGCAAATCTTCTTTTCCTCCATGCTGATTTACCTGTTCATTGCGGAAGCGTAGCAGCACCTGAGCAAGCCGGAAAAGTTTTTTGCTACTCTTGCTGTCTAATTTTTGATCCGTAGGAACGGAAGCAACGGCTACGGACAATTCGTCCTTTCTGTCATCGGCCACATTATGTGGCGAGACGGACAGCAAAAAGCGCCAGTCCATTTTTAGTATAGAAAATGGTAATCTTAAAATAAATAACTAGGTGGATATTAATCGAAACAAATGTTAACTGATTCGAAATCGTGAACACCTTTGCGTAGACTGTGTTTGTTATTGTTCAACCGTTTCCAAGGTAGGACGGCGTTGCTAAGGGTGCGCGTCACGCCGTATCCTTGTTCTGTGGGGTAGGTAGGGTTATTCCATATCCACACGATGCGATCGATGCGATGTGTGAATTCAATCTCTCAGTGCATAGCCCTGTGCATGGGGTGGAAGTGGGATGTGGGGTACTGACCCCTCGAGGCAGTATGAAATACCTTCTTGCCCTGGGAGTTTAAAAAACAAAAGGGTCCGAAAAGTCCGGCCAAAAGGCAGCTCATATTTAATGAATGCCCTAAAAAATTACCATGATTTCGTTTAGAAATATAGTGAAATGTTTTAAAGTAGTTTTTGGTGTAGTTTATAATGCTTTTTTTTACACGGATTTCCAGGAAAAGTCGGATTTTCCTCTGATTATTTAGAATGATATTTTTTGTTGTTTATTCAAAGTTTCGGTTGAATTTTTTCACGAACCTGGGGAAATTTTTCGTATATTCCATTGACTCTAGCTCGAGAATTTTGTTAGTCCCAGGATGTCGAAGTTTTTCGAAAAAAAAATTCCGACAATTTCATGTGCTGTTTTTGTTGGTCAGAAAAGTTAAACTTGATTGCTTTGAAGCTCTTCTTTCCGAAGTCCAATTGAACCCTAACGCAAAACGAAGTTCGATGGTTAAATCACCCCAATACAGATGCAGCCTAAGAGCAGGTTGATGGCGAGAAAAAGCAAAGGAAAGCAAGAAAATTTCTGGAAGGCAAGCTCAAGCTAGCTCAAGAAAATAGTTTGTATGGCAACATACGAAAATAACATTTTAAGTTAACAAACAATTCTAAAACGCTCAAAACATTTTAATGCTAATTGAAAAACCTGGTTTACATTACTTTTTCGAAAATATGGTTTAGCATACATATATAGCTTACATTTTTCAGATTTTGAAACCATCAGATACCTTTTGTAGAGCCTCCCCAGCTGGTCTCGAGGTTCGATGCTGGCCTAACAAGCCAGTTGTCGTAGGTTCGAGTCTCGGCTCAGGAGAGACTGTTAGTGTCAGTAGGATCGTAGCGCTAGCCCCGCAATTGTCCTGTACACTCAACAGTTGGCTGTGAAGTCTGTGTATAGTAAACAGAAGGTCAAGTTCAAAATCGGAATGTAGCACCAAGGCTTTGCTTTGCTTTGCTTTTGATACCTTTTGATACAAGTAGATGCCAACTAAATGCTTCCATGCGCAGGTAGTTTAGATAAATTAGAGGCGTTCTCCATTAAGAAATATTTTTTCAGAAAAAAATGTGCTGAGCTTAAGAAAAACAGTTGACAGAACAGTTGTTAAAAGCAGCTTTTCCAACCAATATACTACTGTAGAATGGTCGAAATAATTTAATATTAATTGAATGCTCTTGAAAAAAACTTGTTACGCATAATTTTCGTCTTCGCCTTTATGGTATTTTTTGATGCACGACGCAACTTCCGGCAGGCACTTCGTACTATAAATTTCCCCGTCCACGGCCAGTCAGGAGCGAAAAAAAACCACAGCAACACCTTCTTGGGGAAGTTGGTGTGTGAAATGAACTTCTCCTCGGAGCTTCCTCCAGGAAGAAGTGAAAGTGCCCTGCCATTCCAGGGAGAGATAGGTCTCGCCGTCCATCACCACCGCCACGACGCAACTCAGATCATAGGCAAATTCTCTTCAACTATGAAGTTGGAGAAATCCAACCGGAAACGTACAGGGATGCCAGAAAAACCTACTGGAACCTGTTCTACAGTAAGTTATCAACAGAAGGACTTTTGAAAAAACAAAACATCAAGACTATTCAAGAACTAGAGTCCTCATCTGAGCTAATAACAAGCAAACTTCTTTCTGCTTATACTGAAAGCTGTCCGCTTAAAACGAAGTCATCCAACAAAAGTACGCCTTGGTGGAACAGCACTTTAGAAAAGCTAAGAAAGTCCACTAGGAAACTTTTTAATAAAGCAAAAAACACGGGAAATTGGGAATTTTATAAAAATTCTCTGACTGAATACTACAGGGAAATCAGAAAATCAAGAAGAAATAGCTGGAGACACATGTGCCAAAATATTGAAAACACTACGACTTTGGCTAGGTTACAGAAGGTCCTATCTAAAGATCATTCCAACGGGTTAGGTAGGCTGAGGAAGGGTGATGGTACTTTTACCAACGACGCTCAGGAAACACTTAGTGTTATGATGGAAAGTCACTTCCCAGGGTCATGCGCTATCAACACTGATGAGGTGCGGGATCGTACTGAAATATCTCCTTGTCATAGCATAGCATAGGATAGAAGCTCAGGAATTGGCCGGCACCATATTCAGTGAGTCGAAGATCGAATGGGCAATTGATTCATTTCAGCCTTACAAATCCCCTGGGATGGATGGAATATTGCCAATTATGCTCCAAAAGAGTAAACCGCTAACTATTCCACTCATTACCGAGATTTGTCGCGCTAGTCTAACACTAAATTACATACCTACGAGCTGGAGGCAAACCAAAGTTATATTTATTCTAAAGGCTGGAAGACGCGATAAAACACTTCCAAAAGCCTGCAGACCAATCAGTTTAACATCCATATTTTTGAAAATTATGGAAAACTGATTGATTATCAAATAAAAATCGTTCACTTGACGGTTAATCCCTTGAATAAACTTCAATTTGCTTATCAAAACAACAAATCTACCATAGACGCGTTACATTTGCTGGTTAGCAAAATCGAGAAGACTATCGAAACAAAAGAAATTGCACTGGCTACATTTCTTGACGTCGAAGGAGCATTTGATAATGCCTCCCATCTCTCAATGCGAAAAGCTATGAGCAAGCACGGCATCGATAACATTTTAGTAAATTGGATTCATGCTATGCTCAAACATCGGGAAATCATCGCCCACTTAGGGGGTGTATGCCAAAAGAGAAAAACAACTAAAGGATGTCCGCAAGGGGGTATTCTCTCACCTTTGCTTTGGTCATTAGTTGTTGACGACCTTTTGATAAACCTCACTGAAAGAGGCTTTGAGGTGATTGGTTTTGCTGACGATATAGTAATTATTGTCAGAGGAAAATTCGATTGCGTTATATCCAACCGTATGCAATCGGCCTTAAATTTCGCACTGAAATGGTGCAGGACAGAGGGTTTATCTATAAATCCTTCGAGAACAACTATTATTCCCTTATCACGAAGGAGGAAATACACAATAAAGAAATTACGGCTCGATGGCACTGATCTGAACACATCTACTGAAACTAAGTTTCTAGGAATATGGTTTGATCATAAATTAAACTGGAATACACACATTGAAAATGCAATCAAAAAGGCAACTAGCGCTCTGTGGGTGTGTAGCAGAACCATTGGTTAAAACTGGGGTTTAAAACCCAGGATGATACACTGGTTATATCAAAAAATAATTATACCAAGACTCACCTATGCCTCGCTAGTGTGGTGGCCAAAAACTAATGAAACGGCCGCTCAAACAAAATTAGGCAAACTACAAAGGCTAGCTTGCGTATCAATTTGCGGAGCTATGAGAAGTACTCCGACGAAATCTTTGGAAGCAATTTGTCATTTCCTTCCACTTCATCAAACGGTGCAACTGGAGGCGGTAAAGAGTGCCCTAAGGCTGAACCGTCACAAAAACTTTCTAGACGTAAATCTAACAGGTCACATCGAAATACTGAAAAATTTTCATATAAACGAACTTGTAGTGAGAAACGAAGACTGGCTGGAAAATAAGCCAAATTTCGACACTCCCTATAAAATCATTGAGACCGAACGGGAATCTTGGGAAACAGGAGGTCTAGCAGTTCGACAGGGCTCAATAATCTTTTACACCGATGGTTCAAAAATGAATAAAGCCACCGGAGCTGGCATCACCGGGCCAGGAATAAATGAATATATCTCTATTGGAAACTGGCCAACAGTTTTTCAAGCTGAAATATACGCAATCATGGAATGTGCAAACATCTGTCTAAAAAGAAATTACAGACACGCAAATATCTGTATCTTCTCCGACAGTCAGGCAGCACTCAAAGCGCTTAGAGCACCCATTTGCAAATCAAAACTAGTGTGGGAATGCATTCTTTCACTTCGGCAGCTAGCACAAAAAACCAGGTTTCACCATACTGGGTACCAGGACACTGCGGAATTGAAGGCAATGAAAAAGCCGACTCACTAGCAAGACAAGGCTCTTCTGAAATTTTTATAGGACCAGAACCCTTCTGTGGCGTCTCATTAAGAGCTTTAAAAATAGAACTAGATGAGTGGGAGAGGATGGTCATAAGTAAAATTGGAATGCTGTATCTGGTTTACGGCAATCAAAAATATTTATAAAACCAAACTACGCAAAAACCATGACGCTACTTAGGCTCAAAAAAAAAGACCTAAGTACGATAACAGGACTTTTCACTGGTCACTGTCCGAGTAAGTACCATCTGAAAAAGATGGGCAAACTCAATGACGAGAAATGCCGCTTCTGCGGACTTGAGAATGAAACCTCTGAACACCTACGTTGCGAATGCATAGTATTAATACAACGCAGACTGCGTATTCTCGGTAAAGGATTCCTAAGTCCGTCCGAAATCTGGAACGAAAGCCCTTCTCAGATATTACACTTCATTCGAATTGTGATACCTGACTGGGATACACGTGCAAATCAAAATTGGACATCAACTCAATAATAGTTATGCGCCGAAATTGAATGCACCTAGATTAAGGCGGAGCATACCACAATAGATCTACTACCAATGGTCGCAGTGGTTCAGTCTTATACAAGAAAAAAAAATCTTATTCAGCCGCTGCCCCTGTGTCATTGCCTGCAGCTCCGAGACCAGTGGATGGGACTGCCACTTCCTGACATGTATGTCCATGTTCGCCAGCTACTTTTTCACTGTTAGGCCAAGCGCACCCAGCGATGCAGCCATTTTTCCCTCGGTCTTTCTCCTCAGCATCCTTTGGATCTTCTTGTACTAAGCTGCGAGAAAAATGTGGCCGCCGTGCCTCCACTTACTCCTTTTTGGGTTCACAAAAGTGTCGGGAAAAAAGCTAAAATATGCAAAACTCTGTATGAAAAAATTCTGGAGATGTGTGATCTTTGGCAAAAACGTGTGTTTTGTATGTCCCAATAATCCCTTAGAAAAAAGGTTTCTTGTAAAATGTAAGTAGAAAAAACTGAATTTTAAGTTATTTGCACATAAAATACTCCAAACCTCTGTACTCAATGAAGATAGAAATTTTGTTTATTCAGCACAGAGTAATATTTTTACATTTTCTAAACCTTTGCCAAACAAGCTATTCCTTTTCTTCTCAACTTAAAAAAGTTATTTTTTTTTAGTTGAAGCTTATTAAACTTCCGAGTCTGACACATTAAAATTGTCAGTGGCCATTCATACAAACCAGCGGTTCTCAACCTGGGGTACGCGAAAGAAATTCAGTAATGGCGGAATAAGCAATATTTCTGTACAGTATTTGTTGTTCAAACTTGCTTTTGAAACATGACTGTAGCAAATAAACAAATCATAGTTCAATTTGAAGCCTGAGCTAGACTCCCACTCAGCGTGAATATTTCAACCCAAGGAGTACAATTGATTTAAAAAATATCGCCAAGGGGTACAATTGATTTGAAAAATAAGTCGCTATACAAAGTGTGAGAGCGGCAGTCTCTCAGTTACAAGGTTGATCGAGGATTGCTTGGAACAAGGTACAATAGTTAAGGGTGATCGATATTAGTCTTAGGGACAAACTACCTCCCCAGTAGCTTAATTGACCAAAACACCATGCCAGAGACATCGGAGAATGCGGATTCGAGTCCCGTCTAGACGAGGGAAATTTTTTCTAAGTCTAAATCACACCCTCAGTCCTTGTTCTTTTTTTGCATCCTCGAAAAAAATACACACCTACATTATCTACTTTACTAAAACTGTTTCGAAGACACCATTGTGCTAGGAAAACTGCGAAAGCCGCTATTTACCTCCTGTGTGGACTCAACACTGCGACCAGAAATAACGGATCTATTGTGGTATCGTCCGGGTGTTCGCTGTATTCCGCAGAGTAAGTGACTTTGGTGCTTGTGTGTATGCCCTTCCTTTTTACGCTTATTATTGCTCGCTACCACCGGCCAATATTATCGCCAATTACAATTCCCTTAAGAGGTTCAAATTGAGTGCCCCCCTGACCAGTTTAATTGTGAGAGGGATTTTGTTTTGTCAAGACGTATTCGTCGAGGTTTTGTTTAATTCAACGTGAGGGAAGGATTAATCGGGAGCAGAAAATTAAGTTCGACTTTCGAGTTCATCTGACACGGTATTTGTCTTAATGAGTAACTTAATACCTACAAACACAAAATCAATAAACAATCACATAAATCTATCAACGAACACGAGGTCAGTTTTTGAAAGCTGTTCCTAACATTGAAATCAAACGAATCTGCAACCATCTTAAAACTGACCGACGTGAACTGATCATATTGTACATTGCGTAAGGGCAGGCTCAGCATATATATATATATATATATATATATATATATATATATATATATATATATATATATATATATATATATATATATATATATATATATATATATATATATATATATATATATATATATATATATATATATATATATATATATATATATATATATATATATATATATATATATATATATATATATATATATATATATATCCAGGTGGTCGAGATTTTTCGGAGCATCAGTTTCACCTAGAAGCACTTCGCCTATGAATAAAGCCTGAGCCTCAACACGTCTTTGATCTAGGGTGTGCGTTTCTAAAAGCCGACAACGTTCAGGGAAGAAATGTCAGAGCGTATCGTACAAATTTTCGTTGTACGGATTCAATTCTAGTAATCCAGGAGTTGTAGAATTGACACCGTACAACGGAGCAGAATTCCAAGATAGATCGCACTAAAGAGTAGTACAGCGATCTAAAGGATCTAAAGCAGATCATGGAACTTGTTGGCTATCTAAAACATAAACCCGAGTTGTCGATTAGCTTTAGAGGTGATCAAATTTGTGAAACCCAATATTTCTGTATGCTTACTGAAAAAAAGTTTCTGAAAACATTCACTGGTCGCTGAAGCTGAACGCATACTTACTTTACCAAACAGTCCCAAGCCGAATCGTCTCCATTCCACTCGGTCCATGGCTGCAGCTCGCCAGGGTCCGTAGGTCGTCTTTCATCTAATCTATCCACCTTGCCCGCTGAGCACCTCTCCGTCTCGTCCCTGACGGATTGGTTTCAAGGACCATCTTAAGCGTGCTGTCATCCGACATCCTTACGCTCAGCCCACCGCTACCTGCCAATCTTAGCGGTGTGGACGATAGATGGCTCCCCAAGCAGCTCCTGCAGTTCATGGTTCATTCTGATCAGTGTTTTGTAGATGGTCAACTTGGTGCGGCAGCGAATTGTACATTCCTGCCATAAGGGGCCATCCACATACCACGTGGACAGGTTTTTAACGATTTTGATATAAAATAAAAATAAAAAGTCTGTAGATGTGTGGTCTTTGGTTCACATGCTTTTTTTCACGCATTTTTCACGCAGTCTTCAACCGGTAAAGTGTCCTGTGATACTTAAAATAAAACAAATTGTTTGCTTTAATTTGCTTTTTTGGAAATTTAAACTCTATTTGGTCAACGACTCAGGCAACAAGAAATTGAACAATTCAACAGTCCGAGGCGGATATGCAATGCACTTTTTGATTCTTTTTATGTATCATAAAACCTCACTTATTGCAATTAATTCACAATTTGAATTAAGTAACAAGTAATATCTCAGTGTAAGTAGTAAATTAAAGGCATAGTAAATTTCAATATGCTAAATACAACTTATATTCACAGGTTGCTTTAATACTTTGATTTAAGTTTGGTAAAGTTATAATCTCACACCATCGTGCGCATAAAGTCAAATATATTTTTATCGCTCATTGGCGCTTCAAACTTCTCCCGAAGGGTGTTTTATCATTGGTCTTCAAGAAATAGTTTCCCTTAGCCGTTCTCGGGCAGGCAAAGCCGAGCGGAATCGGATCGCTGGGACAAGCGCCCGTATCCAGTGACAGGATCGAGTTACACTTCACGGCCATCAAGTTTTCCTCGTTGCCGGGATAAACAGTCTCAGCGTAAAGTTCCCAAGCGCGGGCATGAGAGCAGGATGGATTCAAGCAGCCTGGCTGTACGGAGACCACTCTGCAAATATGAAGACATTGATATTACTCAAAATACAAACGGATTTTCAATCACGGCAACGATAATATTACCCATTTGGATAAAAATCCACATCTCCAAGTGGATCACGCTTGCCAAGCACTTTAGCATTACTGTGGATAATATCCACAAAATCAGCATCGCCCCGAGATATTCCGCTCAAAGCTTCACCTTCGTTGAAACATGGATTCGCTGGATCCAAACCGGTTATCCTTGGAATAGACCGTCCGGTTCTGTACTGAAACTCACGCCCAGCAGTACCAACAATGTGGGCCCCCAAACTATGACCGATAAGATGTATAGATGGCAGCTGTACATAGTTGATTAATTCCTCTAAACCTGCTGCTAATCCTTTCCCGAGATCATTCGTGTTAAAAGCCGACCAAGTGTACAAAGTGTCGACGTAGTCGGAAGTATCAATAACGACAAAATTATACCCTCCTCGTGCTTGATAGGCACTGAAAATGGTATCGATCGCTCTGTTGGATCCGTTTATATTGGAAGTCCAACCAGTCACCAATATCACGGTGTCGCATGAATCATTAAAAAGGTCGTGACTCCACAGATCATCGGACTCAAGTAACGGAATAGTGACGTTCTCCTTTTCTGTCATCAATACGTAATTCATTTCCGTGATATTGACCGAGTTCTCCGATTCGGTGGCGTTCGCCGACACCGCTATGGAACCTGCAATGATGAGAAAACTGCTATCTGTCTGTAGTCGATCGATTGTTTGTGATGCTGAGAAGGTATTTACAAATCTTGTTGATAGTAGCGGCCAGTGCCTCTAGTGGAACCCCAGCGATTGATTGCTTGCCAAAGTCAAGCAACTGTTCCGGCGAGAAAATCTGAGGAGTTTTCTCCACGAGACTCTTGGTGGCCTTTCCAACTACCTTCGCGGCATCGTTCGCCTTTTTTGCCAAATCGTTGAAGTCGAAAGCCGTCGCTAAGAAAATGGATGATAGTAGCACTATCAGCAACGCCCCAGCTTTATTCATTGTTCCTGCAAAGTGAACAGATGACGTCAGGTTGTAGTTAATTGTATCTAGTTGTCGTACTAAATCATTGCTAGTTATCGGAAAGAACGCAATGCTGTTGTTACATTCAATCACATTCAGTCACAACATATTCTGAACATTTGAGCTTGAGCCGGCGCGTGTTCAACGCTTGTTAACAACAACGGTGTCAGTGAAGATGATTCATCATACGCACTTCAATGAGCGGAAAAAGTTTCCACGTCGATTCGTGTTCGTCGTTTGAAAGCATTGCAATTTTCATTGCTTTCATAACATAGAAAACAAATATAATGGATTTCGCGCCAACTCATCCGAATGGGCGGGTAGCACTCTCTCAGCATTTAATAAAACTTTAAGGGTTTGTAGACGCTACTAAACTAAGCAAATTTTCATATATTTTTTCGATAATTTATCATTCAAAGAGATCTGAAGTTTTGAAGCCCAACACAAAAAAATTTCATGTCCAACACTGTTTCACGTTGGAAAAGTTTCATGGACCTGGAAAATGAATAAATTTAACGATGCTCAAGCCGGTATTAATATTTTTAAGAGCTCATTTTTTCAGAATTTATTGCGACTCCAACAGATATAAAGATTATGAACTGAAAAACTACCGAGGCAACAACAGCACAAACTAAAAATATCGGGACACTGAAAATACAAATATTATTTCAAATTACTCAAACAATTTCGATTTCGAAATAACTGAAAAAATGAATGATTTTAAACATGGCGGCAACAATAAAAAAAGTTATAACTTTTCAGAGTACCAGCAGCTAAAATATTTTTTTCTCTAATTCACAAGCCAATTTTTAGTGAGGTGTCTTTGAAGAACTATGAAAATTGTAACCGATGTTCAAACATCGTTGTACTTCTATATCGTTATAACACTGTTTCAAACTACTTTTCAAATAATTTGTGTTTAGGTGTTTTAGACAACCAAGGATTTGTAACTCTTAGTTTCTAAAAAAACTGAATAAAAATGTGGGACTCAAATTTTCAATTCTTAGATTGTTTTTGATGAAATAAATGTCAATAGTGCAAGTTCTACAAAAAAATCAGACAAAAAACTACATAAATGTATTCCGGAGCATAAATGTATTCCGGAGCATTAATCCGGAGTATTAATAAAAACTGTCCAGGCTTGCTCATCCATTTGCTAATGGCCCAGAATACGAAAAAAACTTAACATCAGAAAACGTCTCCTCTTCTTTGATGATATGGTTTATTTTCACACTCGAATAATAAAAATCTCTCAAGAATCCAGCGCAAGGTTATGCGAAAAAAAAAATACTTCCGTTGCACTTATTAACATTGCAGATTTTAATTTGAATGTTCTCAATTACATTCAATGATATGCATTACACTATACCTATTTCGAAACTTCAAGTTATTATGTTGTATATCAATATTGTGTAGATAGTATTTCATTAAACTGAACTTAACCTTCTGTTACTCATCGAGCTTCAAGACGCGCATAAATACGCATTAATAAAAACCGAGCTTCTCAACATACGTAACTATCTGACAATCACTGAAATTGATTGTTGTCGCTAATCACTAGCGCATCCACTAAGCATCATGTTTCTCGACTGCGGGGCTGAAGCAAACTAACAATAAAATGGTAATTAAATAATTTGATGCTAAGCTCAGCGAGCGTTGTTTTTTACTGTTTCACTGGTTTCGATTCATCACATCCAATTTCTTCTTAAAAAAGTTATAATTTAGAATTGTATCAATGCTCAAAATGATCCTTATGTCCTGTCTTTAATGATTCAGATCGCTTCCTTAAATATTATAATGTGCCTAGTTGACTCCAGCGCACCTGTATTTTCAATCGTACCAAAACTACTAACGAAATTCCCGTCTCGGATACGCCGCACAGCCTGAACTATTCACCGTTAATATCCTGCGACACGCTTCACCAGCTTGTTGATCGTCTGGATCATCGAATCAGACTATTCTAACGTCTGAGAAAATATTAAATTTTATACCCATTATTCTACAATGAAATTTTCACGTCGCTCTACTCGAATTAGAATAGAATGCAAGTTGTGACAGCGATGTCGACGCTGCTTGGCGTCGTCGTTTATCTTCATCGTCTGGTAAACATATCGATGCTTAAACGCGCCAATAGCGGGAGGGAACAAAAAACACTTATATACTTTCACGTGGCTTGTTTTTCCCACGTTGATTTACTTTGAGTCATTAAAAGTAAAACTGTGCACTGGAGATCTGAAAAAATAATACTCTCATATTAGGTCAACCCTACTGTCCCCATGGCGACTTACGGCTGAGATAAACGATAGGTGGAGCTCCTATTGGAATTTTGAATCGATTGCTTACAGAATTCATAAGTTGCCTTCGCACGACGGGTAATACAGTTCTCGATTTGATTGAAAAAGCGCTCAAAGCGGTATGTACCACATAGAGCTACAGCAAAGTGTCACGTTGTCATTAAATTCACTCGGCAATACATTATTCCTTTGCACGAGATCGCCAGTTGCAATGCTAACCAGTTATCTCAAAGTGCACCTGCTGTTAATGGTTTACAGGAAACGTTCCTCTTACAGTAACAACACAGCCGACTTTACTCCGATTGAATTATTGTTATTTCCGAAATAGTATTATCGTTCGAATGTCTTAACTGACAACAAGTTGGTTGGTTGGACGTTGATCTCATTATCAAATTCCTTATATGATTATCAATCTATGCACTGCCCTAATGTCTTCATAATTAAACGTGAGAACTAGCATACGGATTATATTCATAATTTAACTTACTCATAACAACTTTTTTCGACTGCAAGTGGTGACATAATCCAAGTAGTCTTAGACAGAAATAACACTTTCAGGAACCAGTTTTTTTGGAACCCTACATACTCACGAAACATCTAATTGTAGCAATTAGTTAAAATTTACTATACTCTAATCTTCCTGATGCAAACGCATTGTGCACCACAATATAGAAGCGGTTCCCCGTTTAACTTTGAGTATCAGTCATAATTCATTACGTATTCACTGGAGACACAACCGAACTGAAATGAAATGCTAATTCGGTTCCGATTTATCATGTATTCCGAGCTTGACTTGACTTCTCCATGTGGATAGCAGCATGTTTCGAGAGGAATCCCATTCTTCAAGTTTGATATACGTAAGTAGTTACCTGCAGATGAACTGTTTAATACTGCAGCTGAACTATGAATAAATAGTCCGGAGAAGTGTTAGGGTAGGGTACTTTGCACCACTACATCAATAAGATTCAAAGGACTATATTATAACCTAAGACAGTTTCCCTGATATTAACTATAGAATTTGAAATTACTTTCTAATGTTCAAAGAAAAAAGGGGTTTTCTTGATTATTCCTGATAGGAAACCCTCTACTCTCTTCATGGTAATCATGTTAATAAACATGAACTAAAGCAGCTGCTATATCAAGTCCTTCTTAGTAATGTACCATCTAGTACATATTGACTTTGTAAACCGGGTTAAGCATGCCGTTTCTTGACTTGTATTTAATTTATATAAAAGGATTTCCAAGAAAGCTTTAGCAATCACTGTCAAAACGGAAGTTTCAAAAGTGCAAAGTGGTCCAACGGGCCGGATTCCACTTAGTACAACGAAGTAAACACATTTTGTATGCTTGTGTATTGTATTTCAATCTCAACAATCTTCACCTTTCTCAAAGATAACTTAACCGAATTTCAGCGTCGAATACTACCTATTCATTAGAATTGTACTTTTTGTTTAAACACTATTTATAATAATGTGAAAATAACAAATCTGTTATCTCACATGTATTATGACCGATTTGAACCAAGATATTGTCAAAAAACGGGCTTTTGCGTCCGATATTGCACTCTACCTCTGATTTATCGGTTATCAGGTGTGAAACCATCCAGGGTGGCACGAATCAGTCTAATTAGTTTTGTAGGAAAACCATGCTGGCGCATGATCTGCCATAACTCATTTATCTTAACTGAGTCGTACGCTGCCCTGAAGTCTATGAACACATGATGAGTCTGCAACCTATATTCTCGAAATTTATCGAGGATTTGTCGCAATGCAAACAAGAGTTATTCCTCGATATATTCTCAATATCAATCCTACTCATTTTGACACTTCTGTCTTTCTTGCCGTTCAGCAGCACACTAATAGCGAATTTCTTTTTTCCACCAGCTCACCTCGTTTGGCCTGGAAGCAACAACTGCTTCTTTATTCGCTCGATTATGACCCAGTATGGTCCTCCGGCGAGACAGGGGGTTGGTGCAGGCCTTACAAGCCAGCCGTAAAAATCATCAGTACAGAAAGCAAACAATGTAAATTCGGACCTGAACAATCGGCATAGACCCAGGTAACGAAAACGGACTAACGATTGATCATGAAACTGCAAGTCCCTTAATTTTTTTGGAAGAACACACACGAGCTGGGCACAGCTTTTATGGGTGAAATGCAGAAGCGCGTGATTGGGTGGTGCCAATCGACAACAGAATGTGCAAGTTGAGGATTAGAGGCCGTTTCTTTAATGTGAGCATAGTTAACGTGCACAGCCCTCACCTAGGAAGTAACGACGACGATAAGAACGCCTTTTCCGCGCAGCTGGAGCGTTCATACGATAGCTGCCCAATACATGACGCCAAAATCGTTACCGGAGATCTTAACGCTTAGGTAGGCCAGAAGGAGGAATTCAGACCGCTTATTGGATATTATGGATGTCCGAACCTACCGTGGTGCAAACGTCGATTCTGCCCACTATCTTTTGATGGTCAAAATGCGCCAAGGACTTTCGATTGTCAACAACATCCGCAACCGTTGCCCGCCACGGTATGACCTGGAGCGACTCAAATTCTCCGAAGTCGTTACTGAATACGTGCAAAGCCTTGAGGCAGCACTGCCGGAAGAGGGTGAACTCATCGAAGCCCCTCTAGAGGGCTGCTGGAGTAATGTAAAAGCAGCCATTAACAGCGCAGCGGAAGGTGCTATAGGGTCCGTCGAGAGGAATCGACGCAACGGCTGGTTCGACAAGGAGTGTCAGACTATTCTAAACGAGAAGAATGCAATGCGGGCATTGATGGGCCTGCAGACCCACCTGCTCCGGGACAAGAAGTGCCACCTGGAAAAAGAGGAGTGTGAGGAAATGGAGCAGCTGTATCGTTCGCAAA
The DNA here is from genome assembly GCF_029784165.1 of Wyeomyia smithii. Classification (NCBI taxonomy): domain Eukaryota; kingdom Metazoa; phylum Arthropoda; class Insecta; order Diptera; family Culicidae; genus Wyeomyia; species Wyeomyia smithii. The sequence continues at coordinate 31,046,675 of NC_073695.1, read as the reverse complement.
AAACACGTAAGTAACGCATCCCGCGCCGGCTATGTGCCGCAAGCCGAAATGTGTCGGGATAAGGATAGAGGAATCGTGAGGTGATCAACAGGTGGAAGCAGCACTACAATGAACACCTGAATGGCTCAGAGCCAGATGACCAAGACGGCAGGAGAAACGACTTCGTCAGCACAGCGGATGAGGGAGACATTCCGACCCCTACGATAGGTGAAGTTAAGGATGTCATCAAGCAGCTCAAGAACAACAAATCAGCTGGAAAAGATGGAATCGCAGCGGAGCTTATCAAACTGGGCTCGGATAGGTTGGCTTCCTGTCCGCACCAGCTGATAGTCAGGATCTGGGATACAGAACTGCTACTGGAGGAGTGGAAGGAGGGAGTAATATGCCCAACATGCAAGAAGGGCGACAAGTTGGAACGTGAGAACTATCGAGCGATCACGATTCTCAACGCAGCCTACAAAGTGCTCTCCCAGATCGTCTTTCGCCGTCTCTCGCCGCTAGCAGGGAGGTTTGTTGGAAGTTATCAAACCGGTTTTGTGGGTGGGCAATCGACAACGGACCAAATATTCACGCTGCAGCAGATCCTCCAAAAGTCTCGCGAATACCAAGTCCCTACGCACCAGCTATTCATCGATTTCAAGACCGCCTACGATACTATCGACCGTGTAGAGCTATGGAGAATCATGGACGAAAATGGTTTCCTTGCAAAACAAAGAAGACTGATCAAGGCCACGATGGATGGTGTACAGTGCTGTGTGAAGATTTCGGGTGCGTTATCAAGCCCGTTTGAAACACGCAAGGGACTTCGACAAGGCTACGGTCTTTCTTGTCTCCTGTTCAACATTGCGCTTGAAGGTGTTATTGAACGTGCGGCCTTCAACATGCGGGGCACGATCTTCAATAAATCCAGCCAGTTAATCTGCTTCGCTGACGACGTGGACCTTGTTGGAAGGACCTTCCAAGCGGTTGCTGAACAGTACACCAAACTGAAACGTGGAGCAGAAAAGGTTGGATTGAAAGTGAATACGTCAAAGACTAAGTATCTGCTAGCGGAAGGAACCGAGCGCGATAGAGCTCGCAAAGACAGTAGCGTAATAATTGACAGAGACGAGTTCGAGGTGTTTGACGAATTTGTATACCTCGTATCTTTGGTAACGTCAGACAACAACTGCAGTAGAGAAATCCGGAGCTTGTAGTATTGTAGATGGAATTCGTGCCACGAGCTGGAGCAACTCTACGGCGAACCCAGCATACAGAAAATTGCGAAAGCTGGAAGGGTACAATGGGCGGGACATGTTGTAAGAATGCCAGACAACAATCCCGCAAAAATGGTGTTCGTCTCGAATCCGGCCGGTACAAGACGTAGAGGTGCACAACGAGCTAGGTGGTTAGACCAAGTGGAGCAAGATCTTGGAAGTGTGGGACTCTCAAGAAACTGGAGACAAGCTGCTATGGACCGAGGACGTTGGCGTAACATTGTGACGCAGGTGAAATCCTGAGGGATGTTTCACCAGGAAAGTAAGTAGTATGACCCAGTATTGACCTGGCGTGCTGCCCGAAGCGCACTGTTAAATTTGTCAGCATCAACCCGCCACCGCACGTGCGTAGTCCGTAAACAATTATCTGGCATCTCTTTCTCACTTGCGTCGTAAATTGCGATGTCGTTTCTTCATCATCATCATCATTTCACATGACAGTGGCATACACACTTAGATTTTATTGCCGAGAACTCAACAGCTGATAAATACAGCGAAATATTTTACAAGCTTTCGGCACAATTTTCAAGAATTTCGGCAAACAAAATGTCAATACATGCTGATTTACGGTAGATCGATATATTTGCTTAATGTTCGTCGAAATATATCGCTGAGATTTGTTGAAAACTTCGTCGCGCTCGATCACCTGTTGGGAAGTTTGCCGAGATAAATTATGGGTGTAGACACGTTTGTATAAGCTCCTCACATCGTGCCTGGAGAAAAAGCCCTCCGTCTCCACAAGAATCCGCTCCCAATTCTGACGTTTCTTACGGCGATGTAGTCTCTTTTCAGTGGTTCTAGCAGCTCGATATCTCCCTACGTTCTGCCGTGTCACAGCCGTAGCTAACATTGGACATCTGGCTTATCGGTGACATAGGTGACATCTTCTTCTCATCCGTCGTTCGCTGGCACCCAGCGTCAAACCACTCGTTGGGCGTGGTTGTCGTAGCTGTATCCAGGGTCGGATTTAGACGCTGGAGGCCCGGGGCGAATTTGTCTGTGAGGCCCTCTTTTCTTAAAACATTTATAGGTAACGTTCTGGAAGGTGACGAGCAAAAAAAAGGTCGCCTGAGGACTAGGGGGGCCCCTTGATCAGTACTGCTGATCGTGCTTTAGATATGTCTCCACCGTTCGTTCAGGTTTCATCTACTCATCAATACGTTGGACAACCAGAAAAGATTTTGGATACACGAGATAAAGCTAAAGCACAATGGATACGTTGCGGCTGTGTTTGCAGCAATTTTACAGCCCATATGTTAATGATTAAATGTATGCAAATCATTGATCTATTTTCTATGATAATATTTAGAAAATTACTATTCAATTTCAATCGTGCCTATACCATTCTCAAGCTATCGCAAAAAATTAAAAAAAATATTTTCAATTGTTTTGAAAATAAAATTATTATTTGATTATTTCCATACAACACCCCTAGATGAATAATTGTCCTCTTGAAGATAGTTTTCTACTATGTTCTTGTATAAGCTTTGCTAGTGTCTAGAATTGGAAGAATCCTTTCCGCTTGGCGTGAACTGCATCCCTTTTGAAACTAAAATATTCGTTTTCGCTTCAGAAAAGTTTGGTAGAGTTTTCTGTTCTGACAGTCGAGTTAACCTTTTAGGTGGATTCTTGGTTATTCAGACAACATCGGTAAAAAAGACCGTTAAATTCTCAAGACGCTAAACGCTAATTACCAGAAGCTGATAAATGTCTGGATGCTCAGATAAAACGAGTTCAGTATTGGGAGCGAAAATCAGGTAATAAAAAAATGTGTTATTTCTGGGCATTTATTAATTGTGTTTACTCAGTACTGCGCTACTCAGTACTAAGCCATCTCTACTTCGTTGCTCTGAAACTTAAGCTTGATCAAAATTGCATTCGGATTGGTAACATCTGCCACCGTCAGCTCCTGGCCATCCTTCAAACCGAGCTCACCAAGGGACATAGTGAGATTCGCTCTGGTCGCTTCTTCGATACTTTTCACCGCCGCCATGTAAAGCGTTTTGTTTTTCCCGTTGATAGTCGCCGTCAGACCTGGACTTTTCATCTGAAAATCAACACTATCACACAAATGCTGAATCAAATCCTGCAAAGTCATTGTATTTGGATCAACCACATCGATGGGACGAGGCACTTGGCTGCAGGCAAGACAATCCGATTTTTTCTCCGCCTCGTAGGTGTATGAATAGATGCCATCACTGTCATTGAAGACCATGTAGTTGTTCAAGATCTCGCAACAGCTGGATGCCACTTTGAACACCTCAGTAGCGCAAGCTGCTGCGATTACGGCGTTGGTGCTTGCCACCGCTGGGATAATATTCTTCAGGACACCCTGTACCAATCGATACGACAGTCCAGTAATATTATAGGTGTTCGCTCGTTCTTGCGCTTTCTCGTAAACCCAGGTAATATGTTGCGGATCGTCGCCGTCTAACGCAATGTCTGTACCGAAGGGGTTTTCTTTGGGCCATTGTATAATCTTCACATATTCGATGCAATGTTCCGGCAATCTTGGAGTATTTGCAATCGTACATAACGGGTAGCTGATTTGCGGTGGAAACAAGTCCAGTGTGCAATCGATGCATGCCGTCATCCCGGGTAAAATAACCCTGGCGTTTCCCTTAAAGCCTTCGGTTCCCCCATCGACTAGTGGTATAATAGACGTCTCATCCACCGAACCATCCTCTTCATACTCCAGCACCGAAATCAGCATACCGTTAATCCAACGACGAGCCACAATCGAATCCAAGCCGCAAACGATAATATGAAACTGCCTGTAAAAACTCGAATCAAAATCCTGAATCTTGCAGAAATGTGGTGTAACAGTGCAGCCTGGTACGCGTCCATTGATAAAAGCTGCTGCACATTCCGCTTTCGACTTTCCTATGTCCGCTCTGCGAAACAAAAACTGCCGGTTCAAGTTGGACAGTTCAATCGTATCCATATCAATAACGTGGATGTCTCGAAAGCCCATCAGCGCTAAATCCTTCAGCAACTCACACCCCAAACCACCAGCTCCTGCAATCGAAAAGCGTTAATTCCTCTCTACACCCGAGAATCACAACTACCTACCGACAACCAAAATTTTGCAAGTATCTAGCAAAAACTCCAGCGTCTCCGTTGAGGCAGCGAAATTAGGCGGACAGAAGGGTCCGGAACGTTCAAGAATCTTGCGCAAATGACTCCATCTCTTATTATGCACTCCACTAGACTGGCAGGATGAATCCATTTTTTTCAGTAAACTATTTAAAATCTAATTAGCTAAAAAAGACTTTCCTTTGCGCTCCTCAAAGTAGGATCTGTCTGTGATAATAACAAACCGGTATTTTGACAGCTGATATAGTGATATGATTGAAGTGAATGAAAGAGAACGAAGAGAACTGATAACTTTTCTAAAGATCGTAACTAAAGAGATTGGCGAAAAAGGCTGTACACGGAAAAAGTGAAACTTGAGAGCACAAAGCTAGAACCAAATTTTTTTTGTTCTATTTGTGGCCTAAAACAATCTTAAATTTTAGGAAGTCGAATGTTTTTGTTTCCGCCTGGAGCACTGTATTATAAATTTGTATTCAGCTTTTTACGCACCATAATGGCGGATGCTATCACGCGTGTTCGTAATTTGCAAACCTCTCTGCTTACGTCAGTTTTGTGATTTCTGAAATTTTGGCAACACTAATAGCGAATTTCTTTATTCCACAGAGTCAGTGGAAATTTACGCAGGAATTCGCTCTGACTGAGTTACGGTGTTGCCACCTTCAATTTGTTTACTCTATGAGTGCAGAAGATAGGAATTTTTTCAAGGGAGAATGTGACAGCAACTATTTTGGTAATTCTCCCTAAAATTCGCTTACGGACAGTTCAATGTGTGTGAAGGAGATGATTTAATTCCGTCAGGGCGAATAGAGAAGCGATATTGCGATTTACAATGCAAGAAAGAGATGTCAGATAGCCCCAGGTGGGCTCTGCGAATAAAGAAATTCGCTATAAGGTGGCCAGATTTATTATTTTCCTTGCGAAATACATGAAGAGTAGGCTCTCCCAAAAAAAATCGATGTTGAAAAAGTCAAGGTGCTCAGCCCTAAATTGAAAGATAATGTTATGTCGTTTTGGTTTTCGCGGTGTAGCTACACTTTTTCCGTGCTATACTTTGCAGCTTCAAATAAAACATTTTCAGTGTCATTGCATTGGTATGCGTTATAATGGGATTCGTTTTGTTTTGGTCATTATTGCATTCGTCATTTTGTCTCGTTTCCATTTCTGCTGAGAAAAAATTTACCTGACACTTTACCACGTGGAACGAAAACCAAAACAAACCAGTTTTGACACACATGTGAATATGTTGGTAACTTCCTACAGTACACTCTGCTTTTTCGGGTGTCGTCAGGGAGAGAAAAAGTGTAGGGAGAGACAGAAAAAGGGTAGTCCGAAAAGTCAATAAAACATTTTCGGTGTCAAAAGTGTCGTTTGAGTGTAGCTACACCGCGAAAACGAAAACGACATTATTTATAGCATTTTTTTAGAACATTTCGACTTTCTAAAAAATCGTTTTCAGGTTGCCCAAACGTGATTTGTTGTCGTTCTCGTTTTCGCGGTGTAGCTACCCTTTATCCGTGCTATACTTTGCAGCTTCAAATAAAACATTTTCAGTGTCATTGCATTGGTATGCGTAATAATGGGATAGCTGTCAATTCGTTTTGTTTTGGTCATTATCGCATTCGTCATTTTGTCTCGTTTCCATTTCATATGTCCATCTCGCAAATGTGCTGAGAAAAAATTTACCTGACACTTTACCACGTGGAACGAAAACCAAAACAAACCAGTTTTGACACACATGTGAATATGTTGGTAACTTCCTACAGTACACTCTGCTGTTTTCGGGTGTCATCAGTGACAGAAAAAGTGGAGAGACAGAAAAAGGGTAGCACGAAAAATCAAATAAAACATTTTCGGTGTAAAAGTGACGTTTGAGTGTAGCTACACCGCGAAAACGAAAACGACATACGAAAAAATGACTTTTTCAAGCTACAAAACCACTCTTCTGCACTTTTTTCAAATCTGTTCGATTCCTAAATTTTTCCATATATTTTTTTATTTTTGTGGGGTTATTTTTGAATATTTTGCATGGTTTGGTTCAGCATCACATTCAATTATTTGACTCACAGAGCCCATTGAACATCACAAAAAAGTGAATTTTTCTCATAATTTTCAGATAAAACACCTCAAAACACATATAAAATTTTTTTTTGATCAAGAATTCAAATTTTAACTGCAAAGCGGGATTCATGACGAAAATTTGCATGAAAAAAGATCCTTGATATCTTATCGGCGGGCTGAGATATTGGCGTTTTTACATGTGATGAAAAACTATGCATTTTGTCAAAAATGCCACTAAAGCTCAATATATTTATTGCACAATGTTTTATTTTGCTATTTGTGCGTATAATTTCCTAAATGGTGATTCAAATGTTGATTATAGCCATAAGGAATGTTTGGAGATGTTTCAGGATTTTCAAAAATGCATCTTTTATTGCAAAAAAATGGGTGATCAATCCACCAATGAGTGTGATAAAAAATTTACTCTTCGACCAGAATAAGATAGACGCAAGGTGTCTTCGACAAAGATTTAGGTTATCTTAAAATTAGAAAATTTACCGAAGACGTCATGTTTCTATCTCTTACATATTACGAGCAACATTGAGTTTTCTATTAGAAGGCACTAAAAATCACAATTTTCCTTCTAACTTTTTTCGCAGGTTTTCCGAATTTTTAAACCTTCTACTAAGTTATCATCCATCCAAAAATGCATTTATTTTCTGAACATCGTTATTTGTTATCTCCCAAAATAAAACAGTTATTAAATATATTTGTTAAAATGCATAGTTTTCCATCACATATAAAAATAATATAAAAAAATATATGAAAAAATTTAGGAATCGAACAGATTTGAAAAAAGTGCAGAAAAGTGGGCTTTTTTAAGCTTAATTACTTTGCTGAAGACACTGAAGAGCTAAAATGCTACAGCTGTTTAAAGTTGAGTTTGAATTAAATGCAAAATGAATTTTGTCAATAGGATCAGAAGTTACCTCGGCAAAATGTTGTAGATCCTGCCTGCGCCTAGAATATTGACTTGCATTTGTTTGCTTGATCCAGCCAACGCCGGTACACTGGTATTGTTGGCAGAAAAATTATTTTTTACTATCAAACTCGACCAGAGTTCGGAAAAAATGACAGAACTGTGTGAAGGCGAATAATAAGAACATTCAGAGTACCATATTTCCACATATTGCATTCTATTCTATTCCTCATACAGCATGCTCTGACAAAAACTTTATACCGTGCCGATAGCGGTGTGAATCTCTCATTCGTTATGTTCTGACGGAACCGATAACTATTTTTTTGAAGCAGCCTTTTATTAGTGAAGCTCAAACTGTAAAGATTTTTATATAGTGATTTGCATAATTCGTAGTTCAATGAATCAATGAATCTTACAACAATTAGTTTCCCTTCCTGGTCTTCCTGCACACTATAGATCCCTTCCACTTGAACCTTCGTTTCCTTTCCCTGCCTTTCTCTTCCTTTCCTTTTCCTGATAAATGTAATAATTAATCTTTATACACCTTCAGTTTTTTTCTACTAACAACTATTTCACTGTATTTTTCAGGTTAAGCTGTAAAATATATTTGCACCGCGCTGATTTCGTATACTGTAAGCAAACTTACGGCTAGATTTTTTTTTAATGTTATCCAATTCGCACATACCTTTCTTACGATTTATAAGCTGCTATGTTCAGTATAATATCTTCTATGAATTTTAAGCAACATTTTTACTATTAATAAACCACGCTCGCTATCGTTAATCTTTTATTATTTTTTTTATTTATCCCCTCTGACATCGGCTGTCGCCTCGCTATCCCTCTGGTTGGCTGACACTCGCTGTCACTCCGGTTATCCCTGTGGCTGAGTTTGGCTGGCCCACGATTAATGCCCAGCGGTGTTAACATGCCCCAGCCCGTAACATCCGGTAACTTTTCCGGAAGTTTCGGATTTACAGTCTCTTATCTCCAGCACCGCTAAGTTGGCTACAGCACGTCTCAGTACGCCTCCAGCTGTTCTCACATTTGCTTGCCTGATTCGCCCGTCCGGTCCCTGAAACACTTGTTCTACTATACCTCTAGTCCAGCACTTCCTGTTCTTTCCGTCGACAATGAATACTAGGTCGTTTACTTCTAATGGTTTCTGGTCTCCATACCATTTGGCTCGCCTGTTTATAGTTGGTAAATATTCTTTAGACCAGCGCTCCCACATTCGGTTCGGAACAACTTGCGATCGCTTGTAAGCGTCTCGTAGAGCGCCTGCAACATTAACTTTCCCGTCTACCTTCATGTCCGCAATCGTCATATTTCCACGAAGGAAATGATGCGGGGTGATTGCTTCTTCTTCAGCTAACTCTTGTGGTATGTACGTTAGGGGACGCGCATTGATCATATCCTCTGCTTCCGCAAGGACCGTTAGCAAAACTTCATCGGTTAGGATTCTTCCATCATCACGCGTTTTCATACATTCCTTCACGGATCTTACCATTCTCTCCCAGATGCCACCCATGTGCGGCGCTGCTGGAGGATTGAAATGCCACGCTGTCGTTGCGCTCGCTACTGTATTCACACACTCACTGTAGATTCTACGCATCTCGCGGTCTGCGCCCTTGAAACAAGTTGCGTTGTCCGAAAAAATTTCTGTTGGTATGCCATGCTCCTTATTAAATCTCCGTATGGCCATTAAACATGATTGTGTTGAGAGGCTATGTACAACCTCGAGATGTACGGCACGAATCGCAAGACAAGTGAATACGCAGACCCACCTTTTCTCTTTCCTTCTGTTGACCGCCACTTCAATGGGACCGAGATAGTCGATGCCTATCGAGCTAAATGGTCGAAGATGGGGGGTCACTCTCTGAACGGGTAGTGGAGCTATCATCGGAGCCAATGGATGACAACGATTCACCTTACACCATATACATTGGCGCATGACCTGTATAATCGCTACTCGAATATTTGGAATCCAAAAACGTTGGCGAAGCTCATTCACCACAGTTTCGCGGTTAGCGTGACCAAACTTTTCGTGGTAAAATTGAATTATTTTTCTTGTCAAGCCGTGCTTCCGCGGCAGAATAATCGGAAATCGTTTGTCAAACGAAATATCGGTTGATGTTTCCATTCGACCGCCAACGCGCAGTACCCCGTTTTCGTCGAGGACCGGTGTTAGTTTGTAAATACAACTGGATTTCGTAATCCTCTCGGGTTCTTGTCCTGGTTTGAGCGTCATGTTGGTCATCAGCGCGCTCATCTCGTCTGGAAACCCATCAAACTGTGCTTGTTTCCAAAGAACACTTTCTGCCTTCTAGAACTCTTCTTTGCTTAGTGGCAGCTGAATCGTCTCATGTTTCGCTTTGATCAACTTCCGCTGAGTTTCCGTGGCTTTCATAGTGATGATGGGAAGTTTGTTTTTCTTTCGCTTGCAGTTGTTCAGGAACCTTAACACGTATGCTGTACCTCGAAGTAATGTGGTCCATCGCGAGCACCTATTATCAACGATGACCTCATGATACAGTACGTGAGCTCTAGTTTCTTCGTCGGCATCTTCAACTGGTATACTCGTAGACGGCCATTGGTTTTCCGAATTGTAAAGAAAAGATGCACCTTTGAACCATTCTCCGTCGCTGTGCAAAAACGGAGTTCGACCCCATTTAGTTAGTAAGTCAGCCACGTTCAACTTTGTCGGAATCCATCGCCAATCTGTTACACGAGTTAGCTCCAGAATTTCCCCAACTTTGAAAGCCACGTACTGCTTAAATTTGTGCTGGTCAGAGCTTATCCAGCTGCACACTGTCCTGGAATCTGTCCACAGAATACAACGGTCAATCTTCAACGTATGTTTTGCTAGTATGGTCTGGCTCATTCGAGCCCCTAGAACAGCAGCCATCAATTCCAATCGAGGTATCGATTGGCGTTTCAGCGGAGCTACTTTCGCTCGAGACATAACCAGGCAGCACCGCACCTCGCCTTTGAAAACCGCCCGGAGATATGCAACGCTTCCATAGGCGTTTTCACTGGCGTCGGTGAAAATGTGGATCTCTATTGACTCTGCGTTCGCCGCTACTGAATCGCCTAAGTAGCATCGTGGGACGCGTACGTTTTCTACGTCCACCAGTAAACCGATCCATCGTTTCCACATCTCCCAGCAGCTGTCGAAAATTACATCATCCCAGTCGCAACCGCTACGCCAAAGATGCTGAACGATAATTTTCCCGTGTATTGTGAAAGGTGCCAGCAGGCCCTAGGGGTCAAAAAAACCAATTACACAACTCAACACTATTCGTTTTGTTGGCCGTTTGTCCCCCCGAAGGTATGGAAGAGTTGCTTCTCGATGCTGTGTGGAGAAGGAAAACTCGTCATGTTCTGGATTCCATATCAAACCCAACACACGCTCTTGTAACGTAATCTTGTCCTGATTGAAATGGACCTTTGTAGCTGAAATTTCCTCTCCCAAGCTCTGCAGTACTTCAGACGAGTTCGATACCCAATTGCGAATCTCGAATCCGGCGCATTTATGAATGAACTTTACTTGATTCGTTCTGGTAATTGCTTCCTTAACGGTATCGACACTATCAAAATAATCGTCGACGTAGTGGCGATTTATAATTGCTTCCACTGCTTCTGGATATTGTCCGGCATACTCCAGTGCATTACAGTTTTTCACGTATTGAGCTGAGCAGGGAGAACATGTGGATCCAAATGTGGCAACATCCATAACGAAAATATTTGGCGGGTCTTGGGGTTTTTTTCGGAAAAGAAAACGTTGGGCCTGCTTGTCATCGTCGATTATTTTTACTTGGTGATACATTTCACGCAGATCGCCTCCAAAGGCAATTTTGCGCTCTCGGAATCCGATTATTACTGTAACCAACGGAACAAGCATGTCAGGACCCGTTAATAACTGAGAGTTGAGTGATACGTTCTGCACGGCAGCTGCAGCATCCCAGATGAGCCGTACTTTTCCTGGTTTCCTGGGATTCAAGACGACATTTAAAGGGAGGTACCATATTTTTCTTGGTTCTGTATTAGCAAGCTCTTCAGGAGTTGCTAAATGCGCGTACCCCTTCTCCTGGTACTCATCGATTTGTCGGCATACGCTCTCGTACAACTCTGGATTCTTCTCCAGTTTTTTCTCCAACTGCTTCAGTCTTTTCACGGCTAACGGATAACTATCCGGGAAATGCGGATCGTTATTTTTCCACAGAAGCCCGGTTTCAAAGCGGTCTCCAATTCGTTTAGTAGTGCGCTGGAGGATTTCGCGAGCCCTTTTATCTTCTGCAGATTCCCTTGGCACGCAAACCACTGATTCCTCTAATGCATAGTGGGTCTTCAGCAAATCGTACAGTTGTTCATTGCTGACCTCTTGATGAACTTTAAACATGCGCCTTCTCCAAATTGGTTTGCTCGGGTTGGTCCATATACTGTCCACCCGAGCTTACAGCGCACTGCAATAGGTTCTGTCTCCGTCCCAACCTTTATTTCCGTCGGTGCGAACGAATGGATGTTATTCAAACCTATGAGTAATTCCGGTCGTCCATCATACGATGTTATCGATAGTCCCTGCATGTAAGCGTACTGTGCCGCAATCTCCTTTGATTTTAGCGCTTGCTGGGGTAGCATTAATTTTTCCAACGTGCGAACTGACTTCAGCAACAATTTGTCATCCGCACTGACGGCGGATACCCAAAGATTCATCCTACGCGACTCCTTTTCTACTCGTGTTATATCGGCCGTCCACCTAATCGTAAGCTTTTCCTGGACGCCACACACACCTAAACGATCTGCTATATTTTTTTCTACCAGCGTCACGGAAGCACCTTCATCCAAAAACGCAAGAGCTGTGATTGTACGATCTCCCCAGTGGAGATTAACTGGAATCATTCGGAACAATGTCACGTTGTTGGTTCGAATATGGGCACTCGTACCAACGACGTCTGTAAAGGGGTGTAGTAAAGGATTATGAGGTTCTCTGCATTCGCCAACATTGCATCGCAATTTGAATTTACATTGAGCCATACCGTGTTCGTTCAGGCACACTGAGCACAAACCCCACTGATCTACTATTTCCATTCGATCTGCGTACGAGAGGTTTCTAAAATCCTGGCAGTAACGCAGTCGATGATCAGTGCGCTGACATGCTCTGCAAGGTTTTTGCCTCTTCCGTTCTTCATTGCTAGCTCTCGTGTTCTCGCTGATGCTATGGTTAAACAATCCGCCTTTCTCCTTCTGTCGGTCTTTGCCCGTTCGAAACTCGGTAACGGGCTTATACTCTAGCGTCACATTTGCCTCGCAAGCTTCTTCTACTATTTCGGAAATAAAATCGGTGAATGTCCGTAGCGTGACTCGCTTCTTTTCACGTTTGTAGCGGACCCACTCACGCTTATCGTTATCCGGAAGCTTTCCAACTAGATCTTGTATTAGGAGTGGATTAATAAGATGTGATTTTTAACCAGCAGCCTCTAAATGCTCACAGAGCTGTTCAACTACAGTCCCGAAGGGACAGCTTTTGGTGGCTCAAGTTTTCTGACTTTTTCTAAGTAGCTTTGTAGCAACTGTTCCGGGCGACCATATAAGCTGCGCAGTTTTTCAATTACCTTCGGTACGGATTTAGGTAAAAGAAGTTGCCCTCGTACCATTTCTAGCGCTGGACCTTTAATACATTCTTGCAGTCGAACTAAATTTTCAACAGCGGAGAAACCACATGCTTCATTCGAGGCCTGATATGCTCCGTAGAATAAGGGCCATTCCTCCGGCCTCCCAGAGAAATTAGGAAGTTTCTTCGATATACCACTTCTCGCAGCCAGTTGTGCCTTAGTTGGCTTCAATTGCAGCTGCCCGCAGCCCTTCGCGGCCAATGCTACCGTTGTTCCCATCTTCCTTCACTTTTGTATTTTTCGAATCGTAATCAATGTCACTAGAATCAGTATTTTCTTCGCCAGAAGAATGCTCCTCTTCGCTTTCATAGTCGTCTTCTTCTGAGGATTCATCTCCAGCAAATCGGTGCAGTTTTTTCGGATTCTGTCGCCCTTTAACCTCCGGATTGCGAAGCGGTGTGTTTTTATTCTCCAGAGGGTGTACATCTGATCCACCTACGTTCGAATCGACCTTCGCTATCGATTTTGCACCAGCCCTTTCGAGTTTCGACATTTGAGAGTCCAAATTTGCCATCTCGATTTGGAACGACTGCTGCCTTGCCTGTAGTCGATCTAATTGCATTTTTCTCTCTCGTAGAATCTGCTCTTGCAGCGCGAGCTCTTTTCTTCTTCTTCGCGCATTTGTTGCTCTAACAGCATTCGCTTTTTCTCCAGTGTCCGCTTAAACTCTCGTTCTCTTTTTTTCAGCATCAATTCTGCTTCCATAGCCTCTTCCAATTGTTTTTGGTTTTCTTCCATCTCCTTTAGTCTCTGCTGAACGGCCCGTTCGGAATCGCTAGCAATTTTCTTGCTAGTATTTTTTCTTTTAGCACCCTTCTCTTTTTCATTCTTGTAAGCCAGGGCTTTGCAGGTTTCTCTGTCGCAAACCACTTTTCTTCCAGCCTCATTTCGGCGGTTATTCCGACACAACGACAGTGGTACCAGCTTTCGCATCCATCACAGCCAATCATACTCTCATTAGTAGTTGAAATTTGTTCGCAGGCTGCGCAAGGAGTTTGCGTGAAATTCAGTTCGGTATTCTCAGCCATAGCGTTTTGAAGCAGAATCCTATTTCTCGATAATTGTTTTTGAGAATGTTCTGACGGAACCGATAACTATTTTTTTGAAGCAGCCTTTTATTAGTGAAGCTCAAACTGTAAAGATTTTTATATAGTGATTTGCATAATTCGTAGTTCAATGAATCAATGAATCTTACAACAATTAGTTTCCCTTCCTGGTCTTCCTGCACACTACAGATCCCTTCCACTTGAACCTTCGTTTCTTTTCCCTGCCTTTCTCTTCCTTTCCTTTTCCTGATAAACGTAATAATTAATCTTTATACACCTTCAGTTTTCTACTAACAACTATTTCACTGTATTTTTCAGGTTATGCGGTAATATATATTTGCACCGCGCTGATTTCGTTTACTGTAAGCAAACTTACGGCTAGATTTTTTTTTAATGTTATCCAATTCGCACATACCTTTCTTACGATTTATAAGCTGCTATGATCAGTATAATATCTTTTATGAATTTTAAGCAATATTTTTACTATTAATAAACCACGCTCGCTATCGTTAATCTTTTATTATTTTTTTTATTTATTCCCTCTGACATCGGCTGTCGCCTCGCTATCCCTCTGGTTGGCTGCCACTCGCTGTCACTCCGGTTATCCCTGTGGCTGAGTTTGGCTGGCCCACGATTAATGCCCAGCGGTGTTAACACGTTAAAATATCAACTACTTTGCGCTTGCTTGACTGTAGTCTCTGTTCTATCAATTCGCTGGATTGATCGTTATTTTCCAGCTCCTGGTGCTGAAATAACTATTAGCCATTGGTTTCTTGTAAAATGGTTCTATAGTAACACTTATTTAAAGAATCAAGTTTCATCCTGAAGAGCACCCAATGCTTGCTGTAGCCTGACGAAACTAAATAGGCGCTATAAGTTTGATATCATTCATTACTTTCTTAAACGAATGAATGGAAAAGCACGACAAAAAGTAACACCAGCCGAATCAGTAAAACGTTAAATTTGGGGTAAAGGTAACGCTTCCTGGACCCTTATTTCCTCATTTTCTACACTTTTTTCATTGTCTTTTTTCTATTTTAACCAAAACCAATAAAAAAATACTAATATATCAATATTTCCGCTCGAAAAAATAAAGCGAATACATTTCTTTTAGATAACATTTGTAACGACGGTCAGACGTCGGCAGAATGTTTACGCTGCTCACCTTTGCGTGAATTTCTTCTTATTTTGTGGATATAAAAATATTTACTGTTTAAAAATGTTAAAAGTGGAATCCTGCACTGTTCCCAACAAAAAATTTGTGTTATGTAACAGCCTTTTAGGCTGTAGTTCAGGCCAAATAGCAGTTTTACAAGCTATAAGACAACAAAAGTGTTTGTTGGGTCTCTGCAAAAGCGGCTCAAAGCTCTGTTATTATCATTACTATCCCTCCAAAAAAAAAACATTTAATACCTGTCAAACTAGAAAAAGGCCCTCGTTTTCACACGCAAAGTGGCCAGTAGTTTTTGCAGTGAATTTTGGCATATGATTCAACAAAATATTATGGAATTTAAAAATCTTTTGCGCTATAACTCTGAGTTATGAAGTCTACAGTTGGTAAAGTTGGTAACTTTTAGCAAAAACTTTGAAATTTTTACGAGCTTGTCTGTGAGCTCAAAATTTCATTATTTTTGGCTTATTAGCATGGCATATTGGCAACCTTGCATGTAAGTGCGGGCCTGCTGCCGCTCTGGCGTTTTCGCGTTTTTCATCCGTGTGTGAACAAAGTCTGCCGCATCAAAGCGCACTTTCTTTGTTTTCTGGCACTGTAAAACACCTTCTTTCCTCGAACTTCCGGAGCATTCAATCGGTAGAGTGTAATATTTGTGCAGAACTACGGTGGACACGGCCTGTGGGACTTTATTTGGATCGTTCAGAGGTTTTTGTGACCCTCTAAAATGGTTAATACCGACAAGCAGCAGCCGCAGGAGGACGAGAATACTATTGCCGATAATACGGTTGTGCAAAAGTACAAAACAGCTGGGGCAATCGTGAACAGTAAGTATTATCCCTAATTCTAGACCTGATCCGGGTAGTAATTTTCCGCCACTCGAGCGAGGTCGGGTAATTCCTCCAGCAGGAGGCTGTTTTCATAGCTCGGTCGTTTTCCCTTTCTAATTTCGTTAATGAGATGCATGTGAAAGAGTGAAATAGCAATATGATTTCGAAAGGAGCCACGTTTTCGGAAGATTTTGTAAATGCTGCACTCTGTTGTTTTTGTAATAAATCAAAAATATTTTAAAATTATTTTTCTGTGAAATTTTGAGTTTGTGTTCAAAGTTATTATTTAACTGAGGCTGTTCAAAGCAAATACGAAAGAAATCAAAGAATCGTAAACGCCTGCCTATGTATAACCTAAAAAATCTACGGGCTGGTATCAAAAGCATTCGTTTACATGTTTAGAAGCGTTGGTTGTTGAATCCATCGAGCTTCCGTTCCAGATAGTATATTAATTTTTAACGTTTTTAATTTCAGAGACCCTCCAAAACCTGATTCAGTCATGTAAAGTAGGAGCATCGGCAAAAGCACTCTGCCAGAAGGGCGACAATCTGCTGGAACAGGAAGCGAACAAGGTAAACTTTAGCCGGGTTTCTGGATGGGTGAAGTGTCGAAGGCAAATCTCCCTTATAGAAAAAAATTGGATCTCAGTTTAGTGGCTAAGCCATTTGCCAGTGAGCGATTCGTCTGTAGTTCGAATCTTCAAATGTGTTTAGGTTTTGCCCTTTCTCCTTTACTCTCTCACTGCTAATGGTACCTTTAGCCACCACTCTCTTAATGGGGGAAGAGATGAGCAAAAATTGTCCAATGATTAAAATCCCAATGGAAGAGCTAGATTGTATTTGATTCACCGTGATTATCCACAATGATATATGAGGACAATTAATTATTTTCCCCGTTGGTGGTAAACAGCGTTTCAAATTTTACTATCATGAATATTTTTTTCGTTATAGAAATATAAAAATGAGGATGACATGAAAAAAGGAATCGCGTTTCCGACCTGTCTTTCGGTAAACAATTGTATCTGCCATTTCTCGCCATCGAAGAACGATCCGGATTATACGCTTAAGGCGGGTGATGTAGTGAAGATGTAAGTATACCATGAGGCATTTGGCTAAACCGCCGAATTTTGTGCCACGCAGTTAACATTATCTTGTTTTTTTTTTTTAGCGATCTTGGAGCGCACATTGACGGTTTCATTGCTGTGGCAGCGCACACAATTGTAGTGGGAGCGAATGCGGAAAACAAATGCAAGGGACGTGCCGCCGACGTCGTGTTAGCCGCGTACAATGCCAGCCAAGCGGCACTCCGTCTGCTGAAGGACGGCACTAGTAACTATGCCGTGACAGATGCCGTCCAAAAGATTGCCAACGAGTACAAATGCAAACCGATCGAAGGCATGCTGAGCCATCAGCTGAAGCAGTTCAAGATCGACGGTGAGAAGACGATCATCCAGAATCCGACTATTGCACAGAAAAAAGAACACGAAAAGTGTCAGTTCGAGAAGTACGAGGTGTACGCGATGGATGTGCTTGTCAGCACCGGAGAGGGTTTGGGCAAGGAACTGGGCACTAAGGTTTCAATCTATAAGAAAACCGAAGAGAATTATTTGCTCAAACTGAAGGCATCTCGTGCGTTCTATGCTGAGGTAAGTCAAATTTCAGCACCACATAAGTGTCTAAACGAGAGGACTTTACACTACAGTTAACGTGGCACAGGCGGGTAAGCATACCCTTGCTTTACTATGTCGTTTTTCGTGTATGAGTTCGATTCTCTACGATATAGGATTGTGTCCTGTGGTGTATAGAGTCGATAAAGAAGATTTCGTTTGGTATTTTTAGAAGTATATTTGCCCGATGATTAAAAACTAGCGCTCGAGGGGAAGTGTGCTCGTTTCCTGTGGTTAAAGGAGCAGAAGGTTGCTTGGACAATCTTTGATTAAAGAAGGAAACTGTGTGTGGTGGCGGGTGTCTGTTTCGAGAAATAGGACAATTCCCCTATAAGCTTTTCTCTATACACTTGTGTAAGGAAAAAGCTTGCAGTGTTACGCACAAAAGTTTCAAAATAAAAGCTTGTCTTCGCACTCTGGACGCTTTGAGACTGCGGGTTAACTTGCGCCCCCCAATGAGTGGTAAGATTATGAGAGCTGAGGGCAATTTTCTCCTCTTTTTTCATGATAAACATCTTTGATCAATACAATCATCATCAAGTGAATATATTCTCCGCAGGTTAAGAAAAAGTACGGCACAATGCCGTTCAACTTGCGTAATTTCGAGGAAGAAGCCAAGGCCAAAATGGGAGCTAATGAGTGCGTAACCCACAAGCTGGTCGAGCCATTCCAAGTATTATATGAAAAACATAGTAAGTATCTGTTTAGTGATAGGTTAGGTTAGGATATAGTGCAAGGAGAATTACGGACTTCCGTGTTTATTTTGGATTTACGACCAGACACCTTGCGAAATCAATATCGATTTCAGTCCTTCCAAATCAACGTATTTTTTCTCGATTGACCTTCAGTCAGTCAGAGTTTAAATTGTTATTTGGATTAATCAATCATGGTTCTTATGTCATGACTGCTGAAGGACAACCGAACAATATTCAATTGTAATTTATTTACTCAGAAAAACCTCATTTTAATTTCTTATAGATGAAATCGTCGCCCAGTTCAAGAACACCGTATTGATTTTGCCAAACGGCTTGCAAATCGTGACGAGCAATCCGTTCGATTCGGCCTGCTTCGAGAGCGAATATAGCGTACAGGACGAAGAAATGAAGAAGCTGCTGGAAAGTGACCTGGTACTGGCTGACGCTAAAAAGTCTGCTCTGGCTAAAGCGGCATTGGCAGCTGGTAGCGCATCAGCAGCGGCTAATGCTGGTAGTGCCCCTCCAGCCGATGGCACCCAGCAGGGAAGTGGAGCTGCAAAGGATAAGAAGAAAAAGAAGAAGAAGAATAAGGCTGCCACAGCAACCGCAGAGTCTGGAGCTGGAGATGCTGCGGCCACCGATGTCAGTTCGAAAAAACCGACGCAGGCCAATAAAGAGAATACCGCAGGCACCAAGCCATAGTAATACCACAGCTGAGTTTCCTTTCCTATCCCGTTCATTTTGCTGATGCTCTTGATATCCTTAAAGTTTGTTTTTGTTTTCTACCCGAACCGGCCCATCCTTTCCTATTTTTCCCTTTCCAAAAATCATTCTGCACTGGAGAATTCTGATTCACGAATACTGCCGATTCGGGGCGGTTTAGAACTAAGTCTTGGATTCTCCTGCTGTGACTGACTTGCGTAGTGTTTGTTGATGCGAGCAAATGCTGTGAAGAGTTTCTCAGCGAAAAAATAAGGAAGATGTTACATTCTTTAGAATAAGCCTGATTCGATGGTTTTTGAGTCCAGTCTAGAGGTGACTGTTGCTCACCGGAAGCAGTAGCAATAATTGCGTTGAAAATTGGGTTTTGTGCTACAAAACGAAAAGTTTAGGCATTGAGTGGATAGTATCTAAAAAATATATATATTTGGAAATCCACAGTAAGTCAAATCCCTCGTACTAGCATCGTTCATACTTTAGAAATGGAAAAGTATTTAGGTGACAGCTTGTGAAATAGCATGCTACTTTAGAAACTTGGTAAAGCCGTGTTGAAAATAACAGAATAAAAATCCCATTCATTCATATTGTATAAAAGAGTCATAACCGATTTGGAATCGTTTCGAAGAATGTAATTTCGTTTTTTTTTCTGAAATAAATATGACAAAACCCGTTGAATATTTTTTTACAATTCACAAACAAGATGACAAACGTTCAACCTAAGGCTTCTGTATCGAGATTCTACAAAAACCAAGCGTGGATTCAATAATTTTTATTGTTCGCTAAATTTGAAGATTAAATTCTACTTCTTAGCTCCGCTGGCTGTGCCTGCTGCCGCGGTGGAATCCGTCGCGGTCGTGGCTGGTGGATCCAGTGCTTTTTTCACTGCATCGGTAGCCTTCTTAGTCCATTGGCCTAGGTAGCAGGGAATACGATGGATGAAGTAGATTGTGTTTTTCACACCCTGATTGTAATAGTGAGTCGTCAAAAAACACAATTCACCCGATTTTGGAAGGGCTGGAACCTGTGAACAAAACTTCGGTTGTCTTAAATCTGCCTAAGAACCAGATAAAAATAGTCTCACCTCAAAGGGAAGCCTCTGCTTTACCGACGCCATATGTGGCTGCAGTGCATTTGAGTATCGTTCGTAAACTTGATCGGTATTTTCATTCCAAATTCCTTCCTGGCGGGAGTAATAAACAGCACCGCCAGCTAGGCCAGTTTTAATCGCGAATCTTCAGATAATAAATTAAACCATGAATATTGTAAATGCACTGGAAATCAATACTTTAAAATACTCACTTGAACATTTGTGAGCCAGTTTGTGGAGGAGTTGTCAAATAAAAAAACGAAACCGTGACAAAACTCTGTTTCCTTACGTAATTTTCGCCAGAAACAGGAGAAGAAGAGTTGTCAATAAACCAGAGCTGCCAGTATTTTTTGTGCAACTAAAGATTGAATTGTTGAAGAGAAAAATTGGGAGATTTAAAACATAAAAAATAAGTAAAAGTTTAGACAAAGTTTGATCTTTCCTACTAACCATTTTTGGCTTCGTGTGGACAACCACTTTTACTCTGCGGTGGAGTTCCACATAAGTGAGGACAAGAGAATAATATTATAGGTTGCCAGAAGCTTATTTCAAATGTAACTCAAAAATTTATAGGCTAATTTTCAATGTTTTGGTTATAATAAATCAAAACCAGTACAGCATTATTTGTATAACATAAAAAAAAAATAATAGTAAAGTTGGTTCTCGCTCTATAATTACTAAGATTAAGATAAAAGAATAATCTGACGAAACTTAACTTTTTAAACGGAATCACACATCTAATATTATCAGATTTCAAAGCTAATGTTTCCACGTGGGAATCATAAGTGATAGTACCATTTTAATTCGACTCGTGTTGAATTCGAATATTGGTAAGAGGGGACGATCACTAATCACTATAAACACTAGAGGATAATGGGTCAATCGAAAAAAATTATGCTAAATATATGATAATATAAGCGTTACTGTAGAGTAGTTTATTGTTTCCAAGTACCTACGCAACAACACTGATCTTAATAGCCATTTGATGACCTACAGTTTAAAAGTTTCCGTTTGCGTCGTAGTTCCGTCGTAAACAAACGTATTGTCGAATGGCTTGTATTGCTTCGTGATCAACTTGATCAGTTCGTGGGCGATGCATCCACCGAAGAAAGCCGAAATGCTGTGAATTTCTGCTCCCCCGTAACGGCAAACTTCATGAGCCAAGTCGTCACTGATAGGCGTGCTAATACCCCACTCGCTGACCATTTTCGTAACCAAACTCTTGACCCGAGATGTATCCACCTCCACCTGGCATTCTCCTGGCAAGTAGCCGTACTCCGCCTGAAACTTGTCTACGGCTCGCAACGTTATGTAATGACCCATTAGAGAGCTGGGCATTTCTAAACTAACCGATATCTGCGTTGCTTTATAGCCTTTATCGTACTCGTCAGCAATTTTAGATCCACGTATGATCGCGATGTTCGCTGCTTCCTTGCAAAAAAGTCGCACGTCCTTCTCGCTAATTAGGTCGTTCGGTTTGTTCAACTCTTTTAACAACTGCCTAGCTCGGCGATAAACAATCTCCGCATCGTAAACAGCCTGGGAACGATAAACATTTTGCAAATTGATATACGATGCCGTGTCTGCTGTCATGTCGGGTAGAACACCAGGTAACGGCAACAACCCATTACCTTCATTCTCGACAAAATCTTTCAATGCTCGCGCCAAAATCCAAAAAGCGTTGCTCTAAAATAAGCATAACGTATACAGATTCTAAAAACCAGCAATCACAAAAACTCCAACTAACCTCCTTATTAACATTAACACAACAATCATCGGCCAAAATTTCCTTTATCCCCGAGCTGGGTCTTCCGGCTCCAAAACTCGAGTTTACTGCCTTGATCGCCTCTTCATAATTTTCCTCATCCGCAGTCATTTTCGATCGAATGAGATCTCTCAGTTCCGATTTCTCCTTATAATTGCTCGGATAGCGTCCTTCATGCATCCCAACCCACTCCTGTAGGCACTTGTACATCACCACCAACCAGGGCACCTTCGGGGTAAGCTCCGTTACGGCCATATGCTGCTTAAGTGCTTCGAAAGGATGCTCCAAGCGAAGATCGCTCTGTCTACTGTCCGGATGAGATTCCACTATACAATGTTCTTTAATTTGCAGCCGAGCTACTCCATAAAATCCCAGTGAGCGACAGACGATGAAGGGAATATGTTGGTCCCAAAGTAAATTCGACAGCCGAACAGTGGTACGCTCGTTAACCGCCGTAGCAACGACCACATCGAAATTTTTGAAAAACTCCGGCTGACTGTCTATTAGTTGGTCAATATTCTCCTCAACGTGGTCCCCGTTTACATCCGGATTTAGTTCTTGCAACAGTTGGGTGGCACTTTTAGCTCTCGGTTGTCCGACTGAAGCTGAATCCAGGAAAAAATTACAACCGATGTCTTCCTCGGTGACGACCCCATTATCAACAATAGTAAAGCCTCCGATTCCTGGAAGGACGACTCCTTTTAAAATTTCCGTTCCCAAGGCCGTAGCGTTGATCAAACAAATCTGAGCATTCTCCAGCACCGTCTGTCCGTGCTCACCCCAGAGGCTAGAAACGATAGCGATTGCTCTGAAGATAATTCTTAGTACTAAGCGATGAAATGATTTCTACATACCGGATTTGTCGATCGTATTTTCGGCTCTTGTCCGACAGTTCTGGAGATTTAGGTGCTGGTGAAGACATTTGAATCGAAGTAAGTTGTATTGCTGATTGCACGAAGAAGCGCTTATTTTTCTCAGAACGACGGGACCGGCTATTTGGATAGCTTGCAAATCATAATCGTATTTATCGTTTGCGTAAACTTTCTTCGTGGTCAGAGCTGCCAGATTGTAGTGTGCAATTCTTGCTTAACGTGTGAAGAGGGTCTAAGTATGACAGTTTTATTGTCTTCGAAACACTAAACCGCAGACAGACGTCCAAGCAGAGTTCCAAACTTGTGTAAAGTTTTTTGTAGTAGCAATCCGTAACCAGATAGCAATACCAGTACCGCCAGCCTCGTACAGCAGCGAAAATAAATGTATTGCAGCGATAAGGTCACCAGGCGGCGCTAGTGTACAAGTGATTTATAACGCAATGTACTTTGAAAATTTACACGGAAATTTTGATCAATGTTGTTCTTGCTTGGACGTCTGTCTGTGACTAAACCAAAGTCACAGCTTTTACGAGCGATGCGATGTTTCACTGGCGAACTAACTGTCAGAGAAGGTGAACTGCGAGAATAAAAAAACATAAACAAAACAAAAATTTGACCTAGACTCCACCACTTGAACATTTTTTTTAATTTTATTTCTTGTATCTGTGATCATGTTTCTATCGAATTTTGTGTATTTGGGTCCTAAAGTTTTACACGGTTTCCTGATTTTCATGTATCAGCTGAAATATTATAATTTTCTGAGCAAAACATGATTTTCAAAAAATATTCATCGTTGGCCTCCGATTTTAAAATAAAGAATAAAAAACTACTCAAAACGGCGAACTGTCATTTAACACATTTCGAGCAGTTTTTATTTTCATTTAAAAATCGTCAAACTGACGTAAGCAGAGTTGTCAAAAGGGTAGGCAACATGTTACGAAATTTTCATTATAGCGTCCGCCATTATGGCGCGTAAAAAGCTGGATAAGATAGAGATGCCAGCTAGCTACTGTATGTGTTTCGCAAGGAAAACAATAAATCTGGCATCATTATTGTTGCCAAAACTCCAGAAATCACGAAACTGATTATTTTCGTTTAAAATTACGAACACGCATTATGGTGCGTAAAAGCACCCTTTTAGCAACTCTGCTCACGTCAATTTGAAGGATTGGAAGGGTTTGAAATCTTCATATATTTTACGTATTTTATCAGGTGAAAAATATATCTGGTATCATTTGTGTTGCCAAATCTTCGGAAATCCCAAAACTGACGTTAGCAGAGAGATCAGGCCTATGAAAAGACGCCATTTTTCTATGACCGAAAAATAACAAGCAAAATATTGGAACCACAGTGGGTTCGAAATGGAAATGGAGCCACAAAAAAAGTCACATACAACCCAGTGCGAAAGCATAGGCGCGTCTAAGGCCTGAGAGAGATTGACATACAGTCAGTTTTTTTACGCAGTTTTTTTCGAGCCATTGGCATCCCTATACCGAGTAACAGTGAATGACAAGGGACTCATGTCTTGCGGCTCAAATTAATTTGTGCCCGCTGTCAGCAGTAATATAAATATGTATGAAAAGAGGCGGTGATATGCTATCTCGTTTACTCATATGTTGAATTGTTAGCCCTTGAAACATGGCACGATGCCATAGGGGTGGTTTTTATACGCGGATTTTTTTACGCGGACTTTTGAATTAACGAGTTTTTTTTTCACGCGGATTTTTGAATTACGGCGGATTTTTTAAGCGCTAATTCAAAAATTTTTTTCGCGAATTTTCCAATTAACGTGGGTTTGGAACCAGAAACATTTAAATTTTTATCTAGTTTAAGACTTAGTCCAAAAAATGCCCTTCGCCCTCCGAAAGATACGGATTGACCGTCGCCCTTTTTGCTGGTTTACTTTACGCGGATTTTTGGATTACAGCGTTTTTACGCGGATTTTTGAATTAAGGCGTTTTTACGCAGAATTTTGAATTAGCGCGGTTTTTTTACGCGGTTTTTCGAATTAATGCGGTTTTTCACGAGGTACGTAACACGCATTATAGCGTGTGTAATTCAACCGCTATTAATCTTTAACTATAAATTTTTGAATTAAAAAAAAACAAATTTCAAAGAATATGGTTGGACGAAAAAACCTCTATTGCTAAATTCATCGAATTAAAATAAGTTTCAAAGTATTTTGCACGTTCTGCACATTTAAATCTATAGAAAAGATGAAATGATCAACTTTCTGTTTTGTTCTTTGGTGGTAAATTTTTCGCTTTGACCTTTATTAAAAATCGTTCTCGATTTGTCGTTTTTGCCGAGATGCCAGGTCATTTTTCCAAATGTCTTCACGTTCCAATAAAAAATGTCTTCACATGTCTTCCAACCCGAACTGGCTCGTTCTTAGGACCGACCAAAGACTGAAAAAGTTACCGGCAAATCGAAAACTGTCGAGCAAAAAAAAAGGGTCACTACGTTTACGAAATGCGGGTCATATCACATACTTTTCTTATGTTTTCACATATTTTAGAATGTCTTCCATTTGTCTTCACAAACAAACTTGTCTTCACCGCAGGGTAAATGTCTTCCATTTGAAGACATGTCTTCCAATTTGGCATCGCTGGTTTTTGCTGTCATTCTCCTTCTTGCCTGCACGTCAAGAAGTTTGGGCAGTTTGGGTTTTTGGATGTTATCGGGTGTCGGGGAAGACTGAGGGAAATCAGTGGTTATTTTTATTTTGCAACTGCGTGTTTTCCTCCCCGTTACGCGTATCGCGCAAGTAGAGGATGAAAATTTCGATAAAAAGGTGGCAGAAAGTTTATAGTTTATGGTTTTAATTAAAGTGTGCATATTTACGAAGAAACTTTTCCTGTTTTATTTCGTGAATGATCGGCTGAGAAATTGTGCTGCAATTTTATGCCCAATCTAGTATTTATCGGTGGAGAATCAACAGTTGAGAGAAGCCTGCAAAATGTCGTACCGAATTCTTCGCAAGCTGCAGGGAAACGAGCTCGAGATTAAAGAGCAGATCGATGAGGTTTCAGATGGGGCCGATGCTGACTCGATAGAGACCAACAGCATCGGTAGTCAGAGTCGTAATAAGATCAATATCAATCGGTTTGATCTGGTGAGTTTGTAGTAATAGCAGCTTGTAGCTTAGTTTACATTTTTATTTTGTAACATGAAAAATGATTAATTTTTCTTTTGGATTAAGTTAAACCAACAGCAGTCACTTTCGGAAAGTGAAGTCAAGGAGGATGACAATGACGAAACTGAACGCGACGGAGCCGGCGGAACGCAAAATAGCAATCTTGTAGAGTCTAAGAAGAAGAAGAAAAAGAAGAAGAAGCGTACCGGCAAATACGTGGCTAGTTCGGCTCGGCGAAGCAGCGAAGACAACGCGGATGCTGAAGACGATTTCACGAAAACCGTCAAAGAGGTGGATAAATTGTTTGCTGATCGATATGGAAAATCTGAAAACAGTCCGGCTGCGGCAAACAACCTCAGTCATGCAGGTACAACAGGATCTGGGTCGACGAGAGCGCTACTGACGATCCAGCATAAGAACCTCAATCCGCAGTATGAAATGAAGCGGATGTTTGGAAGCAAAGTCGTGGCTGATCAACAGTGAGTTGTTTTTTTTTTGGTTTTAATTGTACGTAAGTGAAAACTTTTATTTCGCAGAAACAAAAGACGGAATAATCGCGGTACTCAGCGTATTTTGAAATCTACGTATTTGGTTAATCCCAAAGATAATTGGCCTCCGGTTGGTAAGTCGGGAATCTATATGAATTTGGTACAAGCTCCGGAGCAGCAAGCTGGCAGTACTGGGTTAAACAATTCAAGAGGAACG
The DNA here is from genome assembly GCF_029784165.1 of Wyeomyia smithii. Lineage (NCBI taxonomy): Eukaryota > Metazoa > Arthropoda > Insecta > Diptera > Culicidae > Wyeomyia > Wyeomyia smithii. The sequence goes on along the minus strand of NC_073695.1, from coordinate 31,019,981 downwards.
TCGGATAAAAGTATAATTTATTTCGCTTTCGAGCACAGTCCATCATATCGCCAAATTCAGCAAAAGTTTTTAAATGCAGTTGAAAGCATGGACTCGGATAACATTATCAAAATTATTAATCAGCATCCTTATCATGTGGATTCCTTGATTCAGCTGAGTGAGTTGTGCAAAATGTCCGAAGACCACGCCATGGCGTCAGAGTTGATCGAACATGCACTGCTCCCGTTAGAATCCTCGTTCCATACAATGTTTAGTTTGACTCAGGGAAACTGTCGATTGGATTATCGTCGTCAAGAGAATCGAGCCTTGTTCATCACACTGTTCAAGCACTCCCAGTATCTGGAATCCCGTGCATGCTCTCGAACCGCACTAGAGGTGGCCAAATTGATTCTGTCCTTCGATCCGATAAACGACCCTCTAGCGATCATTCTGATAATCGATTATTATGCGATTCGTGCCAAGCAGTATGAATGGCTAGTTCAGTTGTACGAGGAGTGGGAAGTGACGAATAATCTGTCACAGTTGCCAAACATGGCATACTCGTACGCGTTGGCACTGTTCCATCTGAAGCAGACGGAAGCGGCCGATCGTGCGTTGCAATACGCGTTGCTGATGTTCCCTGCGGTGCTGCGAATGCTGCTGGAAGAGCTCTCCATTCAGTCGGATTCGCGCGTCAACAGTCACAGCTATTTTGCGGCCTACTCTTACGATAAAGCTACCGTTGCCCTGCAACAGCTCATTTCAATGTACGTCTGCCGGTCGAAGCTGATCTGGAGAGATACCGAACTTTTACCGTGGTTGGAGCGGAACGTTGGCGTCGTACTGGATCGGGTGGATGCTAAGGATGAAGTTGTGGCCGAATATACCGCCAAGCGGAATCAGAGGTATAATTTAGTGCAAATGATAGTTTTTTTCCAATTTCAAATATCTCACAATGCCTACAGGTACATGAATCCACCTCGCGCAATATTGCGGCACATTGTATTGTCAGATTTCAAAGAGAAAGTACCTTTGGCACAATTTATAAAAAAAGAAACGGAGCCAGTTTTGATGTACGACCCACTGCCTCCACTGGATTCGATCAACATTTACAATAGGTTATTTTTCAATTCGGCCTTTTAGAAGTAAATGAACATAACGTTATTTGCGTTTTTCAGGCCCAGCATAAGTCCCACAACTCGTAACGTGATAAATGCATCACCATTCTCCATGTTTTTCCAATCGCTACTACCGAGTTTCAGTCTGCAGCAGCAACAGCAGCCAGGGCAGCTGCCAATCCGTAACCGAGAGCTAGGAGAAGGTCCTGCAGGTGCTCTAGCGGCAGCTGGAGCAGGTGGTGGCGAGGGCGCGATTGCAGGTCTTCAAGCGTACACGAACTCGCTCAATTCGATCGTCGATGCCATGCGGGACTTCTTGTCGGATATCCGCGTGCTAGAGCGACCGAACGATGCCGACGTGGATGATGACGAGAGCACGGATGAGAACGAGCAGAACAACTATCTGACGTAAATTGTTGTGTTGGCTAACTATAACTTTTATGTTTCTAGAGCTACTTTTTTTTTTCAAAATTTAGAAGCTAAAAAAGTGTACATGTGATTTCGAAATTTGATGAAGTCAAATTTTTAAAAAGCAGGATAAGTTTTTTCGCCCATTTATTTTGATATGAAATTATTGTTTGTTAGTTTTAGTCTCAGAAAGGATGATATATCATTGTTGATTTGGAACGCCATTAAATAACAGAAAAAAAACTAGGAAATCATTTTTTATAAACTAATATGTTTAAAAAAAAAAGGTTGAAATGTTAATTCTCTCTGCACATGAAAAAAAATCACCATTTGTCGATTCATGACCGGTAATGGTCAACACTACCGCTTATTATGTATAACCAATGGCTAAAAATATGTAATATGTAACATAATCAAGTCAGGTTCTGTGTATTGTGCACTGAAATGAGTTTAAGGATAAAATTTCCAAATTATATTAAAGAATATTAAAAAATCAAAAAAAATCAGAATAAAGCTTTTTCAAATGTTCATTGCATTACACGCGATCAAACAGTTTGGATCGTATTTATCAAAAAGGAAAAAAAATCAAATCAGTTGATGGTATATATATTTACATACTCTTCATGGCGAAATCAAGCAGCCACAAGTATATTGTCTGAACGTAAAAGTTATAAAAAAATATAGACGTTTTTTTTTAGCTTCATTAGTACTTGCTCCAGTATAGAACAAAGCATAATCCGTATTTACCAAAATGATTCAGCACACAGATGGTAATGTTTAATCTTTACCGAAAGATGGCAAAATAATCTTATCAATATTTTGAGATATAAGAACAATAAATTCAATCAATTCGTGAACGTTTCGTTTTTTTTTCTCTCTTTATCCCTCAAGCAATCTCCTATCTGATACAAATGTGTTTAAAAAGGTCTAGGTTTTCTCTTTTTCCGTCGAAAGACAAAAAAGAAGAAGCATTTCTCCTTTTAAATTGAACTTTATTATCTAATTCAAGTGTACACATCTGATCCACAGCTCTTCATTGATCAGCGATTGGCGAATTGTTCCACTTAAGGTAAGCTATAATGAAGTAGAAAAATTCTTCGTCCTATTTGTTTTGTTCGTCTGTAACTGGACTATAATAGCGTAGAATAAACATTTCAAATCACTCAACTAACAGACAAATAAAAAAGAACAGTGAAAAGTAGACAATTTCTAATGCTGTTACTATCGAAAATGCTATGATTGATGTTGCACGCTTCAAATGGAATTAGCTTTCGCTTTGACTGCACGCACAGCTTGTTTTGACACGCCAGTAAAAGACGAAAATGCATTTCAATCTATTTCGTATCGCTAGAACCGCGACAAATACACATAAATTTTAAAAATACAATGGAACAATAAACAAAATTCATGTTATAAATGCGAAACTGTTTCAATGCTGTTCACAATAATTTTCTTCAAGAGGAATGAACGTTTGTTCTCGTTTTGTTTGTTGCGCCAAAGATTCAACTCTAGCCGAATGTGTGAAAAGGGGCCATAGGGGCACGAGCAATATGAGGACGTTGGAGAAATCCTCAACCTCAGCAAAAGTTGATTTAAGTCCTAATATTGGTCGACACAGGGCTCATGGGCCCTCTGAAATTATAATAATAGTAATACTTATTTTTGATAACGGAATCAACAGCAACACAAATAAAAAGGATCCTAAATAAGAGTAGAATTTAAAAATATTTTTCAATCAAATAATATGATGTGTAGGAGTAAATTAGACGTATTATTTTATACCGCCGCTAAGGCCCTTTCGCATGACTGGCTAGAATCGCGTGTTTCATCCAATTCATCTTTTTCTTTTTTTTTTCTTTGTTTGAAACACTACAAGTGGTATTTGTAGTAGTAATATTAGCAGCCGTAGCTGGCACGAAAGTAGATTAATCCATAGAACTACGTCATGGTTCCGAATACTGGATTGTGACGGCAGATGCCAGGTCCATACTCTTCGTAGGCCGCTTTCGTGTGGCAAACCTGGTAGAATTCCGGCTGTGTTCCGAGAAATTTCAAACCGTTAATGTGAGATAATTAATTTGAACGTTTCGAATTGTACCCACCGTTGATGCCAGCATGCTTCCGCCGAACCAAACCGCGTATCTTTGCATGTGATGAGAGATAACCGAAACATCGATAGGTTTTGGCTAAAAATGTTTGATAAATTTACGTTCCCAATGAATAAATGCTGTTTAACCTACCTTTATACGTCCCTCACTTAGGTTTTCACTTATTCTTAAACGAGCGTCCACACTACGTTTAATGTCTCGTTGCAGCCGACGACCTGCCAAAGGCAAAAAAAAAACCAAAATGTATTCAAATTAAATCAACAACAACTGAGATCAAGCTAACCAAAATCCCTGAACATTGTCGATCCTCCACTGAGAACGATGTTGTTGTAAAGTGGCCTTCGCACATCGATGGGACAGTTCTGGATAACCGTATCGACTATCTCGGACAGTGGTGTCGTGAAATCCGGATTGGAGAACTCAGGGTGAAAGAAAATCTCCGGCCCCAGGAATCGCTCGTACCCGACATCGACGCCGAACGGTTGCTTCGTAATGGCGTTGATTCCCTCGTAGTGACGCATCCATTTCGCTGGCTCAGAATCGTATTTAGCAAATTCTTTGGCAATATCCGGACATATATAGCTGAACCGTTCCTTGATAGCCTTAGCAGTTTCCAGACTTTGTTCAGGTGGAATGCCGACCTCACGCTCTCGCAGCAGACTTTGGATGAACGAAGTAATGTTTCGACCAGCGATTGGGATGTGTTTAATACATGAACCAATAACGTATCCCTCGGCAACTGGGATAACGTGAGTCACACCATCACCACTGTCTACAACTATACCGGTCAGGGTGCGCTCCTCAACAGGACGCGAAGCCCAGCTGGCGGCCAGTGCTAGCACTGCCTGTACCGCAATGTACAAACCGGGAACGTTGAACGTCTCGAACATAATTTCCGCCGTGTACTCCCGATTCTCCGGGGTGTTAAGCGGTGGTTCCGTCAGCAGAAAATGGTGATCCTCAGGTTCGGCTCGCAGGTACTTAAAAATGCACTGCTCTAGGAATCGCTCCATAAGGTCCCAGTCCTCAACAAGGCCATGCCGAACAGGATACTGGAATTTATGTTAAAATATTATCCGATATAAGTTTACAAATTCTTTCTCATTGCACGATGAGCTAAAAGCTGTTGGTATCTTTGTGCTTGGATGACTCATACTCGTTCACAAACTAATCTTCTGTAACCTACCTTCACTGAGTATCCCGTTGCATCGAAGGCTTCATCCCCAATGAAGAAGTCCAAATCTTCGACCCCCTTTGTAACACGGCGGGCGCTTTGGTCACCAACTTTTGCCGTTTCCTTAATGGCAATCGCCGACGGAATAATGAATTGGGGCTCCTTGTTTGCTGCGAAACCAAGCTTCGTGTAGCTATAAAATACGAGAGTCACAATTATTGACAAGCATTACTGATAAGAAAATTATCAGATAAAAAAATTCATCGCAGAAGGATATGCTGCTGCCCTAGCATTCACCTCACAAGTCAATCGGTGAAGAAAAAAGTTCAACACTCACCCCGTTCCGACGTCGATAACGCAAGCTGGTAGCCTTCCGGACATTTTCAGCAATTTCCTAAGAGCACTCTTACTACACTGAATTGGACACGGGCAACAAACTGCGAATTACAGTTTTCACAGCAAACACAAACCAATTAAATGCTAATTTTGGTAAAAACTTTAACCACACCTTGGAATTCGATAAGAAATTTCCAAAATTTGTCACCGAACCGACCCGACGATGCAGTTTTCCAGCGCTCGCTGACAGGCGTTTGACAGGTGAACTGAAGCCGCCCGTCAAACGGTACAGTATGACTCCGATAGTTCAAATTGCGTGGACGATTCGAGCACTTTCTTGTTATCATATCGAGTTTGAATGTAGATTTTATTAGGTTTGTTTGAAATTTTATTTGATATACCCCAAGGATAAGTGAGAGTGAAAAGTTAATCCTGTAACCATTTCAAGTTAAATGGAATTTTTACTGGACTTTATCCTTATCTGTCAGGGGAACCGCGGATCATTAAGATGTTGGATACGCAGCAAATAAGATTTGACGACGATAGCATAGTCCTGATATACCTCGATGAGACGATGCGAAAGTCAAGAAGAGACAATCGATAGTGTTTACACATACATAAGACATACGTAACACTGGCGTTTTTTCTGGTATACGTTATCCTAGAGTGCCTGTAAATATATAGAGTGGCGACACTGTCAAAATTGGAATGAAAATTATCTGTCAGTGTCATTCCAATTGAGCAAACAACCTATTAAACACGTGTGGGAAAAAGAGAAAGGATTTTCAGTGTTATCAGCGTTACTTTGGATGACACGGCGCCACTCTAGTTATATATAGGCACTCTACGTTACCCCATAGTACTCCGTACCTCGTCCTGTCCAACTGCTCGACAAATAATGAACAAAATGAATTTTCTTTTTCTCCGCTTTATCGAGCTTCAAAGAAAATACCACTGCTCGACAAATAATAAAAAAAAAATGAATTTTCTTTTATTTGGCTTTATTGAGCCCCAAAGAAAAAAGTTATTTACAAAATCAATGCAGCATTTTTCGAGTAGGAACGAGACAAATGCAGGGCTGCGCGGGTGCACTGCCTTCAAAAACAACTCAAACAGTGATTTCATTCAGAGGGTGATACCACATACTTAAGACATACGTAATACTGGCGTTTTTTTCTGGTACACGTTGCCCCATAGTACTCCGTACCTCGCCCTGTCGAACTGCTCGATAAATAATGAACCAAATGAATTTTCTTTTTCTCGGCCTTATCGAACCCCAAAAAAAATCCCATAAGGAACTGTCAAAAAGTTATTTACAAAATCAATGCAGGGTTTTTCGAGTAGGAACGAGACAAATGCAGGGCTGCGCAGGTACACTGCCTTCAAAAACAACTCAAACAGTAATTTTATTCAGGGTGTGGTACCATTCAAGTAGTTCATTTTGTACCAACTTTTTTGGAAGATTTCTTCCTGAGTGTTACGTGTGTCTTATGTATGTGGTGATACTATTCGAGTAGTTCATTTTGTACCAATTATTTTGGAAGATTTCTTCCTGAGTGTTACGTATGTCTTATGTATGTGTATCTACTCATTTGGGAAGCGTATAAAAAAAATGAATAATTTTTGAGCGTTTTCGTTTTATTGTTTATTTAAAAGAATAGTTGATAAACAATAATTTTCAAAGTAATTTTATCTTGAAAAATTTATCTTTATATGTATACTACCAGTTTAATGTTCAGTCGGTTTGGAACCATGAAAGAGCAGAAAATTGGGTTGTTTAGCTACTCACGGATTTCTGATTTTTACATATCAGGTGAAAGAGTGTAATTTTCTGAGCAAAACGTGATTTTTAAAATTTCATATCATTTTCTTTCGATTTTTAAATGAAAAATAAAAATCGCTCCAAATCGCTACAATGACTGTTGGGAGAGTGCCTATATATAACTAGAGTGGCGCCGTGTCATCCAAAGTAACGCTGGTAACACAGGTAACACTGAACATCCTTTCCCTTTTCCCCACACGTGTTTAATAGGTTGTTTGCTCAATTGGAATGACACTGACAGATATTTTTTATTTCAATTTTGACAGTGTCGCCACTCTATATATTTACAGGCACTCCTAACTGTTGGTATATGGAAGAACTGTTATTGTAGCCCTTTCGTGAAGATTTCGAGCAGTTTTAATCCGTGATTTGAAAATTCAATGACAACGAAAGAAAATTTTTGAAAAGCTCGTTTTGCGTTTTGCAGCTCTTTCAGATGACCTAAAAACTGATAAAGCTAAACAATCCAATACGCAAAACCTGTGCAACATATCAACGAAAATTTTAGCTTGATAGCTTCAGTGGTCTTTTTGATAGTTTCAATCTTATGTGGATTCCCGAAAAAAATAACAATCAACACCTTAAAAGTTGTGGAAAAAGGCGGGTTTTTATGTATCTGACCAGCAATTTTCCACTCACAAGTCACTGACAATGCATTTCATGGTAAAATTATTGTCAGTGGTAGATTAAACAACAAAAAAGTAGAAGGTTATATCTGACACACAACCGCATTATTGACGTAGGACTACTCCGAGTAATCGTTCATTGACACACAACACAGTGAGCAAGAGGAAAGAAAACTAGAATTACCACATCTTTGATTTTTACATGCTCAAATCATTGATTTTAATTTCTTCACAGCTCTATTTTTATTAGGTTCATTGCAACGACATATCCAGCACAAAGCTTCTCCCTACCCTCACCCAGCGAATGACAATACTGGCTCGTTCTTGTCTTGTTAAAAAAATATAACTCTCCATTGAAAACGGTGGTGGCTCTGAAAAGGGCCGTTTAAATTTATGATGTGGCTCTGAAAAGTTAATTTAATTTTACTCAACGATGGGAATTTCGAGCCCAGTGAATGGACAGTGAATAATAACAGGTTCGTTTTGCTTCAGAAACGGTGCGCTAGCTTGTTTCAACCGGCAGCAATACTGTTGTAATGTAAGATCAAAATCGAATTTCATGGCTATTAGTGTTTTAAAATCGTTTCTGGGGGTTCTGACGAGCAGTGGCAAGCCGTCGTAAATCAAAACTTAAATTGAATTCATTTGTCCTGCCGCAGATTGCTTGAGATAATTTCTCATTGCGTGTGATTGCGGGAACATATGCAGCTAAGGAAATGAAAGAAAAATTAAACCAGGCGGAGCTTATCAGTTGCCAGTGTGCGAGTATAAAAGGAAAAGAACCGTCCGCGCGTTCAGTCATTTCGCATTTTGAGCTAGACCTGTGCGCGTCGCGGTCGCAGCATTTCTGTTTGCAGTTAGCGGACTCCCGATGTTCCTGTTTGGACAACTTTAACACGCAGTTTACAAACAGTCTTTCAAGACTTTAATTAAATTTATAAAGAAAGTTAATTCAATTTTACTCAACGATGGGAATTTCGAGCCCAGTGAATGGACAGTGAATAATAACAGGTTCGTTTTGCTTCAGAAACGGTGCGCCAGCTTGTTTCAACCGGCAGCAATACTGTTGTAATGCTAGACCAAAATCGAATTCCAAGGCGGTCGCAGCATTTCTGTTTGCAGTTAGCGGACTCCCGATGTTCCTGTTTGCACAACTTTAACACGCAGTTCACAAACAGTCTTTTTCAAGACTTTTATTAAATTTATAAAGAAAGTTAATTCAATTTTACTCAACGATGGGAATTTCGAGCCCAGTGAATGGACAGTGAATAATAACAGGTTCGTTTTGCTTCAGAAACGGTGCGCTAGCTTGTTTCAACCGGCAGCAATACTGTTGTAATGTAAGATCAAAATCGAATTTCATGGCTATTAGTGTTTTAAAATCGTTTCTGGGGGTTCTGACGAGCAGTGGCAAGCCGTCATAAATCAAAACTTAAATTGAATTCATTTGTCCCGCCGCAGATTGCTTGAGATAATTTCTCATTGCGTGTGATTGCGGGAACATATGCAGCTAAGGAAATGAAAGAAAAATTAAACCAGGCGGAGCTTATCAGTTGCCAGTGTGCGAGTATAAAAGGAAAAGAACCGTCCGCGCGTTCAGTCATTTCGCATTTTGAGCTAGACCTGTGCGCGTCGCGGTCGCAGCATTTCTGTTTGCAGTTAGCGGACTCCCGATGTTCCTGTTTGCACAACTTTAACACGCAGTTCACAAACAGTCTTTTTCAAGACTTTTATTAAATTTATAAAGAAAGTTAATTCAATTTTACTCAACGATGGGAATTTCGAGCCCAGTGAATGGACAGTGAATAATAACAGGTTCGTTTTGCTTCAGAAACGGTGCGCCAGCTTGTTTCAACCGGCAGCAATACTGTTGTAATGCTAGACCAAAATCGAATTCCAAGGCGGTCGCAGCATTTCTGTTTGCAGTTAGCGGACTCCCGATGTTCCTGTTTGCACAACTTTAACACGCAGTTCACAAACAGTCTTTTTCAAGACTTTTATTAAGTTTATAAAGAAAGTTAATTAAATTTTACTCAACGATGGGAATTTCGAGCCCAGTGAATGGACAGTGAATAATAACAGGTTCGTTTTGCTTCAGAAACGGTGCGCTAGCTTGTTTTAACGGGCAGCATTACTATTGTAATGTAAGACCAAAATCGAATTCCATGGCGGTCGCAGCATTTCTGTTTCCAGTTAGCGGACTCCCGATGTTCCTGTTTGCACAACTTTAACACGCAGTTCACAAACAGTCTTTTTCAAGACTTTTATTAAATTTATAAAGAAAGTTAATTCAATTTTATTTCAAGACTTTTATTAAATTTATAAAGAAAGTTAATTTAATTTTACTCAACGATGGGAATTTCGAGCCCAGTGAATGGACAGTGAATAATAACAGGTTCGTTTTGCTTCAGAAACGGTGCGCTAGCTTGTTTCAACCGGCAGCAATACTGTTGTAATGTAAGATCAAAATCGAATTTCATGGCTATTAGTGTTTTAAAATCGTTTCTGGGGGTTCTGACGAGCAGTGGCAAGCCGTCGTAAATCAAAACTTAAATTGAATTCATTTGTCCTGCCGCAGATTGCTTGAGATAATTTCTCATTGCGTGTGATTGCGGGTACATATGCAGCTAAGGAAATGAAAGAAAAATTAAACCGGGTGGACCTTATCAGTTGCCAGTGTGCGAGTATAAAAGGAAAAGAACCGTCCACGCGTTCAGTCATTTCGCATTTTGAGCTAGACCTGTGCGCGTCGCGGTCGCAGCATTTCTGTTTGGAGCTAGTGGAACGCTGGATGTTCCTGTTCGGATTAGACAACGAACTCTAATCATTTGACTGATTCTAGCGCTAACACTGGAGACGGAGAAAAATAGTTGTGATGAAAGTGATGGGCTGTCGAAAGGCTACTCTGCCGTTCCAATCATAGTAGTCCCATGTTCTACACAAAACTTATGCACGCTGGGACAACTATGCTTGGAAGGGCAGTACTTGTAGTAAACAAATTTGCTGCAGCGAAGGAATCTGCCGAAGCCCAGCACACAACTTTATCAAGCAGTTCAGAAACAGTCTTTTTCAAGACTTTTGAAAAATGTATAAGAATAGTTAATTCAATTTCATCCAACCAAGGATATTCATACTTTTTCGAAGCTGTATTTTAAATGGAATAGTTGTTTAAAATGTCCGAAAGCGTAACAAAAAATCAATCACGACGTGGCATTTCAAGAATCAATTTTACGTTTACATGCGCCATGGTTTGTGTCTACTCATGAAGTCTGTGCCAGGCATGCGCGCACGTGATTGGTTCATTGTAGGGGAAATTCGATCTTGAAAGTTTTCACTAATTTTCACTGTTGAACAATTAAGTAATAATGATCACTGAAGTATCACAAAAATGTCCATCATTTTATCAATCCAACGACATATTGATCATTGTAATCCATCATGTGGTTACACAAGTATTACCGTTTGAAATCTTTCATTCCGGCGTTACACCTTGGTTTCTAGTTTTCTCAGAATGTATCTCAATATAGTGCGGTTAGACGTAGTCCTACGTCAAAACGGTGTCAAAACGGGTAAAACACGGTAATGAGAAAAGCCGCTTACAGCTCACAGTAAAAATACCACGTTTTTAATGCTTGTAATAAAAACCATTTTCACTATTCTTACCGCAAAATACATCGTATTTTTTCGGTTATATTAAGACCATTGCACACGAAAAATAACCTCACTTTTCTGACACTTCCCACGGGTTTGTTTGCAAGGTGTTCTATTCACTTTTTATGTGATCGGAGTGAAAATGAATGATACGAGTATGAAAAAGATGGGAAAACTCTCCGCCTATGCGAATTCGTTACTGTGATCTTTTGGTTTATTCTTGAAAACGCAATTTTCAACAAGAAACTTCCGCTTTTCTATTCGAGCCGAAAATTTTTCTATGTAAACAAACCCGCGATAACTGTCAAATCTCTTTCTTCGTCTTGTTTTGTGACGTCATCGTGCAATGATCTATACTTCGAATGTGTTCGACGTTGGAAATTACTTCGTGATCGGCTCAGGAGTCTGTCTAATGTTTCGAGCAGTTGTGTGTTCGTCGTTTGACGTTTCGATGATGATGCGCAGTGCTGATCCAATGAGCATAAAAGAGAGGTGAGGAGGAGAGTGAATTTTTCTAGTATTAGTAAATGCTTCAAATGTAAACAACTAGACGAACTCAATGGGAAAGCCAAATAGCTACGTCACTATTTGGCATCAACTATGGGTGGAGGGGGGCGAGCAGAGGAACAAGTGCAAGTGTTAGTAAGTTTCCTCCTCACCTCTCTTTTATACTCATTGGTGCTGATCCTCCTCACCTCTCCTTTATGCTCATTGGTGCTGATCAATGACTGCTGAATGATTACTTTACTGCTTGCTGGTTAGTCTGTGTGCATAGGAGCGACTAAATAATTAGATTTTACGTGTTTCAAGCTGCGAACAAGAAAAAAAACCTACGATAAAATTGTTGTCTAGTGGATGGTGGTTTATCTGTTCTTATCACATAATATGATGTTGATTCAGTTAGCGTTATTCTAGTGTAAATATAATTTGCCTTTTTGAAGTCGGTGGTGCAAAGAAGCCTTTGCAATAACAAAGAATCGCGAAATTCCTTTTCCATTGCGCGAGTTCTTCAGTACAGTACAAGTAGTAATTGGTAAATCACATCGATTGTAGCCTTCGTTTGGGTATTTGCTCATAACAGCTGGTGAATCTAAAGGGAAATCTATCGGCATTGTGTTGTGAGCAGTGGAGTATTTCAAAAGTGGGAGTAGGGTCGTGGATTGAACGACATTAAACGTATTCAGGAAAGCAATTCGTCACCCATCTTTCAGCAATTGAGAACGGAGGAAAGGTACGTAGATAACTTCGATGAATCATTGTTTCACTGATATAGTGGTCCGATTGATCGCGTCAAAATTATTACTTGTGATTCTTGAGCAAATTTTATATCGTTCAGGTTCAAGGACATTGTCAAGCCATTGTTCTGGTGATTTCCGTCTAATTAGATTAAATGCCTTCTGGTAAAAACAAGTAAAAACATATGCTTTTCTGTTTTGTTTTAGATGAGTTATTCTTCGTTCGAAAATAATGGAAGCGGAACTGGTACAGTCACCAGTGAAGCCGATTTTCAAAAGTTAGCTCAGACCATCGCCACTAGCATCCAAAAGATCCTCCAAAATGGTGAGTCACTTATATCTCACAAACAGAAAGATCTTATCCTCTACTTCTTCACTGCTTTGCAGTTTCTTCTATGCAGCGAATGGTTAATCAATTTGGTACGGCGCAAGATTCACCGGAGCTTAAACAGCAGCTGTAAGCACTGCATCTTGCAAGAATCCTTCACAATACTAACTTCAAACTCCTATATTTTTCTAGCCATCAGATTCGAACCTATACCCAAAGGTTGATTACCGATACCACTAATCTACTGAACGATTTGGTTAACTGCAAGGAGCGCCACCTGAAAATTCAGCGAGATCGACTAGTGGACGAGTTCACGGCAGCTTTGACGGCATTCCAGTCGGTTCAGCGGAAAACCGTTGATCTGGAAAAGAATGCAGTTCGGCAGGCTAGGGGAGCACATGTTGTGCTCAGCAAACCGCCCGGATCGAATAATTCCAGCATGGGAAGCTATAACAATTCATCGATGTTTGAAGATAATTTTGTGACTGGCCAGCGAGGCCAGGCTCAGGAACAACTGCAGGAGGAGATTGATCTGCAGGCATTGGAAAACCAGGAGCGGACCATCCGAGAGTTAGAGGTTTGCCACATAACCCACAAAACATTGGCGATTTAGACGATTAAAACTGTTTGGTTTTCAGGACAATATTCTCAGTGTTAACGAGATCTACAAGAAGTTGGGCGCCCTGGTGCATGAACAGGGCCATCAAGTGGACTCAATCGAAGCTTCCGTCGAACATACGAGTGTCTATGTAGCCCAGGGTGTGCAGGAGTTGAGAAAAGCTAGCAATTATCAGGTAACTGTTGTAGGCTAGGACTGTATGACGTTGTCATCTTGATTATAAACGGTTAAATGCGTGCTTTGAACATTTTTCGTACTACTCTAGCATTACAAATAATGTTGGTGTTAATCAAATTTATGTTGGCCTCGAACATATACTGTTTAGATATTTTTAAAGATTCTGTACCAGATAAAATTTTGCCAGTGTCCATGAAAAAAAAAAAACTGCAATTTAACTCACAAGCCCGTTTATTCTAGTTGTAAACTTTCGGAAGATCAGCCAACCACCGCGGCTCTACTTTTGCCAAAATACTGAAAAATTTCGACCTCGTTGTCCTTAAAGACGGTTTCACGACATTCGTTCGTGGACAAACCGAAACAGCGATCAATGTATCTGCCGTCAGCTCTTTCATTGTTAGCAAGTTCATGTAAAAAATGTTGGAAGACCCGGCAGGTAGCGATCATACTTCAAACATCGTCTCTATGAGAAACAATATAAACATATCGTCGCCCTATGGTTCAGCTTACAAAAGACGGTCCATTGGTAAACATGGAGAAATTGGAGAAGCGCATTCTTATAGCGGCCAATTCTATCCCTAAATCAACTCCACACCCTGGTAGACAATCGCTTCATTGGTGGTCTTCCGATACAAAAGTAGCAGTGAAAGCCAGAAGGAAGGCGCTTTGAGCTGCCAAACGACTTCCCGTTGGTTGGATGGCGTCATTGAGCTATATCGAGTTAGACGAAACGAATGCCGCCAGATCAGTAGATCAGCAAAACAAATAGCTGGAACGATTTCTTAGAAAGCATTAACGCTAGTCAATCGGCATGCGATATATGGAGTAAAATGCTCTTAACAGTAAAGGGAAAGACGTTCGCTAGATGATATCACACGTGATCTCATAATTGTCGCTGACACACTTCATCTCTCAACAGCCATCGACAGATACGACAATGATTTCAAACGACGAAACCATGTTACCACACTATCGTCGAATGACATTATCATCCCGAAAGATAATCCTGCCTAGCTATCAACGCTCCTTTTCGCGTGGAGGAACTTGACCTCACCCTGAGTCGCTGTAAAAGGAACTCCGCCGGCTCTGACAACCTTGGCTACCTCATATTCAAATATCTCCTAGTCGAACTTAAACTAGCGTTCCTGAACCTTCTAAATAGTTGACCTGGAACCACAGCCTAGTAGTCCCTATCACTAAACAACCTCTATTAACCTCTAACCTCTATTTCAAGCAACTATCGTCCTATCTCGTTGACGTTCTGTGCCAGTAAAATAGAACGAATGGTCAACCGTAGCCTGACTAAACACATTGAGGACAGCAATCCTAGACCACCACCAACACACTTTTCGTCTCTGGATTTGGCAAAAGCATAAAATCGCGCGTGAGCTACATGTGAGCTACAAAAATTCAAGCCGCCGTATCAGCTGCTACTAAAATGGTATTTAAGGCCGGCTTCGTTCTATCAGCGGAAAAAAGTGTGATGTCCCATCTATGCAGATCTCCTCATCACCCACTACTAAAGGCTGTTACTTTAAACGCAATCTGCCTGTGTCAAACTTGGCATCCTACCCTTCCAATATCAATTCAGGAAATATTAAACTGCAGAACCCTAAGGTATTTAGAGAAAACCTATGGAAAGGTCTTTGACCAGCACGGATACATTCCAGGGAGAATAAACAACGAATTTGATGAAATTCACATCGGAATGTATAACGAATATGGAGAGAAAAGCGCTAGTTGATGCAATTTATACAGACCCGAAGGTAGCATTCAATGAAATTGACCATCAAATACTGCTACACAAGTTATCTCGGCTTGGAATTTTTACTTAATTAATGTCCTGGTTGGAATCATACTTACCGGATCATGAACTTCGGGTAAGGATTGATGGGTGAGTATCACGGCCATTTACAAACAAGTCCGGTGTCCCACAAGGTAGCAATATTGGACAGCTACTATTTATCCTATTCTTCGATGATGCTGCTTTGATTCTGGACTTTGATGTATGCTGACGATTTAAAGCTTTATGCTGTTATACAAACGCAGGAGGATTGTTGGCGTTCACAAACCTGTCTAAGTTTGTTTGCTAATTGGTGCCATAGAAACAAATCGATTGCTAGCGTGGAAAAATGTCAGGTTACTTCGTTCCGTCGTATTATAAGCCTTGGTGCTACATTCCGTACCGGAACTCGACCTTCTATTTATTATACACAGACTTCGCAGCCAACTGTTAAGTGTACAGGACAATTGCGGGGCTAAGCGCTACGATCCTACTGACACAAACCTACGACGACTGGCTTGTTAGGCCAGCATCGTACCTCGAGATCAGCTGGGAAATTTCCGTCGTATCATATTGACGGCATTATGCTTACTAGAGTTACCGAAGTGACTGACTTAGGCATCCTGTTGGACTCAAAATGACGTTTGATTTGCATCGTTCAGGATTGATATCTAAAGCAACAAGACAATTGAGTTTTGTATCCAGGGTGGCTAAAGACTTTTCCGACCAGCATTGCTGGAAAGCATTGTATTGTGAAATTGTACAACCAATTTTAGAAAATACTTGTATTGAAGGAACCCATACCAGCTTACATGGAACGGATTCAAAAACGGTTTATTCGATTGGCACTACAGAACTTACTCTGGAGAAACCCCAATAACTTACCTTCGTATCCTGATAGATACCAAATGCTGGGCTCAGACACTCTGGAAGGCGAAGGAAAATGCAACAATGTTTGTTCATCGCTAAGCTATTAAATGGAGAATCAGATGCCCCTGGACTACTCCGAATGTTAAATGTTCGCATCCCGAATAGAAATCTCCGAAACGCAACAGTACGGCAACCTGTTTTTTAGCGTACATTGTTTGGAAATATTATTATATTCGTTGCTCTACTGCTGTTAGACACGGCAGAATGAATAGACTCGAAACTGTGATTAGTTATTTATTTTTTATTTATTAAGACTATTTATTGTCAGATGGATTACTAAAATATAAATACAAATACAAATTTGTGCTTAAAGAATTAATCCATGTACCATGTAAATCATGGAAAAAAACACGGTACACGGAGGCAAGAACCTATTCAAAGTATTACACGTTGGTGACATTTTTAGCATTCAGTATGCAAAACTTCTGCTTT
The DNA here is from genome assembly GCF_029784165.1 of Wyeomyia smithii. Lineage (NCBI taxonomy): Eukaryota > Metazoa > Arthropoda > Insecta > Diptera > Culicidae > Wyeomyia > Wyeomyia smithii. The sequence continues at coordinate 31,003,255 of NC_073695.1, read as the reverse complement.
TTGTAACAAAAGAAGGTCGTTTATTTTTTGAAAAAGATAATTTGGTTGAAATTAACCCAAATAGCCCAGGGGTATTAACAATAAACCATTTTTATTGTAAACGTGTATCTCGATTTTTCTCTAGTGGAATCGTAAAAAAAGCGTAAATATTGGAAATATAAAGTAAAAACCGTTTGAAATAATGTATGAAAAATGTAATTGTCATATCTTAAAAAAGTTTATTAGACATTACGAAGTTGATTTTCCGTTCGTTAAAATTCATCTTGTAAGTCATGTTCATTGTCCCAACGCATCTGAAGGATCATAATTGATTATAAAATAGTTCTTTTTCAAGAATACTGTCTACTTTTTTATCAAAGCGGCTCCAGTAAATTTCAAAACCATCCTTGAGAACTCAAATTTCGAGGAAGTGAAATTTCACGGGCCTTGTTATTGTTGACTTTGGTATCTAATAGTGATAATTTTGTTTAGCTGCATCAATTTCACCGAACAAATAGCTGAGAACATGATTGAAGCACCCAATTCTTGCACTAAGGTTCAATGAACCGCCGCACTTCTTGGTGCTAAATCTAAATCCATTCAATTTAGTTGTTTATTTCATTGTTTCATTTTCGTTCTCTCGCGTTTCGTTCCAGAACAAAGCCCGCAAGAAGAAATTGATTCTGGCACTGATAGCGGCGGCTATCGTGGCAGTTATCATTCTGCTTATCATTATACGAAACTAGGCCGGAATCTGGAAGCAGAATCTGTGTGAAGACGCCATACTTACGACGGGAGAACCGAACGTGTAAGTGTCGACGAAAATTTTATATATGTTCGCGTCAGAGAAGATCTGTGTAATTTTCTGCTTTCCTCTATAGTGAACAATTGTTTCTATGGTATGAAGATTTTTTTTCTCATAGCACTGGAAGATTTAAATTCTTTTCGATAACGATATTGACCTACTAAAATGTATAGTAAGTAGTGAAAGAACTGTGGATTGGCGGAGCCGTCCTGGGGAAAAACGTGATATAAATGTGTTGCTGCAAACCGTGCACTGCTGCAAGCACATTTAGCAGACTAATGTTATTGGTGCAAAATAAAAAGAAATACAGAAGTAGCTTACTTACAGCAATTTTTAAGTTTATTGCACCACACCGTGTGCTTATCGGGCAAATTGTTTGAGCATTCTGCCACAAACGTCGGCCGTTTACATTTATTTATAAACACTTACCAAAACATTCTTTGATAACATTATGAAACATGTAGTTATATACCCCCTTATTCCCTTGTTCGGCTAGGTATGTATATTGCAAATAGTACACATATGTAACGGAAAAAATAATTAATGAACGTTTACCGCTAGAAGATTATATGAATAAAAACTGTCACCTCAGAGGCTACCAACTAAAACAGAACGCGATCCGAAATTCATTATGTGAGTTTATAACCACAAAGGAATTTAAGCGAGTGGGAGAGCAATCCGAACCCACTTGAGCCACAAATAGTTTGTTTATATCGCGTTTGATTTTGTATATTTTTCTACAAATCATTTTCTCATAACAATCCCGCTCTGGCGCGGTCATCGGTATCATTCATGCTTTCGAGTCATTCATCCGGTTGGCCAGTCCGTCAGTTACTGAGTCGAGTTTCGAAACATATGTGCAATGGGCCACGAGTGTAAACATGTGCAACCGTCCGCATGTATGGCGGGCACAGCAGCAGCATAAGAAGGCTCCGTACGTACGCGACCTCCGAGTGGTTTGTGATGGCAATGTATACAGAGCAATAAAAATCTGGTGGGTATCATTTAGTTAATAAAAACCCTTTTTGCTGAAGTGATTTCCCTGTGGGAATCGATCATCGATGTTGTTGATGTAAACAGGCAAAGTACAGCTACGCTTTCCGGGTATGACTGTGTAGAGTTCCTTAAAAAACGATTTGGGTGGCCAAAATTTGAGAAATGTTCTGATCGGGTTGTGTTTTGATTTCAATATGCCATCGATACAATTAGCTGTCTTCGAAGTACTATAAACATGTATCCTTTTTTACATAGTTAAGGTTTCATAAAACTAAAAACAATGTTTTTTTTTCATGGACACAAAGCAACGACAAACGGATCCACTCAAGAGATGCAGACCTGTGTCTCGTGAACAGCAACCAGTTACCGGCTAGACCAAACACCCGAGGCGTACAGCTATCGCACCACACAAATTAAAATGCTATCAAGTAAATATTTACCGTGCCATAAAACTTAACCACAAAGAGGTTTTGAAAAGGGGCAACGCAGCGAACGTACGCAACCGATTGTTCCCCGGAGGGGGTCATTATTCCGTCGTATTGCATCGGGAGATTCCGCGAGCAAATTATCTGACGGGTAAGCGGACACAGTCCTGCTTCGTCATTCAACCAGCCAGTCAGCTAGAATTGGCAGGGTTAATTGATTTTAAACAGATGCGGACACCGATGCGATAGGTGGCGTTGGTGCGCGAAGAAATGGACAGCAGACGAGAGTGCTTTTGCCCCATCCGAATCATCCAGCTTACCCGCGCTGAAAGTCGCCTCCTCCAACTGGCACCCAGTGGATCGGCAGATTGTTTGTTTGTTTTGGAGTGTTTCGCCAGACTGTTGGACGCGTTTTATTTCCTCCTTCCATGTGGTTTGTTGAGTTGACCGTTTCCGAAACAAAACCCATTTACAGTTTTCTTCGCGGTAGGTGTGGGGAGCGATTTTCAAATTTCGAAATTGAAGTATTGATGGGGATTATTTTCTATAAGCTTATAACGTTTTTTTTTAAATTTAGAAGTTGAAAAAAAACCTTACAAACCTACCGAAAGTACGCCGCCCCAATGTCGAATAAACAGTTTCATTAATCATAAAGCAGGCCATGAAGTACAAGTGTTGCGTCTATGTTCGTGTAGTGTTTATGGAACAAGTCTGTATCAAAATATTTGTTGAAAAAATATCAATATTTATTTGTTTTAAGCCTAAGCTCGGATCGCGCGTTTGGTTTTCAAAAATAACAATATTAATAGGCAAGTATGCTTCTTCGTCGTTCTGTGTCGAAAACTCCGTTTGTATACTTCGTCCGTGTGTTAGGGTTATCGTCCTAATTCCCGTCACAATAAGCAAAATGATTTTTTTGTTGAGTTAAGCTACTCTTCTCCTAAATTTTCATCATTGTGAAACTCCAGTTCATTTTTAGCTTTACAGAAGAAAAAAAAACATTCGTGGTTTTCGTTCGATTGCCATCTGCATGCTGTTGTCACACACCATTTATTCGGATATTACCAGGGTGTAATTGAAAGGATTGAGTAATTCTAGAAATCATGGTTTCTATCCCATTCAAGGTATTTAAATAATGAAATAACTATTAAGTTAATCATCATTCATATTCCTAAAAACGTATAAAATAAAAGAGTATGTTCATGATTACCTTGGTAGCTCGCGATTATTAAAATATGCAGGAGGGCTTGGTTATTAAAAACTCGTGCTGTGACTGTGTATTTCTAAGTTTTACTTGCTAAAAATATTTTTTTTTTAGCAACTGTTAATGAGAAGGGTTGTTTCCTTTCCACCGAGAATCTGGGGTGGCATTGTGCAGCTCGATTCGAACGATTTTCGCTATTTTCGAGTACGTCACATACTGCCAGTTTTGCTTTGAGCTCAAAAGGAGCTGTAATTGTCATTTGTCCTTTGGCTCATCTAACCCGCTAAGTCGAAAAAAAAAAAATACGAAAAACGAAACATAACGCCCACCAGCGATCATTTAGTTCTGTTCGAGTTACTCGAAACGAAATGCGCAATGTCACCCCTGGATTAAGGTTATATATTGAGCAATCTGAATGAATTGGCTGTAAGTTCAGAAGTTAGACTAAGTTTCTGAGAAAAATGTCATGAAAAGATAACAGTTATCTTCTGAGTTATCACTTACTTGTTTGTCCGAAGCCATTTTTGGTGGATATCTTTTTCATACAAGATATGATTTCGTTTTTAGTCTTTATGTCAAACACAGTTAAAATTATGTTTTTCTAATAGGTATTTTAAGTAGACATTTGTCTCATCTGCAATTTTATTTAAGAGCTTTCGCTTTTCATTCTTATAGAGCAATTCGATTATAGAACATTCTTCAAAACTCGACACAGCAGACTTCATGTCGCCACACCGGCCAAAAAGGGAATGAATCGCTAAATTAAATTCCCAATGAATTTTCTTTTCTCCACACTCACCGTCTGTCATTTTTTTTTGCTGATCCACGCCAAAAAGCGTTATTAGAAATAACAACTTAAAGAAATGAAGAGCATCCTATCACAATATTTTCTTTCACTTACAAGTGGTCGCCCCTTACAAAAATAGACTCGCAGGGCACAAAGAACCCAATGTAGTGCAGGGAAAGTACCATCGGAGATGATTTCTCATTAGTCAGCTTCCGACGGTTAGCTGGACATCCTGCACTGGTATGAAGCCTGAATTAATTTTGCTCCTTCATTGTCCTGCACAGAAAGTTCAGTTATTCAGTATCTATCCAGCAGATAGATAGCAATGAGAGGAAATTCTTCTGGGTTTCTTGTTTTGCTAGCCAACTAAGCTTCCCTTGAACCTGGACCGTCACGAACATGTAGCTATGCTGCTGTGGGTGGTTGGTATTAAACGTTCCGATTGAGTCATTACCATATTTTCACCTTTCACCCGTACGGTGATGTGTGGATTTTTCACTTTCTCTCTCTCTCGCTCTTTCTCTTGATCCTGAAATCCATCCATCCCACAGTGCGTGTATAAACAAATCACACGCATATTTTGTCGAGTCAATGTTTTTCTTTCATTTTCCCACCTGACGCATTCGAGCGATCGAGAGAGAATAAATCGTCATAGAAAAGGGGAAAATGTGGATGCGAGATAACGAAGTGAAGGTGTTTGAAAGTTATTTGAGCCTGATGGTGATCATTTTTTCAGTTTTGAATAATTTTTATGCCTCTATCACCGAGAACAGCATGAAAAATAATCAATACAGTTGTTTCGCTATTCCACAGCAACCCAAAGTTTCCCTATAAATTGGTGAAATTAAAAAGTTCTGCAAATACTATTAATCCTCGCAATCATGTACGCTTTTTTGTCCACTTTTTACCACCATGCGCTGACCACGACAGTGTAGCAGCTAAAAAGATTTGGAAGTTAATTCCTTGAGCTGCTGGCTGACTGAAAGAAGATAAAAAGAATTAACTTCTACAGCCTGTCAGGTTGACTGGTAGGCGAATGTCCTAATCCCAATTACGGGCTATCGTATGGGATTTTCTTAGCCCTTTCTCACAAACGGTGGCCACAATCGCCAGAACAGAAGGCAATGACTGAGACAATGATGTGTAATTTTTCCTCCCTATGACGAGAATAAAAGTTGCCTCAAGTGTTTACACAAGAATTTCCATTTATGAAAAGAAAACAGTACCCGTAAGAAATGTGTGCTGAAAGAAAGCGCTAATGAATAACGTGCGGGAAGCAATGATGGACACTTGAAAGGTACCAAGAATAACAGAAGGTAAAATTGATGTCACCTTCCGATTCATGGAAAGTGACAATTGCTGGGTCGCTCTGGAATTTCAATGAACCTATTAAATAAGGCTTCGGGCACCTTGAACATTTATAAAATTTAAAAGTATAAAATCACATTTTTCTTTCGTTATACTTTTAAAGGATTTAACTAGATATTGATAGCTGTCTTATTTCTTAGTTTGTGTAAAATTTTATTATGAACAAACCCTAGAGCATTTCTTGTTTTTTTTTTAGTTTTGATTAGGTATAACTTCGATGATAAGTTTGTTGGAAAGGCGAATTCGAAAATTGACTTGTTTTTGCAGATAGCGTCATAATTTAAAAACTACGAACCCGAGAAAAATACCGATTGAGAATAATTTTATTAATTTTCTATTAAACACTGGCTGTATCCGGCAAACGTTGTATTACCTCAAACGAAATTTTGTGTTATCAATAATAAATGTTGATACTTTTGAAATACCCATATCGAATGGTATTCAATTATTTAAGGTTATTTTCCAGAAACCGAAGTCGGAAGTCGTCATCATGAATTTCAAAATGGCATGTGGCCTCTAAAAATCATTTTGGTTCGGGAAACACCCATATTTGAGCTGTTTTTCGAAAAAATTGGTTGAAATATGTGGTGCTTATTACGGGAGTCACTTCACGGTGAAATATATTTCACTCTCACGCTCACTTCACTTTTTGAGACCTATTCCCGATTCCACCTCAAGTGAAGTGACAAAAATCACCTCCGTGAAGTGAGATTGCCAGTGAAGTGAAATAGAGAATAGGGCAAGTGAAATAAGCGAGTTTCCTAGCTCAAAAATTTCAAGTCCCGGAAAGTCGATTGAGCTGAAACTTTGTATGAGCATATTTTTCGACAAGAGGAAACTTTTGAGCCCTACCACTAAACGAAATTCGAAGGTAAATTTTTTCCTTACGTTCCACCGGCCGCAGTTCAAAAATTTGTAAGTCCCAGAAAGTCGAGTTTTTCGAGGGAAAAAAGATTAGCCTTGTTACTGGAAAGTAAATCCCATATATATATTATCACTAGATTACAAATTAATCGATTTTTAAACTTCCCTATCTTCGTGAAATCATTTCACCGTTCAAAATGGTCGTGAAATAATTCCACGCGAAACGTCGCTTTTTTCCTTTCCACTTCACTCATATGACACTCATAATAACCCAGATTTCACGGCAGATGTCACCTTGCGACGTTTTTCGTCGACGTTTCTGCGACGTGAGTTCCGTAATAGGACTTCATTCACTTCACTTTGATTTCACCGTGAAGTGACTCCCGTAATAAGCACCTGTGTTTCATTTATGTGGAATTCCCACCCACCTTCCAGAGTAGGGAGGGGTGTCAAATCATCATGAACACAATTTTTGAATTAAAAAGTCCTCATATACCAGATTTGGTTCTACCTGCTTGTTTTATTCTAAAGTTATGTAGAAATTCGTGTTTCATTTGTACGAGAGCCCTCCGCTTCCAGAGGTCGCACCACCATAGGAATATTTTCCGCTCTTAAAAACTTTTACATGCCAGATTTGGTTCCATTTGCTTGATTAGTTCTCGAGTTACGCAAAAATTTGCGTTTCATTTGTATGGGAGTCCTTCCTTCCAGAGAGGGGAGGGGTCTCAAACCAGCATAATAACCTTCTCCAGTCCTAAAAACTCTGCTTTCAAATTTTTTAACACCAATCCACTGATCCGTTCTTGAGTTTAATCGTCACATACGGACAGCGTTTTATTTTTATTACATAGATCATATATTAGCTTAGCTTAGCTTAGCTTGACTGACTGCACATATCAATGGTTGCACTCCGTGATTGATCCGAATCAGTAAAATTGCACAGTGAATCAACTGAATGGGGTTGGGAGTGACCGAACATTCTCATTGTACAAGTTTTAGTGACTCAATGCTTTGAAGGATCAATAACGACGCCGGCCACGTCCTTGCAATCAGGTGGGAAGAGAAAAGGAATGTTAGTGTGACCTTTGCTATTTGGAGACCGTGTTTACCTCTGCATCTCCACAAAGGTCACAGGAAGGAGGTTTTTGTTAGTAGGGGAGGGGTCGTTGAATCAGGATTCACTTTGATGAGTGATGCGATCATACATATAACTCCTACCCGTCTTAGCCCGTCTGTTTAGCTATTTTCGGTTTATTCTATATTCAGCCGGCTGACTTGAGAAGCACAATTAGCTTATTTATATTTGATACCGGTTTAGAACAAGAAACATTAACAATGCCTTTGGGGCCACGCACAGGTGTGCATGGTTTTATTTCAATAGGAAACAACATTGTTTAAATTTGCTGATTTGAGACTGATATACACAATACAATGCTATTGAAGCCACGCACATTATACTACACGATGTTGATTTGATTTAAACCAATTAAGCATAACAAGGGGACACACACACAAGTGTGTGTGATTTACTTGAATGAAATACAAAGGTTAATGTTCTAATTTTTTGGAAGCGCGTTAACCCAACACAAAATAAGAATGTGGTTTGTATAGTAAATATTAAAATGCGTGAATTTTACGTCTTTATACACATAATATTTTCATAGGTGATTTTAAGGAAACGAAGCAAAAATACTATTTGAATTGTATATATAAAAACCCATACGGAGCGGTATAATGTAGAATTAAAACGATGAATCCGCGCGCAGTTATTTTTTCCATAAAAAAAGGTTGCTTATCTTGCGTAGCATTCGAGCTATTTTCTCCATTCCTTCCACTCAAATCCTGAAGCCCTACTAGTTTTTTTATTGTCAACGTTTTTGTTGATATACGGCGTACGAAATGCGGGCACCGAGTCACAAAATGTGCTAGTCCGACCAAGAATCCAAATATTTGTCTATTACTAATCCAGAATATCCTCGAGAAAGCGAACGCGGTTCTTTGAAAGGCATATATCGCGTAGTCATTCGAATAAACACGATATTTATCGACTGAACGAAATCTACTCCGATTTGCGATGTATTAATATAGTTTGCGCGAGCAGATTCCGGCTAAACGGTGATGATGATGAGACAGATATTATCAAATATCTGGGTTCATTTCGCGAAATCGTTACACTCCAAAAATCTATATATCAGCAAAACTCACCCGGGTTGAATACGCGTTTGCAACGAAACGTAACGAACGACCGCTTCAATCTTCCTGGCCGACACAGACGTGCATGAACCCGGCGTTTATGTCGATTTTCTCTTCTCGACGTACGAATCGCCTATTAAATATGAAAATTGGCAGAGTTCCATGCATCCAAAGCCTCAAAAATTTAAATAAAAGCAGATATACATATTATACAGAACATAGTCTTAAATTTGTTGACAAAGCCATAAATAGAATATATAAAAAATTACATAAAACAACTGCTCAAAAGCTAGTAAAATCAAAAAATCAAAGCATATGATTATGGTAAAACTAACATTTTCTAGACGAAAACAATGCTTGTCAATGAAACCCTGCGAACTAGACCGCGCATAACCGTGGTAATCGGGTGAATTGAATAATGTTACACGCTTAGTTCATTACTAATACTAGCACCTTTATAGAGAAACAAAAAACTGTGTACTTATCTGTAGATAGCCCCTAGACTCACATCGCCCAACAGAATTTCACCGGGGAAGCAGCACATCCAGAGCGATGATCCTGCTTCACGACCTAACTGTCGGTTTCACCAAGAACTTGGACTTTGGAAGCGGATTGTGAGCTACGCATAGTGCGCTCCGCTTTCCGGAAATGGCAACAATTCAAAATATAATAGTAACTGCACGCCTATGCACAACACAACACCTTCCAGCAAGCAGTGCACGCTGACCGATGATTCTTCTGCACTTTCGACCTCCTCAACCTCGTTGTAGTGAGTATCCACCGGAGCCGGTCCTCTGTAAAGCACAGCACTCCAGCGTCGAATCGATGCGGCAACTGTCAGCGATGAACAGCAACAAAAGACCTTGAGCGCAGGTTGATTGAACCCAAGCCAGCAAAAACGGGATCAGTTAACCAATAAACTAGTTCCAGTCGTCCAAATATCTGTATATCTTTACAAAAAGCACAATCGAAACTTTTCATTACATAGATCATATATATAACATTTACTCGAAATTACTCGAATTCACTACTTCTCTCTCAATTTTTTCATCAGAATAGAGAAGATTTGTTCTCATGGTTTTTCTATAAATTGTCATGAACGTCAAAAAAGATTTCTTTGAACATTTTTTTTTTTTTGGTTTTATCAAAAAAAATTAAAGAGTTTTTTTCTTTCAAAATATCGATTTCATAAAACAGTTACAACAGTCAGGCATGTGCAATTTTTTTGCTAAGTGCAAGTATTATAACTGGACAATCTGAAATATGTTAAAAGTTTTAAAATATTGGATTCTCATAGATATCGCCCTTCTATTCCTCTTATTATAATGCAAGAAAGATAAAAAAAAGATAAAGCGTTTGTAAAACAGGGCTTTTCGATTTTATCAACAGTGGTTCTCCCTCGGCAAATTCATGCTTGATTTTCTCATGTTTCTCTGTTTTTTCACACTTTTTCAACACAGTGGAGCAAATTTGTCTGTTGGTGCGACAGTGTTTATGTCTTTGGCAATGTTGTTCAGCATAAAAATATCTTTATGAAAAATGCATTCAAGTAGCTTTATTTTCTTCCTACAGATGGCGCAGACATCTATCTTCTGAATAAATGTTGCTAGCCATTTTGTTTCTTCGGAAAAGTTGTTGATATCATCGATTGACATTAAGTTTTCGAAAACATCAAAATTGTAGGATAAACCGTTAACAAGATATAACTATTTTTATTATTCACAAAACAAAACCCCATAACTCCTCAAATTCAAGTCATGGAATATTGGTGTCTTCGACAAAGTTGTTCGAATGTTTGTGATCTATCTTCAATGTTTGGTCTAGATTAGTTTATACTTATTTAAATCACTTTGTTCCAAAAAATAAGTTAAATAACGTTTTTGGTTCGTGTTATAGAGGTCTCTAGTGTCACGCGAAGTTGATCAACTATATACAATTTACCATTTTGCACATCATGTTTCGATATAGAGGACTTTTTTAACCTGGGTTTCTTTATTTTAATGCAATATAATTTCTAACTTCTCGACGTCGAAACAAGGAGGTTTGGCATTTTTTTGGCAGGATTTCTAGTACATTCATGTACAACATGCACAGATTACTATTTGATCGAGAACGCCCAATTTTGAAAATGAAATTCTTTAAATAAAATTTTGCCGTTGGAATTATTTCAAGAATTATTCCATGATCGGTGTTTAGCGATAGAATCACCGATTATAATTTTTTTAGCGGATCCAGGTGAGTTTTTGCAATTTATTGGTGTGTATTATATGCGTTGTTTCAATTATCTTTCCTGCGTTGAAGGTTAATATTGCCTTGAAACATAAAATGATGGCTAGGTTTCTAGGAGGGCCCCACTCTCATACGGTACTGCAATAGATTAAAATCCGTGATTTACTAGGAAGAATGCCAAATTTACCGTTACAGTTCTTTTGAATTTCAATTTGCAGTTTTTCGCTTGAAAAATATCAGCCATGAATATAAGGCCGCAGACAAACAGACGTGCCTCTTCGAATAAAAATCCTGGAAAATCTTCATCCTCATTAGAAACGTTACACCCATACGCCATCATGTGAGCTTATTGTCTACTAACTTATTTTCGTAAAACGGTTTTTGTCTTTGCTAATGGGTGTGCACTAGACTGGGACACGGTTATATGGAAATAGAGCGATGGTGCTATTTTTTCGCTCCCATGCACTTTTCGTGTTCCTTATGGGTCCTATAACAACTGTGTAACTTTTCAGATCGATCGGTGAAACGCCCGATTTACGCCCGATTTTTAAAGCTTCCGTACGATTTTATATGGGAAAAACCACTTTTTCAAACTTTTTCTATAGAGATGTCCAGTTGGCTCCTAAAAATATATCAATACATGATATTTATAAGAAATTTTCCTGGGAAAAACTCTTCTGTAGATCGCAAGGCGCTACCTTGCTTGTGGAAAAAGATATTCACCCCAGACTGATTGAATATCTGACGAACGGGTCACCATTTAATTTTACTAGCAATACTGCTGCAGCATGCTGCTGTTGCAAATTCAACCATGTGATGAGAAATGATATCGCTTAAATTTATCTTGGAGGCTTCCCCGAAGATACTATGAGCAAAAATCACACTTTGAAAATTAATTCCACGCGAAATTATTTCTCATCCTTAAGCAACTTTGCAATAGCAGCATGCTATAGGAGTGTTGCTGGAAAATTTCAATGGTGAGCCGTACGTCAGACATTCAATCAGTTTGGGGTTAATTTCTACAAGCATCGTAGCGCCTTACGGTCTTCAGAAGAGTTTTTCCCAGAAAAATTTGCTACAAATATGTATTGATATTATTTTAAGAGCCAACTTGACATCTCTAGAGAATAAGCATTGAAAAAGTGGGTTTTTCCATATGAAATCGTATGGAAACTTTAAAAATTGGGCGCAATCGGGCGTTTTAGCGATCGATCTGAAAAGTTACACAGTTGTTATGGGACCCATAAGGAACACGAAAAGTTCCCATGCACATAACATTTATTTTTTGTCCCACCCTAGTGTGCACGCTTGCTTAAATAAACACAAGCGGCATTACTGATGGTTTTTGTCTTTGATAATGAAATAGAACACTTGCTTATAGCGACACTAGCGGCATTATTGCCTACTAAGCAAAATTTCAAAATTATCATTATTTTTCTGGTCGATGAAATCGTTATCGAGTGGCACGTCTGTTTGTTTGTGATATGGCTATAATTTAACCGGAAACAAATTTAGATTATAGATCGAAGCAAGGCCTGTTTTTTCAAATTGAAAATCGTTAGCCAATAGTGACGCTGTAAACCTTCCCTTTCAATTGAAAAACATTTATTTCATTCTCAATTTGCTCTAAATTTGTTAATTTGTTTCAAAGAAAATTGGCACACACAGTTGAACTGAAACTAAAAAAAAAAACAAAAAAACAAATAACCAAGATTCCGCGACTTGTTGCACTTTTGAGGTAAGCTTCAGCCCGTTTCGATCGATTTTTCGCGAAAACTAGTCGTGCTCGGGATATTTTTGGTGTAAAAAGAAAAGTAATCACTCAAATTACGTGACTCGTAAGTACCGGTCTTTGTGAATTACATTTCTGAAAAAGGGTATTTCTAAATGTGTCAGTAGCGTGAAGAGGCCGTCCTTTTTAAGAATTCTGTTCTGAATCATGTTAATCTAGCTTGGGGCAAATTTGACAGTGCGAGGTCTCTGGACACTCGGCTACTAGGAAATGATTCACACCTTTATCAATTTAAATAGTCTGGTTTATCCCGTTGGAAAAAAATATCGAAATTAATCATAATGCCTTTTCTCTTAAGTTTTTGTGTGTAATTTTATAAACTAGCAATACATGTAATTAGAAAATTGTCTTAGGCTTACATTCTACATATTCAGCGTATACATGTCGGATTAGATTTGGTAGAAAGAATATTGGCTCAATTAACGAATTGGCATCAATGGAAACTGTTCCACCATACGTCTAAAGATAACATTGAAAAAATGGCATATTGTTCCAAATGATTTTCCTCCAGCTTTAATCTACTTACACGGTATCCATTCGTTGTCTATATACGCTTCACATGTGTCCCTACATACAATGGAAGTCGGAACGAAAAACAGCTTTTCCGGCAGTGGTGTAAAGCTGAATGAAACGTAGGGCGATTACCTCTACTAGTAGCCTAGCCTAGCCTAGTTGGCTTCCATCGTGCCACTTCTGGTAAACTAGACCGGTGGGGTGAGACGGTGAGAACAGACGCGCATGCATTTTCAATTTTCCCGTTCCCCCTATCCTGCACGGTTACACAGAAAACCCAGCTTAGAGACACTATCGCAAAAGTACCCTCTTTTCCTCGAGAACCGTGCACTGGTAAGGGCTAGGCTGAAATGTGGATTCCCCTTGAACAGGTATATAAGGCTAATAATTTGAGCGAGAAGGATGAGAGAGAACGCTCAAGAATTGGTTGTCTCAGAAACGCCCTCCTGAATTGTAGAGAACTCTAGTTGTCTCTTTTACGCGTGGTACTTACTTGTCTGGCAAGCGTTCTACTTCCGATTCGTGATGGCTTTGAGGAATGGGTTTGTGTGCTGTTGATTATCAACTGCAGGGCAGACATTGGAACGAAAGGACGCAGATCGGATGTGGAACTATTAACGGCGAAGACTCAGAATTTCTTTTCTCTACAAAATCCTAGAGACGCTGGAACGGTGAAAAAACTGTGAACGCGAGCGTGCAAGCGAGTTAACTTTTATGGTTCTTCACGCGTATGGATTGGAAATAGTAACAGTGCACCTTTCAAATGTATTGTGTACAAATTTCAAATTTCAAGTGTTGTTCAAAATATTGTTCAGAACAAAGCGTAATATTTCGATTCGAATTCATTTTTGGTTTAAAAAATTTATAGATAATTATATACTAAATCATTTTTGCAAGATAAATAAAGCAAACTTAAGGACTTTTTGAACGCTGGTATACTATCATTTTTCTGGTTAATTTTTTTTAAATATATTTTGTGGTGAATTAACCCGCTACTATAACGTGGCAAAAATGTTATATCACTAAGCGTACTAATTGGCACTTAAGATGAATTGACTAAAAATATTAACTAACTAAACTTAATTTACTAACTAATTAACTAAACTTGCTACTAACTAAACTTAATTTTATTCGCGGTATTTTTGGGATTAATTTCGAAAAAAGATAATTAAGATTCCAAGCTCCTAATAAATCTAAATCAATATCGATATTTTGCGACGCGGAACATTTTTTTAGCGACGGCTAGTAACTCTTTCTTGGTTGTTTATAGATACACTTAAGAAGCTTAGCGCTTATTTCCGATTTTATCAATAAATTACAAATGGTAGTTCTTACAAACAATGCACAGCTTTTTTTTCGGATTCGTAAGATTTTATTCTCGTTTCTTCAATTTTTACGAATCTCTGTGGAAATTTCTAAATCATCTGCATTTTGCACAAATAATATTCATAACTGTTCAAATTTCGGCGAAAGCGATTCCTCTCGTTTCAACGCTGAAATCTTAAGTTATTTTCTGGAAACTGTTTAAATAATAACGGAGCTATCAAGAGCAAACTGTGTACCATTATATTTGCTAGAATTCTTGATCAGAAATATTCAACGAAATGTTTTACAGATAATGTATCTGTATTCATTAGATTAATACCAATTTTCTTAAAGTTTTGTTGTTAAATATTAAAAGCGTGTACGTAAGCATTTTACAACAAATTTTTTTTTTGTTTCATAGTTTTACCTTTGTTATACTAAACAAAGGTTATAAAATCGGTCCAAAAACGCAAAATAGATCCAAGATCCGGAGGGCCGGATCGTATATACCATTCGACTCAGCTCGACGAACTGAGCAATGTCTGTTCGTGTGTATGTGTGTGTGTATGTATGTATGTGTGTGTGTATTAGGGTGGGGAATCGTTATATAGAAAAAACAAAACTTGATAGCAGAAAGCCAGAACCAAGTTTTTTTTGTTCTATTTGGGGCCCCCTAAACCCTAAATTTATCGGAAGTCGATTGGTTTAGTCTCCGCTTGGCGCATTGCATTTCAAATTTATATGGAGATTTGTATGGAAAAACCAACGTTTTTGCATTTTCCATTCTAAAAAGCTCAAAGTGGCTCAAACCATAGGTTTCATGACTTCAAATGGTAGGTTTTTTGATGCCCAACAACTTGGCCGAAGACATCAAAGAGCTAGGGTGAGCCAAAAAAATAGAGCTATTCAAAGTTGAGTATGTCGAAATTTATGTTGCAAATCATTTTTTCTGCCAACACTGCCAGTATACCGGCGTTAGTCAGATTTCCATCAGAAGTTACCTCTGAAACACGTTGTAGACTCTACCTACGCCCAAAATATTGACCTGAACTCGTTTGTTTGATCCAGCTGAGTGTATAAACTCGTTACGACAAGTTATTTCTGATGGAAATCCTACTGACGCCGGTACATTGGTAATGTTGACAGAAAACAAGATTTTTTGCATTCAAATCGACATACTCAACTTTGAACAGCTATAGCTCTGCTTAGGGCCATCCTAGCTCTTCAGAACCTTCTGCAAAGTTGTTAGGATTCTAAAACACTATACTTTTACATAATGTAGTGCATTATTAGATCATTATTGAGCTCTCTAGAAAGGTAAATGCAAAAAAGTAGGTTTTCCCATATAAATTCCCATACGAATTTGAATAGCAATGCGCCAAGCGGAGACAAAACCCATCGACTACCGGTAAGTTTAGGATTGTTTGGGGCCCCAAAAGGAACCAAAAAAACTTGGTTCTGGAAAATCGATCATTTTTCCCCATCCTAGTGTGTATGTATGTTGTCTGTATGTATGTGCCGCAAAAAACTAACGCACCTTTCTTACAGAACGCAATATCCGATTTTGATGATCTTATACGCAAACGAAAGTTACTGTTCTCCCTCAGAATGCTACCGAGTGGATTTTCGATTAGTGGCTTAGATTTTGAATTATTGAACAAAGAGTATTTTTTATTTTAGACATTTAACTTTCAAGGCAAAATGAATGGCACGGCCCTCCGTGTGTTGTATACCAATCGACTCAGATCGACGAAATAAACAATTTCTGTATGTATGTGAATGTGTGCCTGTATGTATAAATGTGTAAATATGTTGTTTATATGTGTAGTATATAAAAATCGAACAAAAAAAAACAAAAAAAAACACCCTTTTTACAGTACGCATATTCCGGTTTTGATGTTCGCATGCTCAAATGAAAGCCCCGGAGCTCTTTGAAAATCATACTGAGTGCGATTTTTTATTGGTTGCTTGAACTGTAGAGTTTTGACCAAAGTATATTTTAGACATGGGATATTTTACTTTCTGGATAATTTATCTCTCTCTCCACGCTTTTCCTTCTTCTCTATCCCTCTTTTTTCGTATCGCTATTTATTTCTCAAAGGAAAGCAACAATCATCGACAACTTTGCATAATTTTTACATTTTTCGTAGTGCGTCTTAACTGGTGTAAATAAATTAATTTTAGAGCAAATTGCAATGCTTACTTAGCTTCTTTTCTTGCTTGCGAAGCTTCCGTCCACACTTTTTTTAAAATATATAATCAATTCTATGTTGAACCCAGATTTGCAATTTTTCAGTTGAACTTTTATTTGATGTTTAATATTAGGTTCTAAATATACTTTTAACTCGTGACCAAGAATATAAAAAATTGTGAACATCGAGATGCGATCATTTGTAGTTTGGATGAAACTGAAGCAACTTTACATGGCTATACACGTTTACTAGTGTGCGCAGGTGGAAAGTCACTTATTCCTATGATATGATACCATATACAACAATATCGCACGCTCAGTCTTGGGGCTAATAGCGGTCTCGATCAACTAGATTAGTTGAGAGAATTCGTTATCGATATTGTTTTTGGCACATTTTGCATGTGTAGGATAAGTACAACGATACACCGTGCCCCACCGTGCTGAGTCGAGAAAATTTCCAGCTCGAAAAGATCCTCGACTCGATTGGGAATAAAACCCGATATCACAACCGTGTGGGAGAGCTAGCTGACCGACATCGCTAACCACAGAGCCACGGGGACCACATGATACACATTATATGATACACTACGCTCATATAAGATATAAATACAGGCAAACTTCGATATAAGGTACATTTCGATTTTCAAGTTGTACATTATATCGAATTGTACCTTATATCGAATCATGAAACATTTCCAACAATAGGGCTTCAAATACTTCATTTTGTTGCTATTTGTCTACGTATAGTTTATTTTGGAAATAAAATCCAACTATAAGTGTGAACCAACTTGTTGTTGAAACACATAGTATTTTTGGCTTTCTAGGAGACCTTTAGCCGCGTGTGAAAATTTCTTCCCAAAACGTATATCATCCAGAGAAAAAGAAAAAAATCGAGCCGTTACGTTATTATCACTAATTTAACCTGCTTTTTTTTTCCTTCTCGTTGTTATATATTTTTTGGTCCGATGTATAAAAACCAAGAATATCTGCTTACAGATTAACGACTTTTTGAATAATTTTCTCGTCCTTCAGGATTTCGGAATCTGCATTTTCTTCATTGCATTTAAATATTACCGTTTGAACTAACTTTCTACACATAAGGGTGGCCTAAAGTTGCACTTTGCACACTGGTTTAAAACGTGAAAAAAGTGATCGTCAACCTTTTGACCATGAAAATGCTTCTGAAATGCTATAGTGTATTCGACAAAGTTTCTGTTTATCTAGGGAAAACTTTTAATGCAAATAGATTTTTGATTAATCCGCCTTAAAGTGAAATATTTTTTTTTATTACTTATCAAATCAAAGTGAAGTTTTTAGCAAAGTTGTAGGTAATCTTATGCAGAAAAGCTGAAGACGCTTTGGTTCTATCTCTTGAATATTGACCACATACAGGTAGTTCTATAAACACATTCAAAATTTAAAAAATACCAATCAGTGATTTCAGAGGTTTACTATATTGTGAATATTTTTTCATATTTGAGAAAAACACCATTCTGCCGAACATACCTTGAGGCGTCGTACACAAATTACGTAATGCTAAAAATCTAGATTTCAGACACCCTCCCTCCCCCATATGTAACGATAGGTAACGTTCGGCATGACTCCCCCCCCCCTAAAATTACGTAGCGCTGATCTGCTTGACCCCTCTCCGAAATTTTCAGCAAATATCACAGTTACGTAACTGTCTCTAAATTTCAAACAAATCATCAGGGATCAAACTTTAAGTTAATTTTTTTATCAGCTTCTCCGTTCCCATCCATGTTAAACCACGCTATATCATGTTTTTTCAGCAACAATAAATTATTCTGACGGGTTTTCAAACTTCCGCTGAGTGTGGAGTATTTAATGGGCACTCTCCAAATGATCATTAGTAATCAGAGACGTTGACGAGATAACCAATCTGTTATTTATAGAAGTTTCCATACCAATTTCGGAGTTATTTGCCACATAATAAAAATATGTACCTTATATCGAGGTAAAATGTACCTTATATCGAGTGACGCTATATCGAAGGTACTTTATATCGGGGGTTCCTTATATCGAAGTTCCCCTGTGTTGGTTTCTAATTTAAGACAAAGTGCAAATATGTTATTCCATTTCTCGTTATCGCAGGAAGTTTCATAAAATCTTTATTTCGGATTTTTTCGAACAGCCTAGGCCTTCGAAAAGAATAATGTTCTTGTCTACACTCCAAAAATCCAAATCTCTCAAATGTCGCAAAAACCTTCATTTTCAGATTATGCATTTGAAATAGAATTGAATTGACAACTTTCGTCAATGGTTATATTATTTTCTTTGTAATGCTGATCTGAGGTTAGTAGAAGTTTGCTTCAATTCGTAAGAAATACTTGATGCTGATTCATAATTCTAGGTCCTGCGATTTCTGAAAATAATGCGAATGTGGTATTCAAACCTGGATTATGAGGAATTAAAAAATTAGAACTGCCACGAACTAACATACATATTTGCTGTTCTAGTATGAAATCAGCATCTTTGTTAACTATCACTATTTACTACTTACTGTTTCTGTTTATTTAAAAAAATATGTTGCTTCTATCCAGCATCTAAAAATTTGTTCTCGATTGAAAAAATAAGACTCATATACTCCAGTGATAACATCCATAATATTTGCGAAAACCACGTCAAGCTATAGTTCAAAGATCGTCTTTGGTTCACCTTCTGAAAATTATCTTTTGAATTCATTTTATTCATAATTGAAATTGGATTTACGTTGCTATACGATTTGTGATTTACTGGCCTACTGCCTATAATCGCATACCAGTCCCACGTGCATTCTTGTCGTTCTTATATAAAAGTTATGGTAAATGTCTATCTCATTACATTATGTCGAAAATAGGGGAATAAACCAAGCTCAAAAGTTTAAATAACTTAAGCACGAAAAATACCTTTACGTGCTGTTTTCTCAACTCGATGAAAATGAAGATGGGACTGATATGCGATAATAGGCATGGGACTGATATTGCGATTATAAGTAAACAATTATAGTTAGTATAATAAAGGTTTCTGCACCACTAGGTGGATTAATTTAGGTTTTTTCAGCTGATTTTTCTCATTTTATAGAAAAAATAATGCAAAAGGCTACCATTTTTTGAAACTTCTATAAATTATTTATTCTAAGACAAAAATAAACCCAAATGATGTGGCACGCAATCCGCAACAAAACACGGAAATTAATTTACCTAGTTTATTTTGGTATAAAATCACTGAATGTTTAGTTGCAAAGCCAAAGCCTTGGGTGCTACATTCCGATGCGAAACTTGACCTTCTGTTTACTATACACAGACTTCGCAGCCAACCGTTAAGTGTACAGGTAGGCTGACCAGACGTACCGTTTTGAACGGGACAGTACCGGTTTTTCAACTATTTTTAACCGTCCCGTCTTTTTGATATTTTGTACCGTTTTCGGATACTCCTTGAAAAATTCTTAAATAAAGCTTTGCATTGAAATTTTCCTGAATTGAGAATAAGTTTACAAGCAGCCAGGATTTTTTTTTAATATTCCTCCTAAGTACATTTTGTGCCTTCCTGACGGTAAACGAACGAAAAAGTCGCGATTGAAGATGAGACGATGATAATTATTAGTCGAAATCTCGATCAGACAAGTGACAAACTTTAGGAACCTATTGTAAAAAATCACACTCTTCTACGCAAATTTCATCAGAGCAACGAATAATTGTTTGCATACTTTTGTTAGTAAAAGTTTCTAAAAATCAATTGTAGGTATCATGTGTCCCGTTTTTTGAACCCATTTGTCCCGTTTTTATCCCGAGAAAATCTGGTCAGCCTATGTACAGGACAATTGCGGGGTTAGCGCATCGATCCTACTGACACTAACAGTCTCTCCCGAGTCAGGACTCGAACCTACGACGACTGGCTTGTTAGGCCAGCATCGTACCTCGAGACCAGCTGGGGTGGCACGATATATGAATATTTAGTTATAAACGACAAAAATCGATCGGTAGTATAGAAAAAACATGGAAATTCCCTTACAAGTAGCCTTTCAAAGCCGCATTTTTCCATACACTCTTTTATTTGTTGTGGATTTCTCGAGACTTAGGTAATTATTATGGGAGTCACTTCATTGTAAAACATTTTTCACTTTTACGCTTTTTGGCACTTTCCACCTAAAGTAAAGTGAAATTAGCTTCGTGACATTGACATTGAAGTGAAAATGATAATAGGACGAGTGAACGAAGGAGTTTCCCAGCTCAAAAATTTCTATGTCTCACAAAATCGTATTTTCCCGGAATTTTTTTCTACACAACGATATCGACGTTCAATGCATTTCTAAGACATTTGACATCAAAACTTCCTACTTCTTCAAGTTCGATTGAGCTGGAATTTTGTATGAGTAATTCGAAGGTCATTTTTCCCATACGCTCGACTCTTGGATATCATAAACTGTTACCTGTGCATTGTTTTCATCGGTCAAAAAGGTGAAATATTGGGGCACGTGTTCCTGAAGTCCGATTGAGTCGAAATTTTGCATTATGACTTTTTTCAAAAAGACGAAACTTTCAACCCTACCGCTGAACGAAATAAGAAAAATCAATTTTCATCGGCACCCTACTGGGTTTAAATTGGATGTGTTTCCCGACAAAGTAATATTTTTGTTCGAGATTCAAGCTAGCAAAAGAGAAACTAAACTGTTTCAATTACTGGTGGGAATTTTAGCAGGAACCAGTTTAAGTCTGATCCTTTATAGTTTTGTGATTTAGATGTGAGAACTTATGAAAGTTGTTAACTAAATCAATTTAGAACAAATTTAAATAGTCAAGGAAAAAATTTGAAACATCAGTGAATTTATTTTTGGAAATCGAGTCGTCACCCTATCAATTTTTTTTAATAGAGGGGGGGGGGGGGTAATGTTTGTAATGATTGATTTATGTACTAATATCTATTCAGAATTAATATTGTGTGTTCTGCCACAAATAGTGACATAACAACACTATTATATATATTTGTACGGTTTTTTTATATTATTGAATGTTATTAGCTTTCGCAGTTGAATTATTGTAATTGTAGGAAAATTATTAAACCTACTTGTTAAGGAAAAATAAGGAATAAAACAAAACTTAAAATAAACTTAAAACTATCTTACTGACTGTAAAGTGAGCTAATCGTGCAATTGTGGATTGCAACGATTTTTATCGGAATTTGTTGATAATTTGGCTTGACATATTTTCTAATGTTTCAACATTGGTGAGCCTATGTAGCTCGTTCGTACTAAACCAGTAAGGACGGTTCAAAATCATTTTCAAAAGTTTATTCTGAATCCTTTGAAGTGTCTTCTTCCTGGTTGCACAACAGCTTGTCCAGATGGGAACTACATATAACATTGCTGGCCTAAAAATTTGTTTGTAAATTTACAGTTTATTTTTGAGACAAAGTCTAGAATTCGTGTTTATAAGAGGATATAAACATTTGATATACTTATTACACTTTGACTGGATATTTTCAATGTCTTCTTGAAAGTAAGATTCTTATCATAAATTAGCCCTAAGTATTTAACTTGTTCAGACCAATTTAAGACCACACCGTTCATCTTAATAACGTGGTTATTGGTGGGTTTGAGAAATGAAACTCTTGGCTTATGAGGAAAAATAATTAACTGTGTTTTAGAAGCATTAGGGGAAATCTTCCATTTCTGCAAGTATGAAGGAAATATATCTAAAATTTTGGAGCCGACTGCATATAACACGAAGGCTTCTTCCTTTTGCGGAAATGCTTGTATCGTCACAAAACAGAGATTTCTCACAACCTGGTGGTAAATCAGGAAGATCAGAAGTAAAAATGTTATATAAGATTGGGCCCAAGATACTCCCCTGAGGCACACCAGCTCTAACAGGCAATCTATTAGATTTACCATTTAGATAGTTAACCTGAAGATTTAGATAGTTAACACTAACGAATGCCTTTTCTATATCTAGAAGAGCAGCTCCAGTCGAATAGCCTTCAGATTTATTAGTTCGAATCATATTTGTTACTCTAAGTAACTGATGAGTGGTGGAATGCCCATGGCGAAAACCAAACTGCTCATTTGCAAAAATTGAGTTTTCATTAATATGTGTTATCATTCTATTAAGAATTATTGTTTCGAAAAGTTTGCTAATAGAGGAAAGTAAACTAATTGGTCGATAACTTGATGCCTCAGCTGGATTCTTTTCGGGTTTTAAAATTGGAGTGACTTTGGCATTTTTCCATTTCGTAGGAAAATGTGCTAGTGCAAAGCATCTGTTAAAAATTTTTACCAAGAAATTTAAAGAGTTTTCTGGAAGTCTATTGATGAGGATATAGAAAATCCAATCATCTCCTGGTGCTTTCATATTTTTGAATTTTTTGAGAATAATTCGCACCTCATTCAAGTTTGTTTCCAAAACCTCTTCAGAAAGAAATTCTTGGGTGATGATCTGATCATACTTTTGGTTCACTTTATTTTCAATAGGACTTACTACGCTCAAATTGGAGTTATGAACACTCTCAAACTGCTGAGCAAGTTTTTGAGATTTTTGTTCATTCGTTAGAAAAATGCAATCACCATCTTTAAGGACTGGAATGAGCTTCGAAGGTTTCTTAAGAACCTTTGAAAGCTTCCAGAAAGGTTTTGAATAAGGTTTTTGTTGTTCAACTTCTCTCATGAAAATCTCATTTCGCAATAGAGTGAATCTATGTTTAATTTCCTTTTGTAATTCTTGAAAAATAATTTTCAAAGCAGGATCACGAGATCTTTGGTATTGACGTCTCCGTATGTTCTACAAACGTATAAGTAGTTGAAGTTCACTGTCAATAATTGGTGCATTGAATTTCACTCGAGCCTTAGGAACTGATAAATTCCGGGCATTGAGAATTAAGCTGCTGAAATTATCTAATGCTCTGTCAATGTTAGCACTATTTTGTAAAATAATATCATTATTCAAATTTTCTTTTCTTTCTATCCCAATTAGTCTTGTGACAATTTAACACAGATCTAGTGGGATTTAAAATAGTTCCATGGGAAATAGAAAATGTTATGAGAAGATGATCAGAATCAAAGTCAGCATGAGTTAATAAATCACTGCATGAATGACTTTGATTTGTTAGTACCAGATCAATTGTAGATGGATTCCTAATAGAAGAATAACATGTAGGACCATCTGGAAATAAAACTGAATAAAATCCAGCAATCATTAAACAATATTTTTCCATTGGAATTGCTTTGAGCATTATTCCAAGATCGATGTTTCGCATTAAAATCACCGATGATTGAAAATTTAGATTTATTTCTTGAAATAATTTTTTCGCTCACCAGTGCATTGAAAAGGCAAATACACTGCGGCTATAAATAAAATGCCAATACTTGTTTCAATTTCAATTCCCAAACTCTCGATAACTTTGGTTTCAAGATGGGGTAAGACACGATGTTATATTCGACGGTGGATAACTATTGCAACTCCACGACCGGCAACACAATTCTATCAAACCTATGAACCATATAATTTGGGTTCTTTTTTAGTTTAATATTTGGCTTTAAAAGCGTTTCAGTCACAACTGCAATATGTACATCGTGGACTGTTAAAAAATTGAAAAATTCATCCTCTTTCGCTTCTAAAGAGCGAGCATTCCAATTTAGAAAATTTACAGCACTATTTAAAATCATTGCTGAATTTCAATTTCATAACACTATTATTTGTGAATTTTATACCTTCTTTAACATCGAGTTACAGTTCAACAAAGCGGACATTAACTGCAGCATGGATTGTTGTAGGTATTAAATCATCTCGGGAGTTGGACTACCTAAATCAATACTGACTGACTTTTCAGCACTAAACACGAAAGGCTTGTTGCTGTTTGAATTCGAAATTTTACCTGAAAGGACACTAGCTTATGAAATGGTGCCTGAACAGGATTATTTGTCTGAAATTTGTTATCTGAATTTGCATTATTACCTACAGACACACAGACACAGGTTGTTTAGAATTCCTACGTTGTCTGGAAGCAATAATTTTGGACCTTACAGGACAATAAAAGAAATTAGATTTGTGATTTCCTCCACAATTTACACATTTGAAACTATAGGTGGTCTCTTTCACGGGGCAGATAGCTTTCGTGTGACTAGTGTCACCACAAATCATACATTTTGCTGCCATATGGTAGTTTCGAGTTCCATGACCATAGGCTAGACAATTCCGACATTGCGTAAGATTATGGATTCCTCCATGTCTCTTGAAATTTTCCCACTTTATTCGCACGTTAAATGAAACACGTGCTTTTCCAAACATTTAAAATTATTTACTTTGGTACCATCAAAATGTACTAAGTAATTTTTCTGGTGTATTCCAGTTTGATTAATTTTGACATTTGCCTTTCGTTTCATCAAAATTACTTGGTTGGGGGCAAAACCAAGTGATTCTGACAAACAATCTTTAATTTCATCAATAGTTTGATTATTTGAAAGACCTTTCAAAACAGCCTTAAACGGTCTCTCGTTTTTGGCATCAAAAGAATAAAATTTATACATCTTCTCAGTCAAATACTGTAAAAGATGTTTATGGCCATCAAAAGATTCGGCCAAAATACGAATTTCGCCTTGGCGGCCAATTTGAAAATTAACTTTCACATCCGACAGAAATGATGAAAGTTCTGATCGAAATGCTTTAAAATTTGCTACAAATACCACAATAGGTGGAACTTTAACCTTCTTCATTACGGCTTCATGCTCAGTATGAGAAGTTTGAAGTTCTTGATCCCCAACGAATAAAAGAATATCATACCTGTTAGTCGAAATTTCTGTGTCGCTTGGAGGAGATGCCTCACGTTTCCTTGAAGCCGCATCAAAGCGAGCTTTTTTATTTCTTCCAGGCATAACTGGAAAACTTCACTTCACCATAGAATTTAAGTAGATATATCTCAAACCAAATTTACTCACTCGTTAACGTTAAAAACAAATTTATTACTTTGCGTTTCAACAGGTAGTCTTTTAAAAAGATTGCCTGTTGAAAGCGAAGAACAAAATTTCAATATCTCTCGGTAGTCTAAGACTTAGCCTCGAGCTGTTGGTAAGATGCGACCGTACTGTGTATGTCACTTTTTGCATCCCAGATTTCACGGCAGATGCTACTTTACGACGTTTTTCTCACTCATGTGAGTCCCATAAAAGGGCTGTATTCACTTCACTCTGATTTCACCGTGTAGTGACTCCCAGTATCAGAGCCGGATTTAAGAAGGGGCCCCCACAAAACGAGAAAAAGTTCTTTTCTCTATCAAAAATGAGATTCAATCAAAAGTTCAATTTACAGTAAGAAAATTTGAACAGACCATTTCAATCTGAAACTTTCTTTCAGTGTTATTTTTTCGCGAGCGCCAATATCACAACTACATCCATAAGATTTCACCTTCGATTCTCTTGGAATGACACACATTAACACACCATTTGAATCGAACCAGCGCGCATGGGAGATCAAGCAGGAAAGAAAATAGTCCACAAGTTTTTTTAATACATTGCTGTTGATTCCGAAAATAAGTTTACCTGTCCGAATCAGGGATACTAGATTTGCGTTGCAAAATGCAGCTTTTCAGAGTCCGTGTGCAGATTTTATTGACCTGCAGAAGTGTGTAGTTTTTTCCTAGTTTCTGTAGATTATTGCCAGCGTAGCCTTATATTTGCGCAGTCTTTCTCAAATTGTGTGCAAATTTTTAGTCAAGGAAAAAATTTGAAACATCAGTGAATTTATTTTTGGAAATCGAGTCGTCACCCTATCAATTTTTTTTAATAGAGGGGGGGGGGGGTAATGTTTGTAATGATTGATTTATGTACTAATATCTATTCAGAATTAATATTGTGTGTTCTGCCACAAATAGTGACATAACAACACTATTATATATATTTGTACGGTTTTTTTATATTATTGAATGTTATTAGCTTTCGCAGTTGAATTATTGTAATTGTAGGAAAATTATTAAACCTACTTGTTAAGGAAAAATAAGGAATAAAACAAAACTTAAAATAAACTTAAAACTATCTTACTGACTGTAAAGTGAGCTAATCGTGCAATTGTGGATTGCAACGATTTTTATCGGAATTTGTTGATAATTTGGCTTGACATATTTTCTAATGTTTCAACATTGGTGAGCCTATGTAGCTCGTTCGTACTAAACCAGTAAGGACGGTTCAAAATCATTTTCAAAAGTTTATTCTGAATCCTTTGAAGTGTCTTCTTCCTGGTTGCACAACAGCTTGTCCAGATGGGAACTACATATAACATTGCTGGCCTAAAAATTTGTTTGTAAATTTACAGTTTATTTTTGAGACAAAGTCTAGAATTCGTGTTTATAAGAGGATATAAACATTTGATATACTTATTACACTTTGACTGGATATTTTCAATGTCTTCTTGAAAGTAAGATTCTTATCATAAATTAGCCCTAAGTATTTAACTTGTTCAGACCAATTTAAGACCACACCGTTCATCTTAATAACGTGGTTATTGGTGGGTTTGAGAAATGAAACTCTTGGCTTATGAGGAAAAATAATTAACTGTGTTTTAGAAGCATTAGGGGAAATCTTCCATTTCTGCAAGTATGAAGGAAATATATCTAAAATTTTGGAGCCGACTGCACTCATGTGAGTCCCATAAAAGGGCTGTATTCACTTCACTCTGATTTCACCGTGTAGTGACTCCCAGTATCAGAGCCGGATTTAAGAAGGGGCCCCCACAAAACGAGAAAAAGTTCTTTTCTCTATCAAAAATGAGATTCAATCAAAAGTTCAATTTACAGTAAGAAAATTTGAACAGACCATTTCAATCTGAAACTTTCTTTCAGTGTTATTTTTTCGCGAGCGCCAATATCACAACTACATCCATAAGATTTCACCTTCGATTCTCTTGGAATGACACACATTAACACACCATTTGAATCGAACCAGCGCGCATGGGAGATCAAGCAGGAAAGAAAATAGTCCACAAGTTTTTTTAATACATTGCTGTTGATTCCGAAAATAAGTTTACCTGTCCGAATCAGGGATACTAGATTTGCGTTGCAAAATGCAGCTTTTCAGAGTCCGTGTGCAGATTTTATTGACCTGCAGAAGTGTGTAGTTTTTTCCTAGTTTCTGTAGATTATTGCCAGCGTAGCCTTATATTTGCGCAGTCTTTCTCAAATTGTGTGCAAATTTTTGCTTGCGGATCGCATTTTTTTCGAATTGCGGTAGGTTTTTATTTTTCAGATATCAAGAAAAAAATTCCGGATTTCGAGCAGTTGCATACATTTATTTATTTGAGCCTAATGATCTCGAACGCAACTGGAGAAAGGTCTTTATCGAAGATGAAACTGATTGAAAATAGGTTGCGTACGACTATGAAGAGTGAAAGGCTGTCAAACTTAGCATTGTTAAGTTGAGAGTACAATATTCTGAAGGAGCTGAATGTTGATTATTCAATCAATAAGTTCTCTGCAAAAAAAAAAAAAAACTCGTAAGAAAAAATTCTAGCAAATTTTTGGTAACTTTCCAATGACAAATAAGTGTTTTTAACTCGTACGATAAAAAAACGGGTTTGTTTTATTCTGGGGCCCCCACTGTAAACTGGGCCCCGGGCCCCCACAATCGTAAATCCGGCTCTGCCCAGTATAATCACCTTAATAATCTCTTGGTAGGCTGAAGTGTTTTTAAAGATTTATTAAAGATTTTTAAAGATTAAAATAACTTAGTAACTCTTTTGAATGAAAAAGCAGCTAGAATTCTATAAAGAGAGTGGCCAACCAGGAAGAACGAGGCTTCGATAAGACTCTTTCCTCTTGACAAAATATAAGTCCTTCTTATAATGAAACTCACCAGAGGTTAAGCATTAGGGGCCTCTTCGGAGATCTGTGATTGTGATGCGGTATTGGCAGGAGTAACGAAATTTCGATAAAACTCATTTCTCTTGACATAATAAGTCCGTTTTAGAATAAACCTGGCCAGTGAGAAACGTTAAGTGGAGTCTCTCTCCAGCGAATTGTAATTTGGTGATATCTGTAGGATGGAAAGAAGCTCAGTATAGTAGAGCAGCAAGCGAATTAGAAACTTTATAAATTATCGAGTAAATTTCATCAAGTTAGCTATATACTATTGCCGGTCGATTTACATGAATGAAATATCATCAGGCAGACTGGGTACTGTTGAAATATCCGAACCGAATGCTCGCCCGCCGAAGCCGGAACTTAGAGGTGGCACCTGATCTAAATTGGAGCCTGCCTACTTCCAGTTGCAATAAAATTTTGTTGTTAAAGGCAGAGTTCCTAAATTAGGCATCATTCTCCTGACAGTAACGTGAAGTAACTTGATTGCTGCAGCGGGGACTTTATGGTGGCGCACAGACTGCACCAAGTCTGTTTTTTCGGCTTTCGTGTTCGAAGTTGTTTATTGCTGCAGGACTAAAGGGGTAACATATAAACCATGCCGGAAAGCAGATTTCAATAGGGATTCCCCGGATAAGTAGCTACTTTTTGCTGCTCCGGTGTGGGATGTGAACAGTGTTGGGAAATCCCGATCGCTGCGGGTAGTTTTTTTTGCTATCCTCATAAAGAGTTGCACAGACACTGATAAGTATAGCATGTCAAGTAGGATTGTCGCTCAATGCCAGTAGACGTTATTTTGTGCTATTTGCCTATCATGTAAAGTTTCAGTAATCAAACACTTTTGATATAAGAAATAAGTTATGTAAGCTGGTACATTTATTGATCTGTTCTTATTTTATCATCTTTGAAAAAATAGAATATTTCAAAAGAAGATCACAAAAGAACAATTCAATCCTGTCAAATCAATACATACTCCTTTGTACCTCAAACCTTTGCGGGTACCTGCCCGATCTTGTTCATTCGATCCTCGACGTTTTGTTTTGAGTTTTATTCCTTTTTATGTTCCGCAGACCTCCGACTGGGGGTCGTAAACGGGGTATTTCCCTTTTTTGTCGAAGTTAATTTCCAGAGCTATTGATCCGCTTTGTTCGCTAACCACTAATACTGATGATGATCCGCCTGGAAATCTCGGGGCTCACACGCTGCGTTTGGGGCTTAGCATGAATGAATTTTCAGCCGCGAAGGGTAGAAACCATAAAAGGACACTAGAAGGCGGCCGCCGGCGCAGGCTCAGTCGTTCGAGTAGTGGGTAGAGAAATGTTTATGACTCTTGCAATTTCACTCTATAGTTGTTAGCTTGTCTCCACCCCTTTGGTAGGAAAGTTATCGCCTGGACAGCCGGAGCCGAGCGGCCGAAGACGAGGACCAAACTTATGCAAATCTGCTGCTGCGACTAAACATTTTTGGCTCGCTCTTTGTGCTGCTAAGACACGATTTCGGCGGAGTTTGTTATTGTTTTGGGTTCTCGGGCATTTCCAAGATTATTATTCGCAACACGAGCCTGCATCGGTCTAGCCTTGTTTTGCTTTGTCCAAAGCAGCGGGAACCCGGCTGTCTTTTTGTGCATCTTGGCATGGCATAATACTTCCTTTTATTAAGCGGCTTGTGGTTTTGAAAGATATTTAAAACATTGGGTTGTTAAAAGGATTGTTTTATTTTATGATACTGACCCTTGCAAGTCTTGCAGTTATCATAAATTGTCGCTAAAGCGGTCCTGTTTACGCACTTTTCAATTTTCATTTTTAAACTAATTTCATATGCCATCACTGCACAAAAACTATTGATTGAAGTTTTTTACTAAAATTGCTATGCGATGAGCGAAGCCACCTCGTGCCCCTTGACGATGATGCAAATTAAGTCAAAAATCTCCATCTTTCCACAATCCTATTGCTTGGTGAACAAATATTTGTCAAGTGCTCAAATCTTGTCATGATACAGGCCTATAAGCTGCGGGCTGCTTCTCATCGCGCCGTATACCGTTGCGGACTCCGACGAAAGTGACGAAAAAGCGAATGGACAACAGCAGCGATGAAGACGTCGGATCGCGTGTATCATCGATTCAAATCAATGCACCGAAGGCCTCCTGGCTGCCAGCAACGCCATTTAGGGTCACTTCTGAAAGCGTGACAAATTTCGAGCCTCACCGGAAGGGGGCTCCCAAACGCCTACCTCAAGTACCAGAGGGTCTTCTTCGCGCGCGGTGGCGTATTTATTGTTCTTCACGCCTATTTCGACGACGTACGATGGTGTGACGTGTGTCGTCGTCATCATCGGGTTACTCTTCTTGGTGTTTGTGCTTATCAGATTGCAATCAATCGAGTGCAACGATAAGCTCTAGATCAAAGAAGCCCAGGCTTCATCTATGAGGTTAACCATAACTGCATTTAGGTGTGGACTGCTATTAGACCTGTGAGAGATTTCGATTAACTGCTTATTATGTTCTCGAATTTTTATATAATTGAATAGTCGTATTTATATAATTAATAATTAGTTTTTATATAATTAACTAGCTGACCTGGCAAACTTCGTCCCGCCCATTTTTGTGTTTAATTCAATAATTTTAAACATTCCAAATGTTTAAATTCCTTGCGATGTGTTTATAGTCTGCAAATGCACGACGAATCAGTTATAGGATATGATCAAAGTCAAAAGACAAATCATTTGAAATGATTGGTTTTACCGGATTGAATGACTTTTGGCTTCTGTACATCACCTTTATTCTGAATATATTCATATTGGGTGGTATTCTGTCATTTTCAGCTGTTTTTCTGGCATCAATCTGACACCGGAAATTTCCATATTTGGTTGTATTCGATTATTTTGGTTGTTTTCCAGTAACTGAAAGTGGTCGTCTTCAAATTCAAAATGGTGTCCAGGGTCAATGTTTGGTTTCTATGCATCATCTCGGTTACGGAAATATCCATATTGAGTATTATTCGGTCATTTTTGGCTGGTTCCCAGAAGTTACCATTAGTCAATTTTCAGCTCCTTGCATCATGGATCCGGAGATATTCATATTGGGTGGTATTTGGTCTCTTTAGGCTGTTTCCCAGAAACCGAAAGTCGTCAACTTGAACTTCAAAATGGCATGTAAAATTAATTCCTGTCCTCTGGGCGTCATTCTGGTTCCGGAAATTTCATATTGAATGGTATTTGGTCTTTTTCGGCTGTTTGCCAGACACCGGAAGTCGCCATCTTTGAATTCAAAAAGGTGTCTGTGATAAATTGTTGGTTTCTGTGCATCATTGTGGTTCCCTTGATACTCATATACAATGGAAATCGGCCATTTTAGTTTTCCAAGAACCGGAAGTTGCCATCTAATAATTCAAATTGGTGTCTGAGATCGATTTGTGGCTCCAGTGCATCATTACGATTCCGGAAATACCCATATTGGGAGGTATTTGGTCACTTTCAGCTGGATTTAAAAATGACATTTGGAGAAAATTTCTGGCCTCTGTCATCCTGGTTCCGGAAACACCAATATTAGAAACCGGAAGTTTTCATCTTGAATTTAAAAATGGTGTCTTGGCGTCGAGTTTTGCTCCTATACGTCGACCCGATCATTTTAGGCTGTTTTCCGGACAACCTGGTTGAAATATCTGTTCAATTTGTATGGGAGACCTCCCTCTCCATCCAGAGTACGGAGGAGTATCATACCACAATAGAAATTTGTGTATGATTTGTATAAGAGCCCTTCCATCTAGAAGTGGTATCGAACCACAATGAAAATATTTTTTGCTCTCAAAAACCTCAACATGCCAAATTTGGTTCCTTTTACTTAATTAGTTCTTGAGTTGTGAAGAAATATGATTTTCATTTGTATGAACCCGCTCTTTCAGAAGAAGGAGGAGTGTCTAACTTTTCTATCTCTCAAAAACCTCAACATATCAAATTTTGTTCCATTTACTTGGTTATTTCTCGTGTTGCGCAGAAATTTGTGTTTCATGTGTTGGAAATTCCACCCTTCCAGAAGAGGGACGGGTGTCAAGCTATTATGGACATATTTTTTACCCCTAAAAACATTCACTTGCCAAATTTGGTTCCATTTACCTACTTGATTAGTCATTTGGAAGCAACAGTTGTATTTTTGGGCATTCGTTAGAAAATGACTTGATTCTGGTAAACCTCCGTAAAGCAAAGAACGCATCGGTTCTGGTGGTTGGACTTGACCTTGCCACCTGCACAACACAGTCCAGGTGTTTCCTGTTTAAATTTTAGTGCTTTGCAATACTGGCATACCACATCCATTGGTCCTATCGTAACACATGATAATTCGCTGTAGTCAATCGTGCAGTCGTATTTAAAAGCTGCACGTTTCAATTGTATATTTACGGCATTTCTTCTAGCTCTACGGTTGAAGCTTGATGTGGTTCGACGATGCATACCGTGGTTATGCTGCAGGCCAAGTCGTCCTGCTGCTGCATGTATATCTCGTTCCTGCTGAGATCGTTCTGCCCGAATTCGCGACATACGTTCTAGTAGTTTTTCCTTCGCTTTGGAGCGTTGCTGAGGTGTTTGATTTTCGCGGCGGATCGTCAATCGACTTGCGTTCCGAATGCGTGAGCCTATGTTCGATCTCCTGATTGGTGGCATAATTTATCCTGAATATAGCAATGTTTTAATTTTTTGTAAGTTTACCTCTCTTAGTTTTATCAACACTCACTGCAATCACTGATGTTTTATCACTTGATAGTTCAAGTGATTACCGTGACGGTAGCAACCAGTCGAGCGCACTTATGTTTATATTAAATTTTCGGTTGTAGCTTTTAAACGATGATTTCAAAATAATTGTCGAGAGTCACCTGTTTTAAATTGCTGTCTTATTATTGTTTGTTGTTCATAGCGCCTTCTGCGATCGCATTTCTTCGTTGTATGGAAATTCTATTTTCGCGAATTCTATTGAATTTTTCCTTTGAATTTTCCTAGTTTTCTCGCCGTAACATTTTGCCTTGGACAAAGACGAACACAACAAAACAAAGCCAGCTCAAATCAGACGCTCCGTTGTAAGTTATGGGCGGTCGCACATATGTAACTTTATTTTATATATAAGAAGATAGTCGAAGTTTCGTAAAATGAAATGTTTAATTTAAAATATTCTGAGATTTTGTAAAATTTTGACCCGGATTCAAGAATTTGAGGACTGAATGTTTATCGCAAGCACTCTTTACTCAACAGTTACGTAATTAAAGAAATTGGTCAAAAGTAGGATTAACCCTCTAGTGCCCAAGTTTTGTTTCAGGCGGACTTCGAAAAAATTACTATGAATTTTTATAAACATGTTTTAAGTGTTGATTGAAGCTTTTTAGAGGTTCAACTGAAGACCGTCTAAAGGCGGCACTGGGCACTAGAGGGTTAAGAGTACGAAGTAAGAGTTGAAGTATATTTTTTGATAATTTTTGTGCCGTTGTTTTGTTGATTTTCATCTCTTATAATTCAAAATCAAAATCTTCGCTTGAAATACAATTAAAATGTTCTAGTTTAAATAAACTGGCGAATTAAAAATGAACTAAAATTTACAGTTTTATTTACAAGAAAAAATCTTGAACTGATAAGTCGTTTGCATATGAGCATATCTGTAATCTGCGAGCTAGATTTGAACTTCAGTTTTTAGACGCCGTTTGGAAATATGGGAAATGAACCATGGCGTAAAAGTGTTGAAAGTGTGAATGTGACGATCGGAACAAGCAACTTAATTAATCCTTACATTATTTGTCCCTAATTTGGGCGATAAAATTCCGTTTAACTCCTTAAGCGTACGAAATAAACAGCGTCTCCATTGATGAAGAACCTAGTCATTATAATTATTTGCCTGAAAATTTATCGCTTGTGTGCCGAACATTGTTTGATTTAATATTTTTGGGAATCTACCACTTCAACACACATTATTCGTCCGGCTTTGCTTGGAAACCGCTCAACGCACGTTGAGTGTTCCGTATTCCTCCGAACAAACAAATGCCATCACTCCTCTTCTTCTGGTGTTACACGCAAGCAAAAGCGCAAGCAACGGAGCTGTTAACAGCGGTTAACCGGTCGGTGAGGCGTCGAACGCAAATGGTATTGCAGAACCGGTATTCGTTGTGCAGAGAGGGAGACGATTAGGTCCTGATGGCGCGCGTCTGTGTTTGATCTGAAAATATTTACGTTTTAATTACTTTTTCGCACTGTACGCGGCAGTACGCAGCATCCGATTTATCTTTCGTCGGTGACGCGTCGTTACCGAATGTTGCCATTTTTTTCTCCCATGACTGTTTAAAACATGGACTTTGACACTGACCACATGTGTATGGGGAATGTATATCGAAATGTGGCGTACAGTAGAAAGTGTGTGCGATGGGATGACGAAATTTTTTTGTGCACAGTAAACCATGACCTAAGCTAATGCAGGTTTACATACTTAATATATAACATCAGTTTCAGCACAAATTATTATGACATTGGGTATACGCAATTGTGTAGGTATACACTTTTTTCATTTTACTGATACTGTTTCTCAGCAACCGCAGATTTCAGCGTTTCATAAGTGAGATTGCTCCATTATTCAACCATTATTTAATATTATTTCAAATGTTTATCGGTATCAGAAAACAAGTTTCACTGAGATTTTTAAAGTAATATTATTAGTTAAAAATTTAAAAAAATGACGCATTTTCGAGCACATATCGCCCTTACCATTGCTATCATGCCTTGTTTTTAAGTAGTGTTAATGGAATCAAAATACAGTAATAATGCTTCTAGAATATCTAAATTTCATGTAGGAACACTTCTTGTGAGCAACATCTAAATTAAATTTAGTTGTATCATAATTGGAACAGCTCACTTCTGAGACTTCACCGCTTCACTTCGCCTGTGCTTGATAAAATGCTTGATCTCACTTAGTTATGGTATTCATAGAAATTCGAATACAGCAAGCTAACGGGTCGTTAAATCCGAAATTAGTACGGTGAAAGCTAGGTTGTAGCAGTCCAGTAGAGCGAAGAAGACGCTGTGAAGCCCGGAAATTTAATTTGGAAAGGATATTTGGTGAATCGATTCTAGAGTTTAGAACTTTTGCTACGAACACCGTTTGTTGAACTTCTCTGCGTCATTGCAATGTGTCAATCCCAAGTAGACGACAACGGTCAGGATATGGAGACTGGTTAATCAGGTCACGCCACGGACCTCATCGGAGACCGTACCAATGAGCAATAAAGCGTTTTTAGCAGTGAGGATTTCTGAAGTCTCGAGCAATTTTTGTGACGTGAAGCTTTCGAGATAACATCCGAGCGATGCTGATTGAAAGTGAGCTTAGCATCAAGTGGTAACTGAAAATTATTGGACTACTTTTACGGTGAAAGGTCACAACTTTACATTTAGAAACACTAGCCTATTTCGTCGACACCAATCAACAAACGCTTGTAAACGTTTACAGTCATCAACAGATTGAACTACTAAATATAATTTTAGATCATCAGGATACAATAGTTTGCAGTCGACTCCAAGCAGCCAGACGATGTCGTCGAAGAATAATGAGAAGCACAGCGAAAAATATAATAAGCAAAGTTGTTAAACTAGGACGGAAAACTGGAATCAATCTACACACGAAGGATTCTATCGCACAAGTATAAACTGAGCCATTCGGTTTATTTTTGAGGAGCGCCAAACCGTTCAAGTTAACGCTTAAGTATCTTGTGGACGATACGGTCAAATACTGCTCTCAAATCAGTGTATATAACATATACTTGGGCCTTCTGCTCCATGTGAGAAATGTAGGTTGTCGTGAATTCCAGTAGGTTTGTACAAACGGATCGGCCAGGCGCAAAAAACATGTCGATGAGATGAAACGTAGCACTTTAATTGATTGAAATGCTTATGCTATGTTGCGTGGAATTGCACAGGTTTTCCAGTTGATCCACCAAGGATTTTGCAGCGGCAAAAGAACTGGGCAAATCCGCCTGCATCAACTTGCTTGGAGTATTGGAACCGAGCTGTGACAATTCCTCACCTTGATTCTCTGGTAACCCCACTGGAAACACGGTTCGGTGAAGATAGCGCACCTGCCTACGCGTTGTCCTTGCTGCGTCCCGCTAACGTAATTACGCATGTCGTTGGAAGAGTTCAACGCAAAACCGAAAATTTCGTAATTTTTTACGAAGTTGACAATTTTGTTGGAGAGGTGGAAGTTTTGTATTAACATTGCAGCAGCTTGAGAGTAGACCGTAAGAACTTGGACGAGTTGGATCTTATAGACCTGCTAGCTAAAGCCCGTTCATTCTTCCCTGTGACTGAGAATATAGTCAAAATTGCACTTGCTCTACCATGTGAAACATGCACGATTTAACACTCGTTCAGCACATTACGTCGAGTGAAAACTTGGCTGAGGTCAACAATGGTTGAACAGCGGTTGAGTGCTCTCTGCTTGCTGAGTGCTCATCGGCAGGTGGTTAACAACAATCGTGAAAAAACACATGAACCGCTTCCGGAACGTTCTTGACTGTGTCTTCAAACTTCACGTCCTTGGGAAGCTTTGACAGGATGTAGTTGAGATAGCGGCTGTGCGAATGGATGTCCAGCTTCCAGAGAAGTGAACGTACCTTCGCCGCCTCATTCAGCTGGCCTGCATCCATCTCGAAGAGGTCCTGGTAGCGGTTAAACCAGCGTCCAAATGTAACTTCGTTTTCTTCATCGAAGACAAACTCGGTGATGTTCGATGAGAGGGACTCCAAAATCTACTCCGGGGTTTGATACTGACGCTGCTGCTGCTGAGCCGCCATCTGCTGTAAAAGTTGGGCCATCTTGAGAATCATATCTTAAATTCCCGGTTGCGGCTGCTGATCAACTATCTTCTGCCATGTTCGTGGATTCTTGAGATCCTCGTCGCCAAAATAATATGTCCAAAGGTTTAAATGAACTTAAGAGTTTTTACTAAAGAACATCTATTTATATTCGAGATTGGACAAAGAATAATCAAAATTTCCACTCTGAAGTCAAGGACAACTTTTCACTGGTTGCCGTGATGTAACAAACAATCACTAAACACTGGTATTTATTTTTAATTCTTTTACTTGTTTTTACTTCTGAAATTTTGAAGAGCTTGACCTCCCCTGTTTGAAATTCTAGCTACGCCCATGGCAGAGAGACTCGTAGCACCCCAATAGTTCCTCAATTTCCCACGGTCTCCACTTTTGAAAACATGAAACATATACAACTGCTTCTATGTCGCCGGAAACTTAGCTAGTCCAAATGATCTTTTGAAAATACGACACACAAGCGTTCTACTGAAGCTGCAGCACAGTAGGCAAAAACTGTGGCTGGTATACCATTGTACCATCGTACCACGCTTCAACTTTTTACTTGCGGCAATCATCTCATATAGTAATTTAGAATGTACACAGATCCACCTTAATGCTTTATATTAGATTGGAATAGGACAGACGATTTCAGCCCGTTTCGATTTTTTCTAATTAATCATTTGTAATCTATTTAATTTTTACTTTACTAACGCAAAAAACACGGTATTTTTTTCTCACGCTGATATGTTTACTACATACATGGATTACCAAGTCATCGGGATGACACAGAGATGGGGTTGAAAATCAAAAATCTTTGGGGTTGCCCAATTGTACCAACCCTAATTGCAGGGTGTTCAATAAGTGTAATACATTTAAAAAATGTGTTAAATGTGTGTGTGTGTGTGTGTGTGTGTGTGTGTGTGTGTGTGTGTGTGAAAATCTTTTCCGAGTCAATTTTGATTGTGCACTTCGTCCCAGAATTTGAAAGCTTTTTAAATTGGTCCATATTGCTCAATTTATGTTCGCTCTACTTGTCCGCATGTACGACCATACCTAAAAGTCCAGGGGATTAAGGTCCGGGAAGCTGGGAGGTTACAAAGTCTTATTAAGAAAATCAGTCAAATTCGTCCGACACTACAACCTTCGCCTGAATCTCTGTTTTAAAGTACGCGCCAGGCGTTGATTTTCACGTTTTTCTCGATAAACACCAAGGTGAGCTGCCCACGCCTGGATACGGCGACCAAATCATCACCGACACGGTGCTTTGAAACCGCGGAATGTTTATGTGGGGCTGGGGGATGCTGGCCATCGTCGGTGCCGACAGTCGATCATTTTGGACACTGTTGCAAGACAAGAGTTTCTCAGCAGAAAACACGAAGTTCAAACCTGCGTGCAGTGAAATTATCAGTTTGGCTCTGTCCAGCCTTTTCTGCGTTGTATCCTCCGTTATCCCGTGAACTTTGCGTTTCTTGTACGGTTTGTATCCCAGGTCCTCCTCATGATGATGTGGGCAGTCCCGATGCACTCATCCAGGTCAGCCGCGATTCTTCGGATCGAGCGGTTCATTTTTCGACTAACCCGCTTTCTCACCACCTAGATGACTGCTAGCGGCCCGGATCTCGCACGGTACTTGGCCGAGCGCATCTCTCGATACCGACGGATGGTGGTATAGATGAGATTCCGATTGACTCCGTCGGATTTCCTCCGCTGGAATATGTTACTCACCTCTTAAAAAACAACGACGTCGTGGTAATCCTTCATCGTGTGCGGTAAACAAACAACAAATGACAGCAAGTCGACATCGTGCGCGTCGGTTAGCCTATATATGAGGCTAAAGCCGACACCAGTACTAACACACAGAATGCACATGATGCGCACCTATACGACGATGAACTTATTGAACACCCTGTAAAATTATGTCAAAATTTCATGAAGTATTAATAACTTGTTCTGCACTGTTTACAGTTCCAAGCGAAGTGTTATCAAATATAAAATGTTCCTTTTTCCACGCACTTGAAAAATACTTACCTTACTTAACAGTCCCAAGCCGTGGTGTAGTTTTTGCTGTACATAAGAGTCGTTTCCATTCCACTCGGTCCATGGCTGTAGTTCGCCAGTCCTGCAGTCTGTACAGGTTTCGTAGGTTGTCTTCCACCTGATCGATCCATCCTGCCCGCTGTGTACCTCTCCGTCTCGTCCCTCGCGGATTGGTTTCAAGGACCATCTTTACCGGGCTGTCGTCCGACATCCTTACGACATGCTCAGCTTACCGCATCCTGCGAATCTTGACGGTGTGGACGATAGATGACTCCACAAGCAGCTCATGCAGTTCGTGGTTCATTCGCCTTCTCCTGCCCTCCTGAGTCTAATTGGCAGTCGGTCGAGTGGTTTTTGAGAGTGGTCCTCAACAATTATTGGCCTGTAAAGTGTTAGCCAGTATTTTTAGGGGTTTTTCAAGATGATATATCATCAGTTGCAATCGAAGCGAAACAGCCGCATATGGGTGCTGTTTATCCAAGACAACACTCTTGTTCATTCTGCCCGCGATAATTTGAAGGAGTTGCGCTACGAACTGGTTCCCGACCCTCCGTATTCGCCAGATTTAGTTATGAGCCATTGTTTCCAGGTTCGTTTAAAATATAGCTCTACTGCAAGCGATTCCCCTCGGATGAAGAGGTGTGAAACAAACTACTATTTTCACGCGTAATACTACAAAACTAGTGTCGAAATGTTACAGGATCGCTAGTGTAACAGTTTTCAAATAAAACAATTTTTCTACAGTCTTTACATAAAAATTGTTTTCACATTAATAGGCTGACTTTTCAGTCCATGTAGTAGATTTCGATAGGTCATTCTCCTTCGAGTGAATTTTCATTCATTTGACAGGACATAGTTCATGTGATCAGCACAAATTATACCATAACAATATTTCATCATAAATAGGGTCCTACAATGTGCTTTAAAATTAAAAGGCTACCGCCGTCATCGCCAGTTAACCATGATAACAACATCAACTATGTTTCAACTTGTCAGTTAATATATTATTAAAGTAATTTAATTGTCCGTATGTTTATTTATTGAAACAAATCCACCGATTTTTTGTTCAACTTTTGCAATCTGTCAATTCGCATTGAATTGCTACTATCTGCTGTCTGACACAGAACGAACAAAAAACGGAATCGTCATTGATGAGGGCAGGCAGGTCACACTATACCACTGCACTAGCTCTACGACGCGACGACGACGATGGCGGCGGTGGCCACGCTGCTCTGGGCAGACAGATGGAATTATCATGCTCTCAATGGTGGCTACCGCCTGGTGTACGGCAGTTGACTGCCACTAGTTTGAAACTGGCGTCCATTGACGCCATTGATGGAAGCGGTGGAGTCGCGCATCACGCAATGGAGACATAAGAAGTAACCAGAACTACATGTAGAAAAAAGTGGAATAATAAAATAATATTATTTCAGTGATTATAGCGAAAATAAATACTAGCGAAAAAAGGTAGGGGAAGTGACATAGGAAATATCGCTTTCCACCGATTTAAGCCGGTACCCGAGCGATATCGACTGTGCGGTTTCTTCCTTCGCCTGTTGTTTGTAAACCCCGACGCCGATCATACGATGACTGATTGTGCCAAGTGTGTGAAAGCAACCTGCGGAAGTGAAAAGTTGACTGCTGTCATCCTGCTCCAGCCGCTGGGAATGGTGTTCGGAAGGGATTTTCCTAGGGGCAGGGCGAATGCGTTGTTGTCTCGTTCGAGTACGGAGGCAGGTAAAAGTCGTTCCATCTTTTTCACGCACAGTACAGAGTAAGCTGCGTAGAAGAGAACACACCAAAGCGGAACACAGTCATCATCGCTTGCTCAACCCCCGTCAAGCGCGTATGAATGAATCGGCATGTCTCGCTCGCTCCAGAGTGCGACTGCACGTGCAGAAGCGAGATGGTGCACCGATTCAGCCGTAACCATGGCACACCAGAATCGAATGGACCAGTATTGGTGTATGGTCTGTGCGTAGAGATCTGTTTTAACTGCTGCTCGCTGGTTGCTGCGCTTCGTTAAATCAGTGTCGTCGCAGCAAGAAGTGAGGAAAATCATCATCATCGGTCCCGCTAGTGTGCTAATCGGTCCTGACTGTTTTTGTATATTTTTGGACGTCCAAGAGTGTTGATATGTTATTTTATCGTTGGAACCCGTCGCTGCAATAGCAAAATCTGCTGCTGCTGCTCGCCCGTGCTCTCGCGTTTGCCGCCGCCTGTTTGTGCCAATTCTGCAGCGGAGAATTTATCAGCAGACCTCGGAGGCCACTAGTCTGAGTCGGAGTCGGCACCGCACCGGTCGTGGATGTGTTTTTCTGTTGTTTATGATAATAAAGTGAAATTTTGATTGAAAACAATGTCGGTGTGATATGTACCTTCGACCGTCTCGCCTTTTTCGTAAATGGTCCGGGTTTTTATCATTATTGGAAGCAAGACGATTAGTGCGAGTGTGTGAGTGGACTCAAGCTCGGAGAAAACCAGTTTAGCGAAAAAAATATTTGCACAAACTTGTTGTGGAAGATAATATTGTTGGGAATAACAAATTTAGCTGTTTAAACTACAAACAAACTGCAAGTGATCCAGCTGAGACACGCGACCTTCTTGGCTTACTGATTGTGTGTTTGAAAAGTGTATCCCTCAAGATGCATACCTTGTTCACGGATCAGAATACTTTCTCGCGGCACTACGGTCATGTGCAGCCGGGGTATCCTGCGAATACCGGCACCATGACATCGGCTCATCACTACCCGTACGATCAATACTCACGGTATCCGTATGCTGGACCCGCCTACGCTCTCACGGCAGCCCATCAAAACAAGGAAATGGTGAAACCACCCTATTCCTATATTGCTCTGATTGCCATGGCCATCCAGAATGTTGCTGATCGCAAGATTACCCTGAACGGAATCTATCAGTATATCATGGAGAAGTTCCCGTACTACCGAGA
Source organism: Wyeomyia smithii (assembly GCF_029784165.1). NCBI lineage: Eukaryota > Metazoa > Arthropoda > Insecta > Diptera > Culicidae > Wyeomyia > Wyeomyia smithii. Next base: position 30,960,954 of record NC_073695.1, on the reverse strand, counting down.
TAATAAGCAGGGATGGCAAAATTCGATTCGGCACAATCTGAGCCTGAACGAATGCTTCGTCAAGGTACCACGTGACGACAAGAAGCCAGGAAAAGGAAGCTACTGGACGCTCGATCCAGACTCGTACAACATGTTCGACAATGGATCCTTTCTGCGCCGTAGACGACGCTTCAAGAAGAAGGATGCCCTCAGAGAAAAAGAAGAAATGGCGAAGCGTCAGAGTATGATGCTCGAGGATAAAATGGGCGATATCAAGCCCATCAAAATTATGGGCGGATCTCATCTGGATGGTAAACAATTTAGCCATCAGTTTAAACGTGAACCGGGACTAGATCTTGCGACGCAGTGCATGGTTAAAGATAGCTTAACCCCCACTCTTCTGAACTCCTGCCACGAATCTCTGGCCACTCAAATGAATCACCTTTCCACTGGTGACCATGGTTTCACGGTGGATTCTCTAATGAACGTCTACAACCCACGACTGCACCACACATCCTACCCGTACCACTTCAACGAGGATCATTTGGTGACAACATCAACGCAATATCGTCACCAGCATAGCAGCGCTCATCATCCGCCTCCGCATGGAGGCTGGTACACACCAGAGACACCTCCGGAATCGATTGGAAATACCTCCGGAGGGAGCTCTTCAACACCGACCATTCCGACATCATCGCAGCATTCGTCTGGTTTTCGGGACATGGTTTTCGAGCACAGTCAAACCAACTGCCAACTGGATACGGGCAGTCCCACCAACAGTATAACATCCGCGAGTCCTCCGGTGATTCCCAGTGCAGCTAGTAGTTCTGCGGCGGCTGTGGCAGCCGGGCACCTGACCGCCGGCAACCTGAGTCATCTTGGGCACTATCGGTCGCACGTCGGCTACTACCAGGATTGCGGTATCAAGTACGTGTAAGAATAGGTATCTCCGGGGCTTTAGGCTATTCATTATTGTTCCGATCGCATCTCTCACGCTGTAGTAGGTGCTCTCTTGCTGAAGTGCGCTCGAAAGCATCAATCATTAACGTTCCGTCGGCTTGCTTGCCATTAGTACCATATGCTGTATGCTCTTCAGTTCAAGAAGCTTCTTCGCCGAAAATGAGAGCTATTTGGCCTTGAAAAATATTTTCATTCGTGCGTTTTTGTGGGAATTCGCTGTGAATAAAATAGGGTTCTAATGGTTATTTGAATCGGTTTATATTTTTCTATTCGATAGATATGTTAATACACAGCCTTATTCCCAGGAATTCCAGTTCAATTAGCCACAATTAAACAAGCAAGAGAGCACCACAGCAAGAATGGACGCAGCTAGTTTTAAGGGGTAATACAATGACTGATGTGCTGGTTTTTATTTATTTTCAATCTAAGTTCGCAAGCTGTTTAGATTTAATCGAGCATCTCATTCCTAAATATCTTTCTTGAATTGTGCACCCAGCGATACTTCTGCAGAGCCAATTCGTAAAGTTCGTTATAGTTGTTTCAAAATAGACATTTTACAGGACTTTGTAAATGGTAACAAGATTTCTCCGAACAAAAATGCCACGCCGCAAGGGATACGTGTTCTCGTAGCAATTTCTAGGAAAAGAAAAATAGGAATACTGTACATATAGTGAAAAACTATTGCATTAACGGTCAAATCGAATCATACGCTGAATGTACCATGACGAAACTGCTTATCTCTGTGTGTAATGTATATTGCTGTGGCACAGAAAACCACTGAAAGTTCGATCCAAACAATAGGAGCGGTTAGGTGAATGTGCAACGCTAAGTTTTCATGCATAATAACCAGATTAAACTTTTAAGCAAACTATGTGATGTATTATAAAATCGAATCTGTGAGTTTGTGCGTTTGCGTGTGTGATTGTATACATGTGTATGTGCGAACCCCAGTGAACCGGCGTTTCGCTCTAGATTGAATTTTATATTACAGAGTTGTAAGAGAAGAACAACCCGGTACGAATCTGTTCAGTTCATTTTTTCTGTTAGGGCCCATTTCTATTTTGTTTATGATTCAGCATGCTTGTAGTGCTATAACGAAAACGGAACGAACGCGTGGCTGGAATCGAGCATGTATGTTTATTGTTTAGGCAGAAAGGTTCAAAACCCACAAAAGATGTAAGTTACTAGGATGATGTGAATGTACAACCAAAATTCGTGAAATGAACAAGTAGCAAGCGAATCGTTTCTCTACTTGCTGTGTATACAAAGTTTAACTGTCCTTCCGTGGGATACATCATTCTGTTTCATAGTAATCTCTCTACGTGCATTGCAAGATAATATAATATTAATCTAGTATTTAGTGATAAATTCAAATATTATCGAATCCAACGATAAAAAAGAAAGAAAAAAAACATGAATATAACGATCAAAATGATTATAAAATGTTGTTTCATTTGCATTCTTTTGCTAAAGTATCACGACATTAAAGAACACTCTGAAGAATAAGGGTATTGAAGAGGGTAGCCTCGTATCGAGTTTTTTTTTCTTTATTCATTTTAGCTAATTGGAAAAAGTAGGTATAGAAAACAGTGATAATAAATGCAAATGGTACGGCTTCTAATGTGAGCTCCAGTTCTTAATGTCGAAATGCAAAAATATGATTACAAACAAACAATAATCAAAATTCTTACCAATTACCAATTCTAACCAATTACCAATAAACCAATTAACATTAAGTTTATGTTGATGGTTGAAACATCAGCGGTCAAAAAAATCGAAAATGATCGGTGACTTGTTTTGTGAGTTAGTAGCAAACATACACACCTAATTTAGCTCAGTAAAGCTTTATACACCTTATGAAACGAACACTCTGCCGTGAACTAGCAACTTTTGAAATTTCTTTTGCCGAGAATCTTGGAAATACTGTCGAAAACTAGTAAAATAAAAAAACTTCGATGAATGTCTCAGTTGTTGAGTGGTCGGTAATTTAATTAAAGTGGGTATAGAGCCAACATTGCATATGATTTGGGGCGCCATTTTTAAATTTTATTTCATTCATTGTCTATTTTCAAGAAAATTGTACAATTTTCTTTAGTTGTTGCATTATTCATATCACAGTTGTAGCCTTGTTCAGGCGATTGAAAAGTTTTTAATTTGCAAAAATTTGAAATTATTTGTTGGTGATAATTTTGCAAATCTGGAAGATATTGAGGTTTCTATTAAATTCGTCTAGTTCGTCACTTTTACACCGAAACACATAAAAACCAAGTGACTCTCGTGAGGTCTTTACGATTTAACAGATAAAGGTGCTTATTACGGGAGTCACTTAACGGTGAAATATATTTCACTCTCACGCTCACTTCACTTTTTTAGACCTATTCCCGATTTCACCTCAAGTGAGGTGACAAAAATCGTGAAGTGAACTTGAGAATAGGACAAGTGAAATGAGATTGTTTCCCAGCTAAAAAATGTCTAAGTCCCAGAAAGTCGTTTTTTCCGTTTTTTCAGATAACACCACATCTCGACGTGTTCTGCATTTCTAAGACATTCGCCATAAAAAAAAATGTTTTTTTCGGTATCGAAAATTTCCTGAACTAGTTTGCATTTTTTTCATCGGGCAAAAAAATGAAAAATTTACCGCTTTAAGGCACGGATCAAACTCTGATTCGCTTCGTTACTGAAGAATAAATCCAATATTTACCATTAGATCACAAATCAATCAACCTTAAGACTTATGGCATCTTCGTGGAATCATTTTTCCGTTCAAAATGGTCGTGAAATAATTCCACGCGAAACGTCGCTTTTTCCGTTCTCACTTCACTGATATGACACTCATAATAACCCAGATTCCACGGCAGATGTCACTTCGCGACGTTTTTCTCACTTACGTGAGTCCCGTAATAGGATTTTGTTCACTTCACTCTGATTTCACCGTGAAGTGACTCCCGTAATAAGCACCAAAGTGATCTTGTGTCATCTTGGAGGCCAAAACAGACAGAACCGCTTAAGATTAATTCGGATGTAACCAACTTCAGGTTTATTTCAGCAAAACATATCAATTGTTGTTCTTTGTTGCCAAAACCAAAATTCGAATTTACCGGTTTTTTTTTTCTTTTGAGCTAATGACATGTCAAGCCATTGATGTCGATAGAAAGCAGTGTGGTTTATACAATACTGCATTGAAATGGGTCTTCTCATCCGTCGACATCAAAAAAAAAAAAAGTTTCACAAGGATATACTACCGCATAACTGTCCCATGTTACATTTTGGTCATTTTTACTTTTCATCACCAAACGTTGTTTTTTGACGTATATTTCCAGAATTAACAATAATTTTTTGTTCTAAAAATGTTTCAAAAAATACCAAGTCTGTTTCACTCATCACTGTCATCACTTGTATATTGGCAACATGGCCAGCGCTTTCATTTTCGGTTCTGAGCGAAGCTTCCAGCAAATGAATCAAGTCGATGCACACAATACACGGCTTAAACAAAACAAACAAACTAAAACGTCATTTGCACGAGTTGGGTGGTGCGATGCGAAATTCACAGTGGGACTGTTATGCGTGGAATTTGCCAATTTATCCTATAACTCTAGGCATAAGAGTCTTACTAAACATTTTTTTCTATAAACTACCATAAATTAAATCCTCAAATGAAGTTTTTGATTATTTTCATTGGATATGTTGGTTTTCAAGGTAATTTCAATCACAAAATTGTTTTATATGTGCCATTTCGCCTCAGATGGCAAAAACTTTTCAAATCTTTAATCGCATTTTTCTCAGCTGTCTGTTTTGGAACATGGGACAGTTATGCGTGGAACGGCAGTATACCTTTTTGTAATTATTTAAAGAAGAGTTTGGCAGGAGATTTTTTTTTGGTACAAATTAAAAACAAAATGACAACAAAATTTTTTTTTTATTCTCACATAACAAACCAGAAAAATAAAAAGATACGACATTTTATATTTTGCCACAAGTTCACGTTGAACGAATGCCTAGGTGCATTAGAAATTACATCATTAATATAAATTTGCCTGATTTCTATACTAGATTACATTTTGTAAAATTGGGAATGAAACTGGCGAATGTTGCGTCAGATTTCAAACGATTACAGCAAGCGAACGACCTAATGCATCTTAGTCATTCATATGTCGGTGGATAGATAAAATGCGTAAAAATTGTTAGATATAATGTTTAACTTTGTTGCTTTACTTCTCAATGCCAAAAATAGGTGAAAAATTCTAAGGTCAAGCTTTCCCATACATTTTCCTCACTATTGCCTTGCTTCCTAAGCACGGATAACAATAGCATGGACGGAATGAATTCCACTGCCTACATATTTTGACTCAACGAAGTGTTTTGTTTTATATCTCAATCTCGGTTTTCCAGAGATCGGAAATCAAATACAGACGTCATTTTGAAATCTAATATGGCGACTTCCGGTTTCTGGAAATGACCAAATACCACCCAATATGGGCATTTCTGTAATCGAGATGATGAACATAGGCCAAAAATACTTCTCAAACGCCATTTTGAAATTTAAACTGACAACTTCCGGTTGCTGGAAAACGGCCAAAACTAGTCATTCCAGAACCGAGATGATGAGAAAAAACCATAGATCACCCCTGACGCCATTTTTTAATCCGAAGTGGCAACTTGCGGTTGCTGAAAAAATACCAAAAATATTCGTTTCAGGATCGTTGAAGTCCGGAAACCGGAGAACAAATTAGGACGTCTGCCGAAAACTACCAAAAAAGTTGACTACATACGTCATCTGAAATTGCAACGTCGGGTTGCTGGAAAATAGCCTAATATGATCATTCTGGAATCGATACCCAGAGATCGGAAATCAAATCCAGACGCCGTTTCCAAATCCAAGATGGCGATATCCGGCATCCGTAAATAACCGAATACCACCCAAAACGGTTGTTGTTAGAACCAACCCATACTCAGAGGCCAAAAATCGACTTCAGGAGCCAAATCCAAGATAGACATTTCCGGTTTCTGGAAAACCGCAAAAATGATTAGTAAAAGTTATCGACTTAAACATAAAGATACAAGATTGTTCATTGTAATCTCATTGATTATCATTCACAGAATTATTGAAAGAAAAAAAGTTTGCTTTGAACATATCCTTTGCGATTATTCCCGAATGCAATAATACAAGCAATGTAACAAACAGCAATATGTAGCACTACGTCAACCATGCGGTCGTGGTTTTGCAATCCAATCTTTTATTTTTACCTTACCAGATAAATACTTGATTGAAACTAAGTAAATAGTGCTTATAATGATTCTATTGATTTTGCTAATTCTTAAACAACATTTTTAATACTGGACTTTTTAAAATTATTTCTTTTAAATTACAGAAGCAATTGTTTTTCACTCAACAATAGCAGGCCATGAGTACAGGTAGTTATCAAAATTGATGGATACTCTTTTCAATTGTAAAGCAAATACCTACACAGTAAAAAATTCTGAATATCACACGACACGTGAAATATTTTCACATTTGAATTTCTGTTCCTTCCGACGAAAACCACGATTTTGAATGAAAATTATATGCAATGTTATTTGAATTTCAGTTGTTTCTGACGTAAATCATGGTTTTGTTTGAAAATTACACGCAATATCATTCAAATTCACGTGGAATGTTATGGAATTTTCTATCATAAGCGATGGAGGCAATTCTTTACATGCGATTCGACATAAAGTTTTCTTACTGTGTACACTTCTCGAATCATTTTGAATCAGAATAACCGATTTCAATTTGTTCACGTTTGGCACCTGGGTTTTTTTGCATGTTGTTTGATTGAGGATTAGGACAACGCTATACCTAGCTAACAGTGGTGGGCACCATTCCGCTAATTCGCTAATTAGCGACGCTAAAATTCAATTAGCGATTTAGGGATTTCGCTAATTTTTGAGCTGGTTAGCGAAACTGTTAGCGTCGCTAAAATTTTGGCTTTCGAAACGCTAATCGCTAATTCGTTAAATTTTGTAGAGAAGCGACAATAGAAATATTTAGAAAAACTGTGAATTGCTGATGGCGTACGTAAATTGCTTCGAAAGATGAACATACTTTACTGCGAAAGTTACTTTTGTCAGTTTTGTACCCTAGAATGGAGTTTCAGTTATCGTACAAGCCACAGGAGCATTTTGAAGAACAAGCACAAGGTCTAGACTGAATTTTCGGCACACCAAGAACTTTGGTAAATTGCAATGCGCTTGAAATTATGACTACTTTGGTTCTACTTTTTCGATTCAGATAATAATTGAATTTTTTTGACAACTTGTTTTAAGAGTATCTATTTTCAATGCAAGCTAAATAACTTTTGTTATTCTTGTTTATACAAAATCAAATAAGAATACCATTCCGTAAATCTCTTACTGTAAATAGCTTTAAAAAGTAATTGTTTTCGTTTGTTTAACCAAAACAGACCAAAGTGGTCCAAATCTTACAAAACACGAGCAATAAATGTAGCGATATGACTATTTACATATTAAAAAGTTAGCTATTAGCGAAAGTTCCGCTAATGTGGGTTTGGCGTTTAGCGTTTAGCGATTTTCGAGCTAAATTTTCCGGTTAGCGACTTAGCGATTAGCGTCGCTAAATTTTCGGTTAGCGGTGCCCACCACTGCTAGCTTATTATCAGAACGTTCCGTCAAGTTTCTAACAATTTTACCTATTGCTATTTTCCCGAATGTATTTGTTAGAGTTTTGATAGAAATAGGAACATTGTAGAAAATGGATTCAGGAAAACAGATTTTTGGGCATAATACATATAACTGGATGTACATAAATGGTGATTTTTCAAGAATTTGGTTTTTCTTAAAAAAAAAAATGCATTAAAATTACAAAACTGTATGAAATTTTTATTTGAGCCGATAAATTGGTTTGTACCATTTACTTTTCAAAGATAATTTCATTCAAAAGTTGGCCACGGCTACGTTTTAAATGGTCCATACGAAAAGTCCAATTTTGGGTCACTTTTTCGAGCATTTAGGCTGGTATCTCGCGAATAACGCGTTTAATGTTGTCTTCCAAGGCTGGAATTGTTGTTGGCTTATCCGCATAGACGAGAGACTTAACGTAACCCCACAAAAAATAATCTAGCGGTGTTAAATCGCATGATCTAAGCGGCCAATTCACCGGTCCATTCCGTGAGATGAATTGCTCGCCGAACTCATTTCGCAATATGTCCATTGATTCGCCCGATGCGTGGCACGTTGCTCCGTCTTGCTGAAACCACATGTCAACAAGACCCAGCTCTTCCATTTCCGGCAAAAAAATCAGAAATCATCGCGCGATAGCGAGCGCCATTGACCGTAACGTTGCGATTTTGATCATCTTTGAAGAAGTACGGACCAATGATGGATGCCTCCAGCGTGTAAACCGCACCGAATCGTGCATTTTTCTGGGTGCATTGGCGATTCTTGTATTGCCTCTGGTTGCTCTTCGATCAAAATGCGGCAATTTTACTTATTAACATACCCATTTTACCAGAAATGAGCTTCGTCACTGAACACAATTTTTCGGTAAAAAAGTGGATTTTCGGCAAGTTGTTCTAAGGCCCAAAAATTCGATTATTTGTAAGCGTTGTTCAGGCGTAAGTCTGTTCACGGTGAAATGGCAAACCAATCTGAGTACATTAGACTTTGACAGCTGTCAGAATGCCGCGTGAACTGTCAAATCCAGAGGGTGTGCGTTATCGCAGATCAACTTTGGTCCATGACGTTTGTTGGTCCATGATATTTGTAACTATGAACAACAATGGGGAAAAAATCACTACACAACACATTCATAAAGGTTTTCGGCAGTTTCTCGAGTTTTGATAAAAAAACGTTCCAATCTATAATATTTCACATCGATCAATTTCATGACCAAAAAGAACAAACGCCATGTTGCCGAATATGTTGGTTACACTATGTTTGACAGATAGATTCCCCCTGGTCAAATCTGAATACACGAGAAACCAAATAGCAAAAAAATCACCCTTTATAACATGGTAATGTTAATATTTGTTTGAAATAAAGTACATTTGATAGGTATACCGCTGTCGTCTTAAACTTATTGGCGCAGCAACGCGGCCGGGTATCAGCTAGTTAACTAATGTTTATGGATTATGTTTCGGCATAATTACTTTATTCAATTTCCTTTCCATCGCTGGATGCCCGCACCTTTCCCTAATTACATTACACCCTTAAGACCCCTCATTACATTTTGTACAATGACGAAGCCAACCTTTTTGGTCACTTTCATCCATTCTTTCTTCAACTCCAACTCGTTTTTAAACACCTTGGACAATTTTCGAACTTTGGCCTTCATTATGACCCAAAATCTTTCCACCGGACGAATCTCTGGTGATTTTGGGGGGTTGGCGGTTTTGGTACAAAAACAACTTTATTGTCACTGTACCAATCCAACGTCGATCGTGGGACCGCAGAAAGGGCAGCAGACGTTTCTGGAGGCACTCGGTGCGGTAAATTTCACTGTTGATGGTACCCGTTGTGATGTACGGTTTACTCAGTTTACCGCATTGGCGTATGGCCTGCCGGAGCAAGTATTTTTGGGCGAATGTGTCGCCTTTCTTCTTCCTTACGTCTTCCGAAACATCAAACCGTGATTTGGCAACGTAGAACTCCAGCTCCGGTATCTGTTTTGCATCTACCTTGATGTAGGTTTCGCCATCCATAACCTCACTCATCGGTTTCGTTAACCACTCTCGATACAGCTTCCTTGCACGGGATTTGGCCGCCGTGTTTTATTGATCAAGCCGGTTCGGTGCCTTTCAGACCTTGAATACTCGAAGCACAGCTCGTTTCATGGTTTGCCGAACGAATCAGGCGGAACGCTTTGCCTTCAGAGCCGCGCCGCAAATTGGAAAGCTCTGATTACGCTTGAAATGATCCAACACTTTCCGGGCCTTCACAGGGTCAGCTGTCTTCGATTTTCTTCCACCTCCAGTCCTTGACGATTCTACCACCCGAGACACAGTGGAATGGGTGAGTTCCAGTTGTCTTTCGATCCATCTCATGGTCGCAGTCGGTTTTTTCATGACGTTACGCAAAATTCTCTGAAATTTTCTTCTTGTTTCGATGACATCTCAATTATCACTGAACCTATTGTTATGAAATTTTGCATATATAAATGATACACTCCAAACTAGTTATACCCAGCATTTTTTCGAGTACGGGTCTAAGAAATTTTGCCATTTTGTAAAATTAAATCAATCACGAGTTCGCTTTCTTAGACTCACGCTCGACACCGGTTTATGATACAATAAGAGTCAATGAAAAAATAGTCTAATCTAAAAATAATTGAAAAAATTCTGCATCCTACACCATTTTCGATTGAAACCGGCGACTTTTGACGAACATCATCACTACTGCACAGGTCAGCAAAGCCCAAGTACAGTCCCTCTACAATTATGGGTCAGTCAACGCGTTGCCTAAATGTTGAAAAATGAATATAAAATCGGAAAAGTTATCAACTACGAATGTTTTACTATCTATTTCTGTGTTCTGATGTATACTTTCGATCGACAATTGGTCGGCGTGCGACCAGACCGAGCTAAGCGCCAAACACATTGTTTTGAGTAATTATAGCATTTGAAGTTTGACCACCCATAAATTAATCGTGTTTGAACTTATCGTTAATTCAATGCAAACATGTAATGAACAGGGTTTAATGAATGCCCTTTTATCATAAATACACGAAAAATAGCAATAATGGATAAAATATTTGGTTTTTATTTTTGACACCTATGCACTCAGTTCACTCTGGTCGAACAAATATTTTAAAAGTTGGTCTTCAGTTCGGTCTGGTCAAACGTATTTACTACAACATATCAACTTATCTATTAAACAAGCTAATTTTTCTCACTAGTCAAACGTAATACATAGATATCAACGCCGCTTTATCTCTCAGACCAGTCTGTATCAGAAATTATACAGCTGATAGACAAGCCAAGCTTTATTTCTGTTGCTCTATTTCCTAGTGCCAAAGCGCACCAAGTGCTAAGTGTTAAGATAGTATCAATATGAAATGATCTCGTATTTTGAAGCGGGTATTGTCTAATTTATTGATTTAACGTATATTATACCCAGTCCTGATATTTGTTACAACAAAAAATTTAATATTATTTGAAAAATATCAAATGGAAATAAAATGCACTTGGTTCGGTCTGGTTCAACAAAATCTTGAAAAAAAGTGATGTGCCCATTGAAAGGAAATTCGGCTCTACGAAAACCACCTGACTGTTTATTTATCTAATTTTGATGACAATCGTATTAACGAACTGTCCGAAGCGGAGAAACCAGTTACTAATTAAAATAAATCGCAAAGTTAGCTTTTAAATTACAAACAATCACTTTATTTAGATACCATGTCTGTGTTTATGGTTCACTCTGGTCGAACGCAATTTCGTTCTTTTCACAAAGTGCAACAGAGATTTTTTACTATAACACGTCTATGAACTGTTCGAATGATTTCATTCTTTAATGGAACATAGATCATCAGTTTGCACATCCACTGGTGCTAATAACTTTATTTTTAAGAAAATGGCGCTTGGCTCGGTCTGGTCGCACGTCGACCAATTAGTTTCACTGTAGCAGATGTGTGTAAATCGGTTAAGAAAAAAAAATAGTACTTGCATAGCAAAAGACACAATTATGGGTCACTTTTGGCCTTCAAGATCATTTAGTTTATAAAACCATTAAAATCCATCACAAAAGTTGTTTTATTGTTGTAAAAGCTTGATAATAAGTTATTTTATTAGGTCGTGATGTATTTTCATGCAAAAGTAATAAAAATAGCCAAAATATAAACTGACCCACAATTGTGCACCGCAAAACGGGACATTATTACAATTATGGGTCACTTAACTTATTGCACCGAGCAGAATTATTGTTTTAAGTAACATTTTCAACATTAAATCATTTCAATCGTATGAATAGGGTTACAATTGAGTTATAAAAATACCACTGCCAATGAAAATTGTTCAGTTTCGTGAGAATAGATGTATTTGCGTAAAAGTGACCCATAATCGTAGCTGACCCATGATTGTGGAGGCACTGTACTACATTCCGATTCGAATTTTGACTCTCTGTTTATTCGATTCAAACTTCACCAATTGTTAGTGTACAGAACAATTGCGAGGCTAGCACTACTATCCTACTTACACTAGCTGCGATTGTTTTTGCTTTTTCCGATCACTTTCTGATGTGTGAATTATTCTTAATAAAACTCAATGCGGTCTACCTAAAATTATGTATATGGCTAGGTTTGTCGAGCTCTTTCGAGTCGAGCAATAAAAGTATCCTTGGATCAAAAAAACTTGTTTAATAATCAGACTTTCATTTCAAAAGTTTTGATATCTTTACCGGCGCCAAAAGATTCAGTTGAGCTGGAAATACGTCATAAATCCAATCCGTCCCCCACCAACAGACAGACCTTTAATAAATCCATCAATCATCACCTAATTAACGTCTAACATCAGGCAATTTCCGGCGACAAAAAGGCGTACGTGCTCTGGGCAGGCAAAGATCCGCTGATGTTTCACAATTTTATCCGGGTTTCCAGCTAGCCATCTGGCTAAATGCGAAACACACAGACACTTCTGGACGTTCGCCGACACAGCGGAAAACAATAACAACATCGAAACGCACCTACACACCACCGCCCGGCCCAAATGGACTTCCTCTGACAATTTCGCTGGGCAAGGTTGCTTACCTTTCTGCGTCTTCCGGAACGGAACACCCAGCCGATACTAAAGGGCAACATTAACACCGTAAGCAACAAAAACAAACGCTTCGGAATCTATAAAAATGCTTTCGAACGCCTCACCAGCCCGCGGTTCCGTTTGTTTGTTTTAGCCAGCTTAAATCGAACAAAATTAATCATAAACAAGGGATTTTTTTGTAGGATTCGATCGTTTGGGTTGCAAAAAAAGTTCCAGGTGAAGAGAGAAAGAAATGCGCCACTTCCGGCATGTTCTGGTCCGGTTTCTGGTCGAGGTCGTCCAGATCAAACGCCCCGATTTGGATGAGTATGGTGGGGTAAAACGTCACAACTGAAATTAGGTATCAATATGGAAAATCTGATCAGCTGTCAATCTTGTCTCGATGTACTTTTTGTGATTGTGAAGGCGAGAAATGATTTTACCGACATCCGGCTGTTCCGCTGGAAATCTGGATCACGGCTCATCTAGCACGTGCTGTGGAAAAGACAAGCGCGTACTAAGAGCTTGAAACTAGGTCCAACCGGACTGCAATTGTTTGTATGTTGGACGATAATGTGCGCTACCGGAGCAATCGATTCCATGGGGTCTGCCAGAGCACAGCGGGGGAAAAAAATGGGAGTTTTTTCCTTTAAGATATTCAGGCAATTTCCGGACGCATTAAATATACTTTCCCTTGGCTCCTCCGCGGCTCCAACCGCTGTATGATGCTGCTGTATAGTAAATTAGTTCGATAGCTTCTGCATCGACGTACGTAATTCGATCCAATCCGGCCACTAAGCCAGCGGCACCATCAACCGGCATACATGATTTTGGAAGACGGATAGACTCCGCCGGTCTAATGGAGTGTGAACTTATTTATAGACCGCGTGGTGCTGCCCAGGGAGTTTTGCTCTTGGAACGCGATTGAATGGAAATTGGCAACCTCTTGTTTTTTCTCCATGAAACTTGCTTGAATAAATCACTAGTTTCCTTTTTGCAAATGTTAGATAATGAAAAAAGAATAGCTAGGTCCAAGCTAGAGTCCCGAACATCATCAGAATCCGACGATTTTGGACCACCACAAAGTTTGTAAACTTTTCACAACCGCCTTTGTACCGTACAACAAAGCCCATTTATGGGCACATTACACGCTTCTAATCGCTCTATTCATCTGTGCTCGATTCTCACGTCCCTTTTTCTGCCACAGGACTCTCCTTTGAATCTTTGAATGCGCCTGACAAGCAAGCTCCTTTTCGGAGGAGCGGATTAACCGATGCCACACTCCCGCTCGAAAATGTGGTGTAAAATTTGTTTCTTTCAACTTTTTGCACTGTAGCAAAAGAATCCTAATTCTTTTCATCCGAACCAAAAAGAGAACATCTCACTCTTATGCAACAGAAAACGAAGCACCAGAGGAGAAAAGATCAAACGATCGAGGCATGGAGAAATAGAATCAATTAAAAATCGATCAAATGTGTACTTGCTTTTACGGATGAGCAAATCGAGATTATCTGTCCTCTGGGCTTGTGTGTGCGAAACAGAATCGTTCCTTTTTTTACTGCGCTAGACCGTGTTTCGCGCTCATCACCAGCTTCGATATGTAATTTTATTATGTTGTCAGATTAGGATTCTCTTTTCCTGGTTAATACTGCTGCTGCTGTTGGCCAAAGCTGAAATAACAAGAGCGTCAACAGCAAAAAAACGAGGGACAAAAAAACCTACACGAGCGCCGTAAACAGAAAGGATTATAGTGGATCTGAAAACGAGAAGAAAAAAAATGTAGCAATTCGAAGGCATGTTTTCACTAAATGGAGGAATTTGACCTGCGGGAGTTCTGCTGGCGACCAGTAAAAGGTGTTCTAAAATTAGGATCATTGCCGGCCGGGAGGACACCCACATGGGTTCGCATGTATCGGCCCAGAGTCGGTTTAGCGAGACATCCTTTTCAAGCGATTTCATGTTTTCATTGATAGAAGTTGTTTACTTTGTAAGCACGTGTTAGTTTTGGTAAAATGTTGCATCGACAGATTGATTTTTTTTTATCAAATGCACATCTGTACAGCGTGGAGGCTTTTTTTCTTCTCTTAGATTCAAGCTGTATTGCTTGAATTTAAACTTATTTTTTTTTTTTTTCAGAATCGAACTATTCAGCACAAAATTGATTTCCCAAAAACTAAACTTCAGAAAATGATATGACTTTGCTAAGGCCATCAGCAGCTAGAAAAACTCACCCACTCACTTATTTCGCAAATTGTCAGAAAGTACACAAACGAGGGCAAAACTCCTTGAAACAACACAACCGCAGAAAATTCCATCTAGAAAAACAGAAACTTTTAAGTAGCATAGAAATTGTTTTTCCAGACTGCGTGCCACAATATGCTGCTCTTGCAATGCATTGTGTGCCGTTTTGCCTCGGCAGCCAGTCGTTGTGGGTTTGAGGGCTTTTCCTCCGCTGTTATCCAGCAGCCTTTACAGCTGACAATGCGATAGGCACGGGGCCAAAATTTGTCACCAACCAGGGAACAAAGGAGACAGAATTCGCTTGGCTCAGTAATTGATATTTGCTCGCAGATGGCGTGAATATTGGCCATGAACAGAAAGTGAAAACAAGCTTCTGGAACTTCTAGAAAGATGTGAACGTGGGTTCAATAGCTGTAGTGGGCTGAAGTTATAATAAACAAATTTATTTCACTACAAGTCTTGTTTACAGAGGTATTATAGAAAATTCTATTTCATGAAAGATGTGTACATTTAAAAAATATCATAAACCTTGAATTAGTGCCTCGATATGATATCAAGTTTAGGTAAAGAGCAATTTCACAAGAAAACGGGCAACTAATTTTATCGACCATTTTTGATTTTTCAAACCAATTGATTTGAAAAATCAAAAATGACAATTTATAAAAAATATTAAAACTGGAAAATTTTTTGTGGAACTGCTCTGAAGTTTATTTGGAACGTTGTTTGAAATTTACATTTCAATCGACTTTAAGGAATTAACCCTCGCGTGTCATTCAGAAAACAAATGCTCGAAGTTCGGTTTAACTGTAACCTAGACGAGAAAGTCATATCAAACATAGCTGTATTCAGGGCCTGCGTCACATTATTTTTCCGAGTGGGTAGTAAGGAATAGGGAAAGCCGGGGGCGACCTACTGATACCTGAACATAATTTTACGAAAAATTGACAGTGCATCAACAATAGGGTGCCAATGGAATGTTTAAGAGGAATTAGATTTTCGAATTTCGTTCAGTAGTAATGTTTGTATTGAAAAATGAACTTTTTTCGGATGGTTATATAAAAAACCAAGGCAGATAATTGATTTAAATGAATTTCCCATGGAAGGTAATTTTATAAGCTAACTTGCAAAAGCGTTTCCACGCCCTTGCGAGTCGCCTTTCGGGAGTTTAACGGAACATTCGCCATGGTGGATGAAAATGCGAAAATTAAATGCGAAACGAAATGCGTGTAGGCATGTTTTTAAGTTTTTTTCTTCATTTTATGTACCAATTCCTCCTCAATTTTCGCGACAAAATTGTTGGAGTAAGTCTGGTATGCCCAAAGGCTCTGGATGGGACGCAGCTGAGGAACGTTGGGTGGGTTAGCCGACCTATGTACCACATTTATTTTCAGCCGCTTCATCTCCTCACACGAATCAAGAAGAAGAAACGGACCGGATCAATCGGCAACGACCTAGGCGACGAAAAAAGGACACTGATTGGAAACTCGGAACATGGAACTGTATCAGTTGGAACCTCGTCACTTCGGCATCGTAGCGCTGCAGGAACTTTGTCGGAAAGGAGAAACTGTACGGAGGATGTGTGGCCGCAGGGCCCAGTACTACCAGAGCGGCGGCACTACAAATGAGCGGGGTACCGGCTTTATTGTGTTGGGCCAGATTCAAAGTCGTGTGATCAAGTGGCAGGCGATCAGCGACAGGATGTGTGTATTGAGAATTAAAGGCCGGTTCTACAATTACTCCATCATCAATGTGCACTGCCCGCATGAAGGAAGACCCGATGGCGAAAAGGAAGCCTTCTACGCGCAGCCGGAGGACGTCTACGACGGCTGCTCGCAGCGGGACATTAAGATCGTCATCGGGGATATGAACGCTCAAATCGGAAGGGAAGACTTGTATAAACCGGTGATCGGACACGAAAGTCTGCACACCGAAACGAACAACAACGGCCAATGATGTGTCAACTTTGCAGCTTCCCGAGGAATGGTAGTCCGAAGTACATTTTTCCCCGCAAGGACATCCACAAAGCCACTTGGAAATCACCTGACCAACAAACAACGAACCATATTGACCATGTGCTCATCGAAGGACGATTTTTCTCGGACATCACCAACATACGCACTTACCGAGGTGCGGACATTGACTCGGACCACTACTTAGTGGCGGTTTGTATGTGCTCAAAACTGTCGACTGTCTACCAGTCACGACAGAGCCGATCCCCGCGGCTCAACATCAAGCAGCTACGGGACCCGCAAGCTGCCGAAGTCTACGCACAACAGCTTGAAGCGGCACTACCCACGGCAGAGGAGCTCGGCGCAGCTTCTCTCGAGGATGGCTGGACCATGATCCGCACGGCCATTAGGAAATCCGCGACAACGACACTAGGAACAGAGGCGCCGAGTGGCAGAAACGACTGGTATTATGGGGAATGCCAGGCAGCGGTGTCAGAGAAAAACCGGACCTGGGTAAATTACCTGAGGGTAAGAACGAGAGAGAACCTGGTCAAATATAGACGGGCAAGGAACGACATGACCACGATCCTGAAACGTAAAAAGCGCCAGCAAGAGGATCGTGACCATGAAGAGCTAGAAGAGCTGTTCACTGCTAATGAGACGCGAAAGTTCTACGCAAATGTTAACCAATCCCGTAAAGGCTATGTGCCGCGAGCCGACTTTTGCAAGGATATTGCAGGTAACCTCATTACGAACGACAGCGAGGTGTTCGACAGGTGGAAGCAGCACTTCGATGAACATCTGAATGGCGATGCAACAAACGGAAGCGGAACTGGAACGGACCTGAGAGTGCCAGCAGTAGATGACCGGGTATTAGCCCCCGATCTCCACGAAATTCAGCGGGAGATTGGGAGGCTGAAGAACAACAAAGCCACCGGCAAAGACGGCCTGCCGGGCGAGCTCTACAAACATGGTAAAGAAACGCTTACTAGAGCACTACACTGGGTCATTTCCAAGATCTGGGAAGAGGAAAAACTGCCGGAAGAGTGGATGGAGGGAGTCGTCTGCCCCATCTATAAGAAAGGCGACAAGCTGGAGTGCTGCAATTATCGTGGCATTACGCTTGTCAACGCTGCATATAAAATACTCTCCCAAGTTCTATTCCAACGTCTAACACCTTTAACAAGAAGGTTCGTGGGGCAGTACCAGGCGGGTTTCATGGGAGCCCGCACAACCACGGACCAAATTTTTTCAATCCGACAGATTTTGCAAAAATGTCGTGAGTACAACGTGTCCACGCATCACATTTTTATCGACTTCAAGGCAGCCTATGATACAGTTGATCGAGAACAGCTATGGCAGATCATGCACGAGAACGAGGATATCTTCCCGGATAAACTGACGCGACTGATCAAGGCTACCATGAACCGTGTGATGTGTTACGTGCGTGTTTCGGGGATGCTTTAGAGTCCCTTCGAGTCATGCCGAGGATTGAGACAAGGTGATGGACTCTCTTGTTTGCTTTTTAACATCGCCCTCGAAGGTGTTATACGAAGAGCGGGCATCGACACGAGTGGTACGATTTTTACGAAACGGGTTCAGCTTAACGGCTTCGCTGATGACTTCGACATAATAGCACGAAACTTTGCGACGGTGGAGGAAACCTACACCAGACTGAAAGCGGAAGCTAAGCGCATTGGACTGCTGATCAATACGTCGAAAACTAAGTATATGAAGGGAAGAGGCTCCAAGGAGAACAATGTCAGCCTCCCACCCCGGATCACCGTAGACGGCGATGAGCTTGAGGTGGTAGACGAGTTTGTGTACTTAGGATCGCTGGTGACCGCTGACAACAACACCAGCAAGGAGATCCGGAGACGCATTCAAGCGAGAAATCGTGCCTACTTTGCACTTCGTAAGACAATGAGATCCAATCGAGTGCGCCGCCGTACAAAGTTGAAACTGTACAAAACACTAGTTAGACCGGTAGTCCTCTATGGGCTAGAGACGACAACACTGCTCTCAGAGGACCTCAACGCCCTTGGAGTTTTCGAACGGAAGGTGCTGCTAACCATCTACGGTGGAGTACAGACTGAAGACGGAGAATGGCGTAGACGCATGAACCATGAGCTGCACGCGCTGCTAGGAGAGATCCCCATTGCACATCTGATCAAAGTTAACAGATTGCGATGGGCCGGACACGTCGCAAGGATGCCGGACGACAACCCGGTTAAAACGACCCTTTTCCGTAACCCCTCCGGCACCAGAAACAGAGGAGCACAGCGTACACGATGACTTGATCAGATTGAAAGTGACCTACGAGTGATAAGACGCCTGGGAGCATGGCGCCATACAGCCCAGAACCGAGTTGAATGGAGACGACTTCTTGATACAGCACGAGCCACCCCGGCTCTAGCCTGCTAGATAATAATAATAATCTCCTCACACGATTGCTTCGGGTAGTGGGCCGACACCAGATCCGGCCAGAGCACCGTGTTTACGCCCCTATAGTATGTCTTGATGAACGACGCAACTTCCGGCAGGCACTTTGTACCAATAATTTCTCCGTTCACGGCCAATACGGAGCTTCTCGCTGATTGTCAGCCACAGCAGCACCTTCTTTGGGAACTTCGTGTGTGAAATGAATTTCACCTCGGAGCTCACTTTCTTCGTGAAGGAAGTAAAAACGAAGTGCCCTGCCAATCATTGCCATCCAGGGTGAGATAGGTTTGGGCTTCGACCATCACCATCACGTCGCGATTCGCCGGAAAAATCGACTCGACCATCTCATTCAGCCGCTGCCACTGCGTCCCCGTGACTCTGGCTAGCGATGTCGGTCGGCTAGCTCTCCCACACGGTTGTGATATCGGGTTCGATTCCCGATCGAGTCGAGGATCTTTTCGAGCTGGAAATTTTCTCGACTCAGCACTGGGGCACGGTGTATCGTTGTATTTATCCTACACATGCAAAATGTGCCAAAAACAATATCGATAACGAATTCTCTCAACTATATCTAGTTGATTGAGACCGCTATTAGCCCCCAGGCTAAGCGTGCGATATTGTTTGTTCACTGCGTCATTGCTTGCAGCTCCGAAGCCAATGGACGGAACTACCGCTGTCTGACATGTATATCCATGTTTGACAGGTACTTTTCCACTGTTTGGCCGGTTGCACCGACCTCCCGCTCAAGGGTACGCAGCGATGTAGCCCCTTTTCTCTTGGTCTAACTCTTCAGTATTCTTTGGAGCTTCTTGTCATTCAAGGTCGTCAACCGTCCGATGCTCTGATAGTAGTCCAACTTTGCCGTGAGATGACATTGTGACGTAGATCCTAGTGATCAGTGTTTTAGTACGGCCCAAAAACGAATGCATTTTTTGTAACTTTTGGATTGCAATGGTGCCTACGTCACTTTGTTTTTTATTTAGTAAAAAGTAGAAACGAAAAGGCAGATACCAAAAGATAAGTCTTTGAATAATGAACACGAGATCTGATGTAATTTCATGAAAAATTGTTAAAAAATTACTTTCAGGGATATGGAAACTTTTGCGCTGAGAGACTCGAACTACACCTGAACACACAAGAGACACTCCCAGCGTGAATAGTTTTTTCATCGATCAAAAAAATGTAACTTTGACCGCTTTTAGGCTTTACTTTCCGAAATCCGATTGAGCTCAAATTTGGCATGGGGCATTTTTACTAAATAAAACTTTAAAACTCTATCGTAAATGAAATTCGAGAAGTAGATTTCCATTGGAACCCTAATAAACTATCAAAAAATGGTAAAATTAAAAATTGTTCAGGTTGTGCAAAGTACAAAATATATTAAATCTAACATTAAAAATCTGCCAACAAGCGGTAACTATATTATTTTTTATCTAGGAGCCAACTTTCAAAGACATTTGATCGTTTAGCAAAAAGTAGTTTATGGAGAGGAAGAATTTGAGGTTAAGAAGGGAGTCTTTTATAAAAGTATTTAGAAGGTATGATTGAAAATTGTAACCATTAAATATGTTCACGTCGATTTAAGAATAGACGCGTTTTTTTTTCATGTGGAATTTTGTTATTTTTTAAATATTAATTTCCATTTTGTGGCTACTGCTTTGAAAAGCTGAATATGAATATAGAATCACCACGTAATTGAGCGTGAGCCAATTCTTAACAAAAGCAGATTTTAAGTAGGTTTTAATTCGGTACAAATCAGAAAAATACTTATTTCGTTACAACAAGCCTGGTATTGATGAATCAGAGAAAACAAACAAATTCGAGAACAACTAAAAAAAATAATCCTTTTCCCTGAGAAACATTACAACTGTACATAACTCTGTAGATTTATAACCTTTCGCTCAACGATATCCATCAAAAAATCTGTCGCTCGCAACATTATATTTTTTTAGCTTTATCCGATAGTTCCGTTTGGGAAAGTACCCACTAGGATATTTTCCGAGTGGGTACTACTACCCATACTACCAACATGAAATGCCGGCCCTGGCTGTATTATATCAATAAATATAACAAACAAACTCGTTCATTTCAGAAACATTAAAATAATTGCTTCGAATTCCATAATCCCATTCATAATCGAATTTACTTTTAAATTACTGGAATATCTCACATATATTTTAAAATTGGTAAAAATATTAAAATTGTTTTATGTTTTGAGATCAAGCAAATATACAGAAAGAATAGCTAAATTGAATACTCAAACATAAAAAGAAATCATTCAAATAAAACAGTGCGTCTTGAACTGTCCTACAGATCAGACGTGTTTTCGGTTGCTTGTGGACTGGTCTTTGACTGCCTATAGCTTCAAAGTTTGTGTTTTGTCAGTGTGTCCTTTGAAGACTACCTGAAAGTTATTTCCCATCAGTCTTTCTCAAGACTACCTACTTTTGAATTTAACATTTGTTTCAACTTTTTTCGTATCACCTGAAATGGCTGGACGAAAAAAGAAACCACGCATCGCTGCGGGGAGGAAAAGAGAGGCATCTCTTTCTGACACTTCGAGTGTCTGTAGTGACAATCCTTTTGATATTTTGCCTGAGCAAGAAGCTGGTGAAATGGAAGTTACCAATAATGAAACTATACAAAATATAAAATCTTTAAAAAAGGAGAAAGTTCCACCTATTGTGGTAACTATTTCTTCTGAATTTAATATATTCAAAAAGGAACTTTCAACGTTTGTTTCTGACGTTAAAGTTACCTATCAAATTGGCCATAGAGGTGAATGCCGCTTATTAGCCGACTCAATAAAGGGTCATGATCGTCTTGTTCAGTATTTAACTGACAAGATGTACAAATTTTTTACATATGACACCAAGAACGCCAAGCCGTTCAAGGTTGTCTTGAAAGGTCTCACCAACGATCAAACCGTTGATGAGATCAAACTTACTTTAACAGAATTACTTGGCATAGCCCCTACCCAAGTAATTCTAATGAAACAAAAATCACGAGGCGAAAACAGTCAGCGAACTGGAATTTCTCTTGTAAACTATTTAATTCATTTTAACCGCAGTGAGGTTAATAACTTAAAATTTTTTAAAAAGCACATGCTTTATATAACGTGCGTGTAAAATGGGAAGCTTATAGGAAGTTTGACGGAGGTGCAAAGCATATCACCCAATGCCGTATTTGCCAACGTTATGGCCATGGTTCAAAGTTCTGTAACATGGACCAAAAATGCCTGATTTGTGGAGACTCTTCTCACAAAAAGGACACATGTCCTGTGAAAGAGAGTAAAAATTTTCACTGTGCGAATTGTAACGGCAACCATATGTCGAATTTTTATCAATGCCCAGTCCGTTTAGCAATTGTTAAGGCAAGGCAAGGTAAACAAAATTCAATTTCTCAATTAAAACCAACTTCAAAACAAAATTCTCCAAGCGTACCAGTGACACATAGTCTACCTACTCCTTTGCATACCCGTTTAACATATGCACAGGTTACAGGTAGTAGTTACAGGTTACAGGCGCCTAATGTTGGTAGTTCGAAAATGACCGTTAATATGGGTAAGCAAAACAGCTAATATTGCTGCCGAAAATATTTTTTTCTAATGTCAACTGCCTAGGGCCTATTACGGCAGGTAAACTTTCTTTTCTGCAACAGGTAATGTTCGATCTCATGAACGCCATGTTGCAGGCAAAATCAATGTTTGAAGCCATTCAAATTGGTACAAATTTTACAATCAAAATTGTTTCTTATTTAAAATTTAGCAATGATTTAAAGTAAACCGATCGAAATTTTCAATTGGAATGCTCGCTCATTGAAGGCCAATGAGAATGAGCTTTTTAATTTTTTAACAGTAAATAATGTGCATATTGCAATTATTACTGAAACATTTTTGAAACCTAACATAAAATAAAATATGATCCCAATTACGTGGTTCATAGATATGATAGGATTCAGGGTTCCGGCGGTGGAGTTGCAATTGTTGTTCATCGCCGAATCAAACATCGTGCTCTTCCCCATCTTGAGACGAAAGTTATTGAAGCTTTGGGAATCGAAGTTCAAACTGAACTTGGGATTTTATTTATTGCCGCAGCATATTTACCATTTCAATGCACATGCGAGCACAAAAATTATTTTAAAGGTGATTTACAAAAACTCACCAGAAATCGTTCGAATTTTTTTTTTAATCGGCGATTTTAACGCTAAACATCGTTCATGGAATAATTCTCAAAGTAATTCCAATGGCAAAATTTTATTCAATGATTGTTCTTCAGGATACTATTCTATTTTGTCTCCGAATAGCCCTACATGCTTTTCTTCTGTAAGAAACCCTTCAACAATTGATTTGGTGCTAGCAGATCAAAGTCATGTATGTAGTGATTTGATCACATTAGATTTGATTAGATTGATTCAACTTCTAATTCGTTTGAAAAATGCCCGCAGACGTCAATATCAACGTTCTCGTAACCCTGTTTTTAAAACTATTTATAAAGATTTACAGAAAGAGATTAAACATAGATTTCCTCTTCTGATTCAAAACCCTTTTGAAGGCTGTCGAAGATTCTTAAGAAACCTTCAAAGCCTATTCCAGTTTTAAAAGATGGTGAACGTTTTCTTGTATCCAATGAACAAAAGGCTCAAAGACTTGCTCAGCAGTTTGAGAGTGTTCATAACTCAAATTTGAATTTTGTGAGTCCAATTGAAAATGAAGTCACACGTCAATTTGATTTAATTTCTTCCCAGAATTTTTTACCTGCAGAAATAATTGAAACTAACTTGAATGAGATTAAATCAATTATTAAAAATTTCAAAATATGAAAGCACCTGGTGCCGATGGAATCTTTAATATACTAATCAAACATCTCCCTGAGAGCACAATGGATTTTTTAGTGAAAATTTCCAATTGCTGCTTCAAATTTGGATATTTTCCCAAATTATGGAAAAATTCAAAAATTACTCCAATTTTAAAGCCGGATAAGAATCCAGCTGAAGTTTTAAGTTACCGACCAATCAGTTTGCTTTCTTTAATAGGTAAACTGTTTGAGAGAATTATTCTTAACCGAATGATGTCACACATCAACGAAAATTCAATTTTTGCAAATGAACAGTTTGGATTTCGCCATGGGTATTCCACAACTCATCAATTGCTCAGAGTTACTAATATGATACGAGCTAACAAATCTGAAGGTTATTCCACTGGAGCTGCTCTTTTAGACATAGAAAAAGCATTCGACAGTGTTTGGCATAAAGGTTTGATTGCGAAATTGCAAACTTTTAATTTTCCAATTTTCCTAAACAAAATTTTGAAAAATTATCTTACTGATCGAACTCTGCAGGTTGTCTATCAGAATACAAAATCTGATAGATTTCCTGTCAGAGCAGGTGTGCCTCAAGGTGCTGTTTTGGGCCCAGTCCTGTACAACATATTCAATTCAGATCTTCCTGATTTGCCTCCAGGATGCACAAAATCATAGTTCTGCGATGACACAAGCATTTCCGTAAAAGGAAAAAGCCTTCGTGTCATATGCAGTCGATTGCAAAAAAGTTTAGATATTTTTTCTTCCTACTTGCAGAAGTGGAAAATCTCTCCCAATGCTTCTAAAACTCAAATGATATTTTTTCCTCATAAGCCTAGGGCTTCTTTCCTCAAGCCAAACAATAATCACGTTGTCAAGATGAATGGGGTTATTTTAAGTTGGTCTGACAAGGTTAAGTACTGGGGACTAATTTACGATAAAAAACTTATTTTCAAAAAGCACATTGAGAGTATACAAGCCAAGTGCATCAAATATACGAGATGTTTATATCCTCTCATTAACAGGAATTCTAAACTTTGTTTAAAGAACAAACTTTCGATTTACAAACAAATTTTTAGACCAGCAATGCTTTATGCTGTACCGATCTGGTCAAGTTGCTGTTCAACAAGGAAGAAAACGCTCCAAAGGATTCAGAATAAAATTCTGGAAATGATTTTGGAGCGTCCTCCTTGGTTTGGTACACTCGAATTACATAGACTTACTGGTGTTGAACCATTAGAAGCTATGGCAAATAAAATTATTAACAATTTTCGACAAAAATTTACTTTCCTTTTTAAAAGTTTACTTTCCTTTCTTGACAAGTAGGTTTGAATCCCTACGAATGATAAGTCCTAATTGCGAAAGCAAACAAATTCTAACAATTAAAATTACAAATTACTAACAGTGTTGAGTAGTCACCATTTTAATTGGACACACATATTCATTATTTACTAATATTTATCATAAATACTAAAACTACTAACAAATCCCCCTTAAAAAAAAAAATTCAAATATGACGTTCCACAGCAATCTGACTGCGAAAAGAAATCGCTTCTAATTCACTCTAACTATTTGCGATTAATTTAAGGCTTTTCATAAACCACTTGGACTTAGAAAATAGTTTTCAGATAGTTTTCAATGTAATTTTATAGCTTCGGATCGATCAATAAATCGCTATTCAGCCAGCAACTTTTGAAGAGTTTTCAAAAAGTATTAACATTTTATGCATCATGATGCAGTAAACTGCATCTATATAGGTAACTCTTTGCGAAACAAAAGCTGTGGATATTTTAAGTATTAAAATTCTCTAATCGAAAGAAAGTTTTGTGAAAGGTGACAAAAATAAGTTTATACAAACTTTCGTCCGCTCCTGTACAAATGTCAAAACGTATTATAGCGAATTTCTTTATTTCACTGCGGCAGGTCAAATCTTCCGAGGAATAAAGAAACGACAATGCGATTCACGACGCAAGTAAGAAAGAGATGCCAGCTAACTGTTTACGAACTAAGCACGTGCGGCAGTTGGGTTGAAGTTGACAAATTTTACAATGCGCTCCGGGCAGCACGCCAGGTCAAAACTGGGTCCAAATCGAGCGAATAAAGAAGGGCTTTAACAGCAGTTAGGTCCAAGAATAAATGACAGTTCTAGAAGGTTTGCTACATTTTTGTCTATCCACACACACAAACAAATCACGTTATGAAAATTTTCGCGTTTTGTATGGAATTCGGAACATTTTTGGGAATTTCTCGTTTTGTATTGTTTTTTTTTTGATTTTTTTTGGTTGTAGAGTGAATCTCTAGTTGAAACACACTAGAAATTTATATTATTCGAGATTTATTAAGAAAAATCGCGACAATATGTCGAAATGAAGGGTTGGCAAATGGCTGGACACGTGTAACTTGAGACCCTAATGTGGCCATTCACCTCTGTCCAGCAACTCCTATCCCAACCTCCACGTGGTGCCGACCGGAATACGAGTAACCTTAGCGGAGATCGGGTAACCAACCCCGGTGGAAACTATGGTCGTATGCTGACTGGGAAGGGGGTCGTTCCCGGCTGTATCCTCATAGGGGCGGCGTACAACAGCGTCTGACCCGGAGCGGGCGGCTGAATTATGGAATGCTGTATCCCGCCAGCTACACCTAAGATGGCAGCCCCATCAGCAGGATGTAGGTATCGCGACCCTGGTAAGGTAGCATACCGAAACCTTTCATCAACCACGAACAACGAATTTAGAAATACGGAACGGATCAATCGGCAAAGACCTAGGCTACGAACACGGAAAAAGATTAAGGTAAACGATTGGAAATTGGGTACTTGGAACGTTCGATCTCTCAATGAACCGGCGCGGGCCGGCTTGCTTGCTCGAGAACTACAGCGGCAGGGAGTCGAAATCACAGCGATTCAGGAGGTTCGGTGGCCAAATTCCGGAGAAAGGGAATTCCGTGCAGTAGACCCTATTGCACGCACTTCTTTCAAGTACCACATCTACTACAGTGGCGGCAAAGCAGCGGAACGGGCGTCGGTTTCGTAGTGCTGGGAAATCAGAAAACAAGAGTCATCCGGTGGAGGCCCGTAGATGACCGTATATGCGTATTGAGGATTAAGGGCAAATTCTTCAACTACAGTTTGATCAACACCTACGCACCGACAAACGGCAAATCCGATGAAGTCAAAGATGAGTTCTATGACGACGTAAAAGTCGTCATCGGAGACGCAAAGGCACAGGTTGGGAGGGAGGAATTCTTCCGTCCGGTCATTGGGAGG
Organism: Wyeomyia smithii; assembly: GCF_029784165.1. Lineage (NCBI taxonomy): Eukaryota > Metazoa > Arthropoda > Insecta > Diptera > Culicidae > Wyeomyia > Wyeomyia smithii. Next base: position 30,933,593 of record NC_073695.1, on the reverse strand, counting down.
CATAGCCTCCACTCGTCAACCAATGAAAACGGCCTGAGGCTGATAAACTTTGCCGCGGCCAGAGGAATGGCCATATGTAGCTCCTATTTTCCACGTTTGAATATTCGGAAACACACCTGGAGGCATCCAAATGGAGAAGCCTGCTCCCAGATCGATCACGTACTGATTGACGGTCGGCACTTTTCGGATGTTACTGATGTTAGGTCTTTTCGGGGACCAAACATTGACTCTGACCATTATCTCGACGTTTGTAAGATCCGCACGCGGTTGTCGAACGTGCTGAAATCTCGCACAGAGAGGACGACGCGTTTCAACATTCAGCGGTTGAAAGCTGATGGCGTGGCAGCAGAATACGCCAGAGAGCTGGATTAACGGATCGCAGAACAGCAGGAGGAAGGAGTGGAAGACATAAATGGGCTGTGGAGCAGTATTCACGGCGCCATCGAAACGACTGCGAGAGAGGTGGTAGGTACGACGCGTGGAAGACAGCCTAACGGCTGGTTCGATGTCGAGTGCCAGAGAGCGACAGATGAGAAGAACCGTGCCCGGAGCCGCATGCTCACTGCGGCTACGCGTCAGAACAGAGAGAGGTACAGGGTGGCAAGAGCTGCTAAAAATAGAACCCACCGTCGGAAGAAGCGCGAGTACGAGGAGCAGGTGCTCGCCAGCGCAGAGGACAGCTATGCTCAAAACGACGTGCGGAGATTCTATAGAACTGTCAACAGAGTCAGAAGCAGGAATTTCCCGGTGCCGGTCATGTGTAATGACAAGGACGGCAACCTGCTTACTGATAAACCGACGGTTGCAGCCAGGTGGAAGGAGCATTTTCAGGCGCTATTGAACGGTGAGGAGCCGGATGAGCAGAGCAGGAACAGGATGACGATTATGAGTGACGAACAAGCTGTGGAGCCACCAACACAGGAGGAGGTGAAAAAGGCGATTAGTGAGCTGAAAAACGGCAAGGCCGCTGGGAAGGACGGTATCCCGGCCGAACTTCTAAAAGCGGAAAGCGAGCGGCTGTACTATGCGATCCACCAGATAATACTAAGGATCTGGGTGGATGAACAAATGCCGAACGACTGGTTGGAAGGCCTCATATGACATATCTATAAGAAGGGCCATCGATTGGATTGTGGCAACTATCGAGGGATAACGTTGCTCAAATCCGCATATAAAGTGCTCTCCCGTATCCTGTTTTTCAGATTGAGACCGTTAACGGAATCCTTTGTTGGCGAATACCAGGCTGGTTTTCGACAAGGGCGTTCCACGACGGATCAAATCTTCACCCTGCGACAGATCCTCGATAAGTTCCGGGAGTACAACTTACCGACTCACCATCTGTTTGTGAACTTCAGGGCGGCATACGACTCAGTGAAAAGAAACGAGCTGTGGCAGATCATGCTGGAACACGGTTTCCCTACGAAACTAATAAAGCTGAGTCGTATGACACTGGAGGGATCAAAATCGTGCGTGCGGATAGCTGGCGAGACATCAGCCGCGTTCGTAACGTTGGATGGACTGAAGCAGGAGGATGCGCTCTCCATTATACTGTTTAACATCGCTCTTGAGGGTGCAGTACGAAGAGCAAACGTCGAAAGAAACGGTACGATCATCACGAAATCTCACATGCTTCTTGGCTTTGCGGACGACATCGATATCTTCGGTATCAACCGTAAGGCCGTGGAGGAGGCCTTCGTACCTTTTAAGAGAGAAGCAGCGAGATTGGGACTTGTCATTAACTCTGCCAAAACGAAGTACATGGTAGCTGGCAGAGAGCGTGGGAGTCCCCGTGGTGTTGGTGCTGAGGTGGAGATAGATGAGGAACGATTTGAAGTGGTTGACGAATTCGTTTATCTTGGTACGCTTGTGACATGTGACAACGATATGAGCCGTGAAGTGAAACGACGAGTTGCAGCTGCAAACAGGACTTTCTACGGTCTGCGTAACCAGCTAAGGTCCCGTAGTTTGCAAACTCGCACAAAACTAGCGCTGTATAGGACGCTGATACTCCCGGTGGCCCTTTACGGACATGAAGCATGGACGCTGAAGGAAGCTGATCGACGAGTGCTCGGAGTTTTTGAGCGTAAAGTTCTGCGATCGATACTTGGCGGTAAACTGGAAGATGGAGTGTGGCGCAGACGCATGAATCACGAGTTGTACCAGGTATACAAACATGCTGATATAGTGAAGGTAATACAGCGGGGTAGGCTTCAGTGGGCTGGACATGTAGCCAGGATGCCTGACGAGAGATCCGCCAGAACTATCTTCAGTAGAGAACCAGGAAGAGGCTGTCGACTCCGTGGTAGGCCTCGCACGCGGTGGAAGAAGATGCACGATCTGCTGGTGTACGGGGAGACTGGAGAACGGCTGCCCAAGACAGAAGAAGCTGGACATCTCTAATTCGTTCGGCCCTAGACCGGTGAATGGTCCGTTAGCCAAAAAAGTAAAGTAGAGTAAGTACTTCCCTGTGCTCAGTGGCACTTCGATGATGATGATTGGGCGCTCCAGCAGGACTCGGCACCAGAGCATAGAGCATAGACAACTCAAGAGTGGTGTAGAACCCGTTTTCCAGATTTCATCACTTCTCAAGAATGGCTACCCTTCTCGCCGGACATGAACCCAATAAATTACAGCGTATGGTCGATTTTAGAGGCCAGGGTTTGTACAAAATATCAATATACTTCGGAGTCTTTTAAACAAGCGTTGAAGCGAGAATAGGACAACTTAAGATCGGAGAAGCTGAGACCCATAGCGCATAACTTAGGGAAATTAGCTTGGGCATTCGTCCAAGAGGGAATCACTTCGAGACTGTTTTTTTTTCTATTACCCCAATCTCAAATTTTCACTTTACATACAATTTCCCTGATACTATTAATAATGCAAAGTCAGCCATAAAACTTGTATACCGTTTTTTATTGTATTATCAGACAACAGTCATCTCAGAAACGAACATTGAGTTTATTCAACACTCTTAAGGAAATCCAAATAAAGGTTGTCCATAAGGAACCGGTGTGAACGCATCTTTAGCCCGGGTGAGTTTTACTCAACTATTCAAAGGTTTTCGGAGTATAGTGACTTTGCGAGGTGTAGCAAGATGTCCCATGTTCATGTCCCACGGTGACCGTTTAACCGGAGACTGTTCACTCGCTGGTTTATGTCCTTTTTTTCGTGAAAACGACTTACCTATTGAATTAGACTTCGCAGAGGCGGCAAAAATGCACACTAAATTATTTTTATTTGAAACTGAGTAACATTTGACTCGGTGTTATCAAAAGTGTATCAACCCAAAGAATTATAAAAAGAAATCACGAATGTTTAATCGTCACAGAATTTCACCAATCGACAGAAAAGAAAATTAGCAGTCGTGGCGATTTTTTGAAAATTTAATGATAAAATTTTTGATATCCCCGAATTGATAATTTGCTATTAAAACAGTACGTCGAGCGGATTGAAGATAACAATGTAGATAACAAGAGCTATTTTCTTACGGCTTTGTATATCACACTTGTTTGTTCGCTGTAATTCGCATACTTCAGACTTCAAGCAAAGTGAACTACCGGGGACAAAAGATGAATCCTAAAGATTTTATTTTGTGGTACATGAGTCACTGCGACTACTGCCAACCTTCCAGGACAATATCCAACTGAATGAAAATTACCACTCAACCACCACAATTCTGGTCTGCAGAATGGTTTCGATGATTGGCAGGCAGCTGGCACGGTTCTCATACCGAATGGAATTAAAATAACAATTTATTGTACGAAAAATAGATACAATTTTGCACCCTCCCGGTAGCTGCTGCAACATAGCCGCCACGTTGTTGTCGGTATATCGTGCGCCGTAAGGATTTCGCCAGCTAACAAAAACGGTGCAACCAGTAGTCGCTCTTATGGCCACGACTGCTTCAAACAACCCGCGCGACACCATGCGAATTAAACACCTGAGAAACTTGAAAGAGACGTTGTTCGTGGCAGACATAAGGCGGCCAATTGGGTTCCGAAATAAGCAAGTAGTACACCAATTCGTTTCCGATCGAGTCGGCGAAAATTTGCATAGCCACTCAAGCGAACAAACTCTCCTGGCAGGCTAATCGCAAAAACTCATTAGCCAAAGCTTTCCAGCTTGCCGACTATGTACACTGTACAGAGTTCGAAAATCCATTTATCGAAAATTTAATTACCTCGTCAGCTTCAAGTGCCTTCCAACGCAAAACAAAACTCGCCCAACTGTCTGCGCGCTTGCTGCCCCTCGGGTGCTTGTTGTACCCGAGAGCCCGGGTCAATTCTGCCAGGTTTGGTAGAGTTTGCTTTGCTGCTATGGCAGCCATACAGTCAGACCCTCTCGACGGTGGCGGGTAGGGTGAAGCAGCTAAATAAAGAGAGCATCGGGGTGCTTTCGAAACCCGAGTGGTGGACACTTTTCCGTCGAACATTCTCCCTAGAGGCACTCGAGAGTAGAGTTCCGCTGCTTCTGGTGCTGTGCCATGCTCGTGAACTTTTCGACCAAACTCTCGATGTTGTTTTCCTCTATTACCAACCGTGCTTCGATAGATAACGCTAAACAGACATTTTTGTAGTCTGATAACATTTTTTAGAAAAAATGTCTAACTGTGAACTTTTATTCCATGTAGGGAAAAAGATCACAGTTGAAGATTTTTTTTTCTAAAAAAAGTTGGATGCTTTTGAGAGACCTGCAGTAGCAACTTACCTCAAAACATCACCTCGCTTAAGGAAAATCATTTGTGATTACATGTGTCAAATTCGTTTGCTAGATTTTTACTTTCATGTTTTAAAAAGACCAATAGGTACCAATGTTTGCCTTCGTTTCAAACGATAAAAACATAAAATAAAAGGTGAATATTTATAAACAACTGAATTATAGGTTGGTTGCCATGCAGAAAACCAATCAAACATGGACGACTGTCTATCTACGCTTACAAGGGGGAAGAACAATAATCGGAACAGTGAATGAAAGATACGAATGATAATTTTCCATACGACAGGGAAACCATGTTGTAGGTACGTACGAGCCATCAATCGAGCCAATAGAAACGAGGAAACGCAACGCCACGAACCAGTTTGATATACCTATACGATCGGTAGGCGCGAAGGGTGGTGGAAATACGATGGTTTGTTGATTCTCTGCGGTGCAGCCATAATCAGCGTGCGCGGTATTCGATAAATTGGAAAAAAGAGAATCTCCTAAGAGGTTGTGGAGATAGGTGAACCAGTTGAACGACTCAAGACGCCAGCCAACTCGAGCCGCCCTCTGCTTCGCGTCATTATCTATTTTTACGTTCGAGACATGGGTCCTATTAGGAATAAAAGTATCCACCACCGACACCACTCGTAGATCCGCCATTTTTATTCGTTTTCACTGACGGCTAGGGTAAACAAATGTCGTTTATTTTGATTGACACTTTAGTGTTATTTTAATTTCTTTTTCGTCTTTCAAAATTATGGCTTTCCTACTGCGGCTTCGGTGGTAGTCCATTGACGGCTATTAGCAACCTTTTGCTGGTTGACAATTTGACTTAATTTGTACAATAGTTTCGATCTTCCAATGTTCAACTCGCAGTAAATATTCTTCCATTTTAATGAGGTTGCGAAAAACTGTTGATTATCAGTTCCAAAATTATCGTCATAACAAACCAAAAACAAATATACTGTTTTCAATCTGCCATAAAAGCTGTCAACAGAGTAATGTTATTGTTCTCAGCGGCAGATCATAAAAAATAATCGATGTTTCGATCACTTTGTTCTGCCGACAAAGGCCGTCGGCATCGTTTGTGTGCAGATATTTTCGGTAGCGGGTGCATTCGGGGCTAGCTGTGTGCGAGATTTTTCACGATTCACGATGCATATAAAAACTGAACGAAAAGGGCTGCCCTGTTCTAGCCTTCGTGCTGTGGAAAAAATGTTTATTTGGGTGAATTTATGGTCATTACAGCAGAAGCGATATCACATTTTTTGTTGTTCAATAGTAAAGAAGGTATGGGGAAACTAGTGTAGTGAACACGCGAAAAAGATGTGATTGCGGACGTCACATTAATAGTTTTACCTAACAGAAACGACAATAAATACGTGAAATTAATAATCATTATGAGGCCAGTTCCGTCGCCAGTTTTCTCTTTTTAAATGTTCATAGAGTTACATCGTACCTTACTCGTATGTGTAAAACCACATAGAAACAGGTTAGTTGGTGTGTTTGGAATAATTTAGAAACCTTATCAATGAAGAGAAATATTAAAGTTATATGATTAACTCATCGGTTTGAGTGATAATGACTACAGTAGTAAGAACCATTCAATATTGACGAAGGTTTGAGTTAAGAATGAACGTGAAACGTGTTTGAAACATCGGGAGCGTCACAAAAATTGTCCACTTTCGAATGTTTGAAATCAGTTAGTTTCCAAGGTATTATCTTCATTCTTACAACAATCCCTTGAAAAATTAGTTATGTGATTTTGTGATGCTAAGTGCATTGCTAACTTTTGTTTTATTGGGAAATGTAAAGTCTTGTTCAACCAGCAGAGCAGATTTTAGCGCAGCGATTCATTCGATCGCAGCGTTTCGCACGAACCAAAGCACTGTAAAGCATTGCTGAAAATGACCGGATATCTTAGTAATTTTGTCCGAATTTGTCGCTTTTACTTTCAGCCTCTCCGGCCACTGCTAATAACTGTGAGTGTGCTGGTAGCGTGTTTTTTTATTGCTACCTAGGTCTTGTTTGCCTGCTTGCAGTGTGTGCGGAGCTGAGAATAACAATGGCAACCCAAAATCAACGCTTCTCCTCAAGGTTACCAATCAATTAATAAAAAATGAGTGTCAAAAGAGAATTGTTACTGAAATTTACCGCGTTGCAAAAAATATATTGACATTTATAATTCTATGTTAACCTTGTGGTCGTGTTTAGGTTGTTTGCCTCTTAAACTATTTCAAATATGCCATGGGCATTCCACTACTCATCAGTTACTTAGAGTAACTAATATGATTCGAACTAATAAATCTGAAGGCTATTCGACTAGAGCTGCTCTTCTAGACATAGAAAAGGCGTTCGACAGTGTTTGGTATAAAGGTTTAATAGCTAAAATGTCAAATTTCAGTTTTCCGCTTTACCTCACAAAAATGATACAAAGTTATTTAGCTGACCGCACTCTCCAGGTTAACTATCTAAATGGTAAATCTAATAGATTGCCTGTTGGAGCTGGTGTGCCTCAGGGGAGTATCTTGGGCCCAATCTTATATAACATTTTTACTTCTGATCTTCTGATTTACCACCAGGTTGTGAGAAAGCTCTGTTTTGTGACGATACAAGCATTTCCGCAAAAGGAAAAAGCCTTCGTTTTATATGCAGTCGGCTTCAAAAAAGTTTAGATATATTTTCTTCATACTTACAAAAATGGAAGATTTCTCCTAATGCTTCTAAAACACAGTTAATTATTTTTCCTCATAAGCCAAGAGTTTCATTTCTCAAACCCACCCATAACCACGATATTAAGATGAACGGTGTGGTCTTAAATTGGTCTGATCAAGTTAAATACTTAGGGCTAATTTATGATAAGAATCTTACTTTCAGGGAGCACATTGAAAATATCCAGTCAAAGTTCAATAAGTATATCAAATGTTTATATCCTCTTATCAACAGGAATTCTAGACTTTGTCTCAAGAATAAACTGTTAATTTACAAACAAATTTTTAGGCCAGCAATGTTATATGTAGTTCCCATCTGGACAAGTTGTTGTGCAACCAGGAAGAAGACACTTCAAAGGATTCAGAATAAACTTTTGAAAATGATTTTGAAGCGTCCTCACTGGTTTACCACGAACGAACTACATAGGCTCACTAATGTAGAAACATTAGAGAATATGCCAAGCCAAATTATCAACGAATTCCGACAAAAATCGTTGCAATCCTCAATTGCAACGATTAGCTCACTGTATAATCAGTAAGATAGTTTTAAGTTTATTTTAAGTTACGTTTTATTCCTTTTTTTCTCCTTGACAAGTATGTTTAATAATTTTCCTACAAATACATTAACTTAACTGCAAAAGCTAATAACATTCAATAATTTAAAAAAAGCGTACAAATATATATATAATAGTGTTGAAATGTCACCATTTGTGGCAGAACACACAATATTAATTCTGAATAGATATTTTAGTACATAAATAAATCATTACAAACTCCCCCCCCCCCCCCCCCTATTAAAAAAAAAATATTTCAAATATTTTTTAACGAAATTGCAGAAAATTGTCTGACAATCGTCCTTCAACAACTTTTCTCTATCTCTTGTCATTATTCAGATATATTGATTTATAAAAATCACTTTAGCCCTTTTTAAATATTAGTACATACAGTGCGATGCATTCGTTTAGCCGCATCAACAAAAGATAGCTGTTCTCTTTTAGTTTCAGTGCAAATTGCCCAATATCATACACATGTAGTAGTGACATCTTGTTCATTGTTTAGACACTCTGCATCAGATCTTTAGCATTGTTGAGTGAAGTGTAAGCGTCTGAACGTGGCTTTTTTTAGACGCAGTAGATATTTAAAGCAAATTTGCGTACAAAAGCTAAGGTATTCGCAAAGTGTTTGTTGTATTTGAATCCAAGTGAGTGTTTTGTCTTGTTTAGACCAACTGCACGCCATTCATTTGGATTTTTTCGGGCATGGAAAAAGGGAAACGGTTGAAAGACGTGGAAAATGCCCAAATTCAAGTTCTGGTGGACATAGGTTGTTCAAAACGCGAGATAGCCCGTAGAATCAACAGGTCAGAGGATATTGTTCGAAATCTGCTGAAAAATCCACAGAAGTACGGAGTTTAGGCACGTACCGCCGGAAATGCGAAGTTGACTATGGGCAAAAAGGACGAATTCGGGAAGAAGCGACTAAAAATCACTTGAGTTATCGCCAGACTTGATCCACCAGTACATAAGAGCACCATCAGCCGCGTTCTCAATACATCCTCATTCATTAAATGGACAAAACGAACCGACTAGAATTCGCAAAAAACACATGCACTGGACTGATGAATGGTGCCAAGTAATATTTTCAGATGAAAAAAAGTTTAATTTGGATCGCCTCGATTGCTATAGTCACTATTGGCATGATTTAAGAGATTAAGATGTCACTCGTTCTAAGAGAAACTTTGGTGGCGGCACAGTCATGGTATGGTGTGCATTTTCATACGACTCTAAGTTGCCAATCTGCTGGACTTCCACAAAAATGAACTCGAGTAATTACTGCGAGCTCCTGGAAGAAGTTTTAATACCGCATTTGGACGGTCGAATGACCGATTCGGTAATTTTCCAACAAGATAGTGCTTCGATCCACATATCACGTCAAAGTCGTGGTTTGCAGATAAAGAGATCGCCGTTCTCGAATGGCCGGCATGTGACCCAGATTGTAATCCGATTGAAAACTTCTGGGGCATACTTTCTTCTAAGGTTTACGCAAATGGACGTCAGTTCAATACCACAAAGGACCTGAAAGGTGCATTAGGGAGTGCTGGGATCAAATCGATCAACAAACTATCCAAAACCTCGTCAAATCAATGTCAAACAGAATCTTCGACGTAATAAGGAACAACGGAGGAGCTACAAAATACTAAACGACCAATATTTGAGGAATTTTCGTAAAGTTTCTTTTTCTGAATTAAATGCGGCTAAACGAACGCAACAGTGTATTTTTATTTTTTTACGATTAAAACTACTGAACGTGATTTATTTTCAAGGAAACAGTGGAACATATTTGCGCTTGCGTGAATAAACAGCCTCGAGAAAAAATGATAAGTTTCCATATTGTTTTTACTAAGAAACACAAGATAATTTTAGTGCGGTTAAACGAATGCATCGCATAAATTTTCGAAAGAAAAAAGCAAAGTTGCTTGGGGTCGTAAAGTCTACACACCCACAAAGTTTCTTTAAATTCTGAGAGGGTGCTGCCAGTTTCTCAGTCGAATCAGTGCGAAATTCTTCTATAATAACACGAAAATGACGCGTGCAAATTACCATAACATTTGACTACCAGCATTCACTTATTGAAATATCAGCACATAACAACTTTTGCCAACATTCATAAATAAATATATGTCAAGCAGTGCACTACAGTAGTGATGTCGTAATTTACATTGAGGCATTTTTTCTACAAATCGCGCCAAATCACCGATGGTCGAATATCGACCATTTTTGATTTGAATGAAACTTTGCAAACGTATTTGGCTCAGCAAACTGAGCATTTTCCACAGATGGAGCGATTTATTACACCCATGAGTTACATTCTAAAAGGGCGTATGCCTTTTGGCATAGGTTTTATTCGAAGCATTGTAGCCCAGAAACCGTTGGTTGTATAGAAAAACTGTCTGAGAATTAGTTGTAGGGAATAAAAAAGGCACCATAAAAAAATATACACTGTACAAAAAAAAATTTTTTGACCAGAAAAAATTAAAAATAATTATTAAATTTCAGTTTAAAAACAAAGAGTTGAATTTTTTTTTTATTTATTTTTAAAGAAACTTGACGTTAACACGCAACTTTAAAAAAAAAGTCCAGGATGGAGAAATGAAAAATAATTTTTTTATGGTAGATTAATTTTTTTATAAAAATTCTAATTTAAACATTGTTCAAAATATTTGTATTCTAATGATTTTAAAAGATGCAAAGAGTCATTTTGAATCAAAACGCTCTTGGTAGTAAACATTCTAAAGGCATCGGTTTTCGAGTCATTTTCAATTTAAGCTCGAAAAATTATTAATATTTCGGAAAATACACGTTTTTCTTAATTTGTCCATGGTTCTCCAGCAAAAACCATACGTTCATTGGAATGCTTGATCAAAAATATACAATTCATTCTTTGACAACAAAACGATTGGATAAATAACTCAAGCGCTAAACCTTAGCCTACCTACACGTTTCCCCTTGCCGAATGTTTTATAAAAAAATATGTTTGTCGTGCAACACTATCTACTTGTTTACTAATAATAACTGTTTGTAAAGTACGCAACCAATAATTACTGGGTTACCTATAATATCTGTTTTCGTATATAAATACGATTGCACTACTCCAAATGTGTTAGTAACAGTTTGCATTTTGTAAAGATGAATAAAGTGAAAATGGAATACACCAAGCCCAAATGTTGTAAACCCTTTCCTGATCATCGGTGCTCATCAAGCTTAGGCAAATTAAAAAAAAAACGTTATTGCAAAATTAAAAATATTAAACAGTCAAGCTCATTTTAATACGTCTTTATCAATTTGTGATTCGTGTAGTTATTGAAATGATAGTCAAGCCACCATTCATCCCTTCGTTGTTGACTATTCAGAACCTGGAACACTTAAGAATATCAGCTTTATCATAACATCGGAAGTACTCCATCATGATACTGTTGCGGTTCAGGTGTTCATTGCCAAATCAATGAGTTTTCGAAAACAACAATAGAGTTGATTAATGATGGAGCTGCCTCACAATATAAAAATATAAAAAACTTTGCAAGTCTTTGCAAGTTCAAAACAAAATATAACGTCGATGCAGAGTGGCATTCTTTTGCGACTTCTCATGCGACCACATGCGACCACCATGCGATGCAATTGGTGGCATATTAAAACGAACGGCAGGAGATGCAAGTTTAGCTAAAGAACATGAACATCCCATTACAAGCGCAAAAGAATTGTATGATTGATCTAATCAGGAAAGTAATAAAAATTCATCAAAAATGTCATTTAGTTGGGTATCATATGAAGAATATGAACAAGGAGTAACAGAATGGAGCAATATTTTCAAAAAATCTATAATAATAGCTGCCACACAAAAGTATTACACTTTTGTTCCGATTTAAGAAAATAAGATACAAACGAAGCTGTTTTCAAAAGATGACGAATCATTTACTTATGATGTATATAAAATATAAGGTGAAACTAGTTCTGTAAAGTATCTATGTCATAAGAAAATATGTTCCTAAGATAATAAAACTCGAAAATGAATATTTGATTCTTATATATATTTATATCACTTAGACATTTAACTCTTTTCTTGAGAACCGTTCGCCCAATCGTTTTGTTGTCAAAGAATGAATTGTATATTTTTGATCAAGCATTCTAATGAATGTATGGTTTTTGCTGGAGAACCATGGACAAATTAAGAAAAACGTGTATTTTCCTTAATAATTATAATTTTTCGAGCTTAAATTAAAAATAACTCGAAAACCAATGCCTTTAGAATGTTTACTACCAAAAGCTTTTTAATTCAAAATGACTTTCTGCATCTTTTAAAATCATCAGAATACAAATATTTTGAAAAATGTTTGAATTAGAATTTTCATAAAAAAATTAATCTACCATAAAAAAATTATTTTTCATTTCTCCATCCTGGACTTTTTTTTAAAAGTTGCGTGTTAACATCAAGTTTCTTTCGAAAAAAAAATAAAAAAAAAATTAACTCTTTTTTTTCTAAATTGAAATTCAATGTTTATTTTTAATTTTTTTTTGTCAAAAAAAATTTTTTTTGTATAGTATATATTTTTTTATGGTGCATTTTTATTTCCCTACAACTCATTCTCAGACAGTTTTTCTATACAACCAACGGTTTCTGGGCTACAATGCTTCGAATAAAACCTATGCCAAAAGGCATACGCCCTTTTAGAATATAACTCATGGGTGTAATAAATCTCTCCACCTGTGAAAAATGCTCAGTTTGCTAAGCCAAATACGTGTGCAAAGTTTCATTCAAATCAAAAATGGTCGATTAAATTTTCGCGCATTTCCAGGCGATTTGAAATGATTCTGCTCTCCTCCGTCATGGATCTTAGCTAGCAAATTTGCGCAAAGAACCACATATAGAGGCAATTTTGATTCATTTATCATCATCAAAGTACAACAATTCAATAGCTTCCGCTTTGTGGAAGTCGACTACGGCGCCAGCCACGTCCTTACGGTCGTTAGGGAAGGAAAGAGGGAGTGTTACAACTGTTGTTGCCAGAGAGACCGAGTTTATCTCTGCATCTCTACCGACTATAACGGGAAAGTACTTTTTATCATTGTAATTAGTGACGGTTTTTTATATTTTTACGTTTTTCTCTACACGCATATTCTATATAGACTCTATCACTCTTTTTTACTGAGCCTCGTTTAGTCGCCGTGGAAAGCACGGCAATTTCAACTGGCTGGACTAGTTTTATTCAACTGTTTGACTTTTTTTTCTGAAATTTAGCGTGAGGGAAGGGTCAAGTAAGGGGATTGGAGGGAGCCTGAGAATAAACCTTCACGTAAAAGTCTCTCTGACACCGATTAGTCCTATTCAACTATAATTCGAACTCATGACCATTCGCTTGTCAAAACGGCCTCTGTAACCTTGAGGCTACAAGCTCCTCTAGCCATCGCAAGAATTTAATGAAAGAAAAAGTGAATCAGATTTGTTGATTCCAGTTTTGGTATATATATGGTAACTTAGTTTATTAATGCATGTGAAAAACGGTTATTTCCTTATAATTTATTTCCTAAAAGTCTATCACTATAAAATTTATTATAAAGAATTCCAGAAAAAAATGCAAAGGTTAACCGTAGATCTACGTTGGTAAAATTAGACTGATTTTACGTTACAGGGTCGTTTTCGACTCTCATATATTTTGTAGGGTTACCCTGAAAAATACTCTTTTCATTCGAATTTACTTATTCCTCTTTTCTATAGCATTTTTTAGAACATATTCGTAATTATCATCATCTGACAAATCTTCATCAATCGACTCTTCTAAAAACGAATAATTTCTTTGCCCGATAATTTTTGCAACAGACTCGACATTAAAATTAAATAAAACTTTTGTTTGTTTGAAATAGCGTTTAAAATAATTCTACAGGAGTAATAACTTAATCAGAATGAAGTATGTGATGCCATTTCCATGAAAATCGCGCTAAAATATGCAGATATCACTGCATACTGCCGTCTAACGAAAAATATCTGTTTTTTTTTCGATGCCTTAACGTTCAAGCAACAAAGTTACTCAGAAAAATAAATTAATCGGGTTTGAAAATATCGATTCCCCCAAACAAAATGGGTCGAAAAAGTACCTACCGTAGGCTTACGGTTAACCTAATCACGAAATAAAAAGGGCATTGTGCAGCCAACATTTGTGTGCGCTAGCCTGGCAATAATGGCACTAATTGATCCATCGGCTACCGAAAACGCCGTCGATGCGACTAATTCGATATTTTTGTGTTTTTTGTTGTGTGTGTCGTTACGACCTGAAAACTATACTTTTTCAATCACTTCCGTCTCGCATTTCGGAGTTTTGAGCTCTCGGTTGACGTTGACATGTGTTTACATTAGCGCAACCCGGCCTCTAGACTGTAACCACCGAATAGTGCACAGTTCACACACCGTCGTCGCGTCGTCGTTGTCATCGTCGTCGTGGTTGGAGGGAAAGAGTTGCCTTCAATGTAATCCCGAGACATGGCATCCATCGACAGCAGTGCCAACGTATCTCACACAAAAGAATCCATTTTCTGTGCCTCGTCCGTTTGACAGCTGACGCTGATTGAGAGTATCCTGCAATTCAAGGAAAAATTGTGATTTTTTTACACTCTACAACGCGTTGGACTGTCTCCGGCAAGTTTCATTTTTACCAGCTTCTTGCTCGCTCAGCACACAGAGAGCTTCAATCTGTGCCGAGGGATACCCACAATTTAATGCCGATGTCAGCGGAAACCTACCGCAGCGTGACACGAATTAATGCATCCCATCACTACTGCATGCGCATGTTGGGAAATGCATTTTCCACCTTCGACATTCGACTGTCGTCATTTCTTACGTTGCGTATGCAGCCGAGGGATACCTGAGAGAAAACACACGTCGAGTTGGGCAAACGGAACGGTTTTCCGCTCCCTTCGAAATATCGGTTTCAATTACCGTGTGCCACAGGTTAAGTGAAATTTTTATCCCTTACATGAACCATTTGTCGTAATCATAATTGAGGGTGAAAATTGATTCGAATTTGAAATTTTCAACCTTAAGTTTTTCTGTGTTATGCTTCATCTTTTAAAAGTAAGTAAAATAAGAGAACTATTTATCAATTAGCAGCTGAAAAGCTATCATCACATAGAACACAAATTTCAAATGTGGAACGTGCTAGATTGTCCAGTATCGCGTTTCCTTCGATCAGAAGCTAAATTTATACTGCTGACAGAAACTAATTAGCCTCGCTGCGAACAAACACACAACCCAAGCCATCATCACCTGAATAATATCGCCTCGGAAACTCACCGTTCCGCGGCGAAAGGTTCTAATTAAAAATAATATTTTTATGATTATAATATCCGTTTAATTGAATTGCCGCGAGAGTTTGTTTGGAAAGAAAATAATCAATTAATTAAAATTATTCCTCCTCGGATCCTCGAATGCAATACACCGAGTTGCTTGGGCTGGGTCCATCCGGCGTGGGGCTCGGGGGGCGGGTTTGTTACCTTTGCTGGCTACAGATGATAACTCAACGAAACTCATTATCGTGAACGTGGTCAGGTTCTTCGACGAAGGGGATCCTACAGTTCGCTGTTCGGTTTAAGTATTTCTATACTAACATCATATTGTATGATATAAAGCGTTTCCCCTTTCATACGCACGCAAACTCTGTGTTTGCTGGAAGATCAACATAATGGCGAACCTCACGCGCCCCAATCTAAGGCCGAAGCGGACTGAGAATGTTTTTTTGCTCTGCTCCTGCTCGGCTGTACCGCATATCGGGAAGCTGTGTATATTGGGACAGGTGTTTAATGTAGCTTCCAGCGCTGCAAGGTTCAGCACTTTTCCATGCCGAAATCGATTAGCTGATGAAATTAATTTCCACGAAAGGCGCCCTCAGGTGAGGCAGAGCCATTGATAAAACATATACCGTTCTGTACGGTGCATTGCAAAAGTTGACTTGCTGGGGCGAATTTAAATTGCCAAGAATATTTATAGAAATCCCGAGAGGCGACAGCGGTCGCTGCTCGCAACTAGAGAAGGATTTCCTGAGCGATTTGTGTTCTCAACAAACATTCTACTATCACCCCTTTCCCAAGTTCAGGCAACTAAATGAGAAGCTCACATCAATGATTATTGTCCCAAGAAACTACACACTGTTGGCTTTCGATTAAGACGGTAAATGTTTTCTGTTAAAACATCTGCATCGGAATGTCTGTGGCAAGTTATTTGCTGCAGACAGGAAAATTGTCTACAGATTATATGAAAAAAGTGTTATTCCGTGTTCGTGTTTCAGTTTAACGTCGAAGATTTATATTTCATGCTTTTTTTTCTTTAGAGTCACAGTTGCTGTTCACTCTCGCACCTTATGGGTTTGTGTTTGCCATGTTGTGATTTTTTCGTACGTCGAAGTAGGCAATGATCTTGAAAATATGTCGTCATTGTTTATTTTATCAAACATTTATTAAAGTTTACTATGGAAATTGAACTTAACAGGTTTCAATCTGTGACAAAAGTGTGTGTGAAAGTGCATAAAAGACAAACAGGAACTTAGCATATACTTGCATCACTTACAAGAAGGACAAACGTGTGCAACAGAGAAGATCGCCCTGACGGCAAGGTCGGTACCGTGAATCTACCTCAAAAGCATAGGCAGCAACCTATCGTTAACCCACATTCGTTTCATCCGCTGAACCAAAACTACGATTGAAACGGCTTTGATCAATCAACCAAGCGACCACCTCCGATTCCGAATGTTGAATGACCGATGAATTTGCAGCATCGAATGTTCTTCCTTCAAACAAATCGCTCGTTCAAGCGGCGCGGCGCGTCAAAAAGGTGGCTTGCGAATTTTCTTCAAAAGGCACAGTGCAGTTCAGCGCACTGCTAATGAGAACATAAACACCCTGCACTCGTATGATGGGTCCGGGAGATCGAGATCAAACGAGCAAGCGAAAACGCACTTCGATATGCATTGCAACGGCTCAGGTCTCAGTCGGTGCGTTTAGAATTTATGCATTTTTAATTTATGTGCCCTTCTTTCTACATTTTTTGCCATCCTTCTCTATACCAACCAGAACACTTTCTCTCAGGCTCTTCGGTACACGGTGTGTAAACACAATGCAGCTTTATTGCATAAACAAATGATTCTGTGAACGTTGAAGCGCCTTCATCGTACTTTGAGGAGACCCTTTTGGTCTGCATGCATTAATTAGTTGCACAGAATGCGAGAGGTTTGATAATTAATTGGATTTTTTTTATCTCTTGCACAGTGCGATTTGTTTCACTATAAAATTACTATTTATTCATGAGTATCGAATCCATCGAAACGTTATTGACCGCTAATAAAACTCATTAAGTGTCTTTCCCCTTGACCATAACGTAATGCACAGTTGGAAACCGGATTCGATGCAAAAAGGGAGCAACACAACACCATGTTGACTGCTTTATTTCATCGGCTGGCCTAAACAGATTCATTAGACCAGTGGATAGACGAGAGAGTTTGTGCAAATGTGTGCACATTTTAATTAGCCGTTGACAGGTAATTTAACGTCCAATTTCTACCACGGGTACTTGCCACAAACAACTGAATCAAGTGCAGTTGTTATAGCAGATTTTTTTCTAGCAGTACGTAATCCACTTTATTACAACACCATACAGAGTCTCGTCGCAGTTTACTGCAAACAAAACACAGAACGATTTAAACAATTTTCGTGCCACCGAATGCAACGCCAAGTTACTCGATCAACTCTAGCGTACGGCCATGGCGTTTCAGCTAGCTTTGGAAAAGTTTCGATTCACCTAGCGCTCACAAAAAATCGGTGAATTCCGTGGAAAATGCAGCAGCACTAACTCTCGACAGGCACCTTTCAGCAGCTCTTTTGATAGACTATTTTTGGAGAAAAGTGAATTTCCTGTTTACGAAGCCACATGAAGTGCATGATGCACTGGAATAATAAACAATGCGATCATCAAAAACTGCGCCGGGAATCGTTCTTCGATTCCGGCGTGGGGAATTTAAATGTCTCGACAGCAAGCCTATCTGAAGGTCTCACGCGTTCACAATTTCACTGTTTAGAATATGCGATTTGAGACGCCACTCGGTACAGTTCATTACATAATCTGAGAAAAATTGTAAAATCGCATATTTAGGTCCCAACTACATGCAATCGCAATAAAGGTAATTCAAAGTTTAATGTTGAGAACTTACACAAAACATAGTATTTACACACACAAGTTAGATGGTTATAACTAGATTTCAAACCAGGATAACGAATGTGCTGAAAAACTCACCACGAAAAAACCTAAATTTTTTCTTTACACAAGCAACTAACAGCAATTTCTAAAAAGAACAAAATGCTGTTTTCGACCAACACATTTATTGTTGTTTGTTCCTAAGTCCAAATTTACATTTTTGCCTTTCTTCTAAGGGATGTCCCAGAGCACGGAAGAAACGCTTTAGAAAATTATTTAGTTGGCCGATCGTTTTCAAATTTTCGTACAATAAAATATAACATATTAATAAGCTTCTGGCATATTTAATCCATTCATCTTCAATACCATTGATGTACGCTCGCACCTTACGTTCAACTCCACTCATCAGGTTCTGTACAACAGCGGGCTGTACGGAAGCCCACTTTCTCATCATGTCTTCTTCAGATTTGACGTCATTGGGATGCTTCCGTAGTGCCTGCTTCATAATAGCTCAGTATTTCTCGATGGGCCATAGCTCCGGTCCGTTGGGGGATTCATGTCTTTGGATACAAAAGTGATCCGTTGGCTTCGTATCACTCCAAGACATAGTTTGAGTAGTGTTACGGAACTAGATCCGGTCAGAAGACGGTAGGGCCAGGGTAGGGCAGAGGGAGCAGACGCTCATGTAGATACACCTTGAGGTAGATCTTCCTGTTTAAAAATTGAAATTTGTTTTTGAAGAAACTTGACATTATTCCACCACTTTTGACTCAATCTTCTGGTTTTCCCCTGCGTCACAATGTTACATCAACGCACTCGGTCCATGGCAGCTTGCCTTCAGTTTGCTGAGCGTCCCACACTTCCAAGATCTTACTCCACTAGGTTCATTCCTAAGTGCGCGACTCTACACTTTGTACCGTCCGGATTCGGGTTCATCCGTCACCTTCATACACCATCCCCGAGTCACGAGTCGCCTTGTCGAAGTTCCTTGCGTGTTTCAAACGGGCTTTATAATGCACCCGAAATCTTCACACAGAACTGTACACCATCCATTGTGGCCTTGAGCAGTCTCGTGAGTTTCACAGGGTAACCATTTGCGTCCATGTTTTCATCAAGTTTCCATAGCTTTACACGTTCGATAGTATCGTAAGCGGCCTTGAAATCGACGCATAAGTGGTGCGTGGGGACTGGATATTCGCGACTCTTTATGAGGATCTACCACGGTGTGAAGATTTGGTCCGTTGGCAAGGCAGCGTTGTGTATCGTGATCGCTCGGGTAGTTCTCACATTCCAGCTTGTCAAGCAAAGCAAAGCCTTGGTGCTACATTCCGATTCGGAACTCGACCTTCTGTTTTTTTATACACAGACTTCGCAGCCAACTGTTAAGTGTACAGGACAATTGCGGGGCCACGATCCTACTGACACTAACAGTCTCTCCCGAGCCGGGACTCGAACCTACGACGACTGGCTTGTAGCATCGTACCTCGAGACCAGCTGGGGGGGTCCAGCTTGTCATTCTTCTTATATATTGGGCCCATTACTCCCTCCATCCACTTTTCCGATAACTGTTCTGTATCAACAATATCGCACGCTTAGCCTTGGGGCTAATAGCGGTCTCGATCAACTAGATTAGTTGAGAGAATTCGTTATCGATATTGTTTTTTGACACATTTTGTAGGATAAGGATAAGTGTAGGATAAGTACAACGATACACCGTACCCCAGTGCTGAGTCGAGAAAATTTCCAGCTCGAAAAGATCCTCGACTCGATCGGGAATCGAACCCGATATCACAACCGTGTGGGAGAGCTAGCCGACCGACATCGCTAACCACAGAGCCACGGGGACCACTGTTCTGTATCGCAAATCCCGATTACCAGCTGGTGCAGAGAGCAGACCGGGATTGAAGGGGGGCCAAGGAGGCAAATGTTCCGGGCCTCCCGATTCGAGGGCCCCTCTACTCATGGGGCAGACGTGAAAACAAAGTGGAAATTTTTTTTGCTCGTAACCTTCCAGCGAAACGATAAGTCATTTCACAATTTGAAATTTTCTTACCTCTAAATGTGTTAAGAAAAGAGGGCCCCACAAAAATATCTGCCTTGGCCCCCAGCATCTCAATCCGGCCCTAGCGGACAGGCAGCAAACCTATCCGTACCAAACTTGATAAGCGACGCTGCGATGGCATTTTTTGCAGCTGATTTGTTAGCATCCTTAACTTCATTTATCGTGGAAGTATGTCTCCCTCATCGACTGTGTTAACGGAGTCGTTCTTCTTGTCGTCTTGGTCTCTGCCTCTGCGCCATTCAAGTGTTTATTCTGCTTCCACTTATCGATAACCTTACGTTCACCCATCAAAACTCTCCAGCTCATTCAGGTGGCGATTTTTGTCCCGTAAAAGATGGGTTAGTTGTCCTCGTTTTTGTTTACATCGCATCGTCTAAAATAATATGACACTCCTCATCGAATCAACCGCTGCGTCGATTCCTTTCAACGAACCTAGTACCTTCTGTTGTGCTGTTAATGAATGCTTTCACGTTACTCCAGCAATCCTCTAGTGGCTTCGATGTGCTCTTCTTCATCTAGCACGGCATCCTCAAGGCTTTGCAAGTACTCAACAACGACCTCGGGGTGTTTGAGTAGTTCCAATTCATACCGTGGCGCGGGCGACTGTAGCGGATGTTGTTGACAACCGGGAGTCTTTGCGCATTTTGATCATCAGAAGATAGTGGTCAGGATCGACGTTTACGCCCCTATAACTTCGATGTTGATAATATCCGAGAAATTCCTTCCATCAATCAAATCGTGACAGATTTGCGTCTCGGTCTGTTATGACGATCACCAGGTGTACCGATATGGACTTACGTTTGTATTAAAAAAAAAGGACATAATTGCCGATTTTTCATGGGTTTACCTTCACACGCACTGACGAAACTGCTCATGCATAATCATAGTACCCCATGAATCAGCATAAACAATTTGACTTTGATTTGAGCTCTATCAGTTGAACTCTAACCGTGATGGCGAATACAGTGAAGCTACTTCATTCTGAAGTGTCTGCGTCCAGAGAACGGTACCACGTTGCGTCGAAAACGGACATCATGTGGCACTTTGTGGACGCCGGATACGCCCGTTTCGGCATCTACAACTTCTTGGCACTATTAGACAACAATCAGAGCATATAAAAGAAGGCCGGTTCCGGACGACCGACGACAATGAGCGACAAGAAGCTCTAAAGGATACAAAAGAAGAAAATCGATGGAAAAGTGGCTACATCGCTGCGCATGCTTGTCTTTTCTCCTCAGAAAACCTCTAAAGTGCAGGAGAACATCTTGCACTGCGAAAACAACTGCTCTCACACTAAAGAGCAAATCAACGCTAATGCTAGAAGAGAGCGACAAACGATTTTCATCTGCTGGACTTTCTAAAAGCACTGCGGTGAAATCTTAAATCTCTCTCTTGCGAGACAATGAACTATGGTGTACTTTCTCACACGTGTGGACATCACGCACAATAATTATACTGCAGAGCAGTCTTGTCCACTTACGCATCTTTGTGCATTTTTCAACACATAAATTGCTTCTCATCAGTTTGTTAGTAGGCATTGTGATGAGCAAATAAAAAAGCACAACCTTCTTGAGCGGTGCCTTTGCGCGTAGAGAGTGTGGAATATAACTACACATATGAGTAGGCGAGCCAAAGCTGCGTGCTGTTGAGTAAATTAACTATGTCTGGGCTAAATTTACCATAGACCTGCACCGTGATAGTAAAAAAACTCAGTGAGCATAACACAGTGAGCATAGCGCAGAGCCTTACTGCCGGTACCCGCATGACTGTCCCATACTGATTTTGGTCACTTTTGAGTTATCATCGGGAATCGACATAATTGTTGTCATATTTTCTGGAAAATAATTAAAATTGATACTTTTGTATGGAAAAATCAAGTTGTTTTTGTCCCATATTGAAGTGCCCGCAATACAGTCCCACTGCATAGTGGTACAAACTTCAAATATATAATTTTGCTAATCTGGAGCAAAGGAGTCTGGAGTGTATATCGAATTATTTTAGGCATATAGAAGTATGTCATTTAATTAACTAGACTAATGTTGTTTTTCTGTAATACAATCTACGTTGCTAATGATACCGCAGGTTACTGGTTGAATTTATATGTGATGGGACAAAATATGCGGGTACTTTTGAAATGTATCCGCATATTTTGTCCCATTTTGTCTTTTTTTCAAGTTATACAACGTAAAACCACTTCCATCCATGGTTTTTTGATCTCAACGATAAACTTGTGGTGCCATGAAACTGTTATGGTCATTGGTTCTGGATGTAATTGCTGGAAATCCGAAAATTCGTGGATAACATTAAATCGCCGTTTTCTCAACATGTTGTTTTTCATTATGGGACAGTTATCCGGGAATCGGCAGCTTACGTAGACGCTACAGAAGGTTATTAAGAAAACAGCCAGAAAAGTTTTCAACCAGCTAAAATTTTCATCAAAGTGCCCTTATCAATGAGCAATACATGTGCGCTATCTATATTTTATCAGTTGTAATCGAGAAAGTCTTTCTGCGAGAGCTTTGAGCGCTTGCTCTTCACAATACAAGCTTTCTGATGTTGCGTATTTGGCTTTCTTTTCACAGTGTGCATTTGCTTTCATGAAACGAAAAAATAATCAACTCATCCGTTTTTTTCAACATGCTTCTGTGTTCTGTGCAAATTATATGAGCCTCTTCGTTACACACGATGAGTATGCCAAGACTGCTGCAGAGCTATCTGCGGTGCGTTTGTTTATAGGAAAGTTAGAGGAAAAGATATTGGGAGAAGAAAAATAGACTGCGTTGCTCGTGCCGCTCGTGCCGGTCGAATTTACTCTGGTGGAATTCGTTTTCGTAGTGTAGCTACACGAGGACTACACTTTTTCCCGGTAGGTTTCTTTTCACTTTCCGGACTACTCACCAGTGGACACTGTTGTGTACTTCTGCGTTTTCTCTGTAGAGTGATTCACCCCTCTCGTTTCTATCAGATGTGGGGTGAGCTGGGAGTGTGTTTGTCTCTCTGTAAGCTGGTTGAGACATTTTGGAGTGGAGAAAGAAGCAGTGTGGTGAAAGCATTTGCTACACGCAGGCACATACTGGAAGGGAAGTGCGCGGTGAGTTTTTTCTCCTCTCCTTTCACATACTGAGGAGAATGACAGCATGTCGCTGCGTGCGCTTGGCCGGGAGGTCGATGCGACTGGCCAAACATGGACATACAAGTCAGGAAGCGGCAGTCTCATCCACTGGTCTCGGAGCTGCAGGCAATGATGCATCAGCAGCGGCTGAATAAGATGGTCAAGTCATTTTTCCAGGTGAATCCCGACGTGGCGGTGGTGATTGACAACGAAACCTATCTCAACCTGAATGGCAACGACTGGCAGGGCACTTCGTATTTTACTTCTACGAAAAAAGTGAAATCCGAGGTGAAATTCCCCAAGTAACACGGTTAGTTCTTAATAAGTGTAGGTAATTGATATATGAGCCGCTGCGGAACAGAGTGGTCTAAAGACCATTTTTTTCAAAAATGAGTTTTTTACATAAACCGCATCTACTCAAGAAGCTGAAGTTAGGAGACTAGAAAAATTTCGAAAAATCGAACTTTAAAGCTGATTTATACCATGTTGAAATTTCGCGGAAACAGAATGGCCATTCTGTTTCGGAACAGAAAATCATATTTTTTGCGAATTATCCAAATTTAGAAAAAAGTAACAGATGAACTCCAAAGGAAAGAGCCTTAGATATATATTTTCGATAGGTTTATATTGTGAAACGTGCTTTTAGCATAGAAAAATGGTATTGAATATTATTTTAGCACTCCGCTTGCGCTAACGAGACAGCCATTTCGATTATTCGCATTCGCTGAATGGGTACACCAATTACTCAAAGATTTTGTCTTTTATATAACCACAATCTACAAAGTTTATTTCGAGAGAAATATCGCAAAATAATGAAAAAAATGAAATATTATCCATTACACGTCACATGTTACATTTGATATGCCATTTACATCATATAACATGTGACACTAGCCATTTTATACGAGTTAACGTCATTTTTATTTATGTTTATTTTGAGAAAAATATCGCAAAATAATGAAAAATATGTATATTGAAATATTACCTATACAAGTATAAGGTGAAAAACGAGTCAGGCACTATGTAGTAAATATTTGAACTTTCTCACTCTTTGAGCGAATAAAACAAAGAGTAAAAACTGCCACAATTTGGAGACGGAATCGTAAAACCAATTAAGCAGGGCTATATAAAGCTACTACAATTTATCCAAAATTAAAAAAAAAACGCCTTCACCATTTTGATTTTTGTAATAAAGTAAATAATAATATAATATAAAAATGCTCCAAACTAAACCATGTATTAAGGAATATATTCTGGAATTCAAGTAAAACAGAAATATTCAAACGTTGATCTGAGGTTATTAACGATAATCTAAATAATAATAATAAAACCAATGATTACAAACGATATCTAGGACCAGACATCAACACTTATCACTCTCACTAAATCTAGCAAGTATACAATCTAAAATTTACCTGTACCGTCGACCAGTTTCGAGTAAAATTCTGCTCATCATTCAGGATGAGGCCCGATGCACAGTGGGGAATCGCTGGCCATCAGCCAAAAATTTTTTTTTTCGTTAGCGGTTTCATAGTATTTTTCCTTTATTGCTATAACATTTAAGTGTTTAAATCCAAAATTTGGGCGCAATATCATAAAATCTGGATTTTTTATGATTTTTCAAAGCTTGGCGAACTGACGTTTTTTGTCTTTTTTTTGAAAAAAAGTACATTACTTTGAAACGCTCTGTAGCTTCAATGATAGCTTGGATTTTTTTGACGTCTAAAGAAAAGTTGTTGTAAATATTGTACAAAACAAACCCTTTTCATCAGATATTGTAAAATTTGGTCATAGTAGACCTGACACTAGAAAAAATTAAAAAAAACGTGATTTTTTATAGAAAAGTAGCTTAAAAGTTTAGCTGCCGCAGTTTGCCACGGTTGTGACTTCATTATTCATGTTTATTGAAACATAATTCTGACAGGGTTTAAATATTTTATTACAATTTTTAATATAATAACAGTATTTTTGAGCTGCACTATACTTGATGAAGAAGATATAGTTCACAGCTACTCTAGGGTTGTACTACTAGGGTTGTATTTACAAATTTAATTGTTATGTTCTGATTTATGATTTGTAAATTTTTTATTTATAAATTTTGATAACTGATAACTGACTTATTGATTTTTGATTTTTTTAAAATTATGAATTACCGATTCCTGATTTGATTTCCGATTTATGATTTCAGTTTTCGATTTTTGACTTCAGACTTTCGATTTCTGATTTCTGATATCTGTTTGCTGATTCATAGTACAAATCTACGTTTTGATTTTGAATTTTAGGTTTTAAATTCCAAGTAATTGAATTGATAATTTGATTTAAATGTTTCAATCTTGGGTTTGGAAGTTTGGAATGAAGATGTTAGATTCAGAATCTTAAAAATTTTAACACTGAATTCTCTATTCTGGTATCCCATTTTTCTTAGAAATTTTGTATTTAACTGTATTAGATACGACTTGGTAAATAGAAAAAATCAAAGCCCAAATTGAAATGAATGAAGTTAGTATAAAGAATATAAAAATTTGCATGATAGAAAAGTCATTTGATTGCACTTTGAAGCATTTTGAAGTTAGTTCGTATACCAGCTCCAGGCCGAAGTGTCCCTTGCTGTTCGAGGAAGTCGTTTCCATTAAATACGGTCTATAGCTGCGGCTCGCCAGCCATGTTGTCTTCGGAAGCCCCGCAGGTCATCTTCCGCTTGATCGAGCCGCCTTGTTCGCTGCGCGCCTCGTTGCCTCGTTCCAGCCGGGTGGTTTCCGAGAATCATTTTCACTAAGCTGTCTTCCGACAGCCTTACGACATGCCCAGCCCATCGTAGTCTCCCGGCTTTCGCCATTTGAACGATGAGTGGTTTTCCCAGCAGCTGATGCAACTCGTGTTTCATCCACCTCCGCCATGATCCATCTTCCATCTGCACTCCACCTCAGATGGTACGCAGCAATTTCCGCTCGAAAACCCCAAGGACGCGTTGGTTCTCCACGAGCATGGTCCAGGTTTCTCAGCCTTAGAGGACTATCGGTCTGATCAGATTTCATTCGAGCGGAGCGGACGTCCTTCGGAGTCCAAATTAGGCACGATTTCCTGCCATAAGGCTATACCAGCTATTCAACCAGAAATGATGTTTTAAAAAAATCTAAATTAATCCACCTAGCGGTCAGACCCAGCCTTTCTCATTCAAACTTTTATTTGTAAAAATAGATTTACATGAACGCTTCAATCCAATAAATGTATATACATTCTTTAGGTTCTAAAATATTGATGTTGTAATCTATACATATAAAAATGCAGTCCGGTTAGTCTGTCTGTTTGATCCATATAGGCTCGAAAACTACCGAACCGATCGACGTGAAAATTTCTATGTAGGGGTTTTTGGTCCCGATAAAGGTTCCTATGATAGTTTAAGACCCCTCCCTCTTCTGGAAAGGAGGGGTCCAATACAAATGAAACATACATTTCTGCACAACTCAAGAACAAACTAAGCAAATGAAACCGAATTTGGCATGTGGATGTTTTAAAGGGTAATAAATATGTCCATAACGGTTCGACGCCCCTCCCTCTTATGGAAGCACATGTTTCTGCACAAATTTCTGCACATCTCGCGAACTAATCAACTAAATGGAACCATATTTAGCAGGTAAATGTTTTTAGTGGTAACAAATATGTTCCATAATCGACCTCAGGCAACATTTTGGATTGTAAGATAGCAACTTCCGGTTTCTGGAAAACAGCCAAAAATGGACGATTTCCACCCAATAGATTAATATCCGGATAAAGAAAGATACACAGGAGCTAAATTCGACCACAGATACCATTTTGAATTCTAAGATGGCGACTTCCGGTTTCGGAAAAACAGCGGCAAACGACCAAATACCACCCAAAAAGGGGGGTATTTTCGGAATCGTAATGATGCACTGGAGCCACAAATCGACATCTTTATGAATTGTAGGATGGCAACTTGTTGTTTCTGGAAAACAGCAAGAAATGGCCGAATTCCGTCTAACATGAGTATCTCCGGATCTAGAATGATACACAGCAGCTGAAATCGTTCAAAGACCCTATTTTGGATTCTAGGTTGGCGACTTCCGGTTCCTGGGAAACAGCGGTAAATGATCGAATTACACCTAATGTGAGTGTTTCTTCAACCAGAATGACGCTCAGAGGCCAGAAATTATCTTAAATACCATTTCGAAATCCAAGATGGCGACTTCCGGTTTGTGAAAAACAGCCTAAAATAACCAAATACCATCCAATATGAGTATCTCTGGAACCAGAATGATGCAATGAGCTAACAATTGGCCTCAGGCACCATTTTGAATCGCTAAATGGCAACTTATAGGAAACAGCCGAAAATGACCAAATAATACTCAACATGGATGTTCCCGTAATCGAGATGATGCATAGAAACCAAACATTGACCCTTGACACCATTTTGAATTTAAAGACAACCACTGTTAGTCTCTGGAAAACAACCAAAATAACTAAATACCTCCCAATATGAGTATTTCCGGTGTCAGATTGATGCCAGAAAATTTGCTGAAAATGACCGAATACCACCCAATATGAATATATTCAGAATTAGGGCGATGTACAGAAGCCAAAAGTCGAGGATGTTGTCATTTCGATAAAACCAATCATTTCAAACGATTTGTCTTTTGACTTTGATCATATCCTATGGCCGATTCGTCGTGCATTTGCAGACTTCAAACAAACCGCAAGGAATCAATGAACTTGGAACGTTCAAATAGTACGACACCACATTTAAATTATGTTGAGACCACATATATCGATCAAAGCAGGTATAGTTTTTAATAGTCTTTGAATTTCTCTTCTTTCCATAACTTTAGAGCCACATATCAAATTGTTATGAAGTTTGTTATTTGTAAGTTTGAGAGATGACTCGTTCGTATGACACTAGTTATGTTCAAATAAGTCATGTAATCTTTGAGCTAATAGACTTTCGTTGTTTTATTAACAATTTAATACATAACGGTTGCTCAAGTTCGATTATAATCAAATGAAATGGGAACGTGTAGGGCAGCCAAACTTTGAAACCACGTGTTCAATCATAATTCATCAGTTAACCCTTAACTAGCCCGCTCATCTGATAATAATAATCAAATCGGTTGTGTAGTTTCTGAGATAATGAAGTTTCGTGATTTTCACAAGTTGGCACATTACAAATGAAGTTACAGTTCGATTACAGTAAAATTCAATAGGGTCTTCTGAGGCAGCTAGATCATTCATTTGACACTAATTTTGTGGAAATCGGGTCGGCCATCTCTGAGAAAAGTGAGTGAGTCCAAGTAGTCTTCGGGATATGTTCCTTTGCATAGCTGGATTTCACATTTTTAAATATAACAGGCAAAGTAATAGTCCGACTGCAAAACAAATCAATAGGGTCTTATGAGGCAACTAGACCTTCCATTTGAAACTGATTTTATGAAAATCGGTACAGCCATCTCTGAGAAACATGAGTGAGATTGAACAGTCTTCAGAACACGTTTCTTTTCATAACTTTTGAACCACAAGTTCAATCTTTATGAAATTCAAAACTTAAGGGTTTTCTAGGTAGCCTGTTCTTTTGAGACCAATTTTGTTCAAATCGGTTGTGTAGTTTCTGAGATATTGATGTTTCATGATTTTCACATTTTTAAACATAACCTCTAAACTAAAAATCCGATTACAATGAAATTCAATAGGGTCTTATGGGGCAACAAGACCTTTCATTTGAAATTAATTTCATGAAAATCGGTCCAGCCATCTCTGAGAAAAGTGAGTGAGAATAAAAATCTGCACATACACACACACACATACACACACACATACAGAAAATGCTCAGCTCGTCGAGCTGAGTCGAGTGATATATGCCATTCGGCCCTTTGGAGCACTTTTATACTTTCGGTTTTGCAAGTGATTGCTATACCTTTCTAAGAAAAGGCAAAAATATTTTGAACCTATTATAAAATAAACATACTTTTCGAAACAGACACAACCAAATTCACTCAGTCTGTTATGTGGAACGTAGGAAAGTTTTTCTGTTTAAATCGTCGTGTGAATGCATCTAGTTTCCCACAAACAGTGGTTTTGCCCAATTCTGCCATAAACCAATCATCCCGCAAAGTTTGAAACAAACACTCACCCTACGGTGCGGCGTTATTTAAAGGACGCTCAACTGCCGACTATATAGCTAATGGTAACTGTTTGCCTACACCTAAGTACATAACAAGCCCACAGTAAATAACATCCCACAAACGATCTAAATCATTTTAGCAAACACGACTCTTCTAACCGTTTCCATATTTAAAGAGCATTTAACTTTAAACCCTCGCTACTTGGCATCCTGGGCCAATTGAACGAAACAGCCTGCGCTCCACGGCGAAGGGAAAGAATTTAGCTGGAAGGGCTGAAGCTGAACCGGAATTGAATGTAACCGTGAAAGTGGGAAACAGTAAACCATTTTCCCGATGAAGGGCGAACGAGCGAGACTGACTGTATGGAAAAGCGTGAAGCCTGACGAGAGTGCCTGAAGTGGTTTGCCATTTTTTTCCTCTTCGTTTTCATAACCGTTTACTGTAGGAGAAAACTGCACAGAATCAAAAGATAGCTATTGAGTGGGCCGCAAACATTTCAATTATGTTTTCGCCCTACCTGAGATCTTTGGCATATTTTCAACCATCGCTGGTGGATTGGCGTCAATCGGACGGAGAAATAGTATTTGAACAGCAATTTATTCCGCGGCAACTTTATCTTTACTAAAATGAAAATGATAATGACTGCTAGGAAAAACTGTGGGAACAGAACCCGATGTTGCACCGTTTCGAAACTTTCATAGCACTGTACTTCTTTGCGCCGCCGGCAACCGCAGCGCAATTCAAATGATGAAGAGTTTGGAAGGATAAGAAAATTTGTTTTCATTAGGATTAACCATCAGGTTGATGGTTTCTCAGGCTGCAGGCTCGCAAGTGGGACGAGCAGCCACAACAGAGTCATAGCGATTAAGTTCCAAATACTGTAGAACCAAATTTTCTGTTAGACGGTTCCATCAAAAGGAGTAATAAAAATCAATAATCCATCGCTGCTGTACGCCACAAGTGACATGAACACGTTTCGGTTGCGACTGTGGAATGCGTTTTATGATTTCACAAATAAATAAACCAAAAGAGCACGATTCGGAGAAACATCACATAGCCAGTGAATCGATCGACTAAACGTTCTGAATTTAACGGGTTCATGGCAGTTTTGACAATAACATGTTTCAAATAAAACCACAGATTATTGAATTGAAACATTTGGACACATCCGGAAGTCAGCTGTAACAATGCTTTGAGGCCCAGAGGACATCATACTATCCTACCGCAGGGCTATTTTGTCACGCTAGCCGCAAACACACCGATTGGCTTGAACACCTACGAATGGAATTTAATCGGTATTGAGTCCCGATAGCCTACACTTTTTTCTCTATTTCATTGATCAGCGACGGCGGAGCAAACCTGCATCCGTCGTCTAGCGACAGCGATATGCAGTGAGGATGCGTACAAACTGTCTCCAGGCAACGAAAATCTCGATAAATTATGCATTAGCAATCGAGAGCTCCCCATTCAATCCCGGCCGAATCAAGTGAGCCATGAAATTATGTACATGTTTCAAGCGGTTTACCCTTTACATGCATCCCGTCATCGGGATTGAATTTTCGAAGCGTGGCGTCTTGCTACCTCTATCATAGCCGTGCGCAGGCTTTTTCATTTGGTGGGAAGAAATTTGAGATGAATTTAATAAAATTTTAGAGCTTCCTAACAGACTTATTTTTTGAGGATCATTCAACAATTTGCCTGATGTTTGGAGAAAAAAATAACGCGCTGTTTGGTATAATTACCGGTTTCTAATGAGAGTTGTTGACGAGAGTAGCTTACAATCTTGAATAGTAACCAAGTTTTAAAAATTACTTGTTGTAGAACGCTTTCATCAAATAAAATTTTGTTTTACATACCAAAAGTAAAACATGTATTACAAATGTATTTAATCAAATGAAAATTCAAATGCAAATCTGCGCATACTTATTAAACTTTCCGTTTTTGAAACATTCGTTCTAATTTCTTTTTTTAGTTATAGTGCTCATTTGAATTTTACAAAAAACGGTATATTATTTTTCATCATTTTCCACACTTTTCTGTTCTCTTTTTACAGTTTACTCGAAGATTTACATACCGAGAATATCCTCTGCATCATTCACAAGTATCATAGAAAGGAGATGGTGTTAGCGGGAAGATACTAATCTCGGTCCACCGGGGTTAGAGGTGCAATTTTTATTATACAAATATGCGCATAAATATTTTACGCTCTCGGAGCATCCGGCCAACGGAAAACAATTTATTTAAAACCCTATCTGGATTGGGCTGAGCCCGACAACGTGAAAATTTCATAAAAACCCAGAATGACGGCGCACAGTAGTACGAGAGCACAAAATCTGATTTTTTTCCATTTACTCTATAAAATACTGGTTTATTGATGTACTACCTTCAGAAGAATTTTGGTGAGCAAAAAGTGTCAGAGAATGACAATAGGTAATAGTTTGAAACTCCGCCGCTAGTGGCACTGCAAAATCTAACTTTGCAGTCTCGCACTTAGGAAATATGGAATCTTCAGTAAAGGTGTAAATAATGTTGTCATGAATATCTGGCTTTAACTCTGTCTGTGTAGAAGCTAACTTTTTTGTGTCTTCTACAAAGTAGTGTGTTGCAATGATATACAAATATTTGCAGAACGTTGTTGGTTTCTGAATGCTACACTTTGGGATCTTAAAAAAGCTAATTTTAGTCCAATATGAAACGTTATATCTCCAAAACAAGAAGAGTTAAAAAAAGTGCCTTGAGAAAAGTATTTTTTGACAATAATATTTACAACTTTGCTGAAGACACCATTTCTCTTAAGTGCAAATCTGAAAAGTTAGATTTGGCAGCATCACAAGCAGCACAGTTTCGAACTAAAACTTATTATCTTGCCAGCCAATACAATCAGTATTTGAAAAGTAAATGAGAAGCAAAGCAAAGCAAAGCCTTGGTGCTAAATTTCGATTCGGAACTCGACCTTCTGTTTATTTATACACAGACTTCGCAGCCAACTGCTTAGTGTACAGAGCAATTGCGGGGCTAGCGCTACGATCCTACTGACACTAACAGTCTCTACCAAGCCGAGACTCGGCCAGTTTCGTATCTCGAGACCATCTGGGAGATATCTGGGAGGAGTAAATAAAATACTACATGGTATACGGCCCTAGGGGTTGTATAAAATGGTGACGTAGGACTAAATGTATATATTATATGCTGCGCTAAATTGTTCATAGGCAACACTACCGTTTATTTTTGATGGTCGTTATTGTAAAACTAACGATGCATGAATACATGAAAATTTTACACTAGTAGTAGTTGCGAAAATTGTCATAACTCTTATCTTCAAGCATCTATAGTTCTGAAAAGAACCGATTCCATAATCTTCAGTTAGAAATTCGTGCTACAGAACGCTGATAATCGCACCATCGGTAGCTTTGAATATTTTGCTTGACCGCGCATAATAAAGTTTGCTCTCCGCTGTGCCCTCCAGTAGCCGTGCCAGCTAAATATTCTGCAGCGTACGATGGTAACTGTTGCTGCCGTATGCAAAATAAAGGTAACATGTTCCGCAGTGCTGGGCTTCAAATGGTGAGTCGACAACTTGGAAGGAGCGTCAAACTTAGCTCCGGTCCTCACCAGTTCCTATCTCACGCCTCCACGAGTCATATGATACAATAGACTACCAGTTAAAACATGGACACAACTGGTTGGCGTTGCCTGGGCAATGTTGTCATCCGACAATAGCTTAGTGAGAAGGTGCGACGCGATCGTTGGCGCGGTAACCATATCTCGGCGGTAGAGGAAATGCTTCGCCAACCCGAGCGTCTGTACACCAAGATGGTGCGGCTCAAACAGCGTCTGATCTCCATGTTAGGAGCGGCTAATCAACGTCCTGGTGTCAGCGTAGGACTCTTATCAGAGCTGACACGATGGCCCTCCGGCAAGACAGGGGGTTGGGGAAGGCCCAACAAGCCGCCCCGAAAAACACCAAACGTTGCAAATATCGAAGAAGTTAATACGGATCGGAACAATCGGCACAGACCTAGGCGACGAAATAAGGACTACGATTGGAAACTCGGTACATGGAACTGCAGATCGTTAGGCTTTCACGGCTGCGAAAGGATCATATATGATGAACTAAATCCACGCAACTTCGAAATCGTAGCACTGCAGGAACTTTGCTGGTCGGGACAGAAGGCATGGGAAAGCGGACATCAAGAGGCTACCTTATCAGAGCTGTGGCACTACCAACGAGCTTGGGACGGGCTTTATAGTGCTGGGTAGGATGCGCCAACGCGTGATCGGCCGGCAGCCGATCAGCGCAAGGATGTGTATGATAGCTGTCCGCAACGGGACGTTAAGATCGTCATCGATGATATGAACGCTCAGATAGGGCGGGAGGCAATGTACAGACCGGTGAAAGGGCCGAATAGCCTGCACGCCGCGTCAAATGATAACGGCCAACGATGTGTGAACTTTGCAGCCTCACGCGGTATGGTAGTCAGAAGTACCTTCTTCCCCCGCAAAGACATCCACAAAGCCACCTGGAGATCACCCGACTTACAAGTGGAGAACCAAATCGACCACGTTCTAATCGATGGTAAATTCTTCTCTGACGTCATCAACGTTCGCACCTACCGCAGTGCGAATATTGATTCTGACCATTACCTTGTTGCAGTATGCATGCGCTCAAAACTTTCGACGGTGCGAAACACGCGTCAAAGTCGCCCACCGCGACCAAACATCGAGCAACTACGGGACGCCGAGGTTGCACGGGAGTACGCGCAGCAGCTGGAAGCAGCATTACCAACGGAAGAGCAGCTTGGCGCAGCTACTCTTGAAGATGGCTGGAGGGACGTTCGATCAGCCATAGGTAGTACTGCTGTAGCGGCGCTTGGTACTATGGCTCCGAACAGGAGAAACGACTGGTTTGACGACGAGTGCAAACAGTTAGCGGAAGAGAAGAATACAGCACGAGCGAGAATGCTGCAACACCAAACGAGGGCGAACGTGGAGCGCTACCGACGCGCACGGAACAGGCAAAACTCGATCTTACGGAAGAAGGAGCGCCAGGAGACCGCGAGGCGATGGAGGAACTGTACCGTGCGAAAGACACACGAAAGTTCTATGAGAAGCTGAACTGTTTCCGCAAAGGCTATGTGCCACAAGCCGACATGTGCAGGGACCTGGGCGGCAACCTTCTCACGAACAAGTGTGAGGTGATTGACAAGTGGAAGCAATACTACGATGAGCACCTTAATGGCGATGTAGCAGAGGACGACGACGGAGTGGTAGTAGATCTCGGTGTACGCGCAGATGACGACAGAATCCCAGCCCCTGACCTCCAGAAGGTTAGAGAGGAGATCGGCCGGCTGAAAATCAATAAAGCCGCTGGAGCTGACCAACTCCCCAGCGAGCTGTTAAAACACGGTGGTGAATCACTGGCTACACTGGGTTATTGCCAAGGTTTGGGAGAAGGAGGTAGTACCGGAGGAGTGTATGGAGGGTACAGTGTGCCCCATCTACAAAAAAGGCGACAAGTTGGATTGCTGCAACTACCGTGCAATCACGTTGCTGAACGCCGCCTACAAGGTACTCTCTCAAATTCTGTGCCGTCGACTATCACCGTTTGCAAGAGAATTCGTGGGGCAATACCAAGCGGGATTTATGGGTGCCCGCGCCACCACGGACCAAAATTTCGCGGTATGGCAGGTCCTACAGAAGTGCCGTGAGTATAACGTGCCCACACATCACTTGTTTATCGATTTTAAATCGGCATACGACACAATCGTTCGAGACCAGCTATGGCAGATTATGCACGATTACGGCTTTCCGGATAAACTGACACGGTTGGTCAAGTCGACGATGGATCGGGTGATGTGCGTAGTTCGAGTTTCGGGGACACTCTCGGGTCCCTTCGAATCTCGAAGAGGGTTACGGCAAGGTGATGGATTATCGTGCTTGCTATTCAACATCGCTCGGAAGGTGTGATTCGAAGGGCTGGTATCGACACGAGTGGATCGATTTTTAGAAGGTCTGTTCAGCTCTTTGGCTTCGCCGATGACATTGATATTGTAGCACGAACCCTTGAAAAGATGACGGAGACGTACATCAGACTGAAGACTGAAGCCGGACGAATTGGACTGGCCATAAACGCATCGAAGACCAAGTACATGAGAGGAAGAGGTTCCAGAGAAGACAGTGTTAACCTCCCGCCACGAATTCATATTAGCGGTGATGAAATCGAGGTGGTAGACGAGTTCGTGTACCTGGGCTCACTGGTGACTGCTGACAACGACACCAGCAGAGAAATTCGTCGACGACTTATGGCAGGAAATCGTGCCTACTTTGGATTCCGGAGGACGCTCCGCTCGGATAAAATCCGCCGCCGCACGAAGTTAACCATCTACAAAACACTGATCAGACCGGTAGTCCTCAACGGCCACGAAACCTGGACTATGCTCGTGGAGGACCAACGCGCCCTTGGGGTTTTCGAACGAACGGTGTTGCGTACCATCTGTGGTGGAGTGCAGATGGAAGATGGATCATGGCGGAGGCGGATGAACCACGAGTTTCATCAGCTGCTGGGAGAACCACTCATCGTTCAAACGGCGAAAATCGGGAGACTACGGTGGGCTGGGCATGTCGTTAGGATGTCGGACGACAACCCGGTGAAAATGGTTCTTGATAACAACCCGACTGGAACAAGGCGACGGGGCGCGCAGCGAGCAAGGTGGCTCGATCAAGTGGAAGACGACCTGCGGGCCCTGCGCAGACGACATGGCTGGCGAGCTGCAGCCATGGACCGAGTTGAATGGAGACGACTTCTTCGAATAGCAAGGGACACTTCGGCCTGGAGCTGACTTGTAAGTTAAAGTATGTTCCGCAGTGCCTGGAAGTTGACTCGTATGCAGCTCTCGTTTCTCAATGTCGCGTACCTTTAACAGTTGCACTGCACTCGCTATTGTGTAACAAACTAAACTGAAGCCGAATTTTTTAAACGCAGTCTTTTGTATCGAGTAGATTTTTGCCATTAGGGCGTGGCCACGCAGCTTGGAGAAAGACAAACAAACCAAAACACTTTGTTGAGTCAAAATATGTAGGCAGTGGAATTTATTTCGTCAATGTTATTGTTATCTGTGCTCGGGAAGCAGGTCAATAACGAGGGAAATGTATGGGAAAGCTTGACCTTGGAACTTTTCACTTTTTTCCACCATTAAGCAGTAAAGCAACAATGTTGAACATTATATCAAACAATTGTCACACATTTTATCTATCCACCGACATATAAATGTCTAAGATGCATTAAGTCGTTCGCTTGCTGTAATCGTTTGAAACCTAACGCAACACTTGCCAGTTTCATTTTCAATTTCACAAAGTCACAAATCACAAATCTAGTATAGAAAACAAAGACGTAGTCCTACGTCAAAAAAACACGGTTTAGAGCTTTTGTACCACTGTGCGTCGCCATTCTGGGTCATCGCGAGATTTTAGCGTTTTCTGGTAGGTGGGATGCCTCAAGAGCGTAACTTTGCATTTTTGTTTGATTTTTTATCTAGACTAACATTTAAAAAGAACTGAAGTTTATTGTCCATAAGTCGATATGGGGTAGAGAAGCTATTTCAAACAGCTAATGCAGCCTCCTGTGTGTTGAGAAGAAATATTAAAAAAGTGTAAAGTGAAGAACAATCATAAATATATTAACTTGTTTACTATCTTAAGAACCAGAATGGCACCTGAATGGAAACAATTTAAATTGTTTTTTTGACGTTGACTAACGTCTATATCGAAGTTAGGCCCCTGAATTTAAAAATCTAGTAATTCAACCCGGGAAAACCAGAGAAAAGTGGTCAGGTTTTGAGCGCTTATTTTGCAGTCATCTATAATCAGGTTTTCGAGGTTTTGGCATCAATCGATCAGAAATTCTTTTACGGTTAAATTTATGTAACAAAAACAAACTATTGTTTGAGATACACTATTGAAAAATTGGTAATTAATATCGATTGTCTAAATCATACCGTGCAGCCAATCACTACCTCTCTTCCCAAGCACAGTCGACACTAACGGATACAATCGATCTGACTTTGTTGTTATTGTTGTTGTCACTTTCTGTTTCCGATGTTTATGCTGCTGCTAGCGGAAAAAACCTTGCAAATATGCATCTTTTTGTTGGTGTTAATTTTACGACAGCGGCCGGCGCCCCATCATTCTGATTCCAAAACCGCACCAATGACATGCGGACGCTAGGTGATAGCAGCTGAAAGGAGGAAATACAAAATAGTACCGGTCATCTCGTGCCGGTTTCACCCGTTATGCTGGTGGCTCTTAGTAGATTAACCAGAAAACAACAATGTAATCGGCAACTGGCACCTTTTGGTGCCTCTAAATTTTGTTACAGAAGCGGCAAATTGAATTTTCTGTTTTACCAAATGCTGCTGCTAGCGGAAAAAACCTTGCAAAAATGCATGTTTGTGTTGGTGTTAATATTATGACAGCGGCCGGCGCAGCTTTCAAGAAACATTTGTCTCTACCATTCCATCATCTATGTAGCCCATCCCTCTTTCTATTTATCTGACGAAGCCTTGGTATAAAACGTATCGTTCGAACATTTCACCCCATCAGTTTCATTATTAAACCGTACCGGATACATACGGACGCTCGGTGTTAGCAGCTAAAAGGAGGAAAAACAAAATAGTACCGGTCATCTCGTGCCGGTTTGACCCGTGATGCTGGTGGCTACTGCAAAGTACTAAAATGGCTGGAATTCTGGACGGAAACCAGTAAACAAGAAATCGGCAACTGGCACCTTTTGGTGCCTCGCAGTTTTATAATAGAAGCGGTTAGTTGAATTTTATGTTTTACAATTGCTGTTGCTAGCGGAAAAAAAAACCTTGCAAAAATGCATGTTCATGTTGATGTTAATTTCACGACAGCGCTAGGTGTTAGCAGCTGAAAGGAGGAAAGACAAAATAGTACCGGTCATCTCGTGCCGGTTTCACCCGTTATGCTGGTGGCTGTTAGTAATAAATGGCTACTGCAAAATACTAAAATGGCTGGAATTCTGGACGAGAATAATCGGAAACTGGTACCTTTTAGAGCCTCGAAATTTTGTTACAGAAGTTTTGTAAAAGAAGCGTTGCAATTCCCTCTACTATTTGCTTCAATGGAATATTTTTTTTTAAGAATACGGTAGTCAACGTCATGCGGTCGTGTCTTGAATACCACCCTCCTACTTTTTTCTTTTTCCGATTGATGTTTATTCAAAGATTTCTCTGGGATGAACAGTATTTTCTATATTCGTAAGACAGCTACATAAGCAGAGCTTTCGTTTTCGTCATTGAAATTTTCGATTGGTCGTACGCGGTTGTTTCTCGATGTTAGGGGCGGCGTACAACAGCATCTGATCCGGATTGGGCGGCTGAGTCATGAAATGCGGTGCCTCGCCAGCTATATCTAAGATCTATTGGTATCGCAACCCTAGTAAGGTAGCTTACCGATTTTTAACTACTACGAACAATCCAGATAATATTACGGAACGGAATAATCAGCATGGACCTAGGCGATTGATATAGGACAACGGTTATTGGAACATTGAAGCGTGTCATTAGATGAAGGCCGATCGGTGACCGAATATGTGTGTTGAGAATTAAGGGTAAATTCTTCAATTAACGCCTAATCAATGTGTACGCACCAACCAATGATAAACTCGATTACGAGAAGGAAGCGTTCTATAATCTCCTTGAGAAGACTTACAGAGAGTGCTCAGGACATGACATCAGGATCGTTATCGGAAATGCAAGTACGCAGGTCAGGCACGAAGATTTCTTCCACCCCGTAATTGGTAGAGAAAGCTTCCACTCTACTACGAGCGACAATGGCCTGAGGTTTATCTATTTCGCTGCAGCCAGAGGCATGACTGTCTGTAGCACATGTTTTGCATACTGTTCTGATCAATGGTCGGCACAGACGTTACAGACTTAAGGTTGTTCAGAGGACCAAACGTTGATTCGGATTACTATCTCGTAGTATCTAAGATCCGCGCCCGGCTGTCTAACGTATTGGAATCAAGGACAACGAGGAAGATACGATTGAACATCCAGCGGTTATCAACTGAAGGAGTGGCTGCAGAGTACTCGCGGAAAGTTGATTAGCGAATAGACGCTGAGTGCCAGCGAGCGACAGATGCGAAGAACTGAGCCAGTTGTCATATGTTGGCTACGGCTATGAAACGTCAGAGCATTGGGAGATATCGAGCAGCTGCTGTGCCCCTGGAAAGAGACTACATCGCTGAGGAAATGTCAGCATTGGAAGCTGCTATTGCAGGTACGATGCGAGGAGCTTTAACAAAAGATTAACAAAATCAGAAACCGAAACATGTCTGCCCCTGTCTTGGGCAACGACAGGGAGGGGAACCTGATTGCCGATAAATCAAAGGTGGCTTGGCAAACTAGGGATCCACCAACCAAAGACGAGTTGAAGAAAGCAGTTAAAGAGCTGAAGAACGGTAAGGCAGCTGGGAAGTACGGCATTCCCGCCGAGCTTTTCGAAGTCGAAAGCGTACCGCTATATCGTGCCATTCATCGGATCATGCTGAAAGTACAGACTGATGAAGACGTCAAAAGTCAGGTTTTATTTTATGAAACAAACTTGCCAAAGACACTGGGTACATAAAATCAATGTTTCAGTCAAACCCAAAACGACCACGATTTATCGAGTTAAGATCACTGTGTACTGTGAGATTTTTAAATAAATCTTTCCACTAATTGTAGAAATCATGAAACATAATACTTGGGATGTGTAGAAAATGTTTTAGAAGTTATTTTATGAAATGGTGGTTTGAAAACGTGCTTACAAAGAGTATTTCGTCGTTTTTACATAACTTGTTGTATTCTCCGACTTTTAAAAGAACTTTACTCAAAAATGTACCGTACGAAAATTTTGAAACATTGACCAGAGATGCAGTATGACCTAACGAATCGAATAATGTATTCAGATCTTTTGATACATTTTCTTATAATATCCGTCTGTGGGGCACCGTAGCGTATTTCGACCAATCAGAGTTAGAAACAAGGCCAAATATCGGGCGAAACTTCCAGTGTCAACCAAAATGAAACTAAACAACCAACCACTCTCCCTCTTCCCCAGACTCTAAAGTATACAAACGATTTGTTGTTGTGTTGTTTCGCTCGTTCGACGCTTTCGTGACGTTAGATGGCGGACAACGACACGCCTACCAAATGTGTAACTCTCAGTAACCACGTATAAAAGCTAGCATGCAGAAATTTCTTCATTATATAACCGGTCACTGCAGCAAGAGGACAGTTTATTGGCAAAGTAGGCAAAGTCGAGGGAAAGACTAAGTCCCGTTCATCTCGAGCTGAGCTTCAATTCCCTGTGGGTAGAATTCATCGTTAGCTGCGTATTGGTCACTATTGGCCAGGAAGATGTTCTGTCGAATATTGAAGCTGGTTTTTTTTGTGGCATAACTCGATTAGTTCCCAACTTTGTTAAAACTGAAACCAATCATGTTTAGGGACGACGAATCGAGCGGAATTCAGTTCCACCCACGCTGTTTTGCTGTGACGGTGAAGTGTTCCAACAACCTTCAACATTATTTTTGAATGACTTCAAGTTAATTCAACAACGTTTCTCTTTAAGGTTACCAATCATTTACTTAAAAAAAGTTGAAAGAGAATTACTGCTTAAATTTACCGCTTCACACAATTAAATTGATTGATCCCAATCAACTGTATTCCCGAATTCACTGCAAAAATTACATTGACATAAGATAAGGTGTCGTAATACTGCGTTAACCTTGCGGTCGTGTTTTATAAACAACCTCTTCTACTAATTTTTCTGAAATATTTCTGTTAAGCAGAGTTAAAGATTTGAAGAAATCACAGATCCTTTTACTGTATGTTCTGTATTAACATTAGTTTTATTTTCCTTTGTCTTATTCAAAAAAAAATTGTTACTGTGAGCGCTTTGCCATAAAATGCGCCAATTCCAGTATCTTCGCGTTTCATGGCATTTCATGGCCTATTGTGGTTATTTTACTTCATAGTCTGAAAGAGATTGAGTCCTCAACCCCCCCGGGCACACGGCTATGCTTAAGCTATGCATGTACCACTCGCATGAGATGAGATGCTCCACTGCTTGTTCTGCTCAGCCCGGTGGAAAACACTTACAATTGCTTCCAATCATCTCCCGAAGATTGGAAGCGAATTCTTCTTTCTCGTTGCGGATGCGCCGTCCGTCAGCCAACCGATGTACTTGAGATGAGATAGAAGAAGGAGGTGTTGATTCGGTGACAAAGTGATCATCAATCATAAATCTTTTCGTTCGCTCGCTCGCTCGGGAATCCATCCGACCGATGCATGCAAGCACGGCCAAGCTCACGAAAGTGGAGGTTTTTCTTTCTCTTTCCTGAAAGCCGCATTATTAATTTCAGCTCGAGGAAAATCCCCTTATAAAAACAAAACACCAAAATAGAACCCCATCAACATGCGAGCGATGACTGCGTGCCTGGCGCTGAATTCACGGCTCACTCACCATAGCGGAGGTTGGGTTGGAATGGACCTAAGTTCTTTTCGAAGATTTTTTTTCGATCATCCGCAAAATGAAGTCCGATGGTCTCTAACAGGACCGCGCTCATGCCGTCGCCGAGAGGCATCGGCAGACGGATGCTTTGCTGATGCTGCTGATGTGGACCATTTCCCCGGATCCTCGGCTCAGTCGCTTTCAACGACGTCAACCCATATCCAAGCCGAGCCAAGCAAAACCAGCATCCATGTGGTGAGACGTTCTCGGCTGGCAACGCATTCAATTGCTTGCAGTTTCGAGCCAAACGCTCGATTTCTGTTTACACTGCTAAAGACGCGCATCTTAATATCTGTTTCATATGTACGGCACGGCAGGTTCTTTTTTTTCGTTATAATTTATTCAATTGATAAATCCTATGAAAACATTCGACGATTAATAAAATATAAGAAGTCATTCCCCTGTCCTTAGTTGCCGGATACCTCTTCTCGGTTCGAAAAGT
The DNA here is from genome assembly GCF_029784165.1 of Wyeomyia smithii. Taxonomy (NCBI): domain Eukaryota; kingdom Metazoa; phylum Arthropoda; class Insecta; order Diptera; family Culicidae; genus Wyeomyia; species Wyeomyia smithii. The sequence goes on along the minus strand of NC_073695.1, from coordinate 30,891,130 downwards.
GAAGAGATTTCAGTCCGCCCGCAATGCATACAGGCTGCCCGTTTGATGGCAACAATATGTTAAAGGGTGGAAGCTGAGAAATAATATTTCATCCGACAGTGCGGTTTACCGATGGCGTTATTGGAAGTAATTGCTTACGTATGTTTCTGCCATACCGGTTGCAAACGGCAGTGTTTTGATTGGCCATAATTAACAGTTTCGGCTAATTACTCATTGCTCACAATTTCAAAATAAACCTATGTTAGTTGTTTTATTCAGGGTTCATTGAAAATTTTAACCGCAATATCGTGATCACATCAGCTATTCGCGTAGAATTTCTCCGCATATCTGTATGAAACACGTTGGGGTATAAATCCTTCCATTGAAATGCGTCCAACAAAGGATAAAATCATCCTATTGTGTAGCAGCAAACTTCAATATTCGAAGCTCGGGTGGTGATATCGCGTACCAGCCAGCCAGCCACCCAACCAACCAACAAACCACACTCAGCGCACTCGCGGTTGCCGATATGATTCTCATGCAAATTAACTGCTCTATTCAAAAGTAAACGAAATTCAGTGTACAGTACAGTTCATGTACAACAATTCGTTTTGCTATTGTCAGACCGAATAAAACATCAATCCGTGGCAGGACTACCGCAGACTGAAATCGGCAATTGTCTCTTCGTCATGCCGGGCTGTCATAGAGGAGATAACTTTCATGCACCAGTTACAATTGCCAATCGTTCTGTGCTAAGCAATTCTCAAAATGAAAACAAAAGTTTTTTGTTCGTTTGTTGGTTGGGTATTGTTTCTACCATATACTTTGCTAGGCTGTAAACAGTGCTGGTACAGCCTCTTATTGTGAATGCTAAAAGTTTACGCTCAACTTTTGAAGAAATATCACTGTCAACAGAAACAGTGCAGTACAGCTTTTTCGATGACAATGTAGGGTAGGGAACATATTCTAAGCAGCTTTAGGAACCGCCTGTGTATTCAGACGAAATACTCGAAATGTGTTGGGTGAAACTCAATCAGTAGTATATCAATCTGTTCTCTATCGTTTTCTCTGTCAGAACTTATTTTCAGATTGTAAAACTAAGTTAGCAAACTTTAACAATCATCAATCAAAGTTACCAATCGAGGGACACTATTCCAATCAACCCGGACATATTTTAAACAATTTCCATCTGTTTTGCAGGCGTTTTTTTTCAGCACCCGAAGTGGCTCCTGAATGGCTGCAATATAGGTCGATTTGTTTCAATTGCAATTGTTCACAGATTTCTTTGTGATTTACGGTATTTCTTATATTCGTAAGACAGCTAGACAATCAAAGTTTTCGTTTCCATCATTGAAATTGTCGATATTGATCAAAATGCAGGAGTTTTAGGGCTGTTTTCTTCGACTGATTAGAATAGGCGCTACTGCTTAAGCCGTTCCCTACCCTACTAACCATTCGTTTTAGTTTATGATCAAGTGTGCTTCGAGAAAGCGCGCTTTCTATTGTAATTTTCTGATTGGCACTAGAACTGTGTAATTTTGCACAAAACAGGATTTCGTCTCATAACGGTTGTTGTTCCTCTCTACTGCAAATATCAATGATTTCATTAAGATAAGAAAGCTAAACCGAGTGTTCAAAATTTAATCATAAAAGTAGCCATGAAAGTTTCCGAGCTCTATTGTCGCTCTGCCAATTGAATTTTCGTCAACATTTGGTTTCTTCATCAAGGAAGAAAAGAGTAAGAAAGTTTGTGTAACTATAGTCGTTTCATATACATTAATTGCAATGAATTGAAGGTAAACGTGTTGCATTACACCGTTGTTCAAAGTTCAAAGTGGAATTCAGTTCCGCATTCTCCAAGGCAAATGCATAATAATGATGTCATCACAGAAGATGTATAAGATGCGCGTTTGCATGCATGGGAAATGATTTATGGTCACCAGTGTTGCAAATTTTCACTGTCAGTGATAGATTCTCAGTTGAAACTGCCAACTGCGAATATTAGCTTCAACACGAACGAGCTGAAGGTGATAATTACTTTCAACTTCAATCAGCTGACAGTGATAATGCTGACTGGCAGCATTACTGTGATTTCGCAGACGCTATGTTACTTTAGCGATGTTGAGGCGGTTGAGGGTGTCGATGCTTACCTACTTCATCGACTTCATGCAATGGATTGGCTCAGATCAAATAATTTCGATATTAATTAAGACATATCACTTATATCACTGACACGATATTCATTGAGAATTGACACGGTTGACACTCAACTTTAGTGTGATGAGAGTAAGAGCTGAAATCGCTGTTGTATCATTTTCATTTTGCAGTGTCGAAATTTCGCAAAACTGGTGGCCACATGTTGTCGCTACCTTTTCGTTTGCTGTGTACCAGGGTTTGCAATCCCGGGTAAAATTTCCCGGGGAATACCTTTACCCGGGATTCCCGGATCCCGAGAACACAAATACTGATTCCCGGATTCCCGGGATTTCCGCGTTCCCTGAAATATTCCGCAAGATTCATTACAGTTAGCAGCACTCAAGTGGACATTACACGAAGCGAATATTTCCTTGAAATGATGGTCAATGTTTGACGCTTGTAAAATCAAATTACTTGCTAATCAATGGAGATACTTACTCCAAGTAGGTATGATCTATTGCTCTGTCAAAAACTAGATATGCTAAGGAGCTAACTTTTTTAACTAACATTGTGTAATGGCATAGCAAATATATTTACTACCGTTCTAGCAAACAGAGTTTTGATTAAATTTAGTAATTGGACCCTCCAGTTTCTAATGCAATGTAGGAAGAGATTAAATCGGCGGTTCAGAAGTATTCTATAATTCAAACACCAAATGCAATTCAGCGTACTTCAGTAAAGTTTTGCAGAAGAAAATTACATCATTTGGGCATAATAGAAAATTGTCAGCGGATTTAAAGTAATTGTTTGATGATATGGAAACCCTGAGCAATCCCACAAAAAAACGGGCAACCAATTTAATGGACCATTTTTGATGATATTTTGAATATAGAGCTCTATTGGATATTAAAAATATGACTACAGCCAAAACGGTTTGTTTGAGTGGCATAGTGTCTTCAGCAAAGTTCAAAAACTCATGTTTTTTTTCTTGTTTTTTCCATGATCAAATCGGTTTTATTGTTTAGGTTATGTTTTGTAGTTTTTGTTGAAAAAATCAGATTTTCAAAAATAAGCTTTTTTAGATAATTAGTTTGAAATTTCTTTTTTAACTTTTGTTTTTAAATAAACAATTTTTTTTTGAGTGTATATTTTTTTCGGAAAGACAAAATTATAATCTACAACTCAACCAAAGACATCACACCGATCAAACAATCCGTTTTGGTTCTAAAAATATTTGTAAACATCAATACCTTCCTAAAATAGTAATTTTCTATAGCTTTTCAAAAATGAGTCGTGTCCCAAAAAACTAAACCAACAGCACAAAATGGTGTCTTTTTCCTATAGAAATGTCTATGCAAAGTTCCAGCCAAATCAAAAATGACGATTTAAAAAAAAATATTAAAACTGGGACATTTTTTGTGGAGCTGCTCACCTTCAAACTTCTTTTTTTGCAAATATTCGCAACAAAAATCGATCGCGAAGTTCTGATGTGAACTTGAATATGATTTTCTTTTTCAATTCGTTTTTCATGCGACTCGATAATGAAATAGTAAACGATGTTTTGTTACCTTTTATGAACAATATTTATTGTAAATCTCTTTCTTTTTCATTCCCAGTTCCCGGGAAATGAGATTTTTCATTCCTCTTTCCCGGGAATATTGCAAACCCTACTGTGTACCTAATAATAAAGGGAGATGAATATTCACCACGAACAGTGCTTCCATATCTACCGCAAAAGTTGTTTGAGCTCGCGTATTTATTTGATTTATAACGCGATTTTCTTGTGTAGAAATATAAAAATTAAAATATAACGAATGAGCTGAAATTTTCATGGGAACTTTTTTCGAGGAAACAGCACGCGCGTTGCACGGTAAGCGGTATCGCTAAAGATAGCAAGAAAACACATCATCGCGCGAAACCACTGTTTTTCCAATTCCGTTTTGCTACATGATAGTCGATGATTTAAGGGGTAATATCTACCAAAAAAAATTTTTTCTTATAATTTTTTTATTGGCTTAAATCATGCTAAAACTATCATAGAACCAAAATCTACATCGCCCAAGCACTGATCTAAACTCAAAATTCGTTTAAATCAATTTTTACCGAACAAATTTTATGCACCAATATAACATTTTTCGTTTATTTTGGTGATGTTTGTTTTTGGTTTTGATTTCGAGGCTTTATAAACCAGTAGAAGTTACATAACATTATTTAGTCCCTAGATAAGTAATGTCGCTGGCGTCGCTGGATTTTTACAGGTTATGTATAAAGTCGATCTGTTTGGGAACGTAACGTCAAACGTCGTTACACTGAACGGAATCGTCGAGTCTTTATTAAAGAATTTATTATTCAGAAGTATCAGACGGGTGAAATCAAAAAAGTCATATGAAATACTTGATTAGTGCATCAATAATTCACGTTAAATGAATCATATCGCTATGCACACTTGTAAAAAATATCATCAATAAAAAATTTTGTATTTATATTTTCAGTGATAGTTGTCGATAATTTACAGCATGAATTCAAGCGCATATGTGAAAGGATAACATCCATGTCAGCCCCATTAACCCATTCCCGGCGGATGATACTGTATGGCATCACCTGACATCTGAACTTGGATTACAACTTAACAATTAAACTTGATATTTTGAACGATTACACTATTAAATACGGTTTGAGAACAGATCAATCTACAATACGCAACCCAGTTTGTGTTAATTGTACGCGTAGTTGCTGAGTAATAAGAGTTTGAAGGTCATTTTGACGTTGACTAACGTCTATATCGAAGTTAGGCACCTGATTTGAAAATCTAGTAATTCAACCAGGTAAAACCAGGGAAAAGTGGTCAGGTTTTGAGCGCTTATTTTTCAGTCATTTATAATCAGGTTTTGGCATCAATCAATCAGAAATTCTTTTACGGTTTAATTTATGTAACAAAAACAAACTATTGTTTGAAATAAACTATTGAAAAATTGGTAATTGATATCGATTGTCTAAATCATACCGTGCAGCCAATCACTACCAATCTACCCAAGCACAGTCGACACTAACGGATACAATCGATCTGACTTTGTTGTTATTGTTGTTGTCACTTTCTGTTTCCGATGCTTATTTACGTTCCTTGTCATTTCATTAGCTACTTAGCCCTTCCTTCTTTCTAACTAACTGACGAAGCCTTGGTAGAAAGGTACCGTTCGAACATTTCACCCCATCAGTTCAGTTTACTAGCAGCAGGCAGCAGCAGCGGACATCAACACCGATGACAGTAGGCGAAGTGGATCAGCAGCGGGCAACAGCGGCGGTGGTAGTGGTTAGCTGCAGTTCTTACCTCTTTTAGTTCGGCTTCCCCTCGATCTGAGTTGAACCCCACCAGCGGCAATCCGATTCAGATATCGTTGGGTGAATACAACCCGAAACTGAAAGAGACTCGCACCGCCAGGTGGTTTGAGATGCCACCACCATCCAGCGTATGAATATATAGGGTGTGTGCACTAGGGTGGGGAATCGTTATATGGAAAAAACGAAACTTGATAGCAGAAAGCTAGAACCAAGTTTTTTTTGTTCTATTTGGAGCCCAAAACAATCCTAAATTTATCGGAAGTCGATTGGTTTAGTCTCCGCTTGGCGCATTTCATTTCAAATTTATATGGAGATTTGTATGGAAAAGCCAACGTTTTTGCATTTTCCATTCTAACGAGCTCAAAGTGGTTCAAACCATAGGTTTCATGACTTCAAATGGTAGGCTTTTTAATGCCTTAGAACTTGGCCGAAGACATCAAAGAGCTAGGGTGTCCCAAAAAAATACTGGAGCTGTTCAAAGTTGAGTAGGTCGAAATTTATGTTGCAAATCATTTTTACTGCCAACACTGCCAGTGTACTGGAGTTAGTCAGATTTCCATCAGAAGTAACCTCTGAAACACGTTGTAGATTCAACCTATGCCTAGAATATTGACCTGAATTTGTTTGTTTGATGCAGCTGAGTGTATAAAATCGTTACGACAGGTTATTCTGATGGGAATTCTACCGACGCCGGTACATTGGTAATGTTGGCAAAAAACAAGATTTTCTGCACTTAAATCGACATACTCAACTTTGAACAGCTATAGCTCTTCTTATGGACATCCTAGCTCTTCAGTGTCTTCTGCAAAGTTGGTAGGCATCTAAAATACTATACTTTTACATAATGTAGTGCATTATTAGATCAATATTGAGCTCTCTAGAGAGGTAAATGCAAAAAAGTAGGTTTTCCCATATAAATTTTCATACGAATTTGAAATGCAATGCGCCAAGCTTAGACAAAACCAATCGACTTCCGGTAAGTTTAGGGTTGTTTGGGGCCCCAAAAAGAACCAAAAAAATTTGGTTTTGGAAAATCGATCACTTTTCCCCACCCTAGTGTGCACATAACGTGTGTGAATACCTGTAGCGTGTGTCCCTAATAAATAAAATGTGTGGCTCGCTATATAGCGTGTGATATAGAGTGTGTATGTTTATGGCGTGTATGCATGTCGGTAGCGCGTGTGTGCATGTTTATAGCGCGTTTGGCACCGCCAAGTTTGAGAAGCCACCATCATCCAGCGTATGTCTTTGGGCTATATAAGAGACTGTTTCTCCTCAAGCAAAGCAGAGGGACGAATGACCATTTGGGGTTAAAGTTCCTTCAAAACAAATCAATGAATCAAACCTCATCAGTTTCATTACTAAACCGTACTGGTTACATACGGACGGTAGGTGTTAGCAGCTGAAAGGAGGAAAGACAAAATAGTACCGGTCATCTCGTGCCTGTTTCCCCCTAATGCTAGTGGCTGTTAGTAGTACATGGCTACTGCAAAATACTAAAATGTCTGGAATTCTGGACGGACTAACCAGTGAACAAGAATAACCGGCAACTGGTACCTTTTGGTGCCTCGAAGTTTTGTAATAGAAGCGTTGCGATTTCCTCTACTATTTGTTTTAATGGAATATATGTATACGGTAGTCAACGTCATACGGTCGTGTCTTGAATACCACCCTTCTACTATTTCGAAGTTAAATCTGATTACTCTCCGTCGGGAATGGGTTAAGGAAATCATGCCCTTATTTGTTTGAACTGCGCAAGCAAAGGTTAATAAACAGTTCTAAAATGATATACTATAATGCTAGAGTCAAGCAATGATAACACATTTATGTGCGAGCAATTTGGTTCAGAATAGTCTGCTTTTTATTTTGGCAGTTTTTGCCCATAACAAGGCTCGAAATAGAGGTAGGTCTACTAGATCATGATTCTCAAAGCATTTTACAAGTCGAATCGCGAGAAATCGACTCGAATACAATGGGCACACTAGCGACATTACTTATCTAGGGACTAAATAATCTTATGAAGTTACCTATAATCGATATCGTGTTCAAAATTTGAAATATATAGGTCGCTGCATCAAGTTCCGACAGCGTCTCTACAGCACGTGTTTACTCACAATTTCCATTTGTTTAGTCGATCAGCCGTTCTCGTTGTGTACGTTATTTGTTTGAGTTTTTTGATACTTTTGACCTATGACTTGTACTCAAAAGTACCTTAATATGAGTGACAAGATTGAGTTTTGCGTGGGATCGGACACCAACCGCGTCAATGTCACTGGGCGTCGCATGTCTAATACCGCGAAAGAGGATAGGCGCAGCCTTAGATCAGATAAAAGAAGGAAGAAGAGGAAGATAAAGCCCAGGATGGACTTTACGGCACAGGGTTAGCTGACTGATGGTCAAAAAATATAAGGGGCATCATTATTCCAGATTGATAGCATTTCGAAACTTCAAACGCGTTCTTCTCAAAACCATGTTTTCAAAATCGGCGAGCAGTAGAACTGAAAAAGTTTACATCCGATTGACTTGAAATTTTAACTGTAGCTTCCTTATTAGATTATCTGGTGAAGTACCCACGATTTTGGCGATTGATTGACAACAACAAAAGTTATAAACAATTCAAGTCGATTTTTTGCCGAAAAAGAACTTTTTTTCAAACCGTTGCCATTTTGCAAAGAAAAATTCTAAAAATATAATCATGTGTACTTCACTAACGACACTTATGTAATAATGAGACATTTTTTATTTTGTTGATAGGTGGAGTTTGGCACGACTTCTACTGCTCGCCACGGAACAACTTTTAAAAAAGGCGGTTTACGGCAATTGCTGCACAGCCGCCATTTTTAAAAAAAAGTAGCAACATTTTTTTCTATTCTCCAAGAGTTGTTTAATCCAACGATATATGATTTATATACCTTACATCTCAAGTGTCCTTTACAAAAATTCATGAAAAAAGCCTTGGTTTTTGAGAATTTGGTGGATATTACCCTTTATGTTACTTTCTCTTCAATTTTTAGCAAACCAAGAAGAATTTTCTGGCTACGCCACTGCCGTATATAAAAAATGGGAATCGAAAATTTCCATGATGACAATGATGAGAAAAATATTGAATATGCCGAAACTTTCAATAATGGCTAAATTGTCAAGAGTGATAAAAAACAACAAATACATAAAAAATTCTCAAATAGGTCAAATTTTGAATAAACATAAAAAAAATCATCGATTTTTTCTTGTGGTTTTAGAGCCAAACTCTCTATGGAGAAGTTGCTTCTTATAAGTAGGTCTATATTTAACTCTACAACAGTTAGCGGCAACTACCTCACCACCAATTTTTGCAGCCATGATCGTTTTTGCCCAGAATTTGGGCAGTGGCAACTATATTGCCACCAACGTTATTGATATAATCGGTCAGTGGCAATTATTTAATATTTATTTAACTAAAAGTGTATATGAGAATTTTTTCGTTTGGTTGATTCTGTGCGTGATTTCTTACGAGCGATAAAGGGTTAAAGTGAAGTAAAAACTAGGGTGGCCCTAAAATCAGAGAAATACATCAACTTTTTTTTTTTTTTTGAGGAATAATGTTACATTACTTTTTTTTGTTCTATTTCTTTTATTTTTTTATTTCAATTACTCAGCAAAGTTATGTTTAGGTGGCTCTTAGAACTTTAAAAGCCGCAACTTTTGGTGGCTAAACTTTTGAGATATCTTTCACGGGTAAAAAGCTTTCAGCGTTTTGATTTTCGAAATACGCCGTTTTCAAATATTGATATCTCTGATTAGGGCTTATGAAAAAAATATCTTCTTTTTTCATTTGAAAGAGCAACTTGTGTATTGTTATATAATAAAATGTATATGAGAAAAATGTCAAAATAGTAGGCTTTAAACGGTTTAGTTTTTATGTAGTAAAACTACTGTACATATTCTTTGTTAAAGTTAAAGACGAGTTAATTAAAGAGAACGGCCGCCCGTCCCCCTTTTTTTTTCTTCGAATTCTATCGAATTGATCCCAGCAGTGTACTTCCTAGAGTGATTCACCACTCTTCTTTCACTCAGCCATGGTGTAAGTAGTAACTGTGTTAGTTTCTCTGCGAGCAACAGAGGCACAGCACCAAACTGGAAGAAAGGTGTAGTGCAGAAAATTGTCACACGCAGCTCTCACGCTGGACAAGAAGTAAACGGGGAATATTCACTCTGCTCTTACATATTGAGGAGAGGAAAAAACCTAGGCATGCTGAGAAATTTGAATAAAAATGAATGAATGAATATTTTAATCTCTTAATGTCTAAATGTCTTAATATCCTAATGTCTCAATGTCTAAATGTCTAGATGTCTTAATGTCTTGATGTCTCAGTTTCCTAATGAATAACTGTCTAGATGTCTCATTGTCTTAATGACTCATTGTCTCAATGTCTCATTGTCTTAATGTCTCATTGTCTTAATGTCGAATTGTCTTAATGTCTCATTGTCTTAATGTCTCATTGTCTTAATGTCTTAATGTCCTAATATCTTAATGTCTTAATGTCTTAATGTCTCAATGTCTTAATGTCTTAATGTCTTGATGTCTTAATGTCTTAATGTCTTAATATCACAATGTGTTAATGTCTGAATGTCTTAATGTCTTAATGTCTAAATACCTGACGACTCCAATAGTATATTTCGTTTTAGTGCCATTTACAAATAGTAAAATGACACATCTAATACTATTCATCCGAATATCTCAGTAGAACAAAACACCGGAAAACATATTCAACGCGTGAAATTAGTCCTTTATATGCAGCGAACTGTGCGCGTGACAGTGTTCCATTTGAGAATCATCGTCAATCGCAAGTGCTGGGTTCGCATATTGGCGGTCGGTACCGGTTTGCTGTAAGCAAAGCAAACCCGTTGAAACTGTAAAATCCAAAAGGGATTATGCCATTATCTTCTACCATCCAGCACTGCTGCAGTGCGGATTGATGGGCATGGATAACAAATACCTACCTACTGCTTCTATAACATATTGCTCAGTGTTGATTCCCTTCGGCTATTTCAAAGACCGCTTTCGTTAGGCAAGCTCCCGAATCGGGGTGAAAATCCGTCAGTAGAAACGAATACGTTTTCGGGAATGTTAGCCGGGTAGTGACGGCGCATGGTGAAAGGGTGACAATTCTATTAATTTCGATCTGATTGCGGAGTTATGTCATGTTCTCGGAATATTGAACAAAAACAGGAATAATTGTTCAAGCAGGAAATTGGCTGGTTTCTCGAGAGCGTCATTGAATTATTTACAGCTACGTGCAAGCAAAATGTTTTACGGAAAATTTATGTTACTTTTTTCATGTTGAGGAAAAAATACAGTAAAATTATCCAGTTAACAAAGACCCGCATTAGCAGTCAGCCACCCCAGCGTAAGTCAGGCGGCCAAATGCACATAAACTATAATAATGTGCGATGATTCTAAATGGGGCGTCAAACAACTGGCGCTCGAATCGGTTCCTGTCTTTAATTCTCTCCCAACACGGTTGACGAACGCGAAAAACTTCTCATCTTTCCGGGGTGTTGAGATCTGAATTTGCATTCTCATCATCGTCGCCGCCCGTCGGCACTACATCAAAGTGCAAGCGAGGACCACAAAACTGCACAACAAGTTCATTTTCGTCGTACATATTTTCTCTCTGCGCAAGCACTTTCTGTTTCCAACGGGAGGCGACGCTGCATTGCATTGCGAATGTTAACCGGTTTAATTTCGCGGCGACCATGGGAAACCAGCATCAGCCGGAGATCGATGAATTTGATGGAATTCATTCAAGAACGGTGAGAAAAAATTAATATTCCACCCGGAAAAGCTACGTCTAGGCTGTGGGCTGCTCTCTCCAAAGAAGGAGCAGACCCACTTCTGAAGAGGCGATTATCCATCACAGACTAACATGTTTTATTGTGAAGAATCGTGGGGAAACGCAATGGAATGACTCACTCACGTGCTTCTAGCAAAGACAGCAGCAGGGCCCCAAGAATCCCAACAATTCACGAATACGCGGGTATACGGACGGAAAGGCTCATCTAAAAGTAAGAGTGGCACTTGATGGAAAACAATCAAATGTTTTTAATCAACGGCTCCCATTCAGTGCCGCTGCTGCTCCGGTTGAATAAGAGCTCGATTTTGGGGGGATTTCTTCCGTTTGCCTGTCGAGGCTTTTTGTAGTGGCTGCAGCCGGGCTTGTGGAAATATTTTCCCACCAAATTAGTGAAAAGATAAACGTGAAATTGTGTAATGTAAGCACTTGGAGGTTTATAAGCCTGAAAGGTACTGTTCGAATCGGTTCGTAGGCGCGATCGTAGCTTTCGAGCAGCGTTCGCGATTGTGCGGTTGCCGATTTTGTTTTTAGTTTTGGTGAATAGCATAAAAGGTGGTACCCGTTGTGCGGAATATTTTGACCGGTTTGACCTACAAATTTGAGACAATCAGAAGTGTTTAAAATTATTTCGAGAATATATTGTTGGTTTGAAACACAATAAATTTTAATTTAAATTTCTTATTATTTAGTACGTATTTTCTAGATGTCCGTCTATTCGAATCTAAAGGCTTTAGAACCGAACTCAGAAAACCACCGCGGCACTCAAATCCATTTATCATTCAAGATTATGATTATTTCAACGCCAATTGTATCGGGTCCCGTGATGACAGCTCTGATTTAAACAGCTCGATGAGACACTGTCATAATCCGTGCTAACGACTGGCTGCTCGACCATAACACCGCACCAGAAAATGATTCTCAAATTCTCTCACATCACGAACCGGTAGCCCATAAACCCTATTTACAACGCAACTGTCATCATTAGATTTAATGACGAGGTTCGAAACGGCCACAAGAACCGCTTGCCTGGAGTGATGCATGGAAGCCGAAAACACCGACCTATTGTCGCGCTCCGGGAACGATTCTCTGCAATTATTTATTTCCCACTAATAACTTGTTATTTTCGAGGAAAATATAATACCGTAAACTGTTCAGCAGTTTTCCAAGTGAACGGCAACGGGGAAAGGCGTGTTCGAAGCGGGTATGGTAACTCATAAAAGCGAGTACATATTTTTCCTTGTTTTTCCTGCAGTGATGCACTGTTTTGAGGCGTGAAGATAAATCAATTACAAAGTATTTAGAAACAACAAGCACAAATCTTGAGTGTTGTGTTGTATGTATGTGTATTCGTATGTATAAAGAGAGCGAATCGCACGTATTTAATGTTATAGTTGTACTGCTTGACAGTTAATTTTTTTTTATTCTTATATTAGCTTATTATTGAATCTCTATGCAATTTTTTTCTCAATCCATATTGGTAAAGCCTGCAAGAGAGAAAAAAAATATTTTTAAGAATCCCGCCTCTTACATAAGAGCTCTTATGCACACATTTTCATGATGATCAGTTAATTGGTTATGATGTTAGGGTTCAAATTAAACCTTTGCTGCAATTTTCTCATATACTGTAATGCAAGATTTCCAATTCTAGTTAAGTAATTCAATTTTTTTCTCACAAATGAGTGTTTGTAAAATAATAAAACAAAGTATAAAAATTATACGGCTAATAATTAAAAATTATCAAAAATGGTAATGTTTATTTAATGTAATGTTTTATTAATAAGAATAAAAAGTTCAAAATTTCAACAGAACTGAATAAGTGCTATCAGCCAAAAGAATAATTTGCTGTCCTGAACTGTACAATCCGCTGCTCCAAATATTGAATATTTAGTGAATTGGAAATGCTGTGTTAAATCTATTCTTATCATAATTTTGCAATGTTAAATATCATTGAGATAAAATTGATGATTCAATAAAAACTGTGCCCACAACACACTCTTCATGAAATTTTGGAAGAACCGGTTTTGTACAATAAAATAACAAGAAAAATCGTAGAGAATAATTTCACAAAAATGAATGTTTCAGTAACTTTGGTATTACTTCCGATTTCCAAAGCTTGTGATTCACATACACAAAAGTTAAGTTAATGCCATGAATTTAGTATCAGTTGCAACGTTCAATAAACCACAAAAGTCTTTCCTACAACCATCCACGCGTCCCCTATAAATAGCCATTTGTCACACTCTCCGGTTATGCCAGCAAGGCATTCAAACCAATCCAAGTGGCATACATCATCCACCTGTGCGGAGACAGTCGCAGACAATCGAGTTGAGACTCTTGAAGTAACCCCGCCAGGAATGCACTCCAGCTCAAGGTAGCACAGCCGGGAACGTGATACTATTCCGCTTCGCCTTCCCGACATCCAAACAAATCTTCCAGATTTTCGTGTCATGTCCCACTCGGTTGAACAAATTATCACCCCCACCTTGGTGCACGGTCTGCGGTGCAACGCAACAGCAGCATGCAATCGGACTACGTATTCCACGGTTGGATGAGGTGAGAAACGCCTAGTTGATCAACTCAAAACGGACGCCTTAATGCCATGGATTTATACAGAGATCTGCTGCCTAGGTTAACATGACGGCTCATTAAATCTTTCACTCAGTCACTGAATACCGCGGACTGTCACTGCATCGTACAGCAGCATGCTGTTCCCCTTTTGCTGGAATGGGACCAATCAAGTTCTGCGGTGTTTTCTCTGGGTTATTTTTTCTAAAACTTTTAATTTATCTTAAACTCTACTTTAATCGTAGATGGTCATGTTTTGAAATAATTAACTTCAAGTATGTGCCTAATTCCAACTCGAAATTTGGGGTATAACTTTTTTTTATTTTGCTTGAAATTTGCAACCTCCAAGCAACGCACATAGGAGTATTTGACCCAAAAAGTTGGCCAAAAGTCCGACATACGAAGTACACGATTTTCATTATCTTTAATTGATTTCAGTTAAAACATACCCTCATGCTATCCCAGAACCCATTGGTGTCTTATCACATAAACCAAACTGTTATATTTCAAAGTTATTCCACAGTAAATTGATCAGTTTGAAAAATACGTGCTACTGCTCGGGTGGTGTAAAAAATTGAAAAATTTTGTCAAATAGTTTTTCTCTCTCACAGGACATAATCTACAAGATAGGTAAAATGTTTTGCAATATTTAAAACGTTGAATGCATAAAATACTCATGGATTGTTAACGAAATAAGTGATTGTAAAAACCGACCGCGAAAAATCCATAATATTGTGAAATTGATTTTATAATTTAGTAACCTTCCGGGCAAGTCCCGTCGAAGCTTTATTCATTGACAGAAAGGTCAAAGCCTTCTGAAAATATACGAAAAGAAAAATCTTCCTCCTGGTTCCTTTTTTTTTTTATTTTATTGACATTTTTTTAAATGAAGATTTATATGGAAATTTCTAAATCTTTGTTTTATATCATGTGTAAGAAAACACTAAAAAATAGAGTAAGCGAATTTAAAGTAATATTTAATATATTGGGTGTCGTTTTAAATGGATGTCACCTTTTTTGTGGTGATTATACGAAAATAACACGTTTTTGATGTAAATTTATCCAATTACTACCTAAATAGAGCGACTTGGACTTTTGGCCACCTTTTTGGCTCAAATACTCCTATGTGCAACGTCTCCAATCGGCGAATAATGAAAGGTTGAAACGAAAAATGCTCTGGTGATTGCCGTCACCGTTGTCTTGCGGGAAAGACATGACCAGGAAGAAACATTCCAGCAATTTGTCAAAGCTTATGCGGTGTGAACAGTGATGCTATTAACGTGCTACACCTATAAGTGATCTACTGAGAAGTTGAACCGTGCTTGAAATCGCTCAGAGCAACCGGTGTAGATATGAGTGTTGTTTCATATTGTGTTGGATTCGACTGGTGGAATCTTTCTCAAAATATACGATTCACATATACATAATCAATAATTCATGAATATGAAAAAAATAGAATTTTTATTCCTGAAGCTAACTATTTCCTGATATTTTACTTACTCCACCAATAAATTGAACAGCTTGAAACTTGTGTGATGCATCAGTCCTATTAATAAAAATAAAAATGTAAGAGCCAAAATAAATCAAGAGAAATTTTTATGCCGACGTTGTTATTAAATTTTATTGTGTTGCATTGTTCGTTGCTGTATCTCAAAACCTTCTCAGCGATAGTGTCAAAATGAGTAGGACTTAGAAATGACTGGCAGCATTTTCCGCAGAGTCATATATTCACTCATCGAATCTAGTTAGGAAGCTCATGCTGCACTTAGTTATTTATTAATCCGCTAACGATGTGACCAAAGCATACAAATACAACCAAATTCGCTGCTGCTAGCAATTGCTTAGCGCTTCAAAACCATTCAGATTTATAACTCGAGTTTCCTCAAGTTCAAGTTTCTGTCAATCGGTATGTTTGTTTGTCTCAACCGCAGCGAACCCCGGTTAGTTGAAATTCTGTTTCACACCTTATGCACGGTACTGATGATCATCAGGAGCCAGCATCAGCATGACGTTTCGGTTTTCTGTCCTTCTCCTTTTGTTAACTTAAATCACTGCAATCACCAGAGGTGCTAAAACTGTATGCTTATCGGTACAATAGCCTACAATAATTGTGTGTGTGGAATGATGCTTAATTTCGGGATTACGCTGTATGATCGATCGTCCTTTAATGGAAGTCATATTTTTGACAGTTCTCACGTTGCCTGTATACACCTATTTTGTGGCCCGCCTGGGAAAACAAACATTCCACACCTACTGACCGTTCGGATTGGATTGGATTCCGGCACCTGACATGACATTTTGGTTTCCATCGCACAAGTGATTGTCCTGGTCACGTATTTTTTATGCTTTGGCCGCGGAAAGAAAAGAGCTTTTCAGTATGATTGACGTGCATTTCTCTGCTGTGTAGTATCACGGATTATGGATTTCTATAGATTTTATTAGTAAATTATAAAGTTGCGATTTAGCAAAATTAGAAACAAACAGTCATCTAAGAACAGATTCTAAAAAACAATTTTAAATCCAGCTAATTTCTATAATATATTGTTACACGATTCTTTAATTTAAACCAGAAATCAGAACCCACTAAATAGAAAACCACAGAGAACAAATCATGAACTCGACAAATTACTTTACTCTCTCTGCACGCGTTATCGATTAACTATATCTTTCGTCGCTTTTGGTTGACTTTTGTACAACCGAAAGATGACACTTCTAGATGCGGAAAATTCATATCCGTTGGTGTGGTGGACCGAGACGATAATCCGGAACACGTGTTCCCTTTCAAGTGAAGCAAAAGGACGAACCTTCGTCTCCTTAAAGGCATACACCACCACGCGGGAAGATCTGGCGGGTTGAGTCAAATTACCAGTCAATTGACCATAATAATGCACATTCAAACTGTTTGCATACAAAGCCGCAGAGCAGGTCACTTTGTTTGCCGCGAAGGGTCGTCCGGGTTGATTTTAGTTACGGTTTTATGCCTTTTTAGTTAAAGCCTTGTGTCGGTAACGAGATACTTTTTTCCGAGTATGAGAGGAAATAATTTATAGGCATTTGAGCATTTTTTTTTCGTCTGTTTTTTGAGAATTTTTTTAGGAATTTTTGTTCATTACGTTTAAAACTCACAAGTGAAATTTTGGCTTTTTAATGCGATACTTATTTTATCTGTAAATCCTGGCTTTCACCTCGCGGGAAAGTAAAACTCTTATACAAAGGAATCTTCAACTCTTTTCTCAACAAATATTCTGCAACCCTTCACGAGCTATAAAAAATATGACAGGTGAAAATAACTATGAATATAAAATTAGTTTTCGAAGAGCACAAAATTCACAGTGTAAATTGTAAGTTTTTTTTTTTCAAAATCAATAAACTATGCTTGAAAATGTGAATTAGAATACCTTATGCGTATTGTTCTCCATACGTACATGGATTCTAGCGCAGATTTAAGTTCGAATGTTTCCTTCTAGCAACTCCAAACTACCTGTGAATCCGTGAAATAAACAAACGTTAATTATCTTTCCTAAAATGTACCACTAACTTTATGAATGAACCAAACGCTTCATTCATCTTTTCCTCATAATTCACGTGCCTCCGCACCGCGTTCGGCAGTTGATAAACAAGTGTTTTAGGAACTGAAATTTATCCGGAAACCCGAATGCGTTTCTTTTGATGTTTCTGCTCCTCCAACGCCGACTGTTTGCATCGAACGTATACAGCAGAAGCACGTCAAATTTGGGTCCGGTTTCTCGCCAGCTTCGATGGATCGCTACTATCCAGGGTTGGGTTTCGATTTGTTACCGTTATTTATCTGGAACACTTCTTATAAATTTTTATATTAAAAAAAAATATTTGATAGTTGAAAAACTGTTGCAAATTTTTAGGATGAAACATGATTACGACTATAGTTAAGCAATGCTGCCGTCACTAGCAATGCTTTCTCCTCAATATTTCGAACTAATATAATACGTATCAGGTAGTAAACGAAACCCTGCAGTCCTACTCTGCCCCACTGTAGTAGAAAAGTCACACGAAAGAATAACACAACACTTTTAATGAGTCTCTACTGAACTGTGCTAATGTAAACAGCTCGATACACGAGCAGGGATTTATAGCAGGCAATCATTTTTATTATGATTTCGCCCTGTACGAGAGATGAAGTCCCAAAAAATTCGACCGAAGCCGGTAATCTGAATGCGTGGATTTTTACGGAACAGACACCAGATGGAACTCTTCGGTGTCTTTGTCTTGTGTACTACTTGACAGGTTCTCAGAAACAATAATAAATTATACATTTGCTATGAGAGGAGGTAAATTTGGTTGGTTACTTCTCATGAATGTTAGTTTACAAACACAAGTTTAAATAGCAAGTTTAGACTATTATGGAAAATTATTACTAAGCTTCAGGTTCATGTTTTGTAGTACGAAAAGTGTTCACAAACTACACTAAAGCAGTTTTGTTATTGTAGTAATCGCTAGCAACAACCAATGTACAAAAAGTTGCAAGACTCAACAGTTCGAATGCAATGGAAAATGAAGTCACTTACCAATTTAATCAAATTCTACCAATTAACTTTGATCTGAAGAAGTAATTGAAACCAACTAGAGCGTGATTAGATCGAATAATTAAAATTTCAAAAATATGAAAGCATCTGATGATCTTTTACATTTTAATTGAACAACAACGCAAATTTTAGTAAAACTTTTTAATAATTGTTTCCAACTTGCAGTTTTCCCAAATTATGTAAAATTGCAAAAATTACTCAAACAATAAAACCGGATTAGAAATCAACAGAAAATGAAGTCATCCACCAATCCGTTTGCTTTCTTCGATCTGTGAACTATTTGAGAGAATTATTGTTAACAGAATGATGTCACAAGTCAATAAAAAATTCATTTTTTGTAGATAAACAGGTTGAGTTTCGCCGTGAACATTCCACCTGCCAACAATTGCTTAGAGTCGCTTATATGATACGATCTTATAAATTAAAAGGTTATTTCACTGGAGCTGCATTCGACAGTGATTGGTATAAGAGTTTGATTGCGTGATTATTAACCTTTAATTTTCCAACTTTTAAAATCAAAATATTTAACTGATCGAATTTTGGCAGGTAGCTACTGCTACTACAATTCAAAATGTCATAGAATTTCTGTCAGAGCAGGTGTGCTTCAAGGGTTCTGAACTGGACAATTCACTACATCCACATATGATTAAATTTCCGATGATACTACTTGGGGGAATGGTTTCATTATTCATCTAAGCTCCTATATTAATCCCATACAACCATGTTATTCTCTTCAATATGTGAAAAGAGCGGAGTTAAAACTCACCGTACACTTCTTCTCTAGCGCTGCGTGTGGCCATTTTTTGCATCACACTTCTTTCTTCGGATTCGTGCTGTGCTTCTGCCGCTAGCGGAAAAAATACGGTTCCTGTTCACACTACAGATGACCGAAACAAGGGTGGTAAATCACTCTTGTACTTTTCAATATAAAATATACTAGATCTACTCGAAACATTGGTCGAAATCTGTTATGAATGATTTTCTTTTACTCATAACAAAATATGTGAAGTGTACTTTAGCCTCACCGCAAATATGAACTCGACATCAAATAGAATTCAAAGAGCAAACATACGTGACGGACACTTGGATTTTTTTTCGGTTTTTCGGTTTCGAAATGCAAAGTGAACTCACCAAAAACGCGATTCATTTTCCTACCTAGATGCTCTCCTCATTTGATATATGCTCGAGAGACTCATTGTAAAAGCACTGTAGTGAACTCTTTTGCGTAGTTATTGTACATAATGTCCTTTCGTGGGAGAAAGCTCATCTCAATTTTAGTGTATCTCAGAGTAGATATTGAGATTCCAATGTTTCTGTGCAAGCTCCTTAGATACACTTGATTCGCTGCTCTCTTCAAGCAAACGCGTGTCTCCAGTGTGCAGTTGTTTTCGCAGCAGTGATGCCACATGTACACTGGAGTCGCTTTTTAGGTGGTTGGTTGTACCGCATTTAAAAGGTTAGATTAAATATACTTATACTAAACTTATTTGATACAGCGTACAAATGATCTTTTGAATCGAGAAAAAATAATCCGCGTTATTGTAAAAATCTCCCGTTTGAAAAAACGCATAAAAACAACCCGCGTAAAAAGCGACCCCAGTGTACAGATTAACAGTATGCAGCAGAAAAAATGCGAACATTTTTAAACGTTAGTATTGGGTTGGTTTGTGTATCTAATGACCACTTTTGTTGTACAGTGTATTTGTTTACATTTACTTTTAAGTGCTGCAACAGAACATCGAAATCGGTTTATTGCAAATAAGTGAAAATGGTTGCCAAAGAAGTGATTACGAGTTTACTATTCGCTCAAAAGATGCCGAAAGAGATCGCCGAGGCCGTTAAATGTCATATGGCTACAAGTTATCGCATCAAAAAGTCTCTACACGATGGTCCTAAGCAACGAAAGCGAAGTGGACGTCCTCGCTTTGCACGTACGCAAATCGTTATCAAATCTGTCCAAGCAAAGATTGCAAAGATTGCCAAGGATGCCAACTTTTCTAAGAAATCCATGTGAAGGGTCATCAACGGAGACTTGCACGCATCTTCCAGAGCTAGAGAGAAACGCCACTTGTTCATGGAGCGGATAAAAGAACTACGAGTGACTCGTTCGAAGAAACGGCTTTCTTTGCTGAAAAAGAAAAAAAAATGATAACCCGGTACTCCGACGGAAAGCAGTTCAGCATCGATGCTGTGTCCAACAGCCGCACAGACCGGTTCATTTCACCGAAGAAAATTGAAGATGTTCCTGAAAAAGTAAAATTTAAGTTCCAAACCAATCCCTGGTGTGATGATGCTTGGCTCGGTAGCGTCCAACGCACAGTGGGGCGACTCCATACAAAGGCTGGCCAAGCAAAAAAAGTGTCGATAAATGCGACAAAAACTTGGTATTTACATAATTTTGGGGCGCTGAACACGAATTTGGCATCCATTTTTTGTTTGGGTCCGTCCATAAAGCACGAAACCCAATTTTTAATATTTTTTGGCACTTTTTTTTCTTTTTCATAGAATTATATGATCTTTGACCACAAGTAGTGCCCCTGGGCGTCCTCCCCATTGAAAAAAAAAATACGTAATTTATGGACGACCCCTCGAACTAAACAAATTTTGCCTAAATATATATATTTTTTTGAATAAACTAAAACAACATATATAAAACAAACTAATTACAAATCGAAAAAGTCATCATCATCATCTTCCGCTGTGATCGCTTAAATTTTGTGTTGAATTGTTTCCAGAAAATTTGATGTTCATTATACTTATCAGCAGGAAAAATGTCTTTCGCTGCAATTTTCATTAGTGATTTTCGATGTTTCATTATTTCATATATATGTTATCTTCTATTACTTTTTGGGCAGATAGTACTCCCGAGAAAGCTCACCGAGCAAGAGACCGTGGATCTTGGATCACCGTGTCGGCTTGCTGCGGGGTAATCGGAGGGACTTCGCGCGAAAAAGTGTGCAATAACTATTGGGTTCCTAGGAGGTTTCTTTTTAGTTATAATTGAAAACTACTTTTCGATTTCTGAGTTTTTACCTTAATATCTAAGGTGTGTGCGTGTACGTACCGGCTACTTCGATGCGATGCTGCGTTGCTGTTGCTACGATGCTGCGTTGCTGGTTGCGGGGAAGGGGGAAATCTCGTTGCTGTTCTGCGCTGACTGGAACACTGGCTATGCCTAATCGCAATGGCGGCTGTGTGGTTTGGCGGGAATGCGGGTCCTTCGGCGTCTTCCTTCCTTGGCGGGATCGATGGGCCACGGACGATACCGTATTGGCTTCACCGAGAAGGGTTCTCTTTTACGGTTAGGGCCGGTCGCCCGAGGATTAAGCGGGCTCGTCGCTGCCCGAAACTCCTTTACGTTTAGGCGTAGGCGGATTTCACCACCTAGGCCGACTCGTGTGAAGTGAGGAACCGACGATCGAATATAAATTCGATAACAGCAAAAAAAAGGTCCTGATCGGACAAGATTTATTAGCAAGTGGCAACTCAGGCGGTGGGTGGGCTGCTTTACCTGAATATGTTGGCCTTGCTTAGTGCAACAATCTGCTCACTTTACTTAGCTTCCTCCTTGCAACTTTTCACTCACTTGTTACTCACACGAACGCCGCGGTACTTCTGACCATTTGGCGGTTTTTCAATTCCTGATTCCCTTCCTTTTACCACCCACCATTTTCTTCCCTTTTCCTGAATTCAATTATGCCCACCCCATCAGGGTTGTATTTTGCTGATTGTGTATAACAGTTTCTTAACCGCGTTTAGCTTGGCCCATTTTAACATGACAATTTTTGTGTTTGTGTATCTTACTTACCTAACTAATAACATTATTTTTAGTTTTATTTACTAATCCTACTAACAAGCAACATGAAATTAAATTAGAAATACAATAGTTATAATATACATACAGCACATTTTTTAAAATACCAAGGACAATCTGTAACAACGGTTACACTTCCTAATCCGGTTTCTATGGTTCAAAAAGGACATTTAAATATATGTATAACACCATGACTTGACAGCTTGCTAGACATTGAATTAGGTGGTGCTGCTGAAGTTGAAGGCTCCATAATAAAATTCAACAAATTTATGAATTCGAAAACCAAGACACTGGAATGACACAACGTTCTAAATGAATACGAAAAGATGCGGAGGGCGACGACTGTTCTTTGTTTTTTTCTCATCAAGCAAAATGTGTGCTTTACTTTTGTATGCAAACGAGTGCGAAGCAATCTTCAAACGGGCTATTGTTAGCCGGAGTTTGATGGTATGAATTTGCTGCTAGTATTTGACACTTCAATTAGTTTAGCGAATTTCATGATCATAAATTGCAAAGGGCTGAATGTTTTCAATATTGTTTTGAATTTGCAGAAAGTGATAAAATTTGACATAATTAAAATTTCATAAAGATTTGTTTAGTGTTTTTTTGTTTAACACTTATTTTATAACTTTTCATTTATAAATTTTGTGATTTTTGCACAAATTTATATTTTATCCTTACGGATTGAGTACGATATCATAAATTTTCATTGATGGGGTATCATGGTTATGATTAAAATTATTCCTGGATGAAATTTCAACTTCAAAAATAAAAACTAAAAAATCTGCTATAGATTTTTTCACTTAAGTGACAATTTGCGCAGTTTTTCGCTACAGCGAACAGTATGCATTTGAAAGCTTACGTTTTTACCTAAATGTTGAATGTAGTCACAACCGTGGCAAACTGCGGCAACCAGTGTTGTAAAGCACACTCGCTCCAGCTGCTTGGCGGGCCCTCCTGAGTGCGTATTATCAGCTATACACGCAGTGGAGTTTACTCCAAGCAACCCATGCACACGCTGGATTTCTATTTCATTTGCTCCGCGCGCACGTGGAGCATCAGAGCAGCCACTCCGACCGCCTCGCGCTCCGACGTGAGCTGCAGGCATATGCCTCGCTCCGGAGCGCTCCGTGGAGCGTCACACAGCTTGTGTTTGCTGCGATTAGTTTTCCTTTTCGCGAAAGAAATTGCAAACGAAGCTGGTGGGATAGGACCTAATAGTAATGTTCCTTATCATTAAATACATTTATGACAATAAAATCAAGGATTAAACGGGAATATTTTTTAATTCACAGAACTATATAGATACCACGTTATAAGAAGAAGAAGAGGCTGGGTTTTTGTTTTTACTTTTAATAGTCTGTTATGTAATCTTAGCACACTTCCCGCGGCGAAAAAAAAGTATCTACCTCGATAAACGAAATTTAAACTTTGACCAACTAGTTACAAACTTTATTTGCACAAGCTGTACAACGTGTTTAACAGTTTTTGTTTCGAAATTTGAAGTACAAATAGTAAACTCTGATCAAAGTTTAAATGTCAGGTGATGTCAGTGGTGAATGGGTTGATGCAAATAATAAAAAGTGCAGTTTAAGCAAAAAACATTTTTCGAAAGGTGAGTCTCTTCACTTGATGGGGAGGTTATGAAGCAATTTAGTTTCAATACTATCTGTTTTCCCCTGAAAACTAAAAATGCAAATACATGTCTGTAAGTGGCAAGTTTCAGCCAAATCAAAAATACAATTTTAAAAGTCATCTTAATGTAATTTCTCATTTACAGTGGTGATTCGCTAGGCCGTCACTCAACTAAAAAGCACTATAATATCAGAAGTCAACATCATTCAAATGCATTTCAGTAAGAGGTCCGAGAAATGAAAAAAAAATATTATTAAAATAAAATTATATTATTTATTGTTGTGAATAGTTTGTTAACATGTTTAGTTATTACGCTTAATTCATTCAGCATTGATAAGTATGTTTTTCAGCGCTACTAGTTGGACATTTTAGGCAGATCATCTCTGACAAAATCAATCGCGTAATTTAAATAGTACATATTATACATCTACACCATTTTGTGTGTAATTCAGAGGTTTATTGTTCGGTTGTTTGTTTTATTTTATTTCTTTACGTCTTCACCGGAAATAGCCAGCGTCGCGATCCTCCATTTCTTAGGCGGGAAGCATAGTGATGTGCTTGCGCTTTATCACGCTGCTTTTTGTTGGATTTTTAATATAAAAATGTATTGACCAAATACATTGAATATTCACCACAGCAGCAAGACAGAAGAATGAAGTTTATTTTCTTTGACATAGTTTTAAAAATTTTCTCTTGGTGAACGGTCATGGATACATGCGTTTTTTTCGACAACGACATTTTTCGATAATCAATCAACCGAGAAACGAACCAGCGATAAATATTTTCTCAGTGTAATAAGTTTGTCAAATAATTTTGACAAACAATTATCTCCTACTAAAATCTGTGAAAATTTTATTTGTCAAAAAGTGACAAATATTTGACGCTTGGTCGAAGAGTGTACTACAGTCTTAACGAACACGATTCACTAGTTGGGTGGCAGCCGTGTTCCAATCAACGAATTCCGGCTGTACATCCAAACTCCGTTTTCCATTTCACACCAAGCACATTTGGTATAAATATTATATGACTTAATATTGTGCACTTCCACGTGAAACAGGTAAATGACAAAATACGAGTATTTTAATGAATCAGTTATGCCAAGTTCGAATTGGTTTTTTGAAATTTATTACATAAGTTAAGGCGGACGAAGAGTGATGATCATATTGTAGTTTATCTTAACAGTAATCTGTTCGGACCGTTCAAAATTAAACTCAACGCCATTAAAATCACAAGCAGCACAGTTACATTGCAGGATGTGTTTTTGTTGCATTTTTTTGAAAAAGCATAATAGCAATCTAAGTGACATTCCCGCAAAGAAAATACACATATGTATACTGAATATTTTTGAAGACTGTGTTTTTTATACGCTGATGAAATAAACCAAAATAATTTTCACCACTGTGCAAAAACATGGAGAACATTTTCTGATTTTTTTTTTGTAATTTAAACGATCACAACTCTGTTTGAAAAATTCATGCAGGGTATGGAACTACTCCGGCTGCGGTTTCTCCGTCAGGTTTTTTGTAGCTTCCTAATGCAAATCCTGCCGAAAAGCGACCGCTGCCGAGGTAATGCAATTTTCTATCTGGTAATGAATCACACTACATCGATAGCGGTTGCTTTTTGGCAGGTTTTGCATTAGAATGCTGTAGACAATCTGACAGAGAAACCGCTGCCGAAGTTCCGGGGCACTTACCCTTCGACAAAAAAAATCGTTTTAAGGAAGTCTTTCAAATTTTACAGCAAAACTTTGCATTCCTTACATTTCATCAAACTGTTTCTAACATGCATATCAGACATTGTTTGATTTGTCATTAAACTGTAGTTCGGAAAAACAGGGGACTTTCGTTTCCAGACTCCAAACTGGACCAAACCCAAAACGGATTGAAATGTATTGCTTATTTTTTTATTCACTTACATTTTGAAACATCCAACTCTGGATCATAGAAGCAGAAATTTTGAAAATGTTGTTCTTCAAAACTTTTTTAATAACAACTGAACGTTTATTTGTTAAAATGTTTGTAGTCTAACCTTTTAATAATCTCCAGTTATCTAAGCAAAAGGCCGACATTTCATTGCAAAAGAGATACCTCATACGCAGCATTTGGCGCAAACTATCGTATGATAACATAGGTAGGTACATTGTATTAAACATGTGGTTCAAATTACTTTTGCGCCCAAATTCAATCATAGCAATCGACTCACTCCTGGTGTTCGCTCATATAGGTGCACTCCGGCGTGATAAATATCACGTCGGAGCGTTGAATATAAAAGAGTAACCGGAGTGTTGCTTTTGCTAGTCGCGCTCCGGCTGGAGCCGTGAACTTTCAGGAGCTTCACCAAAGTGTGCAAAAATGATTTGGGAAACATAGCATGCTGCTCGTGCTCCGGCAGGAGTGTGGAGAAGGTTTTATTTTCGCACTCCAATCGCAACACTGGCGGCAACTATACTTTTAAGCTGCATTTCTACAAAAAATCACGTTTTTTTTTAATTTTTTTAGTGTCAGGCCTACTATAACCAAATTTCACAATATCTAATGAAAAGGGTTTGTTTTGCACAATATTTACAACAACTTTTCCTTTGACGTCAAAAAAATCCAAGCTATCGTTGAAGCTACAGTGCGTTTCAAAGTAATGTACATTTTTTAAAAAAAAAGACAAAAAACGTCAGTTCGTCAAGCTTTGAAAAGTCATAAAAAATTCAGATTTTATGATATTGCGCCCAAATTTTGGATTTAGACACTTGAATGTTATAGCAATAAAAGAAAAATATTTTGAAACAGCTAACGAAAAAAATGTTTTTGGCTGATGGCCAGCGATTCCCCACTGTGGCAACGGTTTGAAATGCCATTGGGTCATGTCATACGTCTAATCGGACCCCGCACTGGCCGATGGTATTTTGAAGTTTTGGCCCCCTAGTAGACCGGACCTTAACCGGTTGGATTATTAGATTTGGGCATATTTTGAAGCAAGACCTGCGGAACGTCTTTAGGTTGTCAACACCCTAAAGTCTTACGTACTGCGCACATGGCGATCGATAACAGAGGACTACGAAAATAAAGTAAATTTACTTAATATTTATGAATATTCAGATAGCTAAATTCGAAAATGTTGATATTATTGCTTACAAGTACTTCAAATAATATTTGATAGAAACACCATACATTTTTGCATTTTTTTTCCGCCGCGCCCTGTATTTGTATTTATACCTATCGTAATTATGCTGATAATCCATGGAATTAGTTCCTCTTATCCCACTCCAGATTTCTCATAAAGTAGAAACCTCAGAAACTTACTTAAAATCTCTAATTTGATATTTTAGTCGGGCATCTTCACTCGTTGCTCAATATGGCTACAATGGAATTCGTCCGACTGGCCGATCAAAGTTTTTCGATCATCGGCGAACCATTTTCCATATCAATCACCACTAATACCACTCACACTAGAGATACTTTAATTTTCGAAAACTAGCTTTAATAGTAAAATATATGAGATGATTTTTTACAAATCCTAATTTCAAACTCTATGTATTTTCATCTGTTTGCACTGCGTTGAATATAATCGAGAGTTGCCAAATCAGTTTCTATTAACACGAAAAAATTATCTTGAAAATATTTGAATTATTTCGATATTATTGACATAAATAAAAATCTTTTGTTTGCTTGTTAATTCGACAGCACTACAGTGCACACTGTTTGCGAAAATTGCAAAAACGTGATCGAAATCATTTTGACTCAAAAAAATAATTTTTAGAGCTGGAATGTTCTCAGTAAAGTTGAACCATAATTTATTCTCCATGCTATAGAAGTTGCAATTAAGTGAATTATCCACCTAAAATTGACAAAAAACTTTTACTCTTTTTCATTTTTACATCCAAAATTCACTTTGTTCGGTAAAATTGCGGCAAGTTCTATAAGAAATAACTTTGTCAAAGACATCATGCTTATATCTACATATTTGAATGGACTTTTGCGTAGTTTTAGATTATCACTGAAAATCTTTTTTTTTTCTTCAATATAACATTCAATAAGGATTTTCTATAGTTTTTCAATGTTCTACAATGTTGTTTGCTAAACAAACAATTTCATCAATGAAGGTTTATTTCTATCTCTCATTTCTCAGGTTATTGATGATTTTTATTGAAACAATGCACTAATTTACTAACAAATATCTACAAAAACTATAAATATCTGCAGACAGAACCATTTCTATATTAAAATATAAGCAAAACATCATTCAATCCAGATATAGGAATTTGTCCTGTATTCTCTCTGTGTAGATATCTGGTAAATAAATTACTGCATTATTCCAACAAAAATCTTCTATAAATAAACATAAGAGATAACAAAATAAACATTCTTCGGAGAACTTGTGTGTATTATAGCAAACACCCAAGCAGCACTTGTAACATATTTGAAAGAAGCAATAAAAAAGAAAGTCACATTGTGATCTCACTGCAGTTACTGTAAAACATAGTAGACTGCATAAGAGAAGAAAAGGTCACATATATGACGCGAAACGACTTTGCAACTCCCCAAGATACAGTATTGTTACATAGTGGTTAGTGTAACTCCGAAGTCGAACAGTAACTTGTATAAATCATCCTCTGTTACAATCATATTTATCTGCAACTGATATGCGGAATAACAAAAAACTTGTCACATTGCCACTAGTCGACAACTTGTATGCAATTAATATATTTCGTAAGGTTACGTTGCAGATTTGATTCGAAGTTTACTTGCTTAGCTGACCAAAAACATGGACAGCTCTACTTATTCTACTTATCATGTGGCCATCAACAATGAACAATCTTTTCACCACCCAGTTAGCCTGCATCACCGCACCGTCATAGCTGGTATAGGGTTTTTTAGTTATCCGTGTCTGCATCTGTGTTGTGCAGACAAAACGGCATCGCTACTTCGTTTCCAAACTCTTTGCGATGAAAACACAACACAGGAAAACTAAGGGCAAGACGGACCGTTGCCAATTTCTAAATGACACTATCGATATTTTAAAAAAATAATAACATAACATACATAATAAAATTTCGAGCGTTTACATATTCAAGAAATGATCGAAATTATTCCACCCTCATAAGAGCAGCAACTGATGTAGTTTTCGCCGTGTTGAATTTAGGCATTGCGGCTTTAGATCTTTCAAAAGTTATAATTTTTAAGGGTAATAGAAAGGTTTAGTATTAGTGTATGTCGAATATTATGAATATCGGATTGGATAAAAATGTGTGCCTTGCCCGGGGTTTCCCTATACGACCGCTTCGTTACATTATAACAAGATGCATGGGCAGAATAAGTTACTTCGTGACAAGATTTGTCAAGCTATTGTTACAGGATAATATACTGGCAACATTTGAGATGCCGTTGTTTCGGTGAAACAAATTCGGACGATAAACAAGTGACAAATAAACATGCTAAAGTTTAATAGTAGTTACGGTAGATAATTGTGACCGAATTGTGATTTCCGACTATATTGTCAAATTTATTCTACTACCAACTGAAAGTTCCTGGACACCTTATCTTAAAATGTCATGTTTATTTTCAAAATTAGAAGACCATTGCAAATATTTTTTAAAAATTTAATCCTATTACAACAAGTATCATAATAGATAAAAGGAAGACCTAAAAGTAACATTATTATTTTTTTTTCAGGCAAAAAGATTTCTTTAAAATGTTTTAATAAATATTTCAGTAACAATTTAACAATTTACATTGTAACCTTTTAAAAACGAAAATCCGGGTTAAAAATCAATGTTATTTATAAATGCGGGTTGATTCAAAAAACCCGCGCCAAAAAAACGCGTAGTCCAAAAATCCGCGCAAAAAAAGCATTAATTCGAAAACCCTCGAAAAAAATCGAGCTGATTCGAAAACTCGCGTAAAAAACCGCAATAATCGAAAATTCGCGCAAGGAAAACTAGTATAAAATCCGCGTAAAAAAACTAGAAAAAAAATTCCACGTAAAAACCCCTGAAAAACCTGAGAGTTTTCTCTCATTACGTCTCAATTAAACTGACTCGTTACTAGCGCTACTCTCATATCTTTTGGGTTTCCCTTAATAAATATGTGTGTTTGATGCCACGAAAGATATAGCCACTCTATTGACAGGCAGTGTAAATTTGAGTGAGATAATAAAAATGGCGATTATTTGGAGCAAATGAAAAAAAAAAAATCTGCTTCATATAGAAATACCCTACAACAATTTTTTCCAACAATAAAGGAGGGTAATCTATTAATTTTTGCCGTCAATTACATTACTTTCAGATATATGATTTGTTCCTGCATTGAAAAATATTTTAAACGAGTACGTAGAATGGTGAATAAAAGTAATTGAGATCTTTAATGCCCTAACATTTTTGGGGCGCGTGCTTTTTACGTAAGCAAAATCATCAGTTTCACCATGACTTTTAATTTGCATGTCAAAATCATGTATAAGCACAAAGAACCACTCACATTTATGTGACGTGGACATTCTGGTTAAATTTTGAAATATGTCGCGGGTGAAGGCCAGACAAATATGACGAGAAATTCGTTGAATAGAAACTTCAATTTGACCAAGAAAAGTTTCATGATATGCATCTGTTTCACTGCGATCGATATGCTACAAATCATGTTACCTAATGGTCGAACAGAAACATCATTAGTAACAACTGGACTGGTTGCATATAGACTTCAAATTTGCGCTTTTTAGGTTACATAGTAGTAATGATGTTTGTTGCGGATGCCGCACATGATTTTTCTAATTTGTCGCATAATGCTTACTGACACTTAGATGTAATAAAATATGTTGCTTGGGCAGCATTGTAGGACACAATTTCAATGGGCATTCTAAAGAAAACATTGCAATATTTCATTTAAATTAGCAAACAGAAGTATGATGTCTTCGACAAAGTTGTTTCATATGAAATTTTCTATGCAAAAATGAGAAAAATAAAATTCGTTTCTCAGTTTTAGACAGAATAATAGCGAAATTGCAACTTTTATAGGATGAAGAATAATTAATGGATCAACTTTGAAGACACTATGCCTCTAAAATTCAGTTTTCTGGGTCAAAATAATTTCGATCGCGTTTTTACAGCTTTGGGCACAATATGCACTGACGAGCAAACAGTCTCAAGCTTATAACACTTTAGAACATGAAGAGAAATCAAATTGATACTGATGTTTAGCGAATTGAAAAGAATGTTTATTAAGTAACTAACTAACTAACTTCTATAAAATAAGGAATAACTAATAAATTAACTTTGCTGAAAACACTTCGACTTCAAAATCGATTTTTGTGAGTAAAAAGTATTTAGTGTAAATTAGTGCATTAGTTTTTAAGTAAAATCGTCGATACCCAAAGAAATATGAGAGATAGAATATACTTCCTTTAGTGAAATTGTTTGTTTGAAGCTCGAAAATCATTTTTTTTGGGCTAAAATAATTTCGATCACGTTTTTGCAGCTTTAAAAACAGTGTGCAGATGTTACCTAGGTCACCGATGTTGTACGTAGGATCAACATCAGCGGATACCCAGGTAACCTACTACGACGGTATACGGCTACGTTCTTTTACGAAAGCCATTAAAGGGTAAACCGATAATTATTGCGCCACCTTCAAATTTGTGTATTTTTTTCTCATACTTGACCGAAATGAACAAAATTTTGTCTAGTTACTCTTCAGAATGTTGTTTATAATTCCGCTAAGTTTTGCAGTTGACAGTGAGATTCTGGTCAAGATAGAATAAAGTTAGCAAATCGTTCACGAAAGAATTTTGCTCACCTACATGAAATCCCACATCGTGACTTGGTAAAATAAATCTATGTATTCATTATTCAACCATCTCAAGGGTTTTTCAAAGGTTCCAGCAACGATTGGCAGTGAATAGGGTTTGCAGTGTTTCCGGGAATGGATTTCCCGGGAAACGGGAATGAAAAATCTCATTTCCCGGGAATTCCCGGGAACCGGGAATGGAAAAAATTATTAGCAAAAATGAGATTTCAAATAAAGTTTATTAATAAAAGGTATCAAACAATCGTCTACAATTTCATTATCAATTCGCATGAAAAACGGATTAAAAAACAAAACTTATTCAGGTTCACTCCAGAAATTCATGATCGATTTTTGCAGCAAATGTTAGCAGAAGAATAGATTTCAGGGTTTTTATGCCGTCGAAAAATCGCCTCAGATCCGGTGACAATTTTTCGTTTAGCCCAAATAATGTACGCTTAAAATCGCTGAATCACCGCTGACGTCTGATTTCTAGAATACTTTTAAATCACCGATTCCAGCTCTTGCTACATTTCATTAGAAACTGAGTCCAATACTTTTAGTTTGTTGAAGATAAAGCTGGGTGTTTAGCAGGCAGGCTCTAGAGCATTTGAATGCCTACGTAATTAATGTAAAATCGCGACCACAACCCAAGTTATTCTGACTGAGTTTTATTAATTTATTTATTTCTGGTCGCATTGATTTACGGGTTTAAATTTTTTTATAAATTTACAGGTTTCAAAATCTTTTGTCAATAAACAAAGAAAAAAATCAAGCAACTATCCGCTTAGTAGTAAACTCATTAGCAAAAAAAGACATTAGATGAAGAAAACATTTCTTAATTTTTCGTTTACTGAATAAGACAGCATATATTTTTGACATATTATTTAAGCAAATAATTTGATATTACACGGCAAGAAAATATTGATCGTCATTTCAAGCAAATATTTACTTCGTATAATGCACACTTTGAAGCTGCTTTACACTTCTACAACGTAAGTTTCGTGTTTTGATACGATATTTAGTTTTATTATAATATTGTATGGAAAAATTTTCGAGGAGCGCGGGAATCTCGGGATCCCAGGAATCAATATTTCTATTCCCGGGATCCGGAAATCCCGGGAAAAGGTAATTCCCGGGAAATCGTTCCCGGAACAGTGAAGCTCAGACAAGAATTTGGACGACGAAAACCGATAGTAACACGCGAAAACCAAGAGCCATTGTTCATTTCGTACGAGATTCGAACATTTCGACGTGGAACTTGGTCAAAAAACCTGTTTTTTTTTTTCTTTAAATTTCGTTCAGAAAACCAAGAAACGGTTTGTACTTAAAACGTACAAGGTGCAAAGCTTCTCAAATCTGCATGAAAGCCAGCATAATGCTGTCAAAACGCATGCCCACTAACTTGACACGAATATGTATCACGGTTTTTGGGCCAAAAGACATGATCCCACCAAACTGTCCTGAGTTTCTTCCGATCGAAACCTTTTGGACTTTGATGAAGCGCGAACTTCGATTGACAAAAAGAGAGACAAAGGACAAAAATGAAACGAAGGGGAACAGGAAAAAACTGAAAAAATACCGGAAGTAACTGCACAAATTCTGATGGGGGCGTCAATCAATTTCACCAAAGTCCATTACAAAACTTAACCAATGTATGTAAACTGAAGTAAACACATATACTGAACTACTGTATAAATTTGATTTTGTTCCCATAACTATAGCCATTTTACTATCAATCTAAATGGTTGGAATAATTATCGACTCGCCCTTAAACAGTTATGATGAATATGAGAGCATAGTGAGATGAAAGTTTAAGTAGTGATTCATGTGTTGTGATGAGTATGGAAGCGTTGTAGAAATGGTTTGTGTTACAAAATTTAAGATGAATTTAGCTAAGTCTACTACATTTTCATTGCTGGGCGATTCCATAAAATCAGGAAGCGTATTTCGCTTATTTGTTAAACGATTTCATGAAATTTTGTTGTTTAATCCGTACATTCTTCGCGAAGGCCGACTCAATGAGAGAAACTTTAGATGAAAACTTGAAGCGAACTATGGTTACGTTGGTAATCCATTTTGAGCTACTTACCCATTTGATGCATCGTCAAAAACGTTACATAAACCGTAACGCACCGGCATTTGGCAATCCAGAAAAAAACAAAACGCATGAAGTTGATTGAACCAATTATTGCACTCTTCGCAAGATCAACAAAACTCGACTATTAGTGGCCAAGTGTGCAAAATGAAACGCCACTCTAATAAATCCAACACTTGAAAAAGCAACCAACCAGACTCGATGAGCAGAATCAGCGTTCAGCATTCAGGTCCTCCCCTCTCTCGCGTTTGTTGCTGACCATATCGTGATGCGCCGCTATTTAACTTGTTTTCTAACACAACACTTTTGTTTGCCTGTTTACATTTTTCTTTTCACGTTACGTTGTTTTGTTTTTTATCATAACTAACCTACCGTTGTGCCCCGGGTAGGTTTCAATAGTTTTGCTAAAAGCTCGCGTTCCGATTTTTTTTTTTTTCTGTTGCCTTCTATTATTTTTCCAAACTTGCCCAACGGTTGCTTGTGTTTTTCTCGGATCACTTCCTCTTCTCGACGCAAGCTGGAATTTGCCGCGGCGCCCGCTACCGGGTGAGAAGCTGCGATAGACTCCAGCCAGGGTTCATCCGCGGCATGACATGGCGTGGTCAATATTGGCACTCGTTACGGTTGATATTTTCATTTTAAATATTTGCTATTTGCACGGCGCTGGGAGTGAGCCCAGCAGTTAACTGGTCGATTATTGGGACGTTCTGCTGGAACGGAGTAGGCACGCGATCGAATGTTTGAGAAAATCACGAGAAGCTGTCACATTGTCATACTAATTATGCCTCCTATGATTCGTATATAAACGGTTCCGCGAGTTTTGTTTATTGTTGTGAAAGATCATAATATTTTTTTCATAACGTGCCGAAGGAAAGGCAAACTGCGACTTTCCCCGGATAATCGCAGTCGGTAAATTTGCATTAAAAGTGCTCAATTAGCAAATCGAAAACTGGGCACGGCTGACCCAGTTTATCCGAACGAGCAAAAGGTGAGCCAGCTGGTAAGGAATGCTGTTGGCAGCAGCCGTCATCTTACAAACTAACGAACGAACGTAGGATACAGCATCCCATACCGCCTGCGTTGTGTTTTCTGAGAAAACATTTCCGCGATGTTACCACCAACCGACTAACTGGTACAAGGCGATCCGAGCAAGATAGTCTCCGCCGGCCCGGGTGCGGGTGTATCTTTGGCAGAACAGGACGGCCAACCTGATCAACAACACTATGGGTCATTTAACCCTAATTAGTTACACTCCGGTTTCACCGTGAAATAACAACCGAATGATTCGAGTCTGTTTTTGTTTGCGCACTAAACATGCAGAAATTATTACCGGCTGCCGGACGCCACCGCTGGCACCGGTTGATTGATATTTTCGATGGCTAGACATCACTGGTGTAAAAACAAAATAAAAATGTATTTCTTACACAGAGACAATTGGACATTAAAATGTAGCCTTTTTTTTAAATTATCCCAATTCAGCTAACTGAAAAATTAGCCGAACATTAGCGTTACAGGTTAGCGAACGGAACAATGCTTGGCACTGGTAATCAAGGCCGGATTTACGTACTGGTGGGCCCGGGGCAGATATTTTCGTGGGGCCCTATTTTCCTTTATTCTTCAAAAATTTAAAAGCAAGAAAATTTTGATGCTTTGCTGGGAGGTGACGAGCAAAAAAAAGCTCTCCACTCTGTGACCCAGGACTAGGGGGGCCCTTCTAGTCGGAAGGCCCGGGGCATTTGCCCCCTTGGCCACCCCTCAAATCCGGGCCTGCTGGTACAATTTTTCTAGCAACTTATTCATCCACCGTTTGAATCTTCTTATGATTCACGTCCCGTCGTTGGTGATCCACTTATCCACAGCAATTCCAGGATCGCTAGTCATATCCATGTGTCTGTAAAACTGCATCTCATTCATAGAACGAAAAACTTCATTCACTTGTACTATAGAACTATTCATTCCATACTTAGTGAATTCCTAGAATTCCCAAGCCAAAGAGTCCAAATGTGGTGTTGCCCTAATGTCTGGCACTTTCTCCTGACTGGCGGGATGAAGGAAGCCAAACTATGTGCGCAACTATAAACGTGCTTTCAAAGGAAATGCCATATTCCATATTTCATCCTCTTACGTATTTGTTTTTCCACTCACTGCGTGGCAAACATGGATGATTTTTTATACTTTTAAAATTGTGTTCCCTTCCAAACAGATCACTTGCTATAGACCGCACAAGGAATAAAAAAAGATCGTCAGCTCGGTTACTCATTAGATGCACTTACACCGGGCCCGCCAGCTCGTGCAACCTGCAGGGACCCCGCCGAATTCAATCTGGGCGATTTAGGGAGTGAAGTGACGAGATGGAGTGAAATTAAGGGTCCTTAAATTTGATATTTATTGTTAATTTATTCCGCACTTGAGAGGGTCAGTGAAGGGCGATCGATGTGGCTGCCCGTACGAAAAAAGAAGGAAACGAAATTAAAACTTGTCGAATCATCATCACAAATCGTTCCATGTCTCTGCTGAGGCGGGATGCGTAACGAACGTAGATGCAACGAACGAAATGGGAGGCCGCGGATTACAGGTATGCATGAACGATTGGATGGATGGATGGATAGATAGGATGAACTGATCAACATCAATGACCTGCCTTACTGACTCACTGACTGACGGTTCCTCTCAAGTCTCAATTGACACTTCACGATGAAGACAGAGCCGTGCTGCCAGCATTTACTGTTGTACAAATACTTTGTTCTTTGCAATATAAGAGTCCACAACATCCCCAACAACATTTACATTTTAGTACAGTTTTATCATCTACAACATTTGTGACGTTTGTGAACTTTATGACATCTGTGGCGTGTGTGTGACATTAATAAAACAAATTTCTGACATTTTTAACTCAACCGGCAACACTGCAGCTAGTAGTGCCGTGTAAGCCAGCTCTAGTGGTTATCGCATATCTTGCAGACTTCGGAAGGTGAGACAGCAGTCCGCAACAGCGCACTCGTGATGAAATTTTCAAGAAGCAGATCATGTACCCGATCAATTCATGTGCCCCCAAAAATTCGTACAATGGAGGAAGACCCAAACTCATCAGCAGAGCTTGGTCCAGACGACGACGTTCATGGTTGATTCAAGCATTGACAAATGTACGCGTTTTGGACATGGACGGACGGATTGTCGGAACGTTGGTTGGTCGTGGCTCTCCATCAGGTCAACTGCACCATTTCGAAACATATTTTGAAACCCTTGAGAAGTGGTAAGCCACTTGAAGGTAAGTGATACACGGCCTGACGCGATCATTTTCGGACCGTGACCGATGGTCGCGTCCCTGCTCGGAGAAAATAGGTTACGGACGAATTCTTTCCGTGATTACCAGTCCGGATTCAGTTTCAAGTGCTTGGAATTTCTCCTTGATTTTGATTGGTAAATCAATGCACGATTTATTTCATAATATTCCACGATTGATTGAGTAGTTGGTAACATTTCTGGTCAACCTTGTAACATGGCCGTTCGTGTCATTTCCATCTGCGATATAACGACGAGAGTTTGCACTAGAATAACAACCACCGGTGTGTGCTTCCGGTTTCGGAAACGGCCTACTCCCACCACATAAATGCCAACCGAGATGCACAGTCCGGGAGCGTAACAAATTTCCGACCAATCCCGAGGATATTCGGGAAGACGAGGTTTTTCGAACGCATGAAATATTAAATAAACAATCGTTTTTCTACTATCTTCGGAAAATTGACAGATGGAGTAGGAAGCGAAACGATGTATGTGTTCAGAATCGAAAAGGCGGGTAATAAGACTAGTTTGGGGAAGACCGCAGGGTAGAGCGGAGTGGGAAACTTGAACGGTGTTACATTTTGCTTTGAGTGGAGTGAAGGAAGACAACAATCATTTCCTAAGGCGACAAACTGTCTGGAAAGATGATTACGCACACCGAAATCAATTAAAGAATAGGGAAACGATGCCATTTGCCATGTGTCGTTATCCTTCAACTATCGCACAGTGGCCGGAAAGGACTGAAATCAGGGCAAAATTAATAACTTCTCAGGGTTGCCTCCTAGATGAACGATGTCTTCTCGAAAGTTGATCGTGAAACCATTGGTCAACTTTTGGTAATGGCTATGTAGTTCAAAATTTCACCGCTAGGGCGGCGCTGTCACTAACTTCTCAAGGAAGCAAAATAGAAGGATAATGTCTAAAGGAAGTTTGTAGAGAATAGTATTTTGAGAAACTCTTCCTTGGATATGAAGTTAGTACCTGATGTATTTTTTGAGAAATTTAGCAAATAATCTCAAAAAACTTGATGTACGGCTACTTATAGCATGTTGAAGAAGAAAACCCCGGAAAATCTCGAACTTCACGATCCAGGTATATTAAACAAAGTTAAGGTATGCGTAACGGCTATCAACATTTAGGTAGTTTGAGTTTTAATTTTATGAGTGGCGTTCTAAGCTCACATTGCTTGCTAAAAAATGTCCGCTTGCGTGTCGCACGCTCGTTTTTGTTTTTTTAATATTGTGAACG
Source organism: Wyeomyia smithii (assembly GCF_029784165.1). NCBI lineage: Eukaryota > Metazoa > Arthropoda > Insecta > Diptera > Culicidae > Wyeomyia > Wyeomyia smithii. Next base: position 30,852,872 of record NC_073695.1, on the reverse strand, counting down.
TTTCGGCGAAAATTGCCCAGAAAACTTTTTTGTTCCTGTCTCTATGAACCCGAGGAAACATTATAGTCTTTGAATGAGTGCGGGTATCGGCGGGGATACCATTCAAAACTCTACACAAAGTTGGAGTGCCAAGTATTTTTTATACTTATTTTGTGGAGAGCTTATTACCTTGAAACAACCCTAAAAAAGGATAACTGAAGTTGTAAGAATGCTATAGTAAGGCCATATAATCAATTTGACACTATTGTAACATTCATTACTACTTCTGCATTCTGTAATAAATCACCTGAGTAAACAACGTAAAAATAGAGAATTCGTGAGTGCACAAGAAGCCAACTTTCTCAATTAAGTTAAATGTATGACAACATTAATAATCCCAACATTCTGATGATTTTCCACTAGCTTAAACTCTGAAGAAATGATTCCCGAATAGGGCTTGCTCGATGCATTAAGTTAAAAAATTGACTTTTTTCCGACTTTATGCAGTTCCAGACCACTGTGTATCGGCAGCGTACAATTCATCGTTTTTAAAAATGTTTGCAACCGTATAATTGTTTTCCTGATTGCAAGTAAAATATTCAATCTAAGCTAGTATGTATACTTTACTAATTAATGTAATTTGTCACTTCTAATGACTACGAAAAAATGTTATTGAACGAGTTCATAGATAGTGATGATTGGCAAAAAATGGTTTGAATTGCATAGAAATTGATTAGAATGGGATTTGTATTGAATCTCGATTAGATTTTGATTGGATTTGAAACCGATATTGATTGGATTTGAATTGTGTTTGGAATGAATTTTAATTGGATTTGGATTTTTATTTAGATTGGATTTGGAATTGGATTGGATTTAGATTGGATTTGGAATGGATTTGAATTGGATTTGGATTGGAATTGGTCTAGATTTGGATTGGATTTGGAGTTGGAGTGTATTTGGATTAGAATAGGATTTGGATTATATTTAAATTGGATTTGGATTGGATTTGGAGTGGATTTGGTTTAGAATAGGATTTGGATTGGATTTGGATTGGATTCGGATTGGATTTGGATTGGATTTGGATTTGGATTGAATTTGGATGGATTTGGATTGGATTTGGTTGGATTTGGATTGGACTTGGATTGGATTTAGATTTGATTTGGATTGGATTTGGATTGGATTTGGATTGGATTTGAAATGGATTTGGGTTGGATTTGGATTGGATTGAATTTGAATTGGATTTGGAGTGGATTTGGATTAGAATAGGATTTGGATTGGATTTGAATTTTTTTTTGAATTAGATTTAGATTGGATTTGAATTAGATTTGGATTGGATTTGGAATGAATTTGGATTGGATTTGAATTGGATTTGGATTGGAATTGGATTGGATTTGGATTAGATTTGGATTGGATTTGGACTGGATTTGGATTGGATTTGGATTGGATTTAGATTGGATTAGGATTGGATTTGGATTGGATTTTGAATGGATTTGTATTGGATTTGGATTGGATTTGGATTGGATTTGGATTGGATTTGGATTGGATTTGGATTGGATTAGATTGGATTTGGATTGGACTTGGATTAAATTCGGATTGGATTTAGATTGGATCTGGATAGGATCTGGATTGGATTCGGATTAGATTTGGATTAGACTTTAATTGGACTCGGATTTGATTTGGATTGGATTAGATTGGATTTGGACTTGAATTCGTCTTAGATTGGATTTGGATTTAAATTTATTTGGATTTGAATTGGATTGGATTAGGGTTGACTTTGAATTGCTTTTTAACTGATTTAGGATTGGATTTGGGTGATGAGATTCGGACGAGCTTCTCTTATATATCTTTTTTTTTTCGTTATGCCCGAAGCTAGCCGAAGTATGTTTCTACTGTCAGGCTGAAGGCTAAGGCCGATTTCGACCCATCTCGCCCAGCTTCCCTTATCTTCATGTTAATTCACGTGGATTTAAAGATTACATACAGTAATTCCAACTCATTTTCTTCAATATTTTTATCCTGAAATCATTCTTTTTATAGGAGCAACGAAATTTTTAGTATCTTCTTTTTGGCTCCGAACATTCCATATTATTTACCTGTCACATGCCTTCAGAACCAATTGCTGTTGAGGTACCAATTTCCGCTGCGATATTCAAGTGTTTATTCTTCTTGCCCCTAAGACTCGGTGTTAGTCCTAAGCAAATGGAACAAGTGTGAAGCTTAACAAATTCGTTTTCTTTTTTTTTTTTCAACGATAGATCAATTTCGGTTGCCTCAAATATTTGTCGACTTCGTACATCGACGCTTCCGTGTTTCTCTTCGGTTTGTACGATGGGAAAACTTCAAAAACAGCAAACATGCAGACGCAACGGCTCAACTTCACCGGCGACAGACTGTCTGGGGTGTTTGGTTAAAAAAGGACTTTTTTCCATTAGTGGCGGCAATCACTTAAACACATGGTGACATTAGGAAAAGTTTAACAAAGAAGTTGCCCGCTCCTGCAAACAGTACAAACAGTGTGAAAACCATTGCGTAATGGTTGGGATGCGTGAAACGTGTTCGGTTTCCAGTTTCTCCACAGCTCGTTAAATTGGGAAACAATTTCAACCATGCGTAATTTATTTACTAGGTACACAAGGGTGCTGTGACAGAGAAGGCACGCATCCTGACTACGGTATACAATGATAACTTCCGATTCAGTGCTTGCGGATAGGAAGAGTCCCTCAAGCCGCCGAAGCTGTTGCGATAAAGTTATAAATAAGGGCGGTTCCTTGGCGGAAAGGTTAGTAGCACCGGCACCCATTCCATTTGCGTGATGTTCAACCTTTATTTTTTTGCTGTCCGCCATTTTTGTTCCTCCTGTCGAAACGGCGGAAACCGGTTTTGTTGTTTTAGATGGCTGATGAATAAACTGTTGAACGGTTGACGCTCATTAGCAGACTGTCAAACTTGCCTTGTAGTGTTGTGGTATATAATTATTTGCGTTTGTTTAACGGCAATCGACAAGGAAGAAATCAAGTAATTTTAGATTAACCCTCTAGTACCCAAATTAATTTTTAGACGGACTTCGAAAAAATCACTATTAAGCCTCATGAACATTTTTTAAGTTCTTATTGAAGCTTTTTAGAGGTTCGACCGAGGACCGCCTAGAGGCGGCACTGGGCACTAGAGGGTTAACTTCTAAAACGTATTACAGCGTTAATTCTGAATTCAACTTATGTTGCATTACAAACTATCTTAACTAGAGAAATGTTACTGAAAATAAGGTCAATAACAACAATCCCTCACTTACTCTAGAGCTATACGGTAAAATAACCGCACACGCATACTTATCACTCATCAAACACTGCAGCAGCAGCTGCTGGCCGCGGTTTGTTTGGATATGGCGCTAATAAATTGCTTCCTTTATTGCCGCGATGATGTGATGAAAAGATCAGGCTGTGCAACGAAACGCAAAGCTACATCTGCATCAAGTGGACTTTTGAACTGGCAGGTGATGAAACCCTTGTAACCCTCCCTCTGGGATTTTCGCCGGCATATGTCAAATCGGCGTCAAATCTAGTTGTTGTTTTGTTACCATGGTTGCATTTTTGCCTGTCAACACAAAAACTGCCTGCCAAAAAAAACCCAAGTTAAAGTCAAATTTTTAATCCTTCCACCCGTTTATCCCATGGCGAAGACGGCCTAGGATGCGGATTTACTCAAATTTAGTCGCCATTACCTTTCTTCTGTAATTCGTTTTTACCTTCACTCGTCTGTTTTGAATATCTTTGGCAAATGCCTGAACCCGTCTGCCCATAACCCGACACCGTCGCTCATCGAGTACAGCTCATTATTGGACATGTCGGAGCCCAATCAGCAACACCCGGGATCCTCGTGGAATACCCACCGAGCACGAAACAAAAGTTAATCCTTTTGTTTCGCCAACAAAACAAGAGTTAAATCACTGGCCACTGGCATAGGCAATGGCATATTTTGTGGTTCATTATGCTTATCTCTTCGCGTGCAGAGAGATACGGATAGCTAAATTGCGGTTTCCGACATTAGCATTTTTATGCCCAAAATTCCCACGTTCCGAAATTCGAAATTTGCATCCGGCTGTCAGCATTTCTGCGCTACATACAAGCTTTGCGCGAGAAAGGTAAGCTCGTAATGCAAACGACGAATATTCATGAAGTTTTGGGAAGGATTTAGGAGGCTGCTCTAAAGAAGTAAAAATAAGCGAAGAAAATTAGAAGATTACATTTGAGCGAAATACGTTGCCAACATTTTGTAAATTTATCAACGATAAGCATCAAAAAAGTTAACGAATTCAATACTAACTATTTGCTAATGCCTTAAAGAAAACACTCGCGCTCGCCATTTACGACGTCAATTAGGATAAATAGTCGAAACAATAAAACAAAGGGCACCATAACGGTGCGAAGTTGCGCTTGCTGTCATTTTGCACGTAATTTGAATTTCTCATCAGCTTTCTCCTCCTTCCCCCCGAACCAAATTCAATAAGCGAACACGATTACTACGGCTTGTGTGAAACTGAATGAAACTCAAACGGTTAGACAATGAAAATGAAAATCTTACACCTGCTCGAGTTGCTTCGTATTGATAAATATTTAGATTGGAATGGAGAAAAGATCGATATACACTGATGCGAGTACAATTGTTTTCTTCGCCGCTCGAGTTGCCGTTTTTCCATCATACATACTGACCCGCTCTGCCCGTCGCTGTCATCAAGCTTTGTTACTATGTGATAGTTCTGGATAAAAGGTTATTGACACATTATTCATTACTAGTTGAACGTTCCCGGCGATGCTCTGGATCAAAGGTTTTAAATTTAAGAATCATTTTTTATTATTCATTACTGATTTAGCACAACTTTCCTAAAAAATATTTCACATCTTATACGCTCATCATCACTTTAAATACTTCAATATTGTGAGAACAGAACACACATAAACTGGAAGTCGCCATATCGGATTTCCAAACGACGTATGGGGTTCCACTTTCTGAATTATTGAAATGGTTGGCCAAATACCACTTTAGGCCGTTTTGGAAAATGTTGTGTGGAGTCATCCCAGTTGGGTGATATTCGGGCTATTTGACAATCGTTTACAGTAAAACCTCTTTTTAGGAAATTCGAGTAAGTAAGAAGAATTGAGCATGACCATTCATGCTTATTTCTCCTCTATAATGAAATCTAAAGAGATGCTTGTGATTTTTTCAAAACGAAAATGTTTGTTGGTGTCCAAGGAACACGTCTGAGAAGAAGTAAAGGTTTTCTGATAACTAGCAATTGTGCTTTAATCCACAAAACCATGTAAAAATAAAAAATAACTTTCAATGCTTAAGTCGCCTCTCAATCTATGTTCAAACCAATGAAATGGGACCTTTCCTCCAGCTAAATGTTCCAAGATCTAGTTTGGGTAAAGGTAAAAAAGTAAATCGAATCCCGTAATGTGCTACTATTCACAAATCTACGAATACATCAGAAATGAAAATTTTTTATGCTCGAATCGCACTGATTCAAAACATGGATTTTTTTGCAAAAAAATATTTGGAAATGTTAAAGAAACAGCGAACATTTTATTGAAAGAAAAATCACATGTCATCGTTTTGAATTTTGATTTAGATGCGTTTTAAGCTTATGCTTAAAAAGTCAAAGCTTTGCATGTATTATGTTTTTCAAAAAAAAATCAAAGAAAGGATTTTAAGATGTTTCTTTGTATGCAGAAAATAATCTTCAAAAATGCTTCGATCATGCGTAGTTTTTTGAGTAATATGTCAACTTTTGGCAATAAGATACGTGATATTTTTTCTCAAATGCCTTTCCTGAACATTAACTAACATTTTATTGGAAAACAATCACATACCATAGCTTTGAATTTTGATTTGCAGACAAATTGAGCCTAAATATTCAAGATTTTGCACGTTTTACTTAGTTTTGTGAATAATATCTCCATTTTCAGTAATCAGATACCTATCATTTCTTCTCAAATGTCTTTCCTGAACATGAATGAACATTTCATTGAAAAAATCATATGTCATTGCTTTGAATTATGATTTAGAAACAAATTAACCCTAAAAATCTTGGTTTTGCATTTTTATGTAGTTTTGTGATTATTATCTCGAGTTTTTGTAATCAAATACCTGTTATTTTTACTCGAATGTCTTTCTTGAACATCAACGAACTTTTTAATGAAAAAAAAATCACATGTCATCTCTTTGAGTTTGGATTTGGAGACGGATTGAGTATCAAAAGTCATAATTTTGCATGTCTTACGTAGTTTTGTGAATAATATTTCAAGTTTTAGTATTTAGCTATTAATTTTTTTTCCTCGAATGTCTTTCCTGAACATTAACAAACATTTTAATGAAAAAAAAATCACATGGCATTGCTTTGAATTCTGATTTAGACGCAAATTTAGCTTAAAAAGTCATAATTTTGCTTTTTTCTCGTAGTTTTGTGAATAATATCTCAAATTTTAGTAATCAGCTATTAACTATTCTTCCTCCAATGTCTTTCCCAAACATTAACAAACATTTTAATGAAAAAAGAATCTCATATCATCGCTTCGAATTTTGATTTAGAGGTAAATTCAGTATAAAAAGTCACAATTTTGCATGTTTTACGTAGTTTTGTGAATAATATCTCAAGTTTTAGTAATCAGATACTAATTATTTTTCCTCGAATTTCTTTCCTGAACGTAACAAAAATTTTAATGAAAAAATAATCATATGTCATCGCTTTGAATTTGGATTTAGAGGCAAATTAAGATTTAAAAGTCATAATTTTGCATGTTTTACGTATTTCTCTCCAAATGTCTTTCTTGAACATCCGCAAACATTTTCGGGTTGAAAAACCTTTATGTCACCGCTTATTTTTCTGATTTAGAACGATTTTAAATGATAATGATTACTGTACACCACAGAGACGAAGGGAATAATATCAATAAGATCAAGCGTTACGGAATTTCATTTTTATATAGTAGAAGATTCACAAAGTTTCAACTTGCAGTGGTTCTTGTTTGCTGATGTCTTATGAAAAATGTTGAAGACTTTTCAAATTTACTATTTTATAATTTGAAATTGGTAGCTAAACAACCAAATTTTACTAAAGATTTTATACTAAAATTTCATGCTAAACAAATAAGTGAGAATAAAAAATAACCTGAGCTGTAATAGTTAAAAGAAGACATTTTGTTTCTCTTTCCATTTATTGAAGTGATTTGCGCAATTACTGCAGTCGAAGTGACGCGTCTTTTTTGTTGCGTTGGAGGAGCGGTTTTCAACCTTTTTTGTCCATGTACATTGGCGATATCAAATCAATTGTACCCCCTGAGTTTGTAATGTTCTCACAGTGTGGGAGTTAGATGATCATGTTGTGGTAGTCTAGTTCAATTTGTATTATGGTTTGTTTGAACAGATTGAAGTATTATAAGATTTCGAGCAGTTTTAAATCTGGATTAAAAAAGCGAAGGACAACGATGGAAAAAAATTTTTAAATCACGTTTTACTCAGAAAATGCGGATCTTTCGGGTGCTATAAAAAAACTGATATTGCTAAACAACCCAATTCATGAAAAAAAAAAACCTTAATGTCAATAATTTAAAAGTCATGCGTTTGACGCATGATTATCTTTTTTATGCATCCACATTCAAACATGATCACCTCCCCAGGGTTAAAAAATTATCTTCAGCATCCAAAAATTACTCTAGTTTTACTTCGAAAACAGTGCTGGTAAAATAGGGGTCGAAAAAAGATTTATGAACGGTGCAAATACAGTAACGGTAATCTCATGGGCGCAACTAAGGAAAATTTCTGGAGGGGGCTAGTTTTCATGCATGTCATTTAAAAAAAAGAGAAAAAGAGTTAAAATGCGCTTGTTTAATAATGTATAAAATAGTGTCGTAACAGTAGAAAAAATCCAAAAAAATGGTTTAAAATGCATGACACATTGAAATCTGATGTTTTACTTGGTCAAAAAAGTGAAACCTTCGCCGAACATATTGTTGCTGAAAATTCAATTAAACCTTGCATTCAAGGAGGTGTTCATGTCATGATTGATGATAAGGCAGTAGAATTGTAATGTAGATTGATAAAGAGTAACATTTCAAAAATTAATATTTCAGGAGTCGTGGCAAGAATTTAGAAAAAAAAGCAACAAATTGTGATGCCAGTCAATGCATTGTTCATTGTCATCCACTACATCTGAAGAAACTGTAATCATTTTCGAAATAAGTATTGCAGGAAAGTGTAAGAGGAATAATTAACTTCATCAAGGCTCGACCTAAAAATTCTCGAATATTGAAACGTTGTGTTAAGAAATAGGAAGTCAGCATTCTTCGTTACTGCTCCATACTGGAGTACGCTGGTTGTACGGATTGTAGTGTAGAGAAGTGTAGTCAAGAGAAAAGTTAAAATTCGGGCAGAATTGTTAAAAAAACGAATCGGGGCAGCTTTCCAAAAACCCAAGCAGAAATTACATAGTAGATATCATCCAAGAATTTCCACGAAATGAACGAGCATTTGCAAGTAAGGATTATAACAAATAAAATCCTTTTAGTTAAATGTTTTCGAAATGCGCAGGATTTGTTGGAGAGTTTTGAATAATACTTCCCCGTTGAGCTCCACAGAAAATCGAAGGGATGGCGAAACGAAGCCAAAATCATTGACGTCAGACGAATACGAACGCCGGATTGATTTGACATCAGATACGAGCATGAAGCAGAAATTCGATTCTAAAAAATCGTTGAAAGATTTTTGGTGTCAGATGAAAAATGAATTTAAAATTTTGTCTGATTTAGCTCCACCGGTTTGGGAACCCCTGTTATAGAGGTTAAAAAAAGTATTTCTGGCAATTAAGGCAATTAATTTTACAGTTACCCGTTCCCAAATCAGAACAAAGCAAGTGCCTGAAACTAGAAACCCGTTAATACTAGTTCTAAGCCAATGAATGATGACATCTCAATTTGTGTTGATTTTGACGCTCTGATAAGAAATATGAAATGTATTTATATTGAATACAATCATTCTCTGGAAAAATTCTAGGGGACTAAAAGCTTTCTAGGAGGTGCTGAAGCCTCCCCGTAGTTGCGCCCATGGGTAATCTGCTATTTTTATTGAAATTTCGACAGAACCAGAGTCCTCAGTTTGCTGAGTTTAAATCGAAAGAAACCCGAACCAAAAGGCAACGAGGAGAAATAACAAAATGTCAAAATTAATGTGAGTCGACAATGGAATGAATTTTGAACCCTAGAGTTCGGGGAATATGAAAAAATTAATACGTCAGAATAAAGTTGATGTCTATAATTTTTGCCGTTTATTTGCTGTGTTTGCCGAAAAATGCAAATTTTTTTTAAATACAAAATTTACCTATCTGGCAACACTTCTGGTCAAAAAAATATTTTTTCTGGATTATTTGATTATTTTCTTCAAAACTCACCTGTTAGTATTTTCCGGGCGTCTTACGTCTATGAATTGTAGTAAGTAGAAAAAAGTAGTTTGACAAAAAATGCGTTTTCTTGCAACAAACAGCGGGAGGTTTTCCAATCGACACCAAAAATGAGATTTTTCCAAAGTGACACTACACACTTAACTGCGTAATGTTCTCTTGGTAAAGTAAAATACCGAAGAGAAATCGGAAACCGTAAGTGTTTACCGGAATAACGTAAATTTTTTTACAGAAAAAATCCGTAAAACCGAAAAAAAAATCCGTAAACCCGAAACGTTCAGTAAACTAAACTACCGAATCTCGGAACCCTGACATCATTTAACCGAGATTTCGTCGAACAAAAAAAACTCTTACCGAGATTCCGAAAAACTGAACTGTCATAATAACGAGTGCTTCACTAGCGGTTTTTTTACGTGTTTCGGTGTAGAAAGAAAAGGAGCAGGTTTTGCGGCTGATTATTATTATGGAGAATTCTGCAAAGCTCAGATTAACTAAAATATTGAGTGAGTATACACTATTTTTTCTCAGATCTCGCTTTTTTGCTGCAAAGAATATTTGAAGAAAACGATTAGTTCTTTCTCCAATCAATTTTGTAGGTTACCAACTCGCTCGCAAGATGGAAGTTGCAGAGTGATAGATGTTACTTTATTTCCTGGAAGCAATACAACACTCCAGTTTTTACCAAAGCTGTGTTGAGTTGATCAGTTGACTTAGTAATTAATAAATTAATTTGTATGTTTAATCGTTTTAATCATATTCTGGGTTATCTCGAAATACTTTGACAGTTGAACATTACCGAGAATCTCGTTAAAGTTGACAGGTTTTTGATTATTGCTTTTACAGAATCTCGGTGTTTTGATGTATTACCGAGATTTTTACCGAGATCTCAGCTGTTGAAATCTCGGTAATTTATTTTACTGTACTCGGTGATAAAATCTAAGTGTGTAGATGAATAACTCCCCCCACTTTGAGCAAAATCTGTGATGGTCGTGTACAAGTTTGTGTTTTTTTTTTTTTTTTGTCACTTCGTATGGAACAACCCATATGTAATCTTTCACTTTTTTCTGGTTTGAGGTCTAGGGCAAAACCTGTGTTTACCAGTGTAATTTATTTTGGGGCTTTGACCATAGCTTTCCAGCCGTTTTACCGAGGAAAAATAAAATCATGAAAAAAACTTTTACTGTAAAACCTGTTTTTGTGCGAGGAGATAGGGACCGCACAAAATAATGTTTTTGAACATCTGATTGATAAACGTAACTTTTTTAAACACACTAATCTTTCCAACCGCTATCTTTCGTAGATTAGCAATACACTAAAGTCGCTTTTACTCGGGGGATACGTGTTGTGTAACAAAAACCGCGTAAATTCCGGAATCCGCGTAAAATAAAACCCCGGTAATTCCGAATCTGCGTAAAAAAGCCGCATAAAAAACAGTCGTACAAATAAAAAAGAAGCATATACAGGTCGGACTCGATTATATATAGTCTCCGATTTTTTTCACTATACATAATCGAATTTTATATATAATCGAATCAGAGAAAAAAATGATGTATATTTATTTTTCATAAATGATTTGTTTTTTTCGGACAAATAAGGAGAATTTTATTTTTGATTCATCCCCATAAAAGTCAGAAAACACATTTCTTACAAAAAAAAATTACATATCTTGTAGTTATTCCTGATGTAATTGCGGTCAAATAAGAAAAAGAATTGTTTAAAAAAAATATAAAAGTATATGTAGATTTGTCAATTTGTTTGTATTTAATTTTTCAAATTTATAAAAATTAAATTTTTTCCTATTCTTTTGAAATTATTTTTATTCGAGTATTTTTGTTTAGGTAATTTTAATTTATTTTGTAAATATTCTTTTACGATATATTAGCTTTAGATTAGTCATATTTGAAATTCAAGAAAAAATTTTTTTGCTTCTATATATCATCGAGTCTAAAATTATATATAACCGAATCATATATAATCGAGTCAATATATAATGGAGTCTCTATATAATCGAGTCAGACCTGTAAAAAATCGCCCAAAATAAAATTCGCACAAAAACAGGTTTGACTGTGGGTACTTGTTTTCTCTCCACACCTAACAGCGCTGAAGTAGAGAAAGCTTGAACACAACGGGAGCTTTATGTCTCGTTTCACCATGTGTCTTTTCTTTCGTTCTCATTTCAACACGTATTCTCGTTTCATCACGTAACGTGCTAAGCGTTACTATCCGTAAACGACAGAGCCATCTGTAAACTGATACGTGAAACTAGGATATTTTCTCGTTTGAGCTCTAGCGTTAGACATGTCAAATCGGTGAACATAGCATGGGCGTGCGATAGGCAAAAGCCAACTAAACTGGACACTAGTTTGTGATTGTACAAAAGGGTAACAGTTACAACTTACAAAACAGATGATTTCTCATTGCAATTTTGCAAATTTAATTTATATCACCGCATAAAAGCACCGATAGTTCAGTGAAAAAAAAACACGTCTCTGTGACGGATAACTGATAAGCACCGCTGGTGCTAGCATGAATTCAGGCGCAATCACATCACAAACTTTTCTTTCTTTCCTGTATCTTCAAAAGTAGCATCTAACTTCTATTCTCTAATGTAAATGATTCAAAATCTTTTCAAGTTAGTTTATAATTTAATTTATGTCAATAAATAAAATCTACTTGATGGATAAAAACGTCCATAATTTAAGTTCGTTATAGAGCACTACGAAAAACGTATTATAGAATTATTTAAAAAGGGTAGGGAACATATTTTAAGCAGCTTAAGGAGCAGCGTGTGTATTGAGACGAAATACTCGAAAGGCGTGACGTGAAACACAAACATAAGCAGGGTTTTTGATCCTGGTTCGAACTAGTTTGTGTTTTTTATGATAAGTTCGGATTGATCTCCGTGTTTCTAATAAATGATGGCAGTTATGTACCGGAACTGATTTCTAATGTGAAAATACACTTATAATGATTATATTGTAGTACTAAAAACTTTATTTCAACACCTGCATGATCTACTTTTTGATATTTAGTAATAGAGGAATAATGATCCTGGTTCGAGCTACTGATTTAATCGTGCAAGTTTTTTTTACTACTCCATATATGCAATATTCTATTAAGAACTCAACGAAATACTGGACGGATATGGATAACCCCTAATAGCATGCTAATTTAACGACAAGTTATTAAAGATTTGGATAGCTTTGATTGAAATATAAAAAAGGCGTAGCGACTCTAGCGGTGATATGAGGAAGCTTGAAGTTCGAACCACGATCATCGGCAGTTCGAAGCAGGATCAGAAAAATACAGTCATATTTTTGTTTGAAAATTATTTTCAATAACTCTTCAATTGAGAAAATGTTGCAGGAATGGAATAACATTCATGCTAAACTATTTCAAAACTGTTTTCACTTGAATATAAGTGTTTTGAATACTTTAAAATAATATCGATCGTAAATGAACAAATTCAAAGCTTTTTTAATTAGGTTGTTTAGCTATATCAGTTTTTTATATCATCTGAAAGATCTGCATTTTCTAAGTAAAACGTGATTGAAAAAATTCCTATCATTGTCCTTCGCTTTTCAAATCACGATTTAAAACTGCTCGAAATCGCTACAATGACAGTTCGCCCATATACTAACTGTCATTGTAGCGATTTAGAGCGAATTTTTATTTTTCATTTAAAAATCGAAAGATAATGATATAAAGTTTAAAAAACTAAGAAAATTACACTCTCTCAGATGATATATAAAAATTGGAAATCCGTGAATGGCTAAACAACCCAATTGTAAGTAGGTAATTGAACTTAAGGCTGTAATTTTATTATGGTAAAAATTTCCTATGTTTATATCGAAAGCATTTTATGCAATCTTTCTAATCTCAAATATCTGAAATCGCTATGATATTTAGTATTCCTCAAATCACTGTGTTGACTATAATCAAGGACCAAAATAAATGGCTTCAGAAGAAACGCTCTACCATGGACCTGTTGAGGAAAAAAGTACGGTAAGTAGGAGATCCTAGGCTGGAGCAATGCATGAACTTCAAGGCTTGCCATATCTACGGATTTATCCGTAGATCTACGGATTTGTTCACTTCTACGGAAAAACATTTATATGGGAAATCCGTAGAAAAGAGGGGAAATCAAGGGAAATCCGTAGAATCTACGGATTTTGACGAAATAGTTCTGGCGACGGCCCATGAAGGTGTTCGCAAGCGAACCTAGGAGTCGTAATCTTCCTCTGTCTAGTGCGTTCTTTAAGAAAAAAAACCGTGAATTTTTTCGAGAAATCGAAGTCTCAAACTTTAAAGGAAGTTCGGATTAACTCAACAGATTTAGCAAACGTCAAAAGTTTTCTTTCGAGCAGCATTACACGGTTCAGTTTTTTTTTGTCTTGGCTTCTATGTATGATTTTTTGATGTATTTTGATGCAAAAATAAATTTCTCCGAGTTTGGACCAATTTTACTTTAAGGGGCAACAATGGCGCCATTTTGTTTTAAGGCTGAATATAAAAATTCTAAGAGTTTGCCCACATAAAAGCATTTTTTCACACATCTTTTTAATAAAATAGATCTAAAATCAAAACTGAGCTCAAAGTGGTGGTTCTACGAAAAGAGTTTTGACATGGTTTTAATATATTTCACAAAGCAAAATAATATCAAATAGGTACAGCATTAATCGATCCGCTAGGATCTAAATATTGAGGAAAAAAGTCTCAGAAATCGTAGGTGTCTGATCCACGTAAAGTGTGAGCAACATGTCAATTTTGCTCCAATTCCCCTACAATACTGAAATAAGTTAATCTCGACGCAAAATTAACTGATGAGATATTTGTTTAATATACCTAATATCAAGAGTGTAAGCGATACTCTAAGACTCAATAACAATTTTTCTTCATCATAGGATCAATGTCAATGTTTTGCTTGCTTAGGATAAACGAACACTGTTAGGAAAATAACTGTGGAGTGAATCATAGTTATTTCTTCGTTCGTATTTTATGAAAACTTTCTAGATTCTAGATTATGACAAAGCCATTTCAAATTCAGTATGTATGTATGTTAATGGTGGTAAACCAAAGCTAACCCATAGAAACGAGAATATGCTGTCAAATTTCACACAGTCACAGAATAAGGAAATGTCTCAGTAGTTTTCTTTTGTGATTTTCTACATCCACAAAAATAAAAAAATTTATTGAATATGCTTATTAATAGTACTTATTGGGCTCGGTCAAAATAAATAATAACATTCCAGTTTTATTCTTTGGTTTGGTTTATTCAACAAATGTACATTCATTTTCATGAAATGAAAAAAAAAAACCTACGTAAGTCTACCTTATGGTTCGTATTCTATTAGTACTTCTTGAAATTGTCGAACATGCCTTTTTGAAGAATTGCTCCACTGTTTCGCTAATCCAGTATCCTCAGTTTGCGTATTTCCCATGGTCATACTGTCCGTTTACCGTCAGTACCGTGTTCAGTCCCACGCCGCCGACAGAACTGGTGCTGTTTTGCTGCGAATGAGGAATATGATGATGATGGTGATGGTGGTGGGAGGGATGATGCAGATGTAGCTGGTGCTGCCCTGTTCCCATCATCGCCGAATGGCTACCCAGTGGCGGACCGGAATAACCGGTTACCTGTTTGGGTCCTGCACAATCCATCACCATAGCGGAACCCTGTGCACTGACGCCATTGTTCGTCGCCATGGATACGACGACACCGCTGCTGGACGCAGACGGCGGTGTTTGCGCTCCCGGAGCTGAGCCCACTGTCGATGGTGCCATGGGTGCCATTTGTGATAGGGATGCCATTTTTAGACCTGTAGGAAAAGGAGAAATGTCATCCATTAGTAAATGTACACCAGGAATCGCATTTAGAATATGTATGCATATATGTGCATCGATTTAAAACCAAACCAGTGAAAATCGTTCACTTGTTGAAATGTCGTTCAGCGTATATTCAACAGCACGTAAATCAAACGATCTTTAAACGACGCTAAAAGCGTTTTCTGTTTCTTCTTGGCTTCTTCTGCTCTTGGGTGAAATGATGAAGAGAAAAAAACCAGTAAGATTTCTAAAGACAGACGGAATTAGAATGTGCGAGTGTTGGTTCAATCTTTTAAGATTATTAATTGGTGAAATTCAATTGTAATTCGTTCATTACCGACGCTAATATTCAATTCGAATCACAAATTTGTTGATCAATTTTTAACTGTATCGAAGTTCGTCAGCACAAGAAAGCCAAAAAGTAAAAAACATCGTTTAAGTGAACATAAATTTTTGACAGAAAACCTAAAAATAATATTCTCTCCAATTGTATAAAATGATGCTAATAAATTTATACGTCTACCCAAGTATTTCCCTGAAGTATTCAGTGTATTAGTTCACGTTAAGCACATACATAACGTAACAAAAATCTAATCTTTCAATTATTTTTGTAAAATATTCAATTGTTGTCATGCTCGTGATTGGAAAAACGCTACATTATATTTCACTCCAAAGCTTTTTATAAACATAAAATTTGTAAGACACGTTCATTTCAAACGCCATTATTATTTGAAAAACTATCAATAAATTCTACTTGTCGGTTTAATTCGTCTGAAATGTCCAAGGTCCATAAAAAATTTCTGCAATTTAAATTGGCAGTTGTCTGTGGCGCGACTCAGAACAAAACGTTTACTGTTTATGGACGTTGCTATGTTACGTTGTGATGTTGTTATATTTCCCCCTCGTCGAAGAGCTGCGGTCACAGTCCACCATTATAGCAGGTGAAAAACTGATTACACTATACCTGCCATGTTCTACGAAAGCAAATTCGAAAAACGTGAAAAACTTGCAGAGGAGTTTGTTACCACAGATTATTGCTAATGTAAAATGTTCTCATTGAAGCGTAAAAGAATACATTGTGTTTGACAATAATGTAGAATTAATGAATTGAGGAAACTTAAGAAAGCAGGTGAATCTTTAACCTCATTTTTTTGACAGTTAGTGGTAACTTTGTTTACGTTTTGGAGTTTGTGTTATTTTTTGCCAACCTACATAGCAAATATGAAACTAGGAAAAAAATGATCTTTTTTAATGTTCTTTTTACCAGTGTTTTGTCTGTTAAGGGTCATTTTTATTAAGTTCTTGTCTTTTCTTGTGCACTTTTGATACAAGGTATGTTTTTTATAATCAAAATTTCAAAAAAACTTTTTTCAACAACATTTTATTCTTCCTTGTTAATGTTGAGTAAAACTACACGAATAGATAAATAAAAGTCATCAAAAAGAGCCAGATCCAAACTGAGACAATCTTCAACAAAGCTATCTTCATATGCGTAACAAGCACGGATCAGATCTGACGAGAATATTTTGCACGAGATTAAACAATATTTCCACACTTTGAGAATGATTCTCCTCCAGCAAAATTAACAAGTTTGATAACTGTAAACAGCAACAAACTGATTCATTCTTAGTGGTCATAAAGACTGGGATTGTAAGGCGATTACTTTACACGCTGTAATGCAAAATAATCGCATATCAGTCCCACTATAATTTATTCCATTGCAATTGTCATAAACTGACTTTTTATGAAACGAAATAAACAAAAACATTAAAATACATCAATCTGAAAAGAAATAAAAAACATTATAATCCAAGCGGATCGTATTTTATTGAATTAAACATTTGAGATCTTTTATCTCAGTTTTCTCCGTTCGATGATTTCGCAGATGCGACAGATATACATTTGACGGCAGAGCAGTTCTTTGCAACTTTCGTCAACCAGAAAGACATGAAAGCGCATGAATTTCCAAAAATTATCACATTTAGATGAAAAACTAAAATGAATGGTTTGGACATTTCATGTCGAGATTTTTGTTTCACTAACACATTCCTTCATTGTATATTGCACATTTTTTTTAGAATTTTGCCGAGCTTGTATTCTATTATTACTCCTCACTCGGCATCACATCTCTCACCCACTTTCAAACAAACAACAAGTTGTCGCGAACAACCCGAGTCCGTCTCCAGCTTTAATTTGTGCCCTTTTTCTTCCTCTCTCGTAACAAGAATGACGGTAGAAGGCAGAACTACAATAAGCGAAACTGTCAACGAGGCACATTCAACATCGATTAAGATTCCAATTTGGTAGCTCTCTTTCTGTGCCCACTTGAAATTTATACGCGGGCAAACAACGCAACAAAGAGTTCCATTCTACCGATGACAAACATATAGTGTATAGTATTGTCGGCCGGCTACTCACCATTATCGATAGTGTACGGACTGGTGGCGAACGAGTAATTGCCGTAGTCCAACATAGTGCTGGTGCTTTGATTCTGCTGCACCGGGGAAGCCGGCGGTGGCTGGGGATCATGCAGTGACGTGTGGGTGATTTTCGAGTACTGACCGAGCCCTTCCGTTGGATAGTGCCAGGAGTCGGAAAAACTTTGCCCGTTCGCATTCGGATACTCGTAGGAAGCGTACGGTTGCGAGATGTAACTGCTTGGTAGTTCGGGTACGGCAATGTCGTATCCGGTGCTACCCGCCGGATAGAAGGCACTTCCAGTACCGTACGCCTTCAGCTGCTGTTTCCGGCGGAATCCACGGGGTCGCCTGCGCAAGCTGCCTTCGTCCTCGAACATGTACTCGGCCGACGAATCGATCGTCCAGTAGTGACCCTTTCCCGGTTTACCACACTCCTTGGGCAGCTTTTTGAAGCACTCGTTCAGGCTGAGATTGTGCCGGACGGAGTTTTTCCAGCCATTGTATTCACCGTTGAAAAAGTCATACCTGTCGGTAGAAAAACGTTTTCTTTTAAAAATATGAAATATCTCGAAAAAATGTGGGTTTGAACCAAACCGAGAGAAGGGCTTAATAGCATATTTTCATATAAATTGGCTCAATTCGTTGGGTAACGTAGATTTTCAGCAGTTAAGGACGTATTCAAAACAGTTTGCCATACACAAAATAAGCAACTAATGAACAAACTTTATAATTTTCATGCTTCGAATTATTCAGATATTATGAGCACGATTAGCTTTATGTCTCTTCAGATGATACCAAACAACGGTGACAGTCACCAGAATTCTTGTACTAGGTCAACAAACATAATTCGTTTAAAAGTTAGACGAATTTGATGCCTTAGAAGTGAATTTGGTTTAAAAATTGTACAATTCCACCCAACGGTTCTGTGATTAATGAAGCTGAAATCGGTAAGTCCAGCAAACTCTTGCTTTCTAAGGGATTCGGATGGTACCTTCGTAACCACCGCTGAGGTCGCGCAATACACTGGGGTCGCTTTTTACGCGGGTTATTTTTATGCGTTTTTTCAAACGGCATATTTTTACAATAACGCGGATTGTTTTTACCCGATTCGGAAGATTATTTGTAGGCGGTATCAATCAAGTTTAGTACAGTGCTTTTTCGCTTTTATCAACAGTCGTTTTTATCACCACTCGCCAAATTCACGCTCGATTTTCTCACGGTTTTTTTCGTTTTTATCTCGCTTTTTAAAAAAAACTTTATATCAAGAATAATGCACTTCCAGTTGTAGAAAATGTATTCGAAACATCATTTTCACTTGTGCCTTGTGTCCTTGCATGTGTATAGTTTCATGAACTCAATTTATTTGTTTATTTTCTGAGTGTCATATCTGTTACAAATAATCTATGTCATAATTTTGAGAAAAATAAACCGTGAAAGACGTATTTCATTGACTTTGTAGCAAAAATTACGTATTATTCGGGCAGTTGAAAAAAAAGATCTGTTAACAACTCAAATAGCCCTACAGTTTGGTCTTCATAGAGCGTGGATTTAAAGATTATAAAATCTAGCGGTTCCACAATTTCACATAAACAAGCATCATACTCTGCTAGCTATGCTAAAGAATGGGCAGTACAAATCATATTGATATTGCATGTATAATAGCCGTGAGAAAGTCCGCGAAAATACAATGGAGAAAAATATCAGAAGCTAACCTTTTCTTGTTTATTCATTTGTATCTTGAACTTATATTCCATTCAACTATGAAAGTGCATCATTTTACTCAAAATATCATAAATTTCAATTGAATCCAACACAAAAAATTAAATTTTTATTATTTCGCTAAATGCACGGTTTCACCAAATTCACGGTAAAATGATATGGATCGTGACCGTGATAAAATCGAAAAAGCACTGTATAAATATATCGAATCTAATCTTTTAAATGCGGTACAACCAACCGCGTAAAAAGCGACCCCAGTGTATTTACAGAATTGTCAATAATAATAACGGTACAACCGTAAAATTTCCTTTAAAGTACGTTTGTTTTCCCGGTCTTCTGCACGATTAGATGAGATTTTTTGTCTCTTCTCATATCTTTCTTGATTTCTGACTTTCTATCTATCTCCAATTCTTTCTTTCTCTACCTGCCCCTGTTCTTTTGCCTCCTTCTGACTATTTCTTACCCTCTATCTCTTCTAACATTTCTTTCTCTCATTACATATCTAATTTTTTTTTTGCTCAATATCTTCCATGCCAAATGATCAAGTGCCTCCATTTTTAATGACCTAAAGTTTGGAACATACGAAAATTGGTCGACTTCCAATTGGTGTATTTAATTGCAAATGTATTGAAAAAAACCTAAAATGCTGCATTTGGAAGTTGAGTGTACATACAATGGTTGCTGTGATGAGAATCCAGAGAATCCAACATTTTCCCTCATCAAGTTAGCAAAATTGCTGGACGTGGCCGAATTGACGACGACAAACGTTTTAAAAGAGGGGAGCATCCGTCGACCGCTAGGGATCCTGGAATCGGCGGCAATCGTAATCCGGACGTGACAGCGACGACGAAGGTTGCGGCGAAACATAACCGGAATGCTAATCTCTCCATCCGGGACGTAGCTGGCAAGCACAATGTCTCCCATACTACCGTGCAGCGGGCCAAGAAACGAACCGAATTGTCGAAGAAAAGGAACCGAGATTACGAGCATAACACGTCGACAAAGCAGCGGTCTCCAATGCTGTATGCGAATTTGCTCATAAAGTTCCACTGTGTCGTCATGGACGACGAAATTGTGAAGGCGGATTTCAAACAGCTTTGAATCGCATTAGAAAAAGGAAAGGTGGCCGAAATTTTCAACCGTCGAACTATAGAATTTCTCGAAAAAAACTGCGAGGTATGTGCACGTGTGGTCTAAAAAGCGGCATTCTCATCACTACTGGAACCATTATTCCAAAGATCTACGTCTAGGAGTGCTTGGAAAAGCGGCTGCTTCCATTCCTGAAGCAACATATTAGACCTGTGCTGTTCTGACCGGACTTGGCGAACTACCATTATGGGAAAAAGGCACTATCCACATTTTTGCTCTAGAAAACACATTTTGGATTTTTAAAGTGTGTAGCAAATTCTATAATTACATTTAAGTTGTACACTTTTTCGACAACAATAAAAAATTTGCTTACACAAATATTAATAGTGAGTAGCGTTATGGCTGGTCGGACTTGATTATCCGGAGTACCGTTTTTGACGTAGAACTACGTCAAAAGCAGCAGCGATATTGGCAGGGTCAACTGGTGCAGCGGCACTTCTAGTAAAAGCTGCCCTTGTGTAATAGAGAGCAGCATCAGTGTGAAAACAGTTTTCAACTGTGTCATAAGAAAAATGCATTAATAAAAATGCAATTAAACGATTTGAAATTTAACAACAATTGTCCTCATAAGGACAACAAACAAATTATTGAAGATTTAATATTTTCTCTTTTTTCGCTAGATTTTTTTTGTATGGACCCGCACATTTTTGTTTTTTTTTTACCCTTTTACAGTGCTACTTATTGAGAAGTAACCTGCTCCGTGTTATAGTGCCTTTTGTTTTCTCCTTCAAACATAGTAATCTACTTTTTTCCTTATCGACCTTATCATATCCTCCTGCAGGCAGCGTATAACGTGCTATAGTCTAGATATTATCGAAGATTTAGTTAGGCCAGTGGTTATTAAGTCTGGAGAGAAGATTTTGTGTGGAAGAGCCTGAGAATAAACCCATACTTTTTTTTTGTTCTACTAAGATTCGAACCTATCACCATTCGCTTGTCAAAGCGAACTCTATAACCTTGCGGCTACGAAGCTCGGCGCTAGATTTAAAAGTAAAATGTTATTTTAATCTGCATGCACTCTGACTGTTGGAACTTGTTTGCGTTATATAGTATTTGTTCCATTCCTGTTCAGTGATGTATGTGCAAACTGAAATTTGGTAGCACTTCAACTCCTCTTTTGTACTAAATTTTAAACATTTTCAATACAAGTAATGTAACAAACAACCTACTTAAGGTTCTACGTCAACGTTGCGGCCGTGGCTTTGCATACAACATTTGTGATTTTTTTTCACTCCGGATAATTGAATCACAAAAAACATATTCGGGAGGATATAAATTTTATTTTTTTATAAAGAATAATTTTCGTGTGTGTTCCCTTTAGAAAAGTGACATCCGCGAGATCAATTATCATGCGTGTCCATTTTAATGTTTTCTGTACTGCCGATACCCGCATAACTGTCCCATACTGATTTTGTTCACTTTTAAGTTATCATCGGGAATCGACTTAATTGTTATCATATTTTCTGGAAAAAAAAAATATAATTGATACTTTTGTATGGAAAAACATGGAAACAATACAAGGTTGTTTTTGTCCCATATTGAAAGTACCCGCATTACAGTCTCACTGCATAGTGTTACAAACTGAAAACATATAATTTTGCTCCAGATTAGTGTACATCGGATTATTTTAGACATGTAGAAGTATGTCATTTAATTGACTAGACTAATGTTGTTTTTCTGTAGTGCAATCTACGTTGCCAATGATACTGCCGGTTGCTGGTTGAATTTATATGTGATGGGACAAAATATGCGAGTACTTTTCAAATGTACCCGCATATTTTGTCCCATTTTGTCTTTTGTTTTTCCATGTTTTTTTGTTCTCAACGATAAACTTGTGCTGCCATGTAACTGTTATGGTCATTGGTTCTGGATGTAATTGCTGGAAATCCGAAATTTCACGAATAATATTGAATCGCCGTTTTCTCAACATGTTTTTTTTCACTATGGGACAGTTATCCGGGTACCGGCAGTGTAGGTCGGGTAATTTTCAATCGCAGTAACGGAGTGAAAAACATAAATTTTTGCAACGTAGCATAGCAACTTTATTAAACAGTTTTGTTTATTATGATCCGCGCATGCGCGAAGAAATTAAGATAACAAAACGCCCATTGTTTGTTGAAGTTACTACGCTACGTTACGATGTTGTGATATTTTCTACTCTGTTACTGCGAGTGAAAATTCCGACCTACAGAAAACGTCAAAAAGGGCTGCGTGCGCTGTCCGCTATTACCGCTTTTGGAAAGCTAGATTAGTTTTATATGACTTCATTAACCCCCCGGACGATGAATGTGAAACCAATTGTTTCCTGAAAACAACTGCAATTTTCTCTCTGAAATGTGTGATCAACATGGATTTTGTGGTCAACTAAATTAAACATTGAAGTCTACTCTACTTATGTTTTTTGACACTATGCATCCAACTCTTTTAGTTTGGCTACTATTTCACTTTAAGAGCAATAAGCCGCATCGTCATTCAGTGTTATAAGATTCAATGCTCCCCTGTTTTTACGTAGTCACGTCATTGACGTCTAGTACATAGCATGCACTGCATACTAGATCAATGCTTGAAACACAGTGGAGCAGAAAATTGTTGATCTTACTACACTGAGGTGAAGCGCAGAGTCTCGGCTCGGAAGAGACTGTTAGAGTCAGTAGGATCGTAGCGCTAGCCCCGCAATTGTCCTGTACACTCAACAGTTGGCTGCGAAGTCTGTGTATAGTAAACAGGAGGTCAAGTTCCGAATCGGAATGTAGCACCAAGGCTTTGCTTTTTTTCTTATATTTTTACTACGCCTGTAGTACAACTCACTTCAGAAATATTATTTTATTTCATAAAAAATCTCTATATTTACTGAAAACGTAATTTGCCGTGCTTGAAGAAGCAAAAAAATCTTCATTGGACGAATTCATATTTCCTTCAAACAAAACCGCTACTGGAATCTAGGAATATGACAACACAACGTATTTGCGACGCTCGCTCCAGTATGTCATAGGAAGCTTCACCCAACGCTTCGGTTAATACGGCTTCTCATACGCTTAACACTTCGCTTCATTTGACGCCTCAGTATGTCATTAGCCTTAGATATGTCTCGCGGTTTCAACAAATTTGAAACAACGGGTGTCACTTTCTACACCAGGACACCGTGCTTCTCTAAATAATTCTACTCATTAACATGAACATTAACATTGAATGAAACTTTGCATTAACATTGAATGAAACTTTGCACACGTATTTGGCTTAGCAAACTGAGCATTTTTCACAGGTGGAGAGATTTTTACACCCATGAGTTACATTCTAAAAGGGCGTATGCCTTTTGGCACCGGTTTTATTCGAAGGATTGTAGCCCAGAAACCCTTGGTTGTATAGAAAAACTGTCTGAGAATGAGTTGTAGGGAATAAAAAATGCACCATAAAAAAATATACACTGTACGAAAAAAAAATTTTTTGACCAAAAAAAATTAAAAATGAACATTAAATTTCAATTTAAAAAAAAAAAGAGTTGAATTTTTTTTTATTTTTTTTAAAGAAACTTGACGTTAATACGCAACTTTTAAAAAAAGTCCAGGATGGAGAAATGAAAAATATTTTTTTTATGGTAGATTAATTTTTTCATAAAAATTCTAGTTTAAACATTTTTCAAAATATTTGTATTCTGATAATTTTAAAAGATGCAGAAAGTCATTTTGAATCAAAAAGCTCTTGGTAGTAAACATTTTAAAGGCATCGGTTTTCGAGTTATTTTGAATTTAAGCTCGAAAAATTATTAATATTTCGGACAATACACGTTTTTCTTAATTTGTCCATGGTTCTCCAGCAAAAACCATACGTTCATTGGAATGCTTGATCAAAAATATACAATTCATTCTTTGACAACAAAACGATTGGATAAATAACTCAAGCGCTAAACCTTGGCCTACCTACACGTTCCCCCTTGCCGAATGTTTTATAAAAAAATATGTTTGTCGTGCAACACTACCTACTTGTTTATTAATAATAACTGTTTGTAAAGTACACAACCAATAACTACTGGGTTACCTATAATATCTGTTTTCGTATATAAATACGATTGCACTACTCCAGATGTGTTAGTAACAGTTTGCATTTTGTGAAGATGAATAAAGTGAAAATGGAATACACCAAGCCCAAATGTTGTAAACCCTTTCCTGATCATCGGTGCTCATCAAGCTTACGCAAATTAAAAAAAAAACGTTATTGCAAAATTAAAAATATTGAACAGTCAAGCTCATTTTAATACGTCTTTATCAATTTGTGATTCGTGTAGTTATTGAAATGATAGTCAAGCCACCATTCATCCCTTCGTTGTTTACTATTCAGAATCTGGAACACTTAAGAATATCAGCTTCATCATAATATCGGAAGTACTCCATCATGATACTGTTGCGGTTCAGGTGTTCATTGCCAAATTAATGAGTTTTTTGAAAACAACAATAGAGTTGAAGAAAGCGATATTAATGTCTGATGGAGCTGCCTCACAATATAAAAATAGAAAAAAACTTTGCAAGTCTTTGCAAGTTCAAAACAAAATATAACGTCGATGCAGAGTGGCATTTTTTTGCGACTTCTCATGGTTAAGGCCCATGCGATGCAATTGGTTGCATATTAAAACGAATGGCAGGAAATGCAAGTTTAGCTAAAGAACATGAACATCCCATTACAAGCGCAAAGGAATTGTATGATTGGTCTAATCAGGAAAGTAATAAAAATTCATCAAAAATGACATTTAGTTGGGTATCATATGAAGAATATGAACAAGGAGTAACAGAATGGAGCAATATTTTAAAAAAATCTATAATAATAGCTGCCACACAAAAGTATTACTCTTTTGTTCCGATTTCAGAAATTAAGATACAAATAGGGTGGTTTACCGGTAAAACAAAAACCGGTAAAACCGATATTTTTTCCAATACCGAAATACCGGTATTGGAGAGGCGAAAAAAACGGTATTTCCGGTATTTTTCGTAAAATTAAAAAATTAATTGTCACAATATTCATAAATCATTGTAAGGTTAATGAATGCTACCCACGTAGGTAGGCGTTACGAAACACATGACGGTGCATATACTAAATATATTTAGACAGAAGCAACATTGAATATTAATTTACTCTAACCTATTTATCAATTTTTGTTTCCTTCTTGTTTGTTCTGCTTGGATTCAGATGATGGATTTGTGTGTATCGATAATATGTCAAAAAACTTCATATTAATAAAGCAAGGCATTTATTCTTTAAGTAGAACAGCTAATCTCTTTACACACTCATACTTACAGAGGCAACACGTGGATTTTGAACCTGCCAGTTGAACCACAAATTCTGAAAATCATAGCTCGGAGCAGTAATCACAATCTTGTCCGCGAACAAACGTAAGTCATTATTCGTTTTGAGCTATTTAAAGGTGAAACTTAAAAAATAATATATAAATATAAATTTGGATTACGGATTTATTTTTTGTTTGGCATCTCCGTGTGCATTGCACAGGTTGCACCTAGTTATGAACAAGTCGTTCCTGATACAAAGCGTTTACAGGATGAAATAAGAATATTCATGAGAAAGTGAAATTTAAATATCTGTAGCATAGTCAAAGCTTCGTCGCCCAAACCGCAGCGAATTTTATTAACAATAATTCTCAGGTTCAACTGAATTTGGAAGAACTGTTTAAAGAGCATCAGACAGAATAAAGAAGTATCTATCTTCGATTCCTTCGGATTCGTAGAATGTAAATTCTTGTCTGATCGTCATTTCATTTTCTTCTTCATTCATTTCCTCTTCTCAACAGTTGCAATAATTGTTCCTCTAAAAATTTTCAATTTATTCATTAATTTAAAACTAAGTCACGCGATGTGAAAGAATTTTGAAATAAAAATCTGCATGTTTTTCATTAATATGAGTTTCGAAATAATGTTCTCCGTAATTATATCACTGAATTCATTCTTTGAAGTTTTCCAAACACTATCAAATTGATACAGTGTTGTATCTGGATCGTATAACACCACAAGAGATTAAAACAAGTGATACAAATCTTACAGAAGAAAAACTTGGTCGTAATGAAGCATAGGTACACATAAATGAAAAACATAATTATGCAGCGACACGTTCATAGATGCGACCTGAAATGCTAGGCAAAAAATAAATTTCAAATCCAAAAATCTGTATATATTTAATTATTTTTCAGTTTTATTTTCAAATAGTACAGAGAGCCTTGCGTTTTTTCGCGGATATGATTTTCATTATTTCCCCAAACTATGATTTTCAGAAATTTGTAGTTGAACAAGTAGGTTTAAAGACCACGAGTCGCCCCTGGTTTGTATTAGTCAGAAAAAAATAAAAATACCGGTTTTTTACCGGTTTTTATTTTTATGAATATCGAAATACCGGTTTTTCGAAAAGTCGGTAATACCGACCACCCTAGATACAAACGAAGCTGTTTTCAAAAGATGACGAATCATTTACTTATGATGTATATAAAATATAAGGTGAAACCAGTTCTGTAAAGTATCTATGTCTTAAAAAAATATGTTCTTAAGATAATAAAACTCGAAAATAAATATTTGATTCTTATATATATTTATATCACTTAGAACATTTAACTCTTTTCTTGAGAACCGTTCGCCCAATCGTTTTGTTGTCAAAGAATGAATTATATTTTTTGATCAAGCATTCCAATAAACGTATGGTTTTTGCTGGAGAACCATGGACAAATTAAGAAAAACCCAAAAAATTTATAATTTTTCGAGCTTAAATTAGAAATAACTCGAAAACCAATGCCTTTAGAATGTTAACTACCAAGAGCTTTTTGATTCAAAATGACTTTCTGCATCTTCTAAAATCATCAGAATACAAATATTTTTAAAAATGTTTGATTAGAATTTTTATAAAAAAATTAATGTACCATAAAAAAATTATTTTTCATTTCTCCATCCTGGACTTTTTTTTAAAAGTTGCGTATTAACGTCAAGTTTCTTTAAAAAAAAATAAAAAAAATTCAACTCTTTTTTTTTAAATTGAAATTTAATGTTTATTTTTAATTTTTTTTGGTCAAAAAAAAATTTTTTTGTACAGTGTATATTTTTTTATGGTGCATTTTTTACTCCCTACAACTCATTCTCAGACAATTTTCCTATACAACCAACGGTTTATGGGCTACAATGCTTCGAATAAAACCTGTGCCAAAAGGCATACGCCCTTTTAGAATGTAACTCATGGGTGTAAAAAACTCTCCACCTGTGAAAAATGCTCAGTTTGCTAAGCCAAATACGTGTGCAAAGTTTCATTCAAATCAAAAATGGTCGATTAAAGTTTCGCGTATTTCCAGACGATTTGAAATGATTTTGCTCAAAAATAAAATTTTGAACAACCTTTTATGTAAAAAATTTAATTTACAGATAAAAGATCTTTGCAAAAAAATCAATAATTTTGAAGAAAGATGCAAAGTGTTCAGTAAAAATAAGTAAAGGTGTTTCACTTTCACGCAAAGTACACATTGTAGAAAGTATTTTTGATACATAGAATTATCGTTTTGGGAAAAAAATGTAAATTTGAATCGGCTTTGGTGAAATAATTCAAATTTATATAAACTTTAAACAAATGTCGTGCGATTTTCCGAAGACCTGCCCGTTCTCCACATTTTTTCTATCATCATAAACTCACTTGGATTGTAAGTACTTGTAGATTTCGCTGAGCGTCCTCCTCCGGTGGGGCGAGTCCTTGATGGCCATCACAATCATATTGATGTAGCTAAGCTGAGGTTTTTCCTGCCTTCGCCCTCCGTTGGCTTTTTTGGTTGAGCCCGGGTCACCGGATCCGGTCGTACTGGTCAGCTGTTGCTCTCCCCCGCCACTGTTCCCACTTCCGGACGACGTTTTCTTCTGATAATTTGTACCACTGGCCGCTGCCGCCGCTTGCTGCGATGAACTAGACAGGGTAGGCGAAGCCGCCGGAGTTATCGGGGACGCTGAAGTGGACTTTTCCAGCATTGAGTTCTGATTGATGGTGATGTGACCTCCGCTGGTGCTACTAGCAATCGAGTGGACACTGGTAATTGTCGGTAGCGTCGCAGAATTAATGGAAGATGTGGGAGATATGTGACCACCGCTACTGCCATTACTGCGACAGCGTTGCATAGATTGAATATCGGCCTGGTTTGGGATTGACTGATAGTTGATCAGCGGGGTCTCCGACAGTTTCATCGTATTGATAGAATTGTCCAACTGCGACAAGTAAGAACTGCGAGGTTCGGCGAATTCCACATCGTCATTCACTTGCGAAATCAGATACGGTGACCGATTGATGTAGTAGGAGGAGATCTTGTCGAAGTGATGATACATTGAAGGAATTTTGTCCGTTTCCATCTTTACGTCACTTATCTGGTAGGCTGGTGAATTTCGGTCGTCCATCTCATTTTTAACATCGATCTGCGATGAAGTGATCGCCCCATGATAGTGATAATGGTTCATAGCCATTTTATCGTCGATGTTTTGGAGAGCCGGATTCTCTATGATATGTGGCGTAGCCACAACGATGTTCGAGCTAATATTCCGATAGTGATAACCTCCAACACTACCTACAACGCTGCTCGAATCAACATGTTCTTCAGTCTTAATCATTGTAAACAAGTTTTCGAGAAAAAAAAACAACTTTATGAATTAAAGTTCTTCACCTTTCCGCCAAATAGTCCAGTGCGGATTTGCAATAAAAAACACCGGAAGAAACCAGTAAACACTGCAGCTTCCTCACAAGATCCGATTCAACAACAAGCGGCTATTTGTAAATATTTAGACCTCTTGAATCAAACAAAAAATAAATATTTGCTTCATTAATTGATTATTAAAATCAACCGCACAATTATGTATGGTCACTTGTTAGTCACTTCTGGCAGTACCCGAACTTCTCTCGCACACGACCGAACCCGACGAAGCGTAACGATCAACTAATTTGAGCGATCCTTCGAAAAAACTAAAACCAAATAAGAAAATTTCCAGCCTCTCGTTTTCCACTGGTTTTCGCCGCGGCAAGCGATATTTTCCACCCCGTACACCCTCGTCTACCGGCAGGCGGCCTGCGTCGTGCACTTGTTCAACGCTATTCGACGATCCTTTCCATACCAACCCATCCATCCCATCCGGTGGATTTTTTTTACTACCTTTACTCTTTATGCTTCGATACCGATCACTGCTGACTGGGATTTTCGGCAATGGTTCGAAATCTCCGGGAATCGATCGCAATCAAACCCTTTCGCTTGTGTGTATATACGCGGCTTCGGGCTTTGTTTATTTGGAGTAGTGTATGAGTTTGTTATTTTTAGAAATACGTTCCAAAGATTCTAGCGCGAGAAAAAAGTATCGGTTCCCAATCGACTGCCGCGCAGGCAATGCAATGATCGAGGACCGGTTGGCCGGTGCCGCGTGAACCTGACCGTATACGAACGGCGGCGCTAGTTGCTTTTCTGCGCCGGGTGAAAGATTTGAGATTGCATGTTTTATACAATGTTTTGCACATGGATTGTACAAATTTTTCTTCGAAATAGAGAAAAAAAATCAGAATAGAAAAATGAAAACAAACTTTTTATTGAAGATTAAGTTTCGAAAATAATATTATAATTTCTACATTTTCCAAACATTACTATTTTATTGATTCCAAAAGATTCAGATAGTTATTTCAAATCAAATACATAGCTTATAATGATTAACTTCCTAATTGCATCCATCCTCTTTCGAGTTATTTTTAATTTAAATTGAATGAATCAAACAATATACACAAAACTTTATTCAAATATAAGCAGAAGAATATTACCCTAAAATTCATTTTCGGTATAACATCACATTTGGTATAACATTATCCCTAAACTGCTGGTAAAAAAATAGGATAGAGAAATGCAAGAAAAATTTTAATTTGAAAGTTAAGTTTAAAAAAAGAACAATTTCAACTTTTAAAAAAATAATCAAATTCCATGGGTATAACTCTATTAGCGATTTCGAATCAGAAAGCACTTGGAGGTTAACTTTCTAAATTCATCCATTCCAACGTTGGAAAATTTGAGCTTGTTATGAAAGTATGAAATAACAGCTAGATATTTGTAAGACAACTCACTACCTCTCTGCTAGATAAATTAATTTTGTGTCCGCGTGTGAAACCTTTCTGGCTGCCTGTGTGGCTGAAAGAGATCAGAGCTCATGGATCCATGTATGTAGATATGTTTGTTTAGCACAGGATGCGAACGGACGGTGCCTGCCATAATGGTAGAATTTACGAGCCAGCATTTTAACTCTCGCGAACGTACGATCGTAACTGGTCTTTTACGACTGCGTAAGCCTCAACCAGACTCGCAATGCTTTACAAAAATAAAGCTAGTATTATAATCGTTCGACAATTTATCACTAAACATCGGAAATATTTTTTTTAACAATCTGCTTCAAATATTTGGAGCCAGTTCTACAGAAATTATTATCATACCACACCGTCAATCGACTAGGAGCAAGCCATGTGAAGAGCGAGCCACCCAGCCGTTAGTTAAATATGCAGAAGTCCAGCCGCAATGTGCATACGGCATGAAACAGATCACCACGTGAGCAAAGAATAAAATAAGAAAACTTCATCGATACCCCATCCACAACTCACCCGGTTCGCTAGGCAACGACGCGCTCTATATCAGAACACTCCATAGGCATGTGTGAGTGCATGTGTAAGCGACGTAATGGTGAAAAATGAGGGCGGAGTTTGTTGCAACAACACGGTTCACCACAGCAATGCCGGTATGTACGGTTGATTTTCAAAATCGAGCAACAGAAAAAAAAAACACTAAAGAAGAGATCAATCGACAGTAGGGAGAAACCCCCCTTTTCAAACGGCCCACACTTTGTTGCACGGCACAGGGTTGCTCGTAGTGGTAACCGTAGTTGGTAGTGGTTGTGACGGCATTAGGAAACACAACCGACGACGATTGGTTACGATTTGCGGTTGATGTCATCCAGCTGGACCGGTGATGACGGTCCGGGATCGGGTTCTGTTGCTGCGATGCGATCGGAATTAATTACCTCCATCTTGGTTTTTGTTTCGATACTGGCTGCTAGTTTATGGGTTGGGTATCAGGTTTTCTTTTCTGACGAGACAAGTTGGTAATAAACGTTCAGTTCGGTTGCTGGGTGCGAAACCATGGGAAACCTCAAGTTATTTGTTAATTTTAAGTTTTACTTTGTACAGCTCTACTTCTCAAAGCTGTGCAACACCTCAGAAGAGTAAAATCTAAAATTCCGTTTATTTTTTGCTTAGCGATTACCTCTTTTATCTGTTGTTGACAAATGGCCGGTGCGATTTCAGACCGAAGAATTTATGTTGAATCGATTTAATAAACATTTCATCGGGGACATTAAAATGGCATTAAAAACTTTATTTTTTGTTTCGTTAGCAATCTAGGAGTTGTCAGTAGAGATCAATTTCACCATTATTCTATTGTAAATTCAATGTCTCTTCGAGATTTCGCCACTGAAAACTAATATTTTTTCTATCTAGCAAATACATTTTTTTTACAATTAATGAGTTATATACAATTAACGAGTTATGACAGACGTTCAAGCAGAAACAACATTGATCGAAAATTCCGTATAAATTTTCAAAGAAAAACGTGTTATAAATCACGCATGGTGACCTTATTGCAGCAATCAGCGCCTGACACAGTCAATTGGCAATTATCAGGTTATAGGGGAACAACGGGCAAGACGGTCACCTTAAGAAAATCATGTATTTATACGCAACGAGGACCATATTTTAACTACCATTCTCCATGATAACATACAGTAACTAACGCTTTTCCTAAAACACAACAAAAATTTTATCATTCAATCGATTATTCATTATTTTTCACTGGAATGAAAACAGTCTCGAAAACAGTTAACGTTCGATAACGTGCATTTGAAACGGACCGGTGATGCTGGTAAGACGGCCAGGCATGAAAATACTCTATCAAATGCTTTACTGTGCGGGACGACATGTTACTATGTGAACGAAGTGCAATTTCGAGAATAATGATTTTATCGACATTTTGACAATATGACTCTCTAAGAATGAAAAAATAATTTTATTTACTTTTAATCGAAAGATTAAACATTGGCTTAGATCTACAGGGTGGCACTACACGGTAAGAGTCGAAAACCCAATAATGGATAATTGTGTACCCATTTTTTACTGTCATATGCGGCTGTCAAAAAATGGGTAAAATTGTACGCATTAGGAAGACATATTTTTAGCAAAAAATGGGTCATTTTTTTTACCCATTATTGGGTGAAAAAATACTTCAAGTGTCTTTTTAGTTTCCTCTGTCGATTTGTTCGAACGCGTTACTTCTACGATATGTTTTGTTCACTGTTTGTCAATAATTGCCATGAAAGTACTAAAAAAGAGACTCGATGCTGCGTCGTTTGAGAAGTTACAAGGTAAACAGTAGGTAATACCAAGTATTGAATTTTACAATGTGAGAGTGTCTTACATTAGGTCTAGAATGTCCACTATATGACTGCAATACCTTTGTTACAGAGAATTGCGATTCTGACAATTGATGATAGCAGATAAAATACTCATGTATTCGTAAATAAGATTCATTTCTATACATTTGCAAATAAATAAATATAATTGAATTCCCTTTCACTTCTTTTCACTTTTTTGAGTGATAATCACAAAATTTCCGTTTTTGCATGGATGCAGGTTTTATTTAATAATGGGTAAAATTTCACCCATTTTTTGAGAAAATTCATTTCTCAAAATGAGTGAAATTGTACCCAGATTTTGACGTTTGATCGGTATACCCGTTAATGGGTAAATCGAGTTTACCCACTAAATGGGTTGGCTCACTTTTTGGCGAAATGGTTGAAAAAGTACCTATTAATGGGTTTTCTTTTCTTACCGTGTAGGGGCTAGACAACTTTATTTTTAAGAAAAATATTACGGAAATATTATAAGTAATTAGTGGATATATACATTCATATCACTCCGACAGACTCCGGCAATAATGTGCTGTCAAGGAGTTGTGATATACGTAGATGGGTGCCTTTAAATGCAACGACAAATACTATTCAATTTATTAATTTATTTATTCTTCATCTGACTTTTTAGGTCTTAATGAAATGTGGCGGGGAAAATTTGAGGCATTCCTTGCGAAAACTCTCAAGTGCGCGAAAAAACCCCGCATCATTTGATTTAAACATTTACAAATCATGAATTAAGTCTAACAATGGCACATTAATACTACAAAGCTGACACTGAGCTTAACTATAATAAATCTAGAACTTAAGGCTAACACATTATAACATTCGCTTAGGTCTATTTTTAAAAGTAACACTGGATTCATTGAAGTCAAACAATTCAAACACATTATTAAAGACGCTACACATCCCCCTTATGGGTTCGTTTTGACCATATTTAGTGCTTTGAAATGGAAGACGCAGGAAGTGTCGTGACCTCAGATTTCTGCAGGGCACATTCACGTGAATTTCAGACAGAATATTTGGAGCGTCTATTTCGCCGATCAGTAATTTTCCCACAAATACGGCCCTGGACACATCTCTTCTCTTTGCCAGTGTGTCAATACCAAATAATTGGCATCGATTGGCATATGGTGGTAATTGATCAGGATTACGCCATGGGAGTGATCTTAAAGCATAACGAAGAAACTTGGCCTGTACTGATTCAATTCGTTTGGTCCAAATTCCAGTGTAGGGACTCCATACTATAGCTGATGTTTCCAAAATGGAACGAACTAGGGAAACATAAAGCGATCGCAAGCAAAACGGATCGGTAAACTCTTTGGCTATTCTCATGATGAAACCCAGGTTCTTGCTAGCGTGCGCAATGTTATGAGAGTAGTGGTGCCTGAAGGATAGTTGGGAATCAAGCAGTACACCTAAATCCTTGACTACCGATACACTTTCAAGATTTTCTCCGGACACATTATAGTTACACAAAAATGGATTTTTTTTTCCGCGTGAAAGAAATTGCAAGACATTTTGAAACACTGATTATCAGTAAATTACGATTACACCAGTCAGAAAAATTATCCAGATGTTGTCGCAGTTCTCTACAGTCTGCTTTAGTACGAATTACGCGAAAAAGTTTCAAGCCGTCAGCATAGATAAGTTTACAGCCTGGTGGAATGACGTTGCAAACATCATTGAAAAAAATTGAAAAAAGCAGTGGTCCAAGGTTGCTACCCTGAGACACACCCGACAAGTTAACGAAATTATCTGACTCGGTGTTGCCTAGCTTTATGCAGAGTGTGCGGTCAACGAGGTATGATTTCAGCCACTTGGTGAAATGGTGTGAGGCACCAAGACGTTCAATTTTGGCCAAAATAATATCGAATATTGGGAATATTTGCTTTATCACAGTGATTTTTAACTGATGGTTCACGAACCTTTTGTTTGGTCAACAAAATAATGATCAATTAGGGTGAAAGTATATAAAATTAAACAAACATTGAATTTAACACCTTCACGGTTTTTGTGATGCGTTTTATTGTTCCCAGGTCTTCCACCATCACCATCAGTTATACGAGTCGAATGAAAAAGTTTGTCAACATTGCGCCTTGAAAAGAGATCTGGCAGCTCTGACATATGAAACCTAGTTGCCAAATTGGCGGTTTTTTTCATCGCTTATCTCTCTCTCTCTTCTAAGTATCTCTATATTTGAGTGCCCCTCGTTGTATTTTCTGTCACAGCATAACAAACATCTGAGTCTACTGTTTATTCTGAATAAATGCAGTCAGTTTTCAGTTCCGCTCTCATGAAAATTGCAATAGGTTCAAAAGAGAAACAATAAGGATCTTGCACCTGCAAGGATTGACAAACATCGAGATCAGGAGGAAGTTGTCACACCTGAATCTAAGCAGATTATTCGTCTACAGGACCATCAATACTCATGAAATGGAAATAATATTGATAACACAATATGCAGTCTTTGAATGTTCGGTTAATGGCAATTTTGGCAAATATTAGTTGTTCCTTGACAAGTTTCGTGGAACCAGATGGGGCACTTTAAGCATTTTTCCAAATCAACCCAACAATGGAATCAGTGAAGCACCTTTTGCATATATCACAGAATACATCTAGCATAAGAGGTTCCAACTTCTGGCGCTTTTTCGATTTGTTCTTTTTTTCATCGTCATAAAGCCTGTATCAGACTAACCGTTGCAGCTGTCAACCGCTACCGTTCCGTTCTTTTTCGACCAATCAGAGCACAGCGGTCGACCGTCGCTTGTTGTTGTTGCAAAAAATAGAATCTTTTCTATTTTTGCCGCCGACCGTTCCCAACGGTTGCCGGCTGCTGTCATTGACATGGCAAAGGCAAACGTGCCTCTTCACACCTACACAAAGTCACATATAGAGACTTATCGAATAAAAATGTGTGCTTTTTTTTTTGGCACACACGACAGCCAGTCAAAACATTGATAGCACCGGCAACGCTGGTTGGCGATGTTAAATTTCGACCAACGCACACTGGCAAAACTGAACCCAAATTCTCACTAATTAAAAGCCGCTGGGCTGGATACCTTAAATAAAGCATTTCTTATGTAAAATTGGTCAACAAATTGATTGGTAATGGTTTCATTTTGAACAGGGCACGGGAAATGGTCTTTTTCGCCTCTTTTCACCCTATTTTTGCGTATTTTTTGAGATATAGACCCTTTTTCTGTGCCCTGCACATAATGAAAATATCACCTTTAGATTATTGACCAATTTTACATAAGAAATGATTTTTTAAGGTATCCAGCCCAGCGGCTTTTGATTAGTGAGAATTTGGGTTGATTTTTGCCAGTGTGCGTTGGTCGAAATTTGACATCGCCAACCAGCGTTGCCGGTGCTATCAATGTTTTGACTGGCTGTCGTGTGTGCCAAAAAGAGAAGGACACATTTTTATTTGATGTCTCTATATGTGACTTTGTGTAGGTGTGAAGAGGCACGTTTGCCTTTGCCATGTAAATGACAGCAGCCGGCAACCGTTGGGAACGGTCGGCGGCAAAAATAGAAAAGATTCTATTTTTTGCAACAACAACAAGCGACGGTCGACCGCTGTGCTCTGATTGGTCGAAAAAGAACGGAACGGTAGCGGTTGACCGCTGCAACTGTTAGTCTGATACAGGCTTAATGTCCTTCACAGCCTAGGCTGCAGCTAATCCCTGGCAATAATCATCCGTAGTGATAAGAGTAGCCTTTCCGCATTCACACTTTCAGTTTCTGCGTCTTGGTCCAGTGATCTTGTAAAAAAGGAAAAACTTTTGCTGGTGAGATTGCGAACAAAGAATTGGGATTACATTTTATTGATGAATCAAGCATTCCTTGTGGCTAACTCAAAGGCCAATTTTCTGACAACCTTTTGTGCTATACTATGAAACCGTCGCTAAAGATCAAGAAGGTGTTGGACCAATTCTTTTTTCTGTTCCGGAGAAAACACAGCATTGTTTGGTCACATTCGTATAGGCATTTCTGGTGGCTTAATTCGTCTCTTTAGTGTTGTCCTGAGAATATTGTGCAAAATTGATGCTGCACGAATCGAAGCACCGTTTACGATATCTTCTCAGGCCGCTTTTAACTGAGTCAACGTTTATGATTGCCGTTGAAATTTTCTTTTATATGAATAAACCATTCCTGCACAGGTAATGAATAGTCTCTGTTTGTATCAATTCGCCATTTCAAATGTCGTTCGTGTTACCCGCACCGAACACTGACCGTCTTGTACGATTGGTAAACAAATTTTTGAATCACTACGGTTCGTAAATTATACGGTTACTCACTTGATTTCCTACATACGAAACGTGTGTTTAAACACTCTTCATTTTTTTTAATATCTCTACAAAAGTTGTTCTTTTTATCTTTTCAACCGAATAAAGCTTAATTCTAACGCTTGGAAAATACATCGCACTAGCACGCTGCTTTTTGCTTTTTTTTCTTGCTTTTGACAGTTGATTCGTTACACAGGGTGTCTCAAAATAGTTAAATTATCGTGGACATAAAGTGTATATCATTTTTTCACCTGTTTCACCTGTTAGTTCGTCTTGCCCGTCGTTTCCCTAGTGACGCTGTGACTTCTCGTTTTCAATTGAAAAACATTTGTTTAATATGCAAGCACTTTCTAAAACAAATGAAAACTACTCGAACGCTCTTGCTTTGATTGTGACAGCTTGATAAGGAAAGATCGCACAAAATGGGACATACACACTTAACAAAATTCGCCGAATCTCGGCATTATTTGAGCCGGGATTTGGACAGCTGAGTGATCGGCAACCATCTCGGCTGAAACTATTTTGCCGAGAATCTCGGGAAACCAGACAGATGTCATTTTATGCCGAGTATCTCGGTGCGCATTTGACTACGCTCTCGGCAAATATAACCGAGAGATGACAAACTACACCCAACAGAAACGAGGAAGATTTTGTTACTTTATTTAAACATTTTATTCCTTTTTGTATTCTATGACTCCGCATTATACACAAAGTGTAATAACCAAAAAGTAACAAAATATATGACGGCTACACGCCTGTATGTGTTTCTGCCGGAGAACATACAATCACAAGAACCGCAATGCATGTGTATCGAGACTTAACTCGCTGCATTTGTATTAATGCAACGATCAGGTTCATTTCTGTCCCCTTTATTCACACATAATCAGAATCTCAACCGTCAACCTCAAATGTCTAATTGGGTTGTTTAGCTATATCAGTGCAAAAATTCTCTATCGTTGTCCTTTAATATTTACAAAACTTTTATCTGCTTCCTGTGTGCTCATACGTAAAACGTTTGCACAAATTTGCACAAAAAAGATGACGGATAACTCGTTCATAAGAATGACAGCTGTATTGCCGAAACTCGGTAACGAGCGAAATTCGTGCCGAGATATCAATAATGTTTTTACTGACCTCGGCATCAATAGTATTTAACGATAAATTCGGCAGAAAATTCAGACGAAATTCTTCAAGCTTAGTGTTTCTGGCAGTCTCGGCAAAATAATCTGATGACTTTCGGCAACCGGCTTTTTTGCTGAAATATCGGTTGAACCCCAAGTTGCCGAGTGAACTCGGATTTTTTTTGGCCGAGCTCGAGATCCAGTATTAAGTGTGTAACTTCGCCAAAAAAACACAAAAATCTTCGTCATTTTGCAGCAAATTTAATGACCTTGAAAGGAAGAACACAGAGAAAATATTTGTCTGAGTTTCAGATAAATTCACGCACTTTTCTTTTTATACCGCCCGCCTTCTGCACAGTTCTACTTTCAACTTGATACACGATTTTTTTCCACCATCTATGTAAATCAGTTAGTTTTTTATCGTTCTGCCACTTTTCTTCAACTTGCACTTGATTATCGCCAAAAAATTTTCAATTTAACGAAAATTTGGGCAATTTGATAGATATTTTCGATGGTATCCATTCCATTCTCCTTGTACCAACCCATGACTTCCTGGCTGTAGTGGCAGCTGACCAGGTCAGGCCAGAACTTCAGCGGGCCGTCGTGTAATTGGATGAACGGCCAAATCCGCTTTCAGAGGCACTGTTTCTTGTACACCTGGCCAGTCATGGTTGATGAGAACCTTGTTTTTTTGCCACAGCTGCAGAACTGGTCAGTAAACATGAAAACAAACTGCTTGGCGACATCACTCTAGCGCTTGGACATGTAGAATTTTTATCCTGGCAGCTGCTTGTAATCCATTTTTTTTTTTCAAATGTCTCATCGTTCATTAAAATGCAGCCGTCGAATTTGGTCAAAATTTTCTCATACAGCATCCTAGCGCGGCGTTTTGCAACGGGATTCTTCTTCTCCTGTTGGGGTGCTTGTTGGCGTGAAACGTTCGCAGGCCTTCACACCGGCAGATTTGTCGAGCAGTGCTGTGCCGGTGCCGAGAACTTCTTATTCAAATCGCGCAGGGTGATCCCAGGGTT
Organism: Wyeomyia smithii; assembly: GCF_029784165.1. Classification (NCBI taxonomy): domain Eukaryota; kingdom Metazoa; phylum Arthropoda; class Insecta; order Diptera; family Culicidae; genus Wyeomyia; species Wyeomyia smithii. The sequence goes on along the minus strand of NC_073695.1, from coordinate 30,813,399 downwards.
CGTCCGAACTGCTCTGCACACTTTGTCAATCGTACCACTTCTACGGTTGCTGTGATCAGCGCGATCCAGCGTTAGAGTTTTATTGAATCGTTCCAGCACGCTGTTTACGGTTGATTTGGGGAATTTAAGGCACTTCACAATTTTTGCACCTGACCACGCCGGATTTTCAACAAAATTTTTTCCACGTCTTGCACTTTCCGTCGTCGAAAATTTTTGATCCACTGACTTGAACAAAACCTTCACTGCACTGTCATTGGTTTTTCGTAATCACCACTAGAGGCGCCACCGTAAATAGAAATCTGCGACCAAATATTAATTGGATCAAACTTAGAAGGGAGGGAGTTAAAATCGTGACGATACGAAACGGAAAACCCGATGAACACCAGACGGCAAAGAAACCCGTAATCAAATCGGTTAAACAGCGAAGACGTTCTGCGTGATTCGATGACAGTAGCCGAAAGGAATCAAATGAAAATGAGACTGATCGAATTGAAATGACTGCGCGAAATATTCGGTTTCATTGTTATGTTTCGAAACTGTAGAAAATTTCCAACGTCGTATTTTACTTGTGTGTAAATTTGGTCACTATTGAGCTTAATACATATTATTTCTTGTAGGAAACGCTTACTCTTCTGCGTTCGAAATCTCTCCTATTCATATTTTGACGTTACACCAAAATACAGTTAGACAAATCAAGCAGAAATTGAAACAAATGCATGATGTTTTCGTTTTAAGTTACATACCTATGACAGAGCTTAGGCTAACAAAGCAAAGCAAATGCGGCTTATAAACACCTGAAATTAATACACTTCAAAAAGCATCGCAAAAGTCACTGTACTGTAATGATTTTTTGATACTTTTGATATCATATTTCAGAGTGAACTCTGCAAGTTCACTACCGTTGATCATTACTTACTTTACTTTTAGGGCGACAGACCGATTATCGATCCAGTGCCGAATCCAGAACACGTCGCCATGTCCCTCGGTCTTTGGCTGCTATCCTCCAATCGCCCCTAACACCTATTTCGCGTGCATCCTCGTCGACAGCACACATCCAACGAGTGCGGGGTCTACCCCGAAGTCGACGACCTCTATCGGGATTCCTGCTAAATATAGCCTTCGCTTGACGCTCATCCGGCATTTTCGCCTGGGCATGCCCAGCCCACTGAAGCCTGACCGTTGATCATTAAAAACGCAAAAATCAAAAAAAGATAGACAATTACGTGTTGGGTCTCTAGGCTTACTGCGATAGTTATTCGCGGGTGATATAATTGAAATCGAATGCAATAATATTTTCGGTTTTTTATATACAACATGTTGCTTCAATAAATTTCATTTTTTACTATCAGCGCTTATAAATATTATGCTCTTTTGGATGTTGGATTTTTGGTAATAGTTTGTTGTTCGAATTGTTAACCAGAACACCCTGTTAACCAAATACACTTCATTATTTTAGAAAATGAAATATTTCGTATAACAAGTGAACTGCAATGTATGATAACAAAACTGTTCCATGAAAAATATCGATTCGAATGAGATCGTTTCCGTGATTTCAGACTACGCGTGCCAAAGCTTACGAGTCCTTGAACTAAAACCCACCCGCATGCTGCGCGAAACGAAGATTGCTGTGATTGAACTCTCAGGCCTGTTTACAAACAAACTAAACATTGTTTACCATCATGGGAATACAAACTAGCCTATGTTTGTACTAAACAAAGACCTCATCGTGCACGGGACAAACACCAATTGCAACTGGTGGCACACGATAGTATCTTGTGTAAAAATAAGCAAAACCCATGTAACATATCTCATGAATGGAATACGCGCGAGTCCGAGCCCTCTAGCCAAACAACTTTTGTGTACAAAATCCTTCACCCGAGGGTATAAACAATTTATATTTTGTTATAAATTATAAAACTGTTTATCAAATAACTCGGGAAAGCCCTCGCTGGAGAGTGACGGCGCACTCCCGGCGCAGGCCAGATCGGGGATTCCGGCTATCATAAACATTTACAATATCGGTGGTATTAAATATTATCTCGAATCACTTGGCAGTGGGGGTGTGTACCTTTCGGTGACCAAGGTCCCAACGCTAGTTCCGGATTATCCGCCGGTACTAAAACTTGAACAATCGGTATTAAAGTGGATGTGTGTGTACGCATATATGTATAATTGAGATAAACTATGGCAGATCCGTCGCCTTCGTTTCGCCGTGCGATCCACCCGCAAGTTCTCGGTTCGCCACTGATGGAAACTGTTTACTAACAAATAAACGAGAGTTTTCATCTCATAACAACATTTTGGGAAAAATATTTATCTTCGAGATGGTTTGCATATAAGAATAAGACCATCGCGAGTGTGATTAGAGTAGGTCATGATTCGTACCATTTGAAGTTCACGTGTCGCTGATGACAGCTGTAAAACCAAGCAATTTTAGTAAGTTGACAAATTGTTAAGAGAAGAAATAACCCTACTGACAGTTAAACAATTGCACTGGGTTTTGGTGTGAGGAACTAAATCAAGGATTTTCTAAATGAGTAAGAATGTTTATCCTAGACCTTATTATCAGGAAAAAAATCCTATTCAAAGTAAGTATAACACAAACATTAAAAAAAGAAAAGAAATTAAGCTAATCGATAACATAAACAAAGCATCGATTTAATCCGAGACAGAGGAAAAAAGCAAAACGTTCTACGATGAACATGAAAATAAATCATCGTCAGTGCTTTGATCTTGTAGTGATGCCTTTCAGAGCGAGGCCACGATGAAGGAAACGTTCATCAGCAGAGGCAACCAATTTGGCGGCCTCTACTACGCTTTGTCCCAGACATTCTAATGGCAGCGGCGCAAGAAAAGATGCAGGAGAATCAACACCTTCTCGCACACGCAGATGGTGTCAAATCGAATCATCGGAAAGTCTAGCCTTGATCATTCGAAACGAAAAACATGTCGGAAATGAGATTGATCCAGTTGACAGGGAAAAATCAGTTTCATTCAATCAGAGTTTTTTTTTGTGTATTCTAAGAACACCGACAGATTATCAACCAGAAGCAGGCACGCGGTTTGAGTGAGGATAAACAGACGATTAGCTAACGGTGTTGTTCACACATCATTCACACGGTTGAGCCGATTTCTGAAATTACCGCCGAGCCAACGTAGGATATGTAAGAATTTTCTTCAGCCGAACTAGCATCAAATAGTAAGCAAGACGCCTACGGCTGTTGCTTCAGAAGTCGGATGAGTACCTACTAAATGATGATCGCTAAAATTTCTTTATCGAATATTCTACGCGATCCGAATTGGTGAATCTATTTAGTCATGCCTAGTTGTCCAATTGTGTGTATTTTCATCCCCAAGGGTTGACAATGCAAACCAATTTCAAAATGTCTGTCAAAAAATTTTTGCTCACTTTAATCTTCGCACCAAAGCGAAACATGAAACGCACCAGAGCTGTGGCTGAAGATGTTGCAAATGAAAAAGGCAGAGCTGGCCCGCACCCAACCACCGATACTCGAAAGGCGTCGAAGTGAAAAATGAATTTCCTTCACACATCAGCTTTCAAAGGCCACGTAAGACGGAGATGTTGTTGATACATCCGCTTCTGAAAACGGGCGGTTTTTCGACGCGTAATAGGTTTTTGATCGCCCATCATAATTTCGGTTGATCGGTGGGGGGTGGGAAGGAGAACAAATGCATTCGAGAATCAAAGTCACTTTTTTTTACACTGGATGTAACTTTCAGAGCCGTTGTGCGGTTGCAGCTCGCTGAGGTATACTGCACGATCTATGGATTAATTAATGTAAAAGCATCCAAAATGTCATAATTCCGAACCATGTTTACATTACGGCTAATTATAAGCTTTATTTACGCTGGGAATCGGGAATCCTGTAAACAATGCGAACGTGAACGATCTTCCCAGAAAAAGTTATAAAAGCAGATAGCCGTCAAGAGGAAATGAACACGGATAGTTCAAACGATGACGATTTTAGTTTACGCTGCAGATTGTGGGCGGACGTTCAAGGGCAACAGGCAAACTACAGGACAGCGTGTTTACCCGCGCAATAATGCTGGTTAAGCGTCTGAGATCTCACTTAGCAATGTCGTTTTAATCCTCGCTCGTATCGTGCTTCCGATTTTTGCCAATCACGCATTGTATTTGGAAGTCCAAATTATTCACTTAATCGAACTGAAATGAATATGTCTAGAAACTGGGAATTTGATCTATTTTCAAGGAATATTTCGGTACTGTTTCGCAATGCTGCAACCTTGCCAGTGTGTAATTACGATTGTCTAATGATACTCCTTTTAAGAGAGTTAATGTATGCCTGCACCACCACCAACATTGAACTGGCCATGAATTGAAAAATATGTTTCTAATAAAACAAGCACAACAAATTACGATCGCGGCTTTTCGCTTCCAGACTGATCCACGCAGCCATTGGATAAGATTTATTTTCCACCCATTTAATTCAATTAGTCTCAATTTGTCTGCCCTGAGTCAAGCCGCGAGGAAAATTAATTACCCACCAACTGCCAGCCCACCATCCGAGCCGAACTGGGTTTAGCTCAACCGGCAGCTGGCAACTACAGCCAGCAAGAATTATTGCTGGCCAACGTAGAAACCTGCACCTTTACGGCTTGTACTTTAGACTCTGCAATCACAGCATAGTGTGTTTTACAGAAAAACTTGTAACAGTGTGTTTTTCAATAGTATGGCTCACTATTCTATGACTACAATGCGTGAATCTTACTTGTTTCGGGTTGATATTACATTGAGTGAAACAGTAACACAATAATTCAACTTCGAATTGATTCAGCCAATGGACATCGTGTCCGAGTCAACTTTTTGGCAAAACCGAACTGGAGTCAGTTACAGTAGCCTGGCAGCAAAAATAATATGAAATACTAGTTGAACGCTCCCAGCGATGCTCGGGATCAAAGGTTTCGAAGCCAAGATTTTTTTTTATACTTCATTGCTGCATTAGCTCAACTCACTTAAAAAATATTTCACATCTTATATGTCCATCATCACTTTTAGTACTTCAATCTTCCGAGAACGCATAGAACGGAAGATTCCTTATTGGATTGCATTTTGTGGTTTAAGGCTGATTTACAGAAACTGGAAGTCGCCATTTTGGATTTCAAAAAGACGTAAGGAGTTCTACTTTTGGAAGTATTGAAATTGTTGGCCAAATAGCTCTTTAGGTTGTTTTGCTGAAACCGGAAGTCGCCATTTTTTATTTCTATTTTTATTGGCAGTGGTATTTTTTATAACTCACTTGTAACCTTATTTATACGATTGAAATTATTTAATTTTGAAAATGTCACTGAAAAAAATAATTCTGCTCCGTGCATTAAGTAAAGTGACCCATAATTGTAGAAATACTACATTTTGCGGTGTTTTTATTACTTTTGCATGATAATACATCACGACTTAATGAAATGATCAAGCTTTTACAACATTATCAAGATTTTACAACAATGAAATAACTTTTCAGATAACTTTTTTTGATGATTTTATAGACTAAATGATCTTGAATGCCAAAAGCGACCCATAATTGTGTCTTTTGCTATGCAAATGATATTTTTTTTCTTAACCAATTTACACTCATCAGCTGCAATAAAACTAATTGTCGATCGAAAGTATACTTCAGAACACAGAAATAGATAGTAAAGCATTCGTGGTTGATAGTTATTCCGATTTTATATTCATTTTTGAACATTCAGGCAACACGTTGACTGACCCATAATTGTAGAGGGACTGTATAATACGCATAAATTTCAAAAAAAAGTATTTTGATGTGTTTTTCTGTATTTTGTATTCCCCGTGGCTCTGTGGTTAGCGATGTCGATTGGCTCTCACACGGTTGTGATATCGGGTTCGATCCCCGATCAGGTCGAAAATCTTTTCGACCTGGAATTTTTTGAAGTAGAATACTTCTCTCAGGAAGTTCGGCTACATAGGGATGTGAAATGAAAATCTAAAACCGAAAAAAGTGAAAAATATGTCCAATTTCAAATGCTAATGAATCGGTTAGTATTCGATGGATTTCCTCCGTTCGTGCAGCAATAGATTGGAAAATCTTCTAAGATTCTTCCCAAAATAAGATAATTGTAATTTTATTATTCACACTATTGTACTATTGAAAATAGTCAAGCCTTGTCAAAACGAAAAATTCAACCTCTGATTGGTCGTTATATGCTTGCTTCTCAAGCACGGTCGACAGGATCATATACCTTGCAATTGAAAACATGCTATTTGGCCTATATAAGAGCCTGTTTCAGCCGGAGCCGCTCATAATAGTTCTAGACAGCGACAACAGCAGTCGTCCTTCCTTAGCAGCAGCACTAGCCCTGTGGTTGGTCACCACGTCTCAGGAGCAGCGCGGTTTTTCTCAGCGTGTGTCGCCAGACATCCATTATTCCCCCCGTGTTGGGGCAGCATGAAGATTGCCATCAGGAAATCCAATTTTGGAAATCAAAATGCCTTTTTGAAGGCAAATAAACAAGTCATTGAAAGTTAATAATTTTTGTCAACGCAAGCAAGTATTCTGTGTTGCATCCTAGCAATTTAAATTTGTCGCACCCGTCTAATTTACTGAATGTGAAATAGCTTCCACAGTGCATGTTGTCCGTGTATCTTAATTCCTCCAATGTTAGGGCAGCTCAAAGGTTGTAATTAGCAACCGGTTTTGAACAGCAAAATGCTTTTGTGAAGGCAAATAAAAAAATAATTGAATGTTAATAATTTTCTGGCATCAACACATCCTGTGCGGGATGCAATCAAATTCTGTTGTAGTTGTCTAATTTTTACTTTATTTAGTAAACTCCCCACTGTAGGGGCAGCGCAAACGCTGCGATCAGCATAACCGAAATTGAATCATAAACTGCCCTGTTAGTACGCATTCACAAAAGCAGTTAGTTCGACTATGCAGAGCTAATATGAAGTCGATTCAATCAATCAGCGTAAACAGAATTTCGTCGTCTCCAAGCTGCCAAGTTGTCACATGATGCAACACGCAACAGCGAGCAAACGAAATCGCTAGATGTTACAAACCGCAATAAAATACGGGTTAAAACCGTTGCGTGTGTGAGAGCACCATCGGTGTTTATTCGCTGGATATACTATCTACTGTCTACTGAACGCAATAATCTGCTTACATGCGACATGGGGACGGGAACATTTTCTTCAACCAAGCTGCATAACACGACACAAAACATGTTATTTTGTTGCTTCAATGAGAGTGCTATCGGTCCGGCTCGACAGAATGTTCACAAGAAATCATTTTTGTGCATCCGTGCTACGAAACTGAGGAAAAACTTTAGAAACTGAAAAAAGAGGTGGAGCTTATCAAATGATCGCTCTGAACCAGAATGAAGTCACACATATTTTTCAAGTTATATCATTCCACCACGTACGTAAAATAATTCATTCCTATTTTCATCCCTATATAAGAGCCTGTTTTAGTCGAAGCCGCTCATAACAGTTCTGAACAGCGACGACAGCAGTCTTCCCTTAGCAGCAGCGGGAGCGAGCAGTGGGTACCATCGATAGCGGATAGCGGCCACAACTGTGGCATGGCTGCGAAAAAGCGTAGCAGTTTCAGCGGATCTCACCATCGATAGCAGCAGGGCCAGCAGATGCAGGTACAGCGGATACCAATGGCGGCCACAACTGTGGCATGGCTACGGATAGCGTTGCAGGTGCTCAGCAGTTGGGCCAGCGTATAGCGGCCACAACTGTGGCATGGCTATGCATAGCGTAGCTGTTGCAGCGGGTATATCAGCATCGATAGTAGCAGGGTCATCTGATGCAACGACACTCCCTTCACTAAAATGCTGTTTCAGTGTGGTAGCGGGAAGCATCAGCAGCAGGCTTGCATAAAGTGAATACATCAGCCAGCAACTTTCTCTAAGGCCTCTGCCATAGTAGACGCGAAAAGCGGCGCGAACCGATTCGCTCGGCCGTAGGTTGATGTACAGCTCTACTGATGGCTGTACATTAACCTACAGCTGAGCGAATCGGTTCGCGTCGCTTTTCGCGTCTATTATGGCAGAGGCCTAATGGGAAAGTTGTATCAGTTTGTTCAGAAGAATATTATTGTCGGTAATATTACAGAGATGCGATTGCGTAAATCCGATTTTGAATTGAACAATTGTTCTTTTGAGAACAAATAACACACTTATTCGAAGAGTTAATAGCTTTTGGTACCAATAGCAGTATAGTGACAGCCTCAGCGGTAGATGCAGATGCAGCCGGTACTTCCCTGAGGCCGATGTAAAGGTAAAATTTGGTAACACAGAGATGTAAGATGAACACTACATCCTATGATAAATTGAACAATTGTCCTTATAAGGACAACAAATGAATTAATGAAGATTTAATTTTGAATTAGAATACCTCTCTCAGGAAGTTCGGCTACATAGGGATGTAAAATGAAAATCTAAAACTGAAAAAAAAAGAGAAAAATTTCAAATGCTAATAAATCGGTTAGTTTTCGATGGATTTCCTTCGTTTTTGCAGCAATCGATTACAAAATCTTCTAAGATTCCTACCAAATGCATGAAATTGCAATTTATCATTCGAACTATTGTAGTATTGAAAACTCTTAAGCCTTGTCAAAACACAAAATTCGACCTCTGATTGGTCGTTATACCACGCTTTTCCAAGCACGGTCGGCAGAGTTATGGACCTAGTAAATTGGGAGTGCATCATTTGGCCTATATAAGAGCTTCATCAGATAATAAACAAACATTTCATCGGATATTAAATTGAACAACTGAAATTTGAAGAACACAAATGATTATTTGAAGAGTTATTGTTTTCTCGTTTTGCGCTATAATCCAAAGGTAATTATCTTCATCTACATGCATACTCTGATTATTATTACGTGTTTGCGTCGCTTAGTGTTTGGCTACGGTCATGCAGAACGCAAATAACGGCGCGATGCGATTCGGCAAGACGAAATCTGTTGAAATGTATAGCTCTACTTCGCCTTAAGAAGAGCTGTACATTTCACCACGGTAAGGCGAATCGCATCGCGCCAGCATTCGCGTTCTGCATAACCGTAGCCTTTGTTCCGTTCCCGTTTAATGATGTCGTATTAAATGTGCATATTACAATTCGGCTGCACTTCAACTTCTCATTTGCACAAAGTTTAAAAATATCCAATGAACTTCATTCAAAACATCAGACAAAAAGAAATTACAATACTGCCAATGAACGGTCAACGTTTATTTACTAGAAAAAATGACTGACACGCAAGCAGCCGGGTTATCTTTCTTGTAAAAGTATTCTACTTCAACCTTGCGGTCGTGGCTTTGCATACAACCTTCTTGTGATTTTTCGACTCAGCACTGGGGCACGGTGTATCGTTGTACTTATCCAACAACATGCAAAATGTGCTAGAAACAATATAGATAACGAATTCTCCCAACTAATCTGGTTAATCAAGAACGCTATTAGAAGGCTAGCTTTCGATATTGTTGTGCTTTATACATAAATTATCTTCAAACATACGTAGTTTTGTGAATTATATCTCAACTTTTAGCATTAAGATACCTTTGATTTTTTCTCAAATGTCTTCCTGAACGTTAACGAACATTTTAATGAAAGAGTAATCACATGTAACGCATTGAATTTTGATTTAGAGGCAAATTCAGCTAAAAACTCATGATTTTGCATGTTTTACGTAGTTTTGTGAATAATATTTCAAGTTTCAGCAATCAGATACTTTTTACTTTTTCTCAAATGTCTATCCTGAACGTAAAAAAACTTTAATGAAAAAATAATCACATGACATTGCTTTGAATTTTGATTTAGAGACAAATTCAGCAAAAAAAGTCATGAATTTGCATGTTTTACGTAGTTTTGTGAATAGTATCCTAAATTTTAGTAATCAGATACTTTTTATTTTCCCTCAAATGTCTATCCTGAACGTTAACAAACTTTTTAATGAAAAAATAATCACATGTCATCGCTTTGAATTTTTATTTAGAGACAAATTCAGCATAAAAAGTCATAAATTTGCATGTTTTACGTAGTTTTGTGAATAATATCTTTAATTTTAGTAATCAGATACTTTTTATTTTCCCTCAAATGTTTATCCTGAACGTTAACAAACTTTTTAATGAAAAAAATAATCACATGTCATCGCTTTGAATTTTGATTTAGAGACAAATTCAGCAAAAAAAGTCATAAATTTGCATGTTTGACGTAGTTTTGTGAATAATATCTCAAATTTTATTATTCACTTTTTATTTTTCCTCAAATGTCTTTTTAGAACGTTAACAAACATTTCAATGGAAAAATAATCACATGTCATCGCTTTGAATTTTGATTTAGAGGCAAATTCAGCATAAAAAGTCATAATTTTGCATGTTTTACGTAGTTTTGTGAATAATATTTTAAGTTTTAGTAATCAGATACTTTTTATTTACCCTCAAATGTCTATCCTGAACGTTAACAAACTTTTTAATGAAAAAACTAATCACATGTCATCGCTTTGAGTTTTGATTTAGAGACAAATTCAGCAAAAAAAGTCATAAATTTGCATGTTTTACGTAGTTTTGTGAATAATATCTTAAATTTTATTATTCACTTTTTATTTTTCCTCAAATGTCTTTTTAGAACGTTAACAAACATTTCAATGGAAAAATAATCACATGTCATCGATTTGAATTTTGATTTAGAGGCAAATTCAGCATAAAAAGTCATAATTTTGCATGTTTTACGTAGTTTTGTGAATAATATCTTGAGCTTTAGTAATTAGATACTTTTTATTTTCCCTCAAATGTCTATCCTGAACGTTAACAAACTTTTTAATGAAAAAACTAATCACATGTCATCGCTTTGAATTTTGATTTAGAGACAAATTCAGCAAAAAAAGTCATAAATTTGCATGTTTTACGTAGTTTTGTGAATAATATCTTAAATTTTAGTAATCAGATACTTTTTATTTTTCCTCAAATGTCTTTTTAGAACGTTAACAAACATTTCAATGGAAAAATAATCACATGTCATCGCTTTGAATTTTGATTTAGAGCAAATTCAGCATGAAAAGTCATAATTTTGCATGTTTTACGTAGTTTTGTGAATAATATCTTAAATTTTATTATTCACTTTTTATTTTTCCTCAAATGTCTTTTCTGAACCTCAACAAACATTTTAATGTAAAAAAAAACCACATGTCACCATTTATTTTTTTGATTTAGAACGATTTAAAATGATAGTGGTGACTGTACACCTCAGAGACGGAGGGAATAACATCAGTAAGATCAAGCGTTACGGAATTCCATTTTTATATAGTAGACTACAAGGTATACAAACCTAGGGGTTTTATAAAATGGTGACGTAGGAAAAATATATATATCGATTTTAACTCTTGTTTACCATATTTCACTACGCCTGTTGTACACCTTGTACCTCCAATAGTTGCTTCGTGTTAACGGGTTATTTTTAGTTTCCAAAAAATCGAAAAATTTTTTATTGCTTTATCTTGAAGTCCAACATCTTGAGAACATTTCCATAAATTTTTATGAAGATCTGAGCAATAAGGAGAAAGTTAGAGCGATTTGCAGCGCGCCTCGCCACGGCCGCATAAGCTAAACTTGAAACGCGTTTATCTCGGAATGGTGTTTTTCGAAAAATGACTTTGCCGTGATCCTGATTGCGGGAAAACTACTGAACCGATTCCCTTCATCTTTTTTTTTAATTTTCGTTATTAAATTCGCCGAACCTTGAACGATCGCTTTTTGAAACATTTTGCCGCAAAAAAAATTGAATGCAATTTTTAACGCTCAAAACGTGCATTTTTTGGGAAAAACATTCCCGTTTGTACTGAAAACAAAATACTCATAAAACCGATTGTTCAAGGACACGGCACACTTCTAAACAAATGAAATAATATGAGTTTTTTGATTTCAGTTGACTCGCTGAGTCTCTAACAGAATCACCGCAAGTCTCTGCGAAAAAAGCGTTCCGGGGAAACGGCCATTACTCCAGTAATAATTGGTATATCTCAAAACCAAACGTATTTTTTTGTTGTTGATAAACTGTACTTTCAGAAAAATACCACTTTGATGCAATAAAAATGGTGCTATGCATGCACTTAAAAATAAATTCAAACTTCCCTCATTTTTCTCGACCAAAAAGGTATATATCCCCTTAAGAACAAGAATGAAGTTGAGCTTTCTACATGCAGTCTTTTGTCGAGTTGAGCGTAGATTGCTGCAATGAAGGCGGAGCGACGCAGACTCGAGAATAAAAAACGAAACAAAACACCTTCGATACTACTGAGTGATTGTCATGAGCACCAAAACAAAATTTGTGTTATTCTGATGCGAAAATTATTCTGGTTCCAAGGTTAACTAATTTACGTTATCGATATTTGACCGATAGCGGTGTTCGACTGAACATAAAGGAACAATTGAACCGGAAAATCACTCAACTTTGCAGTGAAAATTCTTAAAATGAGGGTTATATCTTCTGCGGCAAACTGTTCAAAGGCAAAAGTTCGGCGGTAATTCTCGTAACTCTTATCTTCAACCATTTATTGTTCTGAAAAACACCGATTTCATAATTTTCAACTAAAGATGCGTGCTACAGAACGGTGATGATCACACCAACGGTATCATTGAATATTTTCCTTGGCTGCACATAAAAAATTTGCTTTCTGCTCTGCCGTCCGGGAGCTGTGCCACCAAATACCCTGCAGCACACGATGGTACGTCTTGCTGCCGTATGCAGAAAAAAGGTAAGGTCACAAACAAACAGACGTCTTCATCCTTATTCGAAACGTTACACTCATGCGTCACCATGTGAGCTTATTGCCTACTAGCTTATTTTCGTGAAACGGTTTTTGTCTTTGCTAATGGGTGTGCAGACCCGGACGGGGGCAAGCAAAGGGGGCAAATGCCCCGGGCCTCCCGATTCAAGGGGCCCTCCTAGTCCTGGAGCGACCTTTTTTTTTGCTCGTCACCTTCCAGAACGTTACCTCTAAATGTTTTAAGAAAAGAGGGCCTCACAAACAAATTTGCCCCGGGCCTCCCAACATCTAAATCCTGTGGGTGTGTACTAGGCTGTCCCAAAAAAAATCGATGTTGAAAAAGTCAAGGTGCTCAGCCCTAAATTGAAAGATAATGTTATTTATAGCATTTTTGTAGAACATTTCGACTTTTTAAAAAATCGTTTTCATGTTGCCCAAACGTGATTTATGAAAAAATGACTTTTTCAAGCTACAAAACCACTCTTTTGCACTTTTTTCAAATCTGTTTGATTCCTACATTTTCCTTTTATTTTTGTGGGGTCGTTTTTGAATATTTTGCATGGTTTGGTTCAGTATCGCATTCAATTATTCGATTCACAGAGTCCAAATAATTGAAATTTCAGATAAAACCCTTCAAAACACATATATCTCGTTTTTTTTTTTATCAAGAAATGAAACTTTTACTGCAAAGCGGGATTCAGGACAAAACTTTACATGAAAAAAGATCCTAGATATCTTATCGGGGGGCTGAGATATTGGCGTTATTACATGTGACGGAAAACTATGCTTTTTATCAAAAATGCCACTAAAGCTCAATATCTCCATTGCACTAGTGATGGGAAACTTATCGATACTTATCGATAATACCGATATATGATGGTCATCGATATTATCGTTAATTTTTTGACGTTAGCGATATTTATCGATATTATAAGGGTAAGCAAAAGTCAGTGCGGCTGGTTACTGGAGGAGACTCAAAAGAAGGAGACCTCACCTACCCTACCCCAGAAGTTGCTTCTGCCGCTAGGTATTTGTTGGGTGCTGCTATTCGACAAGATTTAGCATTGTTGGGGGTGGTGCGGGCGAACCTTTAGCCCCGGGTGTCACTGAGTTTCTGAAAAATAATGGTAACTAATAAGGTATTTATAGATTTTAGTTTCCTAAGAACAGATGAATTCGACAACTTAGTACTGGAGAACTTTAAAAAAATATCCAAACTTTTTGCACCATCTCATAAAAAGCAATGATACGAAATTGTAATAAAATGCATTTTCTTTGGCTTGCCAACTCTTATAATATGATGGACATGCATAGCGGCAGTCTATTGGTAATTCTCTGGTAATTGTTTAGTTTACCTTGGAACTGTTTAAGTTTAAAGTATCTGTTACCCAACAAACAATTTTTAGTTCCACTAAAAATCCAAATCAACGAAATTGTTGCGCCAAAAAAATATCCTGGGGTAGACAAAATAATTGAGATAAATAAAATTCTCTCGAATTTTTAATGACCAGAACTTTACGAAAAATGAATCAATTTTGATAACCGGTTTCATTTCACTTGAAAACAGTATTATATTAGTATTACTTGGGAACTTGGTGTGACCAGAGTCTATGTGTATATAGAGTCGCGCGAAGAGAAAATCTATCGTTTCGGCAACACAGTTTCTATGCCGTTTGTTGCCAAAAACTATACAGTTCTGTTTTTCACCATGCATAAGCGAATATCATTTTTTGAAATTCTTCACAAGGTACACAGTTTTGAAAGATTACACCGGTAATGTTTTGTTAAATTTGAGTGAACCAGTGTACAGGTTTAATGTTGGATTGAAATGTGTAAGTGAAACTTCGGAAAAACACATATTCTTTATTACGCTCAATTACAACACTTTCCATCCACTCCTAACATTATCACCTTGTTTATTTACATTGCTCGATTGGTACCCTCGTTTGACACTGATTTGGTTCCTTTGGTTTCATCTTTGCGGGACTCTTATTATAAACATAGACTCTGGGTGTGACCAACCTACACCGAAAATGTTTCGGATTTCAAGAGTGTGTGTCAAAGTGTACATTTTTGCAACACATAGAACGTTTTAGGCAACGAAATTGTCTATCTAAAATACTTCATTTAAAAAAATCTGAGATCACCGATATTTTCTAAAATCATTTTTTGTTTTTAAAATTATGTTTTTTTCAGAGTAGGATCTATAACTCAATTTTTTATATTTTTGAAGGAAAATTCAGATAATGTTTACTAAAATATATTGATTAATTGAAAAGGTACAAATACAGTTGGGTTTTCTTACGCGGGGGATACATGCCTCGTGAAAAAAACATGTTAATTCAGAAATCCGCTTGATAAACTGCTTTAATTCAAAAATTCGCGTTAAAAACCACGTTAATTTGAAAATCTGCATAAATAACCTTTTAGAGAAAATCCGCGTGAAAATAATCTGACCTTTTTAAATGTTAATCCAAATAAATTTTCAAACGCAAGTTTGCAAATTTGCTTGGTTTAACAAGACCTACACACCCACAATGTTCGATTGAATTCTGCTAGAGTGCTGCAAGCTAAAAGAAAACTAGTACCCAACAGGGAAAAAACCGCCAAAATCAACACCCATACTTGATAAATACCTCGGTGATTCCTTGGCGAATTTTCAATCTTTGGCTACCAATGAACCCGAAATAAATTCTGATTTATTGACAACATATAATCCTAAGTGAAACAGAATGTCAGAAAAAGTTCTACGCGTTGCAAAAATGTACACTAAGTGTTGTTAGTCTCGCTCGTAAGCGGCATGCAACACCTCATGTGAGGTTCTCGGTGATGCCGCTTTCACACAGTAGAGAATTCTCTATTCAAGCTTTTTCACGTTCTTTCTTGCTCGCATTTACTCCCGAGATCATATGCACACACTCCCGTCTACTCTCCTCATGTGTACTCGTGTGTACCTATTGCCCAACTCGCGAGAACTACTAGCCGAAGACAATTGTTTCAAGATGCTTTGCGATGGTTGCATAAGGAAAAAAAATGATAGGGTATCGGACTACTTCGGCAGCGGTTCGCTTCGGCTGGTTTTGCATTAGACTGCTGTAAAAAACTTACCGAAGCAGTCCGATACCCTACACGTTACCCCACTGTCGGTGCATGAGGCTAAACCGGGGAGAAAGCATTTTCGTTTTCGAGCACAGTTTTTCAAGCACTCCTAGTCGAGCAATTTTAGTCGAGTACTCCTACTCACGTACTCTTTTACGGTAGCTGAGTAGCAATACGAAAGAGTTTGTTCGTGTCGGTGCGTGCTTGCTGCTACTCAAGGGAATGCATGAAGAAGAAAGAGTATCTCCAAAGCGTGTGTACAAAAGACTCGAGAAGCGTAACATATGTTTCGTTCTCAAGCAGAAAGGAGAAGAAAGGTTTTACTTCTCGCTCGATTTGCAACGCTCTGTACACTTTGGCGCACACTCCGGAAATCCGAAACATTTCCAGAGACCCTTGGTCACGTCCAGTTCTCAAGTAATACTAGGAAACTAGGACAGTTTTCCAGTGAAATGAAACCTGTTTTGTCAGAATTGATTCTTTTTTCGTGAAGTTTTGGCCATTTAAAAATTTACAGAATTTTGCCTGCTTCAATTATTTCCCTAATTATACAACCTTCAAAATGAACTTCGGTTTGAAACTACTCCGTAGAAAGCACTCCCGGCGTAAACCCCGAAGACTTTACAAAACAAACTGTTTAACTCGTCCGGTTGTTTGAATTTTCATTCGCAGTATCGTAAAACTTGTCATTCAAGGCCTTAACACAATGGATACGTTGCGGCTGCGTTTGCGGCAATTTGACAGTTAGCCCATACATTTACTGTCACATTGACGTCAACGCAACGCAAACGTATCCATTCTGTTTGGGCCATCTCTGTCTCTGTTTTTAACAAATTTATATAGCAAAAATTGCATTTGTCGAATAACGTTTGCGGTAAAAAAATGGACAAAAATTGCCGATATTTCATGGGTTTACCTTTAATCGCACTGACGAAACTACTCATGCATCATCAATCATAGTAACCCATGAATTAGCAAAAAAAATTTGACAGCTCTATCAGTCAAACTCTAACTGTGATGGCGAAAAAAGTCAAGCTACTCCGTTCAGAAGTGTGTGCGGTACTCCGCCGCGTCAAAAACGGACATCGTGCGGCACTTTGTGGACGCCGGGTATGCCGGTTCTGGCATCTACAACATCTTGACACTATTGGACAACGATCAGAGCATCGAAAGAAAGCCCGGTTCCGGACGACCAACGACCCTGCGCGACAAGAAGCTTCAAAGGGTGCTGAAGAGGAAGACCGAGGGAAAAGTGGCTCGCACTTGGCCGAGAGGTTGGTGTATGCTCTAAAACAGTGAAAAAGCATCTAGAGAACATGGACATACATGCAGGAAGCGGCAGTCCCGTCCACTGGTCTCGGAGCTGCAGGCAATGACGCAGCGACAGCGGTTGAATAAGATGGTAAAGTCGATTTTCCCGGCGAATCGCGACGCGGCAGTGGTATTGGACGACTAGACCTATCTCACCCTGGATGGCAACGACTAGCAGGGCTCTTCGTATTTTACCTCCCCCACGAAGGAAGTAAGCACCGAGGTAAAGTTTATTTCACAGACCAAGTTCCCAAAGAAGGTGCGGCTGTGGCTGACAATCAGTGAGAAAGGGATGTTAAAGTTGCTCTTCTTTCGCTCCGGGCTGGCCGTGAACGGGGAAATTTATAGTACGAAGTGCCTGACAGAAGTTGCGACGTTCATCAAGAAACACCATAAGCGCGAAGACACGGTGTTCTGGCCAGATTTGACGTCGGCGATCGTTGGAGGAGATGGAGCGGCTGAATATCGATGTGGTACCGAAGTCGGCGCCCAATGTCCCTCACCTGCTTTCCATCGAGAATTTCTGGACAAACTTGAAGCGCAAGACCTATTCCAACAATTTTGTCGCGAAAACGGAGGATGAATTAATAAAAAAACGAAGAAAGAGCTTAAAAACATGGCTACACGTATGTTTTCGTCCGCCACGGCGAATGTTCCGGTTCACTGCCGGAAAGCTGCACACAAGGACGTAATATTCTTTTGTGAGGAAGCTAACATGATGACCTTCCATGGGAAATTTATCCAACTCAATTATCTGGCATAGTTTTTTTCATCACCATCTGAAATAGTTATTTTTTTCATCGCCATCTGAAATTTTTTTTTTACCGCAAACGTTAGCTGTCAAATTATCGATACTTATCGATAATATCGATAAAAACCCCGGAATTATCGATTGTTATCGATGTCCGTTTTGGGCGATATTTCACATCACTACATTGCACAGTGTTTTATTTTGCCGTTTGTGCGTATAATTCCCTAAATAGTGATAAAAATGTTGATTATAGCCATAAGGTATGTTCGGGGAAGTTTCAGGATATTCAAAAATGCATCTTTTAATGTAGAAAGATGGGTGACCAATCCACCAATGAGTGAAATAAAAAAATTTCTTTTTAATCAGAATAAGATAGACACTCGACGTCTTCGACAAAGTTTTAGCTTATCTTAAAACAAGAAATTATACAGAAGACATCATGTTTCTATCTCTTACATATTACGAGCAACATTGAGTTTTCTATTGGAAGGCACTAAAAATCACAATTTTGGTTCTAACTTTTTTCGCAGATTTTTCCGAATTTTTTAACCTTCTAAGTTATCAGCCATCCAAAAATGCATTTATTTTCTGAACATTATTTTTATATCCCAAAATAAAACAGTTATTTAACGTATTTGAGCAATTCTCGCTGAAACCAGGCCACTAGGTGCACAAGGTCTTTCGAATTTGATACAAATGCACATATTAGTTAGGAATATAGAAAAAATGGCTATGCCATTTTTGTTTGATTGAATTTGTTGACCCCTCGGTCACCAAGGGGTGAAATAGTTTCTAGAAAAGTGGAAATTTTAACAATTCTTGATGTTTTATTTGAGCTATATCTCTGAAAATCGTTATGGAACCTACTACAAGTAGCACTTTTCTATAAAGAGGAATGATAGGGCTTTCATTTGGAGTGATCAGAATTTTGGCCGCCATCTTGAATTTGGCCGCCATCTTGGATTATATTAGAAAAATTCGATTTGACCCTGTTCGCAACTACCGATTTTTAATCTGAGACCAGCATTGGAAAGCTGAGAAAAAATGCTATAAGATGCGAGATCGAGAAAATCAGGTGAGCATCGGTGTTAACCTACGTATTTTCCGAAAGAAGTTTCAAAATATTAATGCATTCCACACAATCAACGTAGTAGCCATATGTAGAAACTCTACATATTTTCTAGGGTGACAATTCAAAATGAGATGCAATCTCACTATTATGCATAGCAAATTGTCATTATTCAACCGATCTACTACTGTGCCGAAGGGGTTTGACATCACAAAACATTGATCCTCCATTTTGGACCATATTTCTGTACTTGTCTGTTGTTACTTCACCATATTGTTTTATTTTTTAAAGATAAATCCCACAAAAATAAATATAACTTTACCCACAACCCGTTTATGAAAAACGATTTTCACATGTACGTAGAGTGAAATTTGTAGCCGTAATCAATACTAAATAATATTCAATATTCTCCGAGAATTAAAATAACCCACAAAAAAGAACAGAAATAAATATTAAGAAAAAAAATTAATATCTAACATACTCGTGTTGCATATATTTTTCTCACTAATCTCAATGCAAACAGTATGGGCGTACTAGTTGCATAATTAACTGATCACGATATATATATATATATATATATATATATATATATATATATATATATATATATATATATATATATATATATATATATATATATATATATATATATATATATATATATATATATATATATATATATATTGAATATATATATATATATATATATATATATATATATATATATATATATATATATATATATATATATATATATATATATATATTGATATAGTAGGGTTATAACATGTGCATCCACTTGGTCTCAGCATATGGCTACTACGTTGATTGCGCGGAATGCATTGAATATTTTGAAACTTCGTTCGGAAAATACGTTCAATTGGTAGGTTAACACTGATGCTCACCTTATTTTTTTCTTGCATCTTGTAGCATTTTTTCTCAGCTTTCCAATGCTGGTCTCAGATTAAAAATCGGTAGTTGCGAACAGGGTCAAAATCGAATTTTTCTAATATAATCCAAGATGGCGGCCAAATTCAAGATGGCGGCCAAAATTCTGATCACTCCAAATGAAAGCCCTATCATTCCTCTTTACAGAAAAGTGCTACTTGTAGTAGGTTCCATAACGATTTTCAGAGATATAGCTCAAATAAAACATCAAGAATTGTTAATATTTCCACTTTTCTAGAAACTATTTCACCCCTTGGTGACCGAGGGGTCCACAAATTCAATCAAACAAAAATGGCATGATCTTTTTTTCTCTATTCCTAACTAATATGTGCATTTATATCAAATTCGAAAGACCTTGTGCACGTAGTGGCTTGGTTTCAGCGAGAATTGCTCATTTGTTTAAATGCATAGTTTTCCATCACATGGAAAAATGCCAATATCTCAGCTCCCCGATAAAATATCAAGTATCTTTTTTCATGTCGATTTTCGCCGTAAATCCCGATTTGCAATGAAAATTTCAGCTCTTGATCAAAATTTTTTTTATTTGTGTTTTGAACAGTTTTATCTAAAAAATATTAGAGAAATTAATTTTTTTGTGATGTTTAATGGGCACTGGGAGTCAAAAAACTGAATGCAATGCTGAACTGAACCATGCAAAATATTCAAAAACAACCCCACAAAAGTAAAAGAATATATGGAAAAATTTAGAAATCGAACAGATTTGAAAAAAGTGCAAAAGAGGGTTTGTAGCTTAAAAAAGTCATTTTTCATAAATCACGTTTAGGCAACTTGAAAACAATTTTTTTAGAAAGTCGAAATGTTCTACAAAAATCCTATAAATAACAATATCTTTCAATTTAGGGCTGAGCACCTTGACTTTTTCAACATTGATTTTTTTGGGACACTAGGGTGCACGCTTATTTGTATCAACACCAGCGGCATAACTGACGCTTTTTGTCTTTGATAATGAACGTGTACGCTTGCTTATAGCGACACTAGCAGAATTATTGCGCAAAACTAACAAAATTTCAAAATAATCATTATTTTTCAGGTCGATGAGATCATCATCGAGTGGTACGTCTGTTTGTCTGTGGTAAGGTGTTCCGCAGTTCCTGATAGTTCACTCGTAATCAGCTCTGTTTTTCTGATGTCACGTACCTCTAACAACTATACTATAGACTCCATTCGCTACCGTGGAACAAGAATGAAGTTGAATTTTCTACACGCAGCCTCTTGTTCCGATTTAAGCGTAGATTTTTGCAATGTAGGCGGGCGACGCAGATTCGAGAATGAGAAACGAAACAAAACACTTTGCTAATGTCGTTTTCGTTTTCGCGGTGTAGCTACACTCAAACGACACATTTGACACCGAACACAGCTATCCCATTATTACGCATACCAATGCAATGACACTGAAAATGTTTTATTTGAAGCTGCAAAGTATAGCACGGAAAAAGTGTAGCTACACCGCGAAAACGAAAACGACATAAGTCAAAATATGTAGGCAGTGGATTTTATTCCGTCCATCTTATTGTTATCCGTGCTCGGAAAGCAAAGCAATAAAGAGGAAAGTGTATGGGAAAGCTCGACCTTGGAACTTTTCATCTATTTTCACCTTTAAGTAGTAAGCCACAATGTTACATTATATCAAAAAATTGCCACACATTTTATCTATCCACCGACATATAGATGATCTATCCACCGACATAAGATGCATTAGGTCGTTCGCTTGCTAAAATCGTTTGAATTCTGACGCAACATTTGCCATTTTAATTTTCAATTTTACAAAATGTACTCTAGTATAGAAAACAAAGACGTAGTCCTACGTCAAAAACGAAACTTGATAGCACAAAGCCAGAACCAAGTTTTTTTGTTCTATTTGGAACCCTAAATGAGAGAATTCGTTATCGATATTGTTTTTGGCACATTTTGCATGTGTAGGATAAGTACAACGATACATCGTGCCCCAGTGCTAAGTCGAGAAAATTTCCAGCTTGAAAAGATCCTCGACTCGATCGGGAATCGAACCCGATATCACAACCGTGTGCGAGAGCTAGCCGACCGACATCGCTAACCACAAAACCGAAGGGAACCATTCTCTATTGATTCTATAGAGCTCAAAATGGCCTAAGCCATACGTTTCATGACTTCAAAGGGTAAATTTTTCGTACGCTCAACAACTTTGCCGCAGATTCGAAATGCAATGCGCCAAGCAGAGACAAAACCAATCGACTTCTGGTGGGTTTAGGATAGTTTCGGGCCTTGATTGAAACCAAAAAAACTTGGTTCTGTAAAATCGATCACTTTGCCCCATTCTAGTATATAGATGTAAGCTCTCTCTCTCCTCTTTTAGCAGTATTTGTTGTCTTTTTTATGCATGTCAAGTTCTGTTCAACACGGTGTATAGTTTCCTACAAACCTTAACAATAGTCCTCCAAGAAGGTAGTGGAAGACTTTTTGTCTAAATCATGGTTCAAGCCTAGTAGTTTGGCTATTAATCAAAATGTATACCAGAAAAAATGTTTGAACAAAATTTTAATTGGATCCCTAATTTTAATTGGAGTCACTCTGCGCAAGCTGTGCATTTGTTTACTTGCCGCTCTTCGTCAATTCAAATTCAATTCAAATTCAAAGTCAAATTTTTACAAGAAGATTGAATTTGTTGGAGGAAATATTCTTTCATAAATTTTTATCGCAAAACTGTTTGTCAGTTAAACATTGGAAATAATAAATACCAAGACGCCCACCAAGATTTTTGTGGCACCAAACAAAATAGACAGTTTTTTCACATGTGTCGTTTTTGGACCAACTCAATATGAATTTCTTTCAATTTATCTCTGGAAAATGGGAAATTTCTCAAAGCCTGAAAAAGAATAGGGCCTATTTTTAAATGAGGTGGGAAATCTGACGTCCGTAATTATCGGAGAGTTGCCATTATCTCTTGCATTCCTCAACTTTTCGAATCACTTGTAAATAACAATTTTTTTCCGCCAGTAAAAAATCATATCACTTGTGAAAATGTCACTCAAGCCCTTTACACCGACTTTAGTAAAGGATTTATCCGCATTTTTGAACGCCGGATACACCCGTACATCTACAACATCTTGGCAACTATTGCACAACAATCTAAGCATCGAAAGAAAAGCCGGTTTCGGACGGCCGACGACCCTGAATGACAAGAAGCTTCGAAGGATACTGAACAGAAAGACCAAGGAAAAAGCTATATCACTGCGTGCACTTGGCCGTGGGGGTCGGTGCAACCGGCCAAACAGTGGAAAAGTATCTGGCAAACATGGACGTACATGTTAGGAAGCGGCAGTCTCGTCCACTAGTCGCAGAGCTGCAGGCAATGACGCAGCGGCAGCAGCAGAATAGAATGATCAAGTCGATTTTCTCGGTGAATCACGACGTGTCTGTGGTGATGGACGACGAGACCTATCTCACCCTGGATGGCAACGACTGGCAGGGCCCTTCGTATTTTATTTTTCCGATAACGGAAGTGAGCTTCGAGGTGAAGTTCATTTCACACACCAAGTTAACCAAGAAAGTGTTACTGTCGCTGACAACCACTAGAAAGAGATGTCAAAGCCACTCTTCTTGCGCTCTGGACTGGCCGTGAACGGGAAAATTTATAGTACGGATGGCCTGCCGGAAGTTGCGTCGTTCATCAAGAAATGCCATAAGGGACGATCCATTAATGATGTTACGCAAAATTTAGAAAAAATTAACTCCCCCCTCTCCCTTGTCACAAGCTGTCACAACTTCCTTGACCCCCCCCCTTAATTACGTCACATTTTTATACCCCCTCTCCCCCTTCCTTGCTAATAATTGATTAAAAATCGAGAAATTTGTTAGGAATGATTTTTTTCTTAATAAGAAAGATTTTACTGAAAGAAAAACTGAAACTAAAAGGAAAAGAAGATTTTAGAGCATAACTAGAAAAGGCGTTTAGTTCTTAGTCCAAGGATGCTGTTGATGGAGTCGCATATCGACGACATAGAAAACCGAGATAGTAACTGCAGCATCATTGCTGATTTTTGAAAGACCATCAATATTTAGTTCCTCTTCTTCAATCATTTCGCAATCCAAATCTTCTACACATGTTACAATAGCCAAGCATTCTTATTTACGTTTTGTCACAATTCTTGTATTGATTGGATTGAAAGACACTTAAAATTAATGAAATTGCGCTGTCATTCATAAACGAACATGCAGGGTAAATCAGAATTAACGAACATTATGCTTCTTTAACTAGAAAAAAAAAGTCATTTATTTCATCTTAAGCAAATCTTAAGCAAAAAAGGGATCGTAGAACTATAAATGAATGATGCAAATACCATAAATAGTTCTGAGTTTAACTCTGTGGTTAGATATGTGACTTTTTTTTTTGAGTTGAAATGTGACGTCACACTCAAGCAAACACTAATTGAAGCGAAAGTTGGAGCAACAATCAGTAAACATCTACAAATCTTCAGAAATCTGCATCACACCTGGTATCCCTGGCTCAATGGCTTGTCATTACATACAAGAAAATCACACCAATAGAGGCGTTATTCTATTCAAAATATGTGCAAACATATCTGTATGTAGAATTGTGTTTGCCAATTTTTTCACAAGCAAACTACAGATACGCTTTATATTTGATGAATTTTTATCCAATGGAATTTATTCATTTATTTTCTCATTAATTCTAATAAACTATTCTACATTATCGATATTACGTCTAAATCAGAATTTAAGCAAGTTGTGCTTTAGACATCCACATTCAGTGATACAAATATTTATGTTCTTACGCAAAAAAGTTGTTCCGTCGAAAACGGACGATCCAATTGTTTACATATTGTAGCGACACCCACAATGTGTAAGTGGATACGCGAGACTAAGAAAATGAAATGATTGATTTGATCAGAAAAGAAAGAAAATATTATTTATGTGTACCTATAACGCATAAAAAATATCGAAGATAACTCATTATTAGCATTACATTACTTCCATAGCCTTCAACAGTTCCAACTGAAATTCTAAGGTGCTGAGGTGTATGCTAATGCCATTAGTTCTGTTACCCTGATCTTTACCATGTTCTTTCCATCCAAATAATGACGGCGGTTGGTTCGAAAGATTTCACGCAATCAAATGGTGTACATTTGTTGCGCCAGACACCAGCATTGGTAGATATTACATTTTTATAGATAATGGATGCCGCCAAAGAAGTGAACATTCGAACATGATCTCTATTACTGATGTACGGGGTAAAATCAATTGAATATCAGATTTCACGCGCTCGAGAGACAAGTGTAAAAAAGGGAATCAAGCCGGGTCAAAGTCGGATTGTGTTCGACCATGTGTTCTGGCATCGACTCTTCTGGCGCCATACTTGAACTCGTAGTTGAGAAATTTTAAAGCACACGACGACGGGATGCCGAGTGCGAAATAGGATGGAACAGGAAGTTCGTGTATGTACACCACGTGTTCCTTGCCTGGCCAAATTGCTGGTGGCCATGTGGGATTGAACGCTGCCATGTTCCACCTGAAAATTTATATCAGGCAATTTGTACCAACCAATCGGGTTTTACTCGATCGATGATTCTGGCCGATATAGGAGAACAATTTAACGATCAGCATCGGTTTCTCGCAAACGATTATCACCATCTGTTCTGACTAATTTGGATGGAGGTCCCACAAAATGCGTTCGACCGTTGCCTTGTTTTGCTTTCATAGGCAAAACAAAAGCGGTTCACTGGCGGGCTGCTAAACAGGATCGAATACCAGCGCAGCGCTTTATGGGTGGTTGTTGTCGCATGTTTCCAAATCGAGAAGGCTAAAGCCACTTAATGTCGTCGGTTGGTGTCACATAATTCAACCATGCATATTTTGTGTACGCTTTCGAGAAGTGGGTGGCCTAGGGAAAAAGATCTTTCTCTTTCTACACAGACAACATTTTATGGGTTAGAATTGCTGATGTTTTAGATTTTTTGTTGAATAAACCACTAATTTCATAACTTTTTCATTCAGTTACACTTTCGCTAGGCAATTCTTAGAAGACTGTCAAACCGTTGTTCGTTAACTGTTCATTCAACACCTCGATCAATTACAATCGACGATATATGGTTCCCTTCAGTAGCAATTTTCCCACATCGGTTGAAGGAACGCTGGCTCATCAAGATGTGTTTCATCTCGTTAGCCCCAATAATAATCCTCACGCTGGTTCTGCGGATGCATCCGTCCGTCGGTGATGGCAAACCGTGCTCCACGGTTTCCCAGTCAGACAGTGAAACACACCAGACAAGATCAGACCAGACACGGGCCCGTACGGTTCGTATGCGTGGAAAGCCGGTAACGTAAATATTTAGATTATCGCCAAGTTTAATAATTCATAATCCGAGAAACTCGTTCGCTCCCATGGCCGAGGCACGGCACCGTGAGGTTTCCCTCCAGACCACACGACCCGACCCGACACCACACAGCGCTAGCCGCTACTCACGTTCTGTTCCTCATTTTACCGATAAACCGAGGCGTTGACGAATATTTTCGCCTGGAAGGAGCTCCTGAAGAGCTATCCTTGTCGCCATAACCAGCGGAACTCAAGTAGTTGAAGTGGACAGGAAAATTTGTCAAATTTATACCTTCTCAATTGAGTTCAGTTCGTCATGATCTGGATTGTGCCACGACATGATGAGGCATTAGTTTCAAGGGTCATCTTAGGCGGGTTCTGCGCTTAAACGCTCTCGACCGTTCGTAGCAGCGCCGCCGGGGTAGAGGCAAGCGAGGAGTTTTATTACCTTATTTCGGGTGTAAAACAGATAAACAGTAGTTGTTGATGGCCCCTGCTCCGTACCAGACAAAAGGCATATAAGGAAAAACACATGTTACATAAATTTCCACTGTGCATTGCTGCAACCGAACTGAAGGTGCCCTGCCAGCTTCTACTCCTTCCCGGACAAGTACATTTGCATCTGCATGGCCGAAAAGATCATTACTATGTGTCAATCTTTTTTTGTTCTTGAGATCATTTACTTATCCCTAGGAAACAAGCAAAAATCTTAATTGAATTGCAATATCAAATCACATAGTAAACATCAGAGAGTGAATGTGTTTATTTGTTGATCCAATCAGTGTGTCGCTAAATCAAAGTTTCGTTACCATAGAGACTTCCAGCTGACATGAACATAATTTTATTGAATGGGAAACAATAAAATCGGCTTTCGGAATGTTTTCCTTAAAAAAGCAAACTCCGGAAGTTTATCATTTGACTGTTACAGTTCTGAAGGTTGTTGTTTTTCTTCAAAAGGTTACTGAAGTACATACAACATCGGCGCAGTGCGCCGCATCACATTTGTGTGGTCCTGATGTAGACCGAATATCGGTACAAAGCATGTTTACCCATGGTAAGCAATAGCGTTTGGTACGAAAAAGTGGCATCATGACAATAAATAAACAATATCCCGGCCGCCGCTCCGTTCTGTACTGCAATGAACTTGAGTAAATAAACTGGATATCCAATTGTGGAATATACAATGCACATAATCGGACATGGATGATTGGGGTTAGGTTCAGTGCTCTGACACACGAATGACACGATTTCAAATCGAACTGCTATGCAACACAACCGAACGTCATTCAAGGCGGACAGGCACACTTCAAAAAGCTGCTTCCGACATCAGCGGCATAAGATTAGCGCTATGAAATTACAGCTAGCGCCTTGTAGCAGCTTTTTGCGCCGCCACGTTGAAGTGTTTTACACATTGGACCACTTTTTGGAAAACCGATCGCCGCTGTACAATCGCCGCTGAGATGAATTGCAGCAAAAAGCATTTTTCTCGGTTATCTAACGAAACGGACGAAACGTATTGAAATAGGAGATTTTTATGATTTTGACGAAGAACTAATATTTTTATGGAACAGGTTCGAGTAGTACGAAAAAGGTTTCAAAACATCGATATCTCACTATATGGACTAACCTCACATGTTGTATAACTGCTTCTGGCGGTTTTTCTCAGCAAATACCCAGTGATTACTCCTACTATCCTTCTATCCGAGGATCATTCAAAAGCTCCAATAAGGTAAGTTTACATAATACACTAAGGTCGCTTTTTACGCGTTTTCTGCGGCTTTTTTACGCGGATTCCCGCGTAAAAAGAGACTTCAGCGTACTTCCCGTTAATAGTTTTTTTTTAATGAGAAACCGTTTCTAAACCACGTGATCATGTATTATTCAACTTTTTCAATTGCCAGATCAAAAATATTGTTTTGAACATCAAGATGATTTTTTTTATTGAATTACATATTTCAAAACCAGTCATTGACAATGAGTTCAAACACGTTTTCGATATACGGGATACTTGATACTAGTTATTTCTTTTCTAATATTATCGTTTACATGAGCTCATCGCCTGAAAATAATAAAATTCAAAAATCAGGAAAAAAATTAAGGAAAAAATAAGGACCACGAGGTTCGCTTCAAGACCAACTAACCTATCCAATCCAGGTCTCCAATTGAAGTGTGAGGTTAAAATTTGTGGATGTTTGAAATAATGCCATAAAAAGTCAAAGAAACGTACTAGAGCAAAACACAGTGGTGAAGCAACTTTGGAGCATTCTCAATTCATGTTTTAGCAATAAAACATGGAAACGTGTAAAAATAAATATATTCTTTATTGAACCTTATTGCAATACCTTTCAATGTGTTACCTTTCTTGTTCGTTTGGCTCGAATTTTGACATGTTCGTTTGGCTCACAACACTCTCTTCGCATATCTCTCCCACTGAGTATTGCTAATGAAAACCTGTGACATGAAAAGGCATCTGAAACTCTAATCTTATCATTTGAAACAAAGCCCCTTACCGAATAGTTCATTTTCCATAATTTCCCAGAAATGCTGTCAACAGAATTTCCGACTCCTTTTCAATGAACCGCTCTCCTCACTAAAACGACTAAAACACATAGCAGATAACGCCATCTAGTGCAAAAGTTACCACTTAAACAGATTTCAAAAATATCCCTTTTGCTCATATAATGTAAAATATCCCATTACCGTGAATGCAAGCTGTCAGAGAGCGCTTTCCTCCATGATAAGTTAATAGGTGCGAAATTTCCCCAGCTCTGCATGTGTGCTGCTATCATTACTGCGTAGTTAGTATATCCTCACGCCTAGTTTTTACTCTGCTGTCGTCACTTGTGTGCATGTATTGGATAAACAGTCCATCACCTTTTAGCAAGCTGTAGCAAACACTGGAGAAGAAACTGTGACTCACACATCGTAACCGTTCAGCAGCCAGACGGTTTGCTGGCAGACTCGACGCAGTAGTAAAAAACGAGTCCCACAAGTGAGAGCGTATACTTTGGTCCGCTGCTGTTCGTTCGATGCGTCGTCGGTTTGTGCCCTCTTCTTCTTGTTCGTCCCGTGGGGAATCGGTTCCGTTTTTCCCCGTTTCGTATTAAACCGGGCGCTAATCCCGAAACGTTTTCCGACTTAAGTGGATTTTTCAACAAGTGTCAACGCGTCCCACGCGATAGAAGTGTGAAAGTTAGATTTTTAATGTTGCTGGGGCATTTTGGGTAAAAAAGTTTGTATGAAAAGTGAGTGAAATTTCGAGGGTGCTGCCACCAATCTGGGAGTGTGTGCGGTGGTGTGGCTCTGATTCAAGTCGGTTTTGGAAAAGGCAAATAAGAATCAAAGAAAGCATAAGAAACCCAGTCAGTGAAAGAAGAGCGCAGAAAAATGGGTTGTGCTGTGAGTCGAGATAAGGAAGCCATCGAACGTTCGAAAAACATTGATCGTGCACTGCGAGCGGATGGCGAACGGGCTGCAAGCGAAGTGAAGCTGCTCCTACTAGGTAAAGCATAGTTTATGTCGTTCTTAAGCCCGGTTAAATCCGTTGGTAGACCCCGGAAAACTTGCTACATTACACCTCATGTAAACCGATGATTTGTTGGCTATCGAAATTCATCTTTTCTGGACACTGATACACACCCAAAAACTGACAGCGGCATGCACTCACACAAGCACGGGAATAAAATCTCGATTGAGAGTAGCCAATGCTGCCAGTTTGCTTTGAGTGATTTAAAATTTATTTCTTATATCAAGGAACGAATATTTACAACCAGGTCTACTTTTACGTGAGGAATGCGTTCCAAATTTGTATGGGCCCGCGTAAAAAAGACTTCTGAGTTGAAAATATAACGAAGAAAATCGTCTTAAATGTTTGAATATGATAGTGACAATATTTAAAATTTTCAGTATTAATAGAGAAAAGCAAGCTGCTTAAAAAAGACCTTACTGTATTCAAAGAGAAAACTTCAATTATTATGATTAGGGATTTTTCGATTTATTGCGGATTGCGTTGGTAGTGCTACGATCCATATGACCATAACAGAGTCTATCATATAAAAGTTTGGCTGTAAAACCGTAAAGAACTTTTTTACAGAGCGGATCTTGAAACAAATATCGCTTAATAAAATTTTGTTTCAAAAGCAGTACAAAAAAAACCTTATCCATATTTGTTGCGTCCACAACGGCAACACTGGCACAGCACGCGCTGTACGTAAACAGCAGCATTCACACAAGCCCACACATTCAGAGACCCTAGGTGCTGACTGACAGCGAGTGCAAAACGCATAACAACCGAAATAACGCGTCAGTTGTTCATGCGGGGAGGGGGAAGCTTGTCTTGCTTCCGCTGCAATTAACGATCCTCTCCGTGCGGTAGGAATTCCGTTGGAATATGCCCTTTTTTCGCAGAATTTTAGTTCAAAATCCCATAAATAGAAATTAGCAACTCACGGAGGATTTATATTCTGTATCATGTACTGATTGAGTTGTTTAAACAATCTCGAATGATTTCAATCTTCCTTCTTCTCTGAATTCATTTGTTATGAATCATTATTCGCAACCCTCATAAAAGGTTTCAACTAGGATGTCCCCGACACATACTTCACAGACTGACGTGATTCACAGGCAGCAATTTAATCATATCTGCGACGCTAAGCGGCGCCAATGGTTAGACTCATTCTAAGAAACGCTACTTAGCAATTATCAATATTAGCAGAATAATCGATTTTGGCAACACGGTTCATTGACAGGTTGTTGAAAATAGCACCTGGGACTGGGTCAGAACCGGTGTTCCTACCGAGAGTCGAACATATGAATTATTCTACAATTCAAACTTGTACCTACTAGCCTAGCAAAAGTCAAATCTCATGAATGATTTACCTACATGAAATCGATTCCGAATTGATTGATTACTTTATACTTCGAGTCAACCCTAAATGCGAAGAAGAAAAATATACCACACATATACGCAATCGAAACAAAAAAGCGTCTAAAATCGTCCTATGTCTACTTATTCATTTCAGTTCCTCCAACATCAAACGATTATCTCAAATTCATTGATATGAATTGGCGAATGTGCATTTCGTGCTTCGTCCAAACTTTGAAGTATTTGTTAGTCGTACGAGCTACCTCACACATGGTGAACCTTTGAGTAGATTGATTGCACGAATAAGCGTTCATCTGCATTTTCTCCTAGATGCATTGAAGTGGCGATTTAATAGTTTGGTTTTCATATCTGACTGTTGTTAATCTCTTAATGATAAAAAAACTGAAAAATATTCAGAAAATAAAACTGAACTCATTAACACTATTTATTAAACCTCTTTTTTCGTCATCATGAAGGAAATATATCTTCAAAACGTTGGCCCAGACAAAAATTAAACGTTTTTGAAAGTAACCCGTGACCAAAATTGTCATCTCTGTTGTATAACCAAAGCTTAACTTCTCAACACTATTGGAGATTGGTTATATTATCTAATAGGATTTGCATCCTTCTCTTCGCCCAGACCTGGTACGCATATTTTTGTTTCCTCCAGCGTAATTCGAAATCAGTTTTTTTAACTTTTTAAAAGGTTTGTCAGTAACAGCTCACTTCAATTAACTGAATTACACGCTACCCCAAAATACACCAACTGGTAGTATGTTGCCTTTCAAGCAGGTTCTTCACTGTATCATTTTTTTTCAAAAATTTTGTTCAAATACGATGCTATTTGATTAGCATTGATAGCCAGTGAAAGTATACTGAAATGGCATGAGGTTTAAAGTCGATCATCGGGAAGAGCCGTTTTACCCACCCCTAGTATACTTGCAATCATTTGCCCTACCTTTCTGATGGCTCATTTCAAGATGGCTTGACAAAGTATTTATTTTTAATTCTTTTAGCACCAATATTTAGTGGTTAATTTGTGGTTTCGAAATCCAATTTGTGGTAATTTGTGGTTGAGTAATTTCTGAGAATTTTTCAGAAAACTGAGTCAAGCCATCTCTGAAAATGATTTCGCTTCAAATGAATCGGACAACGATGATATATACATCAATCGAAAGCTCTTAATTTGTGGTTCACGAAAATGTAGTTTTTGTTGACAACAAGAGGTAAACAATGTTCAAAAATTTGAATAATAGTTTTTTAATTATTTTAATATGAACTATGCCTATAAAAACTTCATTTTCGTGAACCACAAATTAAGAGCTTTCGATTGATGTATATATATCATCGTTGTCCGATTCATTTGAAGCGAAATCATTTTCAGAGATGGCTTGACTCAGTTTTCTGAAAATTTCTCAGAAATTACTCAACCACAAATTACCACAAATTGGATTTCGAAACCACAAATTAACCACTAAATATTGGTGCTAAAAGAATTAAAAAAAAATACTTTGTCAAGCCATCTTGAAATGAGCTTTCTGATGTCCGTGTTAGGCAAATAACTCTCTAGTACAAAAGAAAGCGTTCGAAACTTGCTGTAAACTTTGCAAAAACGTCTGTACACGGGCTGCAGGGAGGACATAAACTGACAAAAATTCCACAGAACGAAAATATTATGTACCATCGACCGATGTAAAAAATTTGCTCCATAGCGATGCCATTTGGTTGGCGAAAGACGTAGGTCTACGTCAAAACAGCGAGAAATCATCTTGAAAATGCTGATAATCTGGATAATGGACATCCAAGATTCTGACGGAATTTTCTACATATTGTCGACTAAAAGTCACAGACTTTTTCACATGTTTTTAAACTGTTTTGACTCCAGGTTTATTTCTAAAAACGCCACGTTAAATCGTTAAAAACTGTATCTCAAAAGCTTTGATATCTATGGACAAGCGTATCGTTATTGAATAAGCACCCAGAATTCCTAAATCTGATTTTTTTCCTTTTTTTATCGATTTCGGATTGAATCAAATTTTTTGTATGAATCTTACTCTGAAAATAATTTCGATGCCGTTGCGTAGGCTCACTAATAGGGTAACGTTAGATGATATGCCAAACAAAATTATCAACAAGTTCCAGCTAAAAATCCTAGCAACCACAACTATACCGTTTAAGTTTAAGAAGATTCAATTTTTAGGTTTTGCTTGAAAACTTCTTCGTTTGCCAACAATTACATACACTGTATCACGAGGACAGCTAATATACGTGTATTATTTGTTAGGTTGAAAATTAACAAAATATTATCTAACAATTTTGAAATGTTAAAACTGGTAGTATGTCTAAGTAAATGGACGAAAAATCACAAATTTGTATTTTTAACAATTTACTTCATCGATAGTATGCCGGTCGGGGCCAGAATCGCACACCGGTTTCCCGACGGCAGCGTGAAAGCAATTTGTCACGCCTCTAGAAGCCCAACCCCAGCCGAAACAAATTACAGCCAGATCGAGAAGGAGGGGTTGGCCTTGATCTTCGCTGTAACGCGCTTCTATCGAATGCTTTTCGGAAGACATTTCACGTTTGAGACAGACCACAAACCGTTGTTGGCCATATTCGGATCTAAAAAGGGAATCCCCGTTTATACCGCCAACAGGCTGCAACGTTGGGCGCTGACTCTTCTCCTATACGACTTTTCCATCGAATACGTGTCGACCGATAGTTTTGGTTAGGTAGATCTTCTATCGAGGCTGATAAACACACACATTCCACATTCGGCCTGATAAGGAGTACGTAATAGCATTGATCGATCTGGAAAGTACGTTCCACGATGTCGTTAATCAATCGCTGGAAGTCTTCCCAAAAAGTGCTTCAGCATGTCCAGCAAGGCTGGCCGACTAAGAAGACAGACGTCAGCGACTCATGCCAGTAATTCCATCTTCGTAAAGACGGCGTGTCAGTCATTCCCGGCTGCCTTCTCTACGGTGAGCGACTGGTAATTCCTTCGAAGTACCAGAAGAAGGTCCTCCAGTTGTTGCACAAGGGCCATCCAGGTGTCGAGCGAATGAGAGCGGTGGCACGTAGCTACGTATACTGGCCTGGAATCGACGAGTGCATTGCCAAACTTGTTTTTTCCTGTACCGAGTGTGCTCGGGCTGCCAAAACCAACTTGGAGTCCTGGCCCGTACCCGAAAAGCCCTGGCAGAGACTGCATATTGATTACGCTGGTCCTGTTGACGGTTGGTACTACCTCATCCTGGTCGATGTATACTCGAAATGGCCGGAGTTCGTCCGAACTCGTCTTCGCATCTTCGCTCGCTTCGGAAACCCGGAGACACTGGTTAGCGACAATGGACACCAGTTCATCAGCGGGCAGTTCGAGGGGTTCTGCGACACCAAAGGCGTACTGCACCTGAAGACGCCACCTTTCCACCCACAATCCAATGGA
This sequence comes from Wyeomyia smithii, assembly GCF_029784165.1. Lineage (NCBI taxonomy): Eukaryota > Metazoa > Arthropoda > Insecta > Diptera > Culicidae > Wyeomyia > Wyeomyia smithii. The sequence goes on along the minus strand of NC_073695.1, from coordinate 30,778,811 downwards.
CTTGCAGAAAGATTCGTTGACACGTTCAAGCGAACTCTCAAGAAAATTACGGCGGAAGGAGAGGGTCTCACCGAAGCAATCAACACCTTCTTGTTATGCTACCGTTCTTCGCCCTGCCGAAGCGCTTCCGAGGGAAAATCACCTGCCGAGATAATGCTTGGTAGAACGATACGCACTTCGCTCGATCTGCTCAGACCACCAACTGCATTTCACAAAACAGATCACTCCAAGCAGGACTACCAGTACAACCGCAAGCATGGAAGTAAAGAAATCAGGTACAATTCTAAGGACCTGTTTTTGGCCAAGGTCTTCAAGAACAACAGTTGGAGCTGGGAAGCTAGTCAGATTCTCGAACGCATTCGGAACGTGATATACAACGTTTGGTTGGAGCATAAGAAGACGCTAATTCGATCGAAACAGCTGACAAGAGGCAGCCTACGTAAGTCCCACTCGACATTCTACTAGAGTCATGGGGCCTGGATCGAAGTCCAGCAGACGAAACTGAATCGATCTTCCAATCGAATCCGTATGCGCCTCCCGGAAACAAGCCAGTGCAACCAGATGGACTGCCCCCGAACTCTTATCCTCGCCCTAATCGGAAACAGAAACTGCAACGACAACCATGAGTAACTCGCCAATCCTCGCGCAGCCAGAGGCGTCCCGTGAGATATGACCCGTACCATCTGTACTACTAAAAGGGGGAGGTGTTGCAGGGATCACTCCAGCTGCGACAAGCGTTACCCAAAACGCAATTACCATCCGTCAGAGTGATAGACGTCCGGATGGGGCTATGTCATCGTAAACGTAAAGATAATGACACTCTGATATCCGCATTGCACAACTACACATGTCCTATTGGTTAATCTCGTTACACTTCGTTAATTTTTAAATAAAGATATATTTTATCTTGTGTGTAATCGCGAGTTGAATATCGCAACACTCCCTAAAATTCGCTTACGGACAGTTCAATGTGTGTGAAGGAGATGATTTAGTTCCGTCAGACCGAATAGGGCTGGACACACCTTCTACCAAAGTTGTGACACACATGGGTTGAGCACTGCTTTTATAGTGTGATGGGTGAGATGCAGAAGCGGGTAATCGGGTGAAGGCCGGTTAACCCTAGAATGTGCAGGTTAATAATTAAAGGCCAATTTTCTAACATTAGCATTATTAACGTGCACAGCACCTCGGAAGTACTGTGACGACATAGACGAATTTTACGCGCAGTTAAAACGTGAATGTGATCGCTGTCCAAAACATGATGTCAAGATTGTCATCGGGGATAACAACGCTCAGGCCGGCCAGGAGGAGTAAATAAGACCGATAATTGGACTATTCAGCGCACACCGGCTGACGAATGAAAATGGCCTAAGACTAATCGACTTCGATGCCTCCAAGAATATGGCCATACGTACCACCTTTTTCCAGCATAGCCTCCAACATCGGTGTACCTGGAGATCACCATGTACCTGATCAAGGCTACGATGGAGGATGTGTGAGGATTTCGGGTGGTCTATCGGACCCATTCGGATCCCGTAGGGGACTTCGACAAGGGGATGGTCTTTCCTGCCTGCTGTTCAATATTGCGCTAGAAGGTGTTGTGAGACGAGCGGAAATAGGCACGATTTTCGTTCAATCCGGTCACTCGGAAAAATAAAAATATTTGTAATCATCAATACCTTTCCAAAATAGCTTTTTTCAATAGCTTCTTAAAAATGAGTCGTGTTCTAGAAAATTAAACCGATAGCACAAATGGCATCTTTTACCTATAGAAACGTCAATACAAAGTTTCATACAAATCAAAAATGATAATTCAAAAAAATAGTAAAAATGGGACATTTTTGTGGAACTGCCCAGCAGCATTCCAGTTTTTCCTTGATTGCACACGAATAGAAATCGTGTGCCGCTGCAATGATAGAGCAGTACTGTTGCCTTTATCAGCATGTTATCTTTCAAGACATCAGTTTTAAGTAGGTTCTAACAGCGATTAACAAATTGTTTAAGAAAGAGGGCTGTTTGGAAATTTTCGAAAAATCTTTACCTTCAAGACATCAAATTTGTCTAAGTTCATGGAAGCAAACATTAAATGACCTATTGGAAAGGGGAGAATGTTTTTTTTTACTGATGTAAAGAATGTCACAGTAAATGGTTGGTGGCAATGTCGTCTGTGCCAGGCATGCTCGCATGTGATTGGTTCATTGTTTGCATAAATTTATCCTTAAATCTTTTTATCAATTTTCCCGCGGAGCAATGAAATAATACCGATAACTAGGGTAGTACAAAATTGTCCAACATTTTATCTGCCCACGACATATGAGCTATTGTTATCAATCATGTGGTTATGCTGTTCTGTTGTGTTTCATTTAAACTTAGGTTCATGCATCGTAATACAGCGAATTCGTCACTGAAGTTTCTTTTCATCATAGCACGCCTCTCGATATCATTAAGCGTTTAAAAAGCTTATGTTAGCAATGAGTAAATTGAGTAAATTGGTTGTGTTTTTATTCGCTACAACGCATAATTTTAAAACAGATTTTAGAATAGAAGATTAAAGTTTGCCACCTCTCCGGGTCTCACCCGAAATCTCCGGGCCTGGGAGATAATCTCCGAGTTTTCGAGCGAACGCGACTTTTCTCCGGGTGAGCGATTTTCAACCTGCTCTGGAAAAAGCATAGGGTAAACCGGTATAAAACGGCTCCCAAAACGGCTCTTTTCCAAGAGCGGCTCTAGACCGCTCACTCACCGTTGCGAACCGACTCATAAAAACGGCTTATGGTTTACAATGATTTACATGCGTCGACAGTTCGTATTGTATCGGTAAACTTTGGTTTCGCGCGAACCATTAGTTTATTTTCGTTAGCCGTTCGCCCATCCCTAATAACGTTTGCGGTAGTAAAATGGACCAAAATTGCCGATTTTTTTATGGATTTACCTTTAATCACACTGACGAAACTACTCATGCATCATCAATCATGGTAACCCATGAGTTAGCAAAAAAATTGGCAGCTCTATCAGTCAAACTCTAACTGTGATGGCGAAAAAAGTGAAGCTGCTCCGTTCAGAAGTGTGCGCGTTCAAAGAACGGTACCCCGCCGCGTCAAAAACGGACATCGTGCGGCACTTTGTGGACGCCATGTATGCCCGTTCCGGCATCTACAACATCTTGACACTATTGGACAACGATCAGAGCATCGAAAGAAAGTCTGGTTCCGGACGGCCAACGACCCTGAACGATAAGAAGCTTCAAAGGATGCTGAAGAGGAAGACCGAAGGTAAAGTGGCTAAATCGCTGCGTGTACTTGGCCGGGAGGTTGGTGCATGCGGTAAAACAGTGAAAAAGTATCTGGAGATCATGGACATCAAAAAAGCATCAAAACAGTGAACAGTTAAGAGCCAGTTCGCAAGAGGCGCAAGCGCCTTTCTGAGGGACGTTGTTTTGATGTTCTCCGATGGGGCTGAAATTTTCAGCGTTTGTTTGTTTATTCAAGGCAGGAAGTTTTGCAGAATTTCATTTTTTTTTTCATTGAGGTTAAGTGGGGTAAAACGGCTCTTGAAAATGATATGTCCAAAACAGCTGAATACTAAAAAGTGCTATAACTCCTGCTAGACTTGATGGATTTTTCTAAAAATTTGTGGTATTATTCTACACTAAGAGTACTTCAAAACGCATGGTCATAATATAGGGTAAAGAGGTAAATTGACGAAAAAAACGCATTTTTCTTTTAAAAATTGTCAATTTTCAGGGTCATCCTACTCTTTTCAACATCGCTAGAAAAAATATCTGAATATGGCGTTTTGTAGAGCAACTGGCATTTTTCGAAAAAAACGGCATTTTTCGAAAAAACAAAAATTTCAAGGAATGTTTTACCCCAAATTGCGTATCTTCTGGTAAAGTAGGTAGCTCTGGTAAGGTACAATGACAATACAAATTTTCAGTAAAATCTATTAAGTCTAGAAGGAACTATAGTGATTTTAGTGATTTTGACGGTTTTTTGAAAAAAACCTTCTAGGGCCGTTTTACCCTATTTGGCACACTTGGCTTATACATGACATTGAAGCTCTTCAGTTGCTTTACAAAACGCCATATTCAGATATTTTTTTCTAGCGATGTTGAAAAGAGTAGAATGACCCTGAAAGTTGACAATTTTTAAGAGAAAAATGCGTTTTTTCGTCATGTTACCTCTTTGGCATATATTGTGACCATGCGTTTTGAAGTACTCTTAGTGTAGAATAATACCACAAATTTTTAAAAAAATCCATCAAGTCTAGCAGGAGTTATTGCACTTTTTATTATTTGGACGTTTTTGGACATATCATTTTCAAGGGCCGTTTTACCCCACTTAACCTCAATGAAGAAAATTGAAATTTTGCAAACTTCTTACCTTGATAGACAAACAAACGCTGAAAATTTCAGCCCAATCGGAGAACATCAAAACAACGTCCCTCAGAAAGGCGGTTGCGACTCTCGCGAACTGGCTCTTCACAGTTCTTCATCTCTGATAAAAAAAAATCGTTGGCTGCATTTTTAAGTTATGTCCAGTTTATGTCCAGTTGTTGCCCCAAAAAATGATCTGTGCAAAATTTGAGCTCAATCGGATATGATTGCACTCCAAGTTGTGATTTTTCGACCCTCGAAAATCTACCAAGGAGGGAAATTGGGAAAATCGGAAAATTTTTCTGATGTCAAATAACTTAGAAATGCATGGAACGTCGAGATCTGGTGCTATTCCAAAACAAATTGTTAGCCCAAAATCGACTTGCTAGAGAGCCTCATATAGGAAATTTTAGAATTGACTTTTAAAATGACTCATAAGCACAACTCGCTCCAAACCACATATAAATTATTCTAATATTTATTAGGCAACTCAAACTTAATTTTCATAAGAGTGGTCTAATTTTTTACTAGAGTGGTCCCAAGAACTGGTCGATTTTTTTTAATTCGATATGACTCAAAAACTACTGAACAGATTACTTTGAACATTTGCACTTAGGAGTTTTCGAGTATAAAAAATGTAGCAAATAAATTAGTTTTGCTCTAATATCGATTGTACTCCCTGGCTTGGAATGTTCTTACAGAGTGGGAGAGGGTAGTGGTAGATCATGTTGTGGTAGTCTAGTTCAAAGTTTCAAATTGAACTATGATTTGTTTGATTGCTAGTCATGTTTTAGGAGCATGATTGAACAGCAAATGAAGTATTACAAAGAAAAATTACTTTGTCGGTCATTACTGATTTTTCTTTCGCGCACCCCCTGAAGACTTTCAAGTACCCCAGGTTGAGAACCGCTGCTTTATCTCATTAGCGTAGACAATGGGAGGGGAAGAAGGGATTTGTACTCTATAAACTTGAAAACGTCCTCCACAATAACTGTGCGAATTACTGTGTCATTTGAGACTTTGCAATATCTCAGTGGCGTAGTAATGGGGAAGAAGGAATATTGAAATGAAGAGGTCAAACCCTTTTCCAAGTTTAGGCCTTTTTTCCGTTATGCAAAAAGCTTATAGGTAGACAGATATCTATAACTCTAAAGTACCATTGAGGTCTGAGAGACTAATTTCTTTTCTTCCCTAACCGGCCGTAAGGACGCAGCCATCTTTATGTGGCTAAATTTGCAACTTCCATATTTCAGATCCATCACTGAGGAGCATTTACGGTTGTTGAAACTCAAGTAAAATTACAAATTTTGATCTATTCAGTGATCTGGATTAGGGTTTGACAACACTTCGGGGAAACTGAATGGTTTGGGTAACGAACAAGTAAAGTAAGTTAGTCAATACTTGCTTTCAACATGTATTCAGGTATAGTCTTTATTAATACAATAATTTTGCTTGCGTTAAGCACGTTTTTATTAGTTATTCAAAATTCCTCTATTCGTATTTATTATTTACTATTTAGGTGACTTGGGAGTTTGGGACTTCAACAACATTCCAACTGCTGCGCTATTGAAAATAACTCGATAATTAGTTTATCAAAGTATAAAACATTTTTCAATTCATCAAATACAACCTAAGTGGTTGAGAGTGGTTCGAAATGACGAATCAAAACCAACAACGATATCGGTACTGATTATCGCACCAAAAAGCTTTCACCAATACAATGTATAACACATAGATTATACCGGCGCAATCACAAGTACCCGCAAGAAGAAAGGGGAGATCGCAAACCCCTGCTGTGCGATTCTGACAGGTCAAACGCGGTGTCAATTCAGACACGATAAGTGCGCCGCCGGTTGTTCGCTGATACACAGCAGCTCCAATTGAGTAGCGAATGAATATGTCACACACATGCACTCAATTACAAGTTCCGCCACTACTTCCTCGGCCTTCTCCATCTTTATGAATGGATCGTCGCCGTACTATCGCTACCAGAGTGAAGCACTTGGAGAACCACACGCAGCATTTTTACGCTCGTGCCCGGGTCAACGATAAACAATATGTAAATGATTTAAAAATTCGAGATCGTTCTTCCCTGTCTTGATATTAACTTTATTCCAGCATCTAAATTGATTCAATTATGACAATTTCCTTCATAGTCGATAACGTTTTTCCGATATCTTACTTGAACTTGTAACCTTGAAACCTAATTGCTGTTCTAATTCTTGAATTACACTACTTTCTTGCAGGAGCGGGCGAATCTGGCAAATCGACCATTGTTAAACAGATGAAGATAATCCACGAAACGGGTTACTCACAGGAGGAATGCGAACAGTATCGACCGGTGGTGTACAGTAACACGATTCAAAGCCTGATGGCAATCATTCGTGCAATGGGACAGCTTCGAATCGATTTCGCCGATCCCAGCAAGACAGTGAATATTATTTTCATTTATTTTTTTTCACAGCATAAAAAACTAAAGTTTTTTTTATTTTTAACAGGACATCGCCCGCCAATTTTTCACATATGCCTCGGCAACCGAGGAAGGTGAACTCACGCCCGAGCTGGTATCGCTAATGAAGAAACTCTGGACCGATCCGGGTGTGCAGTTATGCTTCTCCCGGTCACGCGAGTACCAATTGAACGATTCCGCTGCCTACTATCTCAACTCGCTGGATCGGATCTCGCAACCAAACTATATCCCCACCCAGCAAGACGTGCTGCGGACGCGGGTTAAGACGACCGGCATTGTCGAAACGCACTTTAGCTTTAAGGGTATACACTTCAAGTGAGTGTGCTTCTAATGGCTAGTAGTCGGACGGTGGAGACTAATTTGTGTTTGTTTTTTGTTTTTTTTTGCTTTGTGTCGTAGAATGTTTGATGTTGGCGGTCAGCGATCAGAGCGGAAAAAGTGGATACACTGCTTCGAAGGAGTAACGGCAATAATCTTCTGCGTAGCTCTATCAGGTTTGTGGGGCTTATTGGCAAAGTATCCTAAAAATAAGCATGTGTTTTTTCTTCTAGGATATGATCTAGTCCTTGCAGAGGACGAAGAAATGAATCGAATGATCGAATCGATGAAGCTGTTCGATTCGATATGCAACTCAAAGTGGTTCGTGGATACTTCCATAATTCTTTTCCTTAACAAAAAGGATCTGTTTGAAGAGAAAATCACCCGATCGCCGCTGACCATCTGCTTTCCAGAGTATTCAGGTAAGCGTTGATATTAAATCAGTCTTTTTCTGACGTGAAGTATTCGTTTATTTAAAAAGCCAGTAACTTATTTCTAAAACTAAAATAAATCAACATCTTCCAGGATCCAACACGTACGAGGAAGCGTCCAGCTACATTCGAATGAAGTTCGAAAATTTGAACAAACGAAAAGATCAGAAGGAAATCTACACGCACCTGACCTGCGCAACGGACACCAGCAACATCCAGTTTGTGTTCGACGCTGTATCCGACGTGATCATCAAAAATAATCTTAAAGACTGCGGTCTATTCTAAGTCGCGCCAGCACTGCTGGCAAACGGTGAAAAGTATAATCCACACTACAGTATGTAAGCAGCAAGTGGATCCTAAACTTACATGATGCGCACAAACGCACACACACACCTCTCTCCCAGAAAGAAACAATTTATTTTCCCTTTTCCGCTTCTTGTAACGAATCTTTCCGATTCGCCGCCTAGCTAAAACAAAACGAATTTTTGCGTTGGATCATGTTCCAATTGCGCCAACACAATCGAAACGATAATTTGAAATGTCACTTTTTGGAACTGATACGACAAATTACAGAACTATACAATGAATATGATAAAACAAAATGTTCGGATTCCGCTAACTAAATTACTACATGACAAGTATCGCAATGATGGCGCATAAATTTTAGAACATTGAAAACACGCTTATGTAATAATTATGTTAAATTACTTCTAAGTTAAACTGAATAACTTAACGAACAACTTTCAACAGAATCAATTATCTTCAGAAGGCATATAAAAAAAAATATAATATACATGGTAACAATTAAGATAATCATGATTGAAAAACAAATCCATGATAAACGAAACCAGTAAATATATTTTTTATATTTTATAGGCGAAATAAATAAAATGCATTGTACGTTGTTCAATTAATGATATATATATAAACGGTGTCCGCCTTGTTACTGAGAAAAAAAGCAAAAACACGTGTATGATGTAATTGTTACTAAATCAATCGATGCAACAGTCTATCCTATTAATGGAAGAAAAAGTGCATACAAAATAAGGAAACCCTTAAAATAATATTTATACATTACTGTTAAATGTGTTTTAGCTAAGACGAAAGCAAACAAAAGAGACGAATTTAAAAAAACGGCAAGGCTCTCGCCATACAACTCCTATCCTCATCAAACGTCACAATAAAAACGGAAACTATTTTGTTGATACGAATCGAAGCATATCCACTGTGTGTAGCTATTTTTTTTAGGACGCACACATTCTTTGTCTATCACTAGTTATTTCAACTTGAACCGAACAAAAGCACACACTGCTCTAAGCATACGTCTCTAAAGTCTGTCATTCCAATCGAAGCATTTCACTTCACTATAATACTGTACTACTTTTTAGTTTAGTTATCTATTAACCTAGGTATAGCACCGAAAGCTTTCTCGAGCTACCAAATTTTACCGTATCTTTTCCCTAAGACTGATACTCTTTCTCATTATGAAAAAAGAATCCTGCATTTTAAAGATATTTTTTACTAATACAATAGCAGACGAAGGTTAACCCGGTATTAGAAAGGAAAAACAAACATTTAATTTGTGTGCATGGCATGTTAAAACACAAACGAGAAAGAGAGCCAAATGTTTCCTTGGGTGATATGAATTTACGCAGCTACAAATAGAAAAATAATTAATATCCAAATCCTCTATTACATTCATCAAATACCAGCCTATATCTACATTGAAGTTATAATCCTGAATATTTACTGCGAATTGTGTTGTACCATTGCAACTTTTGAGAATCAAACAAGCGCATATTATTTACATCGAAATAGGAATAAAATTCTACAGCCCAGTTATGAGCAGATCATTAGCACAACTTGAGCTCCAATTATAGGTCGCGTATGTTTTCATATATTTTGTTCCACTTTTAACAGTAGACTTTACAGCTACTAAAATCCTATTGTGTGACCTTTCCTCAATATGTTTGAAGTAGAAAAAACATGAAGCAAGCTAAACGCAACAAGGAAATGCTTTAACGATCGTAGGATCAGGCATCATATTATGCACTAGAATCAACTTCCGTAACAGGAGAAAAATGTGTATTTTTATATGGATGTTTTTGCTTATATGTAAAACCAGATAAACCTACTTAGAGAACACAGTACCAGATAACTAGGCACTCAGTTTTTGCGATGAACATTTAGGAATTGATTTTTCGCCACTCTATTGCTCCCCGATGTCTAAATACAGGCCGAATATCATGTTTTGATAAAATATATTATATATATTTAAAAATCTGTGTGTTGAAAATTTATACAAAACGGTCCGAAATCATTTAGGAATTTGGTTTTGGGGGGGGGGGTGATATTTATAGCGTCGCTATTAACCACAGAGCAGTGGTAGGGACGTTCATTACTTTTAACTCTACCGAAACAAATTACATGATGGCTGGTAGAGAGCGTAGGAATTTGTCGAGTCTTGGTACTGGGATTGAAATTGATTGGGGGTATTTATGAAGTATTCGAAGAATTTGTGTACCTTGGTGCTCGCGTGACGTATGACAACGATGCCACTAAGTGAAGAGACGGATAGTAGCCGCAAACAGGACCTTTTACGGTCCACGTAGCGAGCTGAAATCTTACAGCACGCAACAGCAGACTGGCCCGCGAGTACCTACTTGGAGTCTTCGAGCGCAGCTGATAAAATGCGGCAGGCTGTAGTGGACTGGCCACACCTCCGTAGTAGACCCCGTACTCGTTAGACGTGTGGTGTAGATGAGGACGCCTTATTAGCGGGTGTAAGGGGCGATTGAAGAAGGATTGTCCAAGATCGGGAGATGTAAGTGTATAATAAGAGAGCATTATTAGTTGTAATAAAAGAAAGAAAAAGCAACCTCCGAATGGCGATGTGAGTTCATACTGCACAGTGTACAGGCATTCTTGGAAACTCAAGAGTTTCCAAAGTTTAACGTTCCTGCTGTAAAGCTGAACTATGACAAATCCATGCCTCCCTCGAGAAATGTATACACACACATTCCAGCCGCTTTCAAGGAATTGACAAAGCAAAAGTTGAATGAGTTACAGGCAACCGGCATCATTGAAAAAGTGACGAATGATATGGATAAGAGTTTTTGCTCTTCCTTGTTGGTTATTCCGAAGGGTAAATCCGATATCCGTCTGGTAATCGATCTGAGGGGCCCTAACAAAAGCATCTACAGGACACCTTTCAAGATGCCAACATTTGAGTCGATTTTACTGCAATTGCATGGAGCAACATATTTTTCTACGATTGATTTAAAGAACGCATTTTTTCACATAGAACTGGAAGAGTCTTCGCGACACCTTACAAATTTTTTTGCCGGTGAAGCACTGTACAGATGTTGTCGGTTGCCGTTCGGGCTAACAAATGCTCCTGATATTTTTCAAGAAGTCATGCAAACAGTAATATTATCAGAATGCGAAGGAACCGTCAATTATCTGGACGATATCTTGGTGTTTGGATCAACGAAAGAAGAACATGATCGACATCTTCAAAAAGTATTAAAGAAGTTGAAAGACCATAATGTCAGGATAAACAACGATAAATGTTTATTTGGAAAAGAGGAAGTTAAGTTTCTGGGCTTCAACGTGTCAAGTGAAGGCTGGCAAGTTGAAAATGAGAAAATAAGTGCAATCATGGATGCAAGGCGACCTCAGTTCTCAGCAGAAGTGAAAAGATTTCTTGGACTTGTCACATTCATCGACAGATTCATCTTGCAAAGGGCGGACAGGACACGTCACTTGAGAGCTTTGTCCAATGCCCAAATGTTTTACTGGGATCAGGATCTTGAAAACGAGTTTTGCTACTTGAAGACTAAGGCGTGGAAACATATCAAGACTCTAGGATATTTTAGCCAGAATGATGAGACTGAATTGTACGTGGATGCTTCACCTCACGGGCTATAAGCAGTTTTAGTACAGTATGGCCCTGATTCGAGACCTCGGATTATTTCGTGTGCATCAAAGGCATTGACAGCGGCAGAAAAAAAAATATCCACAGACGCAAAAGGAAGCCCTTGCCATGGTGTGGGGTGTTGAGCGATTCTCAGTGTATCTTTTAAACATAGCATTCACCATACGAACAGATGCGGAATCTAACGAATTTATTTTTGGAGGTACGCACAGAATAGGCAAGAGAGCAGTTTCACGAGCTGAGTCGTGGGCCCTTAGACTACAGCCGTATAACTTTGAGGTAGTTCGGGTGCCAGGTGAAATGAATATGGCCGATGCATTATCTCGATTGGTGAATGAATCATAGTCTACAGAATCCTTCGACGATTCAAACGAGAAACATCTTTTGTATTTTTTGGATACCGGCACAATGGAAATTGCCTGGGACGATATCGAAGTTGAAGCAGAAAAAGATCAGAAACAGACTCTGGTCCGAAAAGCGATAAAAACCAATCAATGGAATGAAACTCTGAAAAGATATGAATCAGAGGCACGGAACTTGAGAGTACTTGGAGCTCATATCTTTATAAACAATCGAGTAATTTTAACTTATACTCTTCGCGATAGAGCACTAACTTCGGCTCACCATGGGCACATGGGTGCAGTTTCTATGAAAAAGATTTTAAAAAACTACTTCTGGTGGCCAGGAATGTCCAAGCAAGTGGAAAATTTTGTTAAAGGTTGTGAAACTTGCTTTCGTCTGTCCAAGAAAAATCCACCTATTCCCCTGACTAATCGGGAGCTGCCAGAGGGGCCGTGGGAAATCCTTCAAATCGATTTTTTCACATTCAAAGGTTGTGGCTCTGGAAAATTCCTGGTGGTCGTAGATACGTATTCACGATATCTACACGTTGTTGAGATGAAAAACACTGACGCAGAGCACACAAATGCTGCACTGAACCAAATTTTTCAGACCTGGGGATATCCTATGGCAATTCACAGCGACAATGGCCCTCCCTTTCAAAACGAAAAGTTTGTGAAGACATGGGAAGACAGAGGTGTGAGAATAAGAAAAGCAATACCATTAAGCGCGCAATCGAATGGAGCTGTAGAGCGCCAAAATAAAGGGTTAAAAGATGTCATGACGGCTGCTAAATTGGACAACGTTAATTGGAAAATGGCTTTGGAACAGTATTTGCATATGCATAATAAAGTGAGACCACTGTCGAGACTTGGTGTAACGCCATTTGAATTGCTTGTTGGCTGGAGATTCAGGGGAACGTTCCCGTTTCTATGGGGAACGCTACCAGTAAACCAAATGGATAGAATGGATATACGCGAAAAAGATAATCTAACTAAACTGGATAGTAAGCAGTATGCCGATGGGGTCAGAGGAGCAAAAAGTTCAGAGATTGCGGTTGGAGATAAGGTACTCTTGGCTAATCATCATACAAAACAGAAAGGAGAACCAATCTTTTCAGGAGAACGTTATACCGTACTTACCAGAGACGGTGCAAAAGTTGTGGTTCAAAGTGACAGAGGTGTGCAATATTCAAGAAACGTACAGGATGTTAAGAAGATTCCAATCATGCTGCGCGAAAATAAGAATGCAGAACAATCATTTCGTGATGAATTTTCGTCGGAGATTCGACTTCCAGATTTTGATGAAGATGTTCCAACAGAAAATCAAACCGAACAAGAGAGACCCAAACGACTAAGAAAAAAACCCTCCCGCTTCAATGATATGGTTTTGTTATGTGTATTTGATTAGAGTGTAGAGTAGTAGAGTATTGTAGAATAAGAGAGCATTATTAGTTGTAATAAAAGAAAGAAAAACAAAACAAAGCTAAACAGTTTTCATTGAAAAAAAAAAAAAGAAATCTCAAGACAAATTTGCTTTCCCCTTTATGCGGTTTCCCCTTCGTATATTATTGCATGATGGGCGTGGCATTTACTTTCCCCTCATGCGGTTTTCCCCCTCGGTTGAGAGATGTGAATGCTCAGCTATAAAAGAACGAGTGTCTCGCTGACAAGCTCATTCTTTAGTCGAACGCCGTAGACGACACAACAGGATGGAAACCGGAAAGCAGCAGATCGAGGAAGACGAACAGCGACAGCGGAGCGAGCTCACTTCGGAGATTAACCGCTTCATGCGGCGGGTGCCGAAGAGAGCTCACATTGAAGAGCAGCACGAAACCGGCAGATTCGTTCGACCGCTATCTCCAATTCACGACAGTAAGGACGTATTCTGGATTCGACAATGGGTCGTTAACGACCTGTCGCTACGAAAGTACCGATGTAAGTAATAAAATTTGAGATTAGGTTTTTCAAATAGAAAAGTTAGTTGTCTAAAACTCTTCTTCACATTTCACAGGGTGGCGAAAAAGTTTTCACAATCAAATTCCCTGATACGCCCTGAAATATAACATTCATTTTCCTGATATTTTCCAGCATTCAGCACAAAAAAGTGCAACGGAGATGAACGCAAATTTGAAATCCCAGTGATAAAAGGGCTCGATCGGATATGCAACCAAACAGTAAATATGCCGCTTTCGCCTTTCACGCTAAAGATCCGTCTAAAAAAATCGCGTGTCAATTTCAGCTTTCTCCGATTTTCCCTGATCGAAAAATGAATTCCTTGACATTCCCTGATTTTCAGGTTTTTCCAGGTTTTCGCCACCCTGATTTCAAAATGGACACTTTTACGGAACAATATTGTAACAAGACGTTCCATGTCTATAAAATATTTTCAACAAGTTTTGGGCACGACAAAGTTTTTTAGACAAACTTTACCATTCCATACCAAATTCTAAGGAAATTGTGGTTCCGACTAACTTGTGCGACACCTACTGGACACATTCCGGAAAAGATAAACTTTCAGCCTTTCTCCTGTTTTGGCAGCACGGCGCGCGACAACTGTCAACTGAGTTCGAAGGGAAAAAGCTCATTAGCACCACCGCCGCTGCGGCGGGAATATTCCGCATAACTCTAACCCATTTGAATTGACCGTTATTATGATCCACGAAAATAAATTTCATGGTACGTCTATTTGCCTGTGCTATTAGCACTTTTTTTTATTCTGAATGAAATATTAATGGTATTGATGATTACGAATATATATATGAAGCAGAGCCAGAATGGTTTGTTGATTGGCATGACGTTTACGACAATGTTGTGTCCTTCCAGAAAAAATATACACATAAGACAGTAGTATTTGGATTTGGATTTGGACGAACAAATTTGGTGCTTATTACGGGAGTCACTTCACGGTGAAACATATTTCACTCTCACGCTCACTTCACTTTTTGAGATCTATTCTCGATTCCACCTCAAGTGAGATGACAGAAATTACCTCCGTTTAGTGAGATTGACAGTGAAGTAAAATTGAGAATAGGACAAGTGAAATGAGTATGTTCCCCAGCTCAATAGTTTATAAGTCCCAGGAAATCAATTTTTTCCGTTTTTTTTCTTTCGTTTTTTTACATCAGATCTTGACGTTTTCTGCATTTCTAAGACATTTGACATCAAAAAAAAAATTATAATAAAAAGTTGAAACTTTTACCGCTTTGAGGCACGGATGAAAAATTATGGATGAAGTTACTGAAAAATAAATCTAATATTTATCATTAGATCACAAATCAACCAATTTTCAAGACTTATCCCATAATCGTGGAATCAATTCACCGTTCAAAATGGTTGTGAAATAATTCCACGTCGAACGTCGCTTATTCCGTTTTTACTTCAGTGATACTCATAATAACCCAGATTCCACAGCAGATGTCACTTAACGATGTTTTTCTCACTTACGTGAGCCCCGTAATAGGGCTGTATTCTTTTCGCTCTGATTCCACCGTGAAGTGACTCCCGTAATAAGCACCAGACTGACTGAAAATCTTCTCCATGAGCGCTTGTCAACTTCTCGAAGCCTGCATAGCAGTGCCTACTTCGTCATCCCCTTTTGGTTATGGAACACATCTGGTCGGCGTGCGACCAGTCCGAGCCATTTTCTTTAAAATTGAGTTATTAGCACCAGTGGATGTGCAAACTGATAATCTATGTTCCATTCAAGAATGAAATCATTTGAACAGTTCATAGGCGTGTTATAATAAAAATCTCTGTAGCAATTTGTGAAAAGAACGAAATTGCGTTCGACCAGAGTAACCGTAAACACAGACATGGCATCTAAAGAAAGTGATTGTTTGTAATTTTAACGCAAACTTTGCGATTTATTTTAACCAGTAACTGATTTCTCCGCTCCGGACAGCTCGTTAAGACGACTGTCATAAGAATTAGATAAATAAACAGCCAGGTGGTTTTCGCAGAGCCGAACTTCGTTTCAATAGGCACATCACTTTTTTTCACGATCTTGTTGAGCCAGACCGAACCAAGTGCATTTTATTTTCATTCGACATTTTTCAAATAAAATTATTTTTTTTCTTGTAACATACTTCAGGTCTGGGTTAATATACGTTAAATCAATAAAACTAGACAATACTCGCTTCAAAATACCAGAGCATTTCATATTGATACTATCTTAACACTTACCACTTGGTGCGCTTTGGCACCAGGAAATAGAGCAACAGAAATAAAGCTTTGTTTGTCTATCAGCTGTATAATTTTTGATACAGATTGGGCTGAGAGTTAAAGCAGCGTTGATATCTATGTATTACGTTTGACTAGTGAGAAAAAATAGCTTGTTTAATAGTCAAGTTGATATGTTGTAGTAAATACGTTGGACCAGACCAAACTGAAGACCATTTTTTAAAGTTTTTGTTCGACCAGAGTGAACTGAGTGCATAAGTGTCAAAAATAAAAACCAAATATGTATTTATGATAACAGAACATTCATTAAGCCCTGTTCATTACGTGTTAGCATTGAATCAGTGATAAGTTCAAACACGATTAATTTATGGGTGGTCAAACTTCAATTGCTAATTACTCAAAACAATGTGTTTGGCGCTTGACTCGGTCTGGTCGCACGCGGACCAACTGTTCGTCGTAGATCTCCGAATTATCCAACGTCCAGCGCGCGCCTTCGTAGATGTTCCGCCTCTCGCCAATCTGGGTATACTAGTAATAGTCATGTTACGATCTCTTAAAGCTTCAACAATACTTGGTTCAGCCTCTCCTTCTAACATATGGGAACATTAAGACCATGCAAGCACTCCTGTAACTGGTAAACTGTATGTCAGCAGGCACATGTTGCCACGGAGTTACGTCACACCGATCAGTTCACCGTCCTTCTTGAACTCATGGCATGGTCCTGTTCACCGTGAGCAGGTAAAACACTACCAATATATCTAACAAATGATTTGCATCCTTCACGATATGATCACTGAATCACTGCATCTATGCAGAACTGGATCTTTCCGGTTTCAGACTTTTCTGATCACCTGGGTTTTTTTATCGACTGCTGTATTTTCTTCCGGTTTCCTTGCCACAGCGGTGTCACCTACGAGAAAATTGCTTCTATACTAAAGAATCTATACTATACTAAAGAATGAGGTTAAGAATAGATTGAGATAGAATAGCAAATCTTCCTCCATTGTCGCTCCTGCGGTCTTGAATTGCCGAACAGACAAAAGATCATCAAGTGCAATGAATCGCCAACTGCTTATTTAGCAACGTGTGGATTGAAATGGTTTTCGCCTGCAACTCAAACTGATTCTTCGTCCGCCTCTGATCTTTAATAATGATCAGAGATGAGGGAGTTTTCCAGCTGGATGTGCAAGTGGAGAATAAAAGACTGATTCTTCAAGACAGCATCATAACGTGCACTGCCCACATGGAGGAAGACTCGATGACGAGAAGGAAGCGTTCTATGCACAGTTGGAGCAGCTCTACGTTAGCTGCCCGCAACGGGACGTGAGAGTCGTCATTGGGGACATGAATGCTAAGGTAGGACGGAAGGCAATGTACAGACCGGTAATCGGGCTAGATAGCCTGCATGCCGTGTCTCATAATAACGGCCAACAGTGCGTAAACTTTGCGGCCGCCAGTGGTATTATAGTCCAAAGTATCTTTTTCATTCACAAATCCACCTGGAGATTACCCGACCAACAGACAGAGAATCAAATCGACCACGTTCTGATCGACGGCAGACTCTTCTCCAACATTATCAACGTTCGCACCTACCGCAGTGCTAATACAGATTCGGACTACTACTTAGTAGCTGTGTGCATGCGCTCAAAACTATCGACGGTGCATAACACCTGCCGAAGTCGAACGCCGCGACCAAACATCGAGCAACTGCGGGACGTCGGGCGCTTGGCGCAGCTATTCTTGAAGATGGCTGGAGGAGCATCCGATCCGCCAGCGCTACTAGGCTCCGAATCATAGAAATGACTGAATTGACGGCGAATGCAAACAGTTACTGGAAGAAAAGAACGCAGCACGAGCGAGAATGCTGCAACATGGTAAGAGAGCAAATGTGGAACGATACCGAAAGGCACGGAACAGCCAAAACTTAGTCCTCTGAAGAAAGAAGCGCCAGCAAGAGGAGAAATCGCGTAGTGATGGAAGAGCTGTACCAAACTAACGTCACTCGGAAATTCTACGAGAAGCTGAACAGCTCCCGTAAAGGCTACGTGCTACAAGCCGACATGGGCAGGAGCTTGGACGGGAAAGTAAGGGGTTCACGAGAAGACAGTGCTGACCACCCACCTCGAGTTCAAGTTGGTGGTGATGAAACCGAATCCATGGGCTCACTGGTAACTGGCGACAACGATGCCAGCAAAAAAAATCATCGGCGCTTATGTCAGAAAATCGTGCTTACTTTGGTCTCCTGGGGACACTCCGAACGAGTAAAAATCGCCGCCGCAAAAAAACTAGAAATAAATTGAAATAAAACCTTGTTTTTATCTCAACAAGAAAACGATGACAAGACTGACTGTGACAATCACACCAAATCGACGGAATCAGTATAATTGTAATAAAGCAAAAGTATACTCCTAACTCAGTAACCTATCTTTAGTTCACCAGCATGGAATTCAATTGAAATCAAAGAAACTTATTCTGACTATTTAATGTAGGTAACAATATTGTAGGAATCAAAATTAACTTACGGATCTCTTCTGTTTGCTGTCACACTTGTTTACACCACGTTTTAAATCATAACCATATCAAAGCCTGCTTTACGTTCAACGTATTAGATATGGACATGAATGATGGATCCAGTTTCTTTTGAAGGTACCGTTTCATATTTTGAAATATACCTAGTATATTTTTCGCACAAAGGAGGAAACATGGAGGTTCTGTTCCCGGCCTAGTTTCTTGCGAGAATTTTTTGATAACACAACGGTGCGGAAAATTATCTGTATTTTAGACATTCTGCATATCTGTCTAGACTACATTGTTGTTCACTGCTTAACACCAAGGATTTCAAGATTTATTATCAAATAAAACTACAGCAATCACGTCCAGAGTACCCTTGTCGCCTATTCAAAGCCCTCGATTATGGCAGACCGATAACAGTACAAACAGATTAATTGACTTTTGGAAAAATCGCATTACCCCATTTATCAGTTCAGTGCGATACCAGCTGCTGTGCAGAACGATACAAGCTCAACCCATTATGAGCTGGAAAATTCTAATTTTCCTCATCGGTGTGGCCACCTTTGGTAAGCTGTGAGCTCATGAAGTAGTCTGCCTCAAGTAAATCAATACCTCTGTTGCAGTTAGATCTGATAATATGCTTACAAGCATCGAGATCATGAACGGTTACGTTTTCCCGACCAATGTGACGGTGGCCTTAGGCGAGAGTGTCCACCTAAAAATTCTGCTTTCTATGAATGACGAAGATCGCTGCTTGTATCGAGAACCCGGTTCTACGGAAGACATCGATGTCCATGGAAACTTGAGACAGCTTCCGGAGAGCCGAATCAAACCGTCAAACGCTAGCCTTCCGCAAAACAGGCAACTGAACAACGACGCCAATGAATGTGGTATTAAGGTTTCAACAATCACCAAACAGGATGCCGGTTTCTGGCGACTAACAATGGTGCGTGGAACCACCCTCATTCGGGGTGTATCGATGGTCACGGTCATCGACGTACCAACCGTGCCCGATCCTGGCTCCAGAGATTCTATTGATGATTTGGAAGATATTACACCGACCGGAACCGATTACTGTTATATGTTGAGAAACACCGAAACACAAACCCGGGATGTCCCGATGTACGAGGCGTGCACGCTGGACGCGAACGAAATGGACCCGACCGGTAGCGGTCGGTGGAATGTCATTGTGGGCGTCCGAGGGTACATGCGAGAGTTACACTTCGGTATCGACATACAGCACAAAGGTAAGTGAAAACTGATAGCTGAATCGATAAGAGGCTTCGTCGTATACAATAAATATTGAACATTATACGCCTACGTCACGATAAGCTACTTGGAGTAGGGGTTTGCAATTTTCTAAAATTATCTTCATCTATATGAAACTAGAACGGTCCAGAGTGGAGGTAGTGCGTTTCAATTGTATTACAACTTTGTCTCTTTTCAGAGGAGCAAATAATAACGTCCGTTCATCGTGCAGCCGACCATGAGGTGTTGATGTGTAATCTTCGCTACGTACCCGACATGCAGGTTATTAAATTTTGCCGTTTTCTGAGACTATCAGATAGTTTAGGACTGAATATGCTCGAAGGGGTCGGTTGGGATCGGTATCGCTACAATGGTAACGGATTCCACGCTGGTGATTGCGGCCTAGAGATCGAAGAACCCGCCGCCATCGATCGAGGACTGTGGAAATGTATCATAGGATTTGGAGATGACACCACGATTAAAGTTTCCGGCGCCATTATTGACAATAGAGAAACAGTGGTAGAGTTGGCTATTATAGCAGTAGAAGATGTGAATGTTCTGAATGAGACAGAAATAATTTTACGGTGTAACGCCAATAAGCCGTTGGACTATTGCTGGTTTAAAGATCCTAATGGGACGACTTATTCGGTGTCGGAAACCTCAGTTACAAATGCGGACAGCTACTACTGGTATAGTGGTATTTCCTTGGCAATGGGTGACTGTGGCATTAAATTAAAACCGATTTCGGACGAAATGGCAGGCCGATGGAGTTGTCACGTTGGAAGCAGCAATTTTTCCGCTTTAGAAGTGTCAGAGCACATTGACGTTAGGATTAGCCGCTCACAAATGATTGGATCGCATGATTACATTCAAGCAACTTTAGAAGCAGCAGTGGTAATCGAATGCTCCTCGATTCCGAAACATACTCCACTGCAATACTGCAGGTTTGTAACTCCCAGTGGCGATGCTTTCAGTTTAGACGAAAGTGTAACTTCCAATGAGGCAATTCTGGATAAATATTACACCAATCCCAGCCATGATTTGCAGAATGGGTTTTGTTCATTAGTTGTAAAAACGGTCAGCAGCTCCGATTTGGGTAAATGGATTTGCGCGGGAAAGATAGCGGGACACACAATGGAGCAGTACACTACAATTGAGGTCATGGCCGATCAAAATGACTCAGCCGAACTTACGGTAGCGTCAATCGTCGGAATGGCTTTAGGCAGTTTAGTAGTAATGATAATCATTGTTGGCATAGGATGCTACAACTTCCGGCGCAGACTTAAAAATCAAGTGGAAACTATAAACCGAGAGATCGAAATGCAAGAACGACGTCACGACGTCGAAACGGTCGAAGTTGCCAGTATTGAAAGCAACTCAACCCGATCCAGCCAGCGCAGTCAAAGAAGTGATAATCAGCTACGAACTGGGTGAGCCGAAAACTATGGCAGCTTACTTATCCGGTTAAAAAAATTTATTTTGTTTTGACGAAAAAAAATCGAATAAAGCTACTTACAGTTTAATGCTATCCTTGCGCATATCTATGTTTCGAAATAAACATAAATCTGACATTGCAAATTGTCTGCCTGATGCTGTGTTGAGGTCGTACAGTCTGTAAACATTAAGAGATTCTCAACTGACTGATGTGCAGACCTTAAAGTAAATCTTACCTTAGAATAAAGCCAACCGTCATATCATCGGTGGCGTTGATTTTCAGCATGTTTTGAATCAAGCCGTTCGGGATGAGCTTCAGCACCGGTTTGATTCTGTCCTTGCCCACCTCGACCAACAGCGAGAGAAACTGGAACATGAAGAAAATCTTCGGCGATAGTTCATCCGAAACGATATACTGTGCGAACGTTTTGAACAGTGCCTGCAGGCACGTCTGCAGCGGTTCCTTCAGATTGCTTGGTCCATCCCGGACCGCTAGGGCGTTTTCCAGCATGAAATCACTAGAGCTAGAATCGCACGATTCGGAACCCATTTTGCGCAACTTCGGTGTGGGGCAAAGCGCGTCCAACTCGTCTCCCTCTCCGGCGGCTGTCAAGGCCGTACGGGAGCGTTTTTTCGTCGGTGATGTTGGAGCTTCCATCGTGGCTATGATGCAGTAGACACACAGTTTTGCTAACACGCGCGAAAAGGGATCGATGATTTCGGAAATTCTGCAATATATTAGAGGTGTAACATAAGTATTCACTAACATTTACATTCATTTAATTTTTTTTTAAATCCAAACTAATAGCAGGTACTTTTCGTTTTGTTGGTTTTAAGTCAGAGCTTGGTTCATCAATTAAATAAAAAAATATACTCACTGTAGCTTATTCAGCAACATCATCGGTACGAGTTGCGACAACAGAGCGACGGTACATCTTTCGATATCCAAATGCATGATAGCGAAAACAATATCCATAGTTTTTCTCATATCCTTGAATAAAAAAAAATGAAATGTTATTCAGGAACCCATCAACGGCAGCGCTCAACTCACCCTTACATACTTGCATCCATAGATTTGCTGTACAAGTTTATCGACCAACCAAAACGGTCCACAAGATTGCAAAAGATTCTCCAAAATTAGCGTTGAATCGATGGGCAGCCAGCCGCGTTCCACCACGTTATTCCAAACCTCCTCGAATTGTTCCTCCAATGGGGCTTGCGAGATCAAATTCTGCGACTGAAACATACTTCTCAGCTTCACATTGGCTCCCGGCAAACGTTGAAAATCTTGTTGCATTTTGCGCACAATCTGAACGGTTAGCATAAGCCGTTCCTTGAGGTTTTCCTGCTGTAGCATGTCCTCACTGTTGATGGCCGTCAGGAACTGTTGTACCATGTTCATCGGTTTCAGCAGTTCATCTTGTCGGACGATCTGCATGTAGGCACACAGCCACGAAGCTGCACATATCGAAAAGCAACAGAAACGGGATTTCAAACTATCGAGAAATTTCTTGATTTCTCCAGTGGAAAGTGTTTCATTTTCCCACGCTAGCAGAACCTGATACAGCAATCCCGGAATGTTGGCGCAAATATCTTGCCACTTTAGTGCCGTAGCTTTCAGTCCTTCCGGTGAGTTCAGGCTGACGATCAGTTCATCAACTTTGTTCTGGTCGCACGATCTAACCATTGCCATGGGTGATTTCGATTTGTGCTTTTCGATCATGTACTCGCGAACCCACTTTTCGAAGAACGAATCACTGTTTTCAGTCAGAACTACATCCGATCCATAATGTTGCACAATGAAGGTCAGCATTAGAAATGTTACATCGAACAGGGCGGCCCGAGTCATAGCTGGTTTGCCCATCTCACCCGGAACTTGCTTCGAGTTTTCGTTGCACTTGATCAGTCCGGAAACGAAAGTTTTCAGTTTGCCCTCCATGGTAGCCACCGAAAGTATAAGCTCAAAACTGTTACCTTAAAATGAGATTTAAATGTTTTTAGTTTTCTGATAAATACCATATTCCCTACTAACCAGATAACACCTGGCACAGAACTCCAAGCATTGCTTCCTGCATCTTGTTGTAGTCAGCGTTGAGAGATTTCAAAATGCCTACCAGCGGTGGTTCTGCTCTATAAACAAACTTCACGATCGAGTGCTGGTTGGTATTCAACTCTAGCTTCTGCAAGCCAGCAGTGATCATATCTCTTTTCGCCGCGATTAGCTTCATGTAGTGCTCATTAACCAAATGGTGCTTCAACATTTCATTCAAGAGGCATTCGATTGTATTGCACGCGCATTTTGCGTCTACAAAGTCCAGAATTGGAGCATCCTGCAGAAGCAACTCAAAAGCTTCTACAATTTCCGGTGAATAATCGAGCTTAGCATCTTCGAACTCGTTCGGATTAAGCAGGCGCGACTGGAAGTGAGTTTGTCGCAAAATGTGCGGAACCTTGATGAACGTGAAAGCACAGACAAACGATTCCCGTGAAGTTCCGTTTACATTGTTGAGACAAACGAGACAAGCTCGGATAACTTCGTAGTATAACCTGGACAGTGAGTAACCTTTTAGCCGTTGTATCGCAACAAATTTTGCAACGTAGGTTTGATTGTCGCAATTTGGACTGAGGATGAAATCAATTGCAATCAGGGGCTGTAAACAGTAAGAGATCGACTCGACATTCCTGCTGTCAAATTCCTTCATTTCCAAAGTCTCACAATCGATACAAGCCAATTTTCGTATATAATCGTTAACGGTCATATTCTTCTGGCAAACTGCCAAGGGAACGAAACCAGAAGCAACCGTAATATTGTCGATACCAGCGCATTTCTTCTCCAGTATACTGTACATATCCGGATCTTCGAAGCGACCGACATACACGACGCCCAGTAGAAATTGACTTTGAACAATTTTCTCAAGCACGTGAGCCATTTTCTCGACCACTTCCTGCTGTTCACCCGTTAGCGCGCGATTTTCACTGAAGACCTCAATGGTGTGTTCGTAGATTTGCATCAACCAATAAACCAACGAAACCATTGCTTTGGTCAATAGGCTTTCCTCCTGCTTTCCCCGACAGGTCACCCCTGCGAAGATGGAATCGAGAAACTCAAGCAGCGCGATCAAACAGTGGGACATTTCAAAATGTTCGTATTTTGAAATCCGCTTCAAAACAGCCGCGTAGGAGATGAGATGGGCGCAGAGCGAATGTTTCAAATACGACAGAAAGAGCTGAAATAAAGTTAGAACGTTCAGAACTGTACATTGGTGATTATGTTTTGACTAACCGTGTTTGCGCCGGAGCCCACGACAGCCTGTTGTACAATACAGTCTGCCAAATTGTAGACGTCGCCACTGACGCCTCGGGTCAAAACCTGTAAGGTAAGCAAAAAATTTAAGGAGTTTGGTGAAAGATGTTTTCCTGAATGTAACGAGTCCACTATGGTACTTCAAAAAAACAGTTTTACGAAGTTGTTCGGTGATGATTTGGGTTTCGGGGAAATGTTACACCGTTACAAAACCCTTGAGCTCATCACGTTTCGAACATTTTTTTAATATGTTTCAAATCCTAGCAAACACAGGCGTCTGCAAACCAACGTCATCTAATCATCAAGTTTCGTTTTTCGGACCACCTTGTAGCCGTCCAAATACACATCGGTTAGGGTACAATGATCGACAAATTTAAACTCGGTTCCGGCCTGATACGCTATATCCGTGGGGCGACTGCCTCTCCTAAACCTCCGTTCAAATACATCCGTCCGGCGCTAGCTTCTGCCGCCCAAACGCAGGAATTGAAAGCGGTGACGAAAGATTATCACAGCATCCTGGGAGTTCCACGATCAGCTAGTTTCAGGGATATAAAAAATGCTTACTATACGCTGGCTAAGGAATTTCACCCGGATCTAAACCGCCCTGGGATGGAAAATACAGCAGCAGACGAGACAAAGTTCAAAGAAATTACCGAAGCGTACGAGGCTCTTATGAATGACTATAAGAAAGGTGATAGCGTAATCGCACTAAACCCGGAACTTTATCGGTAAATAAGCCATAGTTACTTATTTTATATTGGCAATAAAGTAAAACAATCATCTTTTAGTAACGTGACAGAGGAACGACGCCAATCAATCTCCACCGCTTGGAAGACTGTCAACGAATTGAATTACGAGGACGTTGTTTTGAGCATCTCGTATAAAGAAGCCACCGAAGGTAGTCGCCGTGAAGTTAAAATTCCTATTGGAACCAAGTGCGATAAATGTTCTTCCTATGGTACTTTTCCTCCGAGAAATAGCGAAGGATCTTGCAACGTTTGCCAAGGCACCGGAAAACAAACAATATACACCGAAAATGGCACACTTTATATGACGTGCAAGTTTTGTAAAGGAACTCGAACCGTCATTACCCCGAAAATTGTCTGCCCTAAGTGCCACGGCAAGGGTTTTCTACTAAAGCCCCATGTGCTGATGATAAACATACCGAAAGGTTCGTCAAATCGGGACGTCATCAAAACTCGTATACCTGGCCACCAACGCGCGATTAATATCATCCTCAACGTTCAGGACGCAGAACGCTTTCAACGAAACGGTCTTAATATTTACACCACCGAGGAAATCTCGCTAGCTCAGGCTATTCTAGGCGCGAACATCCCGATCAAAGGTATCAACGGCATGTTCAACGTACATATCACACCCGGCACACAACCCAATGCGGAATTTCGTATCCCTGGAAAAGGTATCTGCGACATGTCAACGCAGGAACATGGCCAGCATATCGTAAAGGTAAAAATTCGCATCCCAACTGTGGTGACAACACGGCAGCGTCATTTACTGCGAGAACTCGACGCATCTCTGCGGGAAACGGACGCCGATAAACCAGACTTACCGTTTTCACGTTGATCCCCCATTGGCAATCGGTCCAGCGTTCTTTCCAAGCCCGCATCAGCATCAGTTTCAGAAGCGTAGTTTTACTGGTGGATTTCTGGTTATCGATGATCATAATGACAGATGTTCCGAAACTGTACTGGAAAAACAATGGATTTCAATAACATAAATTCTAGTAATAAAGTCGCAGTGACATCAAACGTATTTGATAAAAAAAAACATGTACTTACCTTTCTATTTTAAATAAATTCCATTGATCAGCAAAAAGTAAATGATAATTGAATCAAAAGCGGCCGAAGAAAGTTGAACACTCTAGAAAACGCTGCCAAAACAAATCGATGACACTGCCTCGTTGTACACATATGAAAAGGACGCGATAACCAACAACCGGTTCTCGTGAAACGTTTCATGCTCTGACAGTACAGGAAAATATACGCGATCGTGGAAAATAACTCTAAAATGATTAACTTTTGACGGTTTGGTTTTCTGATGAATGGTACAGAAATAGATGTTCGTTACGCCAGAAAGCTACCGTGCCAATCCCTTGGGAACAACTCTAAAACTGAGTAACTTCACAAATAGTCAAAATTGAGTAACACTGGCGTTTTTAAAAATTAGTGATGATTACTCAAAATTCTCGTACGATATTACTTCCATTTCTTGGGTACAGCTCAGTTTCAGTACTGGTCATACTCCGCCATGAACAATGAAAGCATCGTAATAATCATCAATAATTATGCCTGCCTAGTAATAAAAATTCACAACAATAATACCTTCTGTGGCGTACACAATTTGAAAAAGTAGGAGGTTGTATCCAAGACACGACCGTATAAATGACGTAGAACTACGTACACTATTAACGAATGCATTGAGTGTTTCATTACCCTACTGGTTCATTACTGGTTTTATCAAAGTTTTATAGCGCTTTTTTGGCTGTATTGAGTGCTATAAAACTTTGATGAAACCAATATTTTAACTTGGGTAATGAGTTATAATGTCTACTAATGAAGGGTTGTGAATTTCGTGAACCGGATTCAGCAGTTAGCAGAACGTGCCGAGTTAAAAACCATACACAGCACAAACACACAAATCATACCATATCATAGTCACACACATCATACCATATCATACAAACACATACACATCATACCATATCATACAGACACACACACACACACACACACACACACACATTATATCATATCATACACACACACATCATACCATATCATCATACCATACACACATCATACCATATCTCACACACATATCATACCATATCATACACACACAGCAAGCAAGCGACCAATCAGAGGACGTTATTTTTATTTCAACAAGACTTGACAATTTTCAATAGTGCAATAGTTCTTAGATTCAAATAACATTTTTCTGCATTTGGGCAGATGCGTGTATAATTTTCCAATCGATTGCTGCAAGAATGAAGAAAATCGGTTGGAAACCAACCGACCTATAAGCATTTGAAAAGGGACAAATTTCGTCCCAGTTTTTCAGTTTGCATCCCTGTGTGGTATGCTAAAGTAAAACGTAGTTCTACGTCAAAAGTATGTTACAATCCGAAGCACATCAGCATCACATCCAAGCTGGGCGTCGTTACTCAGAATAAAGTTATACGAAGGCAACCCAAAAAAAAGAGTGAAAGTTACTCAAAATCAAAAAAAGGCTTCTACTCTACGAACATCGTTCTAAACTGAGTCAGAGTTGCTCAATTCATGAGTTATTATTTATGAGCGTGTATGCACTCAAAAAAACGTTATTATCAACACACATTAAACGCTAATGTCAACGCGATCAACAAACTCATGTTTTTTTGTTACCTTCGTCTTTTAGTGAATTTCTTTGTTCCACGAACTCAACTCGTTTGACATGGCGCCAACCTAACTGCTGTCAAAACCCTTCTTCATTCGCTTGGTTTTGACCCAGTATTGACTTGGCGTGCAACCCGCAGCGCATCGTACAATTTGACAGTTTCAACCCACCACCGCACTTGCTTAATTCGTTAACAATTATCTGGTATCTCTTTCTTACTATAGACACTATATATATAGACCTGCGTAGTGAATGACAGCAGCACTGGAATCACTGGTTTTTTATATTCTTGTTATTTGTTTGATACAAATTTTTCGTTATGTCATTTTGGCTCGCACGTTTGACAGTTATTTTGGCTCGCTGCGATTCAGTCCGCAGGTCTATATATATATATATATATATATATATATATATATATATATATATATATATATATATATATATATATATATATATATATATATATATATATATATATATATATATATATATATATATATATATATATATATATATATATATATATATATATATATATATATATATATATATATATATATTGACAGAGCTGTATGCCACCACGGGTCGGTATTTGGCGATTACCGTAGGCCACGGAAGTGCTAACTGCAACAACGCAGTCCCGGACCATCAGCGAGAGCTAGCCTAGGTTGTGGTGAGACTCAGGCATTGGGCCGCCGAATTCTCACAAAAGCCACATTATCCGGAAGCAGCTCTGACGGAGCGAATAGTGCCGCTCCCACCACCCAAATGCACTAATTCGCCCATTGGGATTGATGCCAGTAAGTTCCCAATTACGGTAACTGGTCGCAACGCCATATGATAAGAGTCGGATTTCGTTTTCGTACCACGATTCTGGCCTGCGCCGAGCTCCCTTAGTAAGGTCGTGTGACAACGGCTTGAAACGGCGAGACAACAACCGGTGCAGGGGTCTCCGTCCCGTAAAACCTGGCAGGCCTTCCAGTACGTTCCAAATTCATTGCCCGGTGGAACCCGGGCAGGAGTGGGATCAGATGTCCTTTCCTGACTTGCGCCGGTCGGGGGTGTCAGAGTTGCTCATAAGGCGCTATGGCAGCCGCCCCTAGCCATGGCCTCACTGCTTCGGCATAGACTACCATGGGACCAGATAGGCGACCACTCCAGTATGGATAAGGATAGCGGCTGGAAGGGGGACCCACTTAACAAAAATGAACAGTAATAATGAAGATCAACAATTGGGCGCAGATGGGTTGAAAAACCCGTTTGCACGAGGAGGCATCCAGAGGTCTCCGCCGAGAAAGGCGGAGATGGATGCAGTAAAGGACGCCTGCGAAGACGGCAAAGGCAGTACGCCTACCGGATCGACGCAAGACATCGCAGTGGCTGGTCCACTGTTGATAAAGGCGGTCGGAAGACAGCGAGACACGCTACCGAAGGTAGTATCGCTGTCGGAGCAGCTCGATGCCATAATCGAGTTTGCGAAAAGTCGCACCAACACGACGAAGTACCTGAAGCAGGCTCTCTACATGCTTCGGTCCTCCGTCGATGCTGCGAAGAAGGAGCACGCCGAGCTCAAGGCAAGAGCGGTGGCTGCAGAGAAGAATGCAACGGAGGTGATCGGAAGGGCGACGAAGTCGGTCCAAACGGACACCTGCATGTTTGCAGCGGTTTGCGCCTCCGGGTCAGCCGCAAAAAGAGCAAGGCAGTCTCCGGGGGAAGCCCCCGAGAACAGCAAGAAACGGTTGGTTGTGCTAAGCCCGCGAGATAGCACACCAACGGCCTCCAAGTCCGCCGAAAAGTCTGCCGAAGTGGCAGCTACGGGAAACCCTTGGGTTACCGTGGGAGGAAGGAAGCGCCAAAAAGACAGCAAGCGCAACGACGAGAAGGCGACAAATCATCCAAAAACGGGAAAGAAGGCGCGAAGCAGGGGCGACGCCCTCAT
This sequence comes from Wyeomyia smithii, assembly GCF_029784165.1. Lineage (NCBI taxonomy): Eukaryota > Metazoa > Arthropoda > Insecta > Diptera > Culicidae > Wyeomyia > Wyeomyia smithii. The sequence continues at coordinate 30,748,928 of NC_073695.1, read as the reverse complement.
ACTCAAGACGGAGGGGTCCAAGTACTCCGAAGTCTTGAAGAAAATGAGAGGCGAAACCCAGCTCAAGGATCTGGGAGCGGATGTGCGGACCATCCGTCGTTCTCGCACCGGCGAGATGATCCTTGAGCTCCGTAAGGATGCTAAAAACAAGGGCGCTGCCTACAAGACGGTAGCCGAGCAGGTCCTCGGGAAAGATGTGCAAATTCGGGCACTCATCTCAGAGGTGACTCTCCAGCTCAAAAATCTGGATGAAATCACCGAGAGGTGCGATATTGCACAGGCCCTCAAGGAGAAGTGCGGAGTGGAAGTAGCCACTGAGGTAATTCGCCTCAGAAAGGGTCCAGCGGGGACCCAGGTGGCCACTTTCAGGCTTGCATCGGCCGATGCAACTCTGGCCCTGAAGACAGCCAAACTTAAGGTTGGCTGGTCAGTATGTCCCCTGAGCATACTCCAGCAGCCGGACGTTTGCTTCAGGTGTTTCGAGGGAGGACACAAGTCCTGGACCTGCAAGGGGCCCGATAGGAGCCAGTTATGTAGGCGTTGTGGTGGTGCTGGCCATAAAGCTAAAGACTGCGGGGAGCCTCCCAAGTGCTTGGTATGTACTGGAAAACGGGACGCCAAGCACTTTATGGGAGGCCCACGGTGCCCAGCCGGTAAGGCGGCCACGAAACCACGGGCGTGAGGGTGACACAATTGAACCTGAACCATTGCTATGCGGCACAGCAGCTGCTATACCAAGCAGCGTCTGAGTCACGGTCGGACATCGCAATCGTATCGGACCCCTACTGCATTCCTCCCGGAAACGGTAATTGGGTTGCAGATAAGTCCAGTACGGCGGCCATATGCACGACCAGCAAGTTCCCGGTTCAGGAGGTTGTGTCAACCTCAAATGAAGGATACGCGGTTGCCAAGGTGGACGGAGTGTTCTACTGCAGTTGTTATGCTCCGCCGCGTTGGTCTATCGAAAGGTTCACCCAGATGGTCGATCTGTTATCTATGGAGCTGACGGGACTAACACCCTTAGTAGTGGCGGGCGACTTCAACGCTTGGGCTGTTGAGTGGGGAAGCCGCCGCACGAACCGGAGGGGTCAGATCTTATTGGAAGCTTTTGCAAAGCTCAACCTAGCTCAACTGGCCAACGTTGGAACCAAGTGTACATTCAGCAGAAATGGTGCGGAGTCGATCATTGACGTGACGTTCTCCAGCCCAGGACTGATCGTGAACTGGAGGGTAGACGATGGCTACACCTATAGTGACCACCAGTCGGTCTGCTATAGCGTAGTCCAGAGCGTGAGGCGGCAGGCGACGGGTAGAGCCAATACTCCGACCGTCCGCGGGTGGAAGACATCGCATTTCGATGCCGAGGTATTTGCAGAAGCAATGAGAAGAGAGCGCGAGGGGGGCAGTTGGCTCCGCCCGAGTGCTGACCAATTAGTTGCCACATTATCGCGGGCGTGCGACGCCACCATGCCTAGGACCCACCAACCTAGGAATGGTAAGTCACCGGTATACTGGTGGACCGACGCGATAGCGGACCTCCGTAGCGCGTGCCTTCGTGCAAGACGGATGTTGCAACGTGCACGTACCGATGCACAGAGGGTAGAGCGCCGTGTAGTATTCGGATCTGCAAGATCGGCGCTTAAAAGTGCGATAAAGGCGAGCAAAAGGGCCTGCTTCGATAGGCTATGCGCGAGTGCCAATACGAATCCGTGGGGCAACGCCTACAGAGTCGTAATGGCGAAGGCCAAAGGCGTGTTGGCGCCTGCAGAGCGATCACCAGCGATGCTGGAGCGCATCATCGAGGGACTCTTTCCACGACACGAGCCAAATCCTTGGCCTCCGGTTGCTGAGTCTCACGTCCGACGTTCCAGTATCTCAGACACAGACCAGGGATGGTCGGCCAACCTGCCGGGCATCCAATCCGTGAGAGACGGCAGCCGTGCAGAGGTTGTGGAGGAGGTAAGGGTTACGAATGAGGAACTCATCGTGATCGCCAACTCCCTAAAGGTGAGCAAGGCACCGGGACCGGATGGAATCCCGAACTTGGCCATCAGGACGGCCATGAAAGTGGCCCCTGATCTATTCGAGCAGTCATGCAGAAGTGCCTGGATGACTGCCTCTTTCCGGACAGGTGGAAGCGACAGAGATTGGTGCTGTTGCCGAAGGGGAAACCGCCAGGGGACCCATCGGCATACAGACCTATCTGTCTGCTGGACACTACGGGCAAGGTGCTTGAGAGGATTATCCTCAACAGACTGGTGAAGTACACAGAGAGTGTAAACGGTCTGGCAAGTAACCAGTTCGGCTTCCGGAAAGGTAGATCCACGCTGGATGCTATTCTCTCTGTCACCAAGACGGCAGAGGTAGCACTCCAGCGTAAGAGTTGGGGCATTCGCTATTGCGCAATCGTCACGCTTGACGTGAAGAATGCGTTCAATAGCGCCAGTTGGGACTCCATAGCGCTCGCGCTTAGGAGCATCCACGTACCGGTGTCGCTGTACAAGATTTTGGAAAATTATTTCCAGAATCGGGTACTAGTTTACAATACGGAGGAGGGTCAGAAGTGCGTCCCAATCACCGCAGGGGTACCGCAAGGTTCCATCCTGGGCCCGGTGTTGTGGAATGTCATGTATGACGGGGTGTTGAAACTAAAGTTCCCTATAGGGGTTGTGATCGTCGGTTTCGCAGACGACATCACGCTAGAGGTCTACGGCGAGTCGATCGAAGAGGTCGAGTTGACGGCCGCGCACTGCATACGCAAGGTCGAAGACTGGATGCACTCTAGGAAACTGGAGTTAGCGCACCATAAAACGGAGGTTACGGTTGTGAACAACCGCAAATTAGAGCAACAGGCGGTGGTCAGAGTCGGTGACTGCACCATTACCTCAAGGCGTTCCTTGAAGCTTTTGGGGGTTATGGTTGACGATAAGCTCACATTTAAGAGTCACGTCGACTATGCCTGTAAGAGGGCTTCAACGGCCGCTGCAGGACTATCTCGAATGATGTCCAATAGCTCAGCGGTTTATGGCAGCAAGCGTAAACTTCTTGCCAGCGTGGTTTCGTCCATACTTAGGTATGGTGGGTCAGCGTGGTCCAAAGCGTTAGGTACCAACAGTCATCGTCGAAAACTGGAAAGTACCTACAGGCTCATGTGCCTGAGGGTTGTGAGCGCGTACCGTACAGTGTCATACGACGCAATCTGCGTCCTGTCCGGCATGATGCCTATCAGCATAGCCATTAAGGAGGACGTAGAATGCTTCGATCAACGTGACACAAGGGGTATACGAGGCACCAGAAGGTCATTCTCGATGATCAGATGGCAGCAGGAATGGTCCAATTCCGCAAAGGGTAGATGGACGCATCGACTTATTCCGGACGTATCCGGATGGGTCGGGAGGCGCCATGGAGAAGTTAACTTCCACTTGACACAGATTCTGTCAGGTCATGGTTGCTTCAGGCAGTATCTACACAGATTCGGGCATGCGGGGTCCCCCATGTGTCCCGAGTGTGCGGATGCGGAAGAAACTGCTGAGCATGTCTTCTTCGTGTGCCCTCGTTTTGTGCATGCGCGGAGCGACATGATGGTAGTGAGCGGGCCAGACACCACTCCGGACAACCTAGTTCGGAGGATGTGTAAAGACCCAAACATTTGGAGGGCGGTTTGTACAGCCGCCTCTCAAATAGTTTTAGAATTGCAAAACAGGCGACAGGTTGACCACCGACACGCCAGTGTTAGCTAACGGCCAGTCTCCAGGTTAGTTAGCTAAGTTAGCAAAGAGATCTATAGAACCAAGAGGGTGCACAGAGCACAAAAGCCGCTCCCCGAAGCAATACCTAGCGGTGGTCCCGGGGAGTATTATGGGCTGGAGACTGGAGGGGTTTTAGTGGGTCCGGTCACTGATTCAAACCAACCCCACACTCCCTGAGGTTGGTCACCTCAGGGGTTTGGATGCAAATTTCCCCTCCACCTGAAAAAAAAAAAAAATATATATATATATATATATATATATATATATATATATATATATATATATATATATATATATATATATATATATATATATATATATATATATATATATATATATATATATTTTAGGTGGAGGGGAAATTTGCATCCAAACCCCTGAGGTGACCAACCTCAGAGAGTGTGGGGTTGGTTTGAATCAGTGGTGTCTGGCCCGCTCACTACCATCATGTCGCTCCGCGCATGCACAAAACGAGGGCACACGAAGAAGACATGCTCAGCAGTTTCTTCCGCATCCGCGCACTCGGGACACATGGGGGACCCCGCATGCCCGAATCTGTGTAGATACTGCCTGAAGCAACCATGACCTGACAGAATCTGTGTCAAGTGGAAGTTAACTTCTCCATGGCGCCTCCCGACCCATCCGGATACGTCCGGAATAAGTCGATGCGTCCATCTACCCTTTGCGGAATTGGACCATTCCTGCTGCCATCTGATCATCGAGAATGACCTTCTGGTGCCTCGTATACCCCTTGTGTCACGTTGATCGAAGCATTCTACGTCCTCCTTAATGGCTATGCTGATAGGCATCATGCCGGACAGGACGCAGATTGCGTCGTATGACACTGTACGGTACGCGCTCACAACCCTCAGGCACATGAGCCTGTAGGTACTTTCCAGTTTTCGACGATGACTGTTGGTACCTAACGCTTTGGACCACGCTGGCCCACCATACCTAAGTATGGACGAAACCACGCTGGCAAGAAGTTTACGCTTGCTGCCATATACCGCTGAGCTATTGGACATCATTCGAGATAGTCCTGCAGCGGCCGTTGAAGCCCTCTTACAGGCATAGTCGACGTGACTCTTAAATGTGAGCTTATCGTCAACCATAACCCCCAAGAGCTTCAAGGAACGCCTTGAGGTAATGGTGCAGTCACCGACTCTGACCACCGCCTGTTGCTCTAATTTGCGGTTGTTCACAACCGTAACCTCCGTTTTATGGTGCGCTAACTCCAGTTTCCTAGAGTGCATCCAGTCTTCGACCTTGCGTATGCAGTGCGCGGCCGTCAACTCGACCTCTTCGATCGACTCGCCGTAGAACTCTAGCGTGATGTCGTCTGCGAAACCGACGATCACAACCCCTACAGGGAACTTTAGTTTCAACACCCCGTCATACATGACATTCCACAACACCGGGCCCAGGATGGAACCTTGCGGTACCCCTGCGGTGATTGGGACGCACTTCTGACCCTCCTCCGTGTTGTAAACTAGTACCCGATTCTGGAAATAATTTTCCAAAATCTTGTACAACGACACCGGTACGTGGATGCTTCTAAGCGCGAGCGCTATGGAGTCCCAACTGGCGCTATTGAATGCATTCTTCACGTCAAGCGTGACGATTGCGCAATAGCGAATGCCCCAACTCTTACGCTGGAGTGCTACCTCTGCCGTCTTGGTGACAGAGAGAATAGCATCCAGCGTGGATCTACCTTTCCGGAAGCCGAACTGGTTACTTGCCAGACCGTTTACACCCTCTGTGTACTTCACCAGTCTGTTGAGGATAATCCTCTCAAGCACCTTGCCCGTAGTGTCCAGCAGACAGATAGGTCTGTATGCCGATGGGTCCCCTGGCGGTTTCCCAGCCTTCGGCAACAGCACCAATCTCTGTCGCTTCCACCTGTCCGGAAAGAGGCAGTCATCCAGGCACTTCTGCATGACTGCTCGAAATAGATCGGGGGCCACTTTCATGGCCGTCCTGATGGCCAAGTTCGGGATTCCATCCGGTCCCGGTGCCTTGCTCACCTTTAGGGAGTTGGCGATCACGATGAGTTCCTCATTCGTAACCCTTACCTCCTCCACAACCTCTGCACGGCTGCCGTCTCTCACGGATTGGATGCCCGGCAGGTTGGCCGACCATCCCTGGTCTGTGTCTGAGATACTGGAACGTCGGACGTGAGACTCAGCAACCGGAGGCCAAGGATTTGGCTCGTGTCGTGGAAAGAGTCCCTCGATGATACGCTCCAGCATCGCTGGTGATCGCTCTGCAGGCGCCAACACGCCTTTGGTCTTCGCCATTACGACTCTGTAGGCGTTGCCCCACGGATTCGTATTGGCACTCGCGCATAGCCTATCGAAGCAGGCCCTTTTGCTCGCCTTTATCGCACTTTTAAGCGCCGATCTTGCAGATCCGAATACTACACGGCGCTCTACCCTCTGTGCATCGGTACGTGCACGTTGCAACATCCGTCTTGCACGGAGGCACGCGCTACGGAGGTCCGCTATCGCGTCGGTCCACCAGTATACCGGTGACTTACCATTCCTAGGTTGGCGGGTCCTAGGCATGGTGGCGTCGCACGCCCGCGATAATGTGGCAACTAATTGGTCAGCACTCGGGCGGAGTCAACTGCCCCCCTCGCGCTCTCTTCTCATTGCTTCTGCAAATACCTCGGCATCGAAATGCGATGTCTTCCACCCGCGGACGGTCGGAGTATTGGCTCTACCCGTCGCCTGCCGCCTCACGTTCTGGACTACGCTATAGTAGACCGACTGGTGGTCACTATAGGTGTAGCCATCGTCTACCCTCCAGTTCACGATCAGTCCTGGGCTGGAGAACGTCACGTCGATGATCGACTCCGCACCATTTCAGCTGAATGTACACTTGGTTCCAACGTTGGCCAGATCTAGGTTGAGCTTTGCCAAAGCTTCCAACAAGATCTGACCCCTCCGGTTCGTGCGGCGGCTTCCCCACTCAACAGCCCAAGCGTTGAAGTCGCCCGCCACTACTAAGGGTGTTAGTCCCGTCAGCTCCATAGATAACAAATCGACCATCTGGGTGAACCTTTCGATAGACCAACGCGGCGGAGCATAACAACTGCAGTAGAACACTCCGTCCACCTTGGCAACCGCGTATCCTTCATTTGAGGTTGACACAACCTCCTGAACCGGGAACTTGCTGGTCGTGCATATGGCCGCCGTACTGGACTTATCTGCAACCCAATTACCGTTTCCGGGAGGAATGCAGTAGGGGTCCGATACGATTGCGATGTCCGACCGCGACTCAGACGCTGCTTGGTATAGCAGCTGCTGTGCCGCATAGCAATGGTTCAGGTTCAATTGTGTCACCCTCACGCCCGTGGTTTCGTGGCCGCCTTACCGGCTGGGCACCGTGGGCCTCCCATAAAGTGCTTGGCGTCCCGTTTTCCAGTACATACCAAGCACTTGGGAGGCTCCCCACAGTCTTTAGCTTTATGGCCAGCACCACCACAACGCCTACATAACTGGCTCCTATCGGGCCCCTTGCAGGTCCAGGACTTGTGTCCTCCCTCGAAACACCTGAAGCAAACGTCCGGCTGCTGGAGTATGCTCAGGGGACATACTGACCAGCCAACCTTAAGTTTGGCTGTCTTCAGGGCCAGAGTTGCATCGGCCGATGCAAGCCGGAAAGTGGCCACCTGGGTCCCCGCTGGACCCTTTCGGAGGCGAATTACCGCAGTGGCTACTTCCACTCCGCACTTCTCCTTGAGGGCCTGTGCAATATCGCACCTCTCGGTGATTTCATCCAGGTTTTTGAGCTGGAGAGTCACCTCTGAGGTGAGTGCCCGAATTTGCACATCTTTCCCGAGGACCTGCTCGGCTACCGTCTTGTAGGCAGCGCCCTTGTTTTTAGCATCCTTACGGAGCTCAATGATCATCTTGCCGGTGCGAGAACGACGGATGGTCCGCACATCCGCTCCCAGATCCTTGAGCTGGGTTTCGCCTCTCATTTTCTTCAAGACTTCGGAGTACTTGGACCCCTCCGTCTTGAGTATGAGGGCGTCGCCCCTGCTTCGCGCCTTCTTTCCCGTTTTTGGACGATCTGTCGCCTTCTCGTCGTTGCGCTTGCTGTCTTTTTGGCGCTTCCTTCCTCCCACGGTAACCCAAGGGTTTCCCGTAGCTGCCACTTCGGCAGACTTTTCGGCGGACTTGGAGGCCGTTGGTGTGCTATCTCGCGGGCTTAGCACAACCAACCGTTTCTTGCTGTTCTCGGGGGCTTCCCCCGGAGACTGCCTTGCTCTTTTTGCGGCTGACCCGGAGGCGCAAACCGCTGCAAACATGCAGGTGTCCGTTTGGACCGACTTCGTCGCCCTTCTGGTCACCTCCGTTGCATTCTTCTCTGCAGCCACCGCTCTTGCCTTGAGCTCGGCGTGCTCCTTCTTCGCAGCATCGACGGAGGACCGAAGCATGTAGAGAGCCTGCTTCAGGTACTTCGTCGTGTTGGTGCGACTTTTCACAAACTCGATTATGGCATCGAGCTGCTCCGACAGCGCTACTACCTTCGGTAGCGTGTCTCGCTGTCTTCCGACCGCCTTTATCAACAGTGGACCAGCCACTGCGATGTCTTGCGTCGATCCGGTAGGCGTACTGCCTTTGCCGTCTTCGCAGGCGTCCTTTACTGCATCCATCTCCGCCTTTCTCGGCGGAGACCTCTGGATGCCTCCTCGTGCAAACGGGTTTTTCAACCCATCTGCGCCCAATTGTTGATCTTCATTATTACTGTTCATTTTTGTTAAGTGGGTCCCCCTTCCAGCCGCTATCCTTATCCATACTGGAGTGGTCGCCTATCTGGTCCCATGGTAGTCTATGCCGAAGCAGTGAGGCCATGGCTAGGGGCGGCTGCCATAGCGCCTTATGAGCAACTATGACACCCCCGACCGGAAGTCAGGAAAGGACATCTGATCCCACTCCTGCCCGGTTCCCACCGGGCAATGAATTTGGAACGTACTGGAAGGCCTGCCAGGTTTTACGGGACGGAGACCCCTGCACCGGTTGTTGTCTCGCCGTTTCAAGCCGTTGTCACACGACCTTACTAAGGGAGCTCGGCGCAGGCCAGAATCGTGGTACGAAAACGAAATCCGACTCTTATCATATGGCGTTGCGACCAGTTACCGTAATTGGGAACTTACTGGCATCAATCCCAATGGGCGAATTAGTGCATTTGGGTGGTGGGAGCGGCACTATTCGCTCCGTCAGAGCTGCTTCCGGATAATGTGGCTTTTGTGAGAATTCGGCGGCCCAATGCCTGAGTCTCACCACAACCTAGGCTAGCTCTCGCTGATGGTCCGGGACTGCGTTCTTGCAGTTAGCACTTCCGTGGCCTACGGTAATCGCCAAATACCGACCCGTGGAGGCATACAGCTCTGCCAAATATATATATATATATATATATATATATATATATATATATATATATATATATATATATATATATATATATATATATATATATATATATATATATATATATATATATATATATATATATATATATATATATATATATATAGATATATATAGTGTCTATATTTCTTACTTGCGTTGTAAATCGTGATGTCGTTTCTCTATTTTTTGGGAGATTTGTCTGACGCAGTAGAATAACAGTAGAATAAAGAATTTTGCTATTGAAATTAGTACAGCGATAAAAAAACAAGAGTTCTTACCATAAATCAACGAAAGGATGTATATGTTATTTTTTTGCCTTAACTTCAATTTAACAAATAATATTTCTTTCCGTCCTAGGACAGGACGTGAGTGTTTTTTAGTTATTTTTCTTTTCGTTCAAAATTGCCCTCATGAAACATATTGAGTTTTCGGCACGACGCTTGCCAGTGTTTCCGAAAATATTTAATAGATAAAATATCAATATCATGGATTTTCCAAGTTCTGGATTTCATTTTTTATTAAGTCATTTGATAATGCTTGCTCATTGAATCTACCATTGATTTAAAGATATATTTTAAATCTATTTGAACTAGTCATAATTTCAATTCATTTCGCATTCCTCTTGCTTTTCATGGAATGAATCTTATGTTGTTCATCGTACGTAGTTTCAAAAGCATGGATAGTATTTCGAATGTTGATTTTTATCCAGCTTTTTACGCGCTATAATGGCGGACGCTATAATGCAAAGTTCTTAATAAATTACCCACCCTTTTGACAACTCTGCTTACGTCGATTTGAAGTCTTCATATATTCTATCAAAAGAAAAATTAATCTGGCAACAATTGAGTTGCCAATTTTTCAAGAATCCCAAAATTGACGTAAGCGGAGAGGTTCGCATATTACGAACACGCATTATAGCGACCGCCATTATGGTGCTTGGAAAGCTGGATAGACATTACACAGTCTAGTGTATGAAAACGTTTCGAAAAATTGTTCATTCACTTGGTGAGCAAAAACAGTGTAAACAAAATATATCGATAGTTCTCGCAACACGGCCAACCATGCCGACTAATAAAAAAAAATTAGCAGTATGCTAAATAGAATCGACCAATCAGAGAGGGCTTCCACTTTGACAGAACTTTGGGTGATTTTTGGTTTCTCTTGTTACGTCCTGTCCTAGGTTCCGTCGGCTCTCAAATAAGCTGATTTTCAAACGGAAAGCGTTCAAGATTGTGTCGATGATCAGGTAAGACCAAAATGTAAATTGATATAATATATAATCTTTAATTATTTACCAGCTCAATCGAAAAAAAAAAATAAGGAAATCACGAGTCAGATTGCAAAAGTTGCCGTGAGTGATCGAACTGTTGAATTTCAAAGACTCTTTAGTTATGTATAATGATAAAATACTTCTTACAGTGTAACGCTGTGGTGAAACTGAAATATTTCAAAGTAATTTTAGGCCCGCTGGCTACACTGCTTTATTCAATGTCAAATTGTCAAATCACAAAAAAGCTGAAGTGCTCGCTTTTTGCATCAATCGCATAGTGAGGTGAAAACAGTTAATATTTTGCCGTGAATGAAACATTTTAGAGTTTAAATATTGTCGGTCAAGTTCGTCAATACATTTTTTCAACTACGTAAGTACTATTAATGATGTCGCAATTGTGATCAACAGAGAACAAACGTTTCAAATGTTTGCTTCTCTTCTAGCGAAACTGGAATCCAAAATGGCGCTCCCTTCAAACTACAAACATTCGCCGGTTTCGACCCCGACAACGCAGCGATTGCGTCCTTCCGGATCCAGCTCGGATAGTCGCAAACCGGACACCTCCAGCCCGTTCATGCACAGCCCGCAGGGCAATCCCGCTTTTACGCCTCAAAAATTGGGCAAGTCGGCCACCACTGCGGAGGCCAAAATGATCAAACCACCGAAGGCCCCAGAGAAACCGCTAATGCCGTATATGCGTTACTCGCGCAAAGTGTGGGATTCGATCAAAGCTTCCAACTCAGATCTTAAACTATGGGAGGTGGGAAAAATTATTGGCCAGCAGTGGCGCGATTTGCCGGAGAAAGACAAAGAGGAGTACATTACGGAGTACGAAACTGAAAAACTAGAGTATGAGAAGAACCTTAAAGCGTACCATAATTCCCCAGCGTATTTGGCCTACCTGACCGCAAAAAATAAATCCAAACCGGGTGGTGACGGCGATGGTCACGAGAGTACAAGATCTAGCTCGAAAGGGGGCCAACAAGATCGAAGAATTGATATTCAACCAGCCGAGGACGAAGAGGATCAAGATGACGGATATTCGTTTAAGCACGTGGCTTATGCGAGATTTTCACGCAACCATCGTTTGATAAACGAAATTTTCTCGGATGCCGTTGTTCCGGATGTTCGTTCGGTGGTAACCACGCAAAGAATGCATGTTTTGAAAAGACAGGTGCAGTCGTTAGCTATGCACCAAATGAAGCTGCAGCATGAGTTGCAATTGATTGAGGAAAAATTCGATACCAGAAAGCGTAAATTTGTAGAATCTAGCGAACAGTTTCAGGACGAACTTAAGAAGCACTGCAAGCCGGCCGTTGATGATGAAACTTTTCAAAAAATGGTCGACAGACAGTATGAGATGTTGAAACGTGAACGTTTACGGACTGTAGAGGAACAGCAGAAGCCATTAATGTCAGCTCTTACTGCTACTAAACCGGATGATCATACCGGTGATGGTTTAGCCGTTGGAACTGCAGCTATTCCACTCAGTGAGGAAGTTCGTTCCGAACAGGAACCTATGGCGAAAATTTCCCAAGATACCATACAGAAAAAAGACGAAAGGGAAGAGATGCCGCACAAACCAGATGAAGTCTCGAAACAGGCTGTTACTCAGAAAATACAAGAACAGGAGACAACAAAGGAAGCACCGCTTGAACACAAGCAACCACCAATTGAGCAACCATTACCGAGTGCACCTGTTACTACGGCCCCTATTATGCCACCAGGTTAGTATTTATCACTTCTGTCCGTCCCTTCGATGATAAGAAACTAAATGTGAAAATTGTTTCTTTGCAGAGCATTATCGCTCTCCGCCAACAGCTCCCGAGCCAAAACCGGAAGCTGCACCGGTGGCAGCCGTTCCACCGCCACCAGTATCAGCGCCTCCACCGCCACATCATCATGTTGCAGCAGCACCAACATCTGCTCCTTCATCACCGTATCCATCGCATAGTGCAGAATCTCATGTGGCTCCGCCGAACGTTACGGTTCCTCATCATCAGGCTCCTCCACCACCGCCACCGAGCCATCACATGCCGCCGCATATGCAACCCCACCCAGGTATGCCGTCTCACTCCGGATACCCAGGGTATCCCCATGCAGGTCCTCCCAGACCATACTATTTACCGAGTGGTTACGGAGCACATCCCCAATCTTACGGACAATATGGCCACTATCCATATCATCAACAATATGCACCGCCACCACCAGGTCAATACATGCCAGGACCACCGCGTCCCGGTCATGGTTCCCCTATGGGCCATTACGGGGCTGACCCTCATCACGGAGGACCCGTAGGTGATGGTCATCATCCTCACTCTCCATACGGGCCTGGACCTACCCCTGGTGGTCCACCACCAACGGGCGCAGGTAGTGCTACAGGACAATCTGGACCCGGAGGACCTCCCCCACAACCCGTTGGTCCCGTCAGTGGACATCCGACTGATGGTGAGATTCCTGAGAAACCCGAAAAACCGGAAAAGACTCCTGCGAAGAAAAAGAAATCCAGCAAAAAAGACGCCGAGAAGAAAGTTGTCCATGACGATTAAAGATAGTGCTAATGTTCCGATTTTCAAAACATCTGTTTCAACGTAATTCCAATAATCTTCATACATCATGCGTTTCTCTGTAGCCGTAACAACTTTATGAAATATATCCTAGATTATAGGGACAAAAATCTTTCTTTTATTTGTTGAATGAAATGAAAAATTACTTCGGAATTTGTTTCGTTTTATCATGTTTATTTTGAAAACATTGCGTTAAGTTATGAGATGCACTGGTAATATTTGAAAATTATTTGTTTAGCACTTTTTAATCAATATGATCTTTCTTCTGTAAAGTTTTTACTATCTTCTCAAAAATCAGCTATGAATTTCAATTAAAATTTGGGTAATGTAACTAATTAATTATTTTCTACAGCTTTTGTACAGCGTCTTTCTCTTTACTCTGTGTTGACTTCCAATTACAGTTTTCCTCTATAAAACTATTTCGATTTATTTTTTCGTTACACAGTTTATTTGCCAATGTCTTATATTTTAAACTTCGTTGTCTCTTTTTTAGCCTACAGTTTGCATTGGTTTTGGCTGACTCTTCTTATAGTTCGTCATGTTTTGTTTCAACTGGTTATTTTATTTTTAAAATGCTGAACATTCTCATATTTGTGTGTATAAAGTTTTTAGAGTCTATTTCAATTCCCTCAAATCCTAATAAATGTTTTTGTTTTGCTTTAATTTTTGTTCTCACGCATTTTTAACTATACAGTTTACTTATTTCGGGTTTTGCGTTCGATGCTATAAATTATTTTAGTTTCGATAAATTGTTCTGAACTTTTTGAGTTGGTGTTTACCTTTTTATCGCACCTGAATTGGTATTATTCGGTTCCGGTCTTTAAATTAATTATTTTTGTACTAAATGTCAATCACTTTGTAACATTTGCTGAGTCTTCGACTTATGTTTCGTTTGAATACCTATTTGTTTTTAATTTGAATTTTTACCAGTGAAAATTATATGGTCAAACACTATTCCTAATTTTTGATATGACTTTTTTTCTAACTTCTCATTTTACATTTCCAATTTGATATAAATTTCGAAATTATTCCTCCAATGGGTACAAACTCAAATTTTGAGTAGCTCATTTTAGACAGATCGGTAAGCTTTTTAGTAGATAACATAATTTTGTCATTATTTTAAGTTACATGTTTTTATTTCGAGTACGGAGATCCATTTCATGCGATTGAACGTCGATTTTTGGGGTTAGTAACGAAAGGCTGAAACTCAAAAGGCTGAAACCCGAAAGGCTGAAAAGTATGTTTCATAACGAAAGGCTGAATGCACAAAAGGCTGAAACCACAAAAGGCTGAATGAACGAAAGGCTGAAACATGAAAGGCTGAAACTTTTGTAACTTGAATCATAATCGTTGAAAAATTCGGACACATGGATAACAAACCTATATAAAGTGACAGAGTTCAATGTTTGAGTATTAATTGGTTTGTGCAATGGAAAATTAGTTTTCGGCAACATTTGAATCTATACACACTTGACTCTTGTACACGTTTCCTAGATGATTCAGGGCGAGACGGCCGAAGGCCGCGAGTGTGCGCCGGCGACCCGCCGTCGGAAGCGCCGGCCACTGCGGGGGGGGGGGGGGGGGGCAGCCCTCCCGCAGAAATCACCTCTGCATAGGTTCGTTCGTTTTCCTAGGTCTACTGACTCATAGGGGTGATCCCCTAGTTTAGTCCAAACGAGCGATAGCGAGTAAGGACAGCATACATCTTGGACAATCGAGTCGGCCGTAGGCCGCGAGTTTTCTTTTAGAAATGAACTTTGTGAATTTCAGCCTTATGATTTTCAGTTTTTTGTGATTCAGCCTTTCGTGTTTTAAGCCTTTCGTGTTTTCAGCCTTATGTAGTTTTCAGCCTTTCGTGAGTTCAGCCTTTCGAATTTCAGCTTTTCGTGTTTCAGCCTTTTGAGTTTCAGCCTCTCGTAGTAGACCCGATTTTTGAGCAAGTCCATCAAACGACTGAATTAAAACCGCAAATGACGGATAGACGTCGCTCGCGTCCCAGTAACGAAACACTGTCAAACATGCTTCTTTTTGCCTTGACGTTCGCTGTCAGCAAGAAAAAAAGCAAAAAGAACAAAAGGAACGTGGGAGAGTAGCGAAAAAGTTGAAAACACAAACATCGCATTCACAAAAGAAAGAATAGTCAGCCAGCCAGCCGTTCGTTTTCCGTTCCATTCGTCGCAAAAAGTTCTTGGTTACAGTTTTTCACTTGAATTAAGTGCGAAATCGGACATAAACTGTTGAAAATAGCAAACCCAACAAGGAAGTGCTGCTGTGGGGTCAGAGTATAGTGAACGTTATCGAATATTGATTCAGAGACGTGCGTTTTGTTTCTTCTCACGGAGAATCCATTTTGGGAAAGCAAAGAACCTTTATTTCATCAGCTGTTTATCGCTTGCTGGCTATAATCTTCAAAGGTGATTCAGTTTATTTGCGTCTGTGATTTTTGTTCCAAGTGAACGTGCTTAACATTGTCGGTTAATATTGATAATAAGTGGATGCAGTCTTTGTGATTCGATTGCTGCTGCCTCTGCTATTATAATTTCATCTGTTGACGGATTTGAGCTCAAAAATATAACTGCAAATTTTGTCGTGAGTAAACTAGTTGTCTTTCAACTAAATATTAGATCCAATGGCATCGTGCGTTAATTGTTAGGTTGGCCTTCGAAAATATATACTGCCAAAAAAGTAGTGCTTCACAATGTTCGCTCTAAGATTTACGTTGTTGTCACAAACGACATTGTTTTGCGTTCTATTCCTGTAATGCAATTAGTGTGGAGTACCTATTTTTCTAATACTAAGTAAAAAATCTGTACTCATGGTAACAAATCACTTCTGCTCAGATTGAAAACGTGTAGCAGTCTGAATCCAGTAATATCCAGAAAGAAGTAAATTGATAAGCTAAATGTCACCGATGATTACTCGCTTTTAAATTACGCAGGGTATCCGCGATGGCTCTGGACTCTGGCCTCCGATTATTACCTTTTTATTTTATGGAGCTAAGTTTAACGAAACTGTTCTATAACCTTTTTTTGAAATTATAAACGTGCCGTTTATCAGAATGTTCAGAAATTTTTTTCCCATTCGGTCCTTTTCCAGGCGTAAAAACTGTACAGAGTGTTATTAAGTCCAGTAATATATTGCAACCTTGCAACTTGTATATTTGATAAGCTGCACACTCTACACTACAATCATTCCTTGGTCAGCATGAATAACTTTGGTGGCGTTTGAGACACTACATCGAGTACACAAAATCATGTTGTTTATGCGCTGCACGTAAAATGGCGTTATGTTGCAAGCATCGGAAAACATTCAACAGACGGTGTTTGTTTAATCTCATTCCAGCAATCCGAGAATAACTTCTTCACAAGCAGATACATCGTGGAAAGTGCAGCACAGTCAGGGAAGCTCTCAACAGCTAAAGTGTAAACTGATTGAAGGCAGGTGGTGTCAGGATGAGTCTTTCGTCGCGGGCCGACATCGATGCTGGAGGATTCTTCGTTAACTTCAATCAGGACTGCACGTAAGATCAGTTCAATAAAATACCGTGCGTGTTTCATAACAGAAAACTAATGGAGGCGCCCTATTTCTTGTTTTTCGCAGCTCCCTGGCTGTCGGTTCTAAGAGTGGATATAGCCTATTTTCACTAAATTCGGTTGACTCCACGCTGGATCAGATTTACAACAGCTATGGCGAAGATATCTGCCTTGTGGAACGCCTTTTTAGTAGCTCACTGGTGGCGGTTGTTTCTCTGAACGCACCGAGAAAGCTTAAAGTAAGTACAGTTTTCCAAATAAAATTCGTTTTCTTAATTACCAATTCCTCATTGCAGGTTTGCCACTTCAAAAAGGGAACCGAAATTTGCAACTACTCGTACTCGAACACTATCCTGGCTGTGAAGTTGAATCGATCCCGTCTAGTAGTCTGCCTCGAGGAGAGCCTCTACATCCACAACATTCGGGACATGAAAGTGGTTCACACAATCCGTGACACTCCACCGAACACGACCGGGCTGTGTGCTTTGGCTTCGGATTCGGACCACTGCTATCTGGCCTACCCGGGCAGTGCAACCGTCGGGGAGGTGCAGATTTTCGATGCAGTAAACTTGCATGCCAAGACGATGATCCCGGCGCACGATTCACCGTTGGCAGCGATTGCGTTCAGTCAAATGGGAACGGAGGTGGCGACCGCAAGCGAAAAAGGTACTGTGATCCGGGTGTTTTCCGTTAACGATGGCTCCAAACTGTTCGAGTTTCGTCGCGGCGTCAAACGGTGCGTATCGATCGCTTCTCTGGCGTTCAGCACCTGCTCGAAATATCTGTGCTGCAGCTCGAACACAGAAACGGTGCACATATTCAAGCTGGAGCGTAGCTCACCGGAGAACAACGATGATCAAAGCGGCAAAGATCACTGGATGGGTTATATTAGCAAGGCGGTGAGCAGCTACTTGCCACTTGCGCTACCCTCGCAGGTTACCGATGTGTTCACCCAGGGTAGGGCGTTTGCATCGGCCGTACTTCCGGTAGCTGGACTAAGACATTCCTGCGTTATCAACATCATTCAAAAGTCGATGAGGTATGCATTGGGGATGTTTTCGAAAGCTGCCCAACTCACGGCAAATTCTGTTTTGCACATTTCAGACTGCTTGTAGCTTCCCAGGACGGCTATCTCTATGTCTACCAACTGCCCACGGAGGGTGGCGAGTGTCAACTTATCAAGAAGCATGATCTAAGGAGTGTGGAACCAATGGCCACCGGGCGACCAGGTATTTTTTCCTTATGGATTTTTATATTATGTTAATGACTGTCAGTGTAAATCCACATGATTTTCGAGGTACAAAAGAAAGTTTAAATATTATAAAACCTTGACATGTGCATAAAGATTGATTATGCGGTCGAGTCGCATTGATATGGTATGAAAACAGTATGTTGAACGAAAAAAACTAACACATTTGGGGCGAGTTTCCAATGTATAAATCCATTTTTGTCTAAGATGTGTGCAGTATAACATAGTACGTTTCAGTTTATCTATTGAACGACTGCAACAGCTGTACAGGAAATGCTTTTGGGACTGGCTCATCTACTGTCACGGATCTTCAATTAATTAATACGAGATCGAAGCACCATCCAACAAAATGTTGTAGCTGACATTGCCGATTCTTTCAAACACGACAGCAGGCGTCCACTTTCAGATTTTATTGCTTGAATACGCCTTGGCAGAAACAGGAGATCCACCTTTAAGATTTTGCTAGTATTTCGGTTCTTGCCTAACAGAAGGTACAAAGTTGTCCGCACGGAACGTCCAAGCATTTATTGGTCAGGTGACTTTCCGTGCGGCAGAGAGTGTTGATCTGTAGATGTGCAGGAACGTTCGAAGTGCTGTTACGGTTGCTGTCTCTCCTCTCTCGATAATGTTCTTCACTGCTGGTATTCCGAAACAAGCATGACACTCTCGAAGGAAAGCAATTATGGTTGAGCTTGTCGAAAATCTCGTCTGCAGTATTTTTAGCCAATTTGTATAAAAATCTACCACGACCAGATAGTAGTATCCATCCGATGGACCCGCCAAATCCAAGTGAAGACGTTGCCATGGACCATCATCATTAGGCCAGGGCTGTGTATTCGCTTGTGGTGATGATTCTGCAGCACTTGAAGATCTTCGAACGTAGTCATCAATTCGTGACCAAAAAACGATGCCCCTAGCAATTGCTTTTGATCACCACTTGATAGGATTTTACCTTCCACAGCACTGGATCTTTAGCTGTTGATTCTTACACCATTTGTTTTGTAAAGTGTCTTGCAATCCGGAACTGACGTCTGCCTCGGCGCGAACTATGGCGATTACTGCTTCCTCGTCTTGGTCGAAAAATTGGTTGTGTATCTGGTGTAAGGTACAGACCAACTTTGGTTTTGCTGCAGTGGCCCAAACCATCCTTGAGAACATCAGAGAACCTAGTGAGGAAATGCTGATCAACACAAAAAAATGGAAAGGTTGACGTTATTGCAACGTGCAACAAGCGACTTCGACCAAAGATTGAATGCGTCCATCCAGTTCAGACCAATCACATTGAAATCCTTGACCGAAGTGATGTACCTGACAATGCTCGATTCGTGTGACGTTGCTGATAGTGATAGATGTAGCCTGCCAACTTTAGAGGTTAGCCAGATGCTGTTGTTGCCTTCATTTGCGTGCAATTGACCGTAGGATCATCAATTTCTTTCCATAATTCTTGCGGGATCACTGAAGCTGAAGTTCTGTTTGAACATCGTTGAAGTTGACGGTCACATACCTTCTACGGCTCCGAATATGTTTTCTTGTCTTTCTTTATAACCTTCTTGTTGCATGCATACAACGCATGCATTGGTGCAGTAGATATTAACGAGCAGCAGTAGCCTTCATCCGGTTTTATTTTTCCACATTCTTCGCAGACATGTTTGGAGGACTGGCAATCCTTCACGAAGTGCATGGCGCCACACTGCCAGCATGGAGATGGAGGAACTTGACTGTCTGCTGCCGCTGATTTCGATTGGTTGATTGATTGCTTCTCGAAGATGAATGTTTCTTCTCTACAAACGCCACATCGGGCTTGAGGTATAAGAGGTACTGGCTTCCAGTCACCAAACATTCAATGTTGGTAGCAATAGTATCAGACTCGAGCTTTGATAGAAGTCGGGTCCTGATATCGGCGTTCTTTGTCGACTTGAGGCCACAGATGAACACCAAACTCGGCTTCGTTTTTTATGATTTGAAGGTAATCGTAGCGATTTTCGCTGGTTAAATATTGACTTCAATTTTTCCATAACTTGGTCAAAAATGAAATCACGAGGTTAGTAAAGTTTAATGGAAACTTAAGGCCCGAATACACACACGGCGTAATGACGCCTTTTCCATACAAAATGAAAGGCGTAATCGCGCCTCCCGTTGGGACGCCTTTCAACCAGAACCTTCTAGCTTTGCCTTCTAGTGAAGAAGGTAGTCGTTCGCCGCCTTCGGCTGCGTACTTGACTGCCTTCCGTGTAGACGCATCGTGCCTTCCACGCGGTCTTGTGTCGCCTTCTTTTGGCGAAGGCGCTGGCAACGCCGTGTTGTATCATTTTCCGCCTGCTGGTGGAGTGGAAGGTGGCAGATGCCAGAAGGTACACTAGAAGGTTCCAAGAAGGTACTGACAATTTCCGTCAAGAAAACGTCACACGGCGTGACAACGCCTTCCTGACAAACATTGTCAGTACTTTCTTGAAACCTTCTAATGTGCCCTTTAGAATCTACCACCTTCCACTCGTCTACACGGAAAGCGCAATCACTCCATCTCTAAAGGCCCGAATACACACGCGGCGTAATGATGCCTTCTCTATGCAAATTAGAAGGCGTATTCGCGCCTTTCGTTGGGACGCCTTTCAGCCAGAACCTTCTAGTGAAGAAGGTAGTCGTTCGCCGCCTTCGGCTGCGTACTTGACTGCCTTCCGTGTGGACGCATCGTGCCTTCCACACGGTCTTGTGTTGCCTTCTTCCGGCGAAAGCGCTGGCAACGCCGTGTTGTATCATTTTCCGCCTGCTGGTGGTATCTAGAAGTGTGTTGCTGTATTTTTTCTTCCAACAAACATAAACAAACATGAATTGGGTGGCATGACGACAAGAATGTTAGCTTACGGCGGGGTTCGGGACGGCGTAGTTGCGCCTTCCGTGTAGACGAGCGGAAGGTGGCAGGCGCTAGAAGGTACATCAGAAGGTTTCAAGAAGGTACTGACAATTTTCGTCAGGAAGGCGTTGTCACATCGTGTGTGTATTCGGGCCTTAACTCCGCCGTGTGCTAACCTTCTTGTCGTCATGCCACCCAATTCATGTTTATTTATATTTGTTGGAAGAAAAAATAAAGCAACACACTTCCAGAATCACTAGCGGGCGGAAAATGATACAACACGGCATTGCCAGCGCCTTCGCCAAAAGAAGACGACACAAAACCGTATGGAAGGCACGATGCGTTTACACGGAAGGCAGTCAAGTACGCAGCCGAAAGCGGTGAGCGACTACCTTCTTCACTGGAAGGCAAAGCTAGAAAGTTCTGGTGGAAAGGCGTCCGAGCGGAAGGCACGATTACGCCTTCTAATTTGCATGGAGAAGGCGTCGTTACGCCGTGTGTGTATTCGAGCTTTCAGACTGCGCAGCATAAGCCGCAATTTCAACGTGTCATCTAGGTTCCTGCCACCTTGCCTGAAAGATCTACGGACTTGGAGGACCGGCGGTCGAACGTCAACTCATTTTCTGGTTCGAAATGGACACTGTGCTGCTGGATTTGCTCCTCTTATAAGTTTTTTTTTTTTTGTATGCCTGAAGGGCATTGGAACTAAAAAAATGTCTAGTGCCGTCTGAAGGCGTTTCGACATGTTGCGTCACATTTTCCGCGTATTAAGAGGACTACATCACCGGCATAGCCAACAATCTCATAACTAAGCTGGGTTAGCATGCTTAATAGTGCATCGACTACCAGTGACCAAAGCAAGGGGAGAGGACTCCCCCTTGTGGAGCCTTTTGTCGCTGAGACGGTGATCGAAGCATCTCCCAATGTAGCTATGATTTCTCTGCTCGAAAGCATGTTCTGAATCTACCTCATGGTAGTGTTATCCACTCTACTCTTCAGGAGGAAAAGATGTAACAGCTCGGACATTATGATCCCGTCTGATTTTTGTATAAAGATGGGTAGAATGCCATCTTGTCCTGGAGACTTCATAGGTTCAAAGGAACTTGATGCTCAATTAATTGATTCCGTAAAAAAAACCTTCGAGAGAGCAGGATTGAGTCGTTAGGCACTGTACGTCTTGGCTTGGAACTCTGTTGCTCCGACATTGGTTGTTCGGTTATACATGTTTTTTTTTTCAGGTGGAGGGGAAATTTGCAACCAAACGCCTGAGTTGACCAACCTCAGGGAGAGTGGGGTTGGTTTGAATCAGTGACCGGACCCACTGGAACCCCTCCAGTCTTCGGCCCATAACACTCCCCGGAACGACTGTTAAGTATTGCTTCGGGGAGCGGCTTTATGCTTTGTGCAACCTCCTGGCTCTATCGAGTCTCTTAGCTAGTTAGCTAACTAACCTGGAGACTGGCAGTTAGCTAACACTGGTGTGTTGGTGGTCAACCTGTCGCCTGCTTTGCAACTCTAGGACTATTTGAGAGGCAGCTGCATCAACCGCCCTTCAGATGTTCGGATTTTCACACATCCTCTGAACTAGGTTGTCCGGAGTAGTGTCTGGCCCGCTCATTACCATCATGTCGCTCCGCGCGCGCGCAAAACGTGGACTTACGAAGAAGAGCTGCTCAGCAGTCTCTTCCGCATCCACGCACTCAAGGCACATGGGGGACCCCGCATGCCCGAACCTGTATAGGTACTGCCTGCAGCAACCATGACCTGACAGGATCTGTGTAAGGTGGAAGTTAACTTCTCCATGGCGTCTCCCGATCCACCCGGATACCACCGGAATAAGTCGGTGCGTCCATCTACCTTTCGTGGGATTGTACCATTCCTGCTGCCATCTGATCATCGATAGTGATCTTCTTGTGCCTCGTATGCCCCTTGTGATATGACACTGTACGGAACGCACTCGCAACCCTCAGGCACATGAGCCTGTGGGTACTTTCCAGTTTACCGTAATAACTGTTAGTACCTAGCGCTATGGACCACACTGGGCCTCCATACCTAAGTATGGAAGAAACCACGCTGGCAAGAAGCTTACGCTTGCTGCCATTCACCGCTGAGCTATTCGACATCATTCGAGATAGTGCTGCAATAACTGTTGAAGCCCTCTTGCAAGCATAGTCGACGTGACTCTTATATGTGAGCTTATCGTCAACCATAACCCCCAAGAGCTTCAAAGATCCCTTTGAGGTAATGGTGCAGTCTCCGACTCTGACCACCGCCTGTTGCTCTGATTTGCGGTTATTCACAACCCTGACCTCCGTGTTATGGTGCGCTACTTCAGTTTCCTGAAAGGCATCCAATCTTCGACCTTGCGTATTCTTCACGTCAAGCGTGACGATTTGCGCAATAGCGTATGCCCCTTCTCTTGCGCTGGAGTGCTACCTCCGCCGTCTTGGTGGTGGAGAGGATAGCATCCAGCGTGGACCTGCCCTACCGGAAACCGAACTCGTAACTTGCCAGTGTGACTCACCAGTCTGTTGAGGATAATCCTCTCAAGCACCTTGCCCGCAGTGTCCAGCAGGCAGATAGACCTGTATGCCGATGAATTTCCTGGCGGTTTCCCGGCTTTCGGCAATCAGACCAAACTCTGCCGCTTCCACCTGTCCGGGAAGAGGTAGTCATCCAGGCACCTCTGCATGACTGCCCGAAACAGCTCGGGGGCCATTTTAATCGCCAGCCTGATTGCCAGGTTAAGGATTCCATCCCTTGCTCACCTTTAGGGAGTTGGCGATCATGAAGAGTTCCTCATTCGTAACCCTAACCTCTCCCTCAATCTCGACACGGCTGTCGTCGCTCACGGATTGGATGTTCGGCAGGTTGGTCGACCATCTCTGGTTTTTGTCTGAGATACTGGTACGTCGGATGTGAGAATCGACTGCCGGAGCTCGTGGCGTGGAAAAAGTTCCCCGATGATACGCTCCAGCATCGCTGGTGATCGCTCTGCAGGCGCAGGCGCACCTTTGGTCTTGGCCATTACGATCCTATAGGCGTTACCCCACGGGTTCGTATTGGCACTCGCGCATAGCCTATCGAAGCAGGCCCTCTTGCTTGCCTTAATCGCACTCTTTAGCGCCGGTCATGCAGAACCGAATGCTGCGCGGCGCTCAATCCTCTGTTCGTCTGTTCGCGCACGCTGCATCCTCCGTCTTGCACGGAGGCACGCACTGCGGAGGTCCGCTAGCGCATCGATCCACCAGTAAGCCGGTGGCTTCCCATTCCTAGGTTGGCGGGTCCTAGGCATGGTGGCGTCGCACGCCCGCGATAGTACGGCAACTAGTTGGGCAGCAGTCGGGCGGAGCCAACTACCTCCAATGCACTTGTCTTCTCGTTGCTTCTTCGAATACCTCGGCATCGAAATGCGATGTCTTCAGTCGCGAACGGTGTGAGTGTTGGTTCTACCCGTCGGTAATACATGAGGACCCAGGGAAGTGCATGTTCATAAGAACCTACAGTGATTCCCTAGGTGTGACGGTAAGACTGCCGTCCTTTTTTTTAACTGCCGCAGACCGTTGGTTTAGCCTATGGATATCGCTTTCTGGAGTCGTGCGGCTTCGGACATGCCTCGCAGATGCCCTCGCAGAACTTGATCCTACAAATTCTCTTAGCCTTGCGTAGCTCAGCGTTGAACTTGGTGAGTGACACTCTGTATTCATCCCAGTTGGATGGGCTTTTAGCCCTGTTGAACAAGCGCCTGGCCTCACGGCGGAGGTTATAGAGCGTTACATTCCACCTAGGCACGACTCTTATAACTTGATCCAGAAGGCCGTCAGACGACGGTTCTTGAGGTCTGTCTGACGCATAAATTTCGGCAACGAAACTTCAGAAACATCTCCCTCTCACCCAAGAAAGTTTTCATCTCCGTTCAGATTTTCGTTGATGATGCTAACTGGTTTCCGCTTCCCGCCGCCAAAAATGTTATATTTGTAAAGAACAAATTTGTGGAATTTTTTCGAACTAATTTCTATTTTTACAACGACTTTTTACCCGTCAACATTCAAGTTCATTAAAGGCTTGAATAATATAATGTTTCACTTTCCCAGCTGCACACACTGTCCGCCTTTAATGAACAAATTTGTAGAACTTATAGACTTATAGACTATTTGTAGAACTTATAGAAATAATATTCTTGTCAAAGGCTAATATAAGAGTGAAAAAATTATTTGCTTCTTCTAGCGACTCGTCGGGTTCGTCGCATCTACGTTGGCTTCTGGGGAAAAGGAGTCTAATCTCTGAAAAAGTTATCTTTACTTTGGACACCGAAAATACAGGAATGGTTAAAATACTATGATTTTTCATTTTTTTTTCTAGTTTGAGCCCTAGGACAAGACCTGTATTTACCAGTGTAATAAAATTGAAGGAGACTTAAAGGAGTTTTCTCATAAACATAACGTTGAAGCGACGAATCTGGCGAGCAATTACTATGCGACAATTTGACGTGAGTTGACGCATTTCTACACTGGCTAGAGGCAACAAATATCACAGGAATGGATAAAAAAGCTATAATATTTGTAGGGCAACTAACTACATGATTTAACATACCTCGAAGATTTTGGGAAATTTAACATCATTGACTCTAGAAGTTGCTAAAAATTCAAAATAATATTGCTGGTACAGCAAGTATGATTAACTCTTTCTCCAACTCCCTTTCTCTCCAGAATCCCTCCCAATTGGTGTACCGACAAGCTCACCAGCCGGTGGTGGCAGTTACGCATCTGCAGTAAAAAATGCGTCGGCTACAACGGCGGCACCGGCTCCCGGTGCCTCGAGTGCCGGTTCCAACGAAGATGACCAGCAGCACCACCAGCAATAAACAGCAGGCGGAGGAGTCTATTTCCAAAACTTGATTAGCTTGCAGAGCAAATTTGAAATGCATGATCGAAAAGTAGCCAGAATTGAGTGAAAAGGTCAATCAAACCCGGGAGTGGGTTTTTGCGTGAGTGAGTTGCATGGTTCAATATTGACCGAAAGTAAGACCGGCTGCCAAAAATAATGTTTGTAATGGCAGATTATAACGACATTTCTAAACCCTGTTTCGGACCGTAGCCCTGTGAGATGTGTTGTTTTACCATTCATAAAACGGAACAGTCATTTCGTGTTTAGAAGTGGAAAGTGTGAGTACGTTAATTTTCCAAGGGATCATATATTTATTTTTAAAATTCTGAATGCTTTGAATACAGTAGGTAGTTTATAGTTTTTATCCTTTTGTTTCGTTACAAAAAAAAAAAATACAATCACAAATGCAAATACGGATCGGTACAAGAAAGCGCAGGAAGGGACGAATTTCATATCATTTTAAGCTGAAGTTAGAATATTGCCATGTTCAAAAAACGCAGAAACGGGAATCTAAAATTTTTAATTGAAAGTTTGTTGCCAACCGTTGTGATAACCAAAATAACCGTTGCATGTTGGCAAAGGGGGAACTCGGAAACCTGTTTCCTCTGGAACCGGCTGATAGTAACAAGAGACTTTGGATAAACTTTGTTTGCAGTAGGAAATACACAGGTTGCTAAAACAATTACAGATTTAGAGGAAACTAACCAGTCGCTACAAGTGAGTGGATGTTTTTTAAGTGCGCGTCGTGACATAACTATCTTCTATTCATTCGGGAAGAGAATAGATTGAGCCGAGGTAGAATCTTAAATACTAGATTAAACATTATTTTCCAAGCATTCTTGTTCTAGCATATAAGTGTCGGAAAAGTCTAGACTATAAAATACATCTGCAGTACCCACATAATGAGATAAAAGTAAACCTTTGCGAGCAATTGCTTCAAAAAGACATTGCCTGTGTTAAAGGTATGTATTGTAAAAAAATATAGATATTTTAAAAGGTACGCATTCATGTTTCAATTAAAACACATTTTACCGTTGGACTTCTGATTTATTATTGGAATATTCAAATTGAACCCCACGAAAGTGAATCAAACTGAATTTTTACTTCTTGCCTTTCAAGTCCCTCACGCTTCGAATCAGTGCTGACAGTCCACGTCGCGAATAGTGAACTGCATTTTCCAAAAAAAGTAACGTGTAGTACCGGAGGTAGAAGTACTCGCGTGAGTTCAGGAAAACACCAATCCAATAAACGGTATTTCGTACCGTGCTGATGGTGACGTTCCAGGTTACGATTGCTCCTCGGCGTAAAAAAGCAACGCTTCCGGATAGCACCATATTAGCTTTGTTCGGCAATTGTGAAGAACATGTCGCATTCCAGTTCCGCGAGGTCAGTGAGTCGTACCAACCCTTCAGCTTGGATCCAATTTCATGAAAATACCCCGTCGGGTTTTCTTGTCCAGTCGTTGCACCCAATGGCGGACGGCACTCTCGAATTGGCTTTGGAGGAAGTGTAGCGCTTGATTGCGTTTCTGGAACGCAAGCTTTATCCACGCTGGGAAGTTGTTTGGGTGGTGCCTGTGAGACAATAAATAGCTTCTTACTAACGATGTCAGAAGAAGGTTGGTTTGGTTCGTCCGGTAAGATCTCCTTAGATGGTGGTTTCGACGGACCCTGTACCTCGGATGTTAGTGACTTGTTGAACATCTGTAACCAAAGCTGATATGGAATAAAACACACAGGCAACAACAGTCCAGAATTGGTGTTGTTTATGGTGAGCAAAGAACGCTGGCTGGCAAGCACCAACGATCGCTGCGTTCGTAAAAGCATATCCGACAGTGAAGTATCCGAGGATCAGTTCGTCCTTAGCAAATCAAAAGAACTAATTTTTCGTTTCGTTTTTGGAACTGATAAAAACCTGAGAATAAAAACTATTTTAGGACATTATTAATAAACTTAACGACGCGTCTTTTCCAAGGCATACTGTGATCTGCTAGATTATTGCAATCATTCACAGTCGTAACGCCGCTTAAATAATGAGAAACGTTGTTGAATGTTGAAATTGACGAAACAAATTTGTCGAAGATTTTATTTATCATGCGAAAAAATAGGGTAGATCTGCTTAATAAAGACCACTTCCTTTAGTGGACCACCTGAACTTCTTACACCAAATGACACATAATAAATATACTAATTTTGATTTATGCTTTGACAACTTCAATAATGTTCTCTATTAGAAATGTCGCAAAAGACGTTTACTATAATATACTTCATAAAAGCTGCAAAAAATGTCTTTTAAAAACAGCTACCTGGTTTGCCATGGTTCGTTAACGTTTTCATAGGAAATGGCTTTAACAAAAACTGTACTGACATCACACTTTCCGAGCGAAAATAATCAGATTTTCGATGAACGGGTAGAATAATAGTGTCTTTAAAAGATAAACAATAAATTTTACTAGAAAAACACTTAAAATATTGAAAAAAATTGTGGCCTAATTAAGGGTGGAAATAATACTGTTTTCCTTATTCTGGCATGCTGTGTTTCGAACAAGAGCTATTATCGAAATAACGCCGCGAAACATAGTTACCATAGTAACCATAAATTTGTATAAAATTGCTGCTAAAATGGGGAAAACGCCGGAAATTGGTAAAAAATATACTGAAGCAGCTGTTACTAAATGTCTTCAAGCAATAAAAAGCGGTGTTTCGACTAGAGAAGCTTGTAGGCGCTCCAAACGATAAAGAGGCGATAATTAGCTTGGAAAAAATATCTGAACATCGCCACTAGAGAGAACGCGGCCTAATACCGACGGGTTTGAATGAGTACACCACGATTCTGAGCAGAAAGAAACGCCAGGAGGAGGAAAGAAATCGTGAAGAGCTGGAGCAACTTTTTTTTAACCCCCCTCCCTCTAGTAAGATCTTACTATATATACTAAATATAGATTTTTATTATAGTTTTATCATCCTAAAGCAAGCACAATACTTCTTTTCCCTCTCTGTCTCTAATTCGAGTTAATCGGCCTTCCGTAATTTTTTTAATAATTTTTACCGTCCACACTTTCATGAACATGGTTTTTGAATAGTTCCATCAACAATGTTTTTCTTACGTAAGATAATCAATTCACCCCCTCCCTCCCCTGTAAGAAAGCGTAAGAAAATTGCACAACCGGCCCCCCTCCCCCCTACTTGCTTACGTAATTATTGAACGGCCCCTAATGACACGCACGGGTTTTACGAGAAGATAAACCAATCCCGTAAGTGCTACACACCGTGTCCAGATATATGTAGGGACTAAGAAGGAAATGTGATCACAAGCGAGCGCGAGTTGGTCGCCAGGTGGAAGCAGTTTTTCGATGAGCACCTCAATAGCGGAGCTACGGAAGGTGGCGGATGGGAAATTAACCTTGGAGTGCCTACAAACGATAACAGTGTTCCAGTTCTCGATAGCCTGAACATCAAACGGGAAATAATGTCACTTAAGAACAATCGAGCCGCAGGTAGAGACAGATATCAGGCAGAACTCTACAAATACGACAAAGAGTGACTAGATACGGCACTCCACTGTGTAATTTCCAGAATTTGGGAGGAAGAAAGATTACCGGAGGAATGGATGGAAGGAGTTGTATGTCCCATCTATAAAAAAGGCGATCGCCTACAATGCAACTATTAATGTGGCATAACGATGATTAACTCGCCCTACAAAGTCCTCTCAAAAATTCGGCTCCACCGTCTTTTTCCTCTAACAAAAGGACTCGCATCCAAGTATGATGACAGTTCTACAAGGTATGCTACATTTTTGTCTATCCACGCACACAAACAAATCTCGTTATGAAAAATTTCGCGTTTTGTATGAAATTCAGAACGTTTTTGGAAATTTCTCGTTTTGAGTTGTTTTATTTTTTTTAGTTGGAAAGTGAATCTCCAGTTGAAACACACTAGAAATTGATATTAATTTAGATTTAGTGTGAAAAATTGCGACAATATGTCGAAATAAAATATAAAAATAGGCTATATTTCTAAAAGTTGGAGCATAATCTTAGTCATTGTCATAGCTCATGACTTTTGTTACTGTATGAAACATAAGCGACTCTAATTAGAAGCGCTATGAGAGTACAAGAAAAAACGAAAAGTGCAAAAAGGTTACCGGCAAATTGATGAAAAACAGCATATTTTACCTAAACCGCAGCATGTTTATGTATTACCCACAAATAAAACATGTTTCAACATCATTTCTATAACATTCCAGGAAAGTATGATTTATAAGTTTAGTTTAAAATGCAAAATCATTTCAAATTTCATACAAAATTGGAAAAAGTTCATAACGATCACTAATACTAATGCATCGATGTGAATAGCATACCTCTTAGAACCGTCATCTATACTTGGGACTCGCATCACGTCTTCGTGGAGGTAGCGTATGATACAGTCGATCGAGACCAGGGGGCTCTTGTGGCTGTCAAACTCCATACATTTTCCATCTACCACTCATTGATACTGGTACCAGCGTTTCTGGTACCCACTTTTTGGTTGGTTTGCCCTAAAACAAGTGTAATAGAGTAAACATACCATTTTGTCGGATTACTTATTCTCGAATAAATGTCGTTTTAGATAAAAAAAAAACCAGAGCTCAACATTTGTTTTCAGTAAAATGTGCACTTTCAATGAATAAGATAAGGTTTGTAAGCATTTGAATTGAAATATTACCGCCGTGATGAATTTATGATTGGTAGGCAAAATGTTGACGTTTATAGGCCCCTGATCGAGACCAGCTATGGCAAACAAGTAGAGCCAATACTCCAACCAACCGCGGTTGGAAAACATCGCACTTTAATGGTGATGTATTCGAGAAAACAATTAGAAGAGAACACGTAGGTGGGGAGTCGCTCCTGAGTGCTGATCAACTAACTGCTATACTATCGCGGGCGTGCGACACGACGATGCCTATAAATAGGCAACCTAGAAACGAAAGGCAACGGACTGACGCGATAGCAGACCATCGCAGAGCGTGCCTTCGAACGAGGCGGAGATTGCAGCTGGCGCGTACCGACCTGCAAAGAGAGGAGCGTCGTACCGCATTCGCGTCTGCGAAAGCTACGCTCAAGAGCGCAATCAAAGCAAGCAAACGAGCCTGCTTTGACAGACTATGCGCTGATGCCAACACGAATCTGTGGAGTGATGCCTACAGGATCGTGTAATGGCCAAGATTAGAGGAGGGTCGTCACCGGCTGAAGTCACCAGTGATGTTGATGCGGATCATTGAGGGACTATTTCTACGCCACGATGCAAGTCCCTGGCCTTCGGTTGTCGAATCATAAGAATCACGAACGAGGAGCTCCTTGATATCGTAAGCAAGGCGCCGGGACTAGACGAAATCCCGAACGTGGCCATCAAAACGGCCATACAGGTAGCCGCCGGGTTGTTCAGGTCGGACATGCAGAAACGCTTAGATGGTTGCCTCTTCACGAATAAAAGGATGCTTCAGAGATTGGTCCTGTTGCCGACGGCCGGAGAACCATCAGGTGACCCATCGGCATATAAACCAATCTGTCTGCTAGACACGGCGGGCAAGGTACTTGAGAGAATTATCCTCAATAAACTGATGGTGAGATTCACGGAAGGTGAAACTGGTCTATCAAGCAACCAGTTTGGTTTCCGTAAGGTCTACGTTTGATGCTATTCTCTCTGTCACCAAGACAGCCGAGATAGCACTCCAACGTTAAAGGAGGGCCATCCGCTATTGCACAATCGTCACGCTCGACGTAAAACGCGTTTAATAGCGCCAGCTGGAACTCTATAGCTCTCGCGCTACGAAGTCTTAAGGTACCGGTATCGTTGTATAAGATCCTGGAAAACAACTTCCAGAATCGTATACTCGTCTACAACACAGATGAGGGTCAGAAATGCGTCCCAGTCACCGCAAGAGTACCGCAAGGATCTATCCTGGGCCCGGTGCTGTGGAATGCCATGTATGACGGTGTGTTGAAACTTGAACTTCCTCCCGCAGTGGTGATTGTTGGCTTTGCGGACGACATAACTTTAGAAGTCTATGGCAGGGTCGAATTGAAAGCGGTACTTTCAATTAAAATCGTAGAAGACTAGATGCGCTCCATGAAGCTAGAGCTAGCGCACCACAAGATGGAGGTCATTGTGGTAAACAATCAAAATTCGGAGCAGGAGGCGAGAATTAGTGCTTCAAAGCGGTTTTTGAAGCTCATTTGACAACAAGCTCACCTTTGGGAGTCAAGTCAACTACGCCTGCAAAAGGGCTTCAACGGTCATTGAGGCATTATCACGTATGAGGAATAATAGCTCAGTGGTGTACGGCAGCAAGCGCAAATTGCTTGCCAGCGTGACTACATCCGTACTCAGTTATGGAGCACCAGTATGGTCTAAGGCGTTAGAAAGGGCCTGTCTGTTACAGGGGCAAAATGGAAAGCACGTACAGGCTCATGTGCCTGAGGTTTACAGCGGGTATCGCACGGTGTCATACGAGGCAGTATGTGTCCTGGCTTTCATAATCCCCATGAGCATCATAAGCAGGGAGGATGCAAACTGCTTCGATGGACGTGACATAAGGGGTATACGGAACAGCGAAGGATCATCCTCGATGATCAGGTGGCAAAGGAACTGATCCAACTCTGCCAAGGGTAGATGGACACATAGATATAATGGCGGTGAGTGGATCGGACACTACCCCGAAAAATTTGGTTGGTAGAATGTGCGCGGACGAGGCAATCTGAAGAGCGGTCAGCGCGACTGCTTCCCGGACAGTCCAAGCACTACAAATTTGCTTTGGCTACCATCACTGATTTTTCTTTAGCGTACCCTCTTAAAGCTTTCGCGTACACCAGGTTAGCAGATTGCCCACCACCTGACAGATTTCCCGGATAAACTGACACGACTTATCAAAGCTACTTTGGATGAAGTGATGTGTTATGTGTGCCTTTCGGGAACACTCTCGAAGTGGGCAGAAGGTTGAGACAATGAAATGAACTATTCTGCACGTCATTCAACATTGCTCTTGAAGGTGTAATCAGACGAACGGGCAGCGAAACGAGGGACACGATTTTCAGCAAAGATAGTCAACTCATTGCCTTCGCAGACGACCTTGACGTTATTGCGAGAAACTTTGGAACGACGGGGGCAATCTACGCCAGACCAACAGTGAAGGCTCACACTTAGATTTTTTTATTTTTTTAGAACTCAACAGCTGAGAAACTCAGCGAAAGGTTCTACAAGTTCTCGGCAGAATTTTTAAGAACTTCGGCAAACGAAACGTCAATACTTACTGGTTTACGGTAAATCGATATATTTGCTGAATGTTCGTCGAAATATATTGCTGACATTCGTTAAAAACTTCGCCGAGCTTAATCAGTTGTTGGGAAGATTGCCGAGAGAAGTTAAGTGTGAGGAGAGTTAAACTAGAAATTAATGCGTCGAAAACCAAGTATACCAAGGAGAGGCTCGAGAGAAACCAACATTCGCCTCCCACGAACATGATCATGAATGGCTAAGAACTCGAAGTGGTAGATGAGTTCGTATACTTGGGATCTCTGGTAACCGCTGATAATAACACAAATTCTAGCTGGAAATCGAGCCTATTTTGGCCTTTGAAGGACACTCGACCCAATTCACAATATTTAGTGGAATACCAACCGAGTGGCGTAGGCGTATGAATCACGAGCTGCAGGAGCTACGTGGAGAGGTTCCTATTGTGAACCTGACGAAGGTCGGGATGTCGCGATGGGTCAGACATGTCGCGAGGATGGCGATAAAATCGGTTCTCTTCAAGGATCCCACCGCACCGACACTAGCAACAGGGGGGTCCAACGTGCTAGGTGGCTTGACCAGGATGGAGCGGTTCTACAAGTGACGAGACGCTTAGGAAATTGGCTACTTTTAGCCCAGGACCGAGAGTTGAGGAAAATTCTTAATACGGCACGAGTCACCGGGGCTCTAGGCTGTTGAAGTAAGTGGGGGTGTTGATTTTCAAGAATCTAGAAGAAGAAGAAGATAGATAACATTTGGAAAGGTCTGGCATCTAAACCTTTTGACGTTGGACTAACGTCTATATCGAAGTTAGGCACCTGAATTTGAAAATCTAGTAATTCAACCGGGGAAAACCAGGGAAAAGTGGTCAGGTTTTGAGCGCTTATACATCAGTCATTTCTTTTCAGAATTTCGAGGTTTTGGCATCAACCGATCAGAAATTCTTTTACGGTTGAATTTATGTAACAAAAATAACCTATTTCTCGAGATACACTATTGAAAAATTGATAAATCACATCGATTGTCTAAATCATACCGAGCAACCAATCACCACCTCTCTTCACAAGCACAGTCGACACTAACGGATACAACCGATCTGACTTTGTAAACAGTCTCACAGCTTTCAACCAATAACGAGCTCGCTTTCGGTAGCTGCAACAGGTGTTTCAACACCGTTTTAAAATGCTTCTTTTATCATTACCACTGAACAGATTCTAAACACCAATGGCTTGATTGATAGGGGAAATATTGCGCAAGATTGTCATATAATAATTTAAATATGTTTTCGATACTAAACTAGTTAAAAGTTGTGTTAAAAGTCGTGCACATTCAACCAATCACAAGCTCGCTTCTTGTTTGCTCGCGGATGGATTTTTGCTTTGGGCTATATAATAGCCTGTGTCGTCTCATAGCAGTCATCAGTTAACATGTGAAAGCCCACCAGGCCGGTCTTGTATAATCAGCAGCGGTGGCTGATTCCAGCGGCCAAACTGAGCTGCAGCAGAACTAGAGCGGTGGTATCAGGCAGCAGCGGCGGAGGTAGTGGGAAGCTGCATTTCTTCATTCAGTTCGGTGCTCCTTCGATCTGAGTTGGACCCCACCAGCGGTAATCCAATTCAGATATCGTTGGGTGTGTGTGCAGTGTGCACATATAGCGTATGTGCATCTGTATTGCTATGACATTTGCGATGATAGGGATGGCGCTGTTGCGTGTGTATGGCTAGCTATAGCGTGTGTAAGACACTAGCATGTGTAGCATATTATGGCTATTGCGTGTATATCTTCAGCATGTGTACGGATAGTTATAGCTTGTGTGTGGATAGCTGCTGCGTGTGTAATGATTAGTTATAGCGTATGTATGGATAGTAATAGCACATGGTTGGATAGCTTATGCGTGTGTATAGATAGTTGTATCGGATGTATGGAAAGTAGGGGTGTGCGAAACTGGCTTTTCTGGTGTCGAAACGAAACGAAACGAAATTAACCCTTAATTTCGGTTTCGCCAAATTAGTCGAAACGAAATCAAAGTGGATTTCGAGTTCTCGAGACGAAACGAAATTGGGCTCTAAATTTCGCGAAATTTCGAGAAATAAAATAAATGTTTCTGAAACATAGCATTACAATGATTTGTAACGTTGGAGCGTACGCTAACGAAGTACGAAGAGTAACGGTATTCAGATATCGATAAACCGATAATGACGAGAAAATCAAAAATGTTAAAAACTAAAATCTTGATGCATTCATTTATACAGATTATATTGCAGGTAATAGCACCTCGATAGATACAAATGATATAAAGGTCAAACTCGAAATGTCTTTGTAAATAATAATTTAATAAACTTCTGAACTGATTCTTTTGGTTTGAATGCAACTATGTTTAAAATAGTAATCCTTCTTTCATAGCACTTTCATCATTCAAAATCCAAGTTTTGTCCTAGAGCTCGAACTGGAGATGGGCCCTACGCAAACGTAAAAGCGACGAATCCGATAAGCAATTCCTCGGCGGCCTTCTGATGCATTTCTGCATTCTTTAAAAGCAGCAAAATTCACAGGAATGGTTAAAAAGCTGTAAAACCTTTGGAGGGCAACTTTTTTGTCGCTTTTGTCGACCAGTGTTATTGAATTTTTTTTAACACCGTTTAGTCAGACTAGACTAAGTGACATCTTTATCAATTCGAGGGAAACAAAATTTAAGTTAACTATTCTGTAAACTTTTAAGTTTTCAATATTTTTGCACATTTTTTAATATAACTTAAAATTACTTTTTAACTGAGCAGTTCCACAAAAAATGTCCCAGTTTCAATATTTTTTGTCATTTTAGATTTGGCCTAAACTTTGCATAAACGTTTCTATACGCTGAGAATCTATTTAAAATGCTATTTTGGGAGGGTTATTGTGATTATAAATATTTTCAGAGGCAAAAGTTTTTTGATCAGTGTGACGTCTCTGGAAAAGTTTTAGACAGTAATTTTATCTTTCCGATAAAAAAACTCTAAAAAAATCATTTTTTTATTGTAAAAGAAACATTAAAATTTAAGCTTATTTTTCAAAAACCTTTTTTTTTGTATATAAATTACAAAAAAATTATCGAAGCGATGAAGGAGTCAAAAAAAAAGTTATAATTAAAAAAAGTTTTACAACATGTTTATTTTTGGAAGGACAATATTATTATCTACAACTTTGTCAAAGCCACTATGCCAATCAAACTAACTGTTTCGATTATAAAAATATTTTAATTACCCACAGAGTGTCCAATTGGAGATTAAAATTATTTTTCCAGCTAAATAGGTTTGTTTGACTGGCATAACTAGTGTCTCTGGTAAGGTTGTAGAAAATAATTTTGTCCTAAAAAAAATATGCCCTGAGTTTCTGCGAGACCAAAAACAATAAAATGTATTTGGGACCATTCCTAAACTACGTGGTCATATTTTGATCCCTTTTATACCCCCCTACTCCCCCGTGGTCTCTCGTGGTCTTTTGTTTTGTGATCTTATTCTGCAAATATATGTACAATAAAGTATGAAAAATTTATGAAAAAAAAACTAAGGTTCAAGAAAACTGATTATTAGTTATTGCGCAAATTGTAAATAGAATTTTCAGTAATATCATTTTCTCACAACCAAAATAACAAATAGATAATGGTTGTTTAATTATTAATAATATTTCATTGTCTTTAACAAATATAATAATTTCCTTACCTGAAAGTAATTTAAAATATGTTTTTCTGTTGAGTATATTCAAAATGATTTTTAATTTGTTGTTGAGTATCAAAATAAATAAAATTTGTTTAAGTAGTTTGATCATCTACGATAAATTTTTCGCTTATAGTTACGGTAAATTGTATACTCATCTAGGAATCGTCTAGAAAAATATTCAGTTGATAATAAGTAAAACCTTACTTTTAGTGATTTTCAGATATCGGATTTGTAACTTAATTTTTTTTAATAAATTACAAAGTTTTTGAATGTCGAACAAAATATAAACATCTTTCTTTCTTCCTTCAGTTCACGAACATCCAGGTCTTATATATTGTTTTTAAGACCAAAACGTTGATTTGTTTTACCGGTCGTTGAGTATTGAAATATACTTCCAGGAAAAATAACACAAATCCCGACGCATTGCAAAATAGAACTATTATTCTAAAGAAGAAAATGCCATATAAGGCAAAGCCTGTTTAAAACAAAAAAAAAATTTCTTCGTTCGGATAAATTTGAAATATGTTTCAAAAATTTGATTACAGTTAATTGCTGACAACTCTATTAATTAGTCGTGTCAAATAAATTTAGTATTTAAAAAATTGCGAAAGCTTCGTCTTGACTTAGTGGCAATAAAAAATTATAAGTCAGAAAAAAGACTACGTGGTCTATTTGTTAACCCCCACACCCCCCACGTGATTTTTCGTGGTCTTTTGATAACCTCCCCGTCTCCCTATATATGAGTACGTGGTTTGGGAACGGCCTTTTTGGAACAAACCTAAAATTATTTTTCTTTCAACCAATCAACAGTTAGAATGGAATGTTGTGATGCAACAAACAAATAGTTTTCTCTTTACTCAATTAAGTTATTCGTAATCATCTTCGTTCTCTTATTTCTCGTTCTTTCTAACCTTTCTTTTCTTCTACCTTGTATATTCGTCAAGTGCAAAGTCAGAATCACTTTTATGCTATAATCTGAACTTGTTTTTGACATTGTAAAATTTTGTGTCCCCTAAAACAAGAGTAACATTTCTCAGTAATGTGTTCAACGAGAGCGAACCATGTACTTTTTATTCATTCATTGATAAAATATCCTTTTTTTTAACACGTTTAAAATATTTTTGATAAGGTACCTGGCAATTTTGAAACCTATGCTGACTTTGAAGTCAGAGTGTTTTGAAACAGTACTAAAAATTCAGGCAATTACAACTTTTTCTGCTTGACACATCGATCACTAAGTCTGCACACAATAAGGCAAGATATCCCGTCAGCCTAGTGATAGCAATGAACTATCTAAAAAAACACATTTAAATACACTACGGTGTGCGAAGAGGAGTCCTCTAACACAGAGAAATCCGAAAAAAGGCTTGAAAATTTTTACAAGTCGAGTAGCATAGAACATTTGGCCTGTAAGATAGAGCTTCAGAGCTTTAGTTTTGACAGAAACTGCTATGCCCTCCTAAACGAAAGACTAAAAGTGACCTCTTTAACCTTGTGGGCTGCAAATATAACCACATTTTGATGTACGTAAAAGATGCGTAAAATTTATTCCTACAAACAAATTACTAGATATCTTGTAGTGCATTTGGACGGCTTCATATTCCTCGAATATGACTTCAGTGCTGACATGAATTTTATGCTCTGCGTGAATAAAAAATACCTCCCGCATGATGTTACGGTTTTGTCTTTAAAAACAAAAATTACCGGCTGAGAGTTTATTCTTCTATGTCTGACTTAGTATACCAGATATCTGTTGAGATATATTCAATTTAATTTATAGTCGCAATGAGCACAAACCAAAATAATGTAATAATGTGCATCGGAAATTTGGTCCGAAATTTCGCGAAATTTCGTAATCGTCGAAATTGGAAGTTTAATTTCGCGAAATTTTAGACGGAATTTAGCGAAATTCAACGAAATTTTTCGGCAATTTCGCGAAACCGAAATTTCGCGAAATTTCGGGAAATTTCGAGTTTTGCGAAATTATACGAAATCATTCGAAATCTCGCACAGCCTTAATGGAAAGGAATAGCGTGTGTATGGATAGCTATAGCTACAGCGTGTGTATGAATAGTTTTAACGCGTGTTTAGATAGTTATAGCATGTGTGTGAATAACTATAGCGGGTGTTTATCGAAGATTATTATTGTCATTGAAAATATTAAAACGTCTTAACGAACACAGTTGTGAATTTGATTTTACAGCAGCGATTTTAACTTCTTCAGCCAGCCTTTATTCATCGAGGAAAAATTACTACCTATGAATGATCAACACTTATTTACTAGAAATTTGATTTAGATCAAAACGGGTTCTTTTGAGTATCATAAATTATTGGTAAAAAGAGTTGCAAGTTTTCTCAATGAGCATTCATTAAATTTTCGTTTTTGTTTCTCGGTGCGCGGTTTTGATTTTGTTTCTCGCACACAGAGAAAGAAACAAACTTGTCGCTATCGTGAAAAATAACAAAACAATTAGAAATGCTCTAAATCACAACTGAAGAAGTTAAGATATTTTCCTGTCACTCGCCCAAACCTTGATAACAACTACCGAAAAACGTGTGATTGAGCTCTTGCTACATTGAGTTATTGAACCAAACGTTTTTTTTTTTTCAAATACATGAAGTTATATGCTGGGCTGGAACTAACCTAGCATGAGTTTTATCGATTAAATGTCAAACAATTTTCAAATTTAAAATTTTCGGTTGAATCGTTCTGGGCTCCAATTTCAGATAGTTTCGTAAAGTTTGCTTTTTTCTTAGATAGGAAAATTTTACCAATTCGCTCAATTAAATGATTGTCTTGGTAGTGCAGCAAACAAAGGGTTGATTCGAATATGTATGAAATGACAGCGATTAAATAAAAGATATCCATTTTTTTAGTATATATTATTATTTATAACGTTTTAACGTCTCAGCATCCAGAAATGCACTGTTAGATAAAATTGCAGCAAATACTAGAGTTGCAATTCTCTCTATTATTTGTTTTAATGGAATATAAGAATACCGTAGTCCAACGTCATGCGGTCGTGTCTTGAATACCACCCTCCTACTTTTTTTTATAAAACTATTAATCTCTTGAGAAATTGTCTGATTTTTTACATAAAAATTTAGAAAAAATTGGAAAATTCCTACACAGGAAAAAAAAAAGATTTTGAATAATTTATTAATGAAAAAAATATAACAAAAAAATTGTTCATGCCAAACACAATTTATGATGTTGGCAATACTGTAAGTCAGTAAATGAACCTTCAATGACATGTTCGGTAGCAGCGCTGCAAACTTTCACTGTCATGAAAGAATTTTCTGTTGAAATCTGTGAATTTCAATTTCGATATTAAATCAGACATCTCATTTCTTTCAAAGACCGGACTTTCATTGAAAATATACACCGGGGACACTGAAGGTCGTTTTTACTTGAGACAGTGAAAACGCTGTTTTTGTCGTTTTCGTTTGCAGTGTCAAAAGTTTGTAGCCTTGTTCGGTAGTAATGTTCACGGAAGTTTTACTTATGTCTGTCGATGACAGTGGTACCACAGACAAACAGACGTGCCTCTCCGAACGAAAATCCCTGTAAAATCTTCGTCCTTATTCGAAACGTTACACTCATGCGCCACCATGTAAGCTCATTGCCTACTAACTTGTTTTCGTAAACGGTTTTTGTCTTTGCTAATGGGTGTGCACGCTTGCTTAAATCAACATAAGTGGCATAACTGCTGGTTTTTGTCTTTGATAATGAAAAGGCACGCTTGCTTATAGCGACACTAGCGGCATTATTGCCCACTAAGCAAAATTCCAAAATTATCGTTATTTTTCTGGTCGATGAAATCGTCATCGAGTGGCACGTCTGTTTGTCCGTGGTAGTACCTTTGGCTGAAGTTGAATTTGAATCATTATATGCGAAGTACGCGCTACATAAATCCCAAGATTTTTTTTCCAACCTCCACAGATAAATCTCGCTGATACAATCGATTGTTTACGGCGGCGGAAGACAGGTCTTTGTTGTCATCGAAGTAATTTTTTTCTCTAAACCAGGGAAGATAATTTTTAGTAATTTTATGCGAATTTTATTTGCTCTCGTAGTAAGATTCCCTTTGGCAATTACATGTAGCGTTTTACTTTGTGTGCTTATTCATACTGTTTCTTGACGTTCTTCCTAGCCGGCGAATTACTTTCCTTATTGTTGGTAATTATTAGAGTTTTACATATTGGGTTGTGCTAATGGCTATAATTTTTTCCTGCTAATTTAGTTGTCTTATTTTTAATATATTAGCGATTTTTTTCATTTTTTTTGTTTGCTTTTTTGTTGATTTTTACTCTTTGCTATGTTTTTACACACTCATCACATTTTTACGACTATAGATAATGATCGATAACAGTAATTTTGCTCCGTGTTTTCTAAAACTTTTCGGACATTTTATTTTCCTTTTTGTTTATCCCTATAGATTAGTGATTCAGATAAGGTTATAATATCTTGGTCAAAACGCAGGTTGGGATCTGAGATGGGAAATTCTGGCTGGCAAATGAAATAAAGAAGAAGAAAAACGTAAAAGCTTCAGAAGAACCCGAACACACCTTAATCGTGCCCGTTAAGCCCCCTATACGATCATGTTGGGGCAGTTTCTACAGAGATATAACCTCAGTTGGAGGACCAGCCTCGAAGCGTGCTTTTTAGCATGAATATTTACGATTCATTATTTCATTGTATTACTTCGCGACTTTAAAATAAATGGAAGCTAAATTTAAGAAAATCTGCAAAATTGGAGTTACTACAGAAAGTTGTTTAACGGATAGGTTTAGAAAAAAACAAATAACTGTAACCCTCCACACAGCCTATTTCTGTTTCCGTCATTAAGTTGGCTGCA
Organism: Wyeomyia smithii; assembly: GCF_029784165.1. Classification (NCBI taxonomy): domain Eukaryota; kingdom Metazoa; phylum Arthropoda; class Insecta; order Diptera; family Culicidae; genus Wyeomyia; species Wyeomyia smithii. The sequence goes on along the minus strand of NC_073695.1, from coordinate 30,707,580 downwards.
ACATCAAAATTTGTTAGAGTAATCGGAAGGAAAAAAGGTGAGGATGCAATAAACTATGAATGTGATAGAAGCGTTGTTTCTCATGATCGCGGAAGTGAAAATTCAAGGGAACTGATGACAGAAAATGCCCGATTTAGAAACAAAAACGGACTGTTCACACCAGCTGACAACAGCCTAAATGAAAGCTCCAAAGTCCGGTTCTCAGTCCATTTTGGGAGAAAAATTTATCACCATATTACGAACAGATGGCGCCATTCGTGCGCATGCATTCAAATGTTAAGATAGTCAAGCTTAAATCCCAAAACCCTCTCTCTGACTAGAGCACTCAAGGTTATATACTACGAACATAGATAAGATAAAATATTAATTGGCTTTCGCGCTTAAATACTTACATACTTATTTGTTTCTTAATCGATAGTTTTTTTTTTTTTTTTTTGAAAATACGCATTGTATAGTAAGCTAACCTAAATAAATGAAGACAATCCTAGCTTTCTGCGTGTTTGTAAGATTCGCTATACGTTCTCTTTGTGTTCATGACTTTGCATAAGCATCATTTTGCATTCACGATATACTTATATATTCGTCCATTGGTGCTAAGCCATGCTGGGCAAAATCAACAGTTTTCGGCATCAGAAGTGTTGCTCAAATTTAATGTATTGTTTGGAAGAGTGTGCTTCTTGCAGAGTGACCTTCTTCCCCTTGGTTTCGACTTTTTGTTTCATTTGATCTCGGTTTATTAGCGATTCGCTATAAGTTATTCATATGTAGATTTTAATAAAATGGCTAGATTTCGCGTGTATGAACTAGCTTGAAACGAAAATCTGTAACATTTGCACCCAACCCAGTCTTCGAAATAGCGCAGTAGATTTAATTAACGTATAGAAAAGTAAAATGCTACAGTATTATTTTACAATTTCAGTAATGAGATTTTGATTTATATAATAATAATTTGTTATTAATTTTCTAAACTGTTCAATATTTGTTTGTGTGTGTGTGTAGTTTTGTGGTTCCTTTTCTTACAGCTTGTGTGTTTTTTGTTATAAAAATGTGATTCTTACCTCGTAGAATTTTCGGTAATTAAAAACGCACACCCGCACGACTACATATAGCTTAGTTCCACACTCGTAGAAAAGAATCCCACGACCCGGTGGCAACGGCCATACCGTTTTCCGTAACGCCTAGACATGACACGCGGTTGTCGTGGCCAGCTAGGATACCGGCTCGTTCCGCTTTCAGTGTGTCCCAAACGTTACAGTTAAAGTCATCGTAGCCTGCCAGAAGCAACCGACCAGATTTGGAAAACGCTACCGAGGTAATGCCGCAGATGATGTTATCGTGGGAGTACATGGCCAGCTCTTGGTCGGCTCGGATGTCAAAAAGCCGACAGGTGGCGTCATCGGAACCGGTCGCAAACGCGTGCCCATTCGGGAAGAATGTGACGGCGTTGATATCGCTCTCGTGTCCCGGGAAGGTTTGCTTGCACTGGCCCTCTCGGATGTCCCACAACTTCGCGGAAGCATCACAAGCTCCCGAAACGAACACACGGAACTGAGGCGAAACGGACAATGCCATCACGTCACCGGTATGTCCGAGAAACGATGTACATTGCTGACCGGTTTCGATATCCCACAGTCCGCAAGACATATCACCCGAGCTGGTCACAATTTGGTTATCATCTAGAAACCGACAGCACGAAAGGTACCCCGTATGACCGGGTAGTTCGCGCGACACTCGGACGTTTCCTTCCCTTGTTTTAAGGTTGTAAATGGAACAAATATTGTCCAAACCACCACAGGCTACAAAGTTTCCGGACGGTGCATATGCACAGGTCATCACCCAGGATGAACGCAACGGGATGGCGTGCACCTTGTTTGTTGTGTGCGAATCCCACACAATTAGTTTTCCGTCCTGGGAAGCGGACACTAGATTTCGAGAGTCACTACCCCAATGCATAGCGTAGATCTTCGCTAAATGACCCCGCAGAGTGCGTCTCGTACGCATCTGTATTCGACCGATGGGCTCCAGATTATTCGTAGCCTGCACTAGCGATGTATCACAGGCCACTTTGCGCGCATCACGGATTGCATTTTTCAGCGTTTCCGCTTCCTGCCGTAATGCCTCGAGCTCGTTCATGGTGTTTTTCTTCTAGTACAAAACTATCCTGAACTCTTGTTTTTTTTTTCTTGTTCAACTGCCGTTTGTGTGACAAATGTGCAATTTTTTTCTGGTTAGAAGTAATAAACACTTTCTGCGCTAACTCGTTCCGATACACAGCCCGTACAATATAAAAGCACTTGGCCAACAATTAGATCTGCAGTACAGGACTTCTGTTGATACTATCAGCACTACTACTAGCGTTTTTTAGGTTTCGATTTTCTCTTGCCTTGCCGTCGTCTGCGTTGGCCCGCTTCTGCCTGGCGCGCGCGACACCGCTACGCAATCGCTTCCTACGTTTCACCAATATATGTGCCTCATACGTCCTCTCCACAAGACCACCAGTTCGAGAGCTGAGAGAATAAAGACTCTACGCTATAATCTGAAACGGTTAAACAATTGGAGAAAGAAACAAATCTGTAAACTATGACCGATCCGTCATATGCAGTCTGGTAAACAGTTTTCATCAATTTAATTCATCGGAAAAAAAACCGCACTTCTACATAAGGGCGTCAAAACCTTACCACCACACCCTGAATGGAACAGCAAGCGACCGTCCTCCTATTCCTGTCTCGTTTCCGTGCGTCGCTTTTCACGAGTTTCCCTTAGCAGCGCCGCTCTACGTACGATGCGGTGACGATCCTCAGCTTTTCGGAATTTTCTGCACCTGTTTCAGAACACGCACACACACGCACACACACATACGAACACGAACACACACACATTTCACACCACAATCCAGTCCATGGCGACCATATCGACAGGATCAGTATCGATACGACATAAGGGCACGGTTCGCAATGGCGAGAAAAAAGAGATGAAAAAAAAGGAAAAGCGATATCCAAATTTAGTTTTTCCACCCCGAATGAAGGACGCAAGAAGCACATATCTGCAAAAATCGTACACCCCGCACGTCTCGCGCGCCAGTCTGGGGGATAGGCCCCCTCTCTCGCGCGAACTGCAGTGATTTTTCCAGCAAAACCCGTGTGTCTGGACTGCCGGTCCTTTCGGAGCATTTACCAACCTTGCATAACGCGCAGAGCCTACTACTCGGTTCACTACCAACTGTCCCTACATCCGGAAGCACTTTCCAGCGATTTTCATCACCTTCACAAGCTGCGGAGATTGGAAATTTTCTAACGCAATCCGCAGATGAAAAAACCTCCCAACGAGTGGTACAACAATTTTCACGTCTTTCCTTCGGCAGGCAGCACATTCGCCCGTATGAGCGAAGAAGGATGATGAGCATGAGACTTTTCCGACACGGAGAGGCAGTTTTTCGCTGCCTTTGGAAAAACTGTTCGCAGCGAGCATGCGCTGCCGGCGGGCAACGGGCGACTAGTCTGCCGTCTCCCGATGCAAACGAGATGTCTGTCGTGCGCTGCGGCTCCGGTCGGTTTCGCACCGGGTGCCGGGCATTTGATTGTTCCGTTAAGCCACACTGGGTGTTGTAAATCTGTATCGAATTCAGTAAATATTTTGCTGAGTTCAACAGCTGAGCTTACCATACAGAGGCTTACCATACAGAGGCCATACAGAGGCCAAAATTCGACCGAAAGACGTTAATTTCATATTTCAGTAATCAGGATGATGCACAGAAGCCAAAAATGGACTCCAGATGCTATTTTAAATCTTTTCAGGGTGTGGTATTTCAGAAGACAACTAGTTCTTTTGAACTCTATAATAAGAATGAATCTTTATTAAACGAATGAATCTTTATTAAACATTTATTTAACTACCTTTGCTACGATTCAGTCAGCCCAAATCAACGCCATGCTTAAACGCCACGCTCTTTACGATATTCTTTGACGCTACGCTTCACTGCAATGCAATATGCCACAACTACTCTCCTCCAAAGCGACTTGACGTTAGCACAACTCGACTATACCTGGTTACGTACAAGTTAGATGTTCCAGGTCTTACAACAGGCTCCTCCTCTTCTTCGATTGGTCCATCCACTGACTTATCATTCGTTTCAATGCCCGTGTTGTCATTGAGCTGTGCATCAGCTTTAATAGAATTGCTTGCGTCGTTTTCATAGTCGTCGAAAGTGTACTTCAACAACTGATGACTCCTTCGCTTGATAATTCCTAGCTCATCCGAAACACACTCGTACAGTACAGCACCAGTTTTCCTAATTATCTTTACTCGTACCCATACAGGTTTCTTTGGATTACGGTAGTCTCGAGCATAAACCGTTTCTCTTAATTCAAAAATGAAATTCTTTTTCTTCACATTGAGATCTTCAATTGTCTCACGGTGTCGTCTCTCAGAATAAGCCTTGAGCTTGTCAAACCGGGTTCGCATCTCCCTACCGAACATTAGCTTGTATGGGCTCTCTCCGGTTGTAGCATGATGAGTGGCACGATACATCTCCAGGAATGAGTTCAGCTGCTACGTCACTGACTTTTGCTTGAACGCTGAATCTGATGATAACTTTTTACCAGTTTTTACCGCATTTTCAGCTGCACCATTGGAACAAGGACTATACAGCCAGAGATGCTAGATGTTTTTGAAAAATGTCTGCAATTGCTCGAAAAACCGGAAAAATTTGCTCGAATTCTGAAAAAAAATCTATCCGTGATCCGAAAAAATTTCGCTCGCGCAGGCAAAAGTCTGTGAAAATCTGCACACATTTTAAGAAAATCTGCGCAAATATAAGAAGACTCTGACAAAAATCTGCAGAAACCGTGGAAAACTGCAAATATCTGCAAATCAATAAATATCTGCACACGGACTCCAAAAATCTCCGTTTTGCAGACAAATCTGCACATTTGGTATCCCTGTATACGGCGCTGTTGTCAAATGCTTGATACCATGGTTAGTGCAGAAAACTCTGAACTCCTTTGATGAAAACGCAGTTCCGTTATCGGATACCAGTGTTCCAATGGATCCGAATCTACTTGCAAACTCGGCAATTTTCTCGATAGTTTCCTCCGAGGTTAACGAGCGTACTGCATACGTCTCGATCCACTTACTATAGCTATCGACCAACACAAAATATTCAGCTCCACGGAACGAAAAATGATCTACATGTACACGATCGCAAGGTGCGCTAGTAAGACGCCAGGGAGATATTGGATCTGGTCGGTTCTGGATACACAGATCGCACTTTTTGCCAATGTCCTCAATTTCTTCATCCAGTGACGGCCACCAAAAATATGATCTGGCCAAACACTTCATCTTCACTATTCCAAGATGGACCGAATGAAACTCGTCCACCGAAAATTTTCTCAATTTGGCAGGAACCACAATGCTGTAACCCCACAACAGAACTCCCTCCTCAACGCTTAATTCATCTCGTTTACGATTAAAAACTTTCAATTCTTCCTCTTGAATAGTTTGCGGCCAACCAGAATTAACATATTCCACAACACGGCTCAGCAATCTGTCGCGACGACTTTCAACAACAATTTGCTTCCGTTCGACTAACGATCGAGTTTCAATTTCGATAAAATTCAGGAAACTTACGGATTTATCTTCGTCCTCTTTACCGTCATTGCTTTCAATAGGATATCGTGACAAGAAATCTGCTGGAATGTTCTGGATTCCTTTCACGTGATGTATTTCGTAGTCACAATTCGACAAGAAAACCGCCCATCTCTGCAAACGCCCAGACGCCGTTTCTGGTACACCCTTAGAGCTGAACAGACTGGTCAAAGGTTTGTGGTCTGTCATAAGCTTGAAATGCCGGTCATGCAGATAATTTTTGAATTTGTTAACTCCATAATAAATGGCCAAAGCTTCTTTATCAATCACCGAGTATCCAACTTCATGTTTTTTAAACACCCTTGAAGTAAATGAAATGGGTCGTTCAGTCTTGTCAGGATACTCGTGCACAATCACAGCACCGAAGCCTTCATTTGATGCATCACAGTACCAAACCTGTATTTTCCTAAATTAGTTTCTTTGCCGCTTCGAAAGCCTTCTGCCGATTGTCTGTCCAAGAAAATTTCGTGTTGTCCTTCAAAAGCTCAAACTTGGACAAAACTTGGCATAATAGTTTGCTAGACCGACAAAAGCTCGAATTTCCTTAACATCTTTCGGGGGTTTGACATCCATTATTGCTTTTACCTTCTCTGGATCTTTGTGTAAACCATTCTGATCAATAATGTGACCAAGATAGCTCACTTCTTGCTTGAAAAAATCGCATTTTTGTTTGTTGAGTAAAAATCCAGCCTCCTGAAGACGTGTTAATACGTTATTCAGGTTTTCCAAGTGCTCTGTCACGGTTGCACCCAAACTAGAATATCGTCTAGGTAGATGATTATACCACGACAGCCTTGAAGAACTTTCTCCAATGTCGCTTGAAAGATGGAACACGCCGTCTTCGTTCCGAAAGGAAGTTGATTCATCCAATACACACCTCGATGCGTGCTCCAGGCCAATAACTTTCTTGATTCATCATCCACCTCCAATTGGTAATACGCGTTCTTCAGATTAAGTTTCGAAAAATATTTTCCACCCTACAGCGCCGCAAAAATCTCGTCAATAACCGGGAATGGATGACGATTGTCCACCAGAAACGGATTGACAGTGATACGATAGTCTGCATATAGTCTCAATGATGAATCCTTCTTCAGAACAGGGACTAGCGGTGTGTCCCATTCGGCTTCTGATGATGGCGCCACAGAAATTCTTCTAGCCGGTTCAGTTCCGCTTCTACTTTCTCCTTAAATGCGAATGGAACTTTTCTGGGCTTACAAAACTTCGGAACTGTTTCATTCTTTAAAGACAGATGCACCTTGTTATGTTCGAAGCAACCCAATTCATTGAAAACTGCAGCGTATCTGTTCAATTACTGCTCCAACTGAATCTTGTAATCAGGCTCCTTATTCGAAACATGACAAAAGTCAATTTTCAAATTCCAACGGCTCATGGTCTGCCGCCCTAACAACGGTTGTTCCTTCGAACACGTAAATTTTTCCTTGGATACGTAATTTTTGTATCTCAACTCAGCCATGAATGTGCCAACTGCGCTGAATCCGGATTCGTTATAGCAAACAAACTCCTCTTCTGCATCAGTATTCAACGTTAGTGAAGAAAACATCTGATCGTATAGATTCTTTGAAATAGCGTTAATTAGGCTACCAGTATCGACTTCGAAACAAATAGGCCTTCCATTAGCATGAATACGCACCATAACTGGTGGGAGCACATCGAGTTTGTTAATTTCAAGATGACTAACCCTCGTACTCCGTTTCTGACCTAGCGGTTTCTGTTTGATCTTGGAAGACTCCGTTTCCTTCGTGGGACACACCTTTGCTAAGTGTCCCTTTTTGCTACACAGTTTGCATATATAACTTTTGTATTGGCATTTCCGGAAATCATGATCACCTGTTCCTCAGGCAAAGCACTTTGAGTCACTCTTCTGTTTCATCTCCGCTTCCGGGTGTATCTAATGTACTTCCAAAACGCCGCGCTGTTGGAGAGTTGATTCTTTTTTAGGCGCGATTTTTTGTAAACTCTCAAACGTAGCAGTTGTACCCTCTTCCCAAACTCGTTCAAAAATTGGTCCCCGTCGAAGACAAACTACGAACAGATTTCGACAAATACATCCAAATCAGCACCGAAATCACAATTGGCTTTATGTCTTCTGGAAGTTTCGGATAGCACAAATTTTTCACTGTTTGGTACACTTCCATGGAAACTGCCGTCAACAGGAAAGCTGCTCTTCGTTTATAGTCCTCTTCATCGATTTCATACGCCACAAAAAATCTTTTCAGGCGTTCTTCGTAGAGTGGCCTGGAATCTCCTACGTTAAATTCTGGACAAAATTCATCTTTCTTTCTTGATTTATTCTCGTCGCCAGAAATATGGTATTTTAAAAGACAACTAGTTCTATTGAACTCTATAATAAGAATGAATCTTTTTTAAACATTTATTTAACTACGTTTGCTACGATTCAGTCAGCCCAAATCAACGCCACGCTCTTTACGATATTCTTTGACGCTACGCTTCACTGTGCAGGAATGCAATATGCCACACAGGGCATATAATTTTCAGTCATTTTATTAGTGTTAGATAAAAGTTATTGATATAAATATATAAATACAGGATAGTCTATTGTAATATTATCGTCTTCAGTTCAAAGAATTGGCGGAGAGGAGAATTTTGATTCGAATTTATCATCCGGGATCACTCTTGAACATAGGCGTAGCCAGAGGGGGGCAGGGGGGGCCGTTGCCCCCCCCCCCTAAATGTTGACATTGGTGCAGAATTTTGTTTTCAATAACTCGAGTAGCACAAAATGACATCTTTAACCCATAGAAACATCTGTGTAAAGTATCAGCCAGATCAAAAATAATTGATTGAAATGCTTGCGCTATGTTGCGTGGAATTACACAGGTTTTTCAGTGGATCCACCAAGGATATTGCAGCGGCAAAAGTACCGGGCAAATCCGCCTGCATCAACTAGCTTGGAGTATTGGAACCGAGCAGTGACAATTCCTTACCTTGATTCTCTTGTAACCTCACTGAAAACACGGTTCGATGAAGATAGTGCACCTGCCTACGCGTTGTCCTTGCTACATCCCGCTAACGTAATACGCATGTCGTTGGAAGAGTTCAAGCGCAAAACCGAAAATTTCGTAATTTTTTATGAAGTTGACAATTTTGTTGGAGAGGTGGAAGTTTTGTATTAACATTGCAGCAGTATGAGAGCAGATCGTAAGAACTTGGAAGAGTTGGATCTTATAGACCTGCCAGCTAAAGCCCGTCCTTTTTCGCTTGCGATTGAGAAAGCAGTTAAAATTGCACTTGCTCTACCATGGAAACATGCACGATTGAACGCTCGTTCAGCACATTACGTCGGGTGAAAACCTGGCTGAGGTCAACAATATTTGAACAGCGGTTGAGTGCTCTATGCTTGCTGAGTGTTCATCGGTCAACAACAATCGTGAAAAGACACATGAACCGCTTCCGGAACGTTTGACGTTTGATGCCCGAAGATTTTACTGACAATATTGACTTTGTCTTCAATATTCACGTCCTTGGGAAGCTTTGACAGGATGTAGTTGAGATAGCGGCTGTGCAAATGGGTGTCCAGCTTCCGGAGAAGTAAACGTACCTTCGCCGCATTATTCAGCTGGCCTGCATTGTTCTCGAAGAGGTCCTGGTAGCGGTTAAACAACAACGTCCGAACGTAACTCCGTTTTCTTCGTCGAAGACAAACTCTATGATGTTCGAAGAGAGGGACTCCAAAATCTGCTCCGGGGTTTGATACTGACGCTGCTGCTGCTGGACCGCTATCCACTGTAAAATTTGGGCCATCTTGTGAATCATATCTTGAATTCCCGGTTGCGGCTGCCGATCAACTCTATCTTCTGCCATGTTCGTGGATTCTTGAGATCCTTGTCGCCAAAAAAATATGTCCAGTGGTTTAAATGAACTTAAGAGTTTTTAGTAAAAAACATCTATTTATATTCGAGGTTGGACAAAAAATAATCAAATTTTTCACTCTGATGTCAAGGACAACTTTTCACTGGTTCCCTTGATGTAACAATCACTAAAGACTAGTATTTACTTTTCTAGTATTTATTTTTCAAAAACACTGAAGTCGCATTTTATTCGGGGGTACGTGCCGCGTAAAAAACGCGTAAATTCCGGAATCCGCGTAAAAAACGCGTAAATTTCGAAGTCCGCGTAGAAAAACCGCGTTAATTCCGGAATCCACGTAAAAAAAACCGCGTAAAAAAGTCCGCGTAAAAACAACCGCGTAAAGAGCGACCTTAGTGTATCATTTTTATTTCTTCTAAAATTTTGAAGAGCCTGCCCCCCCCTATTTGAAATTCTGGCTACGCCCATGCTCCTGAATGCAGCAATGCAACAAATAGCCTTATTCGAAACAACCAGAAAAATTTTTCACAACCTTCAAGATGGCATTCCCCCTAAAAAATAATTAAATTGTCAAAGGTATGCGATTACTTGAGATATTTAATTTCATTGTTTGCCTATTCTCAAAATAATTTTCACGTTATAGTTACCGGAAAAGTTATGTGAATATTTTCCATTGTCATTTTCACGTAGATTTTGCATGATTGTCATTTGAGTTCATCATGATCTGGTGAGATGATTTATCCTGTAAATCGTATTCAATAGGCATATGCGTTTCATGCGATTTTCACATAGAACTTAATTACCGGTATAGTGGAAAGCATTTGATTAACTGATAGTTACTACGTTTTATAAAACGTATGATTTTCGATTGTGGTTTCCCAAATTCTTGAGAGAGAGAGAATAGTTTGCAGAATTTATTGAAATTTGTTGCTTCGCGCGGGCATCGCGATTTTTTACAGTGTAGTATGTTCAACGATTGAAACTTGGCACTTGGAATGTTGGGACTCTGCTCGAGCCGGCATACGCGGGCATCTTGGCCAGGGAGCTACGGAAGGCAAAAGTGAAGATAGCAGCCTTTTTTGTAAGATTTGTCCACTTCGATCATTATTTTGATCTTTTGTGGTAAAATAGCAGCTATACAAGAGGTGCGTTGGCAAAAACCGGAGAACGTGAACGTGAGAACGGCGGTTGATCCGACCCCGGGCACTTCTATCAAGTACCACATCTACTACAGTGGCGGCGACAGATCGGAACGGGGCGTCGGTTTTGTGTTACTAGGAAACCAAATGAAGCGTGTCATTAGGTGGAGGTCTATTAATGATCGTCTTTGCGCATTGAGGATCAAGGGCAGATTCTTCAATTACAGCCTTATAAACGTGTACGCACCGACAAACGATAAGACCGACGTAGTAAAGGAGGAGTTCTATAAACTCTTTAAAAAACGTATGGAGAGTGCGCACAACACGGCATTAAGAGCAGATCGGAGTAATCGGAGATATGAACGCACAAGTCGGACGAGAGAAGTTTTTTCGTTCCGTTATTGGTAGGGAAAGCCAACGACAATGGTTTGAGGTTAGTGAACTTCATCGCGGCCAGGGGAATGGCCATCTGCTGTACTCATTTTGTACGTCTGAACATTCGGAAGCACACCTGGAGACACCTCAATGGAGAGTTCTGCTCCCAAATCGACGGCTGGCACTTTTCAGACGTCATAAATGTGCGGTCCTTTCGAGGGCCAAGCATCCACTCGGACCTACTATCGGTGGTAAAAAAGATTCGCGCCCGGCTGTCTAACGTATTTGAATCGTTGTCGACGAGGAATATCCAGAGAATACTCGGACAGTTGATAGACGGATCGATGAACCAGTTGGAGTGGACCTGACAAGCAGTGGATGCACATCCATGATGCGGTCAGTGAAACAGCACGAGAAATGATAGGTATGAAAAAGGTAACCACGCGTAATGGGTGGTTCGATGCTGAGTGTCCAGAGGTGACGGAAGAGAAGAACCGGGCTTATGCCAACACGTTACTAGCAGCTAACCGTGGGACTCCTCAGATGCGGGAGAAATACCGAAAAAAAAGCTTCATCACCCTAGGAAACGTGAGCACTACGATCGCGTCCTCGCGGAGGCGGAGAATTGCTTCACCAGGCATGACACGAGGAGCTTCTATATAGAACGATTAACGGATTCAGGAACCGGACTGTGTTAGTACCTGCCATGTGTAATGATAGGGAGGGAACCTGATTACCGATAAATCGCAAATTGTTGGAAGCAACATTTCGAAGTGGTGTTGAACGGTAAGGAAGGTAGGAGAGTCGTCGTGGGAAACAGGATAGAAACTGGGGAGGACGGATAAGCTGTGGAATAACCAACATTGGACGAGATGAAGAATGCTTGCAAAAAGCTGACGAACCACACAGCCACTGGGAAGGAAGTAGTGCAATTCATCAGATTATCCTTAGGGTATAGTCTAAGGGACAACTACCTACGAACTGGTACAAAAAGGTACATAGATTCGACTGCAGTAATCTCTGTAGTCTCGGACTGCCAGCACGATTGGTATCACGAACAAACAGCAACAGGAAAGAAAACCCTCAGCAGATAGTAAAAAAAAGACAGTACTATTGGCATGCCTGATCGAGGCATTATGCGGCTTTCAAGCGGGATGATCTACAACGGACCTGATGTTCATTTTGAGACAGATCCTCGACAAGTTTCGAGAACACAACTTGCAGACACGTCATTTGTTTATAGATTTTGAGGCGGCGTACGACACAGTGAAACGCAACGAGCTGTGTCAAATTAAGCTTGAACATGGGTTTCCAACTAAACTGATTAAACTAATACGCGCGACGCGTGACTCTTTCACGGCGAATTTTCGGACGCGTCTGTGATGTTAGATGGTCTGAGGCAAGGTGATGGACTCTCGAACTTGCTGTTCAACATAAATTTAAAAGGTGCAATACGAATGGCAGGTGTGCAGAGTAGCGGCACCATCATCACGAAGTCCCACATGCTTCTAGGCTTCGCGGACGACATTGATATAATTGGTGTTAACCGTAGAGCTGTTGAGAAGGCCTTCACTGCTCTCAAAAAAGAAGCTGCGAAAATTGGACTAACCATACTTACTTTACTTTTATGGCGACAGATCGCTCAACTATGCGATCCTATGCCGAATCCAGAATACGTCTCCACAAAACTAGGTCTTGGGCTGCTACTCTCCAGTCTGCAGTCTCCTCTTACACCCGCTGTTCTGGCATCCTCGTCGACAGCACACATCCAGCGCGTGCGAGGTCTATCTCGAAGTCGTCGGCCTCTATCCGGTTCTCTGCTAATATTACCTTTGCCGGTCAATGATGCCACATTTTCATCTGTATTTTGGAGCTCAAAAAATCTTATCACCTTGGTAAAATTTAAAATAATCTGTAAAATAAAATCTGCATATGTACTGGACATATCCTTCTCGAAAAAAAAATGCAATATAGCTTGTTTAACATTTTTCCGCGAATTCATTCATGCACACGTTTATGCGTAGCATATGAATATAATAAAACCTCCGATAAGCTCCAAAGCATTTGAGTTGATTTATATTTTTCAACTATATAAAGAAGTTTAATTTACGACCCCATGAAAACCAAAAAAAATCTGTATAAATCTGTATTATTTCCAGAAAATCTGTAATCTGTATATGCAGATATCTGTATGAAAAATACGAAAAAAATCTGTATAAATGCAGATAAATCTGTATATGTGGCATCACTGTTGCCGGTCGCTCATCCGCCATCCGTGCTACATGGCCAGCCCACTGTAACCTGCCGTGTTTCATCAGCTTGACAAAATCAGCGTGTTTGTATACTTCGTACAGCTCGTGATTCATGCGCCTGCGCTACACTTCATTCTCTAGTTTGCCTCCAAGTATTGATCGCAGGATTCTACGCTCAAAGCGCTCGTCGATCGGCCTCCTTCCACGTCCACGATTCATGTCCGTAGAGCGCCACCGGGAGGATCAGAGTCCTATAGAGCGCAAATTTCGTACGGATCTGTAGGCTACGGGACCTAAGCTGGCTACGCAATCCGTAATAAACCCTATTCGCCGCCGCAATCCGCCTCTTCACCTCGCGACTCAACTCGTTGTCACATGTCACGAGAGTACCAAGATAAACAGAATACAGGAAACGGTAAACGAATGGATAATGCGTACCATCGGTGCCAAGTGCACCTACAGGAATAAAATAGACTCCTCACTGTGTCCTTAGCCTCTTATGCAGCCACTCCTATCCCGACCTGCGAGCGGTGCCAGCTAGGATACGAGCAATCAAGGGAAGATCGGGTAACCAACCGAGGGAAGGAGGGCGCTTTTGAGCGTCTGTTCTTTATGTGAGTAGCGGCTCAAAATTGCATCTGTACTCCAGGTTAGGAACGGCCAATTATCGTCTTCGCGCTAAGGTTGGACTCTAAACAGTGTAGTGACACAAAGGGTTGGTGCGCATGCCTTACAAGCCGCCACCGTAAAACACTAACAAGTAATCCACGAGGAACAAAGAAATTCGGACTGGAGCAATCGGCACAGACCCACGCGATGAAAACGGACTAACGATTGGAAACTCGTGCGACTGAAGCAACCTAACGTCACCGAAAATTTCGTGCATTAGCTCGAAGCTGCGTTGCCGGAAGAGAACCAGCTAGAGGAAGCTCCTCTTGAGGACTGTTGGAACACCATCAAAACGCGTAGCCATCAACAGCGTAGCGCAGAACTTTATCGGGCATGTGGGACGAACCCAGTGAAACGAGGGCTTCGACGACGAATGTAGGATGGTGATGGATGAGGAGAACGGTGCTCGGGCAGCTAAGATGCGCAATGCCCCTCGTCAGAATGTAGAAATCTTCTGGAAGAAAAAGCGCCGCCTGGAGGAGGAGGAGCTCGAACAGCTGCATCATTCTCAGGAAACGCGAAAGTTCTACTAGAATCTCGACGCATCCCGCAGCCATCTAATAACTTAGTAACCATCGAAAAAAATGCTGCCACTCAAGTAACTATAGAAAGTGTACGATGAGTGAAAACCGCTGTTTTTGTTCTTATTAATTTATTTTTGTTATTCATAATAAGTTAATTGTATTCTATACTTTTATTATTTTGTTACCTTAAAAACTAAGCTTTTTCATTTCTTCTTAATATTTTTCGATACCTCAAAATGTGTAAAAATGGTGATTACTTGTTTTCTTCTCATACTTTTTTTTCACTGCTTACTTCGATAGCTCTACATGATCGCTCTCTGCTGTCGACTCTGTTGACTCTCAATTTGTGGATATTATCGATCGACTGAACGTTTCGCTCAGACAATTAGCGCATTTTTTAGTTCGACCGCTTCCGGGCGTATCATTTGAAGATGTTTTTTTTTTTAATTTATCTTGGTTTTTAAATTTGACCTCTTCTAAGACTTGTGTTTGCAAATACAGCTCATATCATTTGGTTCCGAATGTTACTACTACGTGTTGCTTTTTCATTCTGCTACATTTTGTTCCACAACTGTATTCCCAACGTGTTCGTACATCGCGTGACACGAACTCTGTGTCGTTTGATTGGTTTTGTTTTTTTTTTATTTTTATTTAATCACAAACGTTCGCACTTTGTTTTATTTTTATTTGTTCGGTTTCGGTAGATGTTCAATGAGAGAGTTGTGATGCTGCGTAATTAATCCTCATCTTGAAGAAATGTGTGTGTGTTCATAAAAACTCGTCTTAGGAAAAAAGTGATAATTTTATGTTCAACACTGGTGGAACAATGATTTTTCTCATAATACTATTTTTCCATATGAAATAAAACATTCAAAAATGTAAAAGAGGGAAACTTCTATGCGTTTGTGTATATATAATTGAAGATTCAAGCAATGTGAGTGACTGGAGTGGTTGGCTTGTTTGGTCAGTTTAAAGTTCGTTCTGTTCATTCTTCTTAATATCTACTACAATTGCAGATTTTGAACAACAGAGCGCAACTAGGTTTACACATGAAATAATATTGAAAGCAACGTAAAAGATGATAAATTAGATGGACGATTGTCCATTTTAAATGCACTTTAAATTTAATTCAATGCTACGTAAAAATTCACTTATTAAATTATACGGTACGATCACTTTTCAGGTATAAATAACCAAAACTAGCCCACGGTCTTGTTTCGTCGGTGTTTGTTTTTCTGACAAAACGCTAAAGAATCTGTGAATGCTTTTGATTTGATAATAGAAGTTTCGCATACTGTTGTGCTAGTTTTGTGATCGAAGCCTGCTGAGAGTTGCTCGCCCAAAAATATGCAAGACTTATTTTGTTTAGTTTCCGCACCCCGAACGTAAAATTTAACTTGTTAAGTTTCTCAATTTCAAAGTTTGTCGTACCGTTCTTCCGTTGAGTTGCACTCTTTTTCCTTCGCTCTCATATTGTTCATCAGCGTACGCACACAATGATAGAAGTGTTGTTTTGTGTGATTTGATCTAATGTTTTCGCCACTTCGTTCAATTACTTTACGACTGTGTTTATTGTTCATTGTGCTTTGTTCGCTACTAACTCTATCCGCTTTTGTTAGTTTTATTTATTTTCTCCACATAAATCTTTCTCAGAATTTGTGTTTTGAAGAGACTAGGCAGTGGGTGGCGCTAACGATATTTCTTTCATTGCAATGTTCGGCAACAAACGTTGCTGCAATATACTCGCATCATATATCCGATTGGCTTCGGTTTTGTAGAGTCTTCGATCGATCAACACCGGGCGAAATTCGATTTTTGTTTTTTTCTTTTCATACTTTTTGATACTACTGAGTTACCGGTGATATTCATGCGGAATGAAGGATGCGTTTAGATTTAGCTCAATTTCGACCATTGCTGCTCAACCGTGTACGCACACGTAGTGCACACTAGCGTGGCTGAAGCACGTACGACACACTTACTAGCAAGAAATGACGCACTCTGGCGTCATTCCCTGTGTCAGAGAGCCCTTTCTTCCCACAGCGTGCTGGCAAGTGTGTGGTTGTACAGCAACGTGTGCGTGCAAAAGTTTGAAAACAAACAATCCGAAACAAAACGATACATGATCGACCCTGATTTAGATGCATTGTGTTTACTTTTGTAACGCTTTTTTTTGTATTACTATAACTTGTACACACTTATCACCTCTATGTGTTTTTAATGATTCTTTTGTTTTACAAGTGTAACTTAAACAGTGTATAATGCGTTTACTTTTTTTATGAATGCGATTTTTTTATTTAGGGTTTTGAATGATCTTACATGTATAAGTTTTTTTAATTTAATTTATAGGCATTTCTATTTTTCTTTTTTTCATACAATTCTTGAGATATGACCATGCTGAATTTATGTTTGTGACTATTTTTTGTTTGTTTGACATTTTCACGCTTTAGAGCAAAATCAAAAGTGCATATTGAAGTATGGTAGCAAAACATGAGCACTTTTATTATCTGGTACAGACTAGCACAAAAGTACAAAATAAACCTACTTGAATTAGGTAACTGTTGCGTGCGCTCTCACCATTTTGCGCATTTTCAATCAAACGTTCCTTAATGCAATCTAAACGTAAGCGTAATCTAATATGGCTTTTGAATGAGAAGAGGAGCATTTGATACCGAAAAAATGCAATGAAAGCTGCCGACGCATCGGTGCGAAAACAAATATTAATACACTAACACGCATTCTGGGAATCGCTCCAGATGCAGAAGCTCAGTATCCTAAGGAAACCTTTTGATTGCAGAATTGTAAACGGGTTTGGAAACGTACTGGTTTTCGCAAAATTTCCGTTAAGATATCGCCCCTTGAGAGCTCATGCACAATGGAGTGATTCTTGTGTTATAGTTTTTTTTTTGTTTTTTTTTTTCTCTTTAATTCTCCTTTCGATTGTACAGACTAAATAAATAAATACAAAGACGTGTATAAATAGATATTCGTAAATATATGTATATGTTTGTGTACAAATAGAGGAATAACACTTTTGTTTCAAATAGAAAATCTAATACAGCTGAAAAGCAGCTTTTTAAACAATATTAGAATGTAGTAATACATATGAAAATAAATAAATACAAACGTCTATTTAATGACTTTTTCTTGTGCGCGGTCTCATATTCTTGCTGTTGCCGGCAGAAATAAAATAAAAATATACTATAGAGGAGAGTTAAAATTTAGGGTGGTTAAAAAACTACTAACAGTCTAATATTTGCGTCGATAAAACAAATATACTTGTTACGGCACAATTTGAACAGTACATCTTTTGGCTTTAAACAATAGGTTAAAACGAAAACAAGCGGTAAATGTGTCGCGGAATAAATAAAACTACCGAGTGTCAACATTTTTTGTGCCAAAATCATATCTATCACGAGATTTTCAAATGTATTCAATGGCAAACCATTTAAAACCAGTCTATCAACTTAAAATAAATCAATAACCACAAACAAGAAATATTCTACAAATGCACAATTTCCTTCAGATTCAAGCAAAGAAACACTACTGATTTGCTGTCTCTCCTTGTGTGTTTTCGGTGCGTACATTTTCGCTTGCTGTGGGACAGATGTGCGCTTTTGCACATCTTCTGACTACTAGTTTGCATTTGTTCCTATGCTAAGAGCGGCGTTTGTTTGAGTGTACAGAAAGATGTTGCTGATAATGCTTCAAACAGACAGACAGACCTCTTAGTTCCAGACGCGCAGAAATGAGTCCCAGGAACCGGTTGCCACGGCCATGCCGTTTTCCGTAACTCCTAAACACGATACACGGTTGTCGTGGCCCGCCAGAATACCGGCTCGTTCCGCTTTCATCGTGTCCCATACGTTGCAGTTGAAGTCGTCGTAGCCAGCCAGTAGCAGGCGGCCGGATTTGGAGAATGCAACCGACGTGATACCACAGATGATGTTGTCGTGCGAGTACATCGCCAATTCCTGGTCGGCACGGATGTCGAACAGACGACAGGTGGCATCATCGGAGCCAGTGGCGAATGCGTGACCATTCGGGAAGAACGTGACGGCATTGATGTCACTCTCGTGTCCCGGGAAGGTTTGTTTGCACTGTCCTTCACGTATATCCCACAGCTTGGCCGAGGCGTCACACGCTCCCGAAACAAACACACGGCACTGAGGTGAGAGGGACAATGCCATCACATCTCCAGTGTGGCCAAGGAACGATGTGCACTGTTGGCCCGTTTCAATGTCCCACAATCCACATGACATATCGCCGGAGCTTGTCACTATTTGATTATCATCCAGGAAGCGGCAGCAAGACAGATAGCCAGTGTGTCCTGGAAGCTCACGTGATACTCTTACGTTGCCCTCTCGTGTTTTCAAGTTGTAGATGGAGCAGATGTTGTCCAATCCACCACAGGCAACAAAATTTCCGGATGGTGCGTAGGCACAAGTCATCACCCAGGACGAACGCAACGGGATTGCATGAACCTTGTTCGTTGTGTGCGAATCCCACACAATCAGTTTGCCATCCTGGGAAGCAGACACTAAATTTCTCGAGTCACTGCCCCAGTGCATAGCGTAGATCTTAGCTAGATGACCCCGCAGGGTGCGTCTGGTACGCATTTGTATCCTACCGATGGGTTCCAGGTTGTTCGTGGCCTGAACCAACGAGGTGTCACAGGCCGCTTTCCGAGCATCACGGATTGCATTCTTCAGCGTTTCCGCTTCCTGCCGAAGTGCTTCCAGCTCATTCATTCTCGCGCAAGCAAACAAGAATGATTTTTAGCACCTACTGGACACTCGACTTTTCTTCCGCGATGACCGCAACAAAATGTATGGATTTTCGCGAAGCTTTTATCTCGACTAAGCTGACCAATTTAGGGTGCTGACTTTCTCTCCTCTTCGATTATTATTTCTTAACTTTTGCTGATCTGAACGAACGTCACCTTACACTTTTACGATCTTCAATGCTATCGCCACGAGAGAGGAAAAAAATTCAACACCAATTTATCGATTATCTGCAGTTTGCAATTGTTGGGACTTTCGCACTATCCACACTAGTTCATATCAAAGCCATTCAAACTTTTTGCTGCGATCTCTACCAGTCCCGAATGGCACAACTTCAGTCGCTTATTCTTTTTAGTTGTCCACTGATACAAATTGCTGATTCTGTGCACTTTTTCTTTCAAATAAACTTAGCATTTCACTAAAACGTATCACCATCTTTTAGATCCTCCATATTACTTTACATATAAAAATCCAATATCCACCTTCTGAAACGTCGGGATTTTGCACTCTCGCTCTTTTCACTCACTGATTCATCGACAAATGCTCCGGTTTCACTCTTTCTCTCTCCACAAAAGGTAAATCTTTCTATCGCTCCCTTCGCTGGAGTAGAAGCGATGATTTTTTTGACACACAACACAATTCTACACTCCGAAATGCTTAGATGTGCACTTTCGCTGCGGCGGCTACGCACTCTCTCACCGCTGGGTGTTCTCCTCGGCCAGAGAAGCAAACTCTTCGCCTCTTTTTCTCACGTAGAGCAACGACGGGTCGATTGGCGAATGGTTTCTGCACTTTTTCTTCTCGGAATGGGTGATACCTATAGGGAGGAGTTCCGAAAAATGGTTTTAATTGCACTGATCGGTACGATCGTTAAATAAAAATACCATATTCCAACACCCAGCTGCTGCCTGCAAGTTTTTCCTACTCACAGCTATCAATCAATGCTCGTTATTCACCGGAAAATAGGATCGATCTGCTCCGTCGAGATCTTTTATCAGCTTAATGACTGGCTCTAAAAAACGAAACAGAGCTCGGGTACAGCGTTGCTAGTATGATTTTGCAAAAATGGAGACAAGTTTTTTCGCCAATAATTTTTTTTTCAGCTTCGCTGATGGCTGAAATTCTATTCAAATATATAACTATCTGGCGAAATGAAAATTCAATCGTTCCAGATTGTCTTCAGCTAGTAATAGATTATTTTCGTATAATGGCAACCCTGCTACTATCGCGTTTGACAATGGGTGTTAACAAAATATTCATGTTAACGCTCCGGCTTTTAATTTGGGATTTTTAGTTGCAGCTGGTAACTGTACCGATAAAGGGAAATTTGTGAGGCTGTTGACATTTTATGTAACACAAATAGGTACGATTGAATAACTTCATAACCAGTTGCATATGGAAACATTGCTGCTTGACGGCAATTTTTAATAAACTAGACAGAGCTCACTGTTTACGTGTAATTGTAACCGAGGTTTGGAAAGAGAACGAGAAATTTATTAGACTTAGAACTCATAGCTTGTCCAGGATATTGTTGATTATAAACGATCTCAGTTACTATCCAGCATCGTCGGTCAACCATGTTTACCATACGGCTCTTCTGCGATTCATGTACAGGCCTGATTGTTCTCGAATATCGGTACTGGTTGGTTGAATGTAGTACCGAGCTCACTCATCAAATTCGGCAACCATATTGCTTCACACATGGCTTGGCTGAGCGAAGCATATTCTACTTCTGTTGACGAAAGTTTTACAGTTGCCTGCTTTCCGGTCATCCAGGACACTGTTGCACCGTACACTTGGAATACATTTCCGAACATTAACTTACGATATTTCATATCATTTCGCCAATCAGTAGCACAGCGAGGGTTCGGCATTCTTATGTCGTTGGTACACCAGTCCAAAATTGATGGATGTTTTCAGATATCGGGCTTCAAATGAGTCCAGTGTTCATCAGTTGGGCCCGCTCGCTGGATGCTTGCTGAAGTAGCTGACATCCACGCAAATGTCCGGTCTAGACGCTAAGACCAAGTATATCAGGCAGCTCATCTTCTCACGGAAAGGTTGCTTTATCAGGCGTTCATCTTTTTGGCAGTCCAGCTTCAGATCCGGTTCTAATGGGGTGCTTACCGGATTACAGTCTGCCATACCGGCAAGCTTGGTTTCGCTCTGTTGCTCTTTGAATGGCCGTTAGGCTATATTTTATCAATTTGGCAGAATCCGAACAAGTCATATATGAAGCACTTGTAAAGACACTCTATCTTTACAATTTATCTGAACATTGTAATGTTGAAAATGCTATAGTTCCATTGCCAGAGTTGTTTTATTTTCGTAGGTACCAAAAGAGCAGCTCTCTCGGTTTTACAAGCTTGGCCTGATTTTTACGCTGTGCCTTAACTTATTCTGAGAATTTTTAATCGCTTATTCGCTGAATACTGCAACTAAGTAGTTGGATTCTCGAGATAAACTTAGTTCATAACACTCAAAACTAAATGCATACTAGTAGTGGTCTTATACTAAACTTTCCTGAAGACGGCAACTATCTAAGTAGTTATGTACGAGATACTTACTTACTTTACTTTGTTGGCCGAACGAATTAGAGATGTCCAGCTTCTTCAGTCTTGGGCAGCCGTTCTCCAGTCTCCCCGTACACCAGCAGATCGTGCATCTTCTTCCACCGCGCACATCCACTGCGTGCGAGGCCTATCACAGTGTCGTCCTCTTCCTGGTTCTCTACTGAAGATAGTTTTGGCGGCTCTCTCGTCAGGCATCCTGGCTACATATCCAGCCCACTGAAGCCTGCCCCCTGTATTACCTTCACTATATCAGCATGTTTGTATACCTGGTACAACTCGTGATTCATGCGTCTGCGACACACTCCATCTTCCAGTTTACCGCCAAGTATAGGTCGCAGAACTTTACGCTCAAAAACTCCGAGCACACGTCGATCAGCTTCCTTCAGCATCCATGCTTCATGTCCGTAAAGGGCCACCGGGAGTATCAGCGTCCTATACAGCGCTATTTTTGTGCGAGTTTGCAAACTACGAGACCTTAGCTGGTTAATCAGTCCGTAGAAAGCCCTGTTCGCAGCTGCAACTCGTCGTTTCACTTCACGGCTCATATCGTTGTCACATGTCACAAGCGTACCAAGATAAACGAATTCGTCAACCACTTCAAATCGTTCCCCATCTATCTCCACCTCAGCACCAACACCACGGGGACTCCCACGCTCTCTGCCAGCTACCATGTACTTCATTTTGGCAGAGTTAATGACTAGTCCCAATCTCACTGCTTCTCTCTTAAAAGGTACGAAGGCCTCCTCCACGGCCTTACCGCAAAGCCAAGAAGCATGTGAGATTTCGTGATGATCGTACCGTTTCTTTCCACGTTTGCTCGTCGTACTGCACCCTCAAGAGCGATGTTAAACAGTAAGTTGGAGAGCGCGTCCCCCTGCTTCAGTCCATCCAACGTTACGAACGCGGCTGATGTCTCGCCAGCTATCTGCACGCACGATTTTGATCCTTCCAGTGTCATACGACTCAGCTTATTAGTTTCGTAGGGAAATCGTGATGTACGAAATAAGTTATGTTCAAAATACTCAAAATTTTATGCACACTAGCATCCCATTGCGGCTAAAATTCAATTAATACCTTGACCACCAGAACAACTTTGCTGAGATCCCCAACTCTCTTGGTGGTTGGAATCGCGAGATAGTGACGTAAATCTGCTCATTGTAGGTGGTGCTGATCTTTCCGGGGTGCTGCAATGTTCAAATTGGGTGATGCAATGCTCAATGAAGGGATTCCATACTTATGGTGGGTAGTGCAGGTCTGTCGTAATCTCGCAGACTGACGTAAGCGCCATTTTTTCAAATATGAGGTTCTTATGCCAATTCGTTCGTTACTCGAAGACCCATCTTTTGGTATCTTTCTTTTACTGCCACTATTCGCATAATAGTCCTATGTAAAAGTTGCGAGTCCTGTGTAAATTTTGCAAAAATGGGTCCCTTTTGGCATGTTTTTCAAGAATAGCCATTAAAAAAGTGAGGTTTGATTCCCACAACCTCGATTTTAATGGCTACTCTTGTAGAGCATGCCAAAATGGACCCATTTCCACAAAAAAAACAAGAAAACATAGGACTTTTACATAGGACTGTTATGTGAATAGCGGCAGTTTAGTTGTTACTTATTCGTACGTTGCATAAAATCAAGAAAACAAAATGACGTAAGGGATTAGGGGCATAATGAGCACACGGGGCGAAATGGGCACCCCTCTTTTATGCGAAACTACGCATTTTTTAATACAACATGGTATGTGGAACTCTTTCGTAGTTACTACAGTATTTCTTAATGTAGAACAAAAGTGATTTGTCTGTTTAAAATATGGAAATATATTGAAAAAATCAACTTGGTTCCCGGATGCTGGAAAAATTATTATTACTGCGCACTACAAAATAAGCTTCTACGGTCGTTTAAATGGCTCAACCAAGTATGTAGACACATCAATATGACGTATGGGTCGTACCCCGAATTTCACCATCATTGAAGTTTTGATTTTAAGCTATAATTAGTGTTAAAATCTTATGTTCACTTTACCTAATTCGATAGGGGCGAAATGGTCACCTTTAGGTGGGGTGAAATGAGCACACCTTGTCACATAAACTTACCTGAAATTCATCTCAGTAGACTTGTGAGTTTGTCTGTTTCCATAGTCAGTGTTTGTTTACAGTGATAGTGCGAACATATATTAGAAAATCGTTGAGACCGAATCGGTCAGAAAAACGGACTGCAGGCAGAATTGGCCACCATAAGGCGCGACGGGACATTAACGAAACAAGACGCCAAGTATCACGGCATCTAGCGACAAACGTTGGCCCATTAGTTGTACTTTTACACAGTTTCAAGATATGTTCTATGAGAGTGCTCATTATACCCCGTGGGTGCTCATTTTGCCCCAGTGGGGTGCTCATTGTGGCCCACACATCGACTGATTGCTAGTTTTTGATCTAATTTGTGTTTTTCATCATTATACGATAAACTTTCAATTTGTGAATAGTGTACCTTCAATTATAGATAGTTGATTCAAGTTTTGCACTGAAGACAGCTTAATTTTTTTTCGTTTTCCATGCTTAAATCAGCAACCAAGTTAGGGTGCTCATTATGCCCCTATTCCCCCTATGCACCATTTCAATACTAAAGTGACAGGTAACCCGTTCCTTTTTGGGCCGTATTGAAAATCTGATCAAATGGATGTATGTCATAATGTTATATCACGGCAGAGGTGTCTTCGGAGAAGTTTCTTTAAAAGGAGGTAAACTATTAAAATGAGCCTAACAATATCTATTCACAAGATACCAAGTCTATACCAGTTTATTGTTTTTTTTTACACGATCAGTCCAATCGGTTTGGTTCATCGTTATTTCAATATACAGGCATCAGAAATGTATAAGGTGTGAACAAAAAGATTGCAGGGGAAACCTATCCCAATCTTGTGGTTTCCAGAAAACTTTTCCTACAAATTTCAACGGCAAATCAGAGTGTGATTTGTGATGCAACATTCGATCATCGTCGATTTTTCCGTAACAAAAATTAGCCTTTTCATTGTTTCACGTGCCAGGTGATAGTTTGTTATCAATAACCAAGAAAGGGGTCATTTCTTACAGTTCTATTCAGGATGCCACTTGTGTCGTCCTAGAAGTATATATTTATCAAATAGTTAAAAGATTTTTTCCATTGTTTTCTTTCTTTTCCGATCTACTTATTCGGGATAAATTGAATAATTGGCCCTGGCATTAGTTGGATAGTAGAATGAATGCATTTATACCTTCTCAATGTATTCCGAATCGATCGTTACGTATCAACAGAACAAACATTCGTGGCCGAAATGTCACTATGCTTCAGAGACATACAAATAAATTAAGACTTGAAATTTTGAGTCTGCCAATCTGTTGCTTATTTCGCGTGTAAGGCCATTGTTTAAATTACTTACTATATAATAAAAATACGAAGATCCTTTTACAGCGGATACCTTTAAAGACTTGTATATAATCTATGTTTTTTTTTTTCTTTAAATAGATACTATCTAGAGTAGTAGTGAAAGTTGTATAAAATTTCCTTTCGCGCCTTGTTCGCTCTAGTTAAACTTTACTTCGAAAATGTAGTGTACGTAAAATGACAAACAAAAGCAAGATGAAATATTTACCTCCTACAAACTAGTTATTTGTTTCTTTGCTGCGTTGATCCTTTTTGTGCTGGTTGTTTCTGTGTGTGCTATATTGTAATCGAATATTGTTAGTACTGATACTGTACGACTGGAATCTGGGAATTGTGCACATAAATCTAGTGCATTCATAACAATTGTTTGTAGAAAAGGCACTTTACTTACTGATACAAGTTTTGGCTTGCTCGAGCTGCTCTAGCTGTGCTTTGAAGCTGCCCACAAGGAATCTTACCTCTATTCTCTCAATCGTACGCGGTCACGTGAAACTCCAGAAGGCACATGCGATTCCTTTTTCTTTATTCCTCTGACATAATGAATTGGGTGGCGGGATCACTTGAAGCGGTACCTCATCAGTTCGCTACGTTACCGCGCGCTTTACTATAACTTGATTTTTGCATTTTTAGACGATGTGGGGCCTTCGTTTTCGTTGTGCTCGATCGTCGTTATTCGGGATTCAGGTGGTTTTCTTGAACAATAAGAAGGAGGTAGATATCATTAACAATATGGTTGTCAATATGAACTTATTGTGGAATATAGGTAGAATAATTGATAATAGTGATTTTAAATATCGATTTACACCATAACACGAGCACAGTATATCGACGCGGTTAACCAACATAATATAACTGCTCTTTGTGACCTGTGGGCATAGACGAATCTTTCAGCAAACAAAAGTGCAATACAAAGCATCCACATCGAATATTAGCCAAGACATGCTGAAATTCACGTCTAAGGCATTTTTCTACTCTGCGTATAAGTTGTTGAAATTTCCACACTTTAAAAAAGGCCACTATTTTCATTACCAATTGATTGGACCGCTGCAGCGAATTGTTATTTACTGCCGCGCATAGTCCGTCCCATTTGCATTTTCAGCAAGCCGAGAAAAACGCGTATTTGTGTGATTTCATACCATTGCTTCTTATGAGATGGGACAATATGTTTGGATGTTTTCCCGAAGTTTTTCAGAACAAAGTTATTGAATCTATCTATTGTTACGAGACTATGCATAGTTAGCTACCGTTTCCGCGTATCAATTCAATTTTAGTGAGAATGCAAATGAAACTGACTTGCTACGCGCGGCAGTTTAGGTCTCGAATCAAATAGAGAGAGCGAACACTCGCTCTGATAAAATTAACCTGCCTGAAATGTTCAATTATCCTCTATTTCCCTATCCCTCAAATTTAGCAAACAGAAATAGTCCTCACGTAGTTATTAATATTACTAAATGTGGCCACCAGTTTTGTTCGAAAATGTTCATTACTGTACAAATGTTTACCAGAACCCGTAACCAAACTGTTCAAGACAACTGGAAATGCAATAGAAATTCTCAAGATGACGATCGGAGAACTCATGTACTTGATTTGAGCGCGCAGATCGATTTGGCCAGTGCTTAGTAAAATGGCTTAAATTTATTCTACTCTTAAAGTGACCTTCCAGTTTATTGTCGTGTAAAACTGCATTCAATGTTTAGATATTAGGCCACACGATGCCATCAGCGCGGAACGGTTTAACCATTTATTTTGTTTTCGAGAAGAAATCGATTAAGCATTGGCTAATATTTTGTAAAGTTTAGGATGCTTACAACTTGTCAAATAATGCGAATCTACATCTAACAAACTCATTGGTCGAAAACAAAAACGATCTTTCGTGACAATACTATTGCACAAAGTAACGAAAGAATCCAGTTTGGTACAGTGTCTTTTACCCAACCTGCCATTCAGATCAACGCAATTAGCATAATAAATATAGCAATAAGTACCTAATTCCAAACACGCAAGAACGAGTCCCAGGATCCGGTTGCAACAGCCATTCCATTATCCGTTACACCTAAACAGGAAACCCGGTTGTCATGCCCCGCAAGGATACCGGCCCGTTCCGCCTTCATGGTGTCCCATACGTTGCAGTTGAAGTCGTCGTATCCGGCCAGCAGCAAACGACCGGATTTCGAAAACGCTACCGAGGTGATACCGCAGATGATGTTGTCGTGCGAATACATGGCCAGTTCCTGATCGGCACGGATGTCGAACAGCCGACAGGTGGCATCATCCGATCCGGTTGCGAAAGCTTGCCCACTAGGGAAGAATGCTACCGCGTTTATATCGCTCTCGTGACCTGGGAATGTTTGCTTGCACTGGCCCTCACGGATATCCCACAATTTGGCAGTTGCATCACAGGCCCCCGATACGAAGGTTTTACTTTGGGGTGCTAGCGATAGAGCCATCACGTCTCCTGAATGGCCCTGGAATGAAGTCGCCTGTTGACCGGTTTCGATGTCCCACAAGGCGCAGGACATATCCCCGGAACTGGTAACAATTTGGTTATCATCCAAAAATCTGCAACAAGACAGATAGCCTGTATGGCCTCCCAATTCTCGTGCGATTCTGACGTTTCCTTCGCGTGTTTTCAAATTGTAAATTGAGCAGATGTTGTCCAAACCTCCGCATGCAACGTAATTTCCGGATGGAGCATATGCACAGGTCATTACCCAGGAAGATCGTAACGGAATGGCATGAACTTTGTTGGTTGTATGTGAATCCCATACGATTAGTTTACCGTCCTGTGAGGCAGATACCAAATATCGTGAATCACTGCCCCAGTGCATAGCATAGATTTTGGCTAAATGCCCCCGCAGGGTTCGTCGGGTTCGAAGCTGAATTCGACCGACTGCTTCCAGTTGGCTGGTGGCCTGCAGGATAGACGTGTCACAGGCGGCCTTACGAGCATCACGAATGGCATTTTTCAGCTGTTCTGCCTCAGCTCTTAACGCCTCAATCTCGTTCATTTTATTCCGCTAGCCTTGCGGTGTTTTCTCGAGACAAACAATACAAGCACAACAACTAACCGTGATCAGTTTCTTATCAGGGCAAGCGAATAAAAAAAACGAACACTCTGCTCTGCGCTTATTGTATTCAGATTGCAGTTTTTTCGCTATTTTTTCAGCAGCTTTGAACAGCAATTAACAATCACCGACGAGAGCGAGAAAACTCCACTAACACAATTATCACACCGCATCAAAGTGATCACGAAGCTTCGTCCATTACTTCATCAAAAACATGTTGCTATATTTGCAGCTAGATCACAATCATGATCACCGTCATAATCATTACGATAGGAGACTGGCCGTCATTGAAGCTTCCGTTCCTCCACCGATACTTCGTCTCTTTCACACTTCCACAAATTATCCGCTTTCCTTCCCTTGTTTTCTCCAAAGCACGGGCCCCACACGATAGTTAGAAAGAGAGAACACAATCAATTACAGCAGTCAGTATGTCATATGAAAAAATCCAAATGACCAAGTACACCAAAGAATCAGCCGAATTCCGACTGAACTTTACCGGACAAAGTTAGTTAATCGTCGAAATAACACTTTCAATTAAATTGCCGTTCTTTCGGGCAACAAATCAAGCGAAAATTTGTACGGAAAAAAGAACACTGCACATCACACACACTCGGGACTTGACTTCACTGCTGGACTGTTGAACAGTGTAGTAGTGGTATAAAAAGTATAAAAAATAACACCCAGATTAACGAATCATTTGTTCCAACTCCGACATCGTCTCGTTTGTCGGTGTTACAGACTGTTTTAGTAAGAGACTAGGCAAAATCAGCGAATCGAAAGAAGACGTTTTTTCCGTATTTTGAACCTTTTTAACTGTTGATTCTGCAAATAACCGTTGTTGCTGTTGATATTTGAATGTTAGGGAAGCACGACGTGTTGAATGTAAAGGAAGAATAACGTGTTTGTTTGGATCTGAGAGTTCCGATTATAAAGAAGTCAACCAAATGTCCATGATGAGAAGTCAAAAAACCATGATAATCCTGCGATATTAATGCCAGCATTCTGCAAATGGATTTGCAGGTTCCAAGCGAAAACACATATAGTCAAAATTCACTCTTAGGGCTTTCGTGTCAAATTGAAGTTGATAACCTAACAAACAAGTTTGTTGGATTGCAGCTTATTAGGCTTCAGTTCAGCCGGAATCCGCCTAATAATAGCTTAAGCTTAATCTTAAGCTAAAAAACAGCAAAATTGTTTGTTGGGAACTAGATGCCAGATTTTGAGCGCGAGTAGAGTATCATAAAAAATTACTTTGGAAATATTTATTTGACTGAGTTATAAAATAATATTCATGATAAATTACAATAGATCATGATACAATTCAGAGGTGTAACCACAGACTGTCGTATGTAACACTAGCTCCATCGCCATAAAAAACGATCATTTCAAATTTCTAATCGAGTAACAGTCGCCGCGTGAAAACGCCATCTGGGGCGCTGTCATGCAATCTCATACATATTTTGTGGTTCCCAGTATGACACATGCACGTACGCCAGCACTGATGTCGATATACAAGACACAGCGCGAACACGGCAGCAGATGGTGCTAGTCGTAAAGTACTGGTATCATCCGAACGATGATTTCATTGTAAATTTGTTCGAAGAGCTATGTCTGTTAGTCTGTGGTGTAACTGTTTCATTTTTCACGATATTGGCTGTGAACAAGTGTATTGCCCTGAGTATTTTTATACATAATGAACAGATTGGACACTGTCTTCCGGCTGCGCACGCTCTTGCACATTCCGTAATCGTCGTAACTCCTCAAATCTTGAAAAACCTATTTTGTCATTTGTACACTTTTCTTGAGTAAGTTATCGCTTACCACCTCAGCTTTCGCGGGGTCGATTTACCTGGCGGGCGGTGTAGCACTGGGGTACTTTTCCAAAAAGGAGTTAGATTAGGTGGAAATAAATTTAGTGAAAACAAATAAATAACAAAAATACAATGAATGAAATAAATAAATATAAGAAACGAAATAAAAAACTGACCTTCCGCTCTCCTCGCTGACACGTAGAAATGGTGGGTCCTTGGCTTTTAGCTAAGGGGGCGAGCAGGGCTACTTTGGCGGAACCCCCTCAGCGACGGTGGTGAAATATCACCGGACAAACCTACTCACCGTAGACTGTCCCGGTAGCCACCGCGATGAACTACCCAGGTGAACGCGCCTTTGGTTACACCTGCTTCACTCTCCTTGACGCTTAGCTACAAAGGGGAGACTTGGCTCGATCGGCTTACCCTTTGTAGCGAGAGTGGCGAGCGTATCAGGAATCCTTTACACTTAGCCGGGGGAAATATTTTCCCATATATCGGCGATCCCGCACTCAGTAAACAGTGACACAGTAACTGTAAATAAACTCACGGGTCGGGATCTTATAACCAAACTTTCTTCACCCTCACCGAACGGTTTTCTATCTTTCGCGCCAAGAACACGGCACTCCTCGCTTCGCACTCAATTTCTCCGGATCAAAAAAAAAACCTTCCGAATCAGCTCGTGGTTTGTCACTTTCTGATGGTCGTCGCCTGAAGCGCCTGGAGTTCGACTGAAGTCATCTCCCGAAGCCATTTCTTCACCATGGACAATAAAGTAAGGACTAAACCCGGTCGAACAGTAGGTAGTTGTATTGAAAACCCGCTCCACGTCGGAGATGTGGAGGTCCCATTCCCGCTGATCTGTGCGAGCGTAAGCTCGGATAGCGGTGTTTATCGATCGATTAACTCGTTCGACCGGGTTCGCCTGTGAATGGTACTTGGTATTCAACCAGTGTTTAACCCCTTTTTCTTTCAGGAAATGACCAAACTCCTTCGACACGAAGGTGGAAGCGTTGTCGCTCAGAAGAACTTTAGGACACCCGTGACGATTAAACCACTGCTCCCGAAGAATTCAACAAAGGGAGCTGCTTTGTCGTCTAGCACAAAAAGCAGATGTTGGTTTCCCCGTTTACTTCTTGGGAGTGGGCCAATATAGTCCACCGAAATCATCCTCCATGGTGAGTTTGATGTTCTGGCCTGCCCTAGTTCAGGTTGGACCGGAACAAAAGGAGCTTTTATCTCCTTGCAAGTCTCACACTGCTGCGAATACTTTCTTATTTGCGTTGCCATGCTTGGCCAGAAATAACGGAGTTTGATTTCATTAAGGGTTTTTTCAAACCCCACGTGGAGAAGATTTTCGTACATCTTCTCAACGATATCGGGGTGACACTCCGGGGCTGGAATCAGCTTTCAACCGAACCGCGAGTCGCAAGGATCATCCTCATTCCTGACGTACTTGTACAGTTGACCAATTTCGACTTTAAAGTAACAGTATTTATCAGGGTCTGCGATTACCTTGGATTTTAGACTGCAATACCAATCGGACTTTGTCACCGCCGAGATTTCGTTCACGGCACGAGACAAAGCATCTGGGACGACATTGTCTTTGCCTTTACGATGCTCGATAGTCATATCGTAGAGTTGAAGCTCTAAACTCCAGCGACTCAGACGGGAACCAGTCTTCCACTTGGTTTGCATAATTCAAGTAATCGCTGAGTTATCTGTGACCAGTCGAAAGTGGTAACCTTCCAAATAGCCTCGGAAGTTTTCCACTGCCAAAACGACCGCAAGCCCCTCCTTTTCGGTGGCATGGTAGTTGCGTTGCGGTGTAGTAAGCTCATGAGAGAAGTAAGCTACTACCTTCTCACCATCGGGATGCTGTTGCGCAAGCACTGCTGCCACTGCAGTGTCGCTCGCATCAGTTTGGAGGATGAATTCCCTCGAAAAATCCGGTGAAACCAAAACTGGTGGAGTGATCAATTTCTCCTTGATCTCAAGAAAAACCTTTTCGGCTTCGGTGTTCCAGCTTATCTTCTTCGACTTCGTTTTGAGCAAATCTGTAAGCGGCGCCGTCACCTCACTGTAGTGATTTATGAATCGGCGGTAATATCCGCACATGCCCAAGAACCGACGAAGTTTCATTATCGTGATCGGTCTTTCATAGTCGAGAATCGGATGGATTTTCTCGGGATTGACTTTGAAGCCACCACGAGAAAGGTAATAGCCTAGAAATTTTAGCTGTGGAACACCGAAACGGGATTTTTCAAGATTTACCGTCAAGTTGGCTCTCCTTAGGCAGTCGGCAACCTCTTGGAGCAGTTGTACATGGTGCTCGAAGGTTTCGCTTACCACGATGATATCATCGAGATAAACGAAGACATACGGCTCGAGTTTGCCTCGACCTAGGACCCGGTCATCAACCTTGCTAGAGTCGCAGGACTATTGACTAGCCCAAACGGTAATCGGGTGAAGTAAAACATTCCGCGACCAGGCACGCTGAAGGCTATATACTTTCGGCTGTCTTCCGCTAGCGGGACCTGAAGAAAAGCTTCCTTCAGATCAATTGTCGACAGAAATCTAGCTTTCGGAAGACTGCCTAGTATACGACCGGGGTGCGGAAGCGGATAGACATCGCGTACGGTACGCTCGTTAATGGGCCTAGCGTCTAGGCAAAGGTGAATGGAGCTATCGGGTTTCGTTACGGCCACAATGTTCAACGACCACTCCGAATCGGACTCTTCTATGATTCCCATCGAACGCCATCTGTCTGCCTCGGCCCATATCTTGGACAGTTTTTCTGGACTCGTCTTATACGGATAGCGGATTACTGGATCCTTACCTTGGAACTCCTCTTTTATTACAATCCTGTGCTCAGTCAAGGTGGTTGTGTTCAGTTTACCTAGAACAACGCCCTGGAAGAGAGACTTTACCTCATCTACCCGCTGCGCTTGTTCTGGAGTGAGTGTCGATTAATTCGAGCACTCATTAGCCTCCAAAACCCGTATCAGACCAGGGTTAACCACAGCACATTCATGTAATTCTGGACTAATTCCAAAGGTTCTCCAAAAATCCATCCCCAGTAGACAGTCCACACTCAAATTTTCGACGATGAGGGTACAAACGACTTTGGTCTTCTTTTCGAAGGTGGAAGAAAGATAGCACTGGCCTTGAACAGGCATGATCTGACCACCAGTCGAGCGTAACTCGCATGGTTGATCTAAATCCTTCGAAGCGGTTGGGGGAAATTCTCTGAAGAAGTCGCATGCTCATGATCGTGGTATTACTGCCACTGTCGAGCAGGGCTGCGAACTTCGAACCATGAACTTCAACCCAGGCAAATGGTCGATTATCCGAAGGCAGATTAAAACTGATCGTTTGTACGGAAACCGGGTCGCACTTGAAGAGATATTTTTTTTCCTTCAGATTTGCTAAAATCAAATGTTTTTGTTTGGAAACGCGAATGTCTCTGTCCCCTACGCTTATACAGTACCTTTTTTCGCCCAACTCCTTGCTAATATGTATCTGGTTCGCGGTAGAGGGTCTGTTTCCTTTGCGTCGTTTCGAATAATGAGGAATTGCCTGTTTTTGAGTCAGTGAACATAAGATTCCTTTCGCCTCTACACATTTCTTCATATTACGAATTAGTCGTTCTAAACATCCTAAATGTTCACCTGAAAATTAGGTAATTTTAAAGTATCTAGTTATACTCAGTTACGAAATAGTGACTGTAAGTTTTAATCGATTTGTTGGCAATAGCACATACAACAAGGATAATACCACATACATAAGACATACGTAACACTGGCGTTTTTTTCTGGTACACGTTGCCCCATAGTACACTGTACCTCGTCCTGTCAAACTGCTCGATAAATAATGAACGAAATGAATTTTTTTTTCGGCTTTATCGAGCCCCAAAGAAAATCCCATAAGAAACTGCCAAAAAGTTATTTACAAAAAGTTATTTACAAAAGTTATTTACAAAATCAATGCAGCATTATTCGAGTAGGAACGAGATAAATGCGAGGCTGCGCAGGTACACTGCCTTCAAAAACAACTCAAACAGTGATTTTATTCAGAGTGTGGTACCATTCGAGTAGTTCATTTTGTACCAACTTTTTTGAAAGACTTCTTACTGAGTGTTACGTATGTCTTATGTATGTGATAATACCATAATACTCAAACCTTCTCACTTGAATTTGAAGATGCCTCGAATTTTTCCTTCAGTTGATTGATCATTTCGATCCCCCGATCTAGCGTAAGTTGTTGGTTCTAGCACATCATGAGTATCACTTGGATGTCCTACAACTAACTGAAACGATTGCTTCAGTGCATGGGATGCCCGAACAAGTTTTTGCACTGGATTTTTTTTAGCTCGTTGAACGTTCCGTTTTCCGCCAGGTGTTTGCTTGAGCAAATTAAGAGTTTTATTCAAATTTTGTAAGCCTGAGGAGTATGTATCATCACCAGGATTATGTGAAATTGGATGGAAAACAAAATCGCCTCAACTGCCTCTGAAGCGAGCTCATTGTACTTATCATGTAAAGTTGCTGAAACAGCCTATAACTTTTCTTTACGGGTTTTGGCATGCATATTCCAAGGGTTGCAATTCCAAGTGCCATACTGCGTAGCAACGGCCGTAACGGTTAGCTTGTTTGTCGGAAATATTTTTTGGTTTTGGTACATCAGAGAACCTTAAACCTTTAAAACACTATTACTAAACCAACACTAGTGATTGAATTATCAAAACTGTGAGCTTTGGTTTACAATATTTTGTTCACAACTGACGCTAATTTCCACAATTGAAGAATCAGAGCAGGAACGTTCTTCAGCAACTCTCGGCTTCTATAAAGCGAGTATCACGTCAACATTTTCCTATACAACCTCCTTCTTTGACCTACATTCGGATGCGGCCGGCGCTGGTATTGCCTAAAACAACAGATTAAGGTCACCAGTGTTTACCCAATCCGCACGAGAGTCACAAATGAAGAAGGGCTTTTTTGTTACAATTGTCACCTGAATGTTTTCAAAATAATATGGAAACAGTTTTTGTAATCGAGTAACCATTACTTTTTATAGAAAAAAAATTGTGCGAATTTTCTCACGAAAGACACGAAAGCAATGATTTTAAAACAAACTTACATTTTTCTGTCTCCATGATAATTGAACTACAATATATTTATTTTTCTCTGAAGAGTCACAGACGAAATTATTTTTCTTTAGAAACAAAAGAGTTTTCTCCACTAAGTAGTCACGGTGATAATTTAAAGTACGAGTGGCATTTTGTCTTAGAATAGTCACCAAGTCATTAAGAGGTACGGGTAAATTTGTCTTGTAAATTGGTGACGAGAGTTTCCTTAATTAGTCACTGTGACTCTCATAAGAAAACATATGTCAGAAATTTTGTTTAAGAGAATATGCGACCTTTTTAAAAAAATATAAGTTATTAACATTGTCACAGTGATTTTGGTAGTCGTCTTTTTTGGTTTAAAGGAATATCAGTAAAAGTAAACATCGAGCTTTGTCGTACAAATGTTACTATTTAGTCATCGTGAATTTTTTAAGGAAATATATGTCAAATGTTGTTGGAAAAGAATATGTGATCTTTTTCAATCTAGTAACAAAGGAAGGATTACTTCATTTTAATAAAGTCACATATGTATTAAACTAACGGTCGATTAGTATTTTCTCACTAGGGACCTCTTATGAATTGATTTTTCGACGAATACAGATAAGATCTATAATCGTTTTCAAGAAGAATGCATGTTTTTTTTTACGGAAGTCACCAAGAATAATTGGTGACGAACACCTAGAATTCGTTGGCTACATGGAGACGATGATTGCTAAAATCGGTAAAAGTATATATTATAAAATTGAATCGAAAAAAATTCCATCGAAAATGTTCATATATTTTGTAACTAGACTATAGCAAGACTCACAAATGTACAGACATTTGCGCAAAGAGAGCAACAAATTTAATTTTTCGTGTTTCTAATATATTCAAAATTTTACGAATGCTATCTAGAACCTTATTCTTCTGAGGGTGCATGAAAATTTTAAGGGGTAGACGATTTACTTTCACAACGAAAATGGGATTGCATGTGCAAATAGCATTTATCGCATTTTTTAAACTTGTTGAATGTTATTGTTAATATGTACACATCGGTGAAATGAAAAAGAAAATACAATTGCAATGTTCGAGAGTTGGTCACGAATAAATAATTTTATTTTGGAACTTTGTCACGGAAAATATTCATGAATGTATTGATGAAAACACCACTCGCAGTGACAATCTAGAAAAATAGAAACGCTTCTGGTTTCTCCTATAAATATAACCAAGTTGAAAATATTTAAATGTAGAATATTTATAACAAACCACTTTGTGACAAGTGCCAAAAGTTTGTATAAGGCTCTAAACCCCGCCTTTTCGACGCTTTTTCAGCATTCCTGACCATTTACAGAACATATTCTTCATACGAAAAAGAATCTTCTCTCAAAGGTCACCAACATCCCAAGAAACAATTTGGAAGCTGTTATGAGAGCAAATATGGAACAAAAGCAGTGTTGAAGCAATCGATGCTGAATAAACAACACGTTGAACTATTTGTTGAACAAATGTTGCAGCATTTTTTGGTCATGTACTTATTCAACAGTGGAACTCTAGCTTAACAGAAGTTGTTCAAACGTTTGCAAGTGATTACCAGCAGCACTAATAAATATGTGCAGCGTTGGAGCGCTTTAAAGGTCTCTTTTTATCAGTGGTGTTCTCGCCCAATAAAAACTATTTGAACGTTTCAAACGGCAACTCCCCAAATACTATTCTGCACGTGTTGTTCAAATGCTGCATACTTGCGTTTGAAGTCTTTCAAAGAGCAATTCTTTAGCTCTTATAGACGCGAACGCTAGATCACCGGTTTTATAAAACATCCTTCTGAACGCGTCGTATAGTTGATTTATTGCAGTATAAACATTTTTTTAAACCACTAAAAGATTTAGCAACTTGTGTACTTTCAAATCAACGTCAGTAATGCCCCGAAAGATTTTTTTTTACTTTTGGAAACTGAAGAACTCTATGAAAATTTGAACAGCATTTTACAATTATTGAATAACTTTGATTAGACAACAGTCGAACAACAACCGAAATGGGAAATAGAAAATTTCTGTTCAATGGTTGAAATTTTCCGGCACACAGTTGTCTAGAAACGGCGAAGAGGGTTTTAAACAACAACATCAGAACACTTGTCAAACCAGCGTTGAATAATTCATCGCAAAAAATTTATTAGACTACTGTTCTGTATGTGTTCGCCCTGTCGAACATTGCAGGGTGTGAAAGAATTCACTAGCATTTTGTAGTCGGTGCCCCATGTTACCAGCATTTCCATGGAAGTACACAATCGTTGGAACGTATCGACCTTTGTCTCCGGGATGCCGAATCCAGAACGAGTGTAGCGACACTCCGTCTGCTGTTTTTAGATGTAAAGTTTCATCGCAAAAAATTTATTAGGCTACTGTTCTGTATGTGTTCGACCTGTCGAAAAAAATATCAATGAAACATTTGCTAAGCCGTTGCTCGACTGTTGAAATGCTCTTGTTAAATGCTTGTTTAACCTTGTTTAATAATAGTGTTTACAAACCTTTGTTTCGCGCATTAGAACATACTTATGCAACTCACGCTGAATAGTAGCGCAAAAAAAGGTTTAATCGACATTAATTCAGCTCTTTTATCACAAAAAAATGCAAACATGGAGCTCGAATTGTTTGTTGAAATTATTTTTATTAGCTTTATTAGTTTTTTACTTGTGGAAATGGTATGGGTGATTTTTTAATTTGTATTAAAAGGCAACAAAAACTACCTTTTGCTGGGCTTCTGTTAAGACTCGACTTGCGATCCATTGCTTGGCTGCCATCGATGAATGCATGTGAGCTAATCTTTAATATGACCTGTGCAGTGTGTAAAGTGAATATGCTTTTAAACGTTCTGATCTAATAAATGTTGAACAGGCATTGTATAATTGCTGGAATATAAGCTTCTTGCACGCTGCAGTTGCTGCTCGCAAACAATGGTTATGTCAAATCAACCGGCACGCTTTGTTTAGAAGTGCGTGCAAGAAGCTTATATTCCAGCAGTTATACAATGCGTGTTCAACATTTATTAGATCATAATGTTTAGAAGCATATTCACTTTTAACACAGCACACGTCATATTACAGATTAGCTCACATGCATTCATCGATGGCAGCCAAGCAATGGATTGCAAGTTCGAATCTCATCAGGGACCCAAGAAAAAAGATGGTTTTAAAAAAAGGGTGGCGTGAGACTATGTTGCCTTCCGATATAAATTAAAATTTACCGGTAATATTTCCAAGTAGAAAAACTAATAAAGTGAATTATAATAAAAAATATTACCACAAATAAATATGGTTCAACTAATTTCTTCGAACTTTATTTTTACATTTTGTTTGTGCTAAAATAGCTGAATAAATATCGACTAAACGTTTTTTCCACGCTACTATCCAGCGTGAGCTGCATAAGTATATTCTAATACGCGAAACAAACGTTTTTAATCATTATTATTTAACACGCATTTAACAAGAGCATTTCAACAGTCGAGCAAAGGTTAACAAATATTTAATAAATGTTTTATTCGAACACAGGTCGAACACATAGAGAACAGTAGGCTAATAAATGTTTTCTGGTGCATCTGTTTTGGTTTAACCAGTGTTGAATACAATATTCTGCTGTTGTTGCTCAAAACCCTCTTCGCCATTCCTAAACAACTGTGTGTCGGATAATTTCTCCAAATTTAACTGAACAACCATTTAACAGAAGTTTTTTATTTTCCATTTCGGTTATTGTTCAACTGTAGCCTAATAAAAGTGATCGAGTAAACGTTTAGGCAACAATAATTGTTACTTGGGATGTCATTTGTGCGGACTGGGTACACATTGAGGATGCATATTGGTCTCAAGCATCATCTATTGGTTCTCTGTGTAATCACTGCTGATCTAGCAATAACGGAGTAGCAACCGCGGGCGGTCAATCATGCTCATGTTCATGCTCATCACTCCACTCACGATATGACGAAATCGTCACTTCTCTAATCTCACATAGTGCGATATTTTCTTGCAGGCGCTCAATGCTTCTGTTCTCCATGGTGCACGCAAGAAACCGTTGCACAGTGGTCCAAAAAGGCAAAAAGTGGAACTTAATTCCATCTTCGGAACAAGTGTTTGTATGAATGACCTGCATAATCGCTAATTGTAAAAAAGTATGAAAAGTTTACTATACTAAAAATAAAAAAATCAACGTTTATGTGTTAAGAGATAGAAGAATAGTTCATTCAGTAAAGTTGTAGAACATTTAAAAGTATGAAACTTTGTTGAACAAATGAAAACCCTATCTTCTTTCGGTACAAAGTTATAAAGTATACTACATGAAACTGACTTAAAAGATAGTTTTTTGTACTTAACTTTTGTTAGTTGCATTTTACACGAAAGTATTGTTCGGAGGAATTGTTAGGACATACAAAACATACATTTTTGCCAAAAGACATATATCTCCAGGACTTTTCCTTACAAAGTTATATCATATTTTAGCTTATTTTTTCGATAACTTCAAGAACGTATAGGTTAAAAGGGGGCAAGTCATCAAGGAATCATGATGTCAATACTATTTCTAGAAGTTAAGCTGAAGTACTGTAAACTCCTTAAGGTTCCTTTTGTCCCAATCAACCCATATTGGAGTACGGCGAGCATATGTTACAGTAAGTTTTCATATATCCAACATACTAACTTTTTTGTGTTAGGAGATAGAGTAATGGTTAATTTGGCAAAGTTTTAGAGCGTGCAAAAATATGAAACTTTGCTGAACAAATAAAATTCCTATCTTCATTGGGTACAGAGTTACAGCGTGCTGAATAAACTATTCTATCTCTTAACACATAAAAGTTATTTTTTTTATTTTTAGTATAGTAAACTTCTCATACTTTTTGACAATTTACGATTGTGCGGGTCATTCATACAAACAATTGTTCCGAAGCTAGGATAAAAGTGAAAGGCGCTATGGAATTAAGTTCCACTGAACACGAATTAATTTAACTATAAACCTAATTCTAACTACCATTCTTCTTGATTTATTATAGTCTGGCTTTTGCTGCATCATCAACGTTGAATCTGATTGTTTATGTTATTAATAAACTTTCGTAGCACAACGGTTTATATTAAAATATACTTTAATTCGATTTAAATCAAATAACCAAACATGGGATTTTCCAAAACATTTTTTTTTCCTCATCTATTTTCCAAAACATTATCTGCACTTTATTTCAGTGTGGTTTTGTTTGGAATGCCGACCCACGAGTGGGCCACGACTTCGCGTTCGCACTCGCACTTGGGCTTGATCGGTGGGCTTCGTTAATCCTTATCGAACGACGTCGGTTCGGTTTCTGTTCGGTTAATTTTGAAATAACAATGGTTGGTGGAATTGTATTATAATATTTACTCGCATTATACTAGTGAATCGTGCTTATTAAAACAACAATCAACGCTTATAAAAATAGGGTCAACGTTTTACTATATGCGGCGTTATCTGAGGAGAAAAATCTAACGTTTACTCGTCAGTTGATACTTTTGGTGAAATAGTCGGTTTCATTACGTCTTCTTGTTAAAATGTTTGTAAAAGACGGGCTGTTTGTGCTTACAATTTTTGTGATTCTCACTCACAGTCCCGTAAAGTGCATTAGGCATTTTTGGAGAGGCAAGCATTTCTCAGCCGATAGTCCATCGCGCCACAAAATTTTGTTCCAGGGGACCAATAAAGATGTCCAAACATTGTGGTTCGAACAGCTATTGGATCACAATGATCCGTCTAATTCGGCAACATGGCAACAACGGTATTATTTGAATGATCAATATTTTAATACATCAGCCGGTAATGGACCGGTATTTTTGATGATCGGCGGCGAAGGAGAGGCTACTGCCCGTTGGATGACTGAAGGAGCTTGGATCCATTATGCTAAAGAGCATGGGGCGTTGTGTTTTCAGCTTGAACACAGATTCTACGGAAAAAGTCATCCCACTGAAGATCTGGCAACGGAGAATCTTGCTTTTCTAACATCGGAACAGGCTCTAGCAGATTTGGCCTATTTTATAGAAGCTATGAATGAGAAATTTCAACTGAGCTCGAGAAATCTTTGGATTGCTTTCGGTGGATCCTATCCGGGATCTCTAGCGGCTTGGTTAAGAGAAAAATATCCCCATTTAGTGCATGGCGCTATCAGTAGCAGTGGTCCTTTATTGGCTAAAATTGATTTCATTGAGTATTTCCAAGTGGTGGTGGACTCACTGGGGCGCTATTCAAAGCAATGCGTTCAGGACGTGCAAAGTGCAATGACTCAGGTCGAAACAATGTTGAAACACATGATTGGCCAGAGAAGCCTTAGTGAGAAGTTTATGTTGTGTGATCCAGTAGAGAAATCCATAAGCAATCCACTTGATATCGCCAGTTTGTTTGAGGCGATTGCTTCCAACTTCGCTGGTGTTGTACAGTATAACAAGGACAACAGTCCCCACGCTAAAATTACTATCGATCAGGTGTGCGATGTGATGACCAACCAAACCATTGGGGCTCCTGTTTCACGCTTAGCTAAGGTCAACGAAATGGTTATGAAGCAAGACGATCAAAAGTGTCTAGATTACGTGTACGACAAAACAGTTCAGCAAATGCAAAATATTTCCT
Source organism: Wyeomyia smithii (assembly GCF_029784165.1). Taxonomy (NCBI): domain Eukaryota; kingdom Metazoa; phylum Arthropoda; class Insecta; order Diptera; family Culicidae; genus Wyeomyia; species Wyeomyia smithii. Next base: position 30,665,752 of record NC_073695.1, on the reverse strand, counting down.
GGGACGCAGAAGTTGCGAGTGGAGGTTGGTACTCGAGTTGAAAAAAAATAATTAATTTCATTTTTTTTTAAATTTTTGTCTTGTGTTTTTAGCTCGCCAGTGGACCTATCAGACTTGCAACGAGTTTGGATTCTACCAAACATCGGATCAGCCAGAATCGGTGTTTGGGAACAGATTCCCCGTGGAGTTTTTCGTGCGCCAGTGCGCCGACATCTATGGGCAGAAGTTCAACACTAAAACATTGAACCGAGCTGTGTACAGAACAAATACCAATTACGGAGCGCTCAATCCGGCGACAACGAATGTATTGTATGTGCACGGTTCCATCGATCCCTGGCACCGGTTGGGTTTAACAGAAAGCAACGATATCCACATACCAACAATATTCATAGATGGAACGGCTCACTGTGCCAACATGTACGAACCTAAGGAGGATGATTTTCCGCAACTGAAAGCCGCACGGGTCGAAATCAATGCGTACATAGGAAATTTACTCCAGTTAAGCTCAGATTAAAATGTTCCAAAGATTTGTTTATTATAATGCATGACTTGTAACCTCTCTTCACAATTAAAAACCTTGTAGCAAAATAAATTTTCGTTGTCACAGTAGTTAAAAGTTAGTTATTCAAGTATATGAGATTTTTGTGAGTGAACAGACCGCGTTTCTAGCAAATCCTGCTGCTGAGGGTCATCGGCTAGGGTAGCAGCATCCACGCTTGGATCAACAGTTGGCTGAACGGACATATCCACTTTAGGGCATCGTGCAATCTGACTGGAATGGGTGGAACGCGCAGATTCGATTTCACGAACATTTTCATTGGATTTTTTGCCTACTACTGGTGGAGTGAATGACTGCTTAGTCTTGGTCATACTATCAGCGGTTCCCTTCCGATTGTTGGTTTCGAATGTAGCTTTCGGCGGGGACACTTTGATGTGATATTGCTGAAATTATGAAATTGTAATGTTACATGTAAAAGCAACAGAAGATAGTACATTGTTTGTTTGTAATCAAAAATAATCAACCCTACCTCCGGAACTGTCCAAACGAAAATTCCTCCATCTGTGGATCCGGTGACCAAAAACTTCCCGTTCGGACTATACCGTGCGGATGTAATCGCACTAGCGTGACCAATCCCAACCGCTACTTCCATGCCGAGTTGATAGTTCCACAACCGCACAATTTGGTCCGTTCCGGCCGATACAAAAAATTCTCCAGTCATGTTCATGTCAATAGCGTTGATCGGTCCGGACTTCGATCCTTCCACCTCTCGTACTAGACTGCCGTCGAATGATTCCCAATAGCCAATAAGTTTGTCCGAGCCGGCAGTCAATATCTGAACGCCAGTTGGATAGTATTGTGCCGCGATAAATTGGGTGTGAGCGAAGATAACATGTTTGCGTGTCAATCGAATCAAATCCCAAATCACGCACGATCCGTCGCGCGAAGCAGAAACCACTTCGGTATCGAAGCTGTTAATGTGAACGGATTCGATAGGTCCGTAGTGCTCCTTCAGAACACCAATCATGCTCTGGACATATGGTTCAATTTTCCAGACGCGTACTTGTCCTTCGATACCTCCGCTGACCAACATTTTACCGTTGCTCGTCACAGCGACCGACGAGCAGCCCTTGTTATGAGCGTTTGGTATGGCATAAATCAGCTTGCCCGTCAGCGGAGTGAATGCCCGGATTACTCCATCGTTCCAGGCTGAAATGATACTCTTACCATCGCGGCTGAACACGATCGAGGAGGAAGCAAAATTCGGAACCACGATGCGTAGCAGTTCCTGCATTCGTGACGTGGACCAAATGCGGATCGATTCGTGACTCGAGGTAGCGAATACCAATGAAAAGTTGCTGGAAAACAAAGAATTCCTTTAGCAATACCACACCCTTGAACGCTAACGTATACTAACTATGGAAATGCAATGTCGTAGACGGCGTTGGTGTGGCATGTTTTCAACAGTCTCAAGCTAGAACCGAAACAATGAAGCTCCAGGGAGTAAATTTCACAACCATCCGTACCGATCAGCAGTGTGCACTGCTTAACTATTTGGAGAGAAGTTATAACGCCTCCAACTTTGGTCGATTGAATCTGAAACGTATCGTTAATCGTCACTAATATTGGAAGCGTAAAAACGATTCTTTTACCGATTTAAACTGCGGCCAGGTAGGGCTGTTATAGTTTTTAAAGCTCACATTCCTCTCCTGTACCATATCTATAGTTCCGTCACCGGCACCTATAATCAATTTTCCGTCGGGTAATATCAACAGATCCCGTACTCCGTAGTGATACTTTTCGCAATCTTTTCCGAGCGGTTTTCTCGGGTTGTGTTTTCCGAAACACCCTAAAAGTACTGGCACTTTTTCCTGTGCAGGTGCACTCGGATTAGTGCTTACATTAAGTCCAATTTTGACAACATCTCCACTCATTGTTCCCACATACAGAATGTTATCGTCCTCAGTTATACGCATACCTGTAAATTCTCGACGCAGTTTTCCGACAGCCACATCCTGAACGTTTAATCGTTTTCTGTCTCGATCAACGTGCCATACACGCAGGTTCTCTGAAATTGAATCGATCGATCGATTGCAGTATGGAAGTCAGAACAAGAATACTCACGATCTCCCCCTGAAACAAAAGTTGTCCAGCGTTTATTCAGTGCGCAAACCTTCGTTGCATCACCGGTCGTTTCTTTAGTTGCAATAGTACCACAAATCGCCATACTAAAAGCATCCCTTTCGCTGAGCAAATACTAATTGAATACGAGGCACCGAAAAGTACTTACTTCTGCTCGATATCCCACACAATTATCGACCCACAGTCCTTACCACCCAAACTGAGCAGATACTGTTCATTGCATGAGAAACACAATGATTGTACCTTAACTCGATGCAGTTCGTAGCGGGAAATCTCCTTTCGGCTTTGCCAATCCCAAATTATAACATACGCTCGAAACCCCATATGGTTTGTCTGGCCTGAGGCGACCATCTTCCCATTTGGTGAAATGTCAACCGTCGATATTGTGTTTGTGTGTCCCCGCAGGAAGCTCTGCCGGTTGGACTCCAACTCGTACACGGATATTTCGTTGCCGAGCGGAAATACCAAATGTTTCCCATCCGGATGAATTCGTAGACCTGCAATAACGTGGCCTACGGTAGGAAAAATTTAGTTAAACAAGATGTGCAATCATTACTGAACCATTCCTACCATCAAAGCCGATGATTGCTGCTGGTTCTAAATTGATGACTTCCTGAGATGCCATTGATTTGCATACGGATTTTTATCAATTTTTTAAAAGATTTTTAAAATTAGTGACTTCTTTTTGTGAACAAAACTGGCAGCTTGTTTGCATTTACTAAGCATAGCAACAAATATGTGCTAGGATACCGGCGTCTGATATAGCAACGGATTCGTGCTCAAGATACCATGTTTTTCAGCCATGCGCTCAGGCATGGCCATATTCAACCACGTGTTGGTTGCAATAATGCTTGATTATTAGTGGAGCGAGAGTTTGAGAATAGAGCAAAAAGAAATTTTATTTTGATAAAAAAAAAACACTACGAAATGGCGGACCAATCCACCATTTTTTTTCGTACCACTAACACAGTAGAAATAACAATTTGTAAAATTTGTGAAGCATAAAACTTTTGTATAATTTGATGAAAAAATAAGGGTTAGGTATTAATACATACTAGAGAATTTTAGAACCCCCTCACATGTTCGCTGTTCGTGGGGATTCAAGTGTAGTCTGTGTCTAGACGTTTGTCACTGTAAGAAGAGAGATCTATAGTTTTGTTTCCCCATATACATTTATTGCGCTTTAGTTGATTTTCAACCGTTTATTATTCAGAAAGAAATACGTAGGTATGTTGAACGTTTTTGCAGTGATTGAAATGCACTTAATTGAACACACAATAGGTATAACAGTAATAATGAAGATATTTCGATAATAAATTTAATAGTTTTGTAAATATCTCGAGTTTCTTGAGTATTAAAAATAACATAAGATTAATCTCTGTATTGCATTTTTTTGTTGTCAGATGGTTTTGTAACTTTTTCATGCTTTTTGAGTATTGAAAAGCACATAAGATAAATCCCTGTTTCGTATTGCTTATTTCAAAATATACTGCATGAACTCTTTTCTTTTGGGATCATAAAAATCATTACCCGAAAACCATTAAAAACCTTGTCCTATTATAAACTTATTACCTGTATGAATCTCTTAAGTTAATAGTTTTGGACTTATTTTCATCGTATACGTTTGTTATGAATATATTTTTCTAATCTCCTGGTCAGTTTTGCTTTAAGTATTAAATTTCAAATAAATAAATAAAATAGGTACCTGCTTATCATAGTATAACATAGCTAAAACCGAAAGGATGTTCGAAAGAAACGCGTGGAATAGGAAAAATAATGCAATCACAGTATAATAGTTTGTGGAAATAGTTGTAATAACAGCTGATTATTTGAGACTCGTGCTATTTGAAATCTAGTTTTCGGCATTAAAAAGTCTGTCGTAATATCACCTTATTGCTTGTATGAATGTTTTGAATGAATAGTTTTGGACTTATTTTCATCGTATACATTTGTTAGGAATGCATTTTTCTAGCCTCGTGAACAGTTTTGCCTTAAATATAAACTTTTAAATGAATAAATAAAATACTTGTTTATCATAATACCTACGACATAACTCAAAGGAAACGAATGGATAAGAATAAAGCAATGCAATCACAGTAGAATAGTTTGTGCGAATAGTTGTAACAACAGCTGATTGTTTTAAACTCGTGCTACTCGAAATCTAGTTTCGGAGATCGAAAACCTTGCGTAATATCAACTTATCACTTGTATAAATCTCTTAGTAATATTTTTGGACTTATTGTCACCGTGTATGTTTTTTATGAATGCATTATTCTAATCTCGTGAACATGAAATGAATAAATAAAGTATTTGCTTAGCACAATACTACATAATTCAAAAGGAAATAATGTTAGAAAGTTGTTAGAAAATAAGGCAATCACAGTTTAATAGGTTGCGAAAAAAGTTATCATAATAACAGCAGCTTATTCGGGAGACATGCCACTCTAGCTTTGAACAATAAAAATCATGTCGTAATAACAACTTCTCACTTGTATGAATCTCTTAAGTTGATTGTTTTGAACCTATTTTAATTGTATACGTTTTGTAAAAATTCATTTGTCTTATCTCCTGGACAGTTTCAATATAAACTAATCATAAAATAACATAGCTCAAAAGGAAGCGATGCTAGAACGCGTAGATTGAAAAAAAATGAACTCACAACTTAATAGTCTGTGAAATAAAGAACGGGTTCTTTCGCACTATAATCAATAACTGTATTAAAAGATAATGTATTAACTACTTGTGAGCCTTCTGGTAGACCAACACAAATAGCTGGCTGGTTCATTTGCTGGACCAGCATTTGGTTCTCCGTATACCCAAAGTCCACATTAAAACTTGTAAAGTTCGGTAACTGGATACATTCGTTTGTATCAAAAAAGTTGTTGATTTGTTCATTCTCCTGGACACACATTGGATTTTGTAATACATACACAGAACTCATATCGAAACTAGTGGCATCAGCTAGATTAGAACTAATCACTGATTCGATCGATGTTGCGTTTTGTGCAGTACTCATATCGAAACTATTGACAGTCGCTATATTAGAATTAATCAGCGATTCAATTTGGGAATCTATCAGCTGCTCCATCGGACCTGACGTTGGATTTTGTGTAGATCTCGTGTGGAAACTAGTAGCATTAGTTAGATCCGAGCAAATTGATTCGATTTGAAAATCTACCAGCTGGCTTACCGGAGCTGTCGTTGGATTTTGTGCTGATCTCATGTCGAAACCAGTAGCCTCAGTTGTATTTGAACTAATCGTCGATGTGATTTGGGAATTAACAGTATGCTCTACCGGGGTTGGCGTTAGATTTTGTGCATCGCTCTCTAAGCTTGAGTCAAAACTAGCTGCCTCCGCCGGTGTTGTACTTTCAGTCGGACCAATGCAATTTTCAACATGTTTCATTCTCTGAGCTCTATTCGGGAAAACAGTTTCACATTTCCGACACATCTGAATGCGTTTCTGTAAAATCAAGCATAATAAACATTCCATTACTCGTAACATCAGCTACCAACGCTTACCCTGGTGGCTCTGATTGTTCCCAACAATTGGCCCGGTATAGGCTTAACCCGCGCGTTACTCTTTTTACCATGCTTAATGAACATATGTTTGTTGTAGAATTGATGATTTCGATGGTCTCTGTTACAGCATACATAGTCGTCTCTGCAAGAAAAACACGTCGTATTAGGCAAATACTATAATTAAAATATACGGCTCATCGTACATGTATGTTATGCAAACGTGACTGGCCATGAGCTCAGCTGTTGAGAATACCTCTAAACATGTGCCGCATTCGCATTCTTGAGGATTTGTGTGGCGTAACTTGTGCTGATCCAGTTTGTCCTGACCTTCCAGCGGCAGAACGCAAATGTCACACACAAAACGTACCTGTATCTGAAGTATACAAATATTAGTGATTTATACCAAAAGCATAATTAAATGGATTAACTCCATGAATATGCTCAACATGATCAAACATTTTGCCTCTATTTTCGAAGGCGGCAGTGCAATACTCGCAGGGAACTCGCAATCCATCATGTATTGTCATGCGGTGCTTCCGAAGATCACTGTCTGTTTTGTAGCGTTTGTCGCACATCTTACATGGATACTCGTAAACATCTTTGTGGTGCCTAAGGTGGGATCTTAAAATATCTTTTCTGAAAAAAGCAAGTAAGTCAAACAAAGGTCTCATAAAAAATATCAAAAATGTTACCTTCGAAAGCTAAGCCCACATATCTCGCAAGGGTAATTGCGCTGGGCATTATGGGAAAACCGAATATGCAAGTTTAGGTCAATTTTTGTGTTGTAAGTTTTTTTACAATATCGGCAATTGTAGCTGTGCTGTTTCTTGTGACGCTCCACGTGGTATTTCAACTCAGTCTGCGTAGCGCACCGCTTGCCGCAAATTTCGCAAACAAACGGACAGTGAGCCTGGTGAAAGTGGCGGAAGCGAATCTGACGACACGAGAATGATTTTGCGCAACCCGCACTTCTGCAAAAATAAATTTGCGCGTCCGTGGTGTCTTTCGGGTTGTCATGGGTTGCTTGGTGTTTGATGAAAACGGTGTCATAGCGAGTGGCAAACGAACACTCGGAGCACTTCAATGGCGGATCTGTTTTCGGGGAGTACGGCTTTTTAACTCTTTTCGCTGGTGGATCTGCTTCGATGGTTCCGTTTTTATCTGCACATTTTGCTGGTGGATTTACTGCACCTGTCGCGATTGAATCCATGCTAGACGTCGAGTCCAAATCGGTGGATTTTCGCTTGGCAATTTTACAAGTTCTTTTGTTTGCTGCTTGTTTGTTGGTAGATTTTCTATTTTTTCTTTTAACTTCAATCTGTGCTTCTTTTGCTGCCCCTTCGTTGGTGTCATGGTCTTCATCACACACGAGTTCATTAATTTGTGGTAAATCATCGGCTGTAACTAACTCTGTACAAGCTTTAAATTTGTTGAAATCCGTCAGTTTTTCGTCATTTCCATTTTCTGTGAGCGAGGCTATATCGTACAGCGAAAATTCAGCTAATAAATCCTTAAGTTTAATTTTTTCAGTTGAACAAAGTTGTAAGTTTTTAATCAGTATTCCCAATTGTGTGCCTCTATGCTTAAATAGGTCTCTAATTGGCCTTTCATTGCGAAGTTTCAATTCCACTAACGCACTTATCAGAAGATTCGTAGTATTTAATTTTGTTCGAAATCTGGCAAATTCTTTTAACGGATCCAAACAGCCCGCACAAATCAATTGTGGCATTAGGTTGTTGTTGTCCTATCAGAAAGCTGAATAAATTCCAACATATAATTACACTATTTAATGGGCACTTACCTCTGGTATAATAAAAGTAACCGCCGCGAGGAATTCGCGAATAGTGCCATCAAACAGCTCATCCTTTGTATCCAGTGAAATCATTTTTTTGCGAGCAGTGTTAGGTTTGAAACAAATCCAGCAAACATCGGGAAATCTTTCCAGGCTGAACACAACCATTTTTGTTTTCAGCAGTAGTGATTGTTATTTGTCATTCAGTGAAAACTTCGAGTGAATTATTATCGAATTTCCAGCTCACTTTCTAATTTTCCCTTGCACGCTGTGTGGACGGCGATCGTTTGTGGGGTAACGGTTTATTTGGTGTATACGTGTTTTGACGTTTCACAACACTTGTTGCGCGCAGGAAGTATCATTTAAAAATTGCGTAACATATTTCGCTCACAGAGCTTCTGCTAATTGGCACTTTTATAGTTGGATTCCTAGTACGCCAAAGCACAAAAAATACTCTCGCTTCGCTGATATCACATTTAAACTTTACAGATTTTCATCTATTACGATATCAATACAACCAGAAAAGCAAATAATATTTTCCTACTTCATCCGGAAAGGGTTAACAATTCAATTACCAGTCATACTAACCTTTCTTCGAAACGAAATCTTCTTGATAAACATTATTAAGTAGAAATTTTGCTCATGTTAGACTCACTTTCAAGCAGTGTACTGTCAAGTGAGCAAAAAATCATCAATTTGAAAGATATTTTCCACATTATTTTTTCGTTCATTATTCCAATCCATAATTCTGTTGTTTTCTGTTCGCTTTTTGAAAATTTTCTTAAGTCTTATAACACTTGCGCTGTTTATATTTGATCATGCTTTTCGAAATGATTTTTCTAACCAAATTTAACTTGGAAGGCTTTGAAAAAATCAATTTCCTAAAAATGAAATAAAAATTTTGAAGTTTGAATATTACAAGAAGTTACATGCATTTTAAAATGAGCGATTATGTTTTTACTTTTAACTTGAATCGAATGTTGCTAAAATATTTAGAAATAAAAATTGGATTTCGTGTGAAGAATGCAATAAATAAATTAAGATTTTTTTAACGTCATTTTATTGCGTCTAGTGATGTTTCAATCACATAAGGAAATCCTATAGGCATTCGTGTGATTCAACACCGTTAAGTTTAAAATAAGCGATTGTGACCTCAAGATATTTGAAATTGCAATGTTTAGAATAAGTAAATAGAACAAAATTTCACCAGAAAACCAGAAAAAAACGCACGTTTATAGTCGGGTAAAACTTTTATATTTAATTTTGACTTAACTTTCGTTTCTATAGTTTCAGTACAATAATTATGCATATTTCTGTTTGTTGTTGCATTTTATTTTCTCGTGTTTTCAAATGTCTGTTTAACGCGAGTCATCAAGAAGAGTGATATACAGTTATAGAGCGCTTAAAGTGTGAAGAAATTAAGTGTTGTGTGACTATTGTTTATATCGAGTTCTTACATTTATTTTTTTCACTCTGCAATCCGCATCTGAAATACACTGCTTTTACTGCTGTTAGTTTGAACAATGTAGTATTCTCTCAATTATGATATCCTGCAAGATTATTGTTCTAATAAGTGTGTTCAAGGATTCCTTTACTAAGTTGGCTCAACGCTGTATTTTTTTTGTTTCTGTTCAGTATAAATATATTGCGTAATTTTTATAACCGGATTTGAAACTATGTGTGCAGGTTTGCTCTTGCTTGCCCAATCATGTACAGTTTTACTAAATCATCTGTGTCTTCTACGAGCTCGTTCATTACTGCCATTCCGGCCATCAAATTTCTATCGGCTGGCTCGTTGTTACCGCTTGGCGTGTGTTTACCCTCCTCTGTTTCGACCATTTAGTTATACTTAAAGTCTATATAATAGCGTCCACCAATCGTAAGAATAATTAAATAAACGCAACATTTGAGAGTGAGTGTAGAATTTATATATCACTTGAGACAACGCTCGAAGTATGTCTCGCCAATATAGCTGCCACGCATTGCCTTAAAAACATTGTGCTCGAATAGACGCCGGTTTGTCTGTAGCACCTCAGCGGCCTCTCGATTCAGCGGGTCCTCCGGGTTAGGTTCCTGAAAACAGCACAAACAATAAACGTTATTCCTGACACTAAACCAAACGTTCGATTCGATTACTTACCAAGAACAAGTACTGCAGACCGTAGACGATCGAGTTGATGGTGAGCACCGGCTTCCAATCTTCACGCAAAATATTCAGACACACATTGCCCTCCAGATCAATATTAGGGTGGTAAACCTGGGTTTCACATTTGACCTTCGGCGGTTCATGAGGATAGTTAGGGCCGACCTTTAGTGAAGCGTGTGACGAGAACAAAATTGTTACACAGCGTTTTCCTCATTTTTAGATAAGTTTTCAATAATTGCAACCAAGGTAGTCGACTTGAATTGCTTAGTACATAAGAACATCAAAAGAGGTTACTAATATATTTTGTCATGAAAAATTCCTTTGTTTATTGTCCTAGCTCGTGTTCCATTGCAATACATTTTGAAAAACGAAAAACTGCCTGATCAAGTGAAAGTTCTTAATAGCAGTGTTGCTCAAAGTTCCTTAGACCAATTCCTGTCGTCTCATGATAAATTATGATGAACGTCTTTTATATAAGCGCAAGAGCTAGACGTTTACACACAATTGCAGAAACAATCAACAAACCGTAAAGCTTACCTTGAAGTTGAAAACAAACCGACCACCCTTGTAGAAACCTTCGTCTGGACAGATAATCAACTTGAAATTTAGCAGGTCATCCGGATCAGGGAATTCCGTGGCACAAGTCTTGGGCAGGTTTAACTCATTAATATCTGCAAAACAGGATCGAAATCCCGGACCATATTAGGTTCAACAGCACAGAACAATGCAAGTCACAGATCGTTGAAATAGAAATAATGAATGGAGTTGGCATACTAGGGGCCATTGTTTACCTTTCGTAATCCTTAGTTGGGCGGCAGTGAAAGCTTTTTTCTGAGGTCCAGATTTTGGCGTTGCCTCTCCATCTTTCTTCTGCTGTTTGAGCGAGAAAAGTTTAATCATTTTTTATTTGCTTTCGAACTCGACGACACTACGTGTAAATGTTCGTTTCGGAACGTCTGGGACGAAAAGTTTTCTGCTCCAACCGAATGTGAGATCAACCACTATTATCAAGGTCAGTGCCTGCTTCCTATTCTTTCTGGGCTGTAATAAAGCGATTCCAAAAAAAAATTCACAGGCTGTTATGTCAAACCTTTTTGGGACATACACACAAGTGGAAAACTATTGTTCTGTGAAAAAATAACAAAGCACTTCGTTTGGCAAGACAGAATCGAGCACCACGGCAATTTAACGACACAAATACGGTCCAGATATCGACAATTTAACCCGTTACCAAAAGAAATATCTCTTTTATTTGCAATTTTGTGTTATTTTTCGTCTGCACCAGTTTTTGGACATTTGAATCACAAACGCCACAACCTACACATTCACACTTTCTACACGAATATTTGAACATAGGCGATCTGCCTGTAAAAGCGGCTCAGAAACTCCAGCAGAAATTTACAAAAGGGCGAATTGAGTCGAAAATTGAAGTATTATTTTTATTGAACATTTCAGGCATTCCATAAAAAAGTGAGATAGACAAAGGCCTAGGAAAAGATCAATATAATAATCCATGAGAGTATTGAAATTTTATCCATCGATAGGTGTTGCAAATGCGTGATTGACCGAAAAATCATAATCAGATAAATGTATGGCACTCGTTTCGTTGGTCCATTCAAATCTTTTTTTGAGAGCTTTATCTAAAAATAATTATACCGTACAGTGCCCATTCACCGTGAGAGTTCCATTCATCGCTCCCTTTTCACTTGAAAGTAATTTTTTTCTATAACAAAGCACACTTCCATAACAAAACACACAAATATTTTCCCCAATCCTTCAGGAAAGCGTTGCTGTAGTATCGGTGAAAATATTTTTCAAAAAGTTTTTTTTGTTATGGAAAAAATAACTTCCAAGTGAAAAGTGAGCGGTGATCGGAACCCTCACGGTGAATGGGCACTATACCGTATTTTTAATCAGAACGTGCAAGAATTTAACAAGCTTCAATTATCTTTGCGCTATTCATTTTTTTGGCGATTATTCACATAACAAGTTTTGATGATAAAAAAATCAACAAAGTAAATACCTGTTCATCAACGCTTAAAGGTGGCAAGCATTCAAAAACAATCTATGTTTTTCACTTTTTTTTCTTTTGAATATTTCTGGAACATGTACGTTCTATTCAACCGTTCTATTATAATATACTTTTAGATTGAATAAAGTATTTAAAATAGGATAGTGAAGTTTCGCTATTAAGTGGATAACTAAATTATAATTGTTTTCAAATTCCTAATGCTGTGTAACCCTTTGAGAATCACAAATTACAGGAAACATTAAACTTTTTCTTTTCCTGTTCAATCACGCAGTTGTTATCATGAGTTAAAATCATTCATCATTTATGTTGTCATTCAAAACTTCTACATTGCATAAATCCTATCTAATCCTACCTAAACAATTTGAGTTTTAATTTGCTGCATAGGAATGGTTCTTACGGTATTCTGTCCTGGTTCGCGAAACCTCCGCAATTCGTTCCCTAACTGCCCGAGCAGTTGGTCGTTGTAATCGCTCCCGTAGACAGCCGTGAGCTAACTCCAGAAGAAGGCGCCCCAGCTCTAGCCAATCATCCAGTTCCTCCGTTCGTACTCCATGATCTACCAAAGACCTTTGATCTACCGCTGTACTTGTGACTAGTTCCAGCAGATCCTCCCCCCCAGGATGCGAGACTACAACTTCCTTACCAGTACTGACCGCAGCCAAAACAACACCGAATGAGTAAATATCCATCGCCGGTGTTACGGTACCACGTAGTGACTCTGGTGCGAGATACGGACCCGTTCCCATCACACTCGTGGTCGTCATGCTATCTATGCGTTTCACTAAACCGAAATCACACAGCTTGGCGATCGAATTACCGTCAAGTAACACATTGGCTAGTGTAACATCACGATGGATTACCTGGACTTGTGGACTGTGCAGATATTCTATGGCAGAAGCAATTCCGTGTAAATAATCGATGCGACTCGAGGCTGTTAGCAGTAGTTGTTTTCTGCGAGACTGTTCCAACGCGGATTCCAAGTTTCCGTCCGTAAGGAACTCATAAACCAAACATAATTGCATGTCTTCCGAATAACCGAACAAACGAACAATGTTTGGGTGAGCATGTTTTGTAAGAACCTCTCGCTCTCTATCGTATTTTTCACGATACTTATAATTGGAAGGAAAAAGCCGCTTGACTGCAGCTAAGGCAATGTCCGGTGATAGATTAATACCGAGAAAAACCTCTCCGAAGCCACCGACGCCCAATAAACGACCATTCACTGGTTCGAGCTTATCTCTAGAAAAAGGCCGTTTGTCGAAGTTTGCAGTAGCCGTCTTTAACAAGCTATAAGAAAAGCTAACTATTGAACATGGTGCAGATTTTACGGACGAAAATTGAATTAAATTTGAATCGTTCACCATCGAAAAACTACCTCGTTCCTGCTGCGAAGTACCGATAACGGAAAACCGAGGCAATTGATGAGAACTGCTCGCTGATGGTTGTTCGGAGGTAGTCAACAAAGCAGAAAACCTAGGAACGGAGCCTCCATTGGACACACTGTTTTGCGAACATGTCCCTCCAAATATCGACAAATTTGGCACTTCGGCAGCTTCCCCAATTGCGTCCATAGCTGTCGGTACTACCATCTGGACTGAACGATTGTCATTGGAGTTAGTACTAGTACTGCTGCTGTTGACATCACTCATACTGTCCGAAGTTGATGACAGAGTGTTACCAACCAATGAAAATGTCGGGTTGATACCGGACGGTCCCGCCTCAGGCTCTCTGGCCAACAAGGCACTCAGCATCGGCACTGGTGCACTTCCGATGGTTAGCTGTTCGTTGTTCTCACTGTTAGAAATACTACTAGCTGCCATCACAGGCAAATCGGTAATTCCCTCTCGCTTTGGCGGCTCCGGACGGTCCAGGTTATCTTCTAGAGTCAAAGAATTCATTCCATTACGAAGAGCCGTTGAATCAGGATAACCAACTGCATCCAACATTTTCTCCATTTGACAGTCCAGTTCCCGATCGATATCTATTGGAGCAGCCGGACCACAGCAGGGTCGCGTGGGAGGATTATCCTTGAGTAAATCTCTCGCTATGTAATCCGCCGCTCTAAACAAATTTCCTTTAATTAACAGTGTTAATAAGTGGCCAAGGCGAGGGCGTTCATCCTTCCGGCCGGACGTACTCCATTCTTCTAGTAACTGCCGAGCGCGAGAAATGTTTTGCCGCTCTCCGTAATCATCTAATTCCCTGTAAATATAATGTTAGTAGTGAATTCCAATATAAAAAATCACTGTTCAACGGTCAGTATGACTCACTGCTCTTGGGTGCCGTTGTATTTAATCGCGTAGCTGCCCGGTGGTTGATCGATGTCGTCAATATGCCGTGGGATTAAGTAAAACAATGTGCGCCAGTCATCCTCTAGCTTATCGGCGAGTGTGTCCAGCTCGAATTGAATCTGGCAAATCTCGGTTGTACGAGTGTAGGCCATCGTCTACGGTGAGCGGCTAGCTATTGGTAAACAACGTTTGTGCAGAAAATTATGCAGATCGCATAAAAACACTTCCTTTTTATAATAACAAGCAGGGTTGCCACATTTTAATCTGTGTTTTCCCTTGAAAAAATCTTAGCATCTGTATCTGGAACAAAAATATCTGAAAAAAAAACCTGTGTTGTTTAAACATAAACAACTTTTTATTTTTTTAAGTTTTCACGGTATATGAACAAAATTTTTAGCTTAAAACGTGTGAGGAGTTGAAAATATGTTCAATTTGCTTAATATTTAATGAAATAAAATTTGGAGTGTTTTTAAAAATTAATGTCAATTTCGAAAAATCTGTAAATCTGTACCTTTCGACGAAAATCTGTATATCTGTATACACAGATTCTGTACCGTTACTTGGGCCAAAAATCTGTAAAATACAGATTAATCTGTACATGTGGCATCCCTGATAACAAGACAGTGACTCTGATTGTTTTGGTTTACCTCTACACGCTCGTAAATAATAACTCTAAAATAAGTAACATTTGACGCATTTCCGTAAAAAGTGGAACAACTCTTAAATTGAGTAGCTCCACAAATACTCAAAACTGAGTAACCAGGGGGAATCTATCTGTCAAATATCGTGAAACCGTGACCAGCACATTTGACAACAAGGCGTCTGTATGTTTTAGTTTTTGTCGTTTTGATCGAAGTAAAATGGAACGTTTTCTTTTAACAAAACTCGAGAAATAGCGGAAAACTTTTATTAATAATGCGTTCCTTAGTGAAATTTTGGGACAGCAACAAGTTTTTAACGAAAATTGGTGATGGATTATCGTCACATTGGTGACGACGTTGATCTGCGATAACGCACACATATATGAAATTTGACAGCGGTAAATCCCCCCTGTGAGTAACACTAGGCGTCTTTAAAATGAGTCATTATTACTCAAAATTTGAGTACGACATTACTCATTTTTTGGGTACAGTTCAGTTTCATTACTGGCTAGAAATCCGTCACGGCCAAAAAACGACACCACATGTTCATCAATAATTACCTTGTAATAAAAGTAAACAATTATAATGCCTTCTGAGGCGCACATAATCAAATTAAAAATATGTCACAAACTGAAGCACATCGTAATCATCTATCAAAATGGACGTCGTTATATGCGACGTTACTCAGAAAGAAGTTATATGAAGGGAACCCAAAAAGTGAGTCAATGTTACTCAAAATCAAAAAGGACTTCTACTCATTTTTTGACGTCTACGAACATCGTTCTAAACTGAGTCAGAGTTGCTCAGTTCATGAGTTATTATTTACGAGCGTGCACATCGTAATCATCTATCAAAATGGACGTCGTTATATGCGACGTTACTCAGAAAGAAGTTATATGAAGGGAACCCAAAAAGTAAGTCAAAGTTACTCAAAATCAAAAAGGACTTCTACTCATTTTTTGACGTCTACAAACATCGTTCTAAACTGAGTCAGAGTTGCTCAGTTCATGAGTTATTATTTACGAGTGTGTATGAAAATGCGTTTGACAGTAGACACATAACTGTTTTTTATATACCTGATGTAATACACTCTGAAAATTAGGGAAATGTATATGTTTTTTTCTGTTAATCTAAATATTTTTCTGGCTACTTACATTGCGTGTTTTCCAATATAGAATTAGCTGAAGCAGCTTACGAGTTCTTTGTACGCCATATTGACTTTTTTTTGCATACTAAAAATTCACGTAAATTCCGCTGTCGGAAACGTCACACCACAGTCGCACTAACACTAACAAAGTCAAAACACACAAATACCAACGCGCTCAAACTATTTACATTATAATTTGACCGATTTACGTGAATTGACAGTGAATGGTACGTGAAATTTAGGTGAAAGTTACTAATGTCACGTAAAATGGTAGATTTTCTGAAGGTCAGTCACTTACGTGATTTTTCAGGTGGATTTTACGTGCCTATTTTTTAGTATGTACTATACATAACCAAGGGGCTAGCATGATAGTTATCTTAGATTATTGAAACATAGATATCTAACTCAACCAACAATACGGGCAACAAAAATGTGCGCTTCTCCGAGTATGATGGCGGTTGGGTGAACTACATTTTATGAGCACACATAGAAAAATATTAAGGTAATTGCTATCTTTTTAGGCTTGGTCAGATTTGTGCGGTGTTTTTAACAGACTAATCTATATGGTCTAGATAATAACAATAATTTATTACAACAGGACTATAATAAATGTCAATGTATGAGATGACCATGATATGAATTACTTATTTTGAAGATAGTATGACTAATCGTTCATAGTCGTTTCAACAATATGTTTTTAAGCATAACCAAAGATGACTAGTACACAATACGTTACTCTTGCAGTATGCAGTGGACACGAGTTTCGCTGCGCGTGAACGAAAATTGAACTAATTTGTATACTGTTGATTTGATGATGACAAGGTGGTGAAAGGTGAAGCATGTTTTTCAATATCATTGTATGGTCCTGTCATCTAATTTTCAATATCCTTATCAGTGCTGATAAAAGTCATTTTCCCCAGCAAAATTCTTCGAAAATTACAGCCAATCATTTTCAATTTTCACTTCCAATGATCGCAGCACTCTTTCAGATACACTAGATTTTCATCCTAGTAACGTGCTGTTATACTCAGATGAAATAGATCGCGCGCATCGTTCACGGTTACGGAATAAAATTTGACGACAAATCCAACCAAATGATCTTCACTTCAAAGCGAAAAAGAAAAACAAACAGTCCACTCAACCAAAATGAACCTCACCGAAACACTTTTTCACTGACACTGACCGATGCCTTGACAATCTTCGTTAACTGATAAACTGATTTTGTTGTCTTGCTTCCATCGCATGAAATATAATGAGGTGTTTTGACAGTTCACTCTCATGCAAAAAGCGGGAAGGGAGAACTCTGAAAGGATTGTAAAAAAATAACGTTTATGGATGCTTTTTTTCACTTTCACTCAAGAGTGTCAACAAATATCAACCCTGATCCTTATACGGTATTGCCACCTTGTTTTCGTTTTCATCTAGCGGATTTAGCATGATAAATTGATTTTGCTAATAATCACAGTTTTAAGGTCATCAGATGGCACCGTTATAAAGGTGTTGCGAGCAAAATGTATGAAGTCAGGAATCTTGCTCTAGTCATCATTAGCATAACTCATTTGTTGTTTGTACCAATTTTAATAGTCGATTGAGAACCACTATACAGCTTCAATCCCTTTGCGGAACTGATTGGGTTGATAATTCTGCCTCAGCCGTCTGGCTGCTGTAGAATGTTCTCCTATTCGGTTTGTAGCTTCCGTTGCAGATTATTGTTTGCGATCTCATTCATTATCAATTTCATTATTTTTTGCTTGAATGTTTAAATCGATTTATTAATATTTGCAAAGAACTGAGAAAATCAAATTTGGAAATTTTCATACGATGCAATATATATTTTGGTGAATACCGCTAAACGCTATTTTTTAACTTTTTTAACTAAGGTTTTACATTACTGCGTTGAAAATCGTTGTTATATACGTCTCCTAATATCCTCAAAATTCACTTACAACGAGTAGCAAAGCATAGCATAACTTATTTCGTCAATATTCACGAACGTCAAGTACAACATAAACAATGTTAAAATAATTTAAGTGCATGTGAAGCTCTTTTTTCTTTTTGTCACCTCCGACAATTCGATGAGAGTATCTATGATAGTTTTACATTTTGTGACTCATGCTAATTTGTAAAATTACGCGAGGTTTCTTTGCAGTTTTGTTGTAATAAATTGAAATTACAAATCATCTAGATTATATTGTAAAGTCGAGTGAAAACCGCCGTACAAATC
This sequence comes from Wyeomyia smithii, assembly GCF_029784165.1. Taxonomy (NCBI): domain Eukaryota; kingdom Metazoa; phylum Arthropoda; class Insecta; order Diptera; family Culicidae; genus Wyeomyia; species Wyeomyia smithii. The sequence continues at coordinate 30,647,316 of NC_073695.1, read as the reverse complement.
TGATTGAAAGTAACATGATATTTTTCTGGGTGTGAGCATCTGGTCAAGCTCACCACTGAAATGATAAGGAGCACCCAGGCCTTAGACGCGCCTATGCTTTTGCACTGGGTTGTATGTGACTTTTTTGTGGCTCCATTTCCATTTCGAACCCACCGTGGTTCCAATATTCTGCTTGTTATTTTTCGGTCATATAAAAATGGCGTCTTTTCATAGGCCTGGGAGCACCATAATATTTTTCCGAGTGGATATGATTTAGTTCACCCAACGGCCTACAGATGGCAAGTTCAGAGTGTTGCCTTGAGATTATATGCAGCGAAGCCCAACTTGGATATCTATGTCTCTTTAGTCTATGTAGTTATTCACCGTAGCAATAATTTATTTCTGTGTCATACACACAAAGAAAATATTACCAAGCGAACACGTAAAAACAATGTTAATTTGCATAAACCTGGATGTTTTCCCTGGCTTAGGTAAATAATACGCATAAATGCAACAGCTCGATAAAATGCGAATACCAAATTTTGGGGGAAAAATAGGTAGTCAAAAATACCTTGAAGCATATATCAAAAGTTTTTGATATGCTTCAAGGTATTCATTTTTACCTAAATGATGATTTCTGTGCAGGTACTTTAAAGTAGGTAAATCACTTTTACCTAAAAGTACCTTCCCGCACAGAAGGGCTGATTTACGTCAAATATACGCATATTTAGGTATTTTAAGAAACTTGAAAAAATAATCTGAAACCATTTTATGATTTTTTTAGAAGGTCATGTTTATTTAAATTTGTTTTTCACAAATACAGGTCATGTGTACACTTCAAATCGTTTGCGTCCACCCATTATTACTAATTACGATGTATTCTATGTAATTCGTGATGAGCTTCGAAATTTTGGTTCTGCCCGGTCTGGGTATTCTCGTTGTTGTTGGTTTTTTATGTCCATATAGGTTGCTCTACTCCGGTCAGGTAGGCACCTTGTGATCAGCTGCTGTAGTGTTCTCCATGCGTTGGTCACCCGTGGACACTCCGCTAGCTTGTGTTTCAAAGTTTCGATTGACATGTTGCATTGAAGACACTGTTCACCATCTGCGCGGTGTATCCAGCTTTTTACGCACCATAATGGCGGGTGCTATAATGCACGTTCGTAATTTGTGAACTTCTCTGCTTACGTTAGATTTGTGATTTCTGCAGTTTTGGCAACATTAATGTTGCCAGATTTATTGTTTTTCGTGCGAAATACAGGAAGAGTCAAACTGACGTAAGCAGAGTTGTCAAAAGGGTAGGTAACATATTACGAATTTTTCATTATAGCGTCCGCCATTATGGCACGTAAAAAATTGGATGGTATACATCAATCGCCGGTGTTCTGTTTTCCCGTTAATAAACAAGAATAGTGTAGATATTTCTTGCGACGATAGGTTCCGATTCTGCAGGATGTTGGACCAAACTCGGCGCCAATCAGTTGCTGGGTCCTCGCGCTCCACCTTCGGTTTCTCGGTACTGCTTACAAAGTGACGATATATGCTGTCAACGGACATGTTTTGTAAAACTTGCGGCGGTATTTGAGCGACATGCTGCCGTATTTGTGTTAGGCACGGACAGTTCACTGGCATTGGTATCATTGGGACCCGCGCGGGAAGACCTCGCCAGAGGAAGATTCCCATCGCCGAGGTTAATTTTGCCGCATGCATATTCGTCGGTGGCCATATCGATGATACCAAATCTTGGTCGTTGCGAAGGTGTTCAGAAATGCCACCTTTTGCAACATACTTAGCGACCTTATAGTGTGTTGAAATAAAATTCTACTGAATTTCCCTACCAGTGTGTCCCAGTTAAGTTTGACCATAGCTCATATTTCCCTAGCATAAATCACCCCCAGTATCGTCTATCGTGCCTCTCTGTTTTGATGCTATCATTCGAGCAATACGATCTTTAATCGAGAGCCTGGCTTCGTAGATTTTATGTTCCGAGTTGGAGCATTTTTGCACTTTGCCCAGAATTTTGTGCGTCTGTATGATTCCAATCAGCCTTTTTCTGAGTATACTGCATAACAATGTGTAGTCGAAGTTGGGCTGCGAGATCGGTCTGTACGAACGTACGGTATTTTCACTCCTCTTCTTTTTCACCAATACTATAAGGGGCCATCCACATACCACGTGGACAGCTTGGGGGGAAGGGGGGGGTGTGAAATGTCCACGATCCATACAATTCTTTTAAAATTTATATGGGCAGTTGCCCACGGATGGGGAGGGGGTGGGGGTTCAAAATCGTTAAAATCTGTCCACGAGGTATGTGGATGGCCCCTAAATGCGTCTAAAAAACTCGGCTGGGAAGTTCGACTCAAGCGCTTCGTTGATGATCAGACTCAGTTCCCTGTGGATAACATTGAAGGTGTTCATGTAGAACTCTCTCGACAAACCATCGCTACTCGGGGTTTTCCTCATTAGTACGTATTAAAAAACTTTATTAGTCTTCAAAAACTTAACTAAAGTCGGTCAGGAATTTTATGATTTAATTTTTTTTATTTAGAACAGTTTTTTTTCTTAATTAGGAAGCATACTTGAAAGACGTATACCTACGTTTTTTTGAGGCGGGGGGGTGAGCTTTTGTGACCAAATGCTGCAAGAGGGGGAGGGGGGTGAAAATTAATAAAAAAAAATGCTACGTCAATTAAGTATGGTCCCTTATTTAAAATTTTTCAGTCCAGTGAGTCAGAAAAACCATCCAAAAGATTGAAGTTAATGCGGCTTTTTACGCGTAAAAAATAATCCTTCTGACAACTTTGCTTACATCAGTTTCGAGTCTTCTTATGTTTATCAAAAAGAAAATATACCTGGCAATATTTGTGCTGCCAATTCTTCAGAAATCTCGAAACTGACGTAAGCAGAGATGTTCGCATATTGTGAACACGCATTATAGCGACCGCCATTATGGTACGTGAAAAGCTGAATACAAAAATACAATAGCACATCAACAAAATAAAGAAATTTTTATTATTTAAATTATTCATCATTAATCAAATTATTTTACTCATCATTAATCTGAAGCGTTTTTTCCATGGGTCTACTACGAAAGGCTGAAACTCAAAAGGCTGAAACACAAAGGCTGAAATTCGAAAGGCTGAAAACTACATAAGGCCGAAAACACGAAAGGCTGAAAACACGAAAGGCTGAATCACGAAAAGCTGAAAAATCATAAGGCTGAAATTCGCAAAGTTCATTTCTAAAAGAACACTCGCGGCCTACGGCCGACTCGATTGTCCGAGATATATGCTGTCCTTACTCGCTATCGCTCGTTCGGACTAAACTAGGGGATCACCCCTACGAGTCAGTAGACCTAGGAAAACGAACGAACCTATACAGAGGTGATTTCTGCGGGGGGGCTACCCCCCCGCAGTGGCCGGCGCTTCCGACGGCGGGTCGCCGGCGCACACTCGCGGCCTTCGGCCGTCTCGCCCTGAATTATCTAGGAAACGTGTACAAGAGTCAAGTGTGTATAGATTCAAATGTTGCCGAAAATTAATTTTCCATTGCACAAACCAATTAATACTCAAACATTGAACTCTGTCACCTTATAAAGGTTTGTTATCCATGTGTCCGAATTTTTCAACGATTATGATTCAAGTTACAAAAGTTTCAGCCTTTCATGTTTCAGCCTTTTGTTCATTCAGCCTTTTGTGGTTTCAGCCTTTTGTGCATTCAGCCTTTCGTTATGAAACATACTTTTCAGCCTTTCGAGTTTCAGCCTTTCGGGTTTCAGCCTTTTGAGTTTCAGCCTTTCGTTACTAACCCTTTTTCCATTTGATGTGTTATTATCTGCTGTTATTATCAATGGGCTGGAGACCCTATCTCAATCCTTCAAGTTTGACGTTTGATGAGGCAGGCTCCCAGCAGAAATTCTATTTAACTGTCACTTTAGTCACGAGGAACTTTTCACTCCCTTAAAACAATAAAAGATTACGTGTTGTCTTCCCCCTGGTTATAATGTTGGCGTGTACCGTACACAGCAAATAAAACTTCCCTCATATGCGTATTTTGACGCAATCCAGCTCTTTTGTGCGGGAAGGTACTTTTAGGTAAGAGTGATTTACCTACTTTTGAGAACCTGCACGGAAGTCATCATTTAGGTAAAATTTAATACCTTAAATCATCAATATCAATATCAAAAACTTCATACAAATTTTTACTTAAAATTAGGTATTCGCATTTTATTGAGCTGTTGCGTTGTTTTCACCTACTTTTACGCGTATTATTTACCTAAACCAGTGAAAACATTCAGGTTTATGTAAATTTACTTTGTTTTCACGTGTTCGCTTGGTAATATTTTCTTTGTGTGTGCGAATGTTTGATATACAAGAAAAAGGCTGACTATTTTTCTCAGTGCATGCATGCATACTGTTCATTCCCTCGGTTTTTGTTATGACTAGTACTGCCAGCCTGGCAGTCTGTAGACTACGCGCGCGCAATTTTCTGCAGCTTTTATACGTTTCAATCTTTTACCATTTACTAAAATTTTGTTACGTGATAATGTTGGAAATTGCAATCATAGCATAAATGCATGTTGCATCCAAAATAGTTCTACACATCAGCAATGGATCCGGCCTTCCGTAGCAGGTATCAAAAGTGCAAGTACAAAGTGAAACTTTGGGAAAAGGAGTTCCGTAAGAAAAATGGACGGATTCCATCAAAGGTTTGAATGTTGAGCCAACGATATTTGGTTTAAAAAATAATTTGATCTTTTTTTCCACAGCATGATATTAGAGATGCAAAAGACGATGTTCGAGAAGCTTATAAAATGTATTACAAGTTAAAGACCTCGCTGTTGGAAAATACACTGCAAGATGTGCTTGGTGACGAAGATGATTTCGACAGCTCATTAGTGTCACAAATGGAGTCCGGACTCTCGCAAGACTGTTCCGTTGCAGATAGCTCCTTTTCCAACCTCGGCGAATTGAAAGCATCGAATGTGTCAATCAGCAACCTCTTAACGGATCAAATTGCAGGACATGTGTCAGAGTTTGAAGCGGAGCAAGAATTGGAGCAGAATGTACGAGCTTGGGGTAAGGAATTAAATAAGAAAAAATCGACCGTGGTTGAGGTACAGAAAAAATCTTCAGTAAAACCTAGAGGGAAGACTCTTATAAAGCAACTGATAGACGTGTCCTCAATGGTACCGAGCCGTAATCCACGAAAATCAATTAGTAGTAGGCTTTCGAGTAGCACACTGTCGTCTGCATCGGGTCAGACTTCGTTTGGCTCTGGCAGTTGGAAAGATGCGCTTCCGGATTTGGAAACTTTATTGAATGAAAAGTCTAAGCAAGCTCAACAAACATCTCCGGTACAAGTTTCGACTTTAAGCCAACAGTCCAAAATTCCCGTCAATCAGCTCGATGAAGGTTGGTTGAACCGTCAGTCGGGAACACAAGGCGATGTAGTCAATCCTGAAGGTGCTAGTCAACCTAAGAAGTATGGACTAGGTAACATCAGTTTGTCCAAGTTAGACAGTTCTAATACTGCACTCGTCGATGTTTCAAGCAGTTTTGGATTGTCTGCTCTTAGTATGAATTCTTTTAGCAGTAACACACAGATCATTGCCCAAAGTACGGCTCTCGATAGGTCCATTCAGTCGGACTCCGACGGAGTGGTGGAAAACAGCGAGGATGAGTTGGTTGGTGCAAATGGTTCGCTGAACAACACTACCAATATTCGTCATGTTACAAAGAAACGTAAAGTGTTTTCGAGTTTGAATGTAAAAGCGGAAAAGAAAGAGACCGAAGCTGTTGTTCCTGTAACTATGGAGCAAACGGGTAGTGAGAAACAGGTTGATGCGGAGAATTTAGACCCAACAGAAACTGCAGCTCCGAAAAAACACGAAACACAACCCACCCGAGGACGCAAAAAGGGGCCTGCTAAGACCAAACCAGCAACAGCTAAGGTATTTTTTGATATGAATGATTAATTATTTTATAATATGATTTCTCTTTCAAGGTTCCTATACGAAAACTACCAGCACGTGGTCGCAAATCAGTTAGTTACAAAGTGCAAAACGCCAGCGAAGACGAAGCAGTTGCTGATGCTTTTGAAGACTTTGATGACGATGATAAAGATCCGGATTTCGTCAGTAAAAAGGAGAATCCATCCGATGTGGATTCGAATGATGATAATACTGCCGATGTAAGCTCTGCTGCGGTTGAGCCGGAGGAAGTAAAAAGGAAGGGAAGACCACGGAAATCCAGGTCAAAAAATATTACCAATACTTCAGTGTCTCCATCCGCACGTGGAAGCAGTCGCAAACGTCGCTCGGGAAGTGCAAAGAAAAGTCCAGCAGCCCCACGAATTGGTGGCAATATTGGCAAGGGAAAGAGGAAAATTACAAAACAAGCACGAGGTCGTCCAGTTAAAAAGGTACAGGAAGAAATGAAGCAGGAGGAACCAGAGGAATTTAATGAGTATGTTTTAGAATTTGGTATTGAAAGTTTGAGCAATGTACCTCGCATTGAGTTAAACGAGCTTAAAATGCAAAGTGCAGCTGCCGAAAATTTCATTCAGGGTGCTATTGCTGAGGAAACGGCTACTAAAAGTAAGAGTGATCGTAATCTTGTGTCTAATAAAGAAGCTATCTTGAAGAAAAAAGCGGCCGCAGGAAAACTGAATGAAAACTTTGTCCGTATTGATATCAGAAAGAAGGTATATGTAAAGGGTAAAAAGACTGTTAACTTCAGCAAGTATAAGAAAGCTCAATGGAAAAAGAAGAAAATTGCTGCTATGAGTGGGCCGGAAATGGACATGGGAGGATGCGATGGAGGTGTTCTGACTTGCTTCCAGTGTGGCGGTGTTGGCCACATGGCCAGAAATTGCAAAGTACGAGGAGAGCAATTACTTCCACTAGATGCTGCAGAAGCAGATGAATCGCCATTTCCAACACTGGAGGAGGCTGAATCGATGGCAAAAGCGAAATCATTGGTGGTTCACGCCAACCGAATGCAGAACCTTCCCATCGTCGATAATCCGACATGGAAAGCTGATGAAACCGAAGGATCAAGTAATTTTAGCGAAGGTGCCAGTAACGAATCTGAAAGATGCAAAGACCCTTATCACTCGCCTGAAAAATCTTTCTATATTAGGCACACTATTCCCGAAGATTTTCTGAAAACATCCGGCATCCTTGAATATACTGTTGGCAGCAAAGACAAAATTGAACCACTGTATCAGCTGCAACCCGATGGCGTACTTCCAGCAACACCGAGAGAAGTTTTCGAGGCTCTTAAAATGTTTGGTCATAAACAGTTCCGAGCAGGACAAGAGAAGGCCATTATGCGTGTCCTCACCGGCATGTCCACATTGGTTACGCTCAGCACTGGGTCTGGTAAATCCCTCTGTTACCAGCTGCCAGCATATTTGTACAGAAAACAACGCAAGTGTGTTACATTGGTGATATCCCCGCTTGTCTCACTAATGGAGGATCAAGTGCACGGCGTTCCAGATTTTTTGAACGCACAATGTTTACATACCAACCAAACACCAAAGTATGGACGTAACACCATTAGTTATGACAAATTTCAATAACATTTTTATTTCTTTTAGAGTGCGGGAGAAAACGATGGCTGCAATCACATCTGGAGAGCTAGACGTCCTACTTATTTCACCTGAAGCAGTCGTTTCCGGTGAAAAATCCACCGGGTTCGGATCTCTGCTACGACAGTTACCACCGATTGCGTTTGCCTGCATTGATGAGGCACATTGCGTATCCCAGTGGAGTCATAACTTTCGTCCAAGCTATCTGATGATTTGTAGGGTGAGTCTCATAATGTGATTTTCAGGTTTTGACAGTGTCACAGGGCGTTGATAATTCTTACATTAAATTTATTACAATTATGATAGGTATTTTTTGCATGATTAAAATTAATGTGACTATTTAAGGTTCTCAAAGAAAAACTTGGAGTTCATACCATCCTTGGCTTAACGGCGACGGCGACTGTTCAAACCAGGTAAGTAAACTGAATCAATAGATTAGCCCTGGTACTAATGTGTGCTCAACCGGCCTGAAAATATCTTCTTAGACTCAGCATTGTGGATCACCTGGCGATTCCCGATGGAACGGACGGTATTATAAGTGATATCCCGTTGCCCGACAATCTGATCCTGTCGGTGTCAAAGGATGCGAACCGAGATGCAGCCCTGCTTAACTTGCTCCACTCAGATCGTTTCTCCAGGCTGCAATCGATAATCGTTTACTGCACAAGACGAGACGAGTGTGAACGAATTGCAGCATTTTTGCGGACTTGCTTTCAGGATATGCGGCGAACGGACACGAAGGATACTGCTAGCGGTGCCAAGAAGCGGAAGAGAGAAAACTGCATTGCCGAACCGTATCATGCTGGGTTGCCGTCGTCAAGGCGGAAAAGTATTCAGAACGCCTTTATGCGGGGTGATCTGAGAATCGTAGTGGCTACGATCGCTTTTGGAATGGGCATCAACAAATCGGATATTCGGGCAATCATCCACTACAACATGCCGAGAAATTTCGAAAGCTATGTACAAGAGGTGGGTCGCGCTGGTCGCGACGGAGATGTTTCCCATTGTCATTTGTTTTTGGACTGCAAAGGAAACGATAGAAATGAGTTACGTCGGCACATTTATGCCAATTCAATTGATCGCCACGTGATAAGAAAGCTGTTACAGAAAATTTTTGTTTCCTGCGCGTGTGTGAAGAACTTCAGGGATGAGTATGTTTTTGAAGCCCTTCGCAATGAATGTGTTTTTATGTATTTTTAAATTGTCCATTGCAGAAAATTTTCTGAAGAGCATCGCAAACAGGTAGAGGCCCTGAAAGATATTGATTGGTCGGAAGATTTCCACCAATCTGCTGGAGAAACTAAGCCCACTGTGCCGAAGAAAAGTACCATCCAGCGTGTATGCCCTGGACATGAAGTTTGCTTTTCAATAGAATCGACTGTTCAGCAGTTGGACATTCCGGAGGAAAATATATCGACATTATTGTGTTACTTAGAACTGCATGAAGAACGTTACATTCAGGTACTGAGTCGAGCTTACGTTATGTGCAAGGTAATGTCTTATGCCGGCCCAAGGGCCCTAAGAGCCGCCGCCAAAGATTGTCCGCCACTTGCGATGGCCATAGCACTAGATTTGAGAAAAGGAAATTCGAATGATGCGGCTACTTTTATCGAGTTTCATGTTATAGACGTTGCTGCTGCCATCGGTTGGGACAGTGGGGTTGTTAAATTTCAACTGAAAAATCTCGAATGGGTTGTGGGTAGGGATCTGTACAGTTTTTTTTTCTATTACCTTTTAATCTATATCATTTTAGAGAAAAACGTTCGTAAACGCTCACCTATCAGTGTAAGTTTCTTTGACTTGGGTTTCCGAATGCGTGCACCCGGTGATCTATCGGATGATGAATTAGACACCAATTTAGACTCCTTGTACAGGCGGGTTACAAATCAGGAAAAAACTCAACTAATACAGCTTCAGTGCGTGTTCGATGCACTTTCATCGGTTGCTTTCCCAAGCTACGTTTCTGTTGGAAACACTGAAAAGCTTGCTGAACCCTCTAATAAGCTGAAAACTATCATACGAGCATATTTTGAGGACAACAGCCGCAATGATAATACAGAATTCGTTCCGGAGGTATACTTTTGTACGACATCGTATAACAACGATTGCTACATATTCTTTTTTACAGGTTGATGACACTCCCGAATATCAGCTGCTAGGCGATATACGAAGCTTGATACAACGTTATCCGGAGAACAACTTTACCGGTCGTGCAATCGCCCGTATATTTCATGGGGTGCAAAGTCCCAACTTTCCGGCTGTCATTTGGGGCAGGTGCAACTACTGGCGGGCACATACCGCTGCCGATTTTAACCGGATTGTTCGTCTAGCTAATACTGAAATTGTGCGTATGCGAACTTAATGCTAGCGAACGAATGGCGTAAAAGTTAATTGTTTAAATTGCGTGTTAATTAAAATCAAAGTTTCATTGATAATAGATTTTATTGTTGATTGCTTATTAAAAGTATGGTGTTTTTTATATTCATACCTATATTCAAAAATCTACTATGCCATATTTATTCCAATTAGAACATTGTAGCGAAACCACGGTGTTTAATACCAAACCATTCAGACCATTCAGTGTAAAAAGAGGAGAGAGGCTGTCTAATTTCAAAATGTTAAAAATTTTGTTTGAATTGTTATACTAATATCTGTTAAACAGGTAGCTTAACATAATGTGCGTGACCGTGTCATGTTTCCATTTGAGGGATTGTTATCGGTGCCTAATAACCGGTTCATGCTACAGCGGATATCATGTGATATCGCCAATCTTGATATCAAATGTCATACACCAAAGTTTCCAGAAACCTGCTGTATGGATTCTGATATCAAAATACGCGATCTGGTCGCTATTACCATAAAAGTTGCATCCACCGTAATTCCGTCAATGGAAATTGATAACGCTCAAATTAAATATTCCGCCAGATGGCCTCGCACCGAGGGGACTGCAAGAAGGCGAAAAAGGCAAGATGTCAAATGAATGAAGCGAACGTCATCATGTTAAATATTATTTATCATGTCGTAGTATCATCATTACTGATTAGTCAGCCTATACACCAGAGAGACGCCGAGACACTCACCGTTGACGCAACTGTCAACATTAAAACGGGCGAGCTGTATGATTTTGCATTGCCGTTATCCGTTTTGATGTTGACAGTTGCCTTAACGGTGAGTGTCTCGGCGTCTCTCTGGTGTAGTTAGCCTATACACCAGAGAGACGCCGAGACACTCACCGTTAAGGCAACTGTCAACATCATAACGGGCGATCTGTATAATTTTGCATTGCCGTTATCCGTTTTGATGTTGACAGTTGCCTTAACGGTGAGTGTCTTGTCATTTCTCTAATATATAGGTTCCCTACTCTGGTGTATAGGCTGACTAGTATAGGCTGACTATTACTGATACTGGAGTTTTTTTTGCTGTCACCCAGGCACACGGTACGCGATGAATTATCTTTTGTTACTCACTCTAGAGCCGTAAACATCTGCGGCTAGAGCAGGCAAACTGTCTTGTAGAAAAAAACAACACCAACAACAGCTATAAAATCACTCCGAAGCAAAATAGAGACTAGAGAAATTATTACTACCACAATCGTCACAGTACTGTGTTCAACGTCGACCTTTTCGTGTCGTGCGTGCGTTCCCGGAATTTATTCTATTTCCTGGCAGGTTTAACACCGCCTACCTGCCAGTGAGCCGACCGGGGTGACTCTACCCTCAGGACCAACGTGTAGTGTGCTTTCTACACAAACAGATAACACAGGTAGAGAAATTCATTTCATTGCATCCTAGTGTCTGTCATATTTGTTTCTCAGCTGGTCTTGCAAAAGTGACAAAAGTACAGCATAGTTGACATTGACATATAAGATATCTTTCTCCCAAGAAGAGTTAGCTTGGATGGTGTGTAGTGTACAAATGCGTGTGCTAAAGAGTTCGATTTATCCCAAGGACGAACTACGCAATCGTAGCAAGACATTCGAAGGAATTGATAACGAATCGGTTTGGTGCTTATGGCAACCTGAATCCGGTTTACAGTGATTTGGATCGCAGTTGTGTGAAGATGAGCCATTCAAAGATTCGTCGTGCGATTGAAGATTGATTTCATTGTGGCAAATATTCACTGTGGAACTAACAAGATATCAAATTTTGTTAAGCTGAGTGTTGGCCTCAATGTGACTGGAAAAAACAACAGCAGCAAAGGCATGGGAGAATCACCGATTTCCGGAACTTGTGAAAAAAGCAAACTGGCAAAGAGTGATTATGTGTGTTAGGTACCCTTGTGAATTTTGCACGCGGTACTAAGGCACTTTAATGCATTATTTGTAAAACAGCTTTAAGAAGCACGTAGAAGCATTAATGGCCAAGCAGAGTGGGTTTTAGAGCCGATTAAAAATTCGATAATAGCAAAGTTATCTCGAAGGGCTAGACAAAAAGAAAAGTCACCCAAAGAACATAGTTGGAGTGTTTCTCTTTTATTCGGCTAGGTAGGATCCGATATGGTTGAATAGTATTTCCACTGCAACTGTGGGCCTAGTGGTGAATGATAAAAAATAAGCACTTCGAGAACGTTGGTGTTTTTTCCAGCGGAGAACAAAGCAGGCGAAAAGTCATCTCTCTTTTCCGTACTACAACGTTGTAAACTCATCCTTTGCATTCTATAATCCTCATGCTTTGGTAAAGGTGAGTAGAATTTGGTTTTAGGAAAAAAGTTGCACTCCGAAAATTATTGTTCATCCAGCGGGAGCATTTTGAAAAGTCATGTTTGGCACCACCCACCGAAAAGTAGAGTATGTCACAAATCTGAAATTGGTAAAACAAAGAGCGAATGGGGACAGCCAGCTGTGGAGACTTGTATGTCAAACATGTACAACCAATTACAGATTGTGTGATGCATGTGAACATATGTAACAGTAATTTCTGGAGCGAGGTAATATTTTTTTTAGAGGATAAAAATTTAATAGGCCAGCGACAAGTTGATAGTTATCATATATTCAATGGTATTCAAGACATCAGTATAAGGTAACTTGTAACAGCAAATCATTAAACTGGTTGAGGAAACGAGAAAATTGAAATTCTCAACCAAGTTTTTTTTCAGAACATCGAACTGGTTTAGGTTCATGATAGTGAACATTAGCTGACATACAATAGACTACTCTATTTTATAGTCTGCTTTTTAATTCACATTTTTCTGTTTTATGTTTTGATAAATTATTCAATTTTTTGCTAAGTTATTTAATTTCATAAATCGATATAGCTAAACAATGATAAGAGTAAGAAAAAGTTGTCAAGCGATGGCTTTTAGTAAATTGTCTAAATTTTCATTTGAAAATAAAAAAAAAAAACATTTAAAAAAATAACTTGGAGATCCTACACTAAAAATACTAATTTTAAAAACAAAAAGTGATTTTTGAAAAAAAATGGTCATCTGAGATTTTTTCAAATTGAGTTTTTTAGATAGACAATTTAATTGCACTAAACTCTTCTGAACATTTTAAAATGAGAAGAAAAATTTTTAACAGACTTTTTCGTGTCCAATATTCGCTGCTGTCCGGCTCAGTCACTCACCACGGTGACATAAGCCTTTTCCGTCACAGTCGTGGAGATGCAGAGGTGAACTCGGTCTCCGACAGCAACAACTGCTACATCTCCTTCCTTACAGCATCCGCCACTACCCTAACGTTCGTAAGGACGTGGCCGGCGCCGTTATCGATCCATACAAAGCTGCAGCTACTGGTTTGTTGTACATTGAAGATGGCAAACTAAAACGTTTTCTGCTTCTGAACGCCCATGCGTCTCATGAACTTTTTGGAAAATGTATTACTTTTCATTCAAAAATATTGAAAAATTTGAACTGAAAGTACTAAATCTAATTTGAAAGCACTGAAAAAACTTGATCTCGAAAACAAAAACTATCATCGCAGATTTCTCCCTGCGATAAAACTGAACCTTGACGTGGCTTATAGACAAATCAGTAAACCAATGGCGGTCACATTCACTTCTGAAAGTTCTAAAATTCCGAGTGGGAAAACGGGGAACAATTCTATGGAATGTGATTCTTGCGATGTTCAGAAAGTGTTTTACTTTCATAAGAAGTAAAGCCATAATAAAAGAATTGCACGTTACTAGAAGAAGTGAACAAAATTATTGCCATCATATGAGGTCATGTATCACATGCACAAGTGCAATTCATTGTATGACTCATCATATGTACCTATTATATAATGCATTAGTATCATAAATATAATTTTAAGAGAAGGTATTATTAATTAGTTTTATTGTTTATGTAATGGGTGCTTGAAGATTGGGCAATCAAGAATATCTGGCATTTGGCTGATTTTTCATATTAATATGATGCATTTCCTATTTGCTAATTTCCACTCTGCTTATTGTTTATTGTAAAACACCTCAAACGTCCTTTGGTATGACTTTAATGGGCTTTTTGACCATATATAACAACAAGGAAATAATAAAACATAGCCTAATAGCATGTTGCATATTCTTACTTGAATGATTTTATATGAATCTAAATAATGCTCATTAGAGTCTTTTCACAGAAACGGCCGTGAGAGAGATAAAGTTTGAATGTTGATAACGGTGATTGAATTGAATGTATGAGTCATCTTGTTGAATTGATTAATACCGTGCTTAACACCGTTAAGCCGTTTTAATTGGTTCTTGTTGCAATTAGGACGTGCTTTCTATTGAAGGGCCAAAAGGGCTCAGTAAGGGAATTTGGTATAGTAATCATAAGATTATGTTATCAATTTCCTCGATGCCAACGCTCAATCAGTAGTTGGATGTATTTGTGTACCCTTTTTTAAAATTACGAGAAAAAATTCACCCATTCTTTTGTTTTTCTTCTTGATATTATTATCAATGATTTACCCATGCCACCGAGTTGTCGCGACAATTTGAAGAATAAGGCAATCCACGAGACAGTTGCGATCAGCTGATTTCAGTCTGTTTTCAACTTAAGACAGCTTTATGTGTGTTCGATCCGTTCGATCGGTTTCAACTTGGATGCAATCCGGATCCAGAAGCGTGAAAAACAAATGTTATCCGATCGGTAGCTCTAGTATCGCGATTGCCAATCCTAAATACAACAATATAAAATCACTTTTGATATTATTGCCGACGTTAAAAGATTTCGGTTTTGGTCGTGTTTTGATTTTGCAGCTTGAAAAACAGCAACAATAACAAACGTACAAGCAAAAAAACGTCACCCGTGGATTGCCTTATTTGAAAAAGAGCATCTTGAACAAAATGATGATGGCATTGCAAAAAATTAGGTTATTGAATTAAGATACCCATTTTCCCATTTGTTTCACTTCATATTTTACATTTATTGTCATGCATCATTTACAATTGCGCTCGAAAACATGCGTTCGACGATCTTTGGTCAGAAAACCTCCGGAATCAATACGCTACTGTGTTTTAATAAGTCGCCATAGGCTTGTCTGATTCTTGAAGGCTCTCTGACTCAATGACTCGGGCCAGGTGTAGAGCTTCGAGCGCTTCACGCGCCCAGCCAGTAATCCCAGAAAAGAATAAAACAAAAACTGTCATCGCAGATTCCTCTCAGCTCAAGTATTTTAGATAGATAATTTGGATGCCTAAAACTCTTCTAAACATTTCGAAATGGGTACTCTAAGCAGATTTTTCTTCTAACAAAAAGTGTTTTAACTCTATGAAACATTTAAAGCTTGAAACAGTGTTGGACATGAGAAAGTTTTTGTGAGAAAAACTGAGGTAGCTTATATTAGATTTTTTTCTGAAAATTATAATTTACAGATAATTTTTGTCATTTTGTTGTTATAATTTGCTTTCATTTTTTTGGCAAAATCTGATTTTTTGGTAAAAAAGTTCTCCCTGTGGTTCTTAAATATTTGCCAAATTGTTTAAACCAGTGGAGCACGTAATATGGGACAAAACTCATGCGACTGTCACATGCGATGTGAACTGGAATATTGTGACTAACCCCACTCGAGTAATTTTATGGGGTGCAGGACAGGCAGGACAGGGTTACGCGACAGTCATCGCGATCGAACATTCCTCGACAAGTAAATACTGTTGGTCATAGGATTTCCATCGCATACACGTCAAATGTGAAACAATAAAACACTCTAGTTATCGCGGGAAATTGCTTCCCCTCTCGCTTTCTTGCAGATGGATATTCGAGACGACATGCGCGATCGCGCTAACAACGATCGTTCGTACAGACATTTATTTGTGTAGATCGAAGAGATGTTTTAATTGAACCTAATTGGTATGCGAGTGAATATGGCAGTGCTTTATGTTTCTCCCACTCGATTTAACTGGCTAGTTTTCTATAAAGCGTACTAATTCGGTTGCTGGCAGATGATACGATAGATGGGGTAATCAAAATTTGTTAAGTGGCGAAATTCTAACGACATATAAATTCTATGAAATTATGATTGATAATCACATCATTCATGTGGAATGACACTGCCATAATCGTAACAGTACAGATCGGTAGCACTTATCACAAAATGATTATACGGTTTCTTACCTATGTGTAAGTCATTCTGCGTGCGGTTTGAACATACATACGCACTGCAAATCCGTGCTTGCAAGTCCTTCGAGCAATAATTCATTCAATGCTATTAAAAAGACATGACAACCTTGCAGTAAACATTCAATCGATTGCGCTGATAAAAAATTCAAAGCTCGCAGCCGATAGCGATGGTACAGTTTTCTTGCTAGGTAGTGCGATTGTTTAATCTTTGTATTGAAAGTATTGAGTGGCACTATTGTTGAAACAATCCACTTTTCAGTTATCTATTTCCTGGAGGATTGGTTGTTGCGTACCATATATATTTTCTCGTATATACTTTCTTGATAAGATAGGATAAGATAAGTACGATATGTGCGATACTTCGATGTACTTCTGGTGTTTGAAAATGGCACCAAAGCAGATGTTCACTATATAATTGATATCAAAATTTCGAAAAAATTTCATTAGTTGATAATAAGTAAATTTTTGTATCAATTTTGTACACGATGTACAGCTAAACTTTCCATTTTTTAAATCTATCTTTTCATTAATATTTTGTCATGCCAATTTTACCACGACTGTGTATATTTTCTTGACCATTTATTTTACCATGAAATCCATTTGTGTTTTAGATATATCTTGGAAATAATACTACGAAACATTGTTGCAGTCTGAACCCACATTTTAACCAATAAAATTTATGACAGAATCTAAATAAATAACTTCGTCCAATCATGCAAAGAAAGACGTAATACTCGTATCTACAGCAGCAGCAGCATCTAGTCGGCAGCAACTCCAATTCCCCAAGCTGTTGTAAAATCGTACAGGGTACATCGGCTTTTTCGATAACGGAATCAGAATCACCCCCATTCTGATACGCGATGACTGCCCTCGCCCCCATACACATGGGCAGGCACCCAACTGGTGAAGCACATGTTCTCGGATGGTATAGTTTGTAATCAGGACACGGAGGCTAATCACATCCACAAATGCACAGACGACCTCGGTCATCCGAGCTACGGAGCTGTTGGCGTTTGCGCACGTTCCAAACAGAGCAATCGCTCCGTCCTACGAATTTTAAGTACATGAGGAAGCACACATGGTCGTTATTGGTGCGATTTGTTCGGATATCTAGTTACTTCGGTTCGAAGGTGCTGAACTATGTGGTTGGAATCAGTCACACTCATAGCTGTGCGAAAAATTTATTTTTTGGTGGGATTTTAACTAGATTTAGATTTTAGAACAAAGATTTAGCTATATAAGCGTAAAGTTTTCCTGAGATTGTTAAATATTGTCGACACTTTACCAGTGGTTTCAAACATGTTTCTGGTATTGTTTGTCAAAATCGCAAGCTTTGTAAATCAATTGCGATCCATGGCGAAGCAGGGGCGACTCGTGGCTTTGGAACCTGCCTGTTCAACTACAAATTCTGAAGATCGCAGTTTGAGGAAGTAATCACAATCATGTCCGCGTAATCAGAGAAGTCATTCTATTTGTTACAATTTGAAAGTGAAACTAAAAACCAATAGAATATGAATATAAATGCGCATTCAAAATATATTTTTTGCCTGGCGTTCCCGTGTTCAATGCACAGGTTGCATTGGACGAGTCGCCCCTGAGGCGAAGAAAGTTAAGTATTTTGTATAAGTGGTCAGAAGAATTGATTTGACTGAGTTTGGTAAAGACTTGCTTATCCAAATTCTAATACTTTTTATCAGTATTTCATGAAATAATAATCATATTTCAATCAAATTTAACTTCCAAAATTTTTCCGTATTTCCTAATGGCATCCATGCTTTTTATTTTTTATCGCCCATCACAAATGTGGGTATTTTTTTTTTTAATGTAACGATTCATCTCTTCCTTTAAAAATTTGTGGTGGACTCAAAGTTAACATTTTAGGGGAAACCCTACTTTGGAAGGTAAAAAAAAATGAATTTTCGTGATTTTTTTTCGGATGTTTAGCACAAGCAAAGTGATAGCTAGCTCAATCCTGTTGGTTTCGTTAAAAAGCTGAGAAAATAGTGTCTTAAAAACGTTGAATTGGAGAGAATAAGAAGCACTTGGAAAGGAACAAATGAGAAATCGAATGTTTTTTGAGAACTAAACTGCAATTTTCTCACTGGAATGTGTGATAAACATGGGTTTTGTTGTTAACTAAGTTACACATTGAAGTCTACTCTACAAGTTGCTCCTATTTCAGCAATAAGCTGCGTCTACGAGGCTTCTTTTTCTGGTATAGAAGGTAGTAAGCAGAAATTTAAACTTCAATTCTAGTTTTTTGCTGAAAATAGCCATACAGTCTGATTTGCTACTATCTGAAACCTTCGAAGAAATATGGACTCAAAATATGGCTATTTTCAGCAAAAAATAGAAATATCTTTACAACAAATGAAAATATCAAACCAAAATGTTCTACAAAAATGCGAGGTTTAGCAGAATGAACAAAATCTCGGAACACCTTGAACTGTTTCGACGATTACAGAAAAAGTTATGGACGAAAAACTAATTTTGAGGAGTGTTCCTCATAAAACTTTATTTCGTCATATCAGACGTACAGATAAAAGATTACAGTGTTCAGCAATTCTTTTTCTTATAGATTTTCCTACAACTTTGCTGAGGAAAGCAATCTGGTATTTTGAAAATTAGAAAAAATAGTTTTTTATATCTAACAACTAGGGGGATTGATCAAAGAACCGAAAACGCCAAAAGAACGGCCTTGTTATATCGAATAAACTTGTTGAAGACACTGGGTACATAAAATCAATATTTCACAGTCAAATCTAAAACGATCACGATTTTTCGAGTTTAGACCACTGTGGGACGGTAAGGTCTGCGGCAAAAAAGGCAAATGCACCATCCCGTTCATCTCGTGCCGGTTTTCAATTCCCCTTGGACCGAATCCATCGTCTGCAGTGCTTCAATTGAAATCATGGCGTAGTTCTGAGAAGGGTGGTTGGTTTGAGTTTTCACAAAGCTGGGGAAATTTCTGTATGACGGTGCTTCCCACACAAACGGGAGATCCAAAGATCTAGCGTCAGTTTCCTCTATTCAAATATCTTAAAATAACAATATAGTTCACTCTCGAATTTCCCATATATTCCCGTGAAGACAGACAGGGAACACCCCCTCTTGTGGTGAAAAAGGTAACTAAACTCATTGCACAGTGGTACAGTAAGGCAATTTAGGCGGACATAGGCTTTTCGTTGCGATTTTGGTTTGCGGTTTAAAGCCATAGTTTTTGTAAAAAGTTGTTTCTTATACATAGTCCTCTATTCATGTGCGAATGAAAATTAGGGTGGTCCTAAAATCAACGAAATAAAACATTCTTTGGCAAACTTGTAGACCAACTAATTCTAAGTAACTTTGTAAAAAAACTTTTTTGTAGACATGAAATTTGGTTTCCAAAAACAGTCTTTTCGCTCTATTTTTTCAATTCAAATTTAAAAACAAAGTTTTCTTCGGTAACTTTAATCAAAAATACGCCAATTTTGACGAAAAAACATTGTCGATATATTATACAGATGAAAAGTTTTCACTATTTCTATTTTAAAAATAGGGCAAACATAAATAATATTTTTTGGTATCATTTGATAGAACAAATATTGTATAAATATTGTAAAGAAATACCGAAAGTTGCTTAAAATTAGTTGATCTACAACTGTGCCGATGAATGTATACATTTATTTATGCAAATAAAAAGTTAGTTTTTTCATTTAGTCGATTTCAGGACCACCCTAATTTTCATTTGCACATAAAAAATAGACTAAATATAAGAAACAAGTTCTTAAAAAAAAATTTTACTCTAAAACCACAAAATCGCATCGAAAAACTCGTGTCCGCCTACATTGCCTTACTGTATCACTGTGCATTGTTGTTGAATTTCTGTGAGCGTGTGACATTCTCACACACGAAACTGAATTTACTCAATTTTAGATTTAGTTGACTCAATTTCATACTTTCACAGAAAAAAATATGTTGCAGATTTCGTGCGTATATTGTTTGTATGTAAAACTAACGCCATTCCGGGAGTTGAATATTGATAATATAATAGATGTAGCTTATCGAGGCACGAAGAAGAAATATTCAAATAATCAGGCCACGACGTGTAAATGGTAAACTAATCCCAAGTTGCTATATACGTGGTTCCCTGTGTAACTTCACTAGCTCAGATCCATCACGGGAAGCAACTACGAAATGTGCGGCCGTCGAGCTCAAGCTCAATAATCAGGCCACGATGTGTACAATTAAATGAATATTTCAATTACCTCGTGAAAAAGATAAAAGGAGAAACCGCACAATGGTTGTCAATAGTCGTATATGGTTGTTGTGCAACTTTTAGCTTAGATAACACTTGAATGTTCTATCAATTTAACAATTTAAGTATGGATACATATCATGTTGTAATTGGTTTAAATGCTTTATTATATTATATATAAAAGATATTCAACAAATCAAACATAATTAGTGATAACAACTGTTATGCGAAAACTATTATTTAATGTTTAGTTTTCTTCGTTTTGAAAGTATTTTTTGTTTTTTTTTATCCCTCCGAATTTTTTGCTCTCGAGTTCTAATCTTCATATTCATCACTTGCAGCTTTGCTTTAACCAGCATATTTATGTATTTACTAGCTGACCCGGCAAACTTCGTTCCGCCTATTTTTGTGTTTAATTCAATAATTTTCAACATTCCAAATTCATTGATTTCTTGCGATTTGTTTATATCGTTTGAAATTATTGGTTTTATCGGAATGACAACATCCTCGACTTTTGCCTTTAGTACATCACCTCTATTCCGAAAACACTCATGTTAGGTGGTATTCAGTTATTTTCGTTGTTTTCCAGAAACTGAAAGTGATCATCTTCGAATTCATTATGGTGTCCAGGGTCAATGCTTGGCTTCTATACATTATTTCGATTACGGAAATATTCATATGCAGTAGTATTCGGCTGTTTCCCAGAAGTTGCCATCTTACAATTCAAAATGGTGTCTGAGGTCAATTTTCAGCTCCATGCATCATTCTGGTTAAAGAAACACTCATATTGGGTGGTATTTGGTCCCTTTAGGTTATTTTTTTTTGGAGACAATTTCTGGCCCCTGAGCGTCATTCTGGTTTAAGAAACACCAATGATAGGTGTTATTTAGTCATTTTCGGCTGTTCTACAGAAACCGGAAGTCACCATCTTAGAATTCAAAATGTTGTCTGTGGTCGATTCTAGCTCCTGTGTATCATTCTGGTATCGAAACATCTCATATTGGATGGAAATCGGCCGGTTGAAGAAATACCCATATTGGGTGTTATTTGGTTATTTTCAGCAGTTTCCCATTTACCGGAAGTCGTCATTTTACAATTCATAATGTTATCTGAGGTCGATTCGTAGCTTCAGTGCATCATAACAATCCCGGAAATACCAATAATGAGTGTTATTTGGTCTTTTGCCACTGTTGTTTAGGAACCGGAAGTCGCCATATTGGATTTCAAAATGGCATTTGGAGACAATTTCTGGCCTCTGAGCATCATTCTGGTTAAAGAAACACCCATATTTGGTTGTTTTTGGGTCTTTTACGGCAGTTTTCCAGTCACCAAAAGTCGCCATTTTACTACTCAAAATGTTGTCTGAGGTCGATTTGTGGTTTCAGTGCATCATCACGATTTCGGAAATACCCATATTGGATGGTATTTGGTCATATCTCGCTGTTTCTCAGAAACCGGAAGTCGCCATCTTGGATTTCAAAATGGTATTCAGAGACAATTTCTGGCCTCTGAGCGTCATTTTAGTTGAAGAAACATCCATATTGGTGGTATTTAGTCATTTTCCTCTTTTCAAAATTCAAAATTCGAAATTCAAAATTTTGTCTGATTTTTCAAAAACCGGAAGTCGCCATCTTGGATTTCAAACTGGCATTTCGAGACAATTTCTGGCCTCTGAGCGTCATTCTAGTTAAAAAAAAAAACATATTAGGTGGTATTTGGTCATTTTCGGCAGTTTCCCAGTCACCGGAAGTCGCCATTTTACAACTCAAAATATTGTCGGAGGTCGACAAACGTACAAACCGTGGAACACTACCCATGGATTGCCTTATGCATAGGCGAACTTTATTATTATAAAATATTCGGCCGAGTCCACTTCACAATAAAATGTGAATTTTTTTCAGTGTACCCATTAGGGTAATATTATTGTCAAAAGTTGCTCTATTTCGCATGTCGTGTAGAACAAAATCAGAAGTGGCGCACCTAGCGGTCGAAAAGGTGACTAACGCTTCTGTCATTTTCAATTTGTCTTCATAATTTCACGTAAGTGAACTATATTGGTATTTAATATATTTGCTCTATTGGTCCGTCCTCTATGGAAGGCTGCATTTGAAAGTGGACATTTTTCGTGACGCTTAAGCAGTAATGGAAACGAAACGAATATGAATCGTCATTTATTCATCACATGTGCACTTCATGAAGTGTACAGACCGCGACTAAACTTGAATCCTCTCAACCCATAATGAAATAATCATATGGTGCATAGGACTTTGGAAGAAAACAAACACATGACTAGACTATATCAGCTTCGATCGTTGCGTTTGTCTCTCCATAGGCCGATAGTTAGGAGAAGAAAGGATAGTAACAGGAGAATATCATGTCGCCAGAACAGCAGCAGAGGTGTGGTGCGGTGAGAGGGGATGTGTGGGGGAAGGGACTACTTCGGCAGCGGTTGAGTTTAAGCGAGAGTAGGAGAGCATACACTGTCATTTTCTTTCTTTTTCTGACAAAAAATCATATTCATGAGTCAAATGATAAGGATATAACAAGATTGCTTTGTGTAACAGAGACGAATAACTTCATATACCGAGTTGTGCACATTGAGAACCACGTGTTGTGGTGTACACTAATGAATAGAAATATATTATAAAGAGGAAAGCAAAGAGAGTGCACCAGCACAGATACTTTGTTTTTCGCATACTGACGACGATGTCAACGCATCTTAGGCTTGTTTCATATGTATTCATTAATCGCTAGAGGTGATTTTTTTTTCTTCGCTGCGCTTTCGATGTATTCGTTTTTTTTTTTAAATTTGCCTCCTGTGTTGCCGTAAGATGTAATCATTTTGATAAGAAATGTGGACTTTGAGAATATTAAAAAAACAGGTTAAGAGAAATAAAGAGAGTGAAAGAGAGAGAAACACAGAGAGAGAGAGAGAAAGAGAGAGAGAGGGAGAGAGAGAGAGAGAGAGAGATAGATAGAGAGAGAGAGCGAGAAGAGAAAGAATGTAATCTAAACCAATGAATACCATGTAACAGAACGGGATTCGATAAACAATAATTTGGAGCACTCACACGCACACTCTCGATACGAGTTGCGTTGCAGTAAAGATTTGAGCGCGTAAGAATATTGCAGAGAGAGAATAAAAGAGAACAACGCAAAAAATTAAGTGTTTTCCTGCTACCGAATTTAGTTTAATGGTAGTCTCAAAAGTTTTGTCTTCTTGAAAAAAGTCCCTACGCAAGCAAAATTTCAGTTTAAGCGTGCAGCAGCCTCTTTCTCAAAAACAGATATAGTCACAAAATTCTCTGGCCAAAGTATAAAAGATTAACTAAGCCTTTGCAATCGGTATTCTGGATTTTGATCAGTGAATAAAGCATAACACTTTCGATATAAGATCTTAAAAAATGGTTTTGAACCTTAACATCCTTAGCTACGTCGTTCTGAACGCCGTCACTTAAATATTATTTCAGAAAAAAAAACATCTACTGAACAAAAAAATTCAGCATAATCATCGTTAAAAAATAAAAATCCAGAAATTGTTAACTTAAACATTTTATGGTTTTGCCCAACATCCTAACTGTCTTTTCTTAGAGTTTCTGCCTGTGCACGCTTCATTATATTGAGGCCTCCATAAGTTTTTATTTGCTCTTATTATAGTCATTACTATTTTAGACATTCTTAAATTTTGCAAAGTGTAGACAAAAGTTTAAACCCCCAAAACCTTTGCATTTCTGATTATTCTGCAACGCTGCCGATGAATGTAGGGTAGCGAACGGCTTCGGCAGTGGTTCTCCTCGGCAGATTTCTGCATAGGATGGCTGCACTACCCTATGTTATATGGGATTATTCCCATTTATGTTGAAAGTGGTTTGTTCATATTTGAAATAAATATTATTTCAGAAAGTGTATGAATTCAATTCGCAGTGCAGAATTATACAACGTTTACACATCCGACGAATCACCAATGAACATCAATGCCATCAAATAAAGCTACATCACATCAAGAGTAATCAGGTTTAATGCGCTTTGGCTGATACCTACATGGAATCAACCACATTTTTAGTTCTGAATTGAAAGTGCAAAACTGCAAACAAAAACCGATTCATGTGCGAATTTGTTTTGATCAGTCCATGGGAAGCTCGAGCTGTTTACATT
Source organism: Wyeomyia smithii (assembly GCF_029784165.1). NCBI lineage: Eukaryota > Metazoa > Arthropoda > Insecta > Diptera > Culicidae > Wyeomyia > Wyeomyia smithii. Next base: position 30,622,817 of record NC_073695.1, on the reverse strand, counting down.
TGCGTTATCGCTTTTTCGACAAAGAAGAACCAACGTTTGGTCATTACAAATTCAGTTCAACAATGTGCTTAAACATGCACAAAGTTGCAACACAGAGGATACCTATGTTGAATTAAAAACAAACGAACCTGTTACAAAGAATGGAATGCAAATTTTTTTCTGCTCGATATTTTTGCAGACTAACATCCAGAAGATTCATTTCTGATTCACACTTTTGTGGTGCATGACTAGACACCGATAATGAATGTCCTTAGTCGTCACTGCACTTGAAATTTTCTTCGGAGCTACCTGAAACAGCTCTAACAATCCCCCGAATGCGGTTGCCGGCTTTATGAATGTGACATCATCAGCGTCAAATTTATGCAGACGTCCCTTGCTCGAGCGCACCTGCCTTGGGAAAATCCGCACTAGATACCAACTGGTACCTGTACCTGGTACCAATACTTGTGTCTTTATTACACTGATAGTGTTTTTGTCGGCTCATCCGAACCACATAGGTATTGTATACGTCTATCGCCTCGCAGTTATCTTCACGTCGGAGTCATCTGCGATTAGCAACACCTGATGACGGGTGCAGAGCGCCGCCACGAAATTTACCCTTTACTGATACGCAGTACATGGTATAGGGGAAAATAGACGCATAACGTCACTTTTGGATTTGATAACGATGAACACAATTTACCTGCAGGTTGCAAGTTTAAGATGTGCTCATCTATTTTTTCTCCTTGCACGCAAAACAAGTTTCCTCGCAATCTCTTGCAAAGAAAAGATTCTAGGAATCAGCAAGTCGAAATTTCGAACAAACCCGACGCAGCTTTACATAAACTCCAGTGTGGCCGTCTTTATCTATTTTCCTCTAGACGACTATGAGTTATCGTTTTAGGCATTATACACAGCGGGCATGAAATTAATAAATCTAAATTTGAATTTGATGGTATGTGAGTTTTTTCCCTCTAAACTACTTTTCGATTAATTATGGTTCAAACCGGTTCTTTTGAATAGCGTGGTACAGTAGCTAATTTGCCATAAGTATTGCAGCCAGAACAATGTGTGTAGCTTTGTGGTTCGTAGCGATAGCTTGTGATATCTGACTGAGTTCACTATTTGAACAAGGATTTTTTATTCTAAAAAAATTCCGTATATATTAAAATCAAAGTTCGCGTCGAACACAATTCGAATCGGTAAATCGATGTACAGTGCTATACATTGTTGCTATCACAAACCACGGAGCTGCGGATCTTTTCAAAGGAAGGAAGCCGAAATGATAGCGTAGCTTACGTACTTGAGTTGGTTCTCATAGTGATAAGCTCTTATAGTAGGCGCTGATGTAATTCAACGGATAAGATTCGCCACGCGGCAACCACGGGCACTGTGGTAACAAAGCCAGTTTTACTCGTTAGGACAGTGAAGTTCTCATTATTAGGTGCTTCAGCTGAGTATGAATAGATATACTACAGCAACGTTAGGTAGCATTAACGCAGTGAACATAGTAAATGTTTGCACTTTTTTCACTGTTGACAATTAATGAAATATTTTAAAGCATTTTCACAGATTTTGATTGGTAATTGGAAAATTATTTGATTAGTGATTAATTGCCTTGAAACCCATATTTCGAAAAAATTGCTATACTCAGCGGTGACGTTTTGTTTATATATAATAGTCAGGTGTAGGAAAAACTAGAATGCAAAATAAAAACTTCAGTGTAACGTCATATATCAAGTAGGTACCGCTTCAAATGCCTGTTCTTCTAATAAAAAATTCTAAATATTCAAGAGTTTCAAGATTTACATAATTTCAAGCTCAACTACTGAGTGAAATGAACTTTTTGAATTGAAAGCTCTGCTATTTTCATATACGTTTTTCAATTTTTCATGAATAAGGAAAAACTATATACTCCTGCTGGGAAGCTTTTCTTAATAAAAAAAAAGAGATTATCGTAAAGAAGTCACCTCGGAGTTAATTTGACGAGAAGCGAGTATCAACTAAAAATAAAACTCGTTGACTCATAAAATCACCATAAAAAGCAGTGCAATATTGTCCGAAAATTGCACAGTGGAGTGCCGTGTTTGGATGCCTGGAGTTATGTTTTTGGACTTATCTGAATAGATTTTCTTTATTTTCCTAGTATTAAAGCAAAAAGCAAACACATCACGTTCATTACTTCTCACACATAAGAAGAGACGCCAGATTTGGACAGAGCGTAGCGTTTCCGCCTTTATGGTATTTCTTAATGAACGACGCACCTTCCAGCAGGCACTTCGTACTATAAATTTTCCCGTTCACGGCCAGTCCGGCGGCTTCGATATCCCCTTCTCGCTGATTGTCAGCTACAGAAGCACCTTCTGGAGGGAGTATGAAATGAACTTCACCTTGGAGCTCACTTTCTTCGTGGGGGAAGTAAAATACGAAGTGCCCTGCCAGTCGTTGCCACTCAGGGTGAGATAGATCTCGTCGCCCATCACCACCGCCATGTCGCGATATGCCGGGAAAATTGACTTGACCATCTTATTAAGCCACTGCCGCTGCATCATTGCCTCAAGTTCTGAGATCAGTGGACGGAACTGCCGTATGTCTATCGTCGGCAGGTATTTTTTCACTCTTTGGCCGGTTGCACTGACCACCCGGCCACGGTTAGAGTTAGGAATGGGGGAACGGCTCACGAGTCGTTCATACGAGCCGGTTCTTAGAGAAGAGCGGAAGAACGAACAGCTCAGGAAAATGAAGGACGGTTTTTTGAGCGCACCAAAACTGATGGTTCGCGAGAACCCGGAGTTTACCGAGACAACACGAACTGTCATCGCTCGTGTATCTTTGTGAACCATGAACCATTCATATGAGTCGGTTCGGAACGGTGAGCAACCGTCGGTTCGGAAGCGGTTCAGAGCCGCCGTTTCGCCCACCCCTTACGACTGATAGAGCTGTCAATTTTTCCTTCTGACTCATGGGTTACTATGATCAGTGTTGCCACATGTACAAATTTATCTGGGAAGGTACAGATTTTTTCTTTTTTGTTGTACAGATTCTGTATGGTACAGATAACAGATTTTTGTCAAAAGGTACAGATAGGTACAGATTATTTAGAGGCTCCATTAATAAAACTGATATTTTTTCTCGGTGCACTTACATCATTAACGACCAAGTTATTCATTTAAACTTGCAACTTCTATAACTCTTTTAAGGTTGAAATAAGTGAAACTTCTATGCAACACAACTTTTACAGGTACAGATTTTCGGAAGAAAAAGTACAGATGAAAGAGATTTTTACCCTTCATGTACAGATGAAAATGTGCCAACACTGACTATGATTGATTTTTTTGAAGTAGAATACTTCTCTCAGGAAGTTCGGCTACATAGGGATGTGAAATGAAAATCTAAAACCGAAAAAAGTGAAAAATATGTCCAATTTCAAATGCTAATAAATCGGTTAGTGTTCGATGGATTTCCTTCGTTCTTGCAGCAATAGATTGGAAAATCTTCTAAGATTCTTCCCAAAATAAGATAATTGTAATTTTATTATTCACACTATTGTACTATTAAAAATAGTCAAGCCTTGTCAAAACGAAAAATACGACCTCTGATTGGTCGTTATATGCTTGCTTCCCAAGCACGGTCGACAGGATCATATACCTTGCAATTGAAAACGTGCTATTTGGCCTATATAAGTATATAAGAGCCTGTTTCAGCCGGAGCCGCTCATAATAGTTCTAGAAAGCGACAACAGCAGTCGTCCTTCCTTAGCAGCAGCGCTAGCCCTGTGGTTGGTCACCACGTCTCAGGAGCAGCGCGGTTTTTCTCAGCGTGTGTCGCCAGTCAGCCATTATTCCCCCCGTGTTGGGGCAGCATGAAGATTGCCATCAGGAAATCCAATTTTGGAAATGAAAATGCCTTTTTCAAGGCAAAAAAACACGTCATTGAAAGTTAATAATTTTTGTCAACGCAAGCAAGCATTCTGTGTTGCATCCTAGCAATTTAAATCTGTCGCACCCGTCGAATTAACTGAATGTAAAATAGCTTCCACAGTGCATGTTGTCCCTGTATCTTAATTCCCCCAATGTTAGGGCAGCTCAAAAGTTGCAATCAGTAACCGATTTTGTACCGCAAAATGCTTTTTTCAAGGCAAATAAACAAATAATTGAAGGTTGATAATTTTCTGGCATCAACACAAGCAGACATTCTGTGCGGGATGCAATCAAATTCTATTGTAGTTGTCTAATTTTCACTTTATTTAGTAAACCCCCCACTGTAGGGGCAGCGCAAAAGCTGCGATCAGCATAACCAACTTTGAATAACAAACTGCCTTGTTAGAACGCATTCACGAAAGCAGTTAGTTCGACTATGCAGAGCTAATATGAAGTCGATTCAATCAATCAGCAGTAACAGAATTTCGTCGTCTCCCAGTTGCCAAGTTGCAATATGATGCAACACGCAACAGCGAGCAAACGAAATCGCTTGATGTTACAAACCGCAATAAGATACGGGTTAAAACCGTTGCGTATGTGAGAGCACCATCTGTGTTTATTCGCTGGATACAAAAATCAAATGCGAATTGTGAAATAATTCGTCTAAAAAACATAAGAAAATGGTAAACCTGAACTGAAAGGCGTGGCCTATAACGTAGCACCCTTCGGCTATAAAAGAGTGTTTCTGGGAAAACTAGCTACATTCATTAGTCGGAGGGTGAACTGCATGGACCGTCCACAACGTTGACAGCAGTAACAGCAGATATCGGCACTCAGCAGTAACAGACCATAGCAGCGGGTCGCGCCTGTGGCTGTCTTCAAATTAAACACTTGTCCTGTGGTTGGTCACCACGTCTCAGAAGCAGCTCGGTTCTTCTCAGTGTGTGTCGCCAGACTGCCATTATTCCCCCACTGTTGGGGCAACATGAAGATTGCCATCAGGAAACCCAATTTTGGAAATCAAAATGCCTTTTTCAAGGCAAATAAACAAGTCATTGAAAGTTAATAATTTTTGTCAACGCAAGCAAGCATTCTGTGTTGCATCCTAGCAATTTAAATCTGTCGCACCCGTCGAATTTACTGAATGTAAAATAGCTTCCACAGTGCATGTTGTCCGTGTATCTTAATTCCCCCAATGTTATGGCAGCTCAAAAGTTGTAATCAGCAACCGATTTTGAACCGCAAAATGCTTTTGAAGTAGAATACTTCTCTCGGGAAGTTCGGCTACATAAGGATGTGCTAATTAATCGGTTAGCATTCGATGGATTTCCTTCGTTCTTGCAGCAATAGATTGGAAAATCTTCTAAGATTCTTCCCGAATGAAGATAATTGTAATTTTATTATTCACATTATTGTACTATTGAAAATAGTCAAGCCTTGTCAAAACGAAAAATTCGACCTCTGATTGGCCGTTATATGATTGCTTCCCAAGCACGGTCGACAGAACCACATACCTTGCAAATGAAAATATGCTATTTGGCCTATGTAAGAGCCTGTTTCAGCCGAAGCCGCTCATAATAGTTCTAGACAGCGACAACAGCAGTCATCTCTTAGCAGCAGCAGTAGCAGTGCAGTGGATACCAGCGATAGCGGATAGCGGCCACAGCTGTGGCGTAGCAATGGATAGCGCACTAGTTGCAGCGGATCTCAGCATCGATATCGATCGGCCTTTTTTAAGGCTACTAAATGTATTTGGAAGAGCATAATGAATGGTTATTATTAAACTGCAACTGAGGTTTGATGCTGCTGCAAATGCACAACAGTGTGATGTTTCTAACGATTTGTTAATACTGTGCTTAACATGCGGTATATATGAAACAAATCCGATTTCAAAATGACTGACACGCAAGCAGCCGGGTTATCTTTCTTGTAAAAGTATTCTACTTCAGCCTTGCGGTCGTGGCTTTGCACCAGCCCTACTGTGATTTTTTCCTCACTGCGACCAGAATCGTTGATCTATTGTAAGATATGCCCGGGTGTATGCTGTATCCTGCACTTCTATTATTAGCAATACCGCTATTGAGAAGTGGCATGCTTATTATTATTCTATCAGTGCTTGTGTGTAAGTAGTTTTACTCTTCCTTTTACACGCTTACTGTTCTACTATACCGTGCCTCGTTCCTCCTGCCAAATATCACCAATTACAATTTCCTGGAGAAGTTCCGTCGTGCGTCCTTCTGGCCAGTTTTATTAATAAGAGGGACTTATTTTTGATAAGAGCTAATCACGCAAAGGTATTATTGATTTCAGCGTGAAGGAAGTCCTTTTTGACATCGAATGGCCTGATTCTACTAAGATTCGAACCCACGACCATTCGCTTGACAATGCGGACCCTGTAATCTTGCGGCTACGCAGCTCCCCGACTATGATTGATGGTTTATGGGTAGTTTCATGAGTGCGTATGAAGGTAAACCCATGAAAAATCGACAATTTTTGTTTTTTTATTCAAGACAAACGTTCTTAAATACGTTTACTTCTCGGTTAAATTTGTATAGGTAGATAGTTTTCACCAAAAATTTATTATAATTAAAAAAGGATTGTTTGTTACAAGCATAACTATTCCCCTTGAATGAAATTCCTTGAATGAAATTCCTTGAATGAAATTCCAAGTTTTCCCAAATCGGCCGTTCCAGTGCTGAGAACGAGCATTTTCAAAAAACAAGTTCCGTTCCGGGTCTTTACGGGTTAATCTGAGCTCGAGCCACGACACCTACCAATAAACCATATACAGTGCATTGGATCCACCATACGATCCAATACGATATTACACAATACCTTCTTTAAAAACTTCTCCCCGTTTACTTTACGTCTTCTTCGGTTCATCTTGCGAACAATAAATTCACCCAATTCCGATTTTGATTAATTTTTTGCAACCGGCGAGCCACGCCGCCGCCAGACAGTACGTAATGTAATAATCGACCATCGGCTGTTTTGGCACTGCGGAGCCGCAATGTAAACGACCAAAAAAAAGGTGGATGTACGCGATCGTATTATGCAAAATCATGCACACACCCAGCTGCGCTCAATAAAGTGTACAATTTGGCTACTGTTTGAACACGCGCCCCAATCATCATTACGAATCATTGCATCGTCTCAGCTTTATCAGCTTTAGCAAGACCAGCATGAGTATTGTCGTATTTGAAGAATTTCCTTAGTCAATCGTTCTAACTGTTTCTCTTTTGCTTCTATTTCTTTCACAGTTATTCTCGAAAGTATCGATGAAACCTATCTCATAGTTGAGGCCCGTTACCTGCGCCCCCCTTTGTCTGTGTAGAAGTTTTGTTTTACGACTAGTATTAGCTGTTAAGTAGTCGCATAAGTTTCACCATAAAAAATGGCCAAGTTCAGTGGAAAGAAGTGCCGTCTGTTGACGGTCATGACATTAACGGTGTTCTTCTTCTTCGTGGAAATCGTCGTCGGTTATCTGACCAACTCGATGGCCCTGGTAGCGGACAGTTTCCACATGCTGGGAGACATTGCCGCTCTTGTGATCTCGTTTCTATCAATTAAGGTATGCTGATCATTTTACTCACATTGAATCAGTTTTGGATTAATATTCGTTATGTCCTGGCGTTAGATGTCACCAAAGAAATGGTCTAAGAATACGTTCGGATGGGCTCGAGCGGAAGTACTGGGTGCGCTGGTCAACGCAGTGTTCTTAGTAGCGTTATGTTTTAGCATAACCATTGAAGCCTGCAAAAGGTGAGTATAGTATGAAACGGTACCACTAGGCGTGGATCACAAGAATTAAAATTGTTCTGTCTGCGCCATATGCTAACGATGCCATGTGTCGGAATAATAACACAGGGATAATGTTTGCAGATTCATCGAAGTGGAACACATACACGAGCCAGAGCTGCTGATCTGGGTTGGTGTCATCGGACTTCTAGTCAATCTGTTGGGATTGTGTTTGCTGCACAGTAAGTATCAATCACGCGCTCGCATGAATGAACTCGTCAAGAGTGTTATCTCCTTTCGCTTCGTTCCACAGAACACGGAGGTGGTCATATGCATTCGCATGGCGGGCTGACACACCAGCACGGTCTAGGCTCTCACGGCAATATTACTCATGTAGTCAATTCGGATGACAATGAAAATAAATCATTTATGTTTCAGGTATGAATGAATGGTCGGTCAGCATCAAGAACGAAATTGTTAAGGGTTTTTTATTTTCTTTTTTATCGTTATTCAGAATGATCATCCTGTTACAAAAAAAGCATCCCAACACGGGCATTCCCATGACGCGGGGCAGATGAATATGCGTGGTGCTTTCCTACACGTGCTAAGTGATGCCCTGGGTAGCGTCATTGTGATAATCAGTGCACTCGTAAGTTTTGAATGGTACCCATAATGTTACAAGAGTTAACATTTTCTGGTTCTCTAACAACAGGTTGTTCGTTTTACTGAATGGGAGTATAAACTGTATATGGACCCGGCGCTGTCAATCCTGCTGGTCGTTCTAATCCTGCATTCTGTCTGGCCGTTACTGCGTGATTCGGCGTTGATTTTGCTACAAACTGTTCCTACCCATATTCAAGTTGACGCAATCCAGCGTCGGTTGCTGGAAAAAGTGGACGGAGTGCTCGCAGTACACGAATTTCACGTATGGCAGCTGGCGGGCGACCGGATAATCGCTTCTGCTCACATTCGCTGCCGAAATTTGTCCGAGTACATGAAAATTGCTGAAAAAGTAAAAGAATTTTTCCACAATGAAGGTATTCATTCGACCACCATTCAACCAGAGTTTGTTGAAATCGAAGCGCTCAATAGTTATTCGGGTAAGTGTGCTAGATTCCCATGTGGGTCGCGGAAGACTAATGTCGTTGTTTCTTTTGTAGGTTCTGATGGGATTTCGAATAGTCTTAACGGTAGCGCTACACAGGATTGCTGTGCTCTAGACTGCCCTACAACCGATGAAAGTAGTTGTATCAAAGCGACATGCTGCCAAAATAACAATACTATTAAGGTAAGTGTTTGTTTGGTGTGTATCTGAAGGGAAAAATGTTTGTATAAAAGGGGATTTTTTTAAAATTGTCCTTTATCGTGCAATATGAATGTATTAACGTAATATTTACAATAGCGCAAAGAAAAAGTTGCGACTGTGTCCTAGGCATCGGTCGTCGACCTTATTGCCTAACGACGAAGTAAACAGAGGCCTGGTAGCGGCAAGAATATTGGCTTTGTTGAACCTTCACAACTGATTTCCGTTCTTTCCCGTACGAAAAAAAAAAACAAAAAGGAAGAAGAGAAAGTAAGTCACGCTACTAGACAATTGAACGGATGAGAAAATTTGAGACAAGTTTTGCATACAAACAACACTCACCAAGGCGAGGAAATGGTACTCGAAGATATAGTTATATGTATATGCGCGTATGTTTATGCATGACAGTGACTAAAGCTGCCGCCAATATATAAACCATTCATAAAACGAAACCCGCTGTTGGTCACGTCTCATTCATTGCAACATTGAATAGTGTTTCTTCCGGTGCTTTTAATCTGAAGATTGCTATCGTTTTTATGTTTAATCAACCAAAAGGATTTTTTTGTACCTAAATTATATTTTACATGTTTGGAACGCATACAAAACATCGTCCTCTGTTTAATTCGATAACTTCCATTGAATGTTTTCAAAGTTCAAAGTAAACTATCCTATGTTAATTTTATGCCATGGCAACTCCAAACATGCCAGTTTTATGATTAGAAATTGTTTAGTTTGAGTTCCATAGTACGCCTATCGATTGACGCTTTTTTCATAGCTTGAAAACGATAGTCGGATTTTTTAAAAGATTGTAGTTGGGAACATAAGTTTCGTTTATGATGACGGTTTCCGTTGATGCGGCATAAAGTCTACTGATGTCGAACTGAAAACGGTGGGATCTTATGAAAAATCATATGGGTGCTTATTACGGGAGTCACTTCACGGTGAAATCAGAGTGAAGTGAACAAAATCCTATTACGGGACTCACGTAAGTGAGAAAAACGTCGCAAAGTGACATCTGCCGCGGAATATGGGTTATTATGAGTGTCATATCAGTGAAGTGAGAACGGAAAAAGCGACGATTCGCGTGGAATTATTTCACGACCATTTTGAACGGTGAAATGATTCCACGAAGATGCCATAAGTCTTAAATTTGATTGATTTGTGATCTATTGGTTAATATTGGATTTATTCTTCAGTAACGAAACGAATCAGAATTTGATCCGTGCCTTAAAGCGGTCAAATTTTCATTTTTTTGCCCGATGAATAAAATGCATACTAGTTCAGAAAATTTTCGATACCCAAAAAACATTTTTTTTGATGCCGAATGTTTTAGAAATGCAGAACACGTCAAGATCTGTGGTTATCTAAAAAAACGGAAAAAATGACTTTCTGGGACTTAGAGATTTTTGAGCTGGGAAAAAATCTCATTCCACTTGTCCTATTCTCAATTTCACTTCACTGTCAATCTCACTCCACGGAGGTGATTTTTGTCACCTCACTCGAGGTGGAATCGTGAATAGGTCTAAAAAAGTGAAGTGAGCGTGAGAGTGAAATATATTTCACCGTGAAGTGACTCCCGTAATAAGCACCAAGTGGTGCTCATTACGGGAGTCACTTCACGGTGAAGTCAGAGTGAAGTGAACAAAATCCTATAACGGGACTCACGTAAGTGAGAAAAACGTCGCAAAGTGACATCTGCCGCGGAATCTGGGTTATTATGAGTATCATATTAGTGAAGTGAGAACGGAAAAAGCGACGTTTCGCGTGGAATTATTTCACGACCATTTTGAACGGTGAAATGATTCCACGAAGATGCCATAAGTCCTAAAGTTGATTGTTTTGTGATCTGATGGTAAATATTGGATTTGTTCTTCAGTAATGAAACGAATCAGAATTTTATCCGTGGTGCCTATTACGGGAGTCACTTCACGGTGAAATAAATTTCGCTCTCACGCTCACTTCACTTTTTTAGACCTATTCCCGATTCCACCTCAAGTGAGGTGACAAAAATCACCTCCGTGGAGTGAGATTGACAGTGAAGTGAAATTGAGAATAGGACAAGTGAAATGAGATTGTTTCCCAGCTCAAAAATGTCTAAGTCCCAGAAAGTTGTTTTTTTCCCGTTTTTTTTAGATAACACCAGATCTTGACGTGTTCTGCATTTCTAAGACATTCGGCATCAAAAAAATGTTTTTTTCGGTATCGAAATTTTCCTGAACTAGTTTGCATTTTATTCATCAGGCAAAAAAATGAAAAATTGACCGCTTTAAGGCACGAATCAAACTCTGATTCGCTTCGTTACTGAAGAATAAATCCAATATTTACCATTAGATCACAAATCAATCAACTTTAAGACTTATGGCAGCTTCGTGGAATCATTTCACCGTTCAAAATGGTCGTGAAATAATTCCACGCGAAACGTCGCTTTTTCCGTTCTCACTCATAATAACCCAGATTCCACGGCAGTTGTCACTTCGCGACGTTTTTCTCACTTACGTGAGTCCCGTAATAGGATTTTGTTCCCTTCACTCTGATTTCACCGTGAAGTGACTTCCGTAATAAGCACCTCTCACTCTCACTTCACTTTTTTAGACCTATTCCCGATTCCACCTCAAGTGAGGTGACAAAAATCACCTCCGTGGAGTGAGTTTGACAGTTAAGTGAAATTGGGAATAGGACAAGTGAAATGAGATTGTTTCCCAGCTCAAAAATCTCTAAGTCCCAGAAAGTCGTTTTTTAGATAACACCAGATCTTGACATGTTCTGCATTTCTAAGACATTCGGCATCAAAAAAAATGTTTTTTTCGGTATCGAAAATTTCCTGAACTAGTTTGCCTTTTTTTAATCGGGCAAAAAAATGAAAAATTGACCGCTTTAAGGCACGGATCAAATTCTGATTCGTTTCGTTACTGAAGAATAAATCCAATATTTACCATTAGATCACAAATCAATCAACTCTAAGACTTATGGCATCTTCGTGGAATCATTTCACCGTTCAAAATGGTCGTGAAATAATTCCACGCGAATCGTCGCTTTTTCCGTTCTCACTTCACTGATATGACACTCATAATAACCCAGATTCCGCGGCAGTTGTCACTTTGCAACGTTTTTCTCACTTACGTGAGTCCCGTAATAGGACTTTATTCACTTCACTCTGATTTCACCGTGAAGTGACTCCCGTAATAAGCACCTCTCACTCTCACTTCACTTTTTTAGACCTATTCCCGATTCCACCTCAAGTGAGGTGACAAAAATCACCTCCGTGGAGTGAGTTTGACAGTTAAGTGAAATTGGGAATAGGACAAGTGAAATGAGATTGTTTCCCAGCTCAAAAATCTCTAAGTCCCAGAAAGTCGTTTTTTAGATAACACCAGATCTTGACGTGTTCTACATTTTTAAGACATTCAGCATAAAAAAAATGTTTTTTCGGTATCGAAAATTTCCTGAACTAGTTTGCATTTTATTCATCGGGCAAAAAAATGAAAAATTGACCGCTTTAAGGCACGGATCAAACTCTGATTCGCTTCGTTACTGAAGAATAAATCCAATATTTACCACCAGATCACAAATCAATCAACTTTAAGACTTATGGCAGCTTCGTGGAATCATTTCACCGTTCAAAATGATCGAGAAATAATTCCACACGAAACGTCGCTTTTTCCGTTCTCACTTCACTGATATGACCAGCGTTGCCCGGTCATTTTTTTTTAAATCTGGAAAAGGCAGAAAAAAAATCTGGAAAAAATCTGGAAGTCATTTTGTGGGGTGAAAGGTAAATTCTTCGGATAATAGTCTTGGGGTACGTAAAATTTGAGGTGACAAAATTGCAAAATTTCGCGCCAAATTTGAAGTGATGACCTTTTTGCGGAACAGAGAAAATAAAATCTGGATCATTCATGGAAAATCTGGATAATTGGACATCAAATTTGTCTACCTGGATACATGTTCAAAAATCTGGATAATCCAGCTAAATCTGAATACCTGGCAACGCTGGATATGACACTCATAATAACCCAGATTCCGCGGCAGATGTCACTTTGCGACGTTTTTCTCACTTACGTGAGTCCCGTAATAGGATTTTGTTCACTTCACTCTGATTTCACCGTGAAGTGACTTCCGTAATAAGCACCTTCGTCTCCTCACTTGAGGTGAAATCGGAAACAGGTCTAAAAAGTGAAGTGAGCGTGAGAGTGAAATATATTTCACCGTGAAGTGACTCCCGTAATAAGCACCAGTATGATCAACAAAATATATTTTGTATATTTTTAGAACTCAACAACTCAAAACTCACAGTTTCGAAAAAACCGTTTTTGAGAATCAACGTCGAAAAATTTTTTCATTTCCGTGCAAACTTAAAATTTTAAGACTTCCTATTTTAATTGAACCTGTTCAGGACGATAATGAGCAAATTATACGTAATCTCTCTTGTAATCTCACTTTGTGGTCTTTTTTAGGACATTTCAAATTTGAGCTATAAAGGCACATCTCCTTAAAACTCTGGATCTTTTGTGAATTTTGAAACGGGCCTTTGTAAGATAAAATTTAATCGTATTTAGCATCGTTTGCCATCGAAAACTCAAAATTGCAAAATTTTAAGCCGCGCCAACACCGAATCTAAACGACGATTTATTTCTAAGGAAAAGTAGAAGAAAAAAAGAAAGACAATATAAAAAAAAGAGAAAAAAAAGAAAGAAAAAAAGTGAAAAACAAAAACAACAAAACGGTGGTTTGGTCCACGTGTGAGATCCATTCTTCAAAACTAGCCTTTTGTAAAATAAAAGCATATTTTAATAAGTAGAAGAATTCTCCCACATAGGAGATAGCCAAGAGAAGTCATAATAGGAAAAAGGAATAGTAACAGATGGCCAACTCTCTTCATCTCCCACTCCCATCCGCCACCCGGGAGTACGCGCCCTATAGGCTAACCACCAAGCCCAGGGAAACTTGATTACATTAGTTAATTGCTAACAAATCGCAAACTTTCCGTGACACTTAAAAATTATTAAACCGTATCATGTAAATTTATTGACTAAAAACAATTGCAAAAGCTTCGAGCGCTTCTCAGTTTTGCCTAATACACTTCTCTTAATCTACCATGAATACATTGTTTTTCTGCAATAACAATCATAATGTTTGACTTGGGAGCAGAAAAACCATTATAAGTCGGGGAAAAAAACCACCGGTCTTTCCGTTAACCCCCACACCCCTCTTCGTGGCAAACCTCCCCGTCCCCCTCTCTTTGACCACTTGGTTTAGGAATGGCCTATCACAAGGATCCACGAATGTTGATTACGAGTCTTGAACATTTTGCTGAATGTTCCTATTCCCATTGTTGTTATCATTTTATTGGAAAACTAGATGCAGGACAATATAAAATTTAAATTTTAGTAAAGTATGCAATATATATAATTTTTCTAGGATGCGAAAAATGAACAAGGCCAGTTGCGAATCTCTCTTATTTCAATCATTTTATGTGTCCCAGAAAGTCGATAACACCAGATCCCGGCGTTTCATGCATTTCTAATACTTTTGGCATCAAAATTTTTTTTTCGATATCGACAATTTAGTACTGCTTTAGTTTAAAAAGTTAGTCCCAGATGGTTTCGAGGTACGATGCTGGTCTATCCAACCAGTCGTCATAGGTTCGAGTCTCGGCTCGGGACTAACAGTGTAACTGTTAGTGCTAGTCAACCGAATAACTGAAATTGGTTACCTTATCTTACCAATCAGACGAAAACCTGTATGGCCCTTGCTGTATTTCAGAGCCGACGCCATTATCCTCAACCCATGGCTGCTCGTCGCCACTCTTGCAGACTGCGTAGGCCGGAAGATCTCCTTCCACTTCATCAACCCTGCACATTGCGAGCCACGACGCCGAGTTTCTATTGGGTCGTTTTCCTGAACCCTCTTGACTGGGTTTTCGTCCGACATCCTTACGACATGTCCAGCCCACCGTAGCTTTCCAATTTCAGCCGTAAGGACTATAGTCGAGTCTTCCGGTAACTGATTCAACTCGTGGTTCTCCATGCCCCATCTTCCATCTGCACCCCACTCTCGATCGTACGCAGCACCTTCCGTTCGATGACTCCAGGAGCACGCCGGTCCTCCACGAACAAGGTCCATGTATCGTGGCCGTAGAGGACTATCGGTTAAATAAGTGTTTTATAGATGATCAGCTTTGTAGAGCGGCGAATTTTGTTTGATCGAAGCGTTTTCCGCACTCCAAAGTAAGCACGATTTCTGGCCATCATGCGTCTTTTTATCTCTCTGCTAGTGTCATTGTCGGCGGTCACTAGTGAGCACAAATACACAAACTCATCTGCCATTTCGATTTTGTCACCGTCAATTAGAATCCATGAAGGGAGGCTAACAGAGGTTTCCTTTGAGCCTCTACTTTTCATGTATTTTGTCTTTGGCGTGTTTATGACTAGTTCGCCCCGGTTGGCCTCAGCCTTAAGTCTAATGTACGTTTCCGTCAAACATTTCAAAGTTGCGTGCCATAATGTCAATGTCGTCGGCAAACCCAAGTAACTGGCCGGACTTCCTGAAGTTCGTACCACTTGTGTCTATCCCCGCTCTTCTAAAAACACCTTCCATCACCCTGCCGCAACCCTCTTCGAGAGTCGAGAGGACTCGAGACCACTCCCGGAACCAACACTGTCCAGGAATTCGTGTTCGTGCATGGTTTGCCATGGCTGAGCAGTTCCACGAAAAATGTCCCAGTTTCAATATTTTTTTGAATTGTCATTTTTGATTTGGCTGAAACTTTGCATAGATGTTTCTATAGGCTGAAGATGCCATTTTGTGCTGTTTGTTCAATTTTTTGGAACACGACTCTTTTTTTAAGATGCTATCGAAAAATGCTATTTTTGAGAAGGAATTGTTGATTACAAATATTTTTAGGGCCAAACAGTTTCTTTGATCGATATGACGTCTTCGGCAAAGTTGTAGAGAATTTTTTTTTTTTTTGTGAAAAAAGTTAAAATAAAAATTAAAAATTAATTATCTAAAAAAGCTCATTTTTTAAAAATCTATTTTTTTTATGAAAACTACAAAAAAATTACCTAAACAATGCAACCGATCCGATCCGATGTAGAAATTAGGGGAAAAAATAGAAATTTTTGAAAATACTTTTGATTTTGTTTTCACAGGATATATTTTTAATGGAAGGACAAAATTATTGTCTACAACTTTGTCAAAGACACTATGCCAATCAAACAAACCGTTTTGACTGTAAAACTATTTTCAATTCCCCACAGACTGCCCATAATCGCATAATTGTAACATTTGCAAAATTGTATGTTCGAGCAAATGACACTTTTATATTTTGACCTTAAATGCTTTGTTCCCAATATATTCTGGCAAATAGACAGTTCATGATACGAAGAAAGCACTACTCTACACTACGTATACATTGAACATTACTTTTAAAATAAATTGGTTGAAATTATGCCGTCACTTTCAAGCTACTTTTGGAATATATCACAGTGAAAATGAAGTTTTTCTTGTATTCAACGAGCATGAGCTGAACATTCGAAACGGAACAACGGTGGTTGGTTTCCGGACCAGAATAACTTCCGAGTTTCAAAGAATACAGATGTGGATTTGAATGGAAGCTTTTTTGGCAAAAAAGTTGAAAAAGTTAAGTAGTGTGACAATTATGCGGTTATTTGCGCTATGTGACAAAACAACTTGGTATTTTTACGACTTTTTTCAAATAAACATAAGCATATTTTTGCAGATGTAAAAAGTGCATACTGTTTTAAGCATTTCCCAATAAAAAGCACGAAGCCCATAAAATGTCGAATGTTACAATTATGCGATTATGGGCAGTAGAGTGCTCAATCGGAAATTAAAAATATTTCTACAGCCAAAACGGTTTGTTCGATTGGCATAGTGTCTTCGGAAAAGTTGTAGATAACAATTTTGTCCTTCCAGAAATCATGCCCCCGAGAAAAAAAATGGTAAATTTTATTTATTTTTTCAAAAAATCTAAACTTTTTTTTATTTTTCCATGATCAGACCAGTTTCATTGTTTAGGTAATCGTTTGTAGTTTTTATATAAAAAAAGATTTTTAAAAATGAGCGTTTTTAGATAGGGGAACTGCTCCATTATTCATCTCAGCCCATATATTCATCTCTTACAACATGAAAACGCAATTTGAAACAGGAAAAACGCATATTTGATCTTATAGTCGGGCATCTGCACTCGACAACTTATTTAATTCAATCACCTACCTCAGAAAACAAAATCCGCGCATTGTTCTATACGGCTACAACGGGACTCGTTCAGCAGCCAACCGAAGTTTTTTTTTCATCACTAGCGAACCACTTTTTATTTTAATCACTAAACAAAATCACTCACTACACTGAGAATACTTTAATCTTTGAAATGTTCACCTCAAATTTCCAAAAACAAGCTTGAATTAGCAGATATATATATGATGAATTTCCACAATTCCTAAATTTCAACTGTATGTATTTTCATCTGTTTTCACTGCGTTGAAGAAATTCAAAAGTTGCCATATCAGTTCCTTTTAATACGAAAAAATCATACTGAAAATGTTAAATTATTCCGACATAATTGACATAAATCGACAGTACGCCAGTGCTTACCTGGGTTACCAATTTTGCACGTAAACAACTACAGCGGATATCTAGGTAACCTACAACGACGGGCTGCGGCTACGTTCATTCATGATAATGTGATTCATTCATGATTAACAGTGTGATGAATATAGAGGCATCGTGAGATGAATAAATGAGCAGTGATTCAAGTTTTGAAATGAATATGGGAGCATTAGGCATTGGACGAAGAAAATATTTGCTATATTTGGTACGGATTTTTTGGGCAAAATATGTTGTACACTACAGTAAATATTTACTGTTTACTTGAGCGGTAGCAAACCTATTCGCTATATTTTTTATTAAATATATTTGCTATAACATTACACGGTGCGATTTTTTTTTTTAATAAACTTCGTCACAAATCTAGTTTTCATTGACAGAACAACATTTCAAACCCTCTTGTAGTTTATGTCACCATTGATTGGAGCGTACCTAGGACTCCGAGGAAGAATTTTGGTTGATTAACTACGTTATTTCATTATTTCGCCATTCGGCGGTTTTCTGTGACCGAGACAAACCGGAAAAAACGATAAAATATTAAATATTCAGTTAAATACGACTGAAAACAAGTCAGTCTTAAAAAATTTGAATATCTACTAATTAACATGTAAAGATGATTTTAACGTTGAAATACCATATTGACTTTAAGTTTTATTAAATGATTTATTTCAGGTCGCACCAGTTTGACTAATTGAATTTTATTGCACAATTGCATAAGAAACTATAGTAAATCTTACAAAAATTCTCGCAGAACTCGGGAATCCCGGGAATCAATATTTCTGTTCCCGGGATCCGGGATTCCCGGGAAAAGCTATTTCCCGGGAAATCGTTCCCGGGATTGCAAACCCTAGATTCCATAAAAGCGCGTAATCGTATTTTGTTTAATAATTTCGTGAAAGTTTGGTATTTAATCCGTGCATTCTTCGTGAATATCGGCTTAATGACATGAATAATGGAGCAGTTTCCCTAATTAATTTTTAATTTTTATTTAAATTTTTTTTCACAAAAAAATATTTTTTCAGAGTGTACCGTTTTTTTCGAAAAGGCTAAGTTATTCTCTACAACTCTGCTGAAGACTTCATACCGATCAAACCCTAAAAATATTTGTAATCATCAATACCTTCCCAAAATAGCATTTTTCAATAGCCTTTGAAAAATAAGTCGTACTCCAAAAATTACACAAGTATCACAAAATGGCATCTTTTGCCTATTGAAACATCTATGCAAAGTTTCAGCCAAATCAAAAATGGTCGATTAAATTGGTTGCCCGTTTTTTGTGGAATTGCTCAGCTGATCTCGTTCGATTATGTCATATGCCGCTCTAAAGTCGATGAATAGGTGATGCGTGGTTACGTTGTACTCGCGGCACGAATTCCTTTGCGAGAGGTGATTGCGTTGCTGATTCTGCTTGTCGCCTTTATGTAGATGGGACGCACGGTTCCTTCCATCCATTCAATTTTTTGACCTTTGCGTATCATTCAGGTTTCGGAAATACCCAATTCGGCCATTTTGGGCTATTCTCCAGAAACCAGAATTATAAGAAAATGCCCGGGGTCGAATCTTGGCTTCTGTGCATCATCCCAATCAATTTAAGCTGTTTTCCGAAAAAACTGGTTGAAGTATGTGTTTCATTTGTGTGGGACCACTTCCCCAACTAAGTCGGAAGGGGTGTCAAACCATCATTAAAACGTTTTTTTGTACTCTAAAATCTTCACTTTCCAAATTTGGTTCCAATTGCTTCCATTTACTCCCATTCCAGATTGGGGAGGAGTGTCGAACCACCATTCTTGCCCCCAATCCACATGCAAAATTTGGTTCCGTTTGCTTGATTAGTTCTAGAGTTATGCAGAAATTCGTGTTCCATTTGAATGGGAGCCCTCTCTTCAAGAGGAGGAAGTGGTCTCAAACTATCATAAGGGGCCGTTCAATAATTACGTAAGCATATTTTTCCACCTTTTCAATTCCCCTCCCTCCCTTGTAAGACATCGTAAGATTTTTTGATACCCCCCCTCCTCCCTAGTAAGATCTTACTATATATACTAAATATAGATTTTTATTATAGTTTTATCATCCTGAAGCAAGCACAATACTTCGTTTCCTTTTCTGTCTCATTCGAGTTAATCGGCTTTCCGTAATTTTGTTTTTATGATTTTTACCGTCCACAATTTCATGAACATGGTTGTTTGAATAGTTCCATCAACAATGTTTTTATTACGTAAGATAATCAATTCACCCCCCTCCCTCCCTTGTAAGACAGCGTAAGAAAATTGCACCCCCCCCTACTTGCTTACGTAATTATTGAACGGCCCCTAAGAACTTTCCCCAGCCCCAAAAACCCTTATATACAAATTTTCACGCCGGTCGGTTCAGGCATTTTTAAGTCTATGAGGATCAGACAGACGGACAGAATTCAATGATTATATGTATAGAAGATAGGATATAGAGAAACAATTTGGGCACCGACTTCCCGAAGTTCCATTGAGTTCTGTACGGTTTATTCCTTCATGCTCTATTCAAAAAGCTGTTTTCATTTTCTTCCTCTGTCCTGTTTGTCTGAAGGAAAATATTCTATGAGATTTCGGTTAACAGCACACCCATTGTTCAATAGATACTATCTTGTAGAAAGTTTAATATTACAGTATCAACTGTAGAATCATTCGAAAATCAAAATGCGAAGGCATATAACCCTAACGAATCTTAAAATTTCGCTTCATAAACAACAATGTTGCACCTGAGAACGAGGACACCCACCGAAGTTGACAGACGGACTCCCGATGGGACTTGCGCCGAATGCCGGTTCCACTAATGCGCATGTCGGCAGCGCCGCAACCAGGAAAGAAGAGTTCGCCTTTTTTTGTTTACATACAATTGTTGTCGAGAGCCAGCCATGGCGTGTCGATAGAGGCTTAAAATGTGTGCGTCAAGAAGGGAGTGGGCTCTCTACTCTATAGCGGCGGGTGGGCGATGCTAGTGTGGAAAATTCCGGCACGGAAAAGCTTTCTTTTTTTCCTTCGGCAGCTCATTGTGTGCAATCGCTTCTAACTGCCTGCATCGTTTTTTGAGTGAAGAAAATTATTTTTCTTTTCCCAGAGTACTGATAGAGTTTTAAAGACTGGTTAATCGTATAGGACAGAAGTTAATCAATCGAGCAATATATTGTAGAGTTTAAGATAGTGGATCGTGTGCATTTTAAAACTGTGACTGCGGCATAAGTGTTCGAAAATAAAAAATCAGTGTGTGGCCTCATGGCTGTGAATTTTGTCTCGTCGCCATCGGTAAATGCGACTGCAGTGCAGACAGTGCAGAAAACAGGCGGCCGCTTCCGAGCCGGCAGCAGTTTAGACAACCGTGAAGGCCGGCTACTGCAGGATCTCGTAGCGGTGCTCGTCTCTTCGGGCACGCAACAGCAGGAATCGAGCATTGCGAAACTGCCCAGTGTCGCCATTTGCAGTCTGCAGCAAAAATGCACCCCAGACGACGAATTGCAGCAGGCCGTTGCGTCACTCAATGCCGCGACGCAGCAATTTTCCAGCATGGCCGAGCAATTAATCACAATAGCGACAGCAGACGGTACCGGCACTGCCAGCCAGGAATTTAACGATGACCACATCAACAGCAATAATATTATTTTTAACGAGAAAGAAAAGACTGAACGCCGTATTTACAATAAAATCGATGATGATATAACATTAGATGATAGTATAACCCCTAACCCACAGCGGCTGCTACAATCGCCGTCTATCCATGAAGGTGGGATGGGCGATAGCAAAGTGGGAGTGGAAGAAGAAAACAGGGAGGTTTCCATTGATGACAACGCCGTCGCTGCTATCTGTTTCCCTATCAACGCGCCGAAGGCGACAGCCAAGAAGACGGTGGTGCAGAACGAGGACACGCCAATGAACTGCATCGGCAATGCGCTTGGATCGCCACTGGAAGAGAAACTGGATAAATTGCTAGACAGTGTTGTCAAAATCAAAGCCGACATGCATCAGAAGATTGACAGATTGAGCCGGCGAATCGATCAGATACGGCTAGACGTAGAGCGCAACATGGACACCACAGACCGGGCGGTTTGTAACAACGTACTGGAGTTGGCTGGAATTCCGTACAGGAAGGGCGAAAATCTGCAGCTGTATTTTCGCAAAATTTGTTTGCTGTTGGGTTATACGGAGACTGACATTCCACTGGTCGACATACGCCGTAAACGAACCGACCGCACACACGATAAGACTGAATCAGCTAGCATTAGCACTGCCACCAGCACCATTAAACATATTAACATTAATCGTAAGCGGCAAGTGGATACGGAAGACACAAACGAGGAACACACCGTTGTCATAATCGAATTTATCTTCAAGACTATAAGGGATGCATTCTATCGGGCCTATCTGAGGAAACGAACAATCTGCCTGTCCGATCTGGGTCTACAATCGGAGCGCAGAATTTTCATCAACGAGTCACTGACCAAGCTGAATCAGAAGTTGAAAAGTGTTGCACTGAGAAAAAAGCGGGACGGATTGCTGCATGCCGTATACACCGTTGACGGGGCAGTCTATGTGCAGCAACAGCCGGGCCAGAAGGGACATCGTGTTACCAGCATTGCCGAACTGGAATGACATCTGCTCAAGAGTGCCACCGCTATGTCCGGTGTTACCACAGCCGTCGAGATTGTGGGACACTTTACCAGCGGTCAGCAAGTTGAATAAAAAGGCATACGGTTACCAGTAAAAGATGGTGGACGGATGGGGTAGATGTGATTGTAAGCTTCTATTATTGTTTGAGATTGTAAAGAATTTTATAAATGATTGCGACTCTACTTGTGCTGTACTTGTAGAATGAATTTCCGGAGGATAAAACTTTCTGTATTAATAGTTTTCGCTGAAGTTATGTGTTGAATTAACACAAGGCTTTACTATTTTTTTTTTGTGCGGTCAACTTCAAATCCATTCAGATTTAGGTAGCATTGTAAAAACAAAATCACAAAACCAAACATTTTTCTCGTTGAAACTTGCTCCAATCTGATGATAGTAAAGCAACAGTTACCTTAATCATATCCTCCGGCAAGAACTCATTCTTCAGTAAAAGTGCAACAATGTTCAGGATTCCTATATAGAAAATCATTCAATTTTTCCTGTTCTTTTTCCTTCGCCACACAACTCAAATAGTGGCTCAGTAAGATTAGACGAGAATAAGAAAGGTCGAAGATCAATATGTGGCAAATAAGATGAACTACAACAGATAGCATTTAAGTTACAATGCCAGTTGCGTTGTACTTAGTTTAAAAACTAATAATATACGAAATCTGTACAGGGAATAAAATGAAACAGCGATGATGATGTTTAATTTATCTAAACTATTTCAAATCTGCATACGTATATTCTAGTTTTAGCAACCAATCGGTAATTTAAACAGCAATTTAAATAGCGCATAAATAAATAATGTTCTTTCTTAAATGAGTATCTATTGATTGTTAGGTTGGCTCTTTCTCATATTTTAAATGTTTCAAGCATTAAATGATGTTTTCGGATTTCCTTTCTGTGATGTATTTCCTCAAAACCGACGATACTAGTTACTGATTCAATGCTTGTCACTGAGAATAATTTCTTCAAAAATAAATGAATTGCTTAGAGGAGTAAAATGGATAGCAACCAGACAGATTCTGATCTATACAGCGCACAGTAAACCTATTTAAGACGAAGCAAATTCATGAAAAAAATACGAGAAAATAAGAGTGAGTAACTGTGAAATCATATCGAGCAAAAGTTTCGTTAGATAATTGAATGTGAATTAACGATTGCAAAAAAACAGTAAACAGAACGTAAAAACCGAGTCTTTAGATTTATTTATTATAAATTATATAGAAGCAGAAGATATATTTGAGGCAAAATCGATATAAAGAAGTAATATAAAATGATATAGATAACATATATTGGTAAAAGGTAACGAACGACTAGGATTATAAAAGAGTTATACAGATATTTGAGAATTATACACGAGTAGAGTAAAATTCTAAAATTTTGAGTCTGGAAAAGTAAATGATAGCGAAGCGCACTTTAAAGAAAGTCGAACATTACTGAAACGAATAAGAGCTGTCAATATGTCTCACACCCCGAGCGAGAGAATTTATCATAAGAGAGCGATAAATATCTTATTAGACACTGATGAAGATTTATCCATAGACACCTTTCTTTAAGGAAGTTTTTCTTCGCCATTCACTCATATTACATTAGAATTCAACAACTTGCCACTGGTATGTTTACAGCAGATTTACGTTATGTTATTTGAATGGTTTAGAGTGATAATACTTGGGTGTTATTCAATTAACTATACCACTATGTCAGCTGAGATAATGAAGTACTCTCGAGCATTCGGCTTCCACTCGGAGCATTTCAGTGCATTCGCAGCAAAATAATCCAACGCAGTAATAGACAAGACTTCGAATAAAAAAAAACTTTAATGCATTATACATTATACATAGCGACTATGTTCATGCAGTTGGTAGTGATACTAGTATAGATTTAGTCACACAAAACATATGAAAAAATATACCGTAACTAAGTCCTGTCGTGACCAAGATGTCGTCCTATACAGAAGTTTATTGAGAGAACCTGTTGAAATCAAAGAGTATGATAATTTATTAGATCGAAGCATGTGAAAATTGCATTAATTCCCGTCTAAACACCCATCAACTAATCCAAAAAAAAAAAAAAAACAGGCGACATTAATGTCAGCTTATATAGATAATATTTTATTAATAGAGTCCTATATTCTATACATTATCATAGATTAAATCTTATAGAAAAGTCCACCCGAAGGGAAGAATTAAAACCATAGATTTTTATTTCGATCGGTCGCTTTTAGAAAGTTGAACAGTCAGTTACTGTTCGCAGGTAACGGAAACACTAACATAAACACCCATACACACACATATACTTTTTCGAAGTAGACAATGCCATTCTCTATTAACACTATTCCGGGCATAGCATTCCTCCAGAATCATATTCCTAACCTTGAATTGTATGCATATAAAAATGGTATGATAGAAATAAACACTAACGTTCGTTCTCCCTTAGGAAATGGGTAGGATTTGTTTTGAAACAGTGAGTATCACAGCGAATCTCGGGGGGATTTTTCCTTGTGATGACACTTTGTTTCAATGCTGACCACGCCCAATGCAGATCACCTGAGGAGGGGACTTTGGCAATGTTAGTTCGCCACTCACTACTTACTAGTTGGTTTTGGTGGGACGGGAACTAATTTGAATCCATCAAAGCTAGTGGTGTGAACTGATTACGTAACGGTCTCTGGGTAGCTGGCCACCGAGAGACAATCTATCTGAAACCTAATAATTTCGGTTAGTTGTACAAATTTTACTAACTAAAAACAAAACGTTTTTTTATCGAAATGAAAGATTATGTCCTTACGTACTCTGAAGCGAAAAAAGAAAATTGATCACAGGGCCGCCAACGCATGACATGTTGATAAATATGTGAAACCTGATAAAATTTCATGCATCCCAAAGCCTAAAACAAAATAGGTGTTTAATTTATTTCAAAAATTATCTATATAAAATCAACTCCCGATATCTCGATGTTGGGGAGACCAGCGAGAAAATGAGTTACCCAATACCCAGAGTACTAAATTGATCGTGCAGAAGATCTGAAGTAGGGCACAGAGCATGATACTAACTAGTGTAACAGCGTCTTCACATTTCCCGATAGAAGAACAAGGAGCAAATGTTGCAACTGCTTTTCAATAGAGTAAAATTTCTGGAAAATTCTAGAGTGCAGGTGACAGTCTCTGAATTGACTCCAAATATTAAATGAGTTCTAGAGATTCAGCAGTTTCCGATCCGTCGTTTTCGAAGCCTGCGTCCTCTTGAAAAAATAGTAGGAGGGTGATATCCAAGACACGACCGCATAGTTGACGTAGGACTACAATAATTTTATATTTTTATATTGAAGCTATGTTTGATTTGAGCTCGTTTTTTGTTTGTAGTTTGCTTGATTTATTTTAACCAATTGAAGCTCAACATCTTAGGGGAGCTGCGTAGCCGCAAGGTTGCAGAGTCCGCTTTGTCAAGCGGGTGGTCGTGGGTTCGAATCTTAGTAGAATCAGGCCATTCGATGTCAAAAAGGACTTCAAGTATGAGTTCATTCTCAGGCTCCCCACCACTTACCCTTCCTTAACGCTGAATTCTATAATACCTTTGCGTGACTTCCTCTTAACAAAAAATAAGTCCCTCTTATCAATAAAACTGGCCAGAAGGACGCACGACGAAATTTCTCCAGAGAATTATAATTGGCGATATTTGGCAGGAGGAAGGAGGCTCGGTATAGAAGAACAGTAAGCGTGTAAAACGAGGGGAAGTACATTACACACAAGCACTGATCAAAAATAATAATAAGCATGCCACTTCTCAATAGCGGTATTGCTAAAAAGAGAAGTGCGGAATACAGCAGACACCCGGGCATATCTCACAATAGATCAACGATTCTGGTCGCAGTGAGGAAGTCCATACAGGAAAAAAAGCTCAACATCTTCCAAAAGGAAAGTATTTTGATTCGGGTGGTAATATCAAGTATCTAGGTCGTCGGCCCCAATTCATCAAGCGACACTTCAAACGACTTGGAACTAAAACTAGTTCATTGGTGGCCATTTCTACTGTTAAGGTCGTCTTTGACCACTTAAAAAGTTAAAAGAGTCATGAAAAAGAACCGTTCATTTTTGGCATGGCTCGATTTTGGCAACAGAAAATATTCTGGCGTGTTGCCAAAATCGAACGGGGTCTGTATTTTGATTATTTCTTTGCAGCACTCTATCTTAGAAGAAAAAAAAATCTCTTTAACATTCACAATGGTCAAGAAACCAAATTTAGGGGGAAATTTGGGTCTAGAGCTCTACAGCAATGTTTTCAAGAAAAACTTTTTTTTACAAAGTTACTTAAAATTATTGGTGCTATAAAACAAGGTTTTCTATCTACAAAAATAAAAAAGTTAGATACTTGATAGCATCGAAAATTTTGGTCACCCTAAAATATTGCTATAGAGCTCTAGACCCAAATTTCCCCCTAAATTTGGTTTCTGGACCAGTGATGAATACCTTTCATTCTAATACAGCGAATTTTTTTTAATACGTGAAAAGGCAACATTCTATTGAATATTTATTTGTGTACGATTTAGTAGATTTTAAACTTCCTTCTATATCTATTTGTCTTTTTGAAGTTGGCTCACTCACCGATCACAAAGCGGCAAAGATGTCACATAAATTTTTTCCTGCAGTTACGAGCTCGTGGAAAAAATATCGATAACGAAGTACAGTTTTAGTAGAAAATGAATATTCATAGAAAATTTGAAATTGATATATAGCCCTTCTAAAGGCCAGAAAAGGCCGAAATAAAAAATTAATAAATTAAGATCAGGATCAGCGAAAACCCCTTCTGAAGGCCAGAAAAAGCCAATACTGAAAATAATCCCAAGTGAGCTGAGAATGGCCGAAAAACCTCTAAATGCCAGAAAAGATCGAAATAAAAAACTATCTCCAGTTAAGCTCATAATGGCCGAAGACCCTTTTTAAGGCCAAGAAGGGAAATTGATCCCGAATTGAGCTCAGAATGGCCGAAAACCCCTTCCAACGGCCAGAAAAGGCAGAAATAGGCAATGATGCCAAATTAAGCTCAGAACGACCGAAACCCTCTTTTGAAGGTCAGAAATGACCGGATTAGAAAATAATCCAAAAATATGGTCAGAGTGGCCGAAAAGAATCATCTTCAATCAAGCTTAGAATCGCGGAAAAAACCTTCTAAAGGATAGAAAAGGCCGAATTAAAAAATGATCCCAAAATATGCTCGGAATGGTCGGAAACCCTTCTAAAGGTCAGAAAAGACAGAATTTGAAAATTATCTTAAATTAAGCTCAGATTGGCTGAAAAGCCCTTCTAAAGGCTAGAAAAGGCCGAAATAGAAAATAACCCCAATGTAAGCTCAGAATCGTCGAAAAGCCCTTCTAAAGGCAAGAGAAAGCTAGAATAGAAAATGATCCCAAATTAAGCTCAGAATGACCGAAAAGCCCTTCTAAAGGCTAGAAAAAGTCAAAATATAAAATGATCCGCTATTAGGCTCAGAAAACCGAGAAGCCCCTAAACGTCAGAAAAGGCCAAAAAAGAAAATTATCTCCATTTTGGCTCAGAACCGCCCGAAAAAGCAAAATAGAAAACGATCCCAAATTGAGCTCAGAATGGTCGAAAAATCGCCGAAAGCCTTCTTGAAGGCATGAAAAAAGCCAGCGTGGAAAATGATGATTCGGCTCAGAATGGCCGAATGATGAACATACTTCACTACCAAAGTTCATTTTGGAACGTATGTTTCGGGCAATGTTCAATTGTCCAAATTGTCTAGAATTTCTCTCTCTAAGACAGAAGTGCAAGTTAGTCTTTTTACCCTAGAAAGGGGTTTCAGTTATCGTACAAGCGACGACAGCATTATAAAAAACAAGCTCAAGGTGATCTAGATTAAAATTTCTGTAAACTGCAATGCGCTTGAAATTATGACAACTTCGGTTCTACTTTTTCGATTCCGATAATAATTGCGTTAAAAAAAAAAATTCCTAAAAGTATTTATTTTAAATAGAGATAGAACCACTTTTCTAGCTCCTTGTTTTTACAAACTCAAAAGTATGAACACCGTTTTGTGGATTTTGAACCTCTTATTGTAAATGGCGCTCAAAAGTTACTATTCTCGTTTGTTTTTATGAGTAATCAACATAGCCATATGACAATCTACATATTAATAAGGTTGCGATTAGCGAAAGTTCCGCTAACATGGGTTGAGCGTTGAGCTATTATCGAGCTTGAATTTCCAGTTAGCAGAAGCGATTAGCGTCGCTGAATTTTCAGTTAGCGGTGCCCACCACTGATGCTACTACATACTTGTTTCATCATCGCTGATAATGTCACTCGGTTCATATTCGTCTAAGATTCGTCCTTCAAATCCTCCGTCTGCACTGTGTCTCCACTGCCACTTTCCTAATAAAGCTTCTCGAAAGATAGCTTTTGACGTTTAGCAAATCTGTTCAGTCAACCCGAAATTCCCTTAAAATTTAAGACTACGAGTTCTCGAGCAAATGCATGGGGTTTTTCCTTGAAGTTACACAGCAGACAAAGATTACGGTTTCTAGCTTCGCCTACGAACACCTCCATGCATCGCTCCTGCTTAGGATCTTATTTTCTGTACTTTTCTTCTCAACAGGTTCCTGGTATTTTTGCGATTTCGGAAACATGCCGTCCTGCTCCACGCGCCTTAATAATCTTTAGGTGTTGATCAATAGTTAAAACTTCAAGCTTCCGTTTATTCTCGTTTAACTCCATGTTCTGTTGAACAATGAAAACTGAATGTGATACTTCGAAATATCGGTAGAAAAATTAGAGCAAAAGCTTGCTATGTTTCTTCGAGATAAAGGAGATTCGCTGATATGGACCGAACGGTCTGCGCCTGTACCTGGGTGCATGAAAATTTAT
Source organism: Wyeomyia smithii (assembly GCF_029784165.1). NCBI lineage: Eukaryota > Metazoa > Arthropoda > Insecta > Diptera > Culicidae > Wyeomyia > Wyeomyia smithii. Next base: position 30,593,735 of record NC_073695.1, on the reverse strand, counting down.
TCTATTTAAGTAAATTACTCATCGAACAAAAGGGCGTCACATTCACTTATTATTAAAAAAAGAACACATAAATACGACTCTGCAGAACCTTGGTGAAATATTTTTCTTGACGTCCGATCACTTTGAGATGAAAATCACTTTTTATTATAACTGGCCGTCTGTCGGTACGGTATTTACCGAATAAGTAGTTGAGTCATTTGGCCAAAAACTACAGAAATTTACAATAATGACTCTCTTTCATTAAAATTATAATTTTTTCATAAAGTTATAGTAAAATACAATCAACATGGGAAGAACCAGTACAAAACAAAACGAGGCTGAATAAATGCTTTTACATACTACATTCATTATATTTGAACCTGAAGCGTTGTAGTATTTCCTTAATACCGCTATATTTGTAAAATTTATTACCTCATTCATTTATTATCAGGACTACTATGTGTATGTCCCACCATCCGAATTAGGGTTTTTTTTCGGCCAACATTCTGTTTGGATGAAAGTTGTGTGACTGGATTCCACACTCTTTCAACCGATGCGCGATATGAAAGCAGAAGAAGAATGTTCATTACAATGCGTGGAAACCGTGGAAACGGAGAAGGCAATCAATTTTAAATATCGATGTTGGAGTCTTCATGAAAAATTCAAACCCTGCACCAATACGATGAACTTTAACTTCCGGAAATTTCAAATCACAACACTGCCAATATCATAGAGTTAAGATGGTCAAATGTGTTATACATTGCATGTTGCTCGAAGTATACGTTATCATGGTGACTCACTGAACTACAATTAATTTTAGTTTTAGTTTAGTTACACTTGAAAATGATCACTCATATGTACGTTTTTTTTTTGTTTTTTTTTTCCAGAATCCACCATCTTCGCCGACCCCTTCTCCCTTTTTGTGTCGCCAAAGAAATTCCAGAGCTGGAAACGATGTAGAACTGGGTAGGTTATACTATAGTACAAAATACGTACCAGCTAAGAAACTACATCATCTTTTTCCTTCTCATTTCTATCATAGGATCACTACTAGATCAAGCGAATCCCACTGCGACGTCGGCCGATATGGACGGCGGTGGTCAATCAAAAATGACGGTCTGACAGCTGACGACGGGCAGTAGTAGTAGCAGTAGCAAAATGCCGGACGTTTCCCTGCAGCATCCGATCAGTACTTCTTCCTCTTTCTTACACTATTCTACCCATCAGCTTCCGCTGTCATCGTCGTCCTTTCAGAAGAATTCTAACAAACGTGGTGGTAGTATACGTGTGTGTAAGCAACCACTTTCCCCACTTGCAGGCTGTGATGGTCGTCGTATAATATTTAATCCTAGCTGTAATAACCTTACCGATGGCGACTGTGCTCAACAGGGTTCGATTGGTCCAAGTGGTCGCATCTCTAGCGGTAGCAACGCGACGAGTCTAGGTGATAAGTTAGGTAAACCGTCGTCGAGCAGTATCGGTCAGCGGACTTCCTCGCTGACGTCGTCCCTAGCGTCTATACGTTCACTGACGGCTGCCGCCAACGGCGACGGTCGCTTCGTAACCAAACCGCGACACTATGGACTGCAGGTTGCCTCCAGCAGTTTGCTGGAGAACTACGTAAACGGTTCGGAATCACCGCTGCGGAATCTCTACTGCCAGTGTAAGCACCATGCAGTCGCAGAGTGAACGCTGATGTGATCCGAAGTTAGACATTTTGAGCGCGACGTTAAATAGATACTACTTTTTGCGATGAGAGAGGACTAACTGTATATGTATAGATGTAGCTAGTACAATAGATTTATTTTTGGTTGACTATGTTTTACGGTGCAATCAAGACTAGTTTGTTAGTAGATGCTAATGAAGATTTTATTACATAATACCCGGGGTATTTTGTGTCGTATAAAATTGAACTTTATCTCCCGATTTGGGAATTGAATCGTTCGTGGTGCTTTTTGTTTAATTCAAGAAAAAGGGGGGTTTCTACGATTATCATCATTTGTACAAACTGAACATCGTTGTCTATATCTTTTGCTCGAATCACATACAAAATTACGGAAGCCGTTCATTAAGATTGCAAGCTTCCGTTGGAATCACTCTAGTAACGTGCATATTCTGCAAAACAAAAATGCAACCGAACAAGGTAACGTTAAAATTGTCAACATCATACAGTAACACATTCGACACAGAATATATATTTAATCCTTCGCTGCAGTTGAAACTGATTGGAAAACGCCAATAGCCTTGGCTTGGTTGAAACTGGTACAGTTATAGAACAACTTTTTTGATACACATCTTTAAGTTTCCTATTGATTGACAACAGATAAAGACTTTACACCAATGAATCTAGCCGGAGTGAAGTCGGAAAGACAGTAACAGTAACAGAATGTATAGAACAAATGTTAAAACGCATACTTATGAAAAGCTAAAAATAGATTGGATACCTTGAAGTAGCTACTTATCTACCTTTAACATGTAACGGTGTATAAAGCAAACCCAAAAAAAGATGTAAGTCTGTCGAAAGTACCGGTTTGTGTGTTGTTTTGCCACAGCTCAGTCGAGTATAACAATTTTAACAAAAAAAGAAACACGAAAAACGCAAAATATATGATAGATTTGTTCTCCTATGTGTCCTTCGATTTTGAAAACCAAACAACAAGCTTAGAAGATTAGGCAACGTTGTTCGAATAGATTTACTACATAAAACAAAACAGTTATTCCAATGCGAATAACCAAACAACCAACAAATAAATTAATATTTTGCTCAAATACGAACTGTTTAAACTTAGCTAACGGTAATTCTTACCGAACTATAAGATAATAAACAATCATTCGCATTTGTACCGGTTTTTAGAGGACAGAGAGAAAGAGAGATGTACTATAATACAATGCAAACCAAAAACGCTACATCATATAGTAAAAATATAGTTAAATCAATGTTGAAGCAACGGAGGTTGTACATGCTTCGACTAGTAATTTTACTGTGCTGCTATTAAATGCGAATCAGCAAACCAACATTGAACCACACAATTACTACACACATTAACACGCTCTCACACAAAAATGTGCATTTTAAAAAGCAGGAGGTACTATTTGTATTTGTACTGGGATACCAAATTTGACGTTTGTGACGTTTTTCGATGTTTGGAAATCAAACTCATTTCGTTTTTTGGAAGTGCTGCACGATTGGGTATGGAGATTAGGTATATGATGCCAATTTAAATGAACAGTACTAAATTGCGCTAGCATGTAGTCGAGTATCATAGGAATGAGGAAACCCTTGTTTTTTTTTAATGATATTTGAGAATTAAGCTGAATAGGCAATCAATAAAAGTATATATAAAACAGAAAAGAACTTGGTGGAAACTATCCGAATCATCATGTAGATTATCTCCCGCAAGATGAGGATTTGTTTGGTACAACTATAAATTTTATTCACTTTTACTTCAAAGCTACAGTTGAATTTAGTTCAATCTTCACTATTCAGAAATCTGATAAACGATAATTAATGACTAGACTTTATTGTACATAATAAAACAAGATTCAACTGCCACTAGAATCGTTTACAATCGCCTCATCCCAGGGTCCGTGGATATTGTTCTTGTGCCGTTGCAACCGAACGAAGAGCAACGGACAGAACAGATTTATAAACACCAGCACGCAGCTGTAGGTCCAGAAGAGTGTCACCGAAATTTGCAGCAGAAAGTGGCAGCACGTGGCGATCGCTGCCAAAACCAGCGGAAGGTTAAATATTTTTTCCACTAGTATTGGCCCGAGGGCAAAGTAAACTGCGGCCACCTCGAGCAGTACGAAGGCGTGAAACGAGGAGGAAAGACGGGAAGCAAGACAGATTGCTCCGAAAATTGCGGCATTCAGCGATATGGCATTCGAAACAATCGCAGCAGATATCCCGTAATCGAAGAAGATTAGATGTAGGATAAGTACAACGAAGGTCATCGAGAAGATGGTATCCGTACTGACACTATCAGTGAGAGTATGCAGCAAAGGTGAAAATATATATCCAAACACCAGCACTGCTGCAGCCGTTTTGAGGTCCTCAATAATTTGTGCAAACCGAAGGTTGCGTACAGAGTATACCAGGTAACCAATGATAGTCGCACATACGGCTTTAACCAGAATATTTTGCGGGCTTACACCGTCTGTGTACAGGTAGTGGAACACAACTAGAAATGTTGTGACGATGGATATCTGTAAACTCAAATGAGCAGCACCCACGAATGCCTCCAGAAAAGTGTATGTCTGAAGGTTTTGGTTTGTTTTCAGGTCCTGTAAAAAACTGGGATCGGTGTAATTATCTTCATAGTCGGAGTTTTCATAAAGGTTCTTCCGCCAGGGTTTGCGTCTAGTATGTTCCATTTTTTTATTCGTAGTGCTCTGAAATTTAAGAACAAATAATAAAATTGTAACAATTTAAGGTTTATCCGGAAAAACTAACAGCTGGGAGAGCAACAAGACCGGCCGTGTTTTGATTTTTTGTTTGACAGTTTCGAATATAAGGGCATCTCCAGCAGTGCCCCAAATCGTTGCTTTGTTATTCGCGACTACGATCGAAGCTCAAAAAGATTTTAAAAGCTGCTCACACTCATGTAAACTCTCGTATAGATTGTTAGAGTATGCGTGTTGACAAAAGCAAAAATATCTCTTTCCTTTACTCTCTTACGCGAAAAACCAAACAAATATCAGCAGCTTCGTAGTCGCGAATATTTTATTGAAACAAACTTAAGGGCATCTACAGCGGAGGTCCGAATTGGGTCCTAAAGCTATCCAGCTTTTTACGCGCCATAATGACGGACGCTATAATGCAAAGATCGTAATAAATTACCCACCCTTTTGAAAACTCCATACTTACGTCAGTTTTAAGTCTTCTTATATTTTATCCAGGCCGTAGACGCGCCTATTCTTTTGCACTGGGTTGTATGTGACTTTTTTTGGCTTCATTTCCATTGTGAACCCACCGTGGTTCCATGAAGTTGCTTGTTATTTTTCGGTCATAAAAAGATGGCGTCTTTTCATAGGCCTGATTTTATCAAAAGAAAAATATATCTGGCAACATTTGTGTTGCAAATTTTTCAGAAATCGCAGATCTGACGTAAGCAGAGAGGTTCGCATTTTACGAAAACGCATTATAGCGACTGCCATTATGGTGCGCATAAAGATGGCTATCATTTAAAAAAGTCGCGTTTTCTGAGCAAAACGTGATTTTTAAAAAATATTTATCGTTTTCCTTCGATTTTCAAATGAAGAATAAAAAACTGCTCGATAGGTCTTAGTTGACGTTTCGCCCACGTACGGTATATGAGAAAACTGTCATTTAAGGCATTTCGAGCAGTTCATCTCAAAAAGCCGCGTTTTCTGAGTGAAACATGATTTTTAAAAAATGTTTATCGTTTTCCTTCGATTTTTAAATGAAGAATAAAAAACTGCTCGAAAGATCTTAGATGACGTTTCGCCCATGTACGGTATAAGAGAGAACTGTCATTTAAGGCATTTCGAGCAGATTTTTATTTTTCATTTAAAAATCGAAGGAAAACGATAAACATTTTTTCAAAATCACTTTTTGCTCAAAAAATTGCACTCTTCCAGCTGATATATAAAAATCAGAAAACCGTTCAAAACTTTAGGACCCCATTGGGTTGTTTAGCTATCAGTTTTTTATATCATCTGAAAGATCTGCATTTTCTAAGTAAAACGTGATTTAAAAAAAAATCTATCGTTGAATAGCTAAACAACCCAATTAATTGACTGACATATGGTAAAAACTTGGATAGATGAACCGTGCCATTGGAAACCTTAAATTCGGTAGCTGAGATTACATTGACGTCGGCTTCCGTTGGAACGCAACCTTGGCCGTTTAAAAAAGGGTAAAAAATTTATGACCAACCTACATTACTGAACCATATTAAGAACAAACCAAGGAATCGTAGTATGGCCCAATTTCACGCACGTCCACTGTTTTATTTCCATGATGGTCAAATATAAGGAAAGCATCAGCTATACGCTTTTCTAATTCGTTTTCTGGGTTTATTTCTAGGATAAAAATATTCATTTCATTTTCCTTTCATTTTTGGGTGCAGAAAGGGGCCGCAGGGCCAAGTCTCCAGTGCTTAAACACTTTCCATGCTGTACCAGAGGAGAGATTCAGATTTGGCATCGCAGCATAGTAACCCGTATGCCGTTTAGTAAGACAAGGTTGAATATAGGGGATAGTCGAAGGGAACAGTGATAGTACAGCTCTCGTTCGCTAATTGCACGCGATTTAGTTGCACTGCGTTTTAATTGCACGTCCGTTAGTTGCAGAAAAGTGCAATTAAAAAGCAGTTTTGCGTCAAACTACACGTGGTTTTTGAAGTTAATGTCTCTCTGTCAAGTTTTGCAAGGGAATTTTAATGCGCGAAATATTTAATCAACTGAAAATAAATTCAATATTTTTAATTTTGTTATTTTAGATTCCGGTTGTATGTACTAAATAACAATTATACATAATCACATTGCACGTTTGCCCAATTTGTTTTAAAATTATAATCGATCTAATTGATTTCAATTTGATCACTTGTGTCGAATCCTCACTGAAATGTCGCATTAAGCTGTCCACACACTGAACAGCTTCTGAAAACGTGGGATTCTCTGAAATACAGTAATGTTCGTTACACTCCAACTAAGTTGCAATGTATGAAAAAATCTGACTGAAAATCTGTTCGAAATTGGTTCGTAAACGGATACACGAAAACCAAACATTAGCGCACCCCCCAAAAATTTTTGATAGTTTTGAGTTCATGCAATTAAAAAGCCCATCCGCTAGTTGCACTGCAACTTTCGTGCAATTAGCGAACGAGTGCTGTAGTTGCAGAAAGGTGCATCAAAAGAAAAATAAGAATAGATGTATCTGTGGTGTATGTTTATAAATTTCGTCCATTTGTAATATATGTTAGCTATAATATTTGTCACGTAAGCCGGTCTGTGTCCAGGGCCTCTCAAGGCAGCCCCTCCCAACCGCACATATATTTAAATATTTTTATTCATTAATACTGTTGTCAGATGAAACATTTGATAAACAGTAATAACAATAATTAACTCATTTGTTTTTTAACATACCTGTTGTGCTTCAATCTTTTACTTACCCTGTTTTATGTTTATTCCCTTTAATCCTTTTTTCATTGACCTTTGTTTGATTGTAATCCTGTTACCACTAGCAAACCAATGGTAGCATCAAAGTAACCGCGTCTGCGGTGACAAGTGGGCAGATGTGAAAAATCTATTTCATTCCTGAATTACCTTCCAATCTAACAAGTTCATATTTAATAAAGCTCCTAGAAATAGTTTGTTAGTCTTTTCAATTGTCCTGAATGTAATTCGGATGTAACAATTTGGCGACGAGAATATAAGAACCCAACCTATACCTCCTTGGAACCTGCAAGATCGAAATAATGTCATCTGGCGAAGACGAAACTTCAAGCGGTGCTGAAAATCAAGGCATTCTTAAGCTTATTCTCAAGCAGAACAAACAGAAGGCGGAACAAAATGCTCGTCTCATGGCCATGATGGAACGTTTCAACAATCAAGAAGCACCGGCCCGGCCATCGAGCAGCCCCGAATTCATCATCGAATCGTTGGCGTCCAATATCGGTGAGTTTTGTTACGACCCCGAGAATGGCAATGTGTTCGACCGATGGTTCCAGAAATATAAAGACCTTTTCATCAAGGATGGTTCAAAGCTGGACGATGCAGCTAAGGTCCGTCTCCTACTACGAAGCCTCAGTGTGACCGTGCACGATAAGTACGTAAATTTCGTTTTGCCGACGCATCCCCGGGATTTTTCTTTCGAGGATACCGTGAAAAAATTGAAGCAGCTGTTTGGAATGAGGACTACCTTGTTCAGCAAACGGTACCAGTGCTTCCAAATCTCAAAACGCACTGAGGAGGACTACGTAACGTATGCAGCGGCAGTGAACAAGCGATGTGAGGATTTCGAGTTGAACCGTATCACAGCCGATCAATTCAAGTCTCTCATCTTCATCTGTGGGCTGCGTTCACCTAAAGTAGCTGACGTTCGAACCAGACTACTAGCCAAGCTAGAATCCGAAGGAGAAGGTGAATGCAAATTGGAAACACTCATCAACGAATGTCAACGTGTTCAGAATTTAAAACATGACACCGCCTTGGTAGAACAGAAATCATCGATAAATGCATCAGTCTGTGCAATCAAACAGAAAAAGCAAGTCTCGAATCCAACTGTTCCACAGTCAAAGGATAACAAGCTGTCAAGCGGTCCGAAGACACCATGCTGGCAGTGCGGTGGCATGCACTACGTTCGTGAATGTCCTTTTGCGAATCATACATGTAAATCCTGCAACAAAATAGGGCACAAGGAAGGTTACTGCAACTGCAACTCTGTGAAGCCCAACGTTGGAGGAACCAAAAATAAAAAGAAGAAGTCCACAGTGAACGGCGTTTTTGCAGTAAATCAGGTGAGCAGTGACCGCAGGAAGTTTCTGAATGTCATAATCGGCGGAGTAAAGATTCGGCTGCAGTTCGACACAGCATCCGACATAACCGTCATTTCAAGACAGACATGGGAAAACCTCGGATCACCGAAGCTGCAACCGATCAGGCAAAAACGGCGTCTGGCAAACCCTTGCATCTCATTGGAGAACTAGGCTGCCCCATCACTCTGGGAAAAATCATCAAAAATGGCACCTGCTATGTAACCACACATCCAAATCTCAATTTGTTCGGTCTCGACTGGATTGAACTTTTCGAGCTGTGGTCACATCCTCTTTCGGCGATCTGCAATCATGTACGTTCCATCTCCATTCAACCTCCGATTGAACAGTACAAGGCGGCGTTTCCGAACGTATTCAAGGAAACGCTCGGACTTTGCAAGAAAACGAGAGTCAAGCTGTTTCTTAAACAAGATGCACGCCCCGTGTTCAAGCCGAAGCGTCCAGTTCCATTCACATCTGTAGTGAAAGTTGATGCCGAGATCGATCGTCTGGAGCGACTAGGAATTATCACACCGGTGAATTTTTCTCAGTGGGCCGCTCCAATCGTTACTGTGAAAAAGCCAAACGGAAAAGTACGCATCTGCGCCGACTACTCCACTGGACTGAACGCTGCTCTGGAGCCAAACAATTACCCGTTACCGGTTCCGGATGATATTTTCACCAAGCTCAACGGTTGCAAGTTTTTCAGCATCATCGACTTGTCGGATGCGTACCTTCAAGTTGAAGTAGATGACGAGTCGAAGCAGCTGTTAACAATCAACACTCATCGAGGACTTTACCGATTCAACAGATTGGCACCAGGTGTAAAGTCTGCCCCTGGAGCTTTCCAACAGCTGATGAACGGCATGATAGCTGACCTCGATGGCGTTGAATCATTCCTGGATGATATTTTTGTATACAGCAGAACTGAGTTGGAGCATCATCGACGTCTTACGGCACCTTTCAAGAGACTAGAAGAGTACGGGTTCCATCTTCGGGAAGAGAAATGCAGCATTCTTCAACGGCAAATCAAATATCTGGGGCACATCGTCGACGCCAATGGCTTGCGCCCAGATCCAGCAAAAGTTGAAGCAATTTCCAAGATGCCTGCACCAACCGATGTCACCAGCCTTCGTTCTTTTCTGGGCGCTGTAAACTTTTACTCAAAGTTTGTTCGGCAAATGCATCAGCTTCGACATCCATTAGATGCACTCTTAAAGAAGGACGTCCGTTTCCATTGGTCCTCAACATGTCAACTGTCGTTTGAAAAAATCAAGCAAATGCTACAATCAGACTTGCTGCTCACGCACTATGACCCAAATCTGGATATCATCATCGCGGCAGACGCATCAAAGACTGGTATTGGTGCAGTCGCATTACATCGGTTTCCTGATGGTTCCATGAAAGCAATCGCACATGCATCTCGTTCGTTGACTCAAGCTGAAGTTGGATATAGCCAAGTGGAAAAGGAAGGTTTGGCGCTGGTGTTTGGAGTCACAAAGTTCCACCGCATGATCCTCGGCCGGAAATTCACGCTGCAAGCCGACAACCAACCCTTGATGCGAATCTTTGGTTCGAAAAAGGGTATTCCGCCGCATACAGCAAACCGCTTGCAACGGTGGGCGCTAACTCTCCTGTGCTACGACTTCGAAATCGAATACATCTCCACCACCCAGTTTGGTTATGCGGATGTACTATCACACTTGATCGACAGTCATACGAAATCGGATGAAGATTTCATCATCGCTACTATCCAGTTAGAGGAAGACGTCGAAGTTTCACTGAATGAAGCTGTCAGTTCGTTACCAGTCACATTCAACATGATTCAAAAGCTACACTGAAGTGCCCGGTCCTACAGCTAGTGATTCAGTACAACCAGAAAGGTTGGCCTTCCTCCGCAAGCAGCATCGAAGACGATTCAGTACGTCAATTCTATCCTTACCGTGAATCTGTTGCTGTTGTGAAAGGCTATTTAATGATGTCGGATCGGTTAGTAATTCCGTCTAACTTTCGCCAACGAATTCTGAAGCAACTCCATCGAGGTCATCCCGGAATCGAGAGGATGAAAGCTATCGCTCGCGGTTATGTTTTCTGGCCAAAAATCGACCACGCCATCGAAAATTTTGTCAAGAAATGCAACAACTGTGCCACCCACTCGAAGACACTAACAAAGGTTCCACTGCAATCATGGCCGCAACCAACCATGGGAACGAATTCATATTGATTTCGCTGGGCCGTTTTTCGACCAATATTTCTTGGTAGTTGTCGATGCGCATTCAAAATGGCCGGAAGTAAAGATCGTACAATCTCCAACCACACCAGCAGTTACTGAATTCCTGGATGAACTGTTTTCACGATTTGGAGATCCAGAAACTGTAGTATCAGACAACGGTTCGCAGTTTACCTCGGATCACTTTGCAGCATTCTGCAAGGAGCATGAAATCCAGCATTTACGAACAGCGCCGTATCACCCACAATCGAACGGCCAAGCAGAAAGATTCGTCGATACGCTGAAACGTTCGCTGATGAAAATTAATGAGGGGGAGATGATTGCCAAGACGCTACAAGGATTCCTTCAGACGTACCGTTCAACACCAAGCCGTACACTACAAGGAAAATCGCCAACAGAACTGATGCTGGGTCGGAAGATGCGGACAATCCTCAGCCTACTTAAACCCACACAACGTCAGCCAGCCACCGTGAACCAGAAACAGAATAAGCAATTCAACAGAAAACATGGCACAGTTTCCCGTTCGTTTCAAACTGGAGACAAAGTCTATGCCAAGGTACACTGCCAATAAGTGGATCTGGTCAGCAGGAGAAGTTATCGAAGCTATTGGTAACGTCAACTACAACGTGTTGCTGGAAGTTCAGCATAAAAGGCGTAAGCTTATTCGATCGCATGCAAACCAGCTCAAGCACCGTGAAGCAGATGGCAATCCGCCCGATTCAACTAGTGAACTGGACATTCTAGTTGACATGTTTGGACTCCATCCTGTACCAACATCAACCATACATGAGACGACAGCACCACCACCTGTTCTTCCGGACGTTCAAAAAGATCCAGTTGAGGCACCAGTCGAAACCCCAATACTACAAGACATCTCGGAGTTACCAGCTGGACATGAAAATGAACCAGATGATTGTCATGAACAACAAGTAGAAGCAGAAAACCCAGAACAACCAGTAACACCTGTTCTCCCAACATCGGAATGCAGTTCTGAAATCCAAAACCGCCCACAACGCTTAATTAGAATGCCTTCAAGGTTTGAACCGTACCTGGTGTTCTGGAAATAAGAGGAGAGAGATGTTACCACTAGCAAACCAATGGTAGCATCAAAGTAACCGCGTCTGCGGTGACAAGTGGGCAGATGTGAAAAATCTATTTCATTCCTGAATTACCTTCCAATCTAACAAGTTCATATTTAATAAAGCTCCTAGAAATAGTTTGTTAGTCTTTTCAATTATCCTGAATGTAATTCGTATGTAACAAATCCTCAGGGTAATTGCTTGATCCTTCGTTCTAATTCTTGATTTTTCTCGCATTTGAAAAAAAAAGAAAAGAAATTGGATTAATAAATTGATTGGAACAATGAAAATTGATGTAAATAAGTCCGAATTCCGACCGCGCATATATCTAACTACTGGTTGAGCGTTGGCTTTAAGAAAGTTGGTAACGCAATCTTTTGATTACTTTGCCAAATTCCTTCACTGAGCCCTCTCGGCACCTCAGTAGAAAGCACGTCTTAGTTGTCACAATAGTCAATTAAAACAGCTTAATCCGTAAAAGACTATTTCAATCAATCTGACCGTTCATCGAAGTGTTAAATGACTCAAACATTCCACCCAATCATTGTCATTTTTTTTATTACAACCGAAAAACCCATCAAAGTCTTTTCCAAGAACGTTTGAGGTGTTTTGCGACTAGCATCTGGCCTTATTAGACTGGATATATCTTGTATAATACATAAACGAAAAGAGTATGATAGTTCGCGAATTTAAACCAGATATTACTAATTGCAATCCCGTCAAGCCCCTCAACCTAGGAGAGGGTATTTCTAGGATAAAAATATTAATTAGTTACTTAATGTACGTACATGATTTCTATTTGACGAATTGCGAATGAAACTGAGCTAATTTAATTGACATTGTCAAAAGATTTAGTTTTTTAGCACTTTGCTTTTAATTGTTAGAGTACAAAATAATTTGCTTAAAAGTTTAAAATACACTACCTGGATAATTTAGATCTACCATTTTCTTAGTAAATATCAACTGCGTTTTGAATTTCTAACGATGAATAAATGGCAGTTCTTGATAAGTCAGTTTCGATCGTTGGCATGGTTACGATGTTTCGATATGGTTCAACACGATGTAAGCATGTCGTTCTGTAGAGTGTCTAGGGGTCAAATTTTTTGTGCATCCTAATGACGGACGCTATAACAGTATGTTAATGATATGCAAACCCTCCATCGTTATGGTGCGTAGAATGTTTTTTTTTATATTTTATCTTTTAATGAAGGGTCATTGCTTTAATGAATATAGGTACATACGAAACTAAACACAGAAAAATAATCAACCTTATTGTTACTTTCGAAAGGACTAATTCGAACGTGTTATGTAATCTCTTTTTTATTTGTTCATCGCATGCTACAGCAGGTTAACAACAACATAACAAACATATTAGAACAGTTTTATAAATGTAGCATCCATACAGTGAGAGCAGATGTATTCGTCCATGATTTTTACACCCGCGCATTCGACATGTACAGTTCCGCCACCACAAACTTTGCAACCAACCAACTGTAGTCTCTTTGTTGATACTCTTGGTACGGTGCATTTTTTAGCTGTGCATTTATTCTTGTGGATATCTTTGTATGCATCTTTTTCAAGCTCCCAAGTAGCATCCCTCATCGGAACAAATATGCCATGGGATTGTGCATGTTCTACAAACTCTTTACGCTCGTAACAGTTTGGGCATTTGAAGTAATATCCTGACTCGAAAGCAGCTCTTTGTATGCATTTTCTGTGATACCAAGTATATTCAACAGTTGGGTCCTTATCGGGTTCCTCCGGTGGACAGATTGAAAAGAAATTCGAAACAGGTTTATACGGTGGCATAAAATCCCAACAAATCCAACATTGCGTTTCACTTCCGTGAGGTTTCTCTGCAAAAATGGGCTGATGCTCATGGCAAAATGATAGATGTTCTCCTATAAATTGTGTCAAACAGCCGTTTTTGTATCCACATATATAATGAAACCAGCGTTGACATTTGCTTTCAGCGCATTTTATAGAGGCTGATAGACCATTGCAATAACTGCAAATTTTATCGCGATACTTTGGAAATGAATCCATAATATCTTTAACCAAAAATCCTAAAATGCCAGATTTGTCGCGTCCTTGTTGAACGATTAATGTTCCTGATAGCAAACAGAAGTAATGGCATCGAAGCAACGTTTTGGTTTGACGCTTCTCAATGAAATCGCCGTATTTTAAGGCATTTTTCTCTGTCAGTAGACATATATCACAAGCATAATCAGTGTCTGCACTCAACACGGTTAATTTGAATCGACGATCCTCGCCAACAATAAGTCCTTCAGTGTATACAACAGTCTCGTTACAAACAGTATCATCCCTTTGTTCTGAAAAATACAATATACTGCATCTTTCTCTTACACGATGATTCTAAGCATTTACCTGAATCATATATGAATTTTTCTATTTCAATTTCAATAGCACTGGAATTGGACCTTTCAGCGATCATTGGAGGGTTTAAGTTTGTATTATAAAACTGACGTATCTCTGACATCTTGGCACAGATGATTTGGTTGATTTCTTCCAACCCCGAATATTTTTTGTTAGGAACATAGTGAACATCCGGAAATAAACCATGAATACGTGCCACATCCGTTGTACCAACCAATTTGTCAATTTCCGATGGGATGTTTTCTATGATACTGTCAGTAGTTATCAACACCCGTTCGATGAGGGCAAACATCTTATAATAAGGATTGGAATATTTATATCCCTTTAGTAGTTCAATTAGGTGAATATTGAAAAATTCTCCTTTTCGAGAGGATGTGTAAAATTTTCTCAATTCCTCAGACTTTGGTAGACATTCGGCACAAAACAGCAATTCACCGTTCTGTAAAATAGACGTATTATTAACTTACGAGATACCGCCAAAACAATTATGTTTACCCAGGTTGAAAGTAGTCTGTTCAGTTTCTCATTTGGTGGCAAATGAAAAAGAAAAGGTGAGAAAAGGCTACAACTTCGACAAGCTATAAATCGAAATCTATCAAAACCAATGAAAAAATAATCCTCATTTTCTAAATGTTCTTCACTGAGATCCATTATTTGTTTTAATGACTAGATAAACACTAGATAAACACACAAAACACTAATAATTCAAAGTTGAGACTCAACGGTGAGATCAAGGAGATCAACTAACGCTAACCAGAGCTGCCAGATTTTATTTTGGAAAATCTGCATGCACGCGTAAAAATATCTGTATTTTTCTGTATTTTGTTCGTGTGCCTACAAGTGCTCTGGTTTGGGGTAACTGGACTTGGCATCCAACCTTAAACTTCGTCTGGAACCGTAAAAAGGTTGGGTAAAATTCCTGAGAGAAAACTCAGGTCTATAACCGTGTTTTTTTTTGCTAGAGAGAAAAATAGAATCCGGTATTTTTGTTCCAAAGCTTCTCCGCTTAGCCAAATGTCGAATGTCCAGAAGAAATCAAACAAAAGGAATTTTCCGCTTAGTAAATGCCAGCAGAAATCGAACAACCACGCTCGACGCCTGGGTTAGAATCCCAACGCCGACATAGGTGTCGATGGTTGTGGGGTGGCGTGATCCACCCACAACCAACCCAACTGGTCTAGGTTTAGTCCTAGCCGACACCGGGAGATTTTCTGAGGCGAAAAATCTCTGGGATCACGCATTCCATCGCATGAGGAAGTAAAGCCGTAAGCGCCGGTCCGTTGAACAACGGGTCGTAAGTTAGGGTCCTGGGTGGAGTCGCCTTCACCAGTGGCGGAACCCGATCGACGGAAAATAAGCAAGAATAAAAAAAATCGATTGCTAAAATTTTGTACAAATCTGTATTAATAATCAAAATTCTGTATGAATTCTGTATTCTGTATTATTTCTGTATCGTGGTAAAAAAATCTGTATCATACAGACAAATCTGTATACTTGGCAGCCCTGACGCTAACAATGGTATGAATGGGCGATACTTGTATCGATACTTAGCTCGAATGTATCGGTTATTTCTGCACGCTCATTTTTGTTACTCTAAATAAACTGAGTAAGATATCACCACATACATAAGACATACGTAACACTGGCGTTTTTTTTCTGGTACACGATGCCCCATAGTACTCCGTACCTCGTCCTGTCCAACTGCTCGACAAATAATGAACAAAATGAATTTTCTTTTCTCGGTTTTATCGAGCCTCGAAGAAAGTCCCATAAGGAATTGTCATAAAGTTATTCACAAAAGTAATGCAGCATTTTTCGAGTAGGAACGAGACAAATGCAAGGCTGCGCAGGTACACTGCCTTCAAAAACAACTCAAACAGTGATTTTATTCAGGGTGTGGTACCATTCGAGTAGTTCATTTTGTACCAACTTTTTTGGAAGATTTCTTCCTGAGTGTTACGTATGCCTTATGTATGTGGTATCACCGCAGAGTATCACCACATACATAAGTTGCCCCATAGTACTCCGTACCTCATCCTGTCCAACTGCTCGACAAATAACGAACAAAATGAATTTTCTTTTTCTCGGCTTTATCGAGCCCCAAAGAAAATCCCATAAGGAACTGTCAAAAAGTTATTTACAAAATCAATGCAGCATTATTCGAGTAGGAACGAGAAAAATGCAGGGCTGCGCAGGTATACTGCCTTAAAAAAACAACTCAAACAGTGATTTTGTTCAGGGCGTGGTACCATTCGAGTAGTTCATTTTGTACCAACTTTTTTGGAAGATTTCTTCCTGAGTGTTACGTATGTCTTATGTATGTGGTATCACCACATACTTAGACATATGTAACACTGGCGATATTTTTTGGTACTCTTTGCCCCACATCACCCGGTACCAACACCAGTATGAACTGCTCGACGAAAATGAACGGAATGAATTTTCTTCATCGCGGCTCTACTCGAGCCCTCAACAAAATCCCTTACGAAACTGTCAAAAGTTGTTTACAAAATCAATGCTGCATTTTTCGAGTGGGAACGAGACAAATGCAGGGCTGCGCAGGTACACAACCTCCATAAACTACTCGAACAGAGGTTTTTTACAGAGGTTGGTACTTTTGAGTAGTTCATTTTGTACCAACTTTTTTGGAAGATTTCTTCCTGAGTGTTACGTATGTCTTATGTATGTGGGCGAACTGTCATTGTAGCAATTTAGAGTGATTTTTTTTAATCTTCATTTTAAAATCGAAGGACAATGATTTTTTTTAAAATCACCTTTAGTTCAGAAAATTATACTCTTTTAGCTGATACACACTGTAAAAAAATGACACGTTACTGCCAAGTGGATTCCTCTTACTTCTGTGCTAATAGATGAAACATTTCATATCTATACGTAGAATACACTTGCGTTTCAGTTCACAGCACAAAATCAAATGTCTTACACTTTGATTTGGCATTTCATGCATACCAAAATCAATCATTTTACACTCAGATTTCAATGCTTACACACGTCAAATGTTAAAATACGTTAAAATACCGTGGATTCCAATAAAAATCGATATGGGTCGACATAATAGAATGATTAGGTTCGTTTATTGATATTCGTATGTAAAGAGCATTAGGGATTAGCGTGCGATTTACATTCAGTGCATAAAAAGCAGAAATCCGTGAATAGCTAAACAACCCAATTTTCAATCAGTTTATTTGTTTATTTGTAAAAATTACATCAACAGGCCTTGTGACCAAATTATTGTACTATGCTAAAAATTACAAGCTAAAGTCAAAAAGCGGGTCTTCAGCATCTCGCGGCTGGTGTCGAAATCGAATCTTGCAGCGAAACGATTGAAATGGCGCTGGAGACCGGTTATCGTGAAGCTACTGTATTTCGTTCGCCTATTCTACACGTGAAGGAAAAGGCTATTTCGCAACATGCGTGGTCTAACGTAAATATTAAGTTGCTCGAGAATTGCCGGTCAATCTATTCGTGAGGTCAGCACGTCGGAGACGAATATTGCTCTGGATATGTTCCGACGGATTTGCAGTGTATCCAAGTCGATGAGTCTGCATCGCTGTTCGTAGCTAGGTAGTCGAAAAGGGTCGTTCCACGGAAGTCTTCTGAGAGCAAAGCGAACAAATCTTCGTTGCACTGACTCGATTCTGTTTACTCCATACAGGTGGTAGGGATTCCACACTGAAGCGCAGTATTCCAAGTTGGAGCGCACCAAAGCGCAATACAGTGCCTTCAGGCAATAGATATCGTCAAAGTTTTTGGCGATACGCATAATAAATCCCAAGTTTCTGCTAGCCTTGTCAATGATGAATGTCATATGTTGTTTGAAGCTTAGCTTTGAGTCAAGCAATACTCCCAAATCCTTCACACAGTTTGTGCGTCGCAGAGGTGTATTTGACAAATTGTAGTTGAAATTCAGTGGACTACGCTTTCTGCAGAATATTATTATCTCGCATTTGTCAGCGTTCAATTGCATGCGGTTGTCCGCGCACCATTCTGCAAAAAACCTTAACTGGTCCTGGAGCGCTGCGGCATCTGACGGAGTTTTTACTTTGGCAAACAGTTTAAGGTCGTCAGCGAATGACAGCCGAGGGCCTTGAAGTCGATAATTGACGTCGTTTAAGTAAATCAGGAATATCAAAGGCCCGAGATGACTGCCTTGCGGAATGCCTGAGTGAGCAGAGAAAGATGTCGAAAAAACTCCATTAATGTTCACAACTAAACGCCGGTCAGACAAATACGACTGAAACCAGTTAAGCAGTGGGCCTCCGATGCCAAGCTTTGCGAGTTTAGCCACGGCGATTCGGTGGTTCAGTTTATCGAAAGCGGTGGATAGGTCCGTGTAGATGACGTCCGTCTGAGACTGGTAGTCAAAGCTGTCCATTACGTAGGATGTGAGCGTCAGGAGATTTGTTGCCGTTGATCGCTTAGGCATGAACCCGTGTTGTTCGTCGACGATGTACTGCTTGAAGAACGAGAAAGTAGGTTCAAACACGACGAGCTCGAAGAGTTTCGATATGGAGCAAAGAGCGGAAATTCCACGGTAGATTTTTTTTTTCTCATCTATAGTTTATTTGACACGGCACAAATACAATTCAATGTTTAACGGCGCCAATTATATCTGGTAGCTTACTTTCTAAAGTATCTTAATAACTAAAAGCAAATTTTTTATCCTCGCTGCCGACTACGAGCTGAAACTAAATCTAACTTAAGCTAGAATGTTTTGCATGAAAAGCACTGATTTGTTGTTTGATGGTTTTCCATCGCCATAGGTAAGCAGCATATTGAATATGTTCCGCTACTGGGCCAAGATATTACGGACTGGCATATTGGGTTGTCTCCCTCGGGGCCTGAGAGTATCGTGCGGGTCTAGTTGCTGTTTCCGGATCCGGGGTCTTAACGTGTTCTTGTCGTTTGGTTGGATGTAGGCGGAAGGGGATAGGACTAAACTGGGGCGTGGATGGATTTAAGGAAAACGTATATAAGGGACATGTAGGATAGGTCACGGCTCGCCAAGACATCACGAACAGGAACAGCCGGCTGCCTACCTTTGGCCTGCAGGGAAGCTACTAATCTAGACCTGGCGTCACGGTGTACAGGGCATGACCAAACAACGTGCTCTATGTCGTGATAACCTTCACCACAGGCACAGATACCACTCTCCCCGAGCCCAACACGACGGAGATGCGCGTCAAATCTATAGTGATTGGACATAAGCCGGGACATCACGCAAATGAAATCCCGACCTACATCCAACCCCTTGAACCACGGGTTCGTCGATACCTTGGGGATTATGGAATGTAACCACCTTCCCAGTTCCCCCTTGGTCCAAGAATTTTGCCAACTGATGATCGTATTCTGACGTACAAATGCGAAAAATTCATTAAAGGCAATTGGTCTTTCATAAATATCACCGTTTGTTGCGCCCACCTTAGCCAAAAAGTCCGCTTTCTCATTACCCGGTATCGAGCAGTGAGAAGGGACCCACGCTAAGGTAATCTGAGTAGATTTTTCGGATAAAGCACTCAGATGTTCCCGTATTTTCCCCAGGAAATACGGAGAGTGCTTAACATCTTTCATCGATCGGAGAGCCTCAATGGAACTGAGACTGTCCGTAAAGATGAAATAATGGTCCGTGGGCATTTTTTCGATAATCCCTAGGGTGTACTGAATTGCAGCTAATTCTGTGACGTAAACAGAAGCAGGATTATCGAGCTTATGGGAGACGGTTAATTTGTTATTGAAGATACCGAAGCCAGTGGACCCATCAAGAAGTGATCCGTCAGTGTAGTACATATTGTCGCAGTTGATGTTTCGATATTTATTGGAAAAAATTTTGGGGATCTGCTGCACGCGTAAATGATCCGGGATTCCACGAGTTTCTTCTATCATGGATGTATCGAAAAACACAGTAGAATCAGAAGTATTTGATAAGTCGACACGATTTGGAATATTCGAAGAAGGGTTAATATTTTGGGACATGTGATTGAAATACAATGTCATAAAACGGGTTTGAGAATTAAGTTCGATTAACCTTTCAAAATTTTCAATCACGGGATTGAACCGTCCTCACATTTGATAAGAATACGAGAAGACAGGCTCCAGAAGCGGTTTTTCAATGGTAGTACTCCAGCTAAGACCTCCAAACTCATCGTATGGGTCGACTGCATGCAACCCAAGGCGATACGCAAACAACGATATTGTATTCGCTCCAGTTTGATCAGATGTGTGTTTGCTGCGTAGCGGAAGCAGAAACACCCGTATTCAATCACAGACAATATCGTTGTTTGGTAAAGCCTTATAAGGTCTCCTGGATGGGCTCCCCACCATTGTCCGGTTATTGTACGAAGAAAATTCACTCTTTGTTGACATTTTTTCATCAGATACCTCACGTGACAACCCCAGGTGCCTTTAGAGTCGAACCAGACACCAAGATATTTGTGTACCAAAACCTGAGAAATCGTTTTACCCATTAATTGTGTTTGAAGCTGAGCAGGTTCATGCTTCCTAGAAAAAACTACTATCTCAGTCTTCTCCGGAGAGAATTCGATACCTAGCTGTAAAGCCCAAGCAGACAAATTGTCCAAGGTATCTTGCAATGGTCCTTGCAAATCGGCAGCTTTGGCTCCTGTAACAGAGATTACACTGTCGTCTGCAAGTTGTCTTATCGTGCATGAGTTTGCCAGACATTCGTCGATGTCATTTACATAAAAGTTGTAAAGAAGGGGGCTTAAACATGAGCCCTGGGGAAGACCCATGTAGCTAATGCGAAAAGTTGCCAAATCGCCGTGCGTAAAATGCATGTGCTTTTCGGACAACAAATTGGGCAAAAAATTGTTTAAAATTGGAGAAAATCCTTGTCGGTGAAGTTTGCCCGAAAGAATGTCAATAGAAACGGAATCAAAAGCCCCCTTAATGTCCAAGAACGCAGACGCCATTTGTTCTTTGCGAGCATACGCCAGCTGAATATCTGTTGAAAGCAACGCAAGACAATCATTCGTCCCTTTGGCACGGCGGAAGCCAAATTGAGTATCTGATAGTAGACCATTTGATTCGACCCAATGGTCTAAACGACGGAGTATCATTTTTTCCATCAATTTCCGGATACAGGATAGCATTGCAATCGGCCTATAAGAGTTGTGATCAGAAGCTGGTTTCCCTGGTTTTTGGATGGCGATCACCTTCACTTGCCTCCAATCCTGCGGTACAATATTTTGCTCCAGGAACTTATTGAACAAGTTCAACAAGCGCCTCTTGGCATTGCCGGGTAGATTCTTCAACAAGTTGAATTTGATTCTATCTAACCCAGGCGCGTTATTGTTACAGGACAGGAGGGCAACTGAAAATTCTGCCATCGTAAAAGGTGATTCAATCGCGTCGTGGCCCGGAGACGCATCGCGAACAATGTTTTGCTCAGGAACAGAGTCCGGACATACTTTCCTGGCAAAATCAAATATCCACCTACTTGAAGACTCCTCGCTTTCGTTGACCGTTACGCGATTCCGCATTCTTCGGGCTGTGTTCAAAAGAGTGCTCATTGATGTCTCCCTCGACGTCTCGTTTACGAACCGACGCCAATATCCGCGTTTCTTTGCCTTAGTCAAGCTTTTAAACTTGGTATCAAGCTCCGAATAACGTTTAAAGTCGTCGGCATCGTCTGTATCCCGGAAGGTCAAATACGCGTCGGATCTTTGCGTGTAGACATCGGAGCACTCTTGGTCCCACCACGGAGTGGGAGGCCGTTCTTTGATCGTTACGCCGGGATATTTCTTCGTTTGGGCTTGCAACGCGGCGTCGAGAATCAAGCCCGCGAGGAGGTTGTATTCTTCAAGTGGTGGATGATGTTGAATCGACTCGACCGCTTTTGAAATCATTTCCTCGTATAACTTCCAATCGACATTCCGTGTGAGGTCATATGGAATGTCAATTGGTCGCATGCGAGTTGACCCGTTATTAATTGAAATAAGAATAGGCAAATGGTCGCTACCGTGAGGATCAAGGATTACATTCCATGTGCAATCCAACCGTAGCGACGTCGAACATAAGGATAGATCCAAAGCGCTTGGGCGCGCTGGAGGTTTCGGGATACGTGTCATTTCACCGTTGTTTAAAATAGTTATGTCGAAGTCATCGCAAAGGTTATAGATTAAAGAAGAGCGGTTATCATTGTATGGGGAACCCCAAGCCACGCCATGAGAGTTGAAGTCTCCCAAAATCAAACGTGGCGAGGGAAGAAGTTCTATTAAATCAAAGAGCAGCCGTTGCCCAACCTGTGCTCTGGGAGGAATATATATTGAGGCAATACAAAGCTCTTTACCTTGTATTGTCATTTGACATGCGACAACTTCGATGCCTGGAATCGAGGGGAGGTTAATACGATAGAAAGAATAGCACTTTTTAATCCCTAAAAGTACTCCTCCATATGGGGTGTCTCGATCAAGGCGAATAATATTAAAATCATGGAAGTTGAGATCAATATTTGAAGTAAGCCAAGTTTCACAAAGGGAAAATGCATCGCATTTGTTTTTATTTATCAAAACTTTAAACGAATCAATTTTTGGTAAAATACTTCTACAATTCCACTGTAAGACAGAGATAGAATCCTTCATATACGCAGTTGAATTAGGCATCGAAGGATACAATCGCTGCAAGGAGGGGCCATTGGGCAGTCAACTGCTTCAAAAATGATCTTACTGTTGGGAGGAATGCTGTAAGAAAAATTTTAATTGGATCGGGTACATTGAAATTTTCAAAAATCCAGTCCACAATGTTAGAAAATTTCACTAATCCAGAGTTTGTTTCATCAACTGGATGTGCAAAAGGAACAACTGGGGTTTTAGATGTTCCTGGCAGTGCTGGGAACTCCTTCTGGGACTTTAAATTTGCAAGCCCAGGAGGAGTTTGCTTCGGTTTTTCCGCAGCACTGTTTGGTTTGCTTGTAACTTTCATTTCACTTTGAGAAATCTTAGGACCTTTACGGGGAAGTTTAGGAGAAGAAACATTTTTCCTCTTCCTAGACTCCCCAGGATTGGCATAAGATGTTCCCGCTGATGAATCGTCAGAATCGGTTTCATCAGAGGGCAACAGATCAAAGGGGTTCGATGTTATGGTAGAAGTGGTCACGGTCTTCTTCAGCATCTCAGCGCTTTGAACGCTCCTTAAGTGACCGCTTGATTTTATCTCTGCGCTGCATGTACACCGGGCATGTGGAGAGCTCATGCTGGTTTTCCCCACAGTGAATACATTTTTCAGCATTAACACTGCAAGAATCTTCCGCATGAGTCTCCCCACACTTGCTACATCGTGCCTTATTGCAGCAGTAGGCGGCTGTGTGGCCTAACTGCTTGCAATTGGTGCAATTCATAACACGGGGTACATACAATCGCACAGGCAGACGAACCCGGTCGATCGAGACGTGGCTAGGGAGTGCAGATCCGGCAAACGTAACGCGAAACGAGTCTGACGGAGTGTAAACTTTTTTACCGCCGACGAGAGACATGGACCGCAATTGCTTACAATCCAAAATCTTCGCCTGTGTTTCGGTATTTTTGAAGCAACCGGTTGCGCTTTTTAGGATACACTCGACAGACAGACTCGAATCGGTTATGACACCGTCGATCTCCACGTCTCGTGCGGGTATGTAGACGCGATACTCGCGTGTGAAGAGCTCAGAGCAAGCGATAGCATTGGCCTGTGCCAGATCACTGACCACGACACGGAGCTTGTTAGGTCGGACCTTGGAAATTTCGGTCACGGCCTTGTACCCCTTCGTCAGGTCTTTAGCAATTTGCAGTATGTTTAAACGCTTTGAATTCACTCCTGCCTTTGGACGAAAACAAACAGTATAGCTGCCCTGTTGAGATCCGTCCGGGTAAAGCCTGGGGCGAGGG
This sequence comes from Wyeomyia smithii, assembly GCF_029784165.1. Classification (NCBI taxonomy): domain Eukaryota; kingdom Metazoa; phylum Arthropoda; class Insecta; order Diptera; family Culicidae; genus Wyeomyia; species Wyeomyia smithii. The sequence continues at coordinate 30,569,650 of NC_073695.1, read as the reverse complement.
GGGACTGGAGAATGAACAGGGGAGGGGGTAACAGAAGGGTCAGGGTCAGGGGGGTTCGGGGATGGTGGCACGGGAGGCGAGGGATCTATATCCATTGCGCTAAATGTAGCGCACTAGCGCACTAGCGCCGACAAGAACACGTACCTCTTTACTTCTTCCTTCCAGCAGTGGTTGTCCGATCGTTCGAAGCTACACCCAAAGCAGCCAGCAGCACCAGTACAGCAGCACCAATACAGCCACCAGCAGTGAGCCGGGTGTGAGATCACTCAGCACAGCGACACGGACTCGACTGTCAACTGATGGGCTTGGATTAAAAAGATCTATTCACGGTGCACAGATCGAAACTGCAGCTGGTATTTTGCACCAATACAGCCAAAGTTGTGAGCCGGGTACAGAACGTATCGACACAACTCACAATCTAGTTGGCCTTTAGCGCGAATAATACACTCTTTTGTTTGGCTATTCGTACAAACGGACCGGATAGTAATAGAACGACCACTTTGCACGTCCGTTTCTGTCGAGTGTTCGACGCGGAATGATCCACGGTAGTTGTCGATGTCATCAACGGAGAGGTTATTCAGTGCGTCGTTAACCGTTCGTCCTCAAATACTCTGGAAAATTTTCGCGAAAACAAATGGCAGATTTGCTCGATAGAGTTCGCAGTGTCACCACATACATAAGACATACGTAACACTGGCGTTTGTTCTGGTACACGTTGCCCCATAGTACTCCGTACCTCGCCCTGTCAAACTGCTCGATAAATAATGAACAAAATGAATTTTCTTTTTCTCGGCTTTATCGAGCCCCAAAAAAAAAAATCCCATAAGGAACTGTCAAAAAGTTATTTACAAAATCAATGCAGCATTTTTCGAGTAGGAACGAGACAAATGCAGGGCTGCGCAGGTACACTGCCTTCAAAAACAACTCAAACAGAGGTTTTTTTTACAGAGATTGGTACTTTCGAGTAGTTCATTTTGTACCAACTTTTTTGGAAGATTTCTTTCTGAGTGTTACGTATGTCTTATGTATGTGGTGTCACCGTCTAAGTGCATACTCGAAGGAAGGCCATCATCTTTACGCTGTTCGCTAAGCCAGTGGTGGGCACCATTCCGCTAATTCGCTAACTCGCTAATTAGCGACGCTAAAATTCAGTTAGCGATTTAGCGATTTCGCTAGTTTTTGAGCTAGTTAGCGAAACTGTTAGCGTCGCTAAAATTTTGGCCTTCGAAACGCTAATCGCTAATTCGCTAAATTTTGTAGAGAAGCGACAATAGAAATATTTAGAAAAACTGTGAATTGCTGATGGCCAGTGATGGGCACCATTCCGCTAATTCGCTAATCGCTAATTAGCGACGCTAATATTCAGTTAGCGGTTTAGCGTTTTCGCTAATTTTTGAGCTGGTTAGCGAAATTGTTAGCGTCGCTAAAATGTTGGCCTTCGAAATGCTAATCGCTAATTCGCTAAATTTTGTAGAAAAGCGACGATATAACTATTTAGAGAAACTGTGAATTGCTTATGGCGTACGTAAATTGCTTCAAAATACGAACATACTTTACAGCGAAAGTTACTTTTGGAACGTTTGTTTCATTTCAAACAACGTTCAATTGTCTTAATTGACTAGAGTTCCTCTCTTTACGACACAAGTGCAAGTCAGTCTTTTTACCCTAGAATGGAATTCCAGTTACCGTACGAGCCACAGGAAGAACAAGCTCAAGGTCTAGATTTAATTTTCGGCAAACCAAGAACTTTTGTAGATTGCAAGCGCTTTTCTGACAACGAGCCTCCTATTGTAAATAGCTCTCAAAAGAAAAAGTTTTTGTTTGTTTTACCACAAAAGATCAAATTGGTCCAAATCTTAGAAAACACGAGCATTAAATATAGCGATATGACTATTTACATATTAATAAGGTAGCGATTATCGACTAGCGAAAGTTCCGCTAATGTGGGTTTAGCGCTTAGCGTTTAGCGATTATCGAGCTAAATTTTCCGGTTAGCGGCTGAGTGATTAGCGTCGCTAAATTTTTGGTTAGCGATGCCCACCACTGCTGATGGCGTACGTAAATTGCTTCGAAAGATGAACATACTTTAATGCGAAAGTTACTTTTGTCAGTTTTTTACCCTAGAATGGAGTTCCAGTTATCGTACAAGCCACAGGAGAATTTTGAAAAACAAGCACGAGGTCTAGATTGAATTTTCGGCACAACAAGAACTTTGGTAAATTGAAATGCGCTTGAAATTATGACAACTTTGGTTCTACTTTTTCGATTCAGATAATAATTGAATTTTTATGAAAACATTCCTAAGAGTATCAATTTTCAATGCAAGCTAAATAACTTTTGTTATTCTTGTTTATACAAAATCAAATAAGAATACCGTTCCGTAAATCTCTTACTGTAAATAGCTTTAAAAAGTAATTGTTTTCGTTTGTTTAACCAAAAAAGATCAAAGTGGTCCAAATCTTACAAAACACGAGCAATAAATATAGCGATATGACTATTTACATATTAAAAAGTTAGCGATTAGCGATTAGCGAAAGTTCCGCTATTGTGGGTTTAGCGTTTACCGATTAGCGATTATCGAGCTAAATTTTCCGGTTAGCGACTTAGCGATTAGCGTCGCTAAATTTTCGATTAGCGGTGCCCACCACTGTCGCTAACATATTTTCAAAACGATTTGGGGTTGCGTTTGAGCCTACGCTCGACATTACGAAGGAAGCTTCGAAAACAGTAGTGACTCAATTGTTTGTAGCGAGTATTAATCGATAAGTAGTGGTTCCGTAGAGGTAGTGTTCTGTATCTAGAGAACCTTCTCAGGGCGTCAATGTGGGGTTCAACCAGGGCAATTTCTGTTGGACAGAGATGGTCCTTTTTGGGACGTGTCGATCTATGCCGTAATTCAAAATGTGGAAGAGAGTTGAGGCGGCAGTATCTACGTCGTTCGTGTCCAAGACAGCATCCCAATCGATTCCAGCTAGTAATACGTTAATATTATCAAAATAGGCGCGGACAAAATCGTAGTAAACGGTTGTCGGTGCCGAAATCGTGTTGTGAGAGACTCTCTGATGGACTGCCATAAGCAGGGCCGGGTGATGAGGAACGTGTTTAACGAGTGGACAAGGAGCCAGCGTCACTTCTGGGGCTTGGCAGCGTACAGTAGCGAAACAGAGATCCAAAAAACGTCCGTTTTCATTGGTAATTTTATTGCACTGTTGGAGAGCGGCAGTGCTGTAGCAATCTAGCAGTTCGCTGGAGGTTGGTGACAACGTAGACGAGCCGGGATCGACGTACATGAGCCTTTACCTCTTTGTCGCCAAATAATGCCAGGCAAATTGAAATCGCCTTGCTTGGTCTGTATGCCTGAAGGGCACTGGGTACTGAAATGCCACTGCGACATTCTTGCTAATTGTCTTTTGTGGCGGGCCCCGATTGCTGTGCACAGGTTACGGATTGTTCGTACTCATTGATGGAGTAGAACTGTTTTGTTGTAAACCTGTACCCCAATTAGGTACAACATAGTAGATGAAACTAATGACCTGCTTGGGATTGGAGCTCCATGCTTGGTATGGAGTTAAAAGGTAACTTCCTAAGAAGTTGTACCTAGAGGAAGCAAGAGCTTCGCAAGAGCAAAGCAAATGCTCTGAACTCTCTGGTTCAGATTTGCAGAATCGGCAGGTGTCGTTCAACACTACGCCGATTTTTTTTAAATGATAAAAAGCGGGACAGTGTCCGGTGAGGAGTCCCGTGATTATCCGTAGGTCACTACGATTTAGACTAAGTAGCTTTCTGGCGGTTCCAGGGTTCGGATAGATAAACTGTTTAGCTTGTCTACAACCCTGTGCCTGTTGCCATTGGGATACTATTTCTAGCCTTTCCCAAGTTAGTAGTTCGCTTTTGATAGCGGAAATGGACGTACCCAGAAAAGGCTCGGGGCCAATAAACTGCTGAGCTGATCCCTGTCTTGCTAGGTAGTCAGCGTGTTCATTACCCTCGACTCCGCAGTGTCCGGGCACCCAAAACAGAAAAACTGAATTCTGTCGGGAAAGTTCCCGTAGAGTTTCAATGCATTCCCAAACAAGTTTGGAAGCGCATTTGACGGACTTAAGTGCTAGTAGTGCTGCTTGACTGTCCGAGAATATACCGATTTTCGCATGTCTGTAGTTGCGTTGCAGACATATTTTTGCGCAGATATATATGGCATATACCTCTGCTTGAAAAACGGTGGGCCATTTTCCCAGGGAAAACGTTTCCCTGATACCGGGTCCGTATATACCAGATCCCGTTAGGGATCCCATTTTCGAGCCGTCCGTATAAAAACTGACGATGCCAGGTGGAAGATCAGGCCCTCCATTGTTCCACATAGAGCGGTTTGTTTCAATCACTCTATATGGAATATCCATGTTGGTCCTAACGTCCATCCAGTCGGAGACTGTGGTTAATAGCGGAGTTAGTTTGAACTCCCTAAGTATGCGAAGGTGGCCGATATGGTCCCCTTCAAGTATGGTTTTCCTCCTTTGCAACCTTAGAGCGCCAAGCTCTGCTTCCTTTTTCACATGAAGATGTAGAGGTAGTAGGCAGAGCATAGCTTCCATGGCTGCAGTTGGAGTTGTTCGCATAGCGCTGGTAACCGAAAGACATGCAAGTCTTTGAACTTTTTTGAGTTTGGCTTGCGCAGTCACTTCGTTCACCTTAGGCCACCACACCAGGGCAGCATAGGTGATTCTTGGTCGGGCAATGGTCTTGTAAGACCAGAGTGCCAAGTCTGGTTTCAGTCCCCAGGTCTTACCGAACAGAGTTCTGCAGGCCCAGATCGCTGAGATCGCTTTCTTAGCGGCATGATCCAGTTGTGCAGACCAGTTCCGTTTCTTGTCCAGAATAATTCCGAGATATTTGACTTCATTGCTGAAGCCCAGTCTAACTCCATTCAGTATTGGAGGAGTGGTGGAGATCGTCCTTCGTCTGCCGAATGGAATTAGGACTGTTTTTAAGGGGTTTATGTTTAGACCCTCCTGTAAACACCATGACATGGTGGTATTCAGAGCCGTTTGCATTCGGCTCGACAGAGTTGCGTCATCTTTACCTCTGACGATGAGGACGATGTCATCGGCGTATCCAATGACCTCGTAACCAAGCTGTGAAAGCTTGTTGAGAAGTGCGTCGACAACTAGTGACCATAACAAGGGCGAGAGAACTCCTCCTTGCGGGCATCCCTTGATCACTGACATTGTTACAGACGAATCTCCCAAGGTTGCTGTGATCACTCTGCTAGAGCATTGCGTGTATCCAGCTCCTTGAAGTGTGGTCGATTTCCTTATGAGAAAGAGCCGTATCAATTGATGCAAAGGACGTGTTATCGAAGGCCCCTTCAATATCAAGAAAGGCACATAGCGCCGTCTCCTGATAACTCAGGGACTTTTCAATCAACGTCACTAAGCTGTGAAGAGCAGTTTCTGTTGACTTGCCGCATTGATAGGCATGTTGGTTCCTGTTCAGCGGGGAGCCTCTAAGAAACTCATCACGGATATATTTATCCATTATTTTCTCCATCAGCTTGAGAAGTGATGAAGTCAGACTTATGGGCCTGAAAGTTTTAGGTAGGGTTTTGTCCTTTCTTCCAACTTTGGGGATAAACACTACCTTCACCTTCAGCCAGTTATCCGGAATATGGCCTAGGATAAAGCTGGCTCTGAAGAGGTTGATGAGTTCGGACATGATAACTGCGGCCGATTTTCGTAGAAAGATGGGTAGTATGCCGTCTGGACCAGGAGACTTCATAGGGTCGAATGAGCTTAGAGCCCAACCTATTGAAGCTTCCGTGAACAGTCGACGGGCCAGCAGGATGGACTTCCGAGACGCCATATGTCTCGAATTGTCCTGCCGCGACCCATCACTATTCAGTTCTTCGGTCTCTGTCGATCCAGGAAAGTGGGTGTTTATAAGAACCTCCAGCGTTTCCTTGGTAGTGACAGTGAGGCATCCATCCTCTTTCCTCACCTGTCCTAAACCGTTAGTATGGTCTTTGGACATCGCCTTTTGGAGCCGCGTAGCTTCCGGAAGAGTTTGGATTTTTTTCACAGAAACTAACTCTGGATTTCCGTTTAGCCTTGCGTAGCTCGGCGTTGTACTTAGTGAGGGACGCCCTGTAGTCGTCCTAGTTAGACGTGACTTTTGCCCTGTTGAACAACCGCCTAGTTTCCCGACGAAGGTCACTAAGTTGATCATTCCACCAGGGTACGTCACGGCATACTGACCGCTGTGTTAGTGGACAGTTAGCGTCGAAAGCATCCATGATTCTGTTTTGTAGATCATTTGCTGCTGAATTCAGGTCAACTGAATTTCGAATGTTGCTGTAACTGAAAGTTCGTGAATCGATAAGGTGTTTCTTAAAGGATTCCCAATCTGTATTATTAGGATTTCTGAACAGCTCTCTTTTCAGAGGGTTAGCCTCTATATTAAAAACGATGTGTCTGTGGTTCGACAAACTAGTTTCATCGGAGACATGTCAATTTTTAATCCTTTCAGAAATAGAGGCGCTACACAGAGTGAGATCAAGGACCTCCTGTCTGATAGCGTTGATAAACGTAGGGTTATTCCCTACATTACATACATTGACATCGTTAGAAGTGAGGTGTTTAAGTAGGTACTCACCCCTGGTGTTGGTGTCCGAGCTGCCCCAGATCCTGTGGTGAGCGTTGGCATCGCAGCCGATCAGAAACGGCTTGTTGATGGCCTTGCAGTACTGCACGAGCGCAGCAACTTCGGGTGGCGGTATACAGTGATCACCCGATTATATCTCACCCTGTTGATTTTTGGCGTGATAAAATAGGGAAAGTGATAAAATCGGGAAATTTTTTAAATTTTTTTTTTTATTGAAGATGTTAAATCAATAACTAAATACGTAAAATCAGCGATTTTATTTTTTTTTGGAAAATTCATCTGTACAAACATATGAAAAAAGCTGCAGTTGTTTTTTCATAAATCGGTATATCTGAATAATGACAAAAGATAGAGAAAAGTTGTCAAGGGATGAATTTGAGAATACTGTCTGGGCTTTTATAAAAAATATTTAAAAAATTCAATTTGAGATCCTGTACTGAAAAAAAAAATTAAAAACAAAAAGTGACTATAAAAAATCCATCATCACTTTTTTTTAAACATTTTTCTATTAAACATTTTTTTAGATGGATAATTCAGTTGCCTAAAACTTTTCTGAACAAACCTAAAAAAATAAAAAACCTAAAAAGCAAAATATTAGATGTTCCCACAACACTAAACTTTACCGAAGACAGCTCATATCTCTCACATATTGCAACCAGGAAAATCTTAAAATGTAAATAACGATTTTTAATGCCTTCTCATAGAAAACTTCATGTTGCTTGCAATATATAAGAGATAGAAACATGATGTCTTCTGTAAAGTTTCTTGTTTTGAGATCACCTAATACTTTGCCTAAGACACCAAGCGTCTATCTTTATCTAATGAAAAAGTAAATATTCTATCTCACTTTTAGGAGGATTGATCACCCAGCTTTTTTCATCAAAAGATGCGTTTTCAAATATTTTGAAACTTCTCCGAACATATTATACGGTTATAATAAACATTTGTATCACTATTCAATTATTCGCACGGTAACAGCAAAATGTAACATTGTGCATCGGTTGAAATGTAAACTGCATCCAGAATGATACACAGAATTATGAAAAATATCTTAAATATTGAAGCGTAATAGAAAATCAGTTCACCCTGACATTTTTTTAATGAAATGTTTTATGATGATAAAATCGGGTGAAAAATGTGATAGAATCGGGGGCAGATAAAATCGGGGGCAGATAAAATCGGGTACAGATATAATCGGGTGATTACTGTATCACCTTGGTCGCCCGGGAAGTAGGCCGACGCGACAACCATTTCCTGCTTTCCTCTGGTTGTCGGTACTTCAACCGTGACGGCAACGACGTCGCGTTGGATAAATTCTGTAATAGGTAAAAAAATTAGTTCTCTATTTAGCAGAATTGCAGTCCTTGGTTTGGACTGCGTGTCACAGTAGATTAACCTACCGTTAGGAGCGTTAAGTCCGAGAACTTTGGATTCGTTGATCCACGGCTCCTGGATGAATGCAGCTGCTAGCTGCTCTTTGGCGAATCTCCTGCAAAGAACACCCGAGGCGCCTTTTGCGTGATGGAGATTCGCTTGCACGCAGCGAAGGCTGCTCACTTTGCAGTGAAGTTGCCGTCTTTGTCCGGATCAGAAGATGATCCTGGTATTGGCTAACGGCTGCCAACAGCGGTTTGGCTGGTTGATGGAAGTTGCTCTTCCTCACTGTTCGGCTTCGGTTGCAGCAGTCGATTGGCAACAGAAGGTCGTCGCGCACACTGTGGCGGTTTTTGACTACGGGGGGTGCGACTTTTCGGTGGTTGATGCTTCACACTCTTGCGAGTCTTCGGCGGAACCGTCCGAGCAGCCGCGGGGTTGCGTTGTTTGGGTGGTGACAGGGCACTCACGGGGGAGCATCCTGCGCGTACCTTCCCAACCGCAGGGTTGCGTTTGGGTGGTTGTGGGGCACTCCCGGAGGAGTTTCCCACGCGAACCTTTAGCCCATTCGCAGGATCGCTTTGCCTGGGTGGTGGCAGAGTACTCACGGAGGAGTTACCCGCTCGTACCTTGCCTGACATTGTGACGGAGTCTTTCCTGCCTGTGACGTTCGGCCTTCCGCTTACCTTTCGGATGCGTGCTTTGCCGAAACCGTAGTGCAGTTCATTATTTCTACTCTCAACAAGTTTGGCCGATTCTTCGTCAATATCCAGAACTAGTTCGACCAAGGTCTTTACCAATTTGCGGTTACAAACTCGCCACATTTTGGTAGAGAGATGGTCGTTCTGATTCTGGAGTGAACGAAGAATCTTCTCGTCCGGAGAGTTCGCACTGTCCGCGAAGTAACCGGCAGATCCTTCATGTGGTATACACGAAGTTGTGCTCCCTCCCATGGTACGAGAGAAGGTACCTCCCTTTCCAACCACTGCACTGTGTCGTTGTCGGCACAGGCAAGTTGCAGGAAGCCATTTTTTAGATGGCAACCGTTAAACTTGGGCTTGGCGGTTGGATTTTCCTGGTCCGCAATGTGATCGAGGATGAAGGCCCGGACAGCCTGAAGCTGGTCCGTTGTGAGTAGGGAGCTGGGGTGGGTAGCAGAAGTAACCGCAAAGCTTATAGCTCCCACCATGTCCCTATATGTGGCCTTCGGGAGCGGCTTCGAACCCGATGACCCCAAACCAGTGCCGTTCCGTTTTTTAGGCTGTGGACACTTAGTACTGGTGTTTGGGGACACCAAGTCGTCCGACCGCTGTCGCTTGACGGCGACTTGGTTCGATTGAGCAGGCTGCTCTGTTGGAAGGAGGGCCAGCTTCCTGGCTTCTTCGTACGAGAGACCGGAGCTAAGATTTTTGCTCAGTCGCCGCCTTTGCGCATTTGAAAGTCGCTTGACAAGGGGTGCCGATGATTCGGGTTTCCCTTCGTCATCGGGCCTTGTCTGTCGACCGGGAAACCTTGCGGAGAAAGTAGGATTAAGGATTAAGCAGAGGGTCCTCCGCTCAGCGATTCGCTGTCGAGGTTGAAATCATCCTCATGCTCCATCTCCTCCGTTCTGCCCGGTGCGTTTGTTTTTATTGGACTACGCTCCGATGAGTCCATGGGTTCCGGCAAAGAAAGGCTGCCGGTGGCCGAATTTTGTGAAGTTTTGTCGTTCATAAAATTCCCACGAGTCACTGGGTAAAGAAGAGTCCGCTACATCAGTGACCCGCGTGATGCAGTAAGGGCTAATTACTGTGAAGGGTGCCCTGGTACTCCACAGGCTCCGTGAGAGGCTGGGTATTTCTTAAACCCCCCCCACCACGTCATCCATCGGCACGGGTCGCATAACACCTTAGCTTAGGGGTTTTAACCATTGGATTTTACGCAACAGCCATGGTTAAGAGCTGTTGCAACCATCCTTCTTTACAGGGGCTTTGGACCCTCTGCTACAGTTCTCAATAATTCAAGTCTATTCGTAAAGGCTAAACTGAACCAAGAGAATCGTAACAGGCGGAGTTATTCGCCTTAAACAACCACATCATCGACAGCGGACGTCACCGAAATAATGGTATTATTCGATGACATGTGTACGCGAATAAGATCTAAATCACGAGTGCGATCGGGAGGGATGTAGATGGCACACAAGTATAATGTGCGATCCGAGAGTTTGATTGTCACCCACACCTGTTCAGCAGTCGACCACTCGTCGCGCTCGAGGATAGAGGCACTAAGTTGGCGGTGATCAAAACTCCACTACCTGAAGTTTTACGGCTATTTCTTGAGCTCCGGTCACAACGGAAGACTTCATAGTTGGGCCCGAAGATTTGCCGCGAAAACGAACGATTGTCGAGCCAGGATTCGGTCAGTACAATGATATCGTATAGACTGTCAGCGCAAGCCAGTAGGTAATCGGAGACGCTGGCGTTGATACCACCCACGTTTTGGTAGTAAAGGTGGATATTTGTCATCGGATTGGTCGACGGACTGAAAACGGGTAGCGGTTCAATGGGAGGTCTGTAATTAGCGTTTAACCACATACATAAGACATACGTAACACTGGCGTTTTTTTCTGGTACACGTTGCCCCATAGTACTCCGTACCTCGCCCTGTCAAACTGCTCAATAAATAATGAACAAAATGAATTTTCTTCATCGCAGCTCTACTCGAACCCTCAACAAAATCCCTTACGAAACTGTCAAAAAGTTGTTTACAAAATCAATGCTGCATTTTTCGAGTGGGAACGAGACAAATGCAGGGCTGCGCAGGTACACAACCTCCATAAACTACTCAAACAGAGGTTTTTTTTACAGAGGTTGGTACTTTCGAGTAGTTTATTTTGTACCAACTTTTTTGGAAGATTTCTTCCTGAGTGTTACGTATGTCTTATGTATGTGGTTTTACCGAGATACTCATGAAATAATTCCGAAACTCGTTTTATTATGCTGAATACAACTAAAAGAGTGCAATTTTCTGAGCTTCAGCTATATCAGTTTTTTTATACCATCTGAAAGAGCTGCATTTGTATTAACTGTCATTGAAGCAATTTAGAACGACTTTTATTCTTCATTTAAAAATCGAAGGACAATGATATAAAACTTTTGAAAATCACGTTTTGCTCCGAAAATTACACTCTTTTAGCTGATATATAAAAATTAGAAATTCGTGAATAGCTAATAACCAAATTCTGGTAGTTAAGTTCACTAAACTCGGAAATTTGCAACACGTTCAGTTTCTAATTTCTCAATAATTTTTTTAAATTTAAATTCAAATTTTTATTTTTTTTAATCTTTTGAGAATTTTAAATCGATGATCAATATACTTTGATATTGCAAGATAAATTTTAGATCGCATTGGCAGAGCTGTCACAATCACAGCCGCGAGTGACAGCAATCGGAATATTTCCATCCTCTTTGCATTGTTGCGTGCGTTGAAATATCGTTCACGTTTTTTAAAAGGAAAATTGCAAATGTGAAAATAGATCCGGTAATTTCGAGTTGGTTCCAACCTTTCTAGGTGCCTATAGATTGCCGCGACTTGGGCAGAGTTATGGATGTGGATGACGATCCGGTTGTGGAAGAGGTAATGCAATTCTGGACGTGTGGTCGTCGTGTGAAAATGATGCAAATTATGCTCTTTTTTAGATTCCTGTGTTTCTTTCCAAAACGCTAGCGGAGAATCTCTACCTGTTGCAGTATCCGGTTAAGTCGTCGAATTCTACGTTTGATAACGGTCAAGTAGTGAATAGTTGTGTGAAACCAATTAATCAGCAGGTAATTTCCGATCACACCATTCCTCACCACATGGTTATTGTTTTGACTTTATTGTTTTTTTTTTTTTTGACAGATCAAAGTGGATTACGCTTTGAATACGGCTTCAAAAAATTATGATTCCTTCAAGGGGGAACAGTTTGCTATTGCAGCAGATGGGAAAGATAGAGAGCGGCAGCAAAAGCCAACATTCCGTAGTGGAACGATGGATAAGCAATCCTTTCTCAGTTCTAAACCCATTGAGGACGTCAACCGGTATATGGTATGTGTGCTACAGGATCGGGAAATCCATGCCACCCCATTGAACGGCATCGTTTCAATGCGGCAAATGTTTTCCTATTTTGACAAGCAGGATAAGCGAACGAAGGCCGAGCAGAAGGCGGAGCAAGATGCGGATGTGGAGGAAGAGGAAGCAAAACAGGTTACGGTCAAGTTCGCCCGTACGGAAAACGACAAAGTGCGTAAGGCTAGGGAAAAGTCTTTTAATTACATCTCGAAGATGGAATCGGAAGAGCCTTGGTGTGAAACGTTTTGGCATGCTAAAAACTCTACAGCGGCGGAGTTGGAGCGGCAAAAGCTTTACTGCGGTAACGCCTCACGTGCCGGAGGGGAGAGTGTGCTGAATGTCGATTACGCGGAATATCTAGACTTGTTGATCAGTAAGGAGAAAACCGATAGGAATATAGATTCTATGCTGCCAAGTCGTGTTGTTTGCATGCATGAGCTGAAGCAAATGACACTCGTCGATCAGATTAAGATTATTCTTAAGGATGGTAAGCTGGTTTAGCAACATGAATAATAAACGGTTTAGTCAAGTTTAGTTTTTTACAGCAAAGGTGCTCACCTTTCAGCAAATTATGGACCTTCTACCAGACAGGAACCTTGCAGCGGATAAAATTTTGCGAACACTTCCGATGGCTGGTGTACTGATTCGAGGCAACTGGGTTGTCCAATCAGAGAGCATCTATCCGGAGGGAAGCGTTTCTAGCATAAACGGTGTTCCGGCAGAACAGATGTGCAAAGCACGCGACTATATACTGTATCGATTCACCCAGTGTGATAAGTTGGAACGACACCAGCTCGCGCTGATAACCCAGCTTCCCACGGAGGAAATACGGGAGATACTCCTTTCGATAGCGAAGCTGAATAGCGATCGAAGCTGGAGTATGTTACTACCCCCAAACGAGGAGTTTACGGGCAACGAGCAGGAAATTAGTGATAGACAAAACGCTTTCTGGACAGCCAGGGCAGATAAGTTTAACGAAATGGAGAAAAGCAACAAGCGGGTGCGGAAACGGTCAGCGCGGTCCGAAAGCAAATATGACACAAAAATGAGCAATGGATAGCGAGGTTAGTTTGCGTTTAGTTGTACTGATAAGCGTAATTATTTATAATCGGAAAAAAATATATTTAAGAAAGTTCGAGTCATTTAGCTTTGCAGTCACATTTTTGCACCAATCATCCGAACAGTCGCTTCTACAATTTCTGCAAGAATCTTGTTGCGGTTGGCGCAGGTTACATGGAATAGTTTGGTTTCTGACAGGTCTTTCAGTTGTTCGACAATCGGAAGGGTGGCTTTCAGCGGGATTGTAGCAATGAAAAACAGGCTATCCCCTTGGGCTAGGCGGGTCCTGATTTGTGCTAGTCGAGTTCCGAAAGCTGCCGATTTTAGCTCCATTTTACCAATCTCATCCAGCAGCAGTAAATTTGCGGTACGTTCGTTGAGCGCTGGCAAAGCGAGTGACTCAAACTCCGAAACACACACCGTATATTTACCGACTCGACACCCTGCGGGAGAGTTCCGTAGAAATTCACTGTAATAGACTAGTGACAATATGTTACACATCTATCGTCGTATGTGGCCCCATACCTGACCCGAGCCAATGGAGCTCGCTTGTCGTCGAAGGTGACAATGTCAAAACCAATTCGTTCCCCATCGGATTTTCTTAATTCTTCAGTGTAAAATCCATCGAACTTAATGGTACGTTTTCTAAGTTCTAGACTGAGATTACGCATGATCGTGGTCTTACCCACTCCTGTAGAGTATGGAAAGGTAATAAAAGGAGTGCTTTGTCCTTGTGTGCTGTATATGTCACTTATAACATTTAGGAACCAGCATTTAATTTGATTTTACGTTCATTACTTTAAAGTAGCATAGACATACAAATGACAGTGGCCGTGTTCAAAATCGCAATTATAATCTTACCTGGCATTCCAGTTATGAGAATGACATGCATTGTTGCTGAATTATGTTCCACGAGTATCTGGAAGGGATAAAGGGAAGTGATATCTTTGAAAGAAACAAATAACAATCGCCGTTAATATTGTTTAAGGTCATATCAAACAGAACTGCCCATTCATTCTTCGACCAAAATTTTGTAGATTAGTGAAGAAACCTCGAAATGGTTGAAAAAATGAATATTTTTATCTGCAGACTAACTGAAATTTGCGTGAAGCCCCCACCCGAAGTATGGTTGTTTCTATTGAAAAGCTGTTAACCTTCCATTTAAACTACGCATAAGGGCGAAACATACTTGAATCACAAAAATACCGGTACAGTTATATTTTATTACTAAATTTGTATGATATTATTTAATTATTATTTACACATCAGTTTAATTATAATGCAGCAGTGAATCAACAACAGCGATCAAAACTACTCTGAAAACTATTTGACCCGTTGTCGATTCACTCTTGTACACAGCAAAAGACTATTATCTTCAAACGAGTAAAAGAAAAACGTAGACGCTTGACGAAGCACACGAAAAGAAAAACAAAACTAGTCTACAGCAGAGACATCACGAAACCACTATCTCAGCATTCCATCGCCAGCGAGTTGGAGTTTTCGTTGAATTCTCTGGGCAGAGCCATACTGTTCTCGTCTTGCGTGACTTCCGACATCATCCCGACACCGCTCGAGCCAGGTTCCATCTGCATATCGTCACACCGTTCTCCTTCGATTGCCAAACCACCACCCTCCTCAATTCCGTTGGTACCATTGGTTCCGTTCGCCGGTGTATCGTCCCAGTTAATTTTGAATCGTGTCACACGCGGTTTGGAAGCAAGGATGTTGCGGGTCATCTGCTGGAAAAGTGGCTTTGCAGGTGGATTCTCTCGCAGCTCTGGATCGTTGTACTCGTTGTTGATAAAATATCCGACGCGAACGAATTCCTGACCTCGGTAGGAGCACGTGAGTAAGACGACCGTCACTCCGACCGCGTCTTGTTCCGGAATTCGCGCCACGTTTGGAGGATCGGCTTGGAAGACGAAAATGTGCCGTCCCTCTGGTACCGGCCCAACGTAGATAGTGTCCAGCACCTGGTCGAACTCTTCCGATTCAGCCGATCCGACATAGATCATCTTCCACTCCAGATCTTCCTTCAGCTCCTCGATACACTCGAATGTGAGCTCAAATTGAAATGGATTCAGGAAGCTGCTCGGATTGTCCAGAACTACGACGTTGGTGATGTGTACCTTAGCCATTCTGTTCGCCGCTTGTCTACATCAACCCAAGAACAAAAAATGACACTTATTTCCCCGAAGACTATAGGCTAAAATGTGCGTATTTCTAACTGCTTTGGACTAAAAGAAATCACATTCATTGTACCGTTCGGCGAGATGAGTCATTGTGAAACTATTTACTTATCTACTTTAATTCTATCTTTTCTAAATGACATATTTAACACATCCGCGTCACAAAACACAAGTATCGAAATTTGGCGCAAACAAAATAACCTTTCGTTAGTGCTGCGGATGACTTACCTCTAATTTTCCAGATTTTTCTATCACACCAACACCGTTTTCAGCTAATTTTGAGCGGTGATCAACGCAGCAGATGTACCTCAATCTAGTCGTGATGGATTCAGCAGTGAATCAAACAGATTTTTACTAAATTGTGCAATTATTTTCCACTAACAAAATGCTACACAATTTTCTTTTATGAATCTAGCGGAGCTAATCCCGAGGCTTTCGATTCTGACAGATGTCGAATGAAAACAAACCCGTTATACGCTTGTTTTCCCGCTTCTGCCATCTCAACAAATTGTCATCGGATTATTTTAGAGCAGTTTAGAACAGGGCGTGCGCATTTAGGAACTGTTCACGAAAGATGTAATGCTTCAAACTAAAATATGCGAATCATTTTACAGACTGGATATTGCCCCTTGCATGACTATTTAGACTTCTGTGATAATCATTCATTGCCTAGTTTCTTATTTCGCTCTTCGCACCTCAGTAGCGCACTGGCAGTTTTTTGGGTTCATTGTTTGTTTTGTTTTTCATTTGCAGCATTAGGTAGGGTGAGGAACGGCTTAAGCAGCGGCGCCTATTCTAATCAGTCTAAATAAATGGGCCTCGATCTCCTGAATTTTGATCAATATTGACAATTTCAATGGCGAAAACGAAAACTCTGATTGACTAGCTGTCTTACGAATACATAAAATTCCGTTCAACACGGAAAAAACTTTGAAAAAACATCAAACGAAAATTGTTGCAGCTATTCAGGCGCTTTTTGGGTGCTGAAATAAATCCCCTGCAAAACAGAAGCAAAATGCTTAAAAGGTTCGGGGTGATTGGAAAAGCGTCCCTCGATAGGAAACTTTAATTGATCATTGTTAAAGTTTACTAAATCGGTTTTAGGATCTTAAAACAAGTGCTGACAGAGAAAAAGGTAAAGAACAAATCGATATACTCATGTTTGTATTTCACCTTATATATTTCAAGTATTTCGTCTCAATAAACAGGCGGCTCCTAAAGTTGCTTAAAATATGTTCCCTACCCTATATGTTTTTGAGCAGCTTTAGTTGAAAATTAGCTTGAATATAAAAAAAAAAACTAAGTGTTACATGATTGATTGGGTGATACTGAGTATATAGGTATCAAGCACTGACCATTGCTGGAGTGATTTCTTAGGGCATCCTTAAGGTGAAACGGGATCGGTGGTCTTTTCCTATACAATTTTGAGGTTAGAGTTCCCGTTTCACCTTAACAGTGCGCTTCTATACCCCGTTTGGTAGCGCTCTATCATCACTTCATACCGTACCGGTCGCTGCTAAACGCGCTAGAGAAATAGTAGCCGAGCATCCGGGGAGCATCGCGCTCTTAGCCCGATAACAGCGCTGCTAAAGGTTTATGCTGGATGAAACGTCAAACTGAGACGATAGCAACGACCGGTGTGAAAACGGGTGAGTGAGCAAAACAGCCGCGCTGTACACAGCCGCCATAACAACTCAAATGGTACCGCACTGTTAAGGATGCCCTTATTAACCTACCAAGGTCATAATAGAGTCATAATAGATCTTTGTCTATATAATAAAATATTTCTGTCAAGCGTTTAGATATCGCTAGTATCGATTTCCATTACCCATAACTGCGGAATCGTGTGCGAGATTTGACTGTGATAATCGTGTATTTCGGGGTAGTCCAAACTGGCGTAAAAGTCGCAATAACAAACACGGCCGAAATTTATTAATTTGTGTTGCGCATTGGTAGCGAACCAAATAGCTAATAGTTTCAAAACCGTATTCTTGTTCTTGTAAGAATCAAGTGCGTTTCAAAGTGACGTGAATTTATTTCCCATTTTTTTATCATGGAATTGGTTGTGTGCTATATCAGTTTTTGATATTATCTGAAAAATCTGCATTTTCTAAGTAAAACGTGATTTAAATTTTTTTCTATCGTTGTCCTTCGCTTTTTAAAATACGATTTAAAACTGCTCGAAATAGCTACAATGACAGTTCGCCCATATACCAACTGTCATTGTAGCGATTTAGAGGGAATTTTTATTTTTCATTTAAAAATCGAAGGATAATGATAAAGGGTGATTTTTAAAGAATTTGGTTTTTCTTAAAAAAAAACGCTTAAACATCACAAAACTGTATGAAATCGTTATTTGAGCCGATGAATTGGTTTATGCCATTTACTTTTTAAAGATAATTTCATGCAAATGTTGGCCACGGTTACGTTTTAAATACGAAAAGTCCAATTTTGGGTAACTTTTTCGAGCATTTCGGCTGGTATTTCGCGAATAACGCGTGCAATGTTGTCTTCCAAGGCTGGAATTGTTGTTGGCTTATCCGCATAGACGAGAGACTTAACGTAGCCCCACAAAAAATAATACATATAGCGGTGTTAAATCGCATGATCTAGGCGGCCAATTCACCGGTCCATTTCGTGAGATGAATTCTCGACTACTTTGTGATAAGGTCGTATGTCTAAACGTAAACAAAACGAGTGAGAGATGATTTGTGCTTGTGAAGTACAAGGAATATAACTCTCACTCGGTTTGTTTACGTTTAGACATACGACCTATCAAAAAGTAGTCGAGAATTGCTCACCGAACTCATTCCGCAATATGTCCATTGATTCGCGCGATGTGTGCACGTTGCTCCGTCTTGCTGTAACCACATGTCAACAAGACCCAGCTCTTCCATTTCCGGCAAAAAAAATTAGAAATCATCGCGCGATAGCGAGCGCCATTGACCGTAACGTTGCGATTTTGATCATCTTTGAAGAAGTACGGACCAATGATGCCTCCAGCGTGTAAACCGCACCAAAACGGTGCATTTTTCTGGGTGCATTGGCGATTCTTGTATTGCCTCTGGTTGCTCTTCGATCCAAATGCGGCAATTTTGCTTATTAACATACCCATTTAACCAGATATGAGCTTCGTCACTGAACACAATTTTCGCGCGAAAAACATTTTTTATAGAGGACGAATTTTGATAGTAAAATTTGATTATTTGTAAGCGTTGTTCAGGCGTAAGTCTGTTCATGGTGAAATGGCAAACCAAACTGAGTACATTAGACTTTGACTGCTGTCAGAATTCCCGCGTGAACTGTCAAATCTGAATACACGAAAAACCAAATAGCAAAAAAAATCACCCTTCATAAAGTTTTAAAAAATCACGTTTTGCTCAGAAAATTACACTCTTTCAGATGATATATAAAAATCGGAAACCCTTGAATAGCTAAACAATCCAATTTCGAATATTCGAACGTCCTTTAATTTGGCTCAATTGGGTTCTAAAGCTATACCAGTTTTCATGTATCATTCATAAAGATGCGTTTTCTGAGCAAAACGTGATCTCTAAAATATGTTTATCATGGTCCTTCGATTTTTGAATAAAGAAAGAAGAACTGCTCGAAATGTTTTAAATGACAGTTTGTTTGTACAGTTTGCCCATGTACGGTATATGAGCGAAATGTCATTTAAAACCTTTTGAGCAGTTTTCTATTATTTATTTTAAAATCGAAAGATGACGATGAACATTTCTTGAAAATCACGTTTTGCTTAAAAAATTACACCCTTTCACACACTCACACTCACATTACACACTCAAAATTATTGCCAGTTCTCGGCAATTTTTTGCCAAGAACGGCACCACTGAGTGCTCGGTTAGAAAAAAATGACAGCTGTCACAGCTGTGTACATGAAAATTAGAAAACTTTAGGATCCAACTGAAACCGAGTACACCACTTAAAATTTGTTCGAGCCGATTTTTTCCTATGAATGTAAAATACAGTCGCAAAAAAAGTTGGGGTGGCAATACACAATTACTCGATTAGTATTAAAGTTTGTAGCACAAACTTGTATTTTTTGTATCTTTGAAATTAAAAAAACATATGACAAGAACTTATTTCATTTTCCAAATCAAATACAATTATTCGATTAACTACAATCGTCCATGAACTTTAGTCCTAATCGAGTAATTGAACTATTTTTTGTGAAATATATATTGAAATTGTTCGATAAACGGGTTAAATAACGGGTGCTAACTAAAATTTTGGAATTTTTTTAAACTGCTATTGAAATAGGTATATGTACTTTAAGAAAAACTGATTCGTTTCCATGAAATTCATTATCAATGAAAGAATAATAATGTACGTACGTAATGTCATACGGCCTTCACGTCGACTTGGAAAAAATGGAATTGAAATTTTCTTCAAACATTCGTTCTGGAACAAATCTTGTATGATAGCCTAACCACTGGATACGAACCATGATTTATAGAAAAGATGAACAAAGTCTGATTTGTCCATTACTTTGACTGGTCTTCCACTACCTCCCTGGCGAATAGATTATTTAACGAGATGTTTCAAAACTCTGTTCATAAATGAAATTTTGACAGGTAATACTGATCCGCTGACATAACGCAAGTAAAATCAACATCAATATCAGTGGGTTCCGTGACACCCACCAGTACGTAAAAAGGTCCATAATGGCGGTATCCAGCTTTTCACGCGCCAAAATGGCGGATGCTATAATGCAAATTTCGTAATAAATTACCCACCCTTTTGCCAACTCTGCTTACGTTAGTTTGAAGTCTTCATATATTTTATCAAAAGAAAAATATATCTGGCAACATTTGTGATGCCAATTTTTCAGAAATCCCAAATCTGACGTAAGCAGAGAGGTTCACATATTACGAACACACATTATAGCGACAGCCATTATGGTGCGTAAAAAGCTGAATAATTGGTGTTCTTAATATGTGAACCTCTCTGCTTATGTTATAGCGAATTTCTTTATTCCACTGCGGGAGGGCAGATCTATCGTGTCGAGGAATGAAGAAACGACAATGGGATTTACGACGCAAGTAAGAAAGAGATGCCAGATAATTGTTTACGAACTAAGCTGACAAATTTTACGGTGCGCAGCGGGCAGCACGCCAGGTTAATACTGGGTCAAAATCGAGCGAATGAAGAAGGGTTTTGGCAGCAGTTAGGTTGCTTCCAGGTCAAAACGAGGTGAGCTGGTGGAATAAAGAAATTCGCTATTAGTTTCAGGATTTTGAAGCATTGGCAACACAAATGTTGTCAGATATTTTTTTTTTTTGATAAAATATCTGAAATACTAGAAGACTTTGAACTGACGTACGTACAGTTGTCAATAATTTCTTACTAAATTTGAGTTACAGCGTCCGCCGGAAGATTTTGACGTAGGACTACGACTTTCTTTTCTTTACATAGGGATACATACTGTGAAAACTAAAATGAACCCGTAGCGTTTTTGGTTGGTGGAATGGATGTGATCAAATGCTAATAGCCCTTCAAGAACTGTACCAAATTTCAATAGTTAATATGCCGTTGGATGGCTAAAATAAATAACATATTTATTCTATGATAATCATCCCCGTCATTTTCTTAGTACGTGGTGAAAATAACGGTGAAGTTTCAAAGTCAACCATCCACAAATATTTTGCATTGGGCTTTTTAGAATGTCAAAAACGTCAGAAATAAAGTATGCACTAGTAGGAAAAAGCTTGAAATTTGTATTTTGGATTAGAAAATATCCTGTAATCTAATGCGGGGCATTCATATACCATTAAGGTGCTCAACAATGAATTACTACTACTTATCGACCACTTCAAGCTTGTTTGTGATCAGATCGTTTCCGTCATTCTCACCTCGATTGTTGACACTCCACGTCGAACCAACCACATCGAAGTCTTCAAAATTAGTACCGGGGAAGTTGTTTCTGGGCAGACATAAGTGGCAATGTCAATAAAACTATTTTGCTATTGTCGTCTTACCCGAAAATGCTCGGAAATGCTTATGTTATATATTAAATATTGGCTCGATATTTACACTGTTCTATGATGTAGAATACATAGCATCGTTTTTGGGTTTTGGGTTATTTTTTGGTACAATAACGCATCACATTCCTCATTTGTAGGCGTATAAGAGTATAATTTACAATGAGGATCATAAAAACATATTTACTATAAGTAATATTTTGAGCTATTCATAGTTTTTATGGGATGACTGGTAACAATGAAAAATACTTTAGCACTCATAAGTACCCTCGTGTTGTAGATAATATAGACACCACTGTTCAGATAACTGTAGCTTATTCGGGAGTTGTTTTCTTCTTCTTCTCTTCTATCTTCTATTGAGAAGATGCACTGTGCGTCAATAACATCACGTCCTCTGGCAATGGTTTACGTTTGTACATTGGTTCGGTAACCAGGAACACTACGAGGCTACCATAAACGACCATAAGTAGACCAATAGTATTCATTAAAACGGCTTGGGCTGGCAGCTGCGCATAATTGGGCCTGAAAAATTTAGGGCAGTGTTAGGAGGTTTGACAAAAATGTTTGGGAGAACAAATATTACATCGAGAAAATTGCTTTTTCCAGCAGTCCAAGAAGAGAAGCTGCGATGGCTAGTATGAAGCCCAGCACTCCGAAGAACACGTGTATAGGCATGTAGGCAGCTCGTAGGGTGTCTCGAACTCCAGGGAATAGGTAGGATACAAATCCAAAAACGTACTGGGAACAGGAAACATAATTATGAATGTCTTCATCCTGTGGATGCCTCTGATACCTACCTGAAGACTAAAGATAACCACAGCTGCCATTCCAACCCACGAGTGTAGCGTGTACATATTCGGTCGTGGGGGACTGGCCAAGTTGTGTGAATCGAAGGCAGCCACCAATGCGATAACGGTAAAAATAAACGCCAATCCATGAATGACGGCATGAGTGATTTTCAAGGGCTTTTTGCGTGCATAGCGAAATCCTCGATAGATAAGAATTGCTGTGTAAAAGAATGCACAATATGCATAGAATTGTGTCAATGTTAAATCCTCATACACGGGTAAACGCTGCATACTTACAGTTTCCGTACAGAAAGATCATGCCCATGGTCATCAGCAGTGGATGCCAATTGAATTGCACCGATGGCCGCGAGGTCCACGCGAGACCACCAAGATGAGCGCCAATCCAAGATCCTACCATAATCACTATAGCTGCTCCGACCATTTGCGTGATCAAATATAGGACACGGAAGTTGTTGTACGAACCAGCTGATGGTCCATTGTTCTCCATTGCGGCTGATTATAATTCTGAAATCGAAACAGCAACTTTTTTTTAATAATCTCTATTCTTCTAATCACCGGAAAACGTGATTAGCACTTTATTGATACAATGATAACGATGAATTGTGTGGAAAGCATGTGGCTAAGTAATTGGAACAATCGGGCGATAATTTTGATAAATGGGAACGCACCCACCAGACAAATCTGGATTGGACGCGCTTACTAACCGAAGTTTACGTCAGGGAAATTCCTGACTGCGTGTCTGCCAAGAAAGGCTATTGTTGTTATCTAAGCAAAAAGTGAAAAAAAAAAGATTTTTTTGAATGTCTAGCCATCCACTTAATCAATCATAAAATAAACAGGATTGAAAGACAAATCTCATATTTGCTGCCCGTGGGTTGGGAGAGGGCACCGAGTTTTCAAATATGGTTAGCAAACAGCTGATTAGAATTTTTCTGTTTTTATATACAGGAAATCGCTCCACATAAACTTGGATAAGCGATTTTGTTATTTGTGTTTGTTCTGTTTGAACGTAAATAACCGCTCAATGTCGATTAATATTTTGTTCACTCAATAAAAACCATGTTTTCAAAACACTCAAACCGAACCGTCAAATATTGAATTGTTGTAGTTTTCTTTCTTACCAGTATTCGATCTTGACGGTTAATAAGTCACAATTTAGCCAGGTCGCAAAAACCTCTTCTTTATCAGAATAAAACTTTGAAAAGTGCAATTAGAAATTTTGCTAAAAATGCGGTTTTGACGCAGACGCTACCTCTCAGAATCGTAAAAAAAGAAAGTTTTTTGGCATTTCCTAAAGAATATCATTGAAAATAACTCACAAAAATTGTGAAATTCTGCAAGGTGAGAATTTTAAAATAAATATTTTTTGAATACTTATTTCTTAGTTCCTTTTGAAACGTTCTATTGGGTAGATGATCCTCGATTTAAATATTGTTTATTCAAGAGCTTGTGACAAGGCATGTCCAAAATTTGTTATATTATTGAGATTCAATGAACAAACACATTTTTTCCAGAATGAATCACCATCAATGCTTATGATTGCATTTGATCAATGCTTCGAAATATGTCAAATTTAATATATGCTAAATTTTATGAAACGTTATTGTACAACAAAATCATTTTACATTGCATTGGTAAGTTTTACCTGCCCCTTCATATGAATTGTTGATCATCATTCTGGCAGATTTAATATTTACATTTCGACTCATCTGGGCAGCGACTGAAAAAGTTTAGCATGAACCGTCAAATAGCGTACTGATCAAAAACAGTTTGACAGGCTTAAAATTTTCATATTTGACCAAATAATTTTCTGTCAAATATTTTCTAAGTGTAATAAGTTTGTCAAATAAGTTCGAACGAAATTTTGGTAAAATTTTATCTGTCAAAAAGTGACAAAAGTGTACTACAGCCTCTAGCATTGAGATATTTATTTTTCCGATGAAAAAGGATACGTAAGCAAGTAAGGAAAAGTTTCTAGCTGTTGTTAAGTGATGATTCGTCTCCATCCCTCCACAGCCATAGAAACTTGTCTTACTCGCGCCTACTTTTCTAAAAAAATTGTTACATCAACCATGAAGATGAAGACCTTGTGTAAAAAACTACTATAGAAGTGCAAAAGGTTGTAGTACGTGAGCATTGTTGAACCCAGGATTAAACAATTTGTTTTGTAGTGGTTGATTATTATCTCTTTTTTATTGTAATTTGCATAATTCGATAATTTCGAATTTGAAATAAACAGTTTTTAGAGATCTTTCTAGTGCGATTTTTCTCGAAAAAGAAACCTAGAAACAAGTGTTTGATAGAATGTTTGAAATTGTACACATCATTACGAGAAGTGCATATTTTTACAACATAAAATTAAAGATCTTTGAAATATACAACAATTTCTGAATAAATAACCTTCAACTCCTATTTCCCAGCTGAAAGTAGGCATAGTGATAAATAATATATGGAATCAGCTGAAACCATTATAAATTGAGCACGAAAAAAGTGAGATAATCATTTTCACTTATACTGGTATATATCTCAATTTCTCACTAATTTTTACTACGCACTTGCATATCCAATTGTAATGCACCGTACACTTTGGAATGCAAAAGCCTGTAAATGCCTGACTATCAGTGCCGCTTTCATATCCAGTGTGGTACATTAAAATGCCATTGCACTGGTACGCAGCGAACGAACGAAGCAACAGGAGGGCGCCTCTACCACCCATCCCAGCAGAAAACATTTTTCTACCCAGTCACCCCTTCTGGAAAATGCTTCAGTGGAAAACAGCTACCATATGGCAGCTATTGTTCGCTAAGGTCGAACAATATTACACGCCTCCACACTGGTGGTGACAGTGCAGAATTATGCTAAGAGCACGGCAAAGAGTAGCGAATGATAAGAACTTTTAGTAAGGTCTGCCGGAGCGCAACAACTTGTTGCCTACTTGTGGAATTGGAACCACACTGCAATTGTTATACGGAAAATCGCTCATTTCAATGTCATTACGGTTCGGAAATTAGTCAACCATTAAGCAAAAGCCAACAAAATCAACGAACGGCACCGATTTCTCCTAATTTTCGGTTATATGAAACTTTTGTTTTATTTCTCTACTTCCTTGATATTGTTTACACAATTTGTAAACAGCTGGTTGTTTTCGAATTCGTCACTATTTTGTTCTCAATCTTAAGTTTAACTGAAGTTTCTAGTATCTTACCAAAATTATTAACCTTTTAGAAACACTGGTGACCACAATTCGGCCAGAAACGAAAATGGCTGCTGTAGATTTTAGGGTCAAAAGTGTGCGTCGAGTTCCGCGTTACCCAAAGAAAATTGCCACTATGGAGAAAATGAAATTGGCTCTTGTTGCCACGATCGCGAATACCGCTAAACTGAGTTGCGGATTTCGGAAAGCACTGCGAAGTGATGATGTTGACGATAGCAACACATTGTGTCTATGTTCGCGGATAAACGGCGCGTGAGCGTGAAATGCCAGAGAGTGCAATAGCTGTACAAGCAGTTTTGTTGGGTAGATTAGTGTAAAATGTATCGGCGTAAGTCTCAACTAAACTGAATAAGTTCAACAAAACGAGCCGTAGTTTCGATTTCTTCCATGGCAAATTTTTGATCATGATAGAAAGGAGCACATTTTACACCAGCTGACTGTGCTGGGAGTAAATTTATTTCCCTCTTCGAAGCGATGGCGAGAGAAATAAATATATTTATAGAATAAATATATAGTAGAATACAGAATACAAGTAAAGTGAATTATTGAACAATAGTTTATTAATTATTAAGTATTGAATAGTTCCGTAATAAAACAGATATGCGAGTTCAATCCTAAGTATACTAACTTGACACTGACTGATAACGTCAGCTTTATCTATGAGCCATAAATCATCATGAATGTAAATCGTCTGTTCTCTCAGAAACAGAACTTTCTCATTACTCTTGCTCGTTTGAAGTCTTATCATTACTGGAGTGAGTAATCATGTCTTTATTCAACATAGGGTAAATAACTGAATATTTGAAGATTTGAAAGGTATAAAATTCACAAATGTAGCTTAAACTAGGACATTATTGATTAGATTGAATTGTTAAGCTATTATAATTTATAATTTGAAAAATAATGAAATTTCATCAAACCCTCTATACTGAAATACAGCACTACTGTGAAATTACTATTTCAACGAGACAGAAATTTAAAGAAACGGGATTTCGAAGTAGGGTATCGGCTCTTTTATCGTCTGGGGGGTAATGAAGTCATAGAGAACTTATATTTTGCAGAGAGCTACTTAACGATCTTGGACATCAATTACCCCCCTGACGATAATAGGTAAAACCTGACGATACTAGAGCTCTATGTTCATAAAATACTCTATGTTCACCAAAAAAAATTTTTTTCTCAGTGATGATCTTACCATTCCGAGTTTAAGTGAAGGAATAATGGAAAATTTCTTTTCAAATAAAGTTAAAAATTGGGGATGAACTTTCGCTGAGTTATAACTTATTCGCCTTTCTTCGCTGCCAGTTTTTAGTATGGCTCTTTGAAAGTGTTAGTGATGTTCAGATATTTTTCCAAGAATTGTCAGATTATACTTGGTCATCCTCAGGGTGTTTTTCTTTATGTCCTCCTCGGATTTGATCTGCTCGGATCTGCTGGTGTATGAAGTGTTTGAAGAACGGTTACCCAAGATAGAAGAAGCTGGACATCTCTAATTCGTTCGGCCCTAGACCGGTAATGGCCAATAAAGTAAGTAAAGTCTCAGAGCATTTACTCAAATTCGTATGATTAAGACTTTACTCAGCGCGGACTGGAGTAAGTTCGAATTTGAATATAGATGTTGCTCCGTTAAAAATTGATGTTTGTATTGTTACTGTTCTCGTTTGTTGACATACAATCCGAGCTGGATCGCACCATTGGAAAGTGGTGGCTGGCGTGACCAGTAATCTGCAGCCCATTCCAGACATATTCCAAGCACTATAAATAAAGGGGCTGTGCCGACCGGCAGATGCCCTTGGCTCAAGTGGTTTGCTGAACTATCATTGTTGAAAACTTACTAACAGGGCCGGTTTAAGAGTTGTGGGGGTTCAACCTTATCAGTTGTCAACATTTCGATAGATTATTGCACGATGACGTCACAAAACAAGAAGAAGAAAGGGATTTGACAGTTTCGCGGGTTTGTTTACATAGTAAAATTTTCGGCTCGAATAAGAATGCGGAAGTGTATTGTTAAAAGTTGCGTTCCCAAGAATAAACCAAAAGATCACAGTAACGAATTCACATAGGCGAAGAGTTTTCCCATCTTTTTCGTACTCGTATCATTCATTTTCACTCCTATCACATAAAAAGTGAATGGAACCCCTTGTAAACAAACCCGTGGGAAGTGTCAAAAAAGTGAGGTTATTTTTCGTGTGCAATGATCTATAAAGGAATATATCATATAAACACGGAAAATGGTAAAGTAGAGTGTGATGTCGCTACCATCGCTAAACAACTTGCATGTT
The DNA here is from genome assembly GCF_029784165.1 of Wyeomyia smithii. Lineage (NCBI taxonomy): Eukaryota > Metazoa > Arthropoda > Insecta > Diptera > Culicidae > Wyeomyia > Wyeomyia smithii. The sequence continues at coordinate 30,541,978 of NC_073695.1, read as the reverse complement.
CATCAGTGTATGTACTTTTCACTCCCTTTGGTACTGACGTTGAAATATATTTGCTTTGCCGTTCTCTCCATGGCGACGGTGGCGACATCACACTTTACTTTACCATTCAGCATGACGAGGGGTGTAATCCGGAGGGTTTATTTTTGCGCACACAAACTGTTTTACACAGTTTTTATCGTTTGATTGTTAGTCTATTCTCTCTGTTATAAATACATAAGTTGAAGAAGGGTTATAAAAGGATGGTGTTAGCACAGACTAACACCAAACTAACACTCATTTCAGAATTTACAATCGAATAACAGTCATCGCGCTATAGCGCCGTCTGGGGCGCTGCCATGCAATCTCATACATATTTTGTAGTTCCCAATTTGACTCATGCACGTACGCTAGCGCTGATGTCGAAATACGAGATAAGTCATGAGTCATGAGAAGTGTACTTTTGTGGGGCCCCCAATGTGTGCCCCCCTGACATACCCCCCCCCCCCCCCCGGGTGGTGGTGGACGATCTTCTCAAAAGCTTAGAAGCAAAAGATTTCGAAGTTGTGGGCTTTGCAGATGACATAGTCATCTTGGTAAGAGGAAAGTTCGACAACATAGTTTCGGAAAGAATGCAGGAGGCTCTGGAGTATACCCAGTCTTGGTGTATAAAGGAGGGTCTCAGCATTAATCCGACAAAAGCTGTAATCGTACCTTTCACTAGAAAGAGGAAATTCAATCTAAAAACTCTCAAACTTGGAGGAGTAGAAATTTCATTCAGTGAACAGGTTAAATACTTAGGAGTTATCCTTGATGCCAAGCTAAACTGGAATGCACATCTTGACTATGCAATCAACAGGGCGGTCAGTGCATTATGGTTGTGCTCCAAAACCGTTGGGAGAAAGTGGGGCTTGAGACCGAAAATGGTGATGTGGATATTCACATCTATTATACGTCCAAAACTGACCTACGCTGCGTTAGTGTGGTGGCCAAAAACCAAAGAGTCCACCGCTAGAACAAAGCTAGATAAAGTTCAACGACTTGCGTGCATTGCTATAACAGGAGCAATGAAAAGCACCCCGTCTAAAGCTCTTGATGCAATTCTTCATCTGCTGCCGTTGTACGAATACGTGCAACTAGAAGCAGAAAAGAGTGCCTTGAAGCTAAAAAGAACAAAAACTATATTGTCAGGTGATCTTGTGGGTCACCTGACAATACTGGACTTTTTCAAAAGAGGGCCAGTGATGAGTATGAATGGAGACTGGATGGCACCTCAGGATAACCATGATATTCCCTACAAGGTATGCGAAACGTCGCGTGCAGACTGGGAAGTCGGAGTTCCTGATGTCCGTCCCGGTTCAACGATATTTTTCACAGGTGGCTCAAAAATAGGTACCAAAACTGGTGCAGGAATCTTCGGCCCTGGAATTAATATTTCAGTGGCAATGGGACACTGGCCAACAGTGTTTCAAGCAGAGATTTTTGCAATCCTTGAATGTGCGAATGTATGTCTGACTAGGAAATACATACATGCAAATATTTGTATTTTCTCTGACAGTCAAGCAGCACTGAAAGCACTTGATGCTTATAAATGTACATCCAAGATTGTCTGGGGATGTATTCTCACATTGCGACAGCTATGTCAAACAAACTCAGTAAATTTGTATTGGGTTCCAGGACATTGTGGCATTGGTGGGAATGAAAAAGCAGACGAACTTGCAAAACAAGGATCTAACTCACAGTTTATTGGCCCAGAACCTTTCTGCGGTATATCAAACTGTGCAGTGAAAATGGAGCTTAAACGCTGGGAGGAGCAAAAGGTGATAACCAATTGGTTTGATGTCAAAAAGTGTTCCCAATCTAAAAGATTTATCACACCAAACGAGAATCATTCGAAAAAGCTCCTAGAGCTCAACAAAAGAGCTCTTTGTGCATACGTCGGCCTAGTAACGGGGCACTGTCCGAGTAGATATCATTTAAAGAACATTGGCCGGGTTCAGGATGATATCTGTCGCTTTTGTAATATGGAAAGCGAGACATCGGAACATCTGCTGTGCAGTTGTGGTGCATTATTTAAACGCAGATCAAGGTTTCTTGGCAGTGGCTGTTTACAGCCCAAAGAGATTTGGTCTTTGAATCCTGGGAAGGTGATTGGCTTCATAAACCATATTTCACCTGACTGGGAGCGTGTCGGTGCAGGTACCTGATCACTCAACAATAGTGGTCATTGTATTTTGCAAGGGGACACGTATAGCAATTGACTGGGATATATATTACAAAAGTTCACATCAATGGACAACGTAATTCTTATTCCCTAACAAAAAAAATTTCACTTTGTTTGGAACTGTAAACAAATTCGATCCAGCGAAATCGAAGGTTGTGGGACTCATCTTTTTCACTTGGGTTTACTTTTTTTACGCATGCTAACGCTAGTGAAAAAAGCAGCAGCAAGCGAAAACTTGTGTGCGTTTATATTTTGTCAGTTGCAGCCAATTTTCCCTTCGCTCGGAGTGTAAACTCGTGAAATTCGCTTCACTTAAACTGTGAACTGCAGGCTGGTGAAATACCTGCGTGTTCCACAAACGGCTTTTCCTGACAGATTCCACAAGCGAAAATTTACGCTTTTTCACTTGTCAAATTTTTCACTTCGCTTGGAACTGTGTAAAGAGTGTAATTTTCTAAGCAACGCGTGATTTTTTTCCAAACTTTATATCATTATCCTTCGATTTTTAAATTAAGAATAAAAATCGCTCTAAATCGCTTGAATGACAGTTGGTTCATGGGCGAACTGTCATTGTAGCGATTTTGAGCAGTTTTAAGTCGTAATTCAAAAACCGAAGGATAACGATAGAAACTTATTGAGAATCATGTTTTGCTTAGAAAATGCAGCTCTTTCAAATAATATAAAAAACTGATATAGCTTAACAACCCAATTGAAGCAAAGCTACAAATTTCGCACATGTAGAAAATAGACATGTATAAATACCGTGTTTTTATGGTTACAATAGAAAACGCGGTATTTTTACTATAAGCTTGTAAACGATTGTTGTCATTACCATGTTTTAACAACGTTTTGCCTTTCTCCTAGAAAGGTATAGCAATCACTGGAAAAACCGAAGGTATAAAAGTGGTCCCAATGGCCGAATGCCATATACCACTCGACTTCTTTCGACGAACTGAGCCTTTTCTGTATGTATGTGTGTATGTGTGTATGTGTGTGTGTGTATGTGCAACTTTTTTTTCTCACTCACTTTTCTCAGAGATGGCTGGACCGATTTATATAAAATTAATTGCAAATGAAAGGTCTAGTTGCGCCATAAGTTGTTATTGAATTTCATTGTAATCGGATTTTTAGTTTAGAGGTTATGTATCAAAATGTAAAAATCACGAAACATCAATATCTCAGAAACCACACAACCGATTTAAACAAAACTAGTTTCAAATGATTGGGCTGTTCCCAGAACCCTTAATTTTTGAATTTCGTTATGATTGAACATATGGTTCAAAAGTTATGTAAAGAAAAGTTATGCTGAGGTTGTTTAAACTCACTCGTTTTTCTCAGTGATGGCTGGACCGATTTTCACAAAATTAGTGTCAAAGGAAAGGTCTAGTTGCCCCATAGGTTGCTATTGAATTTCATTGCAATCGGATTGTAACTGTGTCCGTTGTTCATAAAAATGTGAAATCACATAATGAAAGTAAACATATTGACTTTCTCCTAACGATCACTGGCTAATTAAAAGGTAAAAAAAAGATTGAAATGGCCGAATGTCATATACTACTCAACTCAGTTCGTCCAATCGAGCATTTTCTGCATATATGCATGTATAGGTGCATATGTTTGTGTGTGGGTGTGTACGTGTGTATGTGCACCTTTCTTTCGCACTCACTTTTCTCAGAGATGGTCTGACCCATTCTTTCTATCTTGGTGTCAAATGAAGGGTCTATTTGTCGCTTAGGTTGCTATTGAATTTCATTGTAATCAAACTTTTAGTTTTGGCGCTGCGTCAGAATGTGAAAATCGCTCTTATATCTCAGAAGCTATGAACATAGTTGAATTCAAATAGATGGGCTTTCAAACCCTTAAACAATAAATTTCATAATGTTTAAACATGTGGTTTGAAAGTTATAGAAAGAAACGAAACCCGCAGACTGTTTAAAACTATAGCTACGATCAAAATATGTGGCCTCAACATCATTTAAATTTAATATTGTACTATTTCAATGTTTAAAAGTCATTTTATTAAAAGTCATTTCTATCATTTCACTTTTTGCCTTTCTCCTAGAAAGGTATAGCAATCACTGCAAAAACTAAAGGTATAAAAGTGCTCAAAACGGCCGAATGTCGTATACCACTCGACTCAGTTCGACGAGCTGAGCATTTTCTGCATGTGTGTGTGTGTAACGCTCTCCCAATCTCACTCGATTTTCTCAGAGATGGCTGAATCGATTTCAATGAAATCAATTGCAAATGAAAGGTGTAGTTACCCTATAAAACCCCATTGAATTTTATTGTAATCTGATTTCTAGTTTAGAGGTTATGTATCAAAATGTAAAAATCACGTAACATCAATATCTCAGAAACTACACAACCGATTTGAACAAAATTGGTTTCAAATGAACGGGCTACCTAAAAACCCTCAACTTTTGAATTTTATGAAGATTGAACATATGGTTCAGAAGTTACAGAAAGAAACGTGTTCTGGAGACTGTTTAATCTCACTCATGTTTCTCAGAGATGGCTGGACCGATTTTCATAAAATCAGTGTCATATGGAAAATCTTGTTGCCCCATTAGACCCTAATGATTTTTTTTGCGAACGGATTATTACTTTTCCTGTTATGTTTAAAAATGTGAAATCCAGCTTTAAAAAGAAACATATTCTGATGACTACTTGGGCTCACTCACTTTTCTCAGAGATGGTTGACCCGATTTCCACAGAATTAGTATCAAATGAAAGGTCTAGCTGCCTCATAACACCCTATTGAATTTTGCTGTAATCGGAATGTAACTTCGTCTGTAATGTATCAAAATGTGAAAATCACTAAACTTCATTATCTTTGAAACTACACAACAGATTTGAACAATATTGATATCGAATGAACGGGATAGTTAAGGGTTAACTGATGAATTATGATTGAACACGTGGTTTGAAAGTTTGGTTCCCCCATACTTTGTCTTTTCATTTGATTGTAATCAAACTTAAGCAACCGTTATGTTTTAATTTGTAAAATAACGAAAGTCTATTATCTCAAGTATTACACGACTTATTTGAACATAACTAGTGTCATACAAACGAGTCATCTCTCAAACTTACAAATGACAAACTTCATAAAAATTTGATATGTGGTTCAAAAGTTTTGTAAAGAAAAGAAATTCAAAGACTATTCAACACTATAGTTGCTTTGATCAATATATATGGCCTCAACATGATTTAAATGTGGTATCGTACTATTTGAACGTTCCCGGTATCGCTCGTGATTAAATTGTTCGAAATTAAAAGTCATTTCTTATATTTCGCTATTTCTGAAGCACTAACATTACGTCAAATTTCATATTTTATACTTTAATTACAACATCAATATTTTAGAACCCAAAGGGTGTATGTACCGTTTTGGATTTAAGCATTCATGTAAATCTATTTTTACAAATAATAAGTTTGAATGAGAAAGGCTGAGTCTGACCGCTAGGTGGATTAATTTAGGTTTTTGTTGTTGAATCTACCACCGACAATAATTTTACCATAAAAAACATTGTCAGTGACTTCTAACTGTATGGGAAAAATGCCTAAAAAAATGCTGTTAAGATACATAACGACCCCCCTTTTTCATGGTAAAAATGGCAAAAACGATGTTTTTTATTGTTCTGGACAATGATGTTTAATGTAAAATTGATGTATCTACAATGAAAAACATAGTTAAATTATGGTATAGCTATGTACAATTACAGCAATTTTTAAGGTTTTTTTAATGTTATTTTTTTCGGGATGTTATATGACAGCAAGCTGGAGTGGTTTTATGGGGCAATAGATAGTAATAATAAAACCAATAATAAAGCAAAATCGCATTGACTCTTGCCGGTTTTATTGGAAGTTTTATTGACAGCTATCAGTGTCCATTACGACTTGCTAATTTTGGCAACGGGTTTAACCGCCATAAAACCGTTGGTAACATTCATTGCTGTGATAAAACCGTTAGAAAACCAAGTAGCTATAGAATTGTTACTTGGGAGATGATTGTTTACGAACTAAGCACGTGCGGTGCTGGGTTGAAGCTGACAAATTTTACAGTTCGCTTCGGGCAGCACGCCAGGTCAAAACTGGGTCAAAATCGAGCGAATAAAGAAGGGTTTTGACAGCAGTTAGTGCACTTCCAGGTCAAAACGAGGTGAGCTGGTGGAATAAAGAAATTCGCTTTAATTTTTCTTTATCCTAATTGCATTGCTCTTGTTGTCTTATTTTTGCTTTGACCTGTTTTTGTGTTCTTCACTTTTCAATTTCCAAAGCAAATGTCAAACCATATCATCTCACTGTAGTGTCAACATCCGAGTGATATCCGATATCATCTGGCTATATCAGGTGATAGACTGAACAAGGCATAAAAATATGTAAAGATTTTTTCGAATTCGGGTTATTTGCGTTGAAAGAGATTTTTAAGGCTGTTCGCACCTACGTGAACACTCATACGTAATTGTCAAAATGTGCGTGATGACAAAAGCGAAAATATTTCCTTCCTTCTTTTTCGCATGTAAAAACCGAACAAGTATCAGCAACACCGTCAACGCGAATATCGAGTTTCGAATTTCTATCATTTTTTTTTAGAAGTTCGAGCAGTTGAAGAAATTTTTCGAATCCATCTGGCATCATTTCTCTTACCAGACAAACAGCTGATCTGTAAAAGTGTCAAAAAGTGCGCGTTGTTTGCCGGGTTTGCTGAAAGTTTTTACAGAAAATCGTTAGAAAACATTCACATTTAAACGCTAACATTTTCGAGAAAAATAATTGAAATAAAACATTAAAAACATTAAAAACGACGTATAATGTCTATAAGGTAAAGTGGAAAACGTAACGTTCAATGGAAATTACATATTATTATATTTACAGCAATCCAAATTCACCGTCACAGCGAAGTCCACTGGTGGATCGCACATTGGATCTTTATCTCAACAACCGGCGTTCTCGAGAGTGTCTCAAATGGGGCTCCCTCAACATTGTCCTTTTATCAGTCATCCTGTTTGATATCTCCAATAAATGTCCATATTCATTCTCCCAGTGGTACTACCTAGAATATGCGGCGGCTGCATTGTTGGCTACCAGCGTTGTTTACTACTTCTCGTGCTACTTTTTCCATCTGTTCAGTAAAGAACCACTAAGAGGAACGGATTACCAGCGCAAACTATTGAAATTTGACGTCGATGATAATTCATTCATCACTACAGCACCAGCTGCAAAGAAAGAGTCGGCCAGCGCGTCTGTCAACCCCGGTAGCGAATCTTTTGTTAGTTTGCATTCGTTCAACGAGAGTGGTCTCAGTTCCGCCTCGCCAAGCTGGGTTTTCAACCGGGGTAGTCCCCAGCATCAAGGAACGACGGATGAGCGAAGCTTTACGATGGAAGGTTCGTTTAATGCCAGCGGTAATAATTCCTTGAACTTCAGCATGAAGAAGATTGCGAACAAAAATGATTTCATTGTGGATGAAAAAGGTTTGCAGAGCTACTTGAGGTGAGTTTTTTTGTTCTTGTTGATGATGAGTAGCTGATTCAATTTATAATGACATTATAGAGAAGTTTCTAATGACGAAAGAAATAACAGCTCCTTTATGGAACGGATGAGTACTTCCGGAAGTACTTTCCATTCTTTCTGGAATAGTTATAAACTTGATGACATGTCGAACTTGCTGAAAACCTCCCTCTACCAGCTGTCGCCTTCGGCCCCACCAACCAAGCAAACAATGAAAGAGCACGAGAGCGGTCCTTATAATCCGATTGACTCAGAAATTAGTTCCGAAGTACTGAAGAAAATTTCAACGGTGCAGTTGTCGAATTATGTTGCTAACTTAAGAATGGTAAGTCGATGGTGGTTTCGCTAGAATTAACAATAACCTGGAACCTGTTTCAGTGGATATCTCTAACAATTCTGCAACAAATTGTGTCTGAGATGAATAATATTGACCATTCGTTTAAAATGCGTGGTTTCTCCGATATTCAACTGGGAAGCGTTGGTTTGGAGCGTCTTAAGAAAACCGCAGAAAATCAGCAGCTAGTGACGCTGTACATACCGAAGCTGCCCTTGTTGATACCGTTCTTGGAAATGTCCACTAATCAAGAGTATTTAGTGCAAAGAATTAAGGATTTTTCCAAGGGCAGCTGCATAACCGATTACCGATGGAATTCTGGATCGTCCTATAAGGGTCTCAGTTGGGACGAACATTTACCAACGGATTCCGCTGTAAGATAGAACCAACGCGATTTGGAGTAGATAAATAGATAGATTAATGGTTCGCATTTCAGATTATCTTTCACCTATTTTGTACCTATATGGACAGTCAGTTGCGACCGCTACCACAGCCCGGAGGTCGCCCATTTTATCATCGATATGTGGTGCTGGCAGATAAGAAAACTCCCAAAGAAACACTTGCGGAAGCTAAGACTAAAAACAAGGCCAAATGTGCCATTCTTTGTTCAAACCCGATGAAACCCAAGTTCAATTTCATTTCCGATGATAAAATTCATAATAGTGCATATGTGAGATAAAATTTAGTTTTTTTTTTTTTTGAGAACGTTTTTATTAATATGCTTCTTTTCACTGTAGGATCGCAACAATCTTTTCTACGTCATTATTCAGTTCCTAATTTATATGAAAAATCATCACGAGGGCTTGGTTGAAGGCATCAACCTGGGTAAAAGTGGTATCAACATTCTCTGCGTGGTGGAGGACTGAGAACCAGGTATTATCTATTCGTCGCTTAATAAGCCCATTTTTTGAGGCCTCAACTATTTATTTTGGAATGAGCTCACCAGATGGTGTGTTGACTTATTTTGGAATGATATATTTGTAACTCTAGAGACTTGATGTGTGGTAATTGTCAATTTCAACGTACGAGGATTGTCATCTTGAAAATTCTTATGGCTGAAGTGAAAATTGCGAACAAGAATAAATACTCTATCCTGTATATTTTCCAAAAGAGAGTACAATATTTTCTATTCTCTGATTCATTTTCTTAATTATACCTCACGTTCCAACGGAGATAGCTATCTTTTCGTTTGTTACACTGTAAATCCGAATATACACTGGGTGTTGAATTGCAACTGATAACGCGCCGCTGCACAATAACACTGCTAACATACAGTTAAAGATAGACAAGCTGAAAATTGCAATGTTTCGGGCTGAAATGCTCGTTACCTCATCATTGTATTTAATTTTACTTTTCACGGTTAAGAGTTTATTATTCAGGATTGATTAACAGTCAAGATTGAATGATGCTGCTATGAAACCTCAGCTTGCATTTTCTAACTATAATCGAAGTCAACGTTTTGGTCGGTATTGCTACGAGAATTATACCATTTTTTTATTTTTGCAATAGCAAAAGACTGCAATTATTTGCTGAATGGCCAGTGTTTCATCAGAAAATGGAAAGTACTATTAATCGATAGTAAAATTTTGAAACGAAATTTTCTGTACAAACAGAGCATTTTATTTTCAGACTTCTTATGGTAGTAATATGGAAAACTGTCTAAATGCAATTTATGCTTAGTTGAATTGAAACTTTTAAAAATCATTGATTTTAGAAAAAAAATCTTGCCATTGGCAATCGAATTTGCGGAAGCTATTTGCGAAGTGACGTAGGCTTTTTAACGATTCACAGTTCGATTCAGCAGAAGGAATGAAAAATTGAAAGCTTAGCTTTTTGTATATATATATATATATATATATTAAGATTAAAAAAAATCACAACAAAATAACCTCGAAGGTGTATATTTGGTTTGAATGTCTGTTTGTTTAACAGCTTTTACCTTACTCTTATTGTGTTGGTCAGAACAAAGGATGCAAAATATGAAAAATACTGTGAAGTATCCCGATGTGTCAATGAATTTATTCGGAAATAAAACGTGAAATCTTAAGATTTTTACATTTTTAACCTGCTGCTGTTTACATTGGTGGTACAAGTTACGTCTTTTATATGATATCAATATTGGGATGCGGACGTTTAGGCGTAAACACATTTCTCATCACTCCTAAAGCTTAGTTTGTGGAAAGTTGCAAACTTCATCTGACGGTATCATTGGTTAATCAATATCTAACACATCTACGATAAGGAAGTTGTTTTCTTTTTCGAAGGGTAGTTATATTTAGTGCAGTTCACTTCTTGCAGTTAAACATTGATCAAGAACATACACACACAAACAGTTCCATTTTTTCTTACGACATTCAGCACACGAGCATTGAAAAGTCGAAGTCGCAATGACTTTCTTCTCTCTTAGTTCGAATATAACTATCGTTGTACTACTAATAATAACTGGAATCTTCTATTATTTGTGTCAAAAAGCTAAGAAATTGGAAATCGAACCGAAATTCGACCCACCCACCCTGTATAATAAAAATATGTGTGTTTTGTTTACAATCCCCTCTTCTGAACTGTTTGAATTATGTATTGTATTGTCTGTGTGAATATCAACTTCTGTTTTGCTTCAAACTTCTACACGTAAATGTTAATGATCGTCGCCTTCACAGTCTTTTCGGTGACCTACCGTCGGTTATTTTAGGAGGTTGATCATCTCTATTACCTTTCTTCGGTTTGCGTACATGTACGCTTTGACCTCCCACAGCATGTTGATCAGTGGCTCGTCAATTTTCTCGTCCATCGCGATATCTACCGACATCTGAGGATTAAAACGATAGTACGGCACACCAATCATGCTACACCAGGCACGGGCTCGATCCACCACACGACCGTCCGATGCCGTTGCCTGATCCACTAGCAGGTTTCCTGTGGATTAAAAAAGGGTGGATTTATATTGTAGTTCGACACAGACAGATTAAGTCTCCGACAATGTACTAACCAATAGCAGAGATACCGTAGGCCAGTTTTGCCGTGTCCCATATGCTGTCTGGTCGAAATACGTCGATTTCCTTCAGCTCGGTTACGGGAATTAGACCAGTGCCAAGTGAAACTACGATTGAAACCTGCAACGAAATCACATCCAACCGTCAACGCTTCGAAACTGAGGGAAACTTTCGTTGAAATGCTTACCGGTACAGCTTCCGAGGACCGACCGATACTCTTTAGTGCCATATTGTATTCGTGAATTTCTGTCAGCGCATCCAGTGTTGGATTATTCGCTATCAAACCACCGTCAAGAAAGCGTCCAAAGGCTCGGAAATATGAAGGAGCCGCACCAGTTGCCCGCGCCGCTCGCCACACCAGCTGATCTTCCGGCTGTGGTGGGGGTTGTCTTCTACTGTTGGAAGGTGTCGCTATACCTAGAATGTCGCTGGCGCATTTGTAATTACGGAATAGATGTAAATCAACCGGTTTTCTGTCAGCCATCACACCAGTGACCATCAGCTTCGGGTGCTTGATGTCGGTCATAACGGTAAATTCGCCGAGTTGCTCTTTCAGCACGGATTCCAGAAGATCGCTAGGGTACGGTCGGGAACCTACGAACGCTTGATCTTTCATGCGTAAATATAAGCACATGCACTGCTTCATTGTTTTGCCACAGCCAAGACCGAGCGCTAGAATTCCACCCGTGCTTGTTCCTGCAATCCAATCGAACAAATGTGCGATTGGAGTTTGTGCGAGACTTTCAATTTCCAGTAGCATTTGAGCAAGCACCAGACCTCGAATGCCACCACCGTCCAAACACAGGAGGCGACCACGACCGTGGTACTCGCCGCCAGTAGGTACGGTTGATGGTGTACTGTTAACTCGAATATCTTCAACAATCATTGGTTCGTCCCCAAAATCAATGGCATTTCTCTCTGTTGGCGAGGATTTAGATGAACCGGCAGAGTCTACTTTGGAAGCAGCTTGAACTTTGTTGGTGAACATTGAGAGCAGCGCGTCCATCATGCTTGCGCCCTTTCGTTCTTGTGATACGTCTACACGTTCTTCCCTTATTTCGCGCTCACGCTCCTCTCGAACCGTTTTGATTGTGTTCGACACAAGGTTGTGTATGCTATTTCGTCCGGATTTGGTAGTGCTTGCCAGCATTTGTTGGATATGTTCACGCTGCTCGGTGGTTTCTGGTTGCGCTGGTGGTATGCCGTTGTAGGTACCTTTTGCGGCACAACCCGGTGGACATTTGGTTCCATTCGATTCGGGACACCGTTTTGCTCCGATCGAATGTAGAATGTATAGAATCATTGCGTCTTTCGAGCCGGAGTCGTCTTTGCCAACTAAATGACGAAGGGTTTTGCCATCTCTGGTGGGTTTGTTCACATCGGCTCCAAACACCAGCAAGCACTGCACGATAGGCAAGAGTTTCTTCTCAACGGCAATATGAAGGGGTGTGTTTCCGTTGTTGTCAACCGCGTCAATTTCAGCTTCGTGTGCCAATAGAGCCACCACACATTCGAGTCGGTCACGAGTAACCTACGTGTACAATTGGATTACAAATTCAGATGAATTTTCCACATATTACAGACTTACCATTACATGCAGCGGGGTCTGACCGTTGAAGTTAACAAGATTAACATCACAACCTCGCTCGATCAACGAATTGAGCACCTCTCGGCTGGAGCTCCAGTGCAGCGGTGTTCCACCGTGCTTCATGTCCTGAGTGAGAAGCTTATTCGGGTTGCTAACGAGAAAGTCCGCCACATTGCCTGCGGAGTAAGGTTCTTGTTTCGTTATCGTGAAAAATGGTGTTTGGTGTTGTGTGCAGATTCGTCGTTATTTTCCGAAATGGGAAAAATTGTTTTCCGGATTATATTTTGAAAATAAACAAGCAACAGTCAGTGAAGATTTCTAATAAACAGAAACTGTATGCTTCTAGGTTTAAATGGTCAATTATTGGTAAAAAAAATTACTACAAATGCATTATGTTGTACAACGTATCAATTGGTTACCAAATCCATGCACACCGTCGAATATAAACTACTTACTTGTAGTAGTTGTTGAAGGATAGGCATTACTGGCACAGCGGGCCATTTTGTTTGTGTCGGCACCTGCTAAAAGTAGCGCCTTCACGCAGTCCGGTTTGTCAGCCAAACACGCCAAATGGAGCGGAGTATAACCGTCCGTGTTGCAATGGTTTAGATTGGCTGTACTTTTCGCCGCTAATAACTGGAACGGAATGCAGTAATAAGAGCTACTATAAAAAACAACCGAGCGCGTATCGTCAACTCACATTGATCATCTCTTTGGTTGTGCTGGCAGCATAGTGAAACACTGAATTGCTACTTTTGTCCAGGTTGTCACTTTTGCTTACCGGTAGCAGGGCTTTCACCATTTCAAAGTTATTCGCTTTGGTCGCAATCTAAAGTATAGACATGCTATAGTTGATACAGTTACCAAAGAACTGCTCAAAATACCTGGAGTGGTGTCAGTAAGTCGGCATGATCTGGATCGTCAAGAGATTCTACAATTTTTGGATTTGCAACGTAATCGGTAAGATTGAAGTGTGCAATTACATGGGCCAACGTCCAGGAAGGATGTTCGATCAGCGTGTCGCACAGCTTTTGAAGACCGTTTATGGTGTACATCTGCGAGAAAAATAAGGAATTACAGTCCCTGTATAGTTTTGTGAGGATATACGGGCTCACCTCCCGAACCATTTTCACCAGCTCCGGTAGTCGCTGATAAAAAGCTTCAAATTTTTCTTCCGCCTCAGCTTGGGTGGATGCTCGGTATAGGCTGAAACAGATTAATTTTTATGCTATTTATATCAACACTGAACACATTGTTGGTGTTATGCCAAGCTTGCAGGCAGTTATGACATTCATATAATAATATATGAAACAATCGTCAATTTGCTTCATACGCCTTTTAAAACATTATCGAAAAGTTATTTTCTAAGTTATAGTTATTCAAAGGGTGGGAACTGCTAAGTTTTAACGAGCGAAGCGTGAAGAAAAAATTCACAATGTGAACTACCGAACAAACCTCGCCTGAAACAGGAATTTTCACTAGATTCGCGGTATATCGTGGTAGATACCGAACATCTCAGTGGCCTGAAATACTCTTCAAGATATCTCTAAATCGATTTTACGAGTCATACATGTTGCTTTCTATCTAATAATCCTATCCGGTTCAGATCTTGGTGATCAATTCTTTCACCTATTGTACTCACCTGTAGGAAGTGTTCACCGTCTCCGAGTGTGGCCGTTCGAGTACGATCTCGTACACTGGCTGCTTCTTATCAGTGGAACCACCCGACGGAGCGTACAGACGCATAGCGTCATCCCGTTGCATCACGTGTAGATTTATGTAGCTGTCGTTCTTCACCTCCATCACCTTGTTCGGTGGAGTCTCGCCTCCGAGAAACCGTTGCAGCGCTATCAATTTAAGATTTTGATTTTTGAAGATAGGGAAAACATTAGTTTAGTTACACCAGTTTTAGCGCTGCCTTCGCTTAATGGAAAGTTTGCTTTTTATCCTACCTAGACCGGAAGCCAAAGCGCCAATACCGAGCCAAGCCATTTGCGTGCGATGTATTAACGGTGTTTGTTGGAAATGGTGTGGGTGAATGAGGTTTATGATAATGAAAGCGGTAAACTAAGATTGGTTCACAGTTTGTCTTCGAACAGTTTTTTTATGTAGATGAAATTATCAATATGATACTCGAATTTTAATGGAATCGACACAAACTTTACATCTTTACAAACTGTACAACGATGATACTGAAATAAACACAAATTCATTTTTTTTTGTTATTTCAGTTATAGGAGTAAGGTTTTAATTGACATAAAATTAAGCACGTATTCCTTGCGTTGAGGAGTGAGACAAGAGACTAACAGTAGTTACAATTAAGTGAACAACGCATTTTTCTATGAAATACAATCAATGGATCACGTTGAAACTCTGAGAATGTAGGAGAGCTTGCAGTGAAAGACAATCACCCCAGCAAAATTTCTACTAAATCTATCACAAATTCCATAGTAAACGTGACACATTATGTTTTCTAGCCCTGTAACTACATATGCAAATCAAAGTACCCAGCTACCTTGTCGAAGGTCTCTTTCCCCAATAGGAGGATTTTTCCACAGTCCTAATAATGAACAAAAATAGTTAGGGTAAATAACTTACAGTACTTAAAATGATGTTATGACATGAAATGCGATATGTTAAATGTAAAACACTGATGTATGATGATGCGGAATGTTTTAGTATTTGCATTCATCAGTTGTGTTTAAAAGCTAGGCAAATTTGAAAATATATTAGAATGGGAAAAGTGGAACCGCTGAGTTCACTCAGCTATGTTAGTTAGAAAGATAAGAAAAATGAAACAGTACTCGTTTTCTGTAATAGAAAGCGTAACGAGTTACGCGTGTCAATAAAATGGATTTAGTTTTCATAGCGTAAACTCAAGTACATAATACGAAAACAATCTAAATTGAAACAAAAAAAATGTATTTGTCAGCTGAGGTCAAGTCTAGCTCACTAATCACGCGATTTACAGTATGATGGCAAACATGGCAAATGATCCACTGAGTGAGTGATTTGCAATATCATCCAGTCAACTCGTTCAATGCTAGGCGACGAGCGACACAATCCGTCATCTTCTGGATTTTTTTTGACGTTGGACTAACGTCTATATCGAAGTTAGGCACCTGAATTTGAAAATCTAGTAATTCAACCGGGGAAAACCAGGGAAAAGTGGTCAGGTTTTGAGCGCTTATATATCAGTCATTTCTTTTCAGAATTTCGAGGTTTTGGCATCAACCGATCAGAAATTCTTTTACGGTTTAATTTATGTAACAAAAATAACCTATTGTTCGAGATACACTATTGAAAAATTGATAAATCACATCGATTGTCTAAATCATACCGAGCAACCAATCACCACCTCTCTTCACAAGCACAGTCGACACTAACGGATACAACCGATCTGACTTTGTAAACAGTCTCACAGCTTTCAACCAATAACGAGCTCGCTTTCGGTAGCTGCAACAGGTGTTTCAACACCGTTTTAAAATGCTTCTTTTATCATTACCACTGATCAGATTCTAAACACCAATGGCTTGATTGATAGGGGAAATATTGCGCAAGATTGACATATAATAATTTAAATATGTTTTCGATACTAAACTAGTTAAAAGTTGTGTTAAAAGTCGTGCACATTCAACCAATCACAAGCTCGCTTCTTGTTTGCTCGCGGATGGATTTTTGCTTTGGGCTATATAATAGCCTGTGTCGTCTCATAGCACTCATCAGTTAACAAGTGAAAGGCCACCAGGCCGGTCTTGTATAATCAGCAGCGGTGGCTGATTCCAGCGGCCAAACTGAGCTGCAGCAGAACCAGAGCGGTGGTATCAGGCAGCAGCGGCGGAGGTAGTGGGAAGCTGCATTTCTTCATTCAGTTCGGTGCTCCTTCGATCTGAGTTGGACCCCACCAGCGGTAATCCAATTCAGATATCGTTGGGTGAAAACGTTGGGTGTGTGTGCAGTGTGCACATATAGCGTATGTGCATCTGTATTGCTATGACATTTGCGATGATAGGGATGGCGCTGTTGCGTGTGTATGGCTAGCTATAGCGTGTGTAAGACACTAGCATGTGTAGCATATTATGGCTATTGCGTGTATATCTTCAGCGTGTGTACGGATAGTTATAGCTTGTGTGTGGATAGCTGCTGCGTGTGTAATGATTAGTTATAGCGTATGTATGGATAGTAATAGCACATGGTTGGATAGCTTATGCGTGTGTATAGATAGTTGTATCGGATGTATGGAAAGGAATAGCGTGTGTATGGATAGCTATAGCTACAGCGTGTGTATGAATAGTTTTAACGCGTGTTTAGATAGTTATAGCATGTGTGTGAATAACTATAGCGGGTGTTTATCGAAGATTATTATTGTCATTGAAAATATTAAAACGTCTTAACGAACACAGTTGTGAATTTGATTTTACAGCAGCGATTTTAACTTCTTCAGCCAGTCTTTATTCATCGAGGAAAAATTACTACCTATGAATGATCAACACTTATTTACTAGAAATTTGATTTAGATCAAAACGGGTTCTTTTGAGTATCATAAGTTATTGGTAAAAAGAGTTGCAAGTTTTCTCAATGAGCATTCATTAAATTTTCGTTTTTGTTTCTCGGTGCGCGGTTTTGATTTTGTTTCTCGCACACAGAGAAAGAAACAAACTTGTCGCTATCGTGAAAAATAACAAAACAATTAGAAATGCTCTAAATCACAACTGAAGAAGTTAAGATATTTTCCTGTCACTCGCCCAAACCTTGATAACAACTACCGAAAAACGTGTGATTGAGCTCTTGCTATATTGAGTTATTGAACCAAACGTTTTTTTTTTTTTTTTTTCAAATACATGAAGTTATATGCTGGGCTGGAACTAACCTAGCATGAGTTTTATCGATTAAATGTCAAACAATTTTCAAATTTAAAATTTTCGGTTGAATCGTTCTGGGCTCCAATTTCAGATAGTTTCGTAAAGTTTGCTTTTTGCTTAGATAGGAAAATTTTACCAATTCGCTCAATTCAATGATTGTCTTGGTAGTGCAGCAAACAAAGGGTTGATTCGAATATGTATGAAATGACAGCGATTAAATAAAAGATATCCATTCTTTTAGTATATATTATTATTTATAACGTTTTAACGTCCCAGCATCCAGAAATGCACTGTTAGATAAAATTGCAGCAAATACTAGAGTTGCAATTCTCTCTATTATTTGTTTTAATGGAATATAAGAATACCGTAGTCCAACGTCATGCGGTCGTGTCTTGAATACCACCCTCCTACTTTTCTAACGTTATACAATATGTATTAAAGACAAAGGGGTAACATAAAATGTGTGCCATGCAATCAGCGGTCGGTAAAGATCAAAGAAGGTAACACGATCCGCATGCAAAAATAAGAATGCCAGAAGTAGGTATTACAGCCAGCCTCTCTTCCAATTTTTCGTATCATTCGACTGGTGAAAATTTTCCTCCCCCGCCCGCTTGCAAACACTTACCGTTCAACATTTTTTTTCAATTTGTAATTCTACCGTAATTAAAGTATAATTTCACTAGTAAACGTCGCGCAAAAACTGTCGCCTATGTTTCGAACCCACTGTCGTACGTTCTAGCGGAAACCGGATCTCCTAAATCTTTTTTCCTTAGATTACAAGCAGCTGATAGTGGCTTTTGCTTCCTTTCAAACCGAAAATTCTTGAACTGTGGTGAGGTGAGATGTCTCTTTATTTATTATGACTAAACGAATGAATTTCGCGAAATTGCACTAACACATGCAAACAGATATGAGGGATTGACAGTTCTCGGGCTGCCAAGTATGATGACAGTTCTACAAGGTATGCTACATTTTTGTCTATCCACACACACAAACAAATCTCGTTATGAAAAATTTCGCGTTTTGTATGGAATTCAGAACATTTTTGGAAATTTCTCGTTTTATGTTGTTTTTTATCTGATTTTTTTAGTTGGAGAGTGAATCTCCAGTTGAAACACACTAGAAATTGATATTAATTTAGATTTAGTGTGAAAAGTTGCGACAATATGTCGCAATAAAATATATAAAAATGCTATATTTCTAATAGTTGGAGCATAATCTTAGTCTTTGTCATAGCTCATGACTTTTGTCACTGTATGAAACATAAGCGACTCCATTTAGAAGCGCTATTAGGGTACAAGAAAAAAACGAAAAGTGCAAAAAGGTTACCGGCAAATTGATGAAAAACAGCATATTTTACCTAGACCGCAGCATGTTTATATATTCCCCACAAATAAAACATGTTTCAACATCATTTCTATAACTTTTCAGGAAAGAATGTTCAATAAGTTTAGTATAAAATGCAAAATCATTTCAAATTTCATACAAAATTGGAAAAAGTTCATAACGATCACTAAAACTAATGCATCGATGTGAATAGCATACCTTATAGAACTATCATCATACTTGGCTCGGGCTGATAGTCGGTCGTATCCCGAGCAAAAAGTTATCCTCAAATGTTTAGTTTGTGGTGGCTACGATCCGCATGTGATTTCATTCGAGCAGGTTTGGTAGATAAGATCTGTTCTGGAGCTCCTATTTTAATCCTTCAATAATTTCTATAGATAAAAGTTACATTACATCGTTGATCGTTACATTAGAACACCGGGAGAGAGATTAACAATTTGCAAAATCTAATTGCTACATTTAAAATAATTTTCACGTCATAATTACCAGAAAAGTTATGTGAATATTTCCCACTGTCATTTTCACGTAGATTCTACGAATGACAATCACGTCATTTAAGTTCATCATGATCTGGTGAGATGATTTATCCTATGAATCTTATACAGCAGACATATGCATTTTATGTGAATTTCACGTAGGATTCAACTACCGGTAAAATGGAAAGCATTCGATTATCTGCTAGCTACTACGTTTGATACAGCGTAAAGTTTCCAAATTTTGTTTCCCCAATTCTTGAAAGACGGCAAATAGTTTTTAGAAATTATAGAAATATGTTGCTTGATAAATCGCACGGCCATGCAAATTCGCCGAATCGTAAATGAATCAAACGACATAAGAACGGACAAATATTACGACATTTGCCGGCGATAACTATTGTAAGCTGCAACTGTTTATGTATGAGAAACTTCTCGACCTTTGAACTAAATCTGTGTGGAACCTGTAAGCTCAAGGCTCGATGTCAATTTCGTACGGTTTTTCGAAAGCTCACTATTTTATTGTCAGAGACTGAGTTAGACAATAGCTTCGCCGTTTTGATTTCTGTGTAATTTCTCATAGAGAGTTCACGCGATACTTCTTCTATGACATTCTGTTTGACGTTGCCAAGTTCACGTAGATACTACGTGATAAAACATAGTATGCATGAGGTTTTCACGTAGATGTTATGTTTGTCACATAAATCATGCAAAATGACTGAAAATGAATAAGTACAGGAAATTTCATGTAACAATAATGTGAAAAATATTTTGAGTGCATGTAACAATAATGTGAAAAATATTTTGAGTGTAGGGTTCAAAGTGGTAAATATAGGGATACGATGTTTTGCAGTGTAAATGTACACGGAAAACAAAATCTACCCAACCAGTGGGTACAAACTACCTGAAATGATGTAAACATTATACAACTTAGGTGTTGGGTAATTTTGCAATGCGAACGCTGAGTCATTTCAACTTGATAGATTTTAAACATGCTCTTACTCAATGGCGGTGTTTTGATAAAAAGCCAACGTTGAGTATTTTGAACCCAACATTGGATGAAAAATCGAACTGGTTGAAAAATTGAAAACCCGAGTGATGAGATTGATTTCAAGAAAGTGGCAAATATTAGTAAAAATTGGTAGTTTTGACACTGAGTTGGTGATTTTAAGTGACGAACGGTTTATGTGCATCTGTTTGTTAATAATAGCCGTCAATTAAAAACAAGATTAACAATGAATTGTCAGAATGGAGTTGAAGCGGAGGCGCTAACAGGGAAAATTGATGAAGCCAGTGATCCCAAATTGGAAGGTACTTGAATAAATACTAAGATAGATTTTATAGATTGTTTTTCAATTATTTCCTATTTCCAAATAATGTTAAATCAATCGAATGTAACTACCCAATATAAAGTATAAAAGAGTGAACTCATCGTTGAGTATTTTTACGTATTATTACACTGAGTGCTATACACCTACTATTAAATTGATCTACAATTACTCAAAATTGGCTTCCTGCACGGAACGACTCCGTTGAGTGAAAACGACATGAATTTGGGTACTTTTCGTTTTCCGTGTATGTTGCGTGCGAGGTGTCGCGCGACATGTTACGTTAAATGTACACTGAAACAATCTCTGAGGCGGTGGTGAAAGTTGTTGTTTCCCATGTTCGCGAATTCTTTCTTCAATAAAACAACCAAGCAGGTGGAAAGATCCAAGCATGAATAATTAGATATTGAACGATAGATAAAATATGGTCAATCTTTGCGGTTTTGTTATATTTTTTTGCTTTGTAAAGTTACGACATTTATCATACCAGGCCTCAGATCAGATTTATATTGTTAACTGTTCACAGCCGGGGACCATTACACTGTATAATTTTGAATTTGACATTCTCAATATTGCAATTATTTAGTCACAGCATTATCGAGCTTTTTGGATTTTATTCTGAAATTTTACTAACTTCTGCGTTATTGTTATTAGTATTTGTTTTTCAGTGGATATACTCAAATCTTATAAATCAGCATTTTATGAATAAAAGATGATCAAATCTCAATCATAACTAATAAACTATAAATAATTTAGAAAATATATATATGTTATTCTCATATTTTGACTCTACTCTCGAGATAATAAAAGCAGAACTTTATTCACTAGCTGACCCGGCAAACTTCGACCCACCCATTTTTTCTTTATTTCAATAATTTCAAACATTTCATATTGATTCTATAACATCTCTGCGATTGTAGTCGGTAAATGCATGACAAATCATTTATTGGATACGTTCGAACTCAAAAGACGTTGTTTCTACAAATACCCAGGAGGGTGCTATTCAGGTATTTTCTCATTCCGAAAATCTTCATATTGGGTGACATTTAATCATTTAGAGCTGTTTCCCAGAAACCGGAAGTCGCCATCTTAGAATTCTGAATGGTGTCTGTGGATAATTTATTACTTTTGTGTATCATTCTGGTTCCAAAAAACCAAATGAGAGGGAATTCGATCATTTTAAGCTGTTTTCAGAAAACCAGAAGTTGGCATCTTAATATTAAATCGTTGTCTGAGGTCGATCTTTTTCGGTCGCTTCTGTACATCATTACGTTTTCGGGAATACCCATCTTGGGTGGTATTTGGACACTTCTAGCTCTTTTCCCGATACCGGAAGTCGCCATCTTGGATTTCAAATTGGCATAAGGCGTCCTTTTCTTGCATCCATTATTCTGATTTCAGGAATACCGATATTGGGTGGTATTGGGCCATTTTCAACTGTTCTTCAACAGTTCATTTACTTGATTAGTTTTTGGGTTTACAAAAAATTTTGTTCCATTTGCATAGAAGCGCTCCCTTCCAGAAGAGAAGAGATGTTCTAGAACATATTTTCCCCCCAAAACCTTCAACTGCCAAATTTAGCTCTATTTGCATGTTTAGTTCTTGAGCTATGCAGAAATTTGTGTTTCTTTTGTATGGGACTCTTCCTTCTACAGTAAGGAGGGGTGCCAATTTATTACAGAAATATTTCTTGCTCCCAAAAACCTCAACTTTCCAAATTTGGTTTTATTTGCTTGATTATTTCTTGAGTTGTGCAAAAATTTGTGTTTCATTTCCCTTCCAGAGGAGGGAGGGGTTTCAAACTATCATATAAACCTTTCCTGGTCCCATAAACCCCTATACAGACAAATTTTCACCACATACATAAGACATACGTAACACTCAGAAAGAAATCTTCCAAAAAAGTTGGTACAAAATGAACTACTCGAATAGTACCACACCCTGAATAAAATCACTGTTTGAGTTGTTTTTGAAAGCAGTGTACCTGCGCAGCCCTGCATTTGTCGATTTTGTAAATAACTTTTTGACAGTTCCTTATGGGATTTTCTTTGGGGCTTGATAAGGCCGAGAAAAAGAAAATTAATTCTGTTCATTATTTATCGAGCAGTTTGTCAGGACGAGGTACGGAGTACTATGGGGCAACGTGTGCCAGAAAATAACGCCAGTGTTACGTATGTTTTATGTAGGGGAACAACGGGCAAGACGGTCACCCTAAGGAAATCATTCATTATTCTGCTCAAGACACAACATTGCAACCAACGGTATTCATAATATTTGACATTCACTAGTGCTTTTCATAAAATAATGCAAACCTCTCCTTTTTAGAGTGATTTTATATTTGTTTTCACTAAAATAAAAACAGTCTCGAAAAACCACTATTTCACAACGTGCATATGAAACGGACCGGCTGTGCTGGTAAGACGGCCCTATGAAAGACTATAGCAAATTTCTTTTCTATACGGGACGACGCGCTGCTCAAAAAAGCACGTGTTTAAAGCTTACCGTCCGCTGCGCAGATGGAATCATTCACATCATTTACATGTAGCATATTTACAGGTTTTAACAACGTTTCTAATGATGATTTTTATTTCAAATGAGAGTTAATGACTTTAAGTCTCAATTTTTTGGATCGATGTGATTTCCAAAAAAATCATATTGAGCATGAGCATGAGCATGAGCATGATTGACCGCCCGCGGTTGCTACTCCGTTATTGCCAGATCAGCTGTAATTACACAGAGAACCAATGGATGATGCTTGGGATTAACATTCATCCTCAATGTGTAAAAACTGGTGACCTTAATCTGTTTATTAGGCAATACCAGCGCCGGCCGCATCCGAATGCAGGTCAAAGAAGGAGTGTGTATAGGAATATGTTGACGTGATACTCGCTTTATTGGAAGCCGAGAACACCTCTGCACTTCCACGAGAAATCACTGGGATGCTGGAAAAAGGGCAGGGTTTGCAGCAGGGTTCGTTTTGGTAAACGATGAGCTGGGTACGAGCATCGGGTTCATGATTACAAATATCGCGCCTACGATGTAATTATATCCGCTGCAAAATCAAATATCGCGCCTACGAGATCATTATATCGGCTGTAAAAATCATAACGTAACAAACTCATTCAATTTGATGATATATTACCGTAAAAACGAACTGCACGCGAGGATACCGGACCTCTGGCTAAATTTAGATAAAGTCATACCGATTACTATTGAGCGGTGTTAATCTAACTGTAGACGATACGATTTCGTGGAGCATATAGACGCGAAGTCTCTATGGACTCAGTCACCCGAAGCTTTCTGCCTAACAGATCGATAGATCGCGAATGACGAATTCATAGTATTATCTCGTAAACCGCGCCGCGCGCCGAACACACGTAGGGGAAGCGCACCAGTCATGGCAATACCTAAAAACCTAAATTAATCCACCTAGCGGTCAGACCCAGCCTTTCTCATTTAAACTTATTATTTGTAAAAATAGATTTTCATGAACGCTGCAATCCAATAAAGGAATATTCACTCTTTGGGTACTAAAATATTGATGTTGTAACTAAAGTATAAAATTTGAAATTTGAATTAAATTCAATCATCAGCAATATCAGAAACGTTTAAATTGAACGATAACATATTTAAATTATGTTGAGGTCACATATATTGATCAAAGCAGGTATAGTTTTGAATAGTCTCTTAATTTCTTTACTTTTCATAACTTCTGAACCACATATCAAATTGTTATGAAGTTTATCATTTGTAAGTTTGAGAGATGACTCGTTCGTATGACACAAGTTATGTTCCAATGAGTCATGTAATCTTTGAGATAATAGACTTTCGTTGTTTTATTAACAATTTAATACATAACGGTTGCTTAAGTTCGATTATAATCAAATGAAAAGGGAACGTATAAAGCAGCCAAACTTTGAAACCACGTGTTCAATCATAATTCATCAGTTAACCCTTAACTAGCCCGTTCATCTGATATCAATATTGTTCAAATCGGTTGTGTAGTTTCTAAGATAATGAAGTTCCGTGATTTTCACATTTCGATACATTACAGACGAAGTTACAATCCGATTACAGCAAAATGCAATAGGGTGTTATGAGGCAGCTAGACCTTTCATTTGATACTAATTCTGTGGGAATCGGGTCAACCATCTCTGAGAAAAGTGAGTGAGTCCAGGTAGTCTTCGGAATATGTTTCTTTCAATAGCTAGATTTCACATTTTTAAACATAACAGGCAAAGTAATTATCCGTTTGCAAAAAAAATCATTAGGGTCTTATGGGGCAACAAGACCTTCCATATGACACTGATTTTATGCAAATCTGTCCAGCCATCTCTGAGAAACATGAGTGAGATTAAATAGTATCCAGAACACGTTTCTTTCCATAACTTCTGAACCACAAAATTCAAAAGTTAAGAGTTTTTAGGTAGCCCGTTCATTTGAAACCAATTTTGTTCAAATCGGTTGTGCAGTTTCTGAGATATTGATGTTTCGTGATTTTTACATTTTGATACATAACCTCTAAACTAGAAATCTGATTACAATAAAATTCAATAGGATCTTATAGGGCAACTAGACCTTTCATTTGCAATTAATTTCATTGAAATCGGTTCAGCCATCGCTGAGAAAAGTGAGTGAGAAAAAAAGTTTCCAGTGATCGTTAGGAGAAAGTCAATATGTTTACTTTCATTATGTGATTTCACATTTTTATGAACAACGGACAAAGTTACTATCCGATTGCAATAAAATTCAATAGCAACCTATGGGGCAACTAGACCTTTCATTTGACACTTATTTTGTGAAAATCGGTTCAACTATCTCTGAGTAAAATGAGTGAGTTTAAACAACCTTAGGATAACTTTTCTTTACATAACTTTTGAACCATATGTTCAACCATAACGAAATTTGAAAGTTAAGGATTCTGGAGACAGCCCGAATATTTGAAACCAGTTTCATTGAAATCGGTTGTGTGGTTTCTGAGATATTGATGTTTCGTGATTTTTACATTTTGATACATAACCTCTAAACTAAAAATCCGATTACAATGAAATTCAATAGCAACCTAAAGCACAACTAGACCTCTCATTTGCAATTAATTTCATGAAAATCGGTCCAGCCATCTCTGAGAAAAGTGAGTGAGAAAAAAAAGTTGCACATACATACACACACACACACATACACACATACATACATACATACAGAAAATGCTCAGTTCGTCGAAAGGGGTCGAGTGGTATATGACATTCGGCCATTGGGACCACTTTTATACCTTTGGTTTTTCCAGTGATTGCTATACTTTTCTAGGAGAAAGGCAAAAAGTACCAGTTATGACGTGAACCAGTTATGCCCTAAGGAGTTTAAATGTAGTAGTACCATAATTGGTACCATTGTGATTATGCAATATAACCATTGCTCACCTACCGTATAACAATGAATCAGTTTTCGCGATGTTTTTTCTTAATCCAACTATTTTAACCTAGATTGATAAAAAAACCGAGATTTTTCGCGTGGACAATATGCTAGTCTGATATTATTATTTATATGTACTACGATAACCGGCTATCGGTTTTGCTAACGCAAGATAAAATATTCCTATTGAATTTAAAATTCGGCAGCATTCATGCATTCAAAGCGCAAAAATTAGATAAAAAGCGTATTCGCATGAGTAACAATATAACATTTCTAATCTATTTGCAAAATGCCAAAGCAATCAAATTATTTCATCGTTTCAAACCTGTCATCTTTGAAATTTAACATTATTGTCAAAAATTTGCATGAGAGCAAGAGGAACAATATTCAAAAGCTAGAGAAGTCATAGTCGAACCAGTCGCTTGTTTATTAAATACAACGACAATCATCTTCTGAAATATCTATCTCCCAAAAATATGTTAATGCAACTTCTAGGAACTTTGCTATATCACAGTAGTATTCAATTCCGTTTCGTTCTTGTGCTACAGTTTTTAAACGGGTAGAAGATGAGCGTTTAAAACAAAAGAAAATCCTGCGATCAGATACTTGTGTCGCAAAATATCAAACAAATCAAATTACAGTCGTCATGGATTTGTAACATGCCGACCCATATGATCTAATTTTTCGAACATACACCAACATTTTTCCAAAAGCTAGATAAATCATAATTTAATGATAAGCGATTTCCGAAGCAGTTAATAACCTTATGCATTCGTTATCACGAACTTAAAATAAAATATGTAGAGCAGTCATGGTAATTTCTATCTTGGACATAAAAAAAAATTCAGATTTTAAATGTTAAGTGGCCTCCCCCGGCAGGCTTTTTTTTCTTCACAAATACCCGGCAGGCTTTTGCATAAGGCTGCTGCAAAAATGAAATCACGATTAAACGAGACTGAAACAATTCCATTATTGTACGGGATTCTTATAAGATTCGTATCCCGTAAATGTTTCTGTGAGAGATATCATTAGGGTCTTATGGGGCAACAAGACCTTCCATATGACACTGATTTTATGCAAATCTGTCCAGCCATCTCTGAGAAACATGAGTGAGATTAAATAGTATCCAGAACACGTTTCTTTCCATAACTTCTGAAGCACAAAATTCAAAAGTTAAGAGTTTTTAGGTAGCCCGTTCATTTGAAACCAATTTTGTTCAAATCGGTTGTGCAGTTTCTGAGATATTGAAGTTTTGTGATTTTTACATTTTGATACATAACCTCTAAACTAGAAATCTGATTACAATAAAATTCAATAGGATCTTATAGGGCAACTAGACCTTTCATTTGCAATTAATTTCATTGAAATCGGTTCAGCCATCGCTGAGAAAAGTGAGTGAGAAAAAAAGTTTCCAGTGATCGTTAGGAGAAAGTCAATATGTTTACTTTCATTATGTGGTTTCACATTTTTATGAACAACGGACAAAGTTACTATCCGATTGCAATAAAATTCAATAGCAACCTATGGGGCAAATAGACCTTTCATTTGACACTAATTTTGTGAAAATCGGTTCAACTATCTCTGAGAAAAATGAGTGAGTTTAAACAACCTTAGGATAACTTTTCTTTACATAATTTTTGAACCATATGTTCAACCATAACGAAATTTGAAAGTTAAGGATTCTGGAGACAGCCCGATCATTTGAAACCAGTTTCATTGAAATCGGTTGTGTGGTTTCTGAGATATTGATGTTTCGTGATTTTTACATTTTGATACATAACCTCTAAACTAAAAATCCGATTACAATGAAATTCAATAGCAACCTAAGGCGCAACTAGACCTCTCATTTGCAATTAATTTCATGAAAATCGGTCCAGCCATCTCTGAGAAAAGTGAGTGAGAAAAAAAAGTTACACATACATACACACACACACACACATACACACATACATACATACATACAGAAAATGCTCAGTTCGTCGAAAGGGGTCGAGTGGTATATGACATTCGGCCATTGGGACCACTTTTATACCTTTGGTTTTTCCAGTGATTGCTATACCTTTCTAGGAGAAAGGCAAAAAGTACCAGTTATGACGTGAACCAGTTATGCCCTAAGGAGTTTAAATGTAGTAGTACCATAATTGGTACCATTGTGTTTATGCAATATAACCATTGCTCACCTACCGTATAACAATGAATCAGTTTTCGCGATGTTTTTTCTTAATCCAACTATTTTAACCTAGATTGATAAAAAAAACCGAGATTTTTCGCGTGGACAATATGCTAGTCTGATATTATTATTTATATGTACTACGATAACCGGCTATCGGTTTTGCTAACGCAAGATAAAATATTCCTATTGAATTTAAAATTCGGCAGCATTCATGCATTCAAAGCGCAAAAATTAGATAAAAAGCGTATTCGCATGAGTAACAATATAACATTTCTAATCTATTTGCAAAATGCCAAAGCAATCAAATTATTTCATCGTTTCAAACCTGTCATCTTTGAAATTTAACATTATTGTCAAAAATTTGCATGAGAGCAAGAGGAACAATATTCAAAAGCTAGAGAAGTCATAGTCGAACCAGTCGCTTGTTTATTAAATACAACGACAATCATCTTCTGAAATATCTATCTCCCAAAAATATGTTAATGCAACTTCTAGGAACTTTGCTATATCACAGTAGTATTCAATTCCGTTTCGTTCTTGTGCTACAGTTTTTAAACGGGTAGAAGATGAGCGTTTAAAACAAAAGAAAATCCTGCGATCAGATACTTGTGTCGCAAAATATCAAACAAATCAAATTACAGTCGTCATGGATTTGTAACATGCCGACCCATATGATCTAATTTTTCGAACATACACCAACATTTTTCCAAAAGCTAGATAAATCATAATTTAATGATAAGCGATTTCCGAAGCAGTTAATAACCTTATGCATTCGTTATCACGAACTTAAAATAAAATATGTAGAGCAGTCATGGTAATTTCCATCTTGGACATAAAAAAAAAATCAGATTTTAAATGTTAAGTGGCCTCCCCCGGCAGGCTTTTTTTTTCTTCACAAATACCCGGCAGGCTTTTGCATAAGGCTGCTGCAAAAATGAAATCACGATTAAACGAGACTGAAACAATTCCATTATTGTACGGGATTCTTATAAGATTCGTATCCCGTAAATGTTTCTGTGAGAGATATCATTAGGGTCTTATGGGGCAACAAGACCTTCCATATGACACTGATTTTATGCAAATCTGTCCAGCCATCTCTGAGAAACATGAGTGAGATTAAATAGTATCCAGAACACGTTTCTTTCCATAACTTCTGAACCACAAAATTCAAAAGTTAAGAGTTTTTAGGTAGCCCGTTCATTTGAAACCAATTTTGTTCAAATCGGTTGTGCAGTTTCTGAGATATTGAAGTTTCGTGATTTTTACATTTTGATACATAACCTCTAAACTAGAAATCTGATTACAATAAAATTCAATAGGATCTTATAGGGCAACTAGACCTTTCATTTGCAATTAATTTCATTGAAATCGGCTCAGCCATCGCTGAGAAAAGTGAGTGAGAAAAAAAGTTTCCAGTGATCGTTAGGAGAAAGTCAATATGTTTACTTTCATTATGTGATTTCACATTTTTATGAACAACGGACAAAGTTACTATCCGATTGCAATAAAATTCAATAGCAACCTATGGGGCTATACCTAAAGTTTCCAGTGATCGTTAGGAGAAAGTCAATATGTTTACTTTCATTATGTGGTTTCACATTTTTATGAACAACGGACAAAGTTACTATCCGATTGCAATAAAATTCAATAGCAACCTATGGGGCAAATAGACCTTTCATTTGACACTAATTTTGTGAAAATCGGTTCAACTATCTCTGAGAAAAATGAGTGAGTTTAAACAACCTTAGGATAACTTTTCTTTACATAATTTTTGAACCATATGTTCAACCATAACGAAATTTGAAAGTTAAGGATTCTGGAGACAGCCCGATCATTTGAAACCAGTTTCATTGAAATCGGTTGTGTGGTTTCTGAGATATTGATGTTTCGTGATTTTTACATTTTGATACATAACCTCTAAACTAAAAATCCGATTACAATGAAATTCAATAGCAACCTAAGGCGCAACTAGACCTCTCATTTGCAATTAATTTCATGAAAATCGGTCCAGCCATCTCTGAGAAAAGTGAGTGAGAAAAAAAAGTTACACATACATACACACACACACACACATACACACATACATACATACATACAGAAAATGCTCAGTTCGTCGAAAGGGGTCGAGTGGTATATGACATTCGGCCATTGGGACCACTTTTATACCTTTGGTTTTTCCAGTGATTGCTATACCTTTCTAGGAGAAAGGCAAAAAGTACCAGTTATGACGTGAACCAGTTATGCCCTAAGGAGTTTAAATGTAGTAGTACCATAATTGGTACCATTGTGTTTATGCAATATAACCATTGCTCACCTACCGTATAACAATGAATCAGTTTTCGCGATGTTTTTTCTTAATCCAACTATTTTAACCTAGATTGATAAAAAAAACCGAGATTTTTCGCGTGGACAATATGCTAGTCTGATATTATTATTTATATGTACTACGATAACCGGCTATCGGTTTTGCTAACGCAAGATAAAATATTCCTATTGAATTTAAAATTCGGCAGCATTCATGCATTCAAAGCGCAAAAATTAGATAAAAAGCGTATTCGCATGAGTAACAATATAACATTTCTAATCTATTTGCAAAATGCCAAAGCAATCAAATTATTTCATCGTTTCAAACCTGTCATCTTTGAAATTTAACATTATTGTCAAAAATTTGCATGAGAGCAAGAGGAACAATATTCAAAAGCTAGAGAAGTCATAGTCGAACCAGTCGCTTGTTTATTAAATACAACGACAATCATCTTCTGAAATATCTATCTCCCAAAAATATGTTAATGCAACTTCTAGGAACTTTGCTATATCACAGTAGTATTCAATTCCGTTTCGTTCTTGTGCTACAGTTTTTAAACGGGTAGAAGATGAGCGTTTAAAACAAAAGAAAATCCTGCGATCAGATACTTGTGTCGCAAAATATCAAACAAATCAAATTACAGTCGTCATGGATTTGTAACATGCCGACCCATATGATCTAATTTTTCGAACATACACCAACATTTTTCCAAAAGCTAGATAAATCATAATTTAATGATAAGCGATTTCCGAAGCAGTTAATAACCTTATGCATTCGTTATCACGAACTTAAAATAAAATATGTAGAGCAGTCATGGTAATTTCCATCTTGGACATAAAAAAAAAATCAGATTTTAAATGTTAAGTGGCCTCCCCCGGCAGGCTTTTTTTTTCTTCACAAATACCCGGCAGGCTTTTGCATAAGGCTGCTGCAAAAATGAAATCACGATTAAACGAGACTGAAACAATTCCATTATTGTACGGGATTCTTATAAGATTCGTATCCCGTAAATGTTTCTGTGAGAGATATCATTAGGGTCTTATGGGGCAACAAGACCTTCCATATGACACTGATTTTATGCAAATCTGTCCAGCCATCTCTGAGAAACATGAGTGAGATTAAATAGTATCCAGAACACGTTTCTTTCCATAACTTCTGAACCACAAAATTCAAAAGTTAAGAGTTTTTAGGTAGCCCGTTCATTTGAAACCAATTTTGTTCAAATCGGTTGTGCAGTTTCTGAGATATTGAAGTTTCGTGATTTTTACATTTTGATACATAACCTCTAAACTAGAAATCTGATTACAATAAAATTCAATAGGATCTTATAGGGCAACTAGACCTTTCATTTGCAATTAATTTCATTGAAATCGGCTCAGCCATCGCTGAGAAAAGTGAGTGAGAAAAAAAGTTTCCAGTGATCGTTAGGAGAAAGTCAATATGTTTACTTTCATTATGTGATTTCACATTTTTATGAACAACGGACAAAGTTACTATCCGATTGCAATAAAATTCAATAGCAACCTATGGGGCAACTAGACCTTTCATTTGACACTAATTTTGTGAAAATCGGTTCAACTATCTCTGAGAAAAATGAGTGAGTTTAAACAACCTTAGGATAACTTTTCTTTACATAACTTTTGAACCATATGTTCAACCATAACGAAATTTGAAAGTTAAGGATTCTGGAGACAGCCCGATCATTTGAAACCAGTTTCATTGAAATCGGTTGTGTGGTTTCTGAGATATTGATGTTTCGTGATTTTTACATTTTGATACATAACCTCTAAACTAAAAATCCGATTACAATGAAATTCAATAGCAACCTAAGGCGCAACTAGACCTCTCATTTGCAATTAATTTCATGAAAATCGGTCCAGCCATCTCTGAGAAAAGTGAGTGAGAAAAAAAGTTACACATACATACACACACACACACACACACATACACACATACATACATACATACAGAAAATGCTCAGTTCGTCGAAAGGGGTCGAGTGGTATATGACATTCGGCCATTGGGACCACTTTTATACCTTTGGTTTTTCCAGTGATTGCTATACCTTTCTAGGAGAAGAGCAAAAAGTACCAGTTATGACGTGAACCAGTTATGCCCTAAGGAGTTTAAATGTAGTAGTACCATAATTGGTACCATTGTGTTTATGCAATATAACCATTGCTCACCTACCGTATAACAATGAATCAGTTTTCGCGATGTTTTTTCTTAATCCAACTATTTTAACCTAGATTGATAAAAAAAACCGAGATTTTTCGCGTGGACAATATGCTAGTCTGATATTATTATTTATATGTACTACGATAACCGGCTATCGGTTTTGCTAACGCAAGATAAAATATTCCTATTGAATTTAAAATTCGGCAGCATTCATGCATTCAAAGCGCAAAAATTAGATAAAAAGCGTATTCGCATGAGTAACAATATAACATTTCTAATCTATTTGCAAAATGCCAAAGCAATCAAATTATTTCATCGTTTCAAACCTGTCATCTTTGAAATTTAACATTATTGTCAAAAATTTGCATGAGAGCAAGAGGAACAATATTCAAAAGCTAGAGAAGTCATAGTCGAACCAGTCGCTTGTTTATTAAATACAACGACAATCATCTTCTGAAATATCTATCTCCCAAAAATATGTTAATGCAACTTCTAGGAACTTTGCTATATCACAGTAGTATTCAATTCCGTTTCGTTCTTGTGCTACAGTTTTTAAACGGGTAGAAGATGAGCGTTTAAAACAAAAGAAAATCCTGCGATCAGATACTTGTGTCGCAAAATATCAAACAAATCAAATTACAGTCGTCATGGATTTGTAACATGCCGACCCATATGATCTAATTTTTCGAACATACACCAACATTTTTCCAAAAGCTAGATAAATCATAATTTAATGATAAGCGATTTCCGAAGCAGTTAATAACCTTATGCATTCGTTATCACGAACTTAAAATAAAATATGTAGAGCAGTCATGGTAATTTCCATCTTGGACATAAAAAAAAAATCAGATTTTAAATGTTAAGTGGCCTCCCCCGGCAGGCTTTTTTTTTCTTCACAAATACCCGGCAGGCTTTTGCATAAGGCTGCTGCAAAAATGAAATCACGATTAAACGAGACTGAAACAATTCCATTATTGTACGGGATTCTTATAAGATTCGTATCCCGTAAATGTTTCTGTGAGAGATATCATTAGGGTCTTATGGGGCAACAAGACCTTCCATATGACACTGATTTTATGCAAATCTGTCCAGCCATCTCTGAGAAACATGAGTGAGATTAAATAGTATCCAGAACACGTTTCTTTCCATAACTTCTGAACCACAAAATTCAAAAGTTAAGAGTTTTTAGGTAGCCCGTTCATTTGAAACCAATTTTGTTCAAATCGGTTGTGCAGTTTCTGAGATATTGAAGTTTCGTGATTTTTACATTTTGATACATAACCTCTAAACTAGAAATCTGATTACAATAAAATTCAATAGGATCTTATAGGGCAACTAGACCTTTCATTTGCAATTAATTTCATTGAAATCGGCTCAGCCATCGCTGAGAAAAGTGAGTGAGAAAAAAAGTTTCCAGTGATCGTTAGGAGAAAGTCAATATGTTTACTTTCATTATGTGATTTCACATTTTTATGAACAACGGACAAAGTTACTATCCGATTGCAATAAAATTCAATAGCAACCTATGGGGCAACTAGACCTTTCATTTGACACTAATTTTGTGAAAATCGGTTCAACTATCTCTGAGAAAAATGAGTGAGTTTAAACAACCTTAGGATAACTTTTCTTTACATAACTTTTGAACCATATGTTCAACCATAACGAAATTTGAAAGTTAAGGATTCTGGAGACAGCCCGATCATTTGAAACCAGTTTCATTGAAATCGGTTGTGTGGTTTCTGAGATATTGATGTTTCGTGATTTTTACATTTTGATACATAACCTCTAAACTAAAAATCCGATTACAATGAAATTCAATAGCAACCTAAGGCGCAACTAGACCTCTCATTTGCAATTAATTTCATGAAAATCGGTCCAGCCATCTCTGAGAAAAGTGAGTGAGAAAAAAAGTTACACATACATACACACACACACATACACACATACATACATACATACAGAAAATGCTCAGTTCGTCGAAAGGGGTCGAGTGGTATATGACATTCGGCCATTGGGACCACTTTTATACCTTTGGTTTTTCCAGTGATTGCTATACCTTTCTAGGAGAAAGGCAAAAAGTACCAGTTATGACGTGAACCAGTTATGCTCTAAGGAGTTTAAATGTAGTAGTACCATAATTGGTACCATTGTGTTTATGCAATATAACCATTGCTCACCTACCGTATAACAATGAATCAGTTTTCGCGATGTTTTTTCTTAATCCAACTATTTTAACCTAGATTGATAAAAAAAACCGAGATTTTTCGCGTGGACAATATGCTAGTCTGATATTATTATTTATATGTACTACGATAACCGGCTATCGGTTTTGCTAACGCAAGATAAAATATTCCTATTGAATTTAAAATTCGGCAGCATTCATGCATTCAAAGCGCAAAAATTAGATAAAAAGCGTATTCGCATGAGTAACAATATAACATTTCTAATCTATTTGCAAAATGCCAAAGCAATCAAATTATTTCATCGTTTCAAACCTGTCATCTTTGAAATTTAACATTATTGTCAAAAATTTGCATGAGAGCAAGAGGAACAATATTCAAAAGCTAGAGAAGTCATAGTCGAACCAGTCGCTTGTTTATTAAATACAACGACAATCATCTTCTGAAATATCTATCTCCCAAAAATATGTTAATGCAACTTCTAGGAACTTTGCTATATCACAGTAGTATTCAATTCCGTTTCGTTCTTGTGCTACAGTTTTTAAACGGGTAGAAGATGAGCGTTTAAAACAAAAGAAAATCCTGCGATCAGATACTTGTGTCGCAAAATATCAAACAAATCAAATTACAGTCGTCATGGATTTGTAACATGCCGACCCATATGATCTAATTTTTCGAACATACACCAACATTTTTCCAAAAGCTAGATAAATCATAATTTAATGATAAGCGATTTCCGAAGCAGTTAATAACCTTATGCATTCGTTATCACGAACTTAAAATAAAATATGTAGAGCAGTCATGGTAATTTCCATCTTGGACATAAAAAAAAAATCAGATTTTAAATGTTAAGTGGCCTCCCCCGGCAGGCTTTTTTTTTCTTCACAAATACCCGGCAGGCTTTTGCATAAGGCTGCTGCAAAAATGAAATCACGACTAAACGAGACTGAAACAATTCCATTATTGTACGGGATTCTTATAAGATTCGTATCCCGTAAATGTTTCTGTGAGAGATATCATTAGGGTCTTATGGGGCAACAAGACCTTCCATATGACACTGATTTTATGCAAATCTGTCCAGCCATCTCTGAGAAACATGAGTGAGATTAAATAGTATCCAGAACACGTTTCTTTCCATAACTTCTGAACCACAAAATTCAAAAGTTAAGAGTTTTTAGGTAGCCCGTTCATTTGAAACCAATTTTGTTCAAATCGGTTGTGCAGTTTCTGAGATATTGAAGTTTCGTGATTTTTACATTTTGATACATAACCTCTAAACTAGAAATCTGATTACAATAAAATTCAATAGGATCTTATAGGGCAACTAGACCTTTCATTTGCAATTAATTTCATTGAAATCGCCTCAGCCATCGCTGAGAAAAGTGAGTGAGAAAAAAAGTTTCCAGTGATCGTTAGGAGAAAGTCAATATGTTTACTTTCATTATGTGATTTCACATTTTTATGAACAACGGACAAAGTTACTATCCGATTGCAATAAAATTCAATAGCAACCTATGGGGCAACTAGACCTTTCATTTGACACTAATTTTGTGAAAATCGGTTCAACTATCTCTGAGAAAAATGAGTGAGTTTAAACAACCTTAGGATAACTTTTCTTTACATAACTTTTGAACCATATGTTCAACCATAACGAAATTTGAAAGTTAAGGATTCTGGAGACAGCCCGATCATTTGAAACCAGTTTCATTGAAATCGGTTGTGTGGTTTCTGAGATATTGATGTTTCGTGATTTTTACATTTTGATACATAACCTCTAAACTAAAAATCCGATTACAATGAAATTCAATAGCAACCTAAGGCGCAACTAGACCTCTCATTTGCAATTAATTTCATGAAAATCGGTCCAGCCATCTCTGAGAAAAGTGAGTGAGAAAAAAAGTTACACATACATACACACACACACACACATACACACATACATACATACATACAGAAAATGCTCAGTTCGTCGAAAGGGGTCGAGTGGTATATGACATTCGGCCATTGGGACCACTTTTATACCTTTGGTTTTTCCAGTGATTGCTATACCTTTCTAGGAGAAAGGCAAAAAGTACCAGTTATGACGTGAACCAGTTATGCCCTAAGGAGTTTAAATGTAGTAGTACCATAATTGGTACCATTGTGTTTATGCAATATAACCATTGCTCACCTACCGTATAACAATGAATCAGTTTTCGCGATGTTTTTTCTTAATCCAACTATTTTAACCTAGATTGATAAAAAAACCGAGATTTTTCGCGTGGACAATATGCTAGTCTGATATTATTATTTATATGTACTACGATAACCGGCTATCGGTTTTGCTAACGCAAGATAAAATATTCCTATTGAATTTAAAATTCGGCAGCATTCATGCATTCAAAGCGCAAAAATTAGATAAAAAGCGTATTCGCATGAGTAACAATATAACATTTCTAATCTATTTGCAAAATGCCAAAGCAATCAAATTATTTCATCGTTTCAAACCTGTCATCTTTGAAATTTAACATTATTGTCAAAAATTTGCATGAGAGCAAGAGGAACAATATTCAAAAGCTAGAGAAGTCATAGTCGAACCAGTCGCTTGTTTATTAAATACAACGACAATCATCTTCTGAACATTCTGTGCCGAACACGCATCAGTACTGGACGTGTTTGGTGATCGGTCCGATAGAGTATAAAACAAAAGACGTGTGAACAAGTGTTGGCATTGTTTGCCTGGTCGAGTGATATAAATCCGGGTTCAAGGTCGTGCCTTTGTGCAACTGTTTCGCATCGTGACTGCCAGCTGGTGCGTAAGCCGATTTGGCTGCTGGCTGGATTGTGCTACAGCAGTGGACGAGACACAAACGAGGAAAAAGAAGAAGCCATCAGTGTCAGCGAGTTGTATCGCTGTGTGGAGTGATCTCACACCTGGCTCGCTGCTGGTGGCTGTTTGGTGCTGCTGTATTGGTGCTGCTGGCTGTAACGGCTGCTACTTCGAACGATCGGACAACCAACCTTACTGGAAGGGAGAAATAAAAAGGTACGTGTTCTTGTCAGCGCTAGTGCGCTAGACTTAGCGCGATGGATGTAGATCCCTCGCCTCCCGCGCCACCATCCCCGAACCCCTCTGACCCTGACCCTTCTGTTACCCCCTCCCCTGTTCATTCTTCAGTCCCCCCTCGCCCCAGGCTTTACCCAGACGGAGCCCAGGGCAGCTATACTGTTTATTTTCGGCCAAAGGCAGGACCGAAATCGAAAAAGTTGAACCTCTTGCAGATTTCTAAAGACCTGACGAAGGAGTACAAGGGCGTGACCGAAATTTCCAAGGTCCGGCCTAACAAGCTCCGTGTCGTGGTCGGTAACCTGAAAGAGGCCAACGATATAGCTTGCTCTGAGCTCTTCACACGCGAGTATCGCGTTTACATACCCGCACGAGACGTGGAGATCGACGGTGTCATAACCGATTCGAGTCTGTCCGTCGAGTGTATACTGCAAAGTGCCAAAGGGTGCTTTAAGAACAAAACGTGTCCCGAAGTAAAGGTGCTCGACTGCAAGCAATTGCGGTCAGCATCGATCATCGGTGGCAAAACAGTATACACTCCGTCAGACTCGTTTCGAGTTACGTTCGCCGGGTCTGCACTACCAAGCCACGTCTCGATCCACCGGGTTCGTCTCCCTGTGAGGCTCTACGTGCCCCGCGTCATGAACTGCCTGAATTGCAAGCAGTTAGGCCATACAGCCGCCTACTGCTGCAATAAGGCACGTTGTGGCAAGTGTGGGGAGTCTCATGCGGAAGATTCTTGCAGTGTTAACGCTGAAAAGTGTATTCACTGCGGAGAAAATCTGCATGAGCTCTCGACATGTGCGGTGTACATGCAGCGCAGGGATAAAATAAAACGGTCTCTCAAAGAGCGTTCAAAGCGTTCCTACGCTGACATGCTGAAGAAGACCGTTACCACTTCTCCCGTTACTTCGAACCCCTTCGATCTGTTGTCCTCTGATGAAACCGATTCTGACGATTCACCAGCGGGAGCATCTTACGCCAATCCTGGGGAGTCTAGAAAGAGGAAAAATATTTCCTCTCCTAAACTTCCCAGAAAAGGTCCTAAGATTTCTCAAAGTGAAATGAATGTTACAAACAAACCAAACAGTGCTGCGGAAAAACCGAAGCAAACTCCTCCTGGGCTGGCAAATTTAAAGTCCCAGAAGGAGTTCCCAGCACTGCCAGGAACATCTAAAACCCCAGTTGCTCCTTTTACACTCCCAGTTGATGAAACAAACTCTGGATTAGTGAAATTTTCTGACATTGTGGACTGGATTTTTGAAACTTTCAATGTACCCGATCCAATTAAAATTTTTCTTACAGCATTCCTCCCAACAGTTAGATCATTTTTGAAGCAGTTGACTGCCCAATGGCCTCTCCTTGCAGCGATTGTATCCTTCGATGCCTAATTCAACTGCGTATATGAAGGATTCTATCTCTGTCTTACAGTGGAATTGTAGAAGTAATTTACCAAAAATTGATTCGTTTAAAGTTTTGATAAATAAAAACAAATGCGATGCATTTTCCCTTTGTGAAACTTGGCTTACTTCAAATATTGATCTCAACTTCCATGATTTTAATATTATTCGCCTTGATCGAGACACCCCATATGGAGGAGTACTTTTAGGGATTAAAAAGTGCTATTCTTTCTATCGTATTAACCTCCCCTCGATTCCAGGCATCGAAGTTGTCGCATGTCAAATGACAATACAAGGTAAAGAGCTTTGTATTGCCTCAATATATATTCCCCCCAGAGCACAGGTTGGGCAACGGCTGCTCTTCGATTTAATAGAACTTCTTCCCTCGCCACGTTTGATTTTGGGAGACTTCAACTCTCATGGCGTGGCTTGGGGTTCCCCATACAATGATAACCGCTCCTCTTTAATCTATAACCTTTGCGATGACTTCGACATGACTATTTTAAACAACGGTGAAATGACACGTATCCCGAAACCTCCAGCGCGCCCAAGCGCTTTGGATCTATCCTTATATTCGACGTCGCTACGGTTGGATTGCACATGGAAGGTAATCCTCGATCCTCACGGTAGCGACCATCTGCCTATTCTTATTTCAATTACTAACGGGTCAACTCGCATGCGACCAATTGACATTCCGTATGACCTCACTCGAAATGTCGATTGGAAGTTATACGAGGAAATGATTTCAAAAGCGGTCGAGTCGATTCAACATCATTCACCACTTGAAGAATACAACCTCCTCGCGGGCTTGATTCTCGACGCCGCGTTGCAAGCCCAAACGAAGAAATATCCCGGCGTAACGATCAAAGAACGGCCTCCCACTCCGTGGTGGGACCAAGAGTGCTCCGATGTCTACACGCAAAGATCCGACGCGTTTAAGGCCTACCAGACGGGAGGTATACCTGGCGACTATTTACGGTATTCGGAGCTTGATACCAAGCTTAAAAGCTTGGCTAAAGCAAAGAAACGTGGATATTGGCGTCGGTTCGTGAACGAGACGTCGAGGGAGACATCGATGAGCACTCTTTGGAACACAGCCCGAAGAATGCGGAATCGCGTAACGGTCAACGAAAGCGGGGAGTCTTCAAGGAGGTGGATATTTGATTTTGCCAGGAAAGTATGTCCGGACTCTGTTCCTGAGCAAAATATTGTTCGCGATGCGTCTCCGGGCCACGACGCGATAGAATCACCTTTTACGATGGCAGAATTTTCAGTTGCCCTCCTGTCCTGTAACAATAACGCGCCTGGATTAGATAGAATCAAATTCAACTTGTTGAAGAATCTACCCGGCAATGCCAAGAGGCGCTTGTTGAACTTGTTCAATAAGTTCCTGGAGCAAAACATTGTACCGCAGGATTGGAGGCAAGTGAAGGTGATCGCCATCCAAAAACCAGGGAAACCAGCTTCTAATCACAACTCAATTTGGCTTCCGCCGTGCCAAAGGGACGAATGATTGTCTTGCGTTGCTTTCAACAGATATTCAGCTGGCGTATGCTCGTAAAGAACAAATGGCGTCTGCGTTCTTGGATATTAAGGGGGCTTTTGATTCCGTTTCTATTGACATTCTTTCGGGTAAACTTCACCGACAAGGATTTTCTCCAATTTTGAACAATTTTTTGCACAATTTGTTGTCCGAAAAGCACATGCATTTTACGCATGGCGATTTGGCAACTTTTCGCATTAGCTACATGGGTCTTCCCCAGGGCTCATGTTTAAGCCCCCTTCTTTACAACTTTTATGTAAATGACATCGACGAATGTCTGGCAAATTCATGCACGATAAGACAACTTGCAGACGACAGTGTAATCTCTGTTACAGGAGCCAAAGCTGCCGATTTGCAAGGACCATTGCAAGATACCTTGGACAATTTGTCTGCTTGGGCTTTACAGCTAGGTATCGAATTCTCTCCGGAGAAGACTGAGATAGTAGTTTTTTCTAGGAAGCATGAACCTGCTCAGCTTCAAACACAATTAATGGGTAAAACGATTTCTCAGGTTTTGGTACACAAATATCTTGGTGTCTGGTTCGACTCTAAAGGCACCTGGGGTTGTCACGTGAGGTATCTGATGAAAAAATGTCAACAAAGAGTGAATTTTCTTCGTACAATAACCGGACAATGGTGGGGAGCCCATCCAGGAGACCTTATAAGGCTTTACCAAACAACGATATTGTCTGTTATTGAATACGGGTGTTTCTGCTTCCGCTCCGCAGCAAACACACATTTGATCAAACTGGAGCGAATACAATATCGTTGTTTGCGTATCGCCTTAGGTTGCATG
The DNA here is from genome assembly GCF_029784165.1 of Wyeomyia smithii. NCBI lineage: Eukaryota > Metazoa > Arthropoda > Insecta > Diptera > Culicidae > Wyeomyia > Wyeomyia smithii. The sequence goes on along the minus strand of NC_073695.1, from coordinate 30,500,312 downwards.
CAGTCGACCCATACGATGAGTTTGGAGGTTTTAGCTGGAGTACTACCATTGAAAAACCGCTTCTGGAGCCTGTCTTCTCGTATTCTAATCAAATGTGAGGTCTTGAACCGTCCCGTGATTGAAAATTTTGAAAGGTTAATCGAACTTAATTCTCAAACCCGTTTTATGACATTGTATTTCAATCACATGTCCCAAAATATTAACCCTTCTTCGAATATTCCAAATCGTGTCGACTTATCAAATACTTCTGATTCTACTGTGTTTTCCGATACATCCATGATAGAAGAAACTCGTGGAATCCCGGATCATTTACGCGTGCAGCAGATCCCTAAAAATTTTTCCAATAAATATCGAAACATCAACTGCGACAATATGTACTACACTGACGGATCACTTCTTGATGGGTCCACTGGCTTCGGTATCTTCAATAACAATTTAACCGTCTCCCATAAGCTCGATAATCCTGCTTCTGTTTACGTCGCAGAATTAGCTGCAATTCAGTACACCCTAGGGATTATCGAAAAAATGCCCGCGGACCATTATTTCATCTTTACGGACAGTCTCAGTTCCATTGAGGCTCTCCGATCGATGAAAGATGTTAAGCACTCTCCGTATTTCCTGGGGAAAATACGGGAACATCTGAGTGCTTTATCCGAAAAATCTACTCAGATTACCTTAGCGTGGGTCCCTTCTCACTGCTCGATACCGGGTAATGAGAAAGCGGACTCTTTGGCTAAGGTGGGCGCAACAAACGGTCATATTTATGAAAGACCAATTGCCTTTAATGAATTTTTCGCACTTGTACGTCAGAATACGATCATCAGTTGGCAAAATTCTTGGACCAGAGGGGAATTGGGAAGGTGGTTACATTCCATAATCCCCAAAGTATCGACGAACCCGTGGTTCAAGGGGTTGGATGTAGGTCGGGATTTCATTTGCGTGATGTCCCGGCTTATGTCCAATCACTATAGATTTGACGCGCTCCTCCGTCGTGTTGGGCTCGGGGAAAGTGGTATCTGTGCCTGTGGTGAAGGTTATCACGACATAGAGCATGTGGTTTGGTCATGCCCTGTACACCGTGACGCCAGGTCTAAATTAATAGCTTCCCTGCAGGCCGAGGGTAGACAGCCGGCTGTTCCTGTTCGTGATGTCTTGGCGAGCCGTGACCTATCCTACATGTCCCTTATATACGTTTTCCTGAAATCCATCCACGCCCCAGTCTAGTCCCGTTCCCCTCCGTCTACACCCAACAAAACGACAAGAACACGTTTGAACCTTAAGCACAAAACCAGCAACCAGACCCCGCACAATAGAACCAGGACCCAAGGACTACGAGCCTCTGTCCCAACTCACGACATCGTGGCTCAGCAGAACGAATCCATACATGCCATTCGACGATTATCAGACGACCATTGAACAACAAAACACTGATTGGAAATCCCATGCCTTAAAACTAGACTTAATTTCAGCTCGTAGTCGGCAGCGAGGATAAAAAATTTGCTTTAGTTTTTAAGTCATCAGATATAATTGGCGCCGTTAAACATTAAATTGTATTTGTGCCGTGTCAAATAAATGTTATGTGAAGAAAAAAAAAATCATCTTCTGAAATATCTATCTCCCAAAAATATGTTAATGCAACTTCTAGGAACTTTGCTATATCACAGTAGTATTCAATTCCGTTTCGTTCTTGTTCTACAGTTTTTAAACGGGTAGAAGATGAGCGTTTAAAACAAAAGAAAATCCTGCGATCAGATACTTGTGTCGCAAAATATCAAACAAATCAAATTACAGTCGTCATGGATTTGTAACATGCCGACCCATATGATCTAATTTTTCGAACATACACCAACATTTTTCCAAAAGCTAGATAAATCATAATTTTATGATAAGCGATTTCCGAAGCAGTTAATAACCTTATGCATTCGTTATCACGAACTTAAAATAAAATATGTAGAGCAGTCATGGTAATTTCCATCTTGGACATAAAAAAAAATTCAGATTTTAAATGTTAAGTGGCCTCCCCCGGCAGGCTTTTTTTTTCTTCACAAATACCCGGCAGGCTTTTGCATAAGGCTGCTGCAAAAATGAAATCACGATTAAACGAGACTGAAACAATTCCATTATTGTACGGGATTCTTATAAGATTCGTATCCCGTAAATGTTTCTGTGAGAGATAACGGTGTTGGAAAAGGCTATGCTGTTTGCATTGCTCGCTCACTTGCTTATTTATCAAATTCAACCTAAGCGCTAAGAAAAGCGGAAACTAAACTTGCCGTTTTACGGCATTTATATTCTCCTAATTGATGATTATATGAAATTCAAAGAAAGCAGTTACTTATCTGATTTCAACTATTTAAAAACAAGTCTATCCTTCCATGTCGACCAGTACCATTTTTCACTGCGAATTCGGCATTTTTTTTCTACGCCACATATACACAGATAAGCGTTGTGAGGTTCTCCACAAGTATGCAACAGCCGCTTTCTACGATTTTAATGGATTCCCTGATATACAATATCACTTGGCAGGCATTTCGTAACACCTCAACATTGTTCCAAATATTAAAATTTTTCTCCAACTATAACGTGTTACTAGTAACCACTCTGGGTAGCCATGATATTAGATTTTCTGGCAGGTCGCACGAAAAACACTATAGCTATCCGGCACGAAACAAATTTTACAAAATGCGCTATTTATTTACACTTCTATAGGATTAAATTTACGGTTTTTGCCACAGGACACAAAGATTTTTCGTTTGATTCAGCAGGCACTAATATATTCAGTTAAAAACTATGAGAAAAGGTTAAATAAACAGAGAGCAAACTCAACACGAACTAACAGGTGACAGTGCTGCCAACTCTCTCCCTCTGTGATTTCCAAAAAAAATCATATTTTCACTAAACTATGTTTCAAATATGCTTAATTATTCCAATGTCATTGAAAACTATATTTTTCTGAAGTTTTACCGCAGCAGGAGCTTAAATTCGGTACGGCAAAAACTAAATCACATTGCTTTGCTGTTGAGGGTGAGCTTATTTTTATTATTTCTCAAATAACTAACTATTGTTTCAATCTTCATAATATCTCGAAACTCCCAGAATACTGTTGGTATGTAACTGGCATAAATGATTTGTGTTAATTTCAATGGTTTATATAGAAATGAGCAACGGACCATCTTACCCGCCCTGTCCGTGTTGCCCGTTGTTCCCCTATGTGTTTTCGCGTCGATCGGCATAGTAGTTTTCAAGTCTTTATGGATCAGACAGACAGATAGGACTGCATTTTTATATGTTTAGATATGCTTCTTTTATATTTTTCTGGATTGCTATATAGACTATCTCACCGAATCTCTTTAACCTCACTTTTCTGACAGTTAGTGGTAACTTTGTTTACGTTTTTGAATTTTTGCTATTTTCTAATGGATCAATCGCGCGCGTAGTGGAAATGCTGCTCAATTTTTAATTGTTCTTAGGGTACTGGCACCTCAAGCACAACATTTAAAGGTCATTTTGATCACAATTGAAATGATCTGCTGTAATTAAGAACAAAACTGCATCTCCCGAAGGTAAACAAAGTTACCAGTAGCTGTCAAACTCAGGTGCGTGACGTCACCGTGCGATGGTCTATGGGAACAAGAAAGAGGAGTACAACCAACTAATGAAATTCAAAGATCAACAATTAAATGGTTTCATAGATAAAGCCGTGAAAAACAAAGAAATTATGCAATTCTCTATAAGTAGCGTAAATCCAGTAATTTTTGTTGTTGCACACTGAAAATTTTCAATGATCGAATTTTCAATTATCAATTCAAAATAAACAATGGAACTACTAATAACACAGTGCAACAAAAATTGACTTTTTCTCTGCCTTGGCTTCTATATATTTTTTTTGTGTTTTTTTATGCAAAACTAAATTTCCCCGAGTTTGAACATATTTTAACTTAAGGGGCAACAATGGCGCCATTTTGAATTTTTGAAAAACTGGTAATTTTTGATGTTTTTTCGACGCCATTTTGTTTTAAGACCAAATATCAAAATTCCAAGAGTTTGTCCACATATAAGCATCTTTTTACCCATCTTTTTTAAAAACAAATCTTAAATCGGACCAAAACTGAGCTCAAAACGGTGATTCTACGAAACCGGTTTTGGCATGGTGCTTGTATATTTCACAAAGCAAAATAATAACGATTATTTCTGAGCATTAATGGTAATTCGCCACTATCTTAAAGTGGTAGTCAAATTATATCTTATTCTGAGTAAAAAAGTCTCAGAAATCGAATGGTAGGTGTCTGATCAACGTAAAATGCCAGCAGATGAACCTATTTTTGTATTGTAGGGGAATTGGGGCAAAATCGACATTTTGCTGACATTTTACGTAGATCAGACACCTACCATTCGATTTCTGAGACTTTTTTACTTAAAATAAGATATAATTTGACTACCACTTTAAGATATTAGTGAATTACCATTAATGCTCAGAAATAATCGATATTATTTTGCTTTGTGAGATATACTAAAACTATGCCAAAACAGGTTTCGTATAATCACCGTTTTGAGCTCTGTTTTTATCCGATTTAAGATCTGTTTTTTTTTAAAGATGGGTAAAAAGATGCTAATATGTGGACAAACTCTTGGAATTTTGATATTTGGTCTTAAAACAAAATGGCGTCGAAAAAACATCAAAAAATACCAGTTTCTCAAAAATTCAAAATGGCGCCATTGTTGCCCCTTAAGTTGAAATATGTTCAAACTCCGGGAAATTTATTTTCGCATCAAACTTTATCAAAAAATCATACATAAAAGCCAAGGCAAAAAAATTGTTGCACTGTGTAATTAAAGCAGTTTGAAAAATGAAACTGCTACTGATATAACAAATTTTATTGTCAAATCAAGCTTATGTCATCGCCTATGGTAAGTGTTCACTCATTACGCGTAAATAAATGAGTACGGCGTGCTAACAGGCATGCTATCGCTTGCTTGCCCTTGACGCTCCGTAATGTGTGTTTTTCACTAGTTGAAGTATTTGGTAATTTCCGCTCACGAAACAAATCTGGCTGTCGAACATTGTGAAATATGTTTTCACTCAACCAAAATTTGTATCCGCCGGTGAAACACTGCGTTTATGGTTGTGTTAATCTACGCTTATCTTAGAAATGCTTGTAATCATAACGCATATCACTTCCAAACTATTCTTTCCCGTGCTTTTTCTTTTGCTCTCCAAGTTTACCAAGCAAATAGGTAAAAACCGTTATATCTCGCGTAATTTTTCAAAAGGACCTATCTAACATTAAGAGACTCTCTTTGTTTACTTTCTCTTTGATCAACAACTATGTTATATTTTCCATATTTCATAAGACTCAATGCATAGTAAGCAAGACAGTATTACAATCTCTCGATTATGGGGAAGAAAGCTTGGAAAATATTTATAATGACGACGTAATTAATGAAACAAAGTGAGAGAGGAGAGGATCTGTCATTGTTAGGTACTTAGGTCCTTTTGAAAAATTACGCGAGATATGACCAAATCGTGAGACAATTTATTAGCAACCCATCGTTAGAATAAATGAGAAAGGAAATGCTAGAAAAGTTTTATTTTGCTTCAGGTTTAAATTAAACACTTCTGAAATGCAAAATAATATTAGTATCCCCTCGGTTTCAACAACTAAAAACTAAAAATTCAGCTTTTAAAATACAGATGTTAGGTACAAATTATGACTATCGATGTAAGCTAAAGTAGCTCATCGCAGAGCTAATCGATCGAGTGGGCATCTTATCGCAAACCCGTAAGTAGTTAGATAATGTTTGCCAATATGCTAATGAGCTTACGCAATAAAATTCCAAATTTGCCGATACACCTGTGTTTGATTGATTCAAAACCGGTGATGTCAGCAAAAAGTATGTGGGCATTTTGAATTTGATTTTTTGGGAAATTATGCTTTTTTTGTAATGCATTCATAGTCTGAAAATGTTGTCCCGGAATCTGAGCCTACTCTCGCGGACTGACTCGAACAAATCACCCAAGTTGACATCACGTAATCGATAACGCCCCTGACCCAAAATGTAACAAAAAAGTACATCAAGTAAGATTCGTTACCCTTATGACTCGATGCTGGAATTGATCGCGGTCAGTATCTTTTGGAGTGCAAGCAGAAGTGTCCTGCACCTGATTTGTCCGCGGTACAGTACATCCCCACTCTGTATGAAAGTGTAATTCACGTTTCGCCGAACGACCCCAACAACTGTGCGATGCCGTAGGGCACAAAAATTACATCACTAAGTTTGAATGACAACCTGGATCGTTTCGTTTTGGCAAGACCGGTTTGGACTTCGTAAAATTTCTTCGCCTTTTTTCGGAGCAGAATAGTTGATGTTCGAGCGCTGAATTATGTACTATTCCATGTGAGGTAGGTTAGTGGCGAAGCACCACTCGAATTCTCTAGTGGAAAAAATGTCATTATGTTACAATAACAAAAGTTTTAGCTTGATAGTTTTATTCTCAGATGCTATTTATGTGGGTTTTTTCATCCCTGGTACATCTGTAGACATCTAAAAATAAAGAAAAAGAAAAAAAAAACATTGTTTAATCATGCCAGCTACGGAGCAGTCTAATTTGAAATTCATGCCGCGCACCACTGGCATGTTGTCAAACCGGAGTCGGTTGCATATGTGTGCTATCTGCTATCTTTTCCATATTGCTAAACCGTCCAAGCCAAGTCCAATAAAGTGAGCCATTCGTATTCGCAGACATTAAATGGTCTACGGAATTGTAGCCTAATTACCAAATTATTGACCATTGAAAGTTCGACACCGTATCCGTGGTGAACATTGATTTATTATCTCTGCTTTCAAAAGAAATTGCCGACATTGAATTGGCATTTAACGTCTGTTTGCTTCGCCGGCTGTACGTGAGGCACGATTTTGTCACACCAATAGTTTGGTAACTCTTCGTTACTGCATGTTAATTATGACCGCAGCCAATAAAAAAAACCAAAAGCAGGCTCATTGGGAACCTTTATTGCTGACTTATCGGTGAATCGCTTTTTGAATGAAATGTAATTGATCCATTAGTTAACTACTTAACCTTCTAGTTCCCAAACCCGTCATTCGAAGGGCTTTAGGAAAATGACTATAAATATATGATAAACATTGCTTTTTTTACTTTTTTCAATGCTCTTAAGCATAGTCTCAACTATCTATCCAAAACACTTTGTTTGTTGAATCAGACTGATTTGACTGATAAATTGATTGCTCAAGACAAAAAAATCGTAAAAACCAGAAAAAAAACTGTTTTGCTGTGTAAAGTGAAATAGAAAATAATGGTATTCTCTTATTTATTGGTGAATACAAACGATAACATTATTTCTAGTAGATGGAACATTGTAGTTTTTGGTATAAAAGTGAATTTATTATAGAAGTTAAAGAAACTAATGAATATTCGAGCCTTTGAGAGCAAAAGTGGTACATGTGCCATTAAGTAAATTTTTCAGGAGGAGCAATAAACGAAAACACTCAAATAGTAAATTGTTTTCAACAGTTTTTTTCCAACATAACTGTACTAAATCATTGCTGGAAAGGTTTCAAAAGACTGTACATGAAAGCATAACGAGTTCTGGTTGTGAAACTTACACAAAATTCAATGGAAAAACATGTACCACTTTTGTTCTATGGGAAAAATAATGACAACCAGAAAACGTTGAGAGCAAAAGTGGTACATGTCCAGTGTGAGCATGAAGGATGCATTATAGCTTTCTAAAAAGGTATATAACCCCTTAAATGCACAATAAATAAAACACTTGAGAGATCTGCATGAGCAAAGGTACAAAATGCTCAGCAACACCAAAAATACCACTTTTAGACCTCTCATGTAACATTCTCTAAGTTGTAGTTTCACGAAGAACATTTTAACTAAGAAAAAAAATTTCTATAAAAATTTTTACTTGGCCCACCTGCCCCACTCCGCCATTTGACGGGTTTCACATTTTCACAAATAAACAAACTATTTATGAACTATTTGAATTGAATTATTTTGAAGTAGAATACTTCTCTCAGGAAGTTCGGCTACATAGGGATGTGAAATGAAAATCTAAAACCGAAAAAAGTGAAAAATATGTCCAATTTCAAATGCTAATAAATCGGTTAGTATTCGATGGATTTCCTTCGTTCTTGCAGCAATAGATTGGAAAATCTTCTAAGATTCTTCCCAAAATAAGATAATTATAATTTTATTATTCACACTATTGTACTATTGAAAATAGACAAGCCTTGTCAAAACGAAAAATTCGACCTCTGATTGGTCGTTATATGCTTGCTTCCCAAGCACGGTCGACAGGATCATATACCTTGCAATTGAAAACATGCTATTTGGCCTATATAAGAGCCTGTTTCAGCCGGAGCCGCTCATAATAGTTCTAGACAGCGACAACAGCAGTCGTCCTTCCTTAGCAGCAGCACTAGCTCTGTGGTTGGTCACCACGTCTCAGGAGCAGCGCGGTTTTTCTCAGCGTGTGTCGCCAGACAGCCATTATTCCCCCCGTGTTGGGGCAGCATGAAGATTGCCATCAGAAAATCCAATTTTGGAAATCAAAATGCCTTTTTGAAGGCAAATAAACAAGTCATTGAAAGTTAATAATTTTTGTCAACGCAAGCAAGCATTCTGTGTTGCATCCTAACAATTTAAATTTGTCGCACCCGTCTAATTTACTGAACGTGAAATAGCTTCTACAGTGCATGTTGTCCGTGTATCTTAATTCCCCCAATGTTAGGGCAGCTCAAAGGTTGTAATTAGCAACCGATTTTGAACCGCAGCATGCTTTTTTCAAGGCAAATGAAAAAAAATTGAAGGTTAATGATTTTCTGGCATCAACACAAGCAGACATTCTGTGCGGGATGCAATCAAATTCTGTTGTAGTTGTCTAATTTTCACTTTATTTTGTAAACCCACCACTGTAGGGGCAGCGCAAAGGCTGCGATCAGCATAACCGACATTGAATAATAAACTGCCCTGTTAGAACGCATTCACAAAAGCAGTTAGTTCGACTATGCAGAGCTAAAATGAAGACGATTCAATCAATCAGCATAAACAGAATTTCGTCGTCTCCCAGCTGCCAAGTTGCAACATGATGCAACACGCAACAGCGAGCAAACGAAATCAGTTGATGTTACAAACCGCAATAAGATACGGGTTAAAACCGTTGCGTGTGTGAGAGCACCATCGGTGTTTATTCGCTGGATACACTATCTACTGTCTACTGAACGCAATAATCTGCTTACATGCGACACGGGGACGGGAACATTTTCTTCAACCAAGCTGCACAACACGACACAAAACATGTTATTTTGTTGCTTCAATGAGAGTGCTATCGGTCCGGCTCGACAAGAAATCATTTTTGTGCATCCGTGCTACGAAACTGAGGAAAAACTTTAGAAACTGAAAAAAGAGGTGGAGCTTATCAAATGATCGCTCTGAACCAGTATGAAGTCACACATATTTTTCAAGTTATATCATTCCACCACGTACGTAAAATAATTCATTCCTATTTTCATCCCTATATAAGAGCCTGTTTTAGTCGAAGCCGCTCATAGTAGTTCTGAACAGCGACGACAGCAGTCCTCCCTTAGCAGCAGCGGGAGCGTGCAGTGTGTACCATCGATAGCGAATAGCGGCCACAATTGTGGCATGACTGCGAATAAGCGTAGCAGTTTCAGCGGATCTCACCATCGATAGCAGCAGGGCCAGCAGATGCAGGTGCAGCGGATACCAATGGCGGCCACAACTGTGGCATGGCTACGGATAGCGTTGCAGTTGCTCAGCAGTTGGGCCAGCGTATAGCGGCCACAACTGTGGCATGGCTATGCATAGCGTAGTTGTTGCAGCGGGTATATCAGCATCGATAGTAGCAGGGTCAGCTGATGCAACGACACTCCCTTCACTAAAATGCTGTTTCAGTGTGGTAGCGGGAAGCATCAGCAGCAGGCTTGCATGAAGTGAATACATCAGCCAGCAACTTTCTCTAAGGCCTCTGCCATAGTAGACGCGAAAAGCGGCGCGAACCGATTCGCTCGGCCGTAGGTTGATGTACAGCTCTACTGATGGCTGAACATCAACCTACAGCCGAGCGAATCGGTTCGCGTCGCTTTTCGCGTCTATTATGGCAGAGGCCTAATGGGAAAGTTGTATCATTTTGTTCAGAAGAATATTATTGTCGGTAATATTACAGAGATGCGATTGCGTAAATCCGATTTTGAATTGAACAATTGTTCTTTTGAGAACAAATAACACACTTATTTGAAGAGTTTATAGCTTTTGGTACCAATAGCAGTATAGTGACAGCCTCAGCGGTAGATGCAGATGCAGCCGGTACTTCCCTGAGGCCGATGTAAAGGTAAATGGGAGCAGCACGGCGAAACAGTTCGGGTTATGCTTAGACGCGCGTCATTTTTCGTTGTTGATATTCCCCACATGAAACGACGCGCTTTCGTATGATAGCGGTGGTATTAGCGGTAGGTGCATTTGCCAACACTCCCTCCAGTAAAGCCGTGTCTAGTTTTCAATGTGAAAACACCTTTCTCATTGTGTTGACCGTGCGCCTTAGTCCTCACTATCAAGGTAACACAGAGATGTAAGATAAACACTACATCCTATGATTAATTAATGAAGATTTAATTTTGAATTAGAATACTTCTCTCTGGAAGTTCGGCTACATAGGGATGTAAAATGAAAATCTAAAACTGAAAAAAGTGAGAAAAATTTCAAATGCTAATAAATCGGTTAGTTTTCAATGGATTTCCTTCGTTTTTGCAGCAATCGATTAGAAAATCTTCTAGGATTCCTACCAAATGCATGAAATTGCAATTTTATCATTCGAACTATTGTACTATTGAAAACTCTTAAGCCTTGTCAAAACACAAAATTCGACCTCTGATTGGTCGTTATACCGCGCTTTCCCAAGCACGGTCGGCAGAGTTATGGACCTAGTGAATTGGGAATGCATCATTTGGCCTATATAAGAGCTTTATCAGATAATAAACAAACATTTCATCGGATATTAAATTGAACAACTGAAATTTGAACACAAATGATTATTTGAAGAGTTAATATTTTCTCGTTTTGCGCTATAATCCAAAGTTAATTATCTTCATCTACATGCATATACTGACTATTATTACGTGTTTGCGTCGCTTAGTGTTTGGCTACGGTCATGCAGAACACAAATAACGGCGCGATGCGATTCGGCAAGACGAAATCTGTTGAAATGATAGCTCTACTTCGCCTTAAAAAGAGCTGTACATTTCACCACGGTAAGGCGAATCGCATCGCGCCGGCATTCGCGTTCTGCATAACCGTAGCCTTTGTTCCGTTCCCGTTAAATGATGTCGTATTAAATGTGCATATTACAATTCGGCAGCACTTCAACTTCTCATTCGCACAAAATTTAAAAATATTCAATGAACTTCATTCAAAATATCAGACAAAAAGAAATTACAATACTGCCAATGAACGGTCAACGTTTATTTACTAGAAAAAATGACTGACATGCAAGCAGCCAGGTTACCTTTCTTGTAAAAGTATTCTACTTCAACCTTGCGGTCGTGGCTTTGCATACAACCTTCTTGTGATTTTTTTTTATGAATCTGACCATAAAATGAGCGTTTTTAGAGTTTTTTCATCAAAATCAAAAATTTGGATACTAGGGTTAAGTACCGTAGTGCTTTGAAGAAGGAAATTTTATTTTTTAATCCGTTAGAGTCAACAGCGTTGAAGTGATGCTAACCCCGATGTTGTCTTGTTCCCTAACAGGGTTGGAAGCGTGTTTCAAAACAACATGCCGATTCAAAAAATTCCTAGATTTTCTTCGGCGCACTGCATTATCGGTGGTTTCCTCGTTGCCGAAACCGTGCAGAACTTTACTTTTTACGAAATTCGCTTCAAAACCCCTTTATTCGATCACTGAGATGTGTTTGAAGGTATTTTTTAATTCTTTTCTTTTTCTTTTGCTTCCTTTTCGAAAGAAAATTACATACCCCGAGATTGCAAAGACGTACCCCGAAATTGCGAATATCTCAAAAATGGTTAGATTTAATGCAAAACTAACAATATTTAGGCCCCAAAATCACATGCTTACTTAAACAGGTATATGTTTGAGCATGAGCATGAGCATTGACGACCGTACATATCGTAGTTGCACCTTCGTGATTGACCTCGGTGGCACAGAGAACCACATAGATAGTTTTTGGAATGTTATACCATCTTCAATGTACAACAATTCAGTAACTCTCTGTTTAAAAAGATCAATAACGGCGCCGGCCACGTCCTTACAGTCGTTGGGGAAAAATAGGAAGAGGATTGTTAGTTCGACAAACATTGTGACCGAGTTCACCTCTGCATCTCTACAGATGTCACAGGAAGGGTATTTGTGTTAGTATGATGGGGTAGGAAAGATCAGGATTCGCCGTGGTAGGCAATACGATCAGATATTTTCTAATCCCGCGCGAAAAGAATAATTTTTTAAACCAAATAAAAAATCGTCAGATGCAAAAACTAAGCGCGAATCAAGGAGGCTGATTTGCAGGCACCGATTTTATGTCCTGTGCAAGGTTGTTAACAGCATTGTCATATTTGCATTTAAAATGCATCTAAATGATATATCTTAGAAAGCAAAAGATGGTATTGCAGAGGATGGTAATAATGGTAACAGACGGTATCGTTATCGGCGTTTACGATAAATTATCGATTAACAACCTTGGTCCTGTGAATATAAGCTACGCGATACAAATCTCCAGATCACCAGCCACCGCAAACCGACCTCAAACGATTGATCACTGTACTAAAAGCAAAACCTATCTATCTTTTTTTTGTTATTTTAGAATCAATAAGTTGATATATTTAATAATTAGAAACAATACTGTGCACAATTAATATATATCGCGATGACGTTGTTTAAAGCGGCCACTATACGGTATCCAGATGCTGTCTCCATCACATTTGACATGAGACTTATATTCGAACGCGAGTTGTAAAAAGTAAATTATTTTCAAACGCGAGTATGGTCGCATTCAGCCTGCTCATGTGTTGAACTCTATGAATATTCGCCGTTAATTAATATCAATCGTTAACTCAAAAAATACCTAATAAAAAGATAAAAATGGCAAAGCTCCACGCATACAAAGCTCTATAAATAAAAAAAAACTGGAGAAACACACCTAAACCAAAACGTTCTAAATTCATTGTGTTGTGTCTATTAGTATATAGCAAAAAATAAGCTTGGAGCTAAAAATAATCATTCGAAAGCCAGAAAAGTCATGAATAGCAAAGAAAAAACATTGCATATCGAAACAAAGTAATCGGACAAATTTCAAGTTCAAAATTTCAAAACATTTCAACAATAAAAACAAATTTTGCGAAACAGCCAAACAAGTTGTGCGGTACGTGTCAACAATATCAACAATGAGAAAATGTAATAAAACGCTGCGCTTTGCGCCGTTTGCGCCGTCAGCACACAACACACACGCGGATACCAAAAAATGAGTATTTGATTCATGTCGGTGAAAGCCACCAGCAGCTTAAATAAACATGTCTGAAAATATATGCACTTATCTTAGACACCAAGGCAGCATTCAGTGAGTCAAGCATACATGCCGCACCCGAGCGAGCACAAACAAACCGTTTCCATGATTACAGTTGCCGCTCTCTCGGCTTCTGCCGCTCAGCAGTACATGCCATCGGCGACAAGCATATGTACAGCGTAACACTGGAGAAGAGGTTTCACTGCGATAAACTTCAGAGACAATACACTCTCCGCATGAACACGAACGCTAAACGCGTTCACCAACACAACACTGCGCTATTGGGACAGCCATTTGCAGAGCGATAAACTGTACAAGAAAACTGTAATAGACCATTTTACGAGACGTTTCTGAATTCAATTCATGAACGAAATTTTGACAGAAAGCTCGGAACCGCTGACATAACGCACGTAAAAGCAGCATCATCATCAACAGGATCCGTGGCACCTGTCAGTTCGTAAAATGCTCTATACTAATACTACTGCGATAAACAAAGCGTATACACACGGCGGGCTTCCTATCGAGTCCTCGCTTACTTATACAGGCATATGTTTTGTTTTAAAATTGCTTTCGTTTCAAATTTGACCTTTAGGCCCTCTGCGCCACCGATTTTTTATATGTTGCTCAAGGACCACCCCAAGGAGGACTTTTTGCCAGGGAAAACAAACCCTGGCAAACATTTTTGCAAATAAGCCCCATCCTACTGTCCATGCAGCATCAATTATAGTAACCCATGAGTCAACAGAAAAAAATTAACACCTTTATCAGCCGAACCCTAACCATGATGGTTAAAACCACGCCTGTGGCATCGAGGATCTGTTTTGAGAGCTATTATTTCAACGTATGTGTAAACAAGATAGCATATCACCGTTACTTTTCATACACCTTTATCTGACAACTGACAGCGGGCACGACATGAGTTTATTGTCATTCACTGTTACTCGGTATAGGGATGATAATGGATCGGTTTAAACAGTGAAGCTACTCCGTTAAGAAGTATGCGGTACCCTGCCACATCGAAAACGGACATCGTGCAGTACTTCATGGACGCCGGATACGTCTGCTCCGGTATCTACAATATCTTGGCACTACTGGACAATAATCATAGCATCGAAAAAAGCCCGGTTCCGGACGGCCGGCGACTATGAGCTACAAGGATGCTGAAGAGGAAGACCGAAGTAAAAAGTGGCTACATCGCTGCGTGCGCTTGGCCGAGAGGTCAGTGCAACCAGCTAAACAGTGAAAAAGTACTTGGTGAATATAGACATACATGTCAGAATAAGATGGTTAAGTCGATTGTCCCGGCGAATCGCGACGTGGCAGTGATAATGAACGACGAAACCTATCTCACGCTGGATGGCAATGACTGGCAGGTCACTTCGTATTTTATTCCCCCAAGCAGGAAGTGAGCTCAGAGGTGAAGTTCATACAAGGTTTCCCAAGAAGCTACTGCTGTGACTGACAATCAGCGAGATGTCAAAGCCACTCTTCTTCGCTCCGGAATGGCCGTGAACGGGGAAATTTATAGTACAAAGTGCCTGCCGGAAGTTGCCTCGTTCTTCAAAAAGAGTGAATACACGGTGTTCTGGCCGGATCTGACTTCGGCTTACTACTCCAAGCGATCGTTGGAGGAGATGGAGCGGCTGAATACCGATGTAATATCCAAGTCGGCGAACCCGCCCAACGTTCCCCAGCTGCGTTCCAATGGAGAATTTCTTGGCATACCTGTATTGCAAGATCTAAATTCGTTGTTCGTGGTTGGAGAAAGGTTTCGGTATGCTACCTTACCAGGGTCGCGATACCTAGATCCTGCTGATGGGGCTGCCATCTTAGGTGTAGCTGGCGGGACACAGCATTCCATAATTCAGCCGCCCGCTCCTGGTCAGACGCTGTTGCACGCCGCCCCTAATATGGGGATACAGCCGCGTACGACCCTCTTCCCAGTCAGCATACGACCATAGTTTCCACCGGGGGTCGATTACCCGATCTTCGCTAAGGTTACTCGTATTCCGGTCGGCACCACGTGGAGGTTGGGATAGGAGTTGCTGGACAGAGGTGAATGGCCCCATTAGGGTCTCAAGTTACACGTGTCCAGCCATTTGCCAACCACAACTACAGATCGCAAGATCTACTCTAACAATTTCGTCGCGAAAACTGAGGAGGAATTGATAAATAAAATTTGGGCAGTTTTGGTCTCTTCAAAAGAACGGTCATAATTCAGAAGAGGTGGTAATCGGATAGATGTCAGATGTCAGGAGAATGGTAACAATATGTGGCCAAGCGTTGTCATGTAAAAGAATCATTTTGACGTGTTTTTTCTTGTAACGTGGCCTTTTTTGTTTTAACGCTCAGCTCAAATGCATAATTTTTTTTTTCTTCAATAGAGAGAGTTAGGGTTTCACCTCCACTTGTGCGTCCATGAGTTTTTTTTTCACAGCTACAGGGCGTCCCAAGTCTTCTACGTCAAAATCGTAATTTTCGCAGCATTAAAAAAAACCGCAACAAGTTTTTTCACTTATTCAGTCTTCACCATAAGTTTCTACAATCAATCAATTGAGGTGTTCCAGATGTAGATTCCGACATTTTTACACAAAAAAAACCAAAAAGGCCAATCGAAAATAAACAAGTGTGATGATACGCAGTGACTGATTAATGCCTCCGCTTACGATAAGATGTGTCTGATGTGTCCTTTTCTTACGTTTTTTAAGCTGACGCCAGTGAATAGAACGACCGGCCGTCGGACGAAAATTGATAAAACATTCACAATAAAAATGTATATGGTATTTTTCAATCCCAACAACCCCTTAAACCTTTTTAATCCAAAATAGTTCGAAGGGATTAAGTAATTAAAATATAATTCAATGCAGCCCAACAACATAAACAGCCACGATTGGAATGTCAGGCAGTGTGAAGAAATTCACACATTTTTCAGTTTTCATATGGCTCGTCTTAGTGGCCATAATGATATCATTTATGCTACGTTGTATTGTTTTACCTTGCGCATCGGTGCTATAATTGCCGATTATGATCGCATACCTAAAGTCAATGTTAACACATTTATAAACATCGAAAATTGAGTGTGAAAAAACCAGAAACTCTATCCAAGAGGGCAGCAGCTGTGGGTAATAAAAAAATCAACATCAGCATAAAACTACATAAAAACAGACTTTCAGTGTCTATTGTGTGGGATTGTAACCGTTTGATTGTTTCGGTGCTAATTAATGCTTCTTTATGCGGTAGATAATCTCAAAACCGAGTAATTTTGTGACATTTTTGAATGTTTATGCTTTTTTTGATGTTGCATGGTTTATGGTTGTTGTACACGTGTCAATCGGTTAGAGCTAGTCTGCCGGTACCCGCATAACTGTCCCATACTGATTTTGGTCACTTTTGAGTTATCATCGGGAATCGACTTAATTGTTATCATATTTTCTGGAAAAAAATAAAATTGATGCTTTTGTATGAAAAAAAAACATGGAAAAAATACCAGGCTGTTTTGTCCCATATTGAAAGTACCCGCATTACAGTCCCACTGCATAGTGGTACAAACTGCAAACATATGATTTTGCTCCAGATTAGTGTATATCGGATTATTTTAGGCATATAGAAGTATGTCATTTAATTAACTCAGAATTAACGGATCTGCGCTGCTAGTGTCAATTATTTCCAATAAGTGCCTAGAATACATATACCTTTTTATTTTTATTACTTCAATTATGCATAAAAAATTTGTAAATATTTGACTGTTAGCGCTTCGCCAGAAATTCCTCACATGAGATTATTACCTTTCCCACCCTAGAAGTCTTTACACTATCACTATTTCTCTAATCATCAATGCTATGCTAATGTATTAAGAAAATATAAAAAATGTTGTAGCTCCAAAACTCAACCTTTCGTGATTATGGTTATCGCGGTTTTATATTTTCATTGTCAGGCACTAAAACATCAGTTTTATTGGCATCGCTAAGAATCTTCGTATCGATGACATTCTTACTATCTTAAATCTGAAATTTTTTTGCGCTATCTAAGTCCCGTTTTGCAGCACCGACTCCACCAATTCGAAACCAGTAAAATATCTCTACCTTCTCGAATAAGTAGACACAAATGTGTAATATTTATAGCCAAATCGGATTCATTCAAACAAATCTTTCTACGTCATATGCTAGATTCCTCAATGACTGGACTACCAGCGCGAGCGACTTCTATCAAAACAAAACGTAAGAAAAGCATATAGTGTCTGCTCAACTCGAACGAATATTTATGAAGCGCTACTTTTCTGTATGATTTTGCCGGAGGGACCTTGAAATGGTGACATCCGGGTTGCCTTCTGTTTGCACAAATCAACCGCCGCCGCTGCTGACTAATCGGAGTAGGCTTTAGGCGTTCTTAGGGCATATGATTTCCAGCGTGAAGAACTGTACCATATTTACACGTAAGAATTCTCTTATTATTTGTTATTTAAAGTTAGGTAAATTAACGATGCCTATTCATAGTAACCATCGCTGAGATATAGCGTGCAGATATGGGGTAGTCGGGGGCAAAAGTTCGTGTTGGACTTTTTGAAGCATGTAGAAATGTCTGGTAACTGTATTGATTTGACTCGTTAGTTGCCCGTATAATCATTAACCATGAAACGCGTCTAACAACCTTTTTGGGATATAGTCCCGACTGTATAGGTTATTGTCAAACTATACGAACCTTTTCCCCGTATTACTCTGCATGTACAAAGTAGAATGAAGACCCCCAGTATTTCTAACCACAGTGATTTATTTAATGAGGCATAGAAAGTGAAACCAGTCACGATGAGTAATCTGCAAACCTGTCTAGACTGAGTACTTGATACTCAGTTTAGATTCCTTTAAAGCATGTTGTTGTCTAATAAACTAACATTACTATTAATATCAACTTGAAGCGAATGAAGATGATATATGTTATAAGTATTTAAAATCCTAGAAACGATTAAATTCAATTCAATTTCCATCTAACAGACCCGTGCACGTGATGACGGAAAAAATACAAAGATGATAATCCCAGCTAAAAAACTCTTTGAATCCTCTTAATCGTTTTAATCAATGTTGATCCAACTTTTTGCTAGTCCTCGCAGATAGGAACCATTACTTTGCACACGCAACAGCTTCCACCTTATTTCAACATTTTTTACCCTCCCCCAAATCAGGCTTGTTGGTTGGATGCTTCCTCGTTTCGGTACACTTAACGGAGGAAGTCGTTTCTAGGTTTGTACTCTGCTCATGCATGGAGGTTATTGCTGCAGAGGTATTTTTTGTGGTTTTCAATTATAACTCGAAGTGTGAAAAAGGGTAATTGAACGAATTTGTTTGTTAATGGTTTTTACGCGTGTATGTACGTCGGTCGGCTGGAGAATTTGTATGCTCGGGCTGCTACTGCAATAGATTCTTGCCCAAATAATATTTTTGGACACAGCATGTACTAATCAAACAATGCGCTAATAGAAGGTCATCTATGAAATAGATGTACTCCCAAAAAACAGCTTATTTGTCGTGGAACCTTGAAGACATGGTCATAAGAGTATGTACAATTTGTATTAGCTGACTGTTGATATAGTTTACCTGCGTTAGATCGTAGAATTTTTTTTCTTTTTGATTTGTCTAAAAAAAAATAGATAAATGATTTGACTTTGGCCGCAAAATAATTTTAAGTCTTAATATTATTATACGAGATTCATAATGCTAAGCGATCGCGCCATCGTGTTTTGACATAAGCAAACTTCCCCGAGTCGAAGGTCATCGCTAACAATCATTATCGGATAACCGTTGGCCCGAGGTGCTAACACGCACATGAACAAAGAGATGAACTTTTGGAACCTGTCTTGCCGTTTTCTTGATGTGAGGTTGAGGTCAGCACAAGCTAGCGTGCGTTGACCGAATGCTACTGTAGTGATGGAAAAATCCAGCTTTTGCAGATTAATTACAACTTTTTCAAAGCACCTGTGTGGTTCGAACACAGACAACTGCACATTGCGTACGTGATTTGCAGCAGTAATCAATCAGGGTTTGAACTGAACCACAAGACTATTTTTCGCATTGGAATTAGAATCATATTTTTTCAATTAAACAAAGGGTCGACTATTTTTTAAATCTCACACATTTACACAATCTGAAAGTTTGTGACATATAAAAGAAGTCGGTAACGCAAAACGGGTTTGAAAGAAGAAATGTAGTGATTTTTTTTCTTTTCTTGTCAGGCCAGATCCAGTTCTGCGACAGGTTATTAAAGTGATGATTCGCAGCTCTTCTTCTACGAGACACTTTTGATGTTGGAAGCGGATATGAAAATTAAATGAAAAAAAATCTCATCCAAATACGGTAGAAAGCAAAACATACCTTTTTGGTTGTATAATGAAATAGGGGAAGAGACATTTTAATTCAAAATTCGCCGTTGAAAGACTACTATTAAATTGCTCTAGGGATAATGCTCAATTATTTTTTATTTTTCTGGAAGAATGTTGGATAAGATTTTACTGAATACTTTGATGACCAGGATCGACGAAATTCCATCATCGTAGAGCTGAAACCAGCATCATTACTTTTGGGAAGCTAAGATCTTGGTGATCAGCGACTCTAGACTGATACGATTTCTTGACTTACTGTCAGACTTTGGACTTTCGTCACTTGGACCGTCACCTGCTACATCACTCTTCAATGACAGTCTATCTTTTGCTTGGGGGCCATCCACATATCACGTGGACAGCTATCCAAAAATGGTAGCAAGTATTTTTTTTTAAATTTCTGGGTTTTAATAGCTATTGAGGAGCCATACACATTCTATGTGGACAGATTTTTCAGTTGTATGGTCATTCAAACCTTCATTGATAAAAAATATGATACGGGAAGTTCTTCGTTGTGGTTTTTCGTGGTTATACAACAATGAAATACAACGGAAGCTTAAGAGACCCGTTTAAGTTGGCGCAAAGCATAAACGTGTACCGTAAGCCGGGGTGAGTTTGTGCCATACAAACCCATTGTTTATCAGCCAACCCATGGCGATCACAAGACCAATCTTTCTGAATAAATTTCCTCGAAAACTTAACCAAGACCAGTCTTCTGACCCGGAAGAGATGGCCGACAAGTCACTGGCACAATCTCACTCCGGCTGACGGTACCTCGATTTGTTTGGATTCCGCCCGCTTGCCAAAGTTTCATTCCAAATAACGACGAAGCCTAACTAGCAAGGCGTACTCATCTGCATTGAAGATTTGAGATAGCGAGAGCAGCATATTTTTTTTTTTCAGCAGAATCGTCCTAAAATTTAGGTGCGTTTCAACATTTACGACCGCCTTTTCACCTGTTATACTGCCGCTATTCGCATAAAAGTTCTATGTAAAAGTTGCGAGTCCTGTGTAAATTTTTCGAAAATGGGTCTATTTTGGCATGTTTTTCAAGAATAGCCATGAAAAAGTGAGGTTTGATTCCCACAACCTCGATTTTAATGGCTTCTCTTGTAGAGCATGCCAAAATGGACCCATTTCCGTTAAAAACAAGAAAACTAGACACGCCCACCGGAAGTTACCTTACTTACCAATCAGACGAGAGCCGTGGTGGCTCGTGCTGTATCAAGAATTTGTCGCCATGTTGCTCGGTTTTGGGCTGTGTTTCGCCAGTTCCCCAGGCGTCTCATCACCCGCAAGTCTCCTTCGATCTGGTCGAGCCATCTTGCACGCTGCGCCCCTCTATTTCTGGTGCCGGCAGGGTTGCTGAAGAGAAGTGATTTTACAGGGTTGCCGTCCGGCATCCTTACGACATGACCGGCCCACCGCAACCTATTAACTTTCGCCAGGTGTGCAATGGGATTCTCTCCAAGCAGCGCGTGCAGTTCGTGGTTCATGCGCCGTCGCCATTCACCATCGTCCGTCTGTACTCCACCGTAGATAGTCCGTAGCACCTTCCGTTCAAAAACACCAAGAGCGTTAAGGTCCTCCGCGAGAAGCGTTGTCGTCTCGATCCCGTAGAGGACTACCGGTCTTATCGGGGTTTTGTACAGCGTCAACTTCGTGCGTCGTCGCACTCGATTCGATCGAAGTGTCTTCCAGAGTGAAAAGTAGGCACGATTTCCTGCCTGGATGCGTTTCTGGATCTCTTTGCTGGTGTTATTGTCGGCGGTCACCAGTGACCCCAGATACACGAACTCATCGACCACCTCAAGCTCATCACCGTCCACAGAGACTTGAGTTGGGAGGCTGATGTTGTTCTCCTTGGAGCCTCTCGCTCGCATGTATTTTGTTTTCGACGCATTTATCCGCAATCCGATCCGTCCAGCTTCGGCTTTCAGTCGGGCGTAAGTTTCCTCCGCCGTCGCAAAGTTACGTGATATGATGTCGAAGTCATCCGCGAAGCCCAGAAGCTGAACAGACCTTGTGAAAATTGTGCCCCTCGTGTCGATGCCCGCCCTCCGGATCACACCCTCAAGGGCGATGTTAAACAGCAAACAGGAAAGTACATCACCTTGTCTCAACCCTCTGCGCGATTCAAAGGGACTCAAGAGTATCCCCGAAACACGCACGTAGCACATCACTTGCGCCATGGTAGCTCTGATCAATCGAGTCAGTTTATCCGGAAATCTTCTTGTAGATGGGACAGATCACTCCCTCCATCCACTCGTCTGGCAGTTTTTCCTACTCCCAAATCCTGGAAATGACCCAGTGCAGCGCTCTAGCCAGCGCCTCTCTTCCATGTTTCAAGAGCTCGCTCGGCAGTCCGTCTTTGCCTGCGGCTTTATTGTTTTTCAGCTTCCCGATCTCACTGGAACTCGGTCATCCGCTGCTGGTGCTCCTAGGTCAGTTCCTACTCCGCTTCTGTTTGCTGTTTCGCCATTCAGGTGTCCATCGAAGTACTCCTTCCACCTGTCGACCACCTCGCTGGCATCCGTGAGAAGGTTCCCATCCGCGTCGTTGCACATGTCGGCTTGCGGCACATAGCCTCTGCGGGACTGGTTTACCTTCTCATAGAATTTCCCCGTTTCACTGGCACGGTATAGCTGCTCCAGCTCCTCATGCTCACGATCCTCTTGCTGGCGCTTCTTTCGTCTGAGAATCGTGGTCATGTCGTTCCGTGCCCGTTTGTAATTGGCCTTGTTCTCTCTCGTTGACCTGCTCAGGTATATCGCCCAGGTCCGGTTCTTCTCATTCACCGCTGCCTCGCACTTCCCGTCATACCAGTCGTTTCTGCCACTCGGTGCTTCCACTCCTAGTGTCGCCGTTGTGGTCTCCACGATAGCTGTGCGAATGCTGCACCAGCCGTCTTCGAGAGACAATGCGCCCAGCCCCTCCGCTGTGGGTAGCACCGTTTCAAGCTGTTGCGCGTATTCCTCCGCAGCCTGGGAGTTCCGGAGCTGCTTAATGTTAAGCCGCGGGGTTCGGCGATGTCGCGCGTGGTATACGGTCGATAGTTTTGAGCGCAATGATACCGCAACTACCCAAGTAACACACGTTGTTATAGAGCAGTTGAGATAACTCCTCTAACACAACCTGCAGTTATAGATTTCAGTTGACATTACCTTTTCCATGACATCTCTATCACCAGAAAAGCGCAAAAATTAAAGGCTACTAGAACAAGTACTGGTACTTTATGAAGTATTATAAAACTTCATGAAAGCAAGCCAACATGTTAGACCGAAGCTGTGAAATACATCTCGAGTATCAATATGGTAGAAATACGTTGAAAATAGGTTATTTTTAAGTTGTAATGGCTAACTAATCAAAACATCGTTGACGCAAGCATAAAACTTTACAATAAAAATATCGCAGAACGACACTGATTCATATCAGGAACAATAATGGAAAAAATAGTGCTTATGGCGTTTCGAATAATCAAATAAGAAACAAAAATCAATCAACCATTTGATGCTTTTATTACGAAGTTTCACGTGCGCGTCAAATTTTATGGTGAAACATTACGTTTTACTTCTGAAAAAATTATGCGCCATTCATTGGATATGGTTTTCTATTTGTCAATCAGTGGAAAATAGATTATGCATTACATAATGTTCACTGATTTATGTCATTGCGAAGAGTCAGTTTACCCCACCTGGGCTTAGTTCGTAAACAACTATCTGGCATCTCTTTCTTACATGCGTAGTAAACTGCAATGTTCTTTTTTTTCCTTGGGTAGATCTGCACTGACCCAGTGTAATGAAGAAATTCGCGCATTCGTGGGTCAGAATTCTCTATAACAAAGCGCATGCGCAAATGCGTTGCTATGACAACATTTACCCAGCGCATGCGCAAAAGTATTGTTACGCGCAGTGCAACCAGTTCGATGATCGTTTTTGTCAGTGGCACTTTTAATCAATTGTAAATTGATGATGAAAGCAATGTTCAACCTGTCAAAATTATTTGTTTCTGTCGCTTGAATATTAAAATTATTTTCGCATAGTTTCAACGTTATCTAGACATAAAATAATTCAAAACTAGAAAACGTTCTTAGATAAACGGTAACAAAAATTAGAGTTTTATTGGTTACACTGTAAGCGTTTTGTTTACCTTTTCATGGCGCATTTTGACCCACCTCGAATAGGTTTATTAAAATCGTTTAAATAACTTCATTAACAATTTAATCAAGTAGTTTTACGTTGGTTTCCGAATACCAGTAATAGGAAAAGTACTTTACAGGTACGTAGTATTGTTATTAGGCGTATAATATTGAACGCGCACGGCTGCCCCGGCTGGGCATTTCATAAACAGTTTTTCTAATACATAGTGAAAACATCTGGAGGACAACTTTAAGGCAAGTGTCATTTGTGTCGTAGTTGTTGTTTGTTCAACTCATGTTATTGAAAAACATCTCCAAAACCAGGAAAAAATGAGTTTGTGTTCGAAATGTGGTTGAATTACTGATGAAAAACATCTCGCAAATGTTGTATTTCAAGTTGCTTTCTGTACTGTTTTTATAACATCATAAACACAAGTTACAGATAAGCAGCAGCAGTTTATATTCGATAATATATCAAATACACTTATGCTATGAAATAACATCTCGAGAACAAGAATATAACAACACAAGTTTTAAATTGCGCTTATAGTATTCTTATATGACTACTGTCATTGTGAATTATTTTCTAACATGTTTTGTGTATTACTTGGGTAGGTAGTGGTCCGGGGTTACGGGGAAAGAAGGTATTCCGGACTGCCAGTCCTCGGGAAGCTGCGAAGTTGACGCATCTCTGGCCGTTGTCGTTCGTCACGGTTTGCAGGCTATGTTGGCCGATCACCGGCTTGTACATTTCTTCCCTACCGATCTGCGCGTTCATGTCCCCGATGACGATCTTGATGTCTCTACGCGAGCAGCTATCGTAGAGTTTCTCCAGCTGTGCGTAGAATTCTTCTTTCTCTACATCGGGTCTTCCTTCGTGAGGGCAGTGCACATTGAGGATAGTGTAGTTGTAGAACCGGCCTTTTATTCTCAACAAACACAACCTGTCGCTGATCGCCTGCCACTTGATCACACGACTCTGCATCCTGCCTAGCACTATAAAGCCGGTACCCAGCTCATTGGTTGTGCCGCCGCTCTGGTAGTACTGTGCCCTGCGGCCACAAACCCTCCGTTCCTTCTCTCCTTTCCGGCAAAGCTCCTGGAGCGCAACGATGTCGAAGTGGCGGGGTTCTAGCTGATCCAGCAGAATCCGGTCGCCACCCAGGGCGTTCAGCGATCTACAGTTCTATGTACCGAGCTTCCATTCGTCGTCCTTATTTCGTCGCCTAGGTCGTTGCCAATTGTTCCGGTCCGTATTCAATTCTTGATTGTTCGTAGTATTTTAATGTTTCGGCATGCTGCCTTACTAGGGCTGCGGATGCCTAGTCTCGCGACGGGGCTGCCGTCTTGGGTGTAGCTGGCGAGACGCCGCATTTTATAACTCAGCCGTCCGCTCCGGATCAGACGCTGTTTGAGCCGCCTCTAACATGGGGTACAGACGCTCGGACAAGCTGCCCTCCTAGGAGAGCAGCTCCCCCTTCCCTGTCAGCATACGACCAAGTTCCCACCGGTTCACCGATCTTCCCTTGGTTGCTCGTATCCCAGTCGGTACCACGTGGAGGTAGGGGTAGGAGTTGCTGGGCATTATGCTTTGGACCACACTGGGGTCTATTTTATGCCAACTAGTACGGGTGTACTGCTGGTACGCACTGCCCAGCCGTTTACCGCCCACCGGAAGTATAACTGTCATTAGTCACCTATAAAAGTTAGTATGCAACAATTTAGTCTTCATTGATCATTCGATTATTGTAGTAAAAGGATGCTTTACTGGAAACCGAATCGACCAGCAGTAAGCAGACTTGCCAGTGACACAGCATAGCAGGCGATGATTACTTGTTTGTATAGTTTTCACTGCACCACACGCATCGACCGGCAAAGCGAAAGGTTCTTTCTAGAGCAGCAGAAAGCAGGTGGTGGCAAATATTAGTTGCCTGTAAAACCACACGCCATCGAATTGAATTTCTCATTCTTTCTGGAGCAGCAGAATGCGGGTGGTGGCAAATATTGATATTGATTGAACTGTCATCTTCTGAAGAAGGGCAATTACGAAAACCGCAAAAAACGCATAAAAATGACTTAAGTGTATAGCTTCATTCCGCACAGCCCATTCCGCCCTCAGAATAATTCTTCCCACTGATGTCCCGCGATAAAGTTTGGACCATCTGGTTAATTTATTGAAATACAAACAGAAGTTGTTAATGCCAAATGCGCGTTATTCAACGTCAGTCACGCAGTCGTGCCTTCGAAACAACCTTCTGCTTTTTTATTCAATACACTATTAGAGATCAAAAAGGCTTCTATTCAAGCAATGATTTGAAAGAAGCAAACATAACATAAATTTGCAGCATTAGAGGTTAATATAAAACAATAACAATTTAAAATCAATAAAGGTTAGTATGAACATGTGCTGGATGGATCTCAACATTGCCCAAATCATCAGAAAACTCAATTAACTCAAACATCTCTCCTGCATCAATGTCCTTTGCATTAATCCACTCCACGTCTTGAGCTCCAGATTCCCCATCCTGAAACAAGTACAATACTTTTCCTCTTCTTCCCCTAATTCGAGCTGATCGTTCTTCCGTAATTTTCTTTTTATGAATTTCACCGTCCACACTTTTATACTTACCTTACCAAACAGTCCAAAGCCGTGGTGTGACCTTTGCTGTACGTAAGAGCCGTCTCTCCGTCTCGTCCCTGACGGATTGGTCTCAAAAACTATCTTTACCGGGCTGTCGCCCGACATCCTTACGACATGCCCAGCCCACCGCAACCTGCCTGTCTTAGTGGTGTGGACGATAGATGGCTCCCCAAGCAGCTTTTGCAGTTCGTGGTTCATTCGCCTTCTCCACGTTCCGTTCTTCATCTGCAGTCCACCGAAGATGGTACGCAACACCTTCAACTCGAAGACCGCAAGCGCGTGTTGGTCTTCCACAAGCATAGTCCATGTTCCATGCCCGGTCTGATCAATGTCTTGTAGATGGTGAACTTGATGCGACGACGAATTCTACTCGATTCCTCCAGGACGATGCACGATTTCCTGCCATAATGCGTCGATGAATTTCTCTGCTGGTATCGTTGTCGGCAGTTACCAGTAAGCCCAGGTACACGAACTCATCGACCATCTCGATTTCATCACCACCAACTTGAACTCGAGGTGGGAGTTTAGTACTTTTTTTTTCGTGAACCCCTTCTTCTCATGTACTCCGTCTTCAATGCATTGATGACCATTGATGACCGTCGGGCTTCGGGCTTCGGCCTTCAGTCCGATGTACGTATCCGCCATTTTCACAAAGGTCCGAGCCAAAATGTCGATATCGTCGGCGAAGCCAAACAGTTCAACCGACATTTGGAAGATCGTGCCACTCGTGCTAATCCCCGCTCTTCTAATGACACCTTCTAGTGCAATGTTGAACAGTAGGCACGAGAGACCATCACCTTGCCTTAAACCTTTTCGGGTTTCGAAGGGGCTCGAGAGTGCCCCCCGATACTCGAACTACACACATCACTCGATCCATCGTCGCTTTGACCAACCGCGTTAGTTTGGCCGGAAATCTGTAGTTGTGCATAATTTGCCATAGCTGGTCTCGATCGATTGTGCCGTATGCCGATTTGAAATCGATGAATAAGATGAATAAGTATTCGCGGCTTTTCTGAATACCCTGCCGAACTGCGAATATCTGATCCATGGTGGCGCGGGCACCCATGAATCCCGCCTGGTAGTGCCCCACGAACTGCTTCGAAAATGGTGACAGTCGACGGCAAAGTATTTGGGAGAGTACCTTG
This sequence comes from Wyeomyia smithii, assembly GCF_029784165.1. Lineage (NCBI taxonomy): Eukaryota > Metazoa > Arthropoda > Insecta > Diptera > Culicidae > Wyeomyia > Wyeomyia smithii. Next base: position 30,472,461 of record NC_073695.1, on the reverse strand, counting down.
TAGGCGGCGTTTAGCAGAGTTATGACCCGGTAATTGCAGCACTCTAGCTTTGTCGCCCTTTTAGAGATAGGACGCACAATACCTTCCAACCCTTATCCGGTACTAGTTCTTCCTTGGTAATAACCCAGTGCACAGCGCTAGTCAGTTTTTCTCCACCGTATTTCAACAGCTCGCTGGGAAGTTAGTCTTCTTCAGCAGCTTTATTGTTTTTCAGCCGGCCAATCTCCTCCTTCATCTCCAAGATATCGGAGGCTGAAAACCTGTCCGCTCTACTGCATCGCCGGTTAGATGCTCATCGAAGTTCTGCTTCCATCTTTCGATCACCTCACACTCGTCCGTAAGGATGTTGCCGTTCAAGCTCATACCACGGTGCTCCTACAGACCGTTATTATAAAAAAAATGCACCAAAGAATCTGAGTACATCATTCGATTCGTTATGACGTCCAGAATCTATGGTCAAAATTTCAAAATCATCGTACGGTACATTTTTGAGTAATGCTCTTTTGAAGGTCGTAAAGTGAAAAAAGTGATATTAAAACGACGAAATACTTATTGTAAAGCACGTTTTTCAACCACCATTTTATGACTAACACTCAAAATAGTTTCTACACATTCCAAGGGTTATATTTCAAGACATTAACAACTGGTGAAAAGATTTTTTTGAAAATCCCACAGTGCACTCGAAAAACCGTGATCGTTCTAGATTTGACTGTGAAAAATTGATTTTATGTACTCAATGTCTTCAGAAAAAATTGTTTCATAGAATAAGGCCTCACTTTTGGCGTTTTTAGTTTTTCGATCAATCCACTTAACAGTTAAATAAAAAAATATTTTTTTCCAATTTTCAATATACCAGATTGCTTTCTTCAGCAAAATTGTGGAAAATTTTAAAAGAAAAACAATTGCTAAATACTGCGATGTCCTATCTGTACGTTGGACATAACAAATAAGAGTTTTTTGTAGAACACCCCTTTTTTTAAGGGGGGATTTGTTAGTAGCTTAAGTATTTATGATAAATATTAGTAAATAATGAGTATGTGTGTCCAATCACAAATGGTGACTTCTCAACACTGTTAGAAATTTGTAATTTTAATTGTTAGGATTTGTTTGCTTTCGCAATTAGGACTTATCATTCGTAGGGATTTAAACCTACTTGTCAGAAAAGGGGAAGTAAACTTACAACTAACTTAATTGCTAACTTATTGGCTATAAAGAGAGCTTATCGTAGCAATTGAGGATTGCAACGGTTTTTGTCGAAAATTGTTAATAATTTTATTTGACATAGCTTCTAATGGTTCAACACCAGTAAGTCTATGTAATTCGAGTGTACCAAACCAAGGAGGACGCTTCAAAATCATTTTCAGAATTTTATTCTGAATCCTTTGGAGCGTTTTCTTCCTTGTTGAACAGCAACTTGACCAGATCGGTACAGCATAAAGCATTGCTGGTCTAAAAATTTGTTTGTAAATCAAAAGTTTGTTCTTTAAACAAAGTTTAGAATTCCTGTTAATGAGATGATATAAACATCTCGTATATTTGATGCACTTGGCTTGTATACTCTCAATGTGCTCTTTGAAAATAAGTTTTTTATCATAAATTAGTTCCAAGTACTTAACCTTGTCGGACCAACTTAAAATAACCCCATTCATCTTGACAACGTGATTATTGTTTGGCTTGAGGAAAGAAGCCCTAGGCTTATGCGGAAAAATTATCATTTGAGTTTTAGAAGCCTCCCAATGCTTCAAATTTTCACTTTTGCAAGTAGGAAGAAAAAATATCTAAACTTTTCTGCAATCGACTGCATATGACACGAAGACTTTTTCCTTTTACGGAAATGCTTGTGTCATCGCAGAACAATGACTTTGTGCATCCTGGAGGCAAATCAGGAAGATCTGAAGTGAATATGTTGTACAGGACTGGACCCAAGACTGAACCTTGAGGTACACCTGCTTTGACAGGAAATCTATCAGATTTTGAATTCTGATAGACAACCTGCAGAGTTCGATCAGTAAGATAATTTTTTAAAATTTTGATTAGGAAAATTGGAAAATTAAAAGTTTGCAATTTCGCAATCAAACCTTTATGCCAAACAGTGTCGAATGCTTTTTCTATGTCTAAAAGAGCAGCTCCAGTGGAATAACCTTCAGATTTGTTAGCTCGTATCATATTAGTAACTCTGAGCAATTGATGAGTTGTGGAAAGCCCATGGCGAAATCCAAACTGTTCATTTGCAAAAATTGAATTTTCGTTGATGTGTGACATCATTCTGTTAAGAATAATTCTCTCAAACAGTTTACTTATTGAAGAAAGCAAACTGATTGGTCGATAACTTGAAACTTCAGCTGGGTTCTTATCCGGTTTTAAAATGGGAGTAATTTTTGCATTTTTCCATAATTTGGGAAAATATGCAATTTTGAAGCAGCAATTGAAAATTTTCACTAAACATTCCATTGTGCTCTCAGGGAGATGTTTGATTAGTATATTAAAGATTCCATCGTCGCCAGGTGCTTTCATATTTTTGAAATTTTTAATAATTGATTCAATCTCATTCAAGTTAGTTTCAATTATTTCTGCAGGTAAAAAATTCTGGGAAGAAATTAAATCAAATTGACGTGTGACTTCATTTTCAATTGGACTCACAAAATTCAAATTTGAGTTATGAACACTCTCAAACTGCTGAGCAAGTCTTTGAGCCTTTTGTTCATTGGATACAAGAAAACGTTCACCATCTTTTAAAACTGGAATAGGCTTTGAAGGTTTCTTAAGAATCTTCGACAGCTTCCAAAATGGTTTTGAATATGGTTTCAATTTTTCAACTCTAGTCTCAAAATTTTGATTTCTCAGAAGAGTAAATCTATGTTTAATCTCTTTCTATAAATCTTTATAAATAGCTTTAAAAACAGGGTCACGAGAACGTTGATATTGACGTCTGCGGACATTTTTCAAACGAATTAGAAGTTGAAGATTTTCGTCAATTATTGATGAATCAAATTTCACTTGAGCCTTTGGAACAGAATAATTCCTGGCACCAACAATTGCACATTTTAATGCTTCCAAAGCGGAATCAATATTCACTTCGTTTTGCAAATCAAGCTCATTATTGAAATTTCTCTCAATATGAGTTTTGTATCTTTCCCAATTAGCCTTGTTATAATTAAAAACAGAGCTCACAGGGTTTAAAACTGATTCATGTGATAAAGAAAAAGCTATTGGAAGATGGTCAGAATCAAAGTCAGCATGTGTGATCAAATCACTACATACATGACTTTGATCTGTTTGCACCAAATCAATTGTTGAAGGGTTTCTTACAGAAGAAAAGCATGTAGGACTATTCGGAGACAAAATAGAATAGTATCCTGAAGAACAATCATTGAATAAAATTTTGCCATTGGAATTACTTTGAGAATTATTCCATGAACGATGTTTAGCGTTAAAATCGCCGATTATGAAAAATTTCGAACGATTTCTGGTGAGTTTTTGTAAATCACCTTTAAAATAATTTTTGAGCTCGCGTGTGCATTGAAATGGTAAATATGCTGCGGCAATAAATAAAATCCCAAGTTCAGTTTGAACTTCAATTCCCAAAGTTTCAATAACTTTCGTCTCAAGATGGGGAAGAGCACGATGTTTGATTCGGCGATGAATAACAATTGCAACTCCACCGCCGGAACCCTGAATCCTATCATATCTATGAACCACGTAATTGGGATCATATTTTAATTTTATGTTAGGTTTCAAAAATGTTTCAGTAATAATTGCAATATGCACATTATTTACTGTTAAAAAACTAAAAAGCTCATTCTCATTGGCCTTCAATGAGCGAGCATTCCAATTTAATATTTTAATTGTTTTATTTAAAATCATTGCTAAATTTTAAATTAGAAACAATTTTAATAGTAAAATTTGTGCCTATTTGAATGGCTTCAAACATTGATTTTGCCTGCAACATGGCGTTCATAAGATCGAACATTGCCTGTTGCAAAAAAGAAAGTTTACCTGCCGTAATAGGCCCCAGGGAATTGACATTAGAAAAAATATTTTCGGCAGCAATATTAGCTGGAGTAACAGGTGTACAATTATTTTCTAGCGTATTTTGCTTACCCATATTAACGGTCATTTTCGAACTACCAACACTAGGCGGTATAATGTTCGAGCTACCTGTAACCTGTGCATAAGTTAAACGGGTATGCAAAGGAGTAGGTAAACTATGCATCACTGGTACGCTTGGAGAATTTTGTTTTGAAGTTGATTTTAATTGAGAAATTGAATTTTGTTTACCTTGCCTTGCCTTAACAATTGCTAAACGGACTGGGCTTTGATAAAAATTTGACATATGGTTGCCGTTACAATTCGCACAGCGAAAATTTTTACTCTCTTTCACAGGACATGTGTCCTTTTTGTGAGAAGAGTTTCCACAATTAAGACATTTTTGGTCCATGTTACAGAATTTGGAACCATGGCCATAACGTTGGCAAGTACGGCATTGGGTGATATGCTTTTCACCTCCGCCATACTTCCTATAAATTTCCCACTTTACACGCACATTATACAAAGCATGTGCTTTTTCAAAAAATTTTAAGTTGTTAACCTCATTGCGGTTAAAATGAATTAAATAATTAACAAGGGAAATTCCAGTTCTCTGACTGTTTTCGCCTCGTGATTTTTGTTTCATTAGAATTACTTGGGTAGGGGCTATGCCAAGTAATTCTGTTAAAGTAAGTTTGATCTCATCAACGGTTTGATCGTTGGTGAGACCTTTCAAGACAACCTTGAACGGCTTGGCGTTCTTGGTGTCATATGTAAAAACAAGACGATCACGACCCTTTACTGAGTCGGCTAATAAGCGGCATTCACCTCTACGGCCAATTTGATAGGTAACTGTAACGTCAGAAACAAACGTTGTAAGTTCCTTTTTGAATATATTAAATTCAGAAGAAATAGTTACCACAATAGGTGGAACTTTCTCCTTTTTTAAAGATTTTATATTTTGTATAGTTTCATTATTGGTAACTTCCATTTCACCAGCTTCTTGCTCAGGCAAAATATCAAAAGGATTGTCACTACAGACACTCGATGTGTCAGAAAGGGATGCCTCTCTTTTCCTCCCCGCAGCGATGCGAGGTTTCTTTTTCCGTCCAGCCATTTCAGGTGATACGAAAAAAGTTAAAAGAAATGTTAAATTCAAAAGTAGGTAGTCTTGAGAAAGACTGATGGGAAATAACTTTCAGGTAATCTTTAAAAGACACACTGACAAAACACAAACTTTGAAGCTATAGGTAGTCAAAGACCAGTCCACAAGCAACCGAAAAAACGTCTGATCTGTAGGACAGTTCAAGACGCACGAGTAGAACACCCCTCTTTAAAATCAGTTCATTGTCTATAACTTTTTGAATGAATGTCAAAACAATAAATTTTATAAAGTCTTGAGAGAATCTCAGTTAAATGAATAAAATCTTAGAAAAATTTGAATGGTTTTGACCATTACAGACAAAATTATAGACAAAAAACTGATTTTAAAGAGGGGTGTTCCACAAAAAACTCTATTTTGTCGTGTCCAACGTACAGATAGGACATCGCAGTATTCAGCAATATCCTTTCTTTTAAAATTTTCCACAATTTTGCTGAAGGAAGCAATCTGGAATATTGAAAATTAGAAAAAAATATTTATTTTATCTAACTGTTAGGTGGATTGATCGAAAAACTAAAAACGCCAAAAGTAAGGCCTTGTTCTATGAAACAATTTTTCTAAAGACATTAAGTACATAAAATCAGTTTTTCACAGTCAATTCTAAAGCGATCACGATTTTTCGAGTATAGACCACTGTGCACTGTTGGATTTTCAAATGAATCTTTCCACCAATTGTTAATGAAATATAATCCTTGGAATGTGTGGAAACTATTTTGGAAGTTATTTCATAAAATGGTAGTTGAAAAACGTGCTTTACAATAAATATTTCATCGTTTTAATATCACTTTTTTTACTCTATGACCTTCAAAAGGGCATTACTCAAAAATGTACCGTACGATGATTTTGAAATTTGGACCAGAGATTCTAGACGTCATTGCGAATCGAATGGTGTATTCAGATCCTTTGGTGCATTTTTTTATAATAACGGTCTGTGGGAGCACCGTGCATACACATATCGGCTTGCGGCACGTAGCCTTTACGAGAGCTGTTAGGCTTCTCGTCGATCTTCCGAGTGTCGTTGGCTTGGTACAGCTCTTCCATTGCTACGTGATCTCGGTCCTCTTGTTGGCGCTTATTCCTTGGAAGGACTGAGTATTGGTTGTTTCGTTCCGCGTTCGCTCTAGTATGGTGTTGCAGCATTCTTACCCGAGCTGCGTTCTTCTCCTAGAATAACTGTTTACACTCGCCGCCAAACCAGACATTTCTATGATTCGGAACCCTTGTACCTAGCAGCGCTGTAGCAGTGTGGATCGGATGCTCCTCCAACCGTCTTCAAGAGTAGCTGCGCCAAGCTGTTCTGTTGTGGGTAACGCTATCTCCAGCTGCTGCGCGTATTCCTGTGCAACCCCGACGTCCCGTAGTTACTCGATATTAGGTCGCGCATTCGACTTCTGCGGATGTTACCAACACCGTCGAGAGTTTTGAGCCCATGCAACAGCAACGTTGATGATGTCGGAAAAGAACCTGCCATCAATTAGAACGTACTCGATTTTATTCACTGTCCGCTTGTCGGCAGATCTCTAGGTGCTTTTGTGGATATCTTTGCGGAGGAAGAAGGTACCTCGGACTATCATATCACTTGAATCTGCAAAGTTCACGCACCGATGGCCGTTATCATTAGACACGGCGTGCAGGCTATCTGGCCCGATTACCGGTCTGTACTTTGCCTCCCGTCCTACCTTAGCATTCATTTCCCCAATGACGACTGCCACGTTTCGTCGCGGGCAGCTATCGTAGACCTGTTCTAGCTGAGCGTAGAACGCTTTCGTCTCACCGTCGTTCCTTCATGTGGGCAGTAATGATGCTGTAGTTGAAAAACCGGCTCTTTATCCTCAACTTGCACATCCTTGCGTTGATCGGCTGCCATCCCATCACGCGTTGGCGCATCATGCCCAGTACTATTAAGGCACAACTCTGGTAGAAAGCAGCCGCCCGGTGCTCGCTTTTTAATATCTTTTGTCCTGTCCAATAAAGTTCCTGCAGCGCTGCGACTTCGAAGTTGCGTGGATGTAGCTCGTTGTAGATTATCCTTTCGCATCCTGGAAAGCAGAGCGATTTGCAGTTCCACGTCCCAAGTTTCCAATCGTAGTCCTTATTTCGTTGCCTAGGTCTATGCCGATTGTACCGATTCGTATTATCTCTTTCGTTGTATGTAACATGCCTCCTGGGACCCCCCGAAATCAGCTCTGTGTATTCGGGCGTTTTGGCCCAGTAGATGGCAAAGCCTGCTATTGGAGTTTTTTTAAGTTATTGTCATTTTGTATAACAGTCATTACAAAACCAAAATAATAGCAGTGCATTGCTAACTAAATAATCAACCTAAATTCATAAAACATTTTTTTTTCCTACTACACATTGCACTTTTTATCCACTTTCACTATTTAATTCTATCACTTTTCACTTGATAGATGGTGAAAAGTGATAGAATTGAATAAGATGATAAAAAGTGTAATGTGTAGTGGAAATATTCTATCAAGACGCTCGAACAGAAGTGAATACATTTTTTTTTGCAATAAGCATAACTAATACATTAACGTTCATCCTAAGAAGCGGCGTTATCTACTTGTTTACCCTGCTTTTACCCATGCTGAGCAACCTAAGCTGAACAGCTAAAGCCCTTGGTCTCCCCGGGACCGCCGTTAGGCATTACTTCAGGGAGAGGGCCCGTCGTGCTTTTCGCACTTACCTCTATGGGTAGCAGAGCAGCCTATACAGGCCAGTTAGTTAACCGTTAACTAACTGGGGCACGTCGATGGTTTCCCGTCGATTGGTGCCCTGCAAAATACTAACGATCTGTGATGCTGCCGTGATGACCGCATCCCAGATTTCCCTATTTTCGCACATCCTACGCACTATATTCTCTGGCGTGGTGTCCATCCCACTTATTGCCAGCATTTCGTACCATACCCGATCGAAGCGCGGACATGTGAAGAACACATGCTCTGCGCTTTCTTCCGCACCCGTACAAGCGGGGCACATAGGGGACTCGGCGTACCCGAACCTATGCAGGTACTGCCTAAAGCAGCCATGGCCTGACAGGATCTGTGTCAGATGGAAGGTTACTTCCCCATGGCGCCTATTAATCCAGCCTGCTAACTCTGGAATGAGTCGGTGTGTCCATCTACCTTTTGTAGTGTTGGACCACTCCCGCTGCCACCTGGCCATTGAGGATGACCGTATGGTGTTGCGAATACCCCTCGTGTCGCGTTGGTCGAAGCACTCTACATCCTCTTTGACGATGACGCTGATGGGCATCATGCCAGCCAGGACGCAAACCGCCTCGTACGACACTGTTCGGTATGCGCACGCGACCCTTAGGCACATTAGCCTGTACGTACTCGCGAGTTTGCCGCGATGGCACGAGGTACTCAATACCTTGGACCACACTGGTCCTCCATACCTGAGTATGGACGTGGTCACGCTAGCAAGGACTTTGCGCCTGCTGCTACGAACCGCCGAGCTGTTTGCCATCATGCGAGATAGCGCTGCCACAGCCATGGAAGCTTTCTTGCAGGAATAATTGACGTGGCTCCCGAACGTGAGCTTGTCGTCGATCATAACCCCCAGAAGCTTCAACGAGCGTTTTGAGGCGATAGTGCATGAACCGGCACTAATCGATGCCTCCTGCTCAGACTTTCTGTTATTTACAACAATAACTTCAGTCTTATGGTGCGCTAGCTCCAGTCTCCTGGAGTGCATCCAGTCTTCCACTACGCGTATTGATAGCGCGGCCTTTAACTCTACCTCTCTAATAGACTCGCCATAGACCTCAAGAGCTATGTCATCGGCGAAGCCCACGATCACCACCCCTGGAGGGAGCGTTAATTTTAACACGCCGTCATACATAGCGTTCCACAGTACCGGACCCAGGATGGAACCTTGCGGTACACCTGCGGTAACCGGAACGCTTTTCTGACCCTTGTTTGTGTTATACACTAGCACTCGATTCTGAAAGTAGTTGCCCAGAATCTTGTACAGCGGCGTCGGCACTCTGAGACTCTGTAGCGCTAAGGCTATGGAGTCCCAGCTGGCACTGTTAAACGCGTTCTTCACGTCAAGCGTGACGATCGCGCAGTAACGAATGCCTCCTGTCCCTCCTCTTGCGTTGGATTGCAACCTCAGCCGTTCTGGTGACGGAGAGAATTGCATCCACCGTGGACCTACCTTTTCGAAAACCAAACTGGTTGCTTGATAGCCCGTTCTCACTTTCTGTATATTTCACCAGTCTATTGAGGATTACCCTCTCAAGCACCTTGCCCGCCGTGTCCAGCAGGCAGATTGGTCTGTATGCCGATGGGTCACCTGGTGGTTTCCCAACCTTCGGCAACAGCACCAGCCTCTGGCGCTTCCACACGTCCGGGAAGAGGCAGTCGTCGAGGCATTTCTGCATGACCGCCCTGAACAACCCGGGGGCTTCTTTGATGGCCAAGTTCGGGATTCCGTCTGGTCCCGGAGCCTTGCCTACCTTCAGGGAGTTTGCAATCTCGATCAATTCATCTTCCGTCACCCTTACCGCATCGTCAGCCTCTGCACGGCTGCCGTCACTCACGGTAGGTGGTGACTCGTCAGCCGGAGGCCAGGGACTTGGTTCGTGGCTTGGGAAGAGGCCCTGAATGATCGTTTCTAGCATCGCTGGTGATTGTTCGGCCGGGGCTAGCGCACCTCTAGTCTTGGTCATAACGATCCTGTAGGCGTCACCCCACGGGTTCGAATTGGCACTGGCGCAGAGTCGTTCGAAACAGGCTCGTTTGCTGGCTCTGATTGCGCTCATAAGCGTTGCCTTAGCGGATCTGAATGCGACACCGCGTTCCGCTCTTTGCTCGTCGGAACGTGCGCGTTGCATCCTCCGTCTTGCACGGAGGCATGCATTGCGCAGGCCTGCTACCGTATCGCTCCACCAGTATGTCGGTGGCCTACCCTCTCTAGGCGGACGAGACCTAGGCATCGTGGCGTCGCACGCCCATGACAGCATCGAATTTAGATGGTCCACATCCGGGAGCAGTTCATCCCCTTCGTGCTTCCATCTAATTGCCTGCCCAAAAACATCTGCATCGAAATGCAATGTTTTCCAGCCGTAGAAGGATGGAATATTGGCCCTACTCGCTGCTTGCTTCCGCACGCCTACCTCATAGCGGATCGATTGGTGATCGCTATTCGCGTAGCTGTCGTCTACCCTCCAGTTCGTGATCAGTCCCGGGCTGCAGAACGTCACATCGATAATCGATTCGGCACCGTTTCTACTGTAGGTGCATTTTGTACCAACGTTAGCCAAGTCTAAGTTGAGCTTTGCCAAAGCTTCCAACAAGACCTGGCCCCTCTGGTTTGTACAGCGACTCCCCCACTCGACAGCCCAAGCGTTGAAGTCACCCGCAACCACCAACGGCCATAGGCCCGTCAGTTCCACGGTTGCTTGATCGACCATCTGCGCGAACGTTTCGGTAGACCAACTTGGCGGAGCATAGCAACTGCAGTAGAATACTCCATCCACTTTGGCAATAACGTACCCCTCTCTGGAGGTCGACACAATCTCCTGAACCGGGGACCTGCCTATCGTGCAAATGGCCGTCTTCCCAGACTTGTCCGATACCCAGTTACAGTTTCTGGTTGGGATACGGTATGGGTCCGAGACGATGGCCACGTCCGACAACGACTCAGCAGCCGCTTGGTGTAGCAACTGCTGCGCCGCAAAGCAGTGGTTCAGGTTTAACTGTATCACCCTCAGGCCTGCGGCTTAGTAGCCGGCCGTGCAGCCGGGCACTTGGGGCCTCCCATGGCGTGTTTGGCGTCCCGTTTACCGATGCATACCAGACACTTGGGAGGTGCACCGCAGTCCCGTGCCTTGTGGCCTGCGCCACCGCAGCGGCGGCATAAATTGGACCTGTCGGGCCCTTTGCACGACCAGGATTTATGCCCCGCTCAAAGCACCTGAAGCAAACGTCAGGCTGTTGGAAGGTGCCCAGAGGGCAGACCGACCAACCCACCTTCAACGTGGCCTTCTTCAGGGCCTTGTTACCCTCCGCTAGTGGAAGATTTATGGTAGCAACCTGGGTGCCGGCCGGGCCCCTGCGGAGACGAACTGCCTCTGCGGTCACTACCACTCCACACTCTTGTTCGAAGGCTTGTGCTATGTCGCACCCTTCGGTGATCTCGTCCAGGTTTTTAAGCTGGAGAGTCACTGCAGGAGTGAGGGCTCGGATTTGAACCTCCTCGCCTAGCACTTCCTGGGCCGTCTTTTTATAGGCACAGCCCTTACCCTTCGCCTCTTTGCGGAGTTCGAGGATCATCTCGCCGGTGCGTGACCGACGAATTGACCTGACGTCCGTGCCGAGGTCTTTGAGCTTGGGTTCGCCTCTCATGGCCTTTAAGACTTCGGCGTACTTAGACGCATCGGTCTTGAAAATGAGCGCGTCACCCTTGCTCCGCCTACTCGCCCCTTGCGGCTTCTTATTGCGGTCGCCGCGCTTCGCGCGTCGTTCCCGCTTCTGCCGCTTCTTATTCACCACGGTGGTCCAATCCGTGGCTTCGCCGTTTGCCGGTTCTTTGCTCGGCTGGACCGACGAGCCAGCTTCCTGGCTGTCACCGAACAACCGCCTTCGTTGCGTCCTGGGGGCCGTTTCCCCCGGAGAGCCCCTCGCACGTTTGCCAGTCGGTTCAGTTGAACAGACTTCGGCAAACGATGCTGCAGCTGTTTGTGTGTATTTAGACACAGCTGCAGCACTCCCTTTTTTAGGCTGGTTGAGCCTCGCCTCTAGCGCGAGTGCCTTGCTTTCGGCATCGTTAGCCCGTTTAAGGGCTTACAAAAGCTCGGACTTCGCGCTGCAAACGTTCATACGTAACAACAGAAGACATTGTTTCAGGTCTTTTGATATGTTGCTACGTTCGTCCGTGAACTTGAGTATTTCATCAAGTTGTACGGACACCGCCTCCACGCTTGGGAACTTATTCATGTGGCTTTCTACCGCAGAGAGTAGCATAGCCCCAGATATCTGCTCCCGCTCCTTAGCGGTTTTAGGTGTTTCCACCTTGCCACCAGTCTTCGCCGTTCCGGTTGGTGCTGGCTTAGGCGTGCCCGCCTTTGCCCCAACTCGGAACTCCCCTGTCGGTGTCGCAAAAGGTGTACCAACCTGTGCGCCGCCTTTACCGGCATCGGCCAGTCTCGGTGGAGACCGGGCGATGCCCCGCCTGGCAAACGGGTTTACTAACCCGTCCGCCCCATCCACTACCTTCGCCTCTTCGTCGATTCTATGAGTAAACATTTTGGTTAAAAGGGTCCTCCTTCCAGCCGCTATCCTTGGTCATGGTGGAGTGGTCGCCTATATGGTCCCATGGTGGCCTATGCCGGAGCAGTGAGGTCATGGCTAGTGAAGGTCGCCATAGCCCCTCATGAGCAACTATGACGCCTCCCGACCGGCGTAAGTCAGGAAAGGGCATCTGATCCCACTCCTGCCTGATTCCCATCAGGCAATGACCGCGGAACGTACTGGAAGGACTGCCAGGTTTTGCGGGACGGAGACCCCACTTTACTAAGGGAGCTCGGTGCAGGTGCCAGCCCTACGTCGTGGTATAAAATCGTATTCCCTCTCAAAAACCTAAAAACACAGCGACCAGTACACCATAATTGGGACCTTACTGGTATCAGCCCCAATAGGCAGGTTAGTGCATTTGGATGATGGGAGCGGCACTACTCGCTCCGTCGAAGCTGTTTACGGGTGGCCGTGGCTTTTACGGGGAATCGACTGCCCAATGCCCGAAACCCCACCACTCCCTAGGCAAGCTCCCGCTGCCGGTCCAGGACTAATTGATGCTATCACACACCTATCGGTGGTCACACACGCGTGCATGGCCTCGACGGTCGCCAGGCGTCGACCCGTGGTGGCCTGCAGCTCGGCCAATACTTGTTTACCCTAAAGAGACGCATCCAGCGCATTCTATAGCACTCCCATTTTCATTCCTTGCTAGATAGGCTGGCCAGAAACACGGGACAAATATGTTCGGGAACGGGACACTTGTGAAGATTGAGTTTGTAAAATTATTATTGATCAAATTGAAAAATGCAAACAATTATTCATTGCTTCGATGTCTCGTTATGGTTCGTTGTTGTTGTTCGCTAGTGTTCAAGGGGCAATATGGTATGTGCCGCTGAGCCAAGATATCACTGAAGGCCTCGGGTGGCGAATTCGAGTGGGGTGCAGTTGCTGATTCCAAAATCTGTGCTTAAGGTTCAAACGTGTTCTTGTCGTTTTGTTGGGTGTAGACGGAGGGGAACGGGACTAGACTGGGGCATGGATGGATTTTAGGAAAACGTATATAAGGGTCATGTAGGGTATGTCACGGCTCGCCAAGACATCACGAACAGGTACAGCTGGCCGTCTACCTCCGGCCTCAAGGGAAGCTACTGATTTAGACCTGGCGTCACGGTGGACAGGGCATGACCAAAATTCGTCTATTATTGTGTTCCACTGATATTTAATTTCAAAAGCAAAATATATCAGATAGAACTAAAATCAAAAAGTTTAGATGTCTAACGGAGATTCTTGAATCAGAAACAAACATTGCATTGCAGTAATTTTATTGCAACATTCTATACTATTCTATTTCTTTCCACGCTTCAGAAGATCTTATAAGCAAACGAAAACCTCCCACAACAACAAGAACGACCTTGAACACAAACGAACCAACAATACATAGAAGTGGAAACAAAGTGCACTTAAATCGATATAACGTCGTTATTATAGCTCATTTATCAAGCGCAACAATTTTGTGGCTGGCGATCGCATTGCGGAAGTAAGCTATCGAAAATCAACTAGATTTATAATGTTTACTTGTGGCTCCAAAACAGGTCGATGAATGGTTTTTTTTTGGCTACCGTAAGCTATTTTGTTTCGAGGTTGCCGTTTACCCTGCCTCGGAAATGCCGGCTGCCGGCATGTGCATTGAAGGTTGAATGTTTATTACTAATGAACTGTTTATAATCATGAGCTTGAGGCTGATTGGAATTATTTCAACACTATATAATAAATAGAAGATCTGGTCCATGAGTGTCAACCGATTAAAAACGAATTAAAATGAAATAATTTCGAAATACTCAGTACCTTTCCATTGCAGTAGAAGCGACGCTTCGAATCGCACTCAGCGGAGACCCTTCTTCGGCAAACTAATCTATTACACAATAGGTGATACTTCGGGCATCTGCTGCCCAAAAGTCCAGTTGGCACACTTAGGGATGGGTATTAGTTTTCGACAAGTCGGTCAACAGACGGCATGAGTTTACTTGGTCACGTATAGACCGCGGCTGTGCTCAAAATGATCTTCGTAGGTAAACAGACCAGCGGCGGCGGAGCCTACCTGCGAAAATAGCCGTACTGCGGAGTTTTGGAATCAAGGAAAAAGCCTAGATGCGGGGAGGGCACACCAAAACAAACAATTTTGTGTCAAGTGCCGTATGCAATGCTGGTTACTATGAGTGGTGGACTGCTTTTTGGTTTTCTTCTGTCCAATGTTATGTGATGGAGAGTATGGAGACTGGAGGTGACACGCGTTGGTTCACAGTGAGCTACAAGAATGCTATTTAGAGGCAAAATATGCATTTTACTTATGTTTAAATAATAAAGTTTGGATGGAAGTTTTTGTAAGAAGCATGAAATTCGACTGGTATCCTGGGAACATAGCAGTTCTTTCTCACCCGTACAGTTGTGTGCGGCAAATGGTGTGAATTTTTTATAAGATTCATATTCAAAGTTTTATTTAGCGTAATAGACATTCTGAAGGCTATTTTTTCCGTAAAACTAATTCAATTGATGCACATCATCAATCATCTGCAGTTCGTGTAGATATTTTTTTGTGCCACTTCACTGTAAACCTAGCGATCTAGCGAACCTAGAAACTAGCGAAATCGGATCCGCTAATTGAATAATATAGCGTTTATCGATTTAGCGTTATAGTGCCCAACACTACACATCACACCCACTATGCTACTACTATTAAACCATCGCGCTCGCCAATTGCCACCGGAGTCCATTTCGATATCGGTTCGCATCTTGTGGCCGGCCGGTAAACCCCTGTCACCCGTCCGGACACTTTCCTTCCTTGTGGCGAGATTGGATTACCACGATAGGGCAGGGCAAGTGATGCATAGGATATTTGAAATAAATCGTCTAGTGGCATTATGCGTACGGTAGAGGCACCTTTTCGTGCTTTTGCCTCACATTACTTGAGGAAGTTAATAAGGGCGATGTCTTCAAGCGCATTTGTATGCAACGGGAGTTTTCTGAAACAAAAACAATTGCAGTTGAGTTATCTCGGTTGTTTTCACTCCGTTTTGGAGCAGATAAAAACTGTGTAGTTACGTCAATGGTCAATACTCGGTACCTTCACGGTGTAAGTACACAGAACTGACAAGCGTGACGATGGACGGAACGGCGACGGCGCGGATTGCTTGTCGCTTGTTATACCGGGTATAAAGTTCGCCTGCTTGCCGAAACGTAAGTACCAACAGCTTGATTTTTCGCTGGGCATACTGCGATTGGACGACCGATGCGGTGCAGCGAAGCCACTCATTTTTTACCATCGAAAGCCGGTTTCGTTTACATTTTTTTGCGACCAACTGCGATTACCAGGGATGTTCATCAGATCGCTGTTTGACGGAGTAATATTCAAACAGATTTTTATTACACATAAGTACCGACCAAACGGGGTGAGGTTGACACCCAATGATGGTGGTGACAACGGCCAACAATGTCCAATAACAATAAATAATTCATTCGTTGCCAAATAACGGTAAAGAGTAGGGCGGACGATGGTACTACGGGAATCGAACCCCGGGGGAGGCAAATTTGTCTTCGAGGTGTACTTTTTGAGCCGGCCTGTCTATTAAATAAACTGTTTCTACCACCGGCGTGTATAAAAAGCGAATTGCGGTTACTAAACTCTATCAGTGCTAGTTAAGTGATCAGTGCAAAAGCAGCAGTACTAGTCCTTCAAGAAGCTATCAGTGAAAATGAAATTTTTAGTAGTGGTAGGTCGATTGAAGAAAATTGGTACTTGGGACTTTCTAGACTTATTCTGTTGGCAAAATAGCAAATTGTGCTGTGTTTCGAAAGTTTATAGATGACAATTTTAATGTGTACATGCATTAAAGTTTATAAGAATTAGAAAAGTCAATAGAAGAACGCTTGGAAACTTATTTACCTGCAGGAACAGATCAAGTCTTGTGTTCTGATCTTAAATTACAAGTTGCAAATCGCATAGTTGAGCTAGCTTTAATAATTAAACACGTAATGTAGTCTGTTTATCGTGTTTTAGATTGCCATTTCCTGAAAAAAGAAATTTATCATACAAAAAGCAAACTTAAACTCTTGCTGACCGAAAATTTAGATCCTATGTGAGTTTTCAATACTCTTAGAAGATGCTGCCATTTGCATTGAAGATGGTGCAGAATAAATCTCTAATTTTGTCTTAGTAATTTTTAAAATTACTTCAATACAATGACAATGTTGAAGTAAAGGAGCTGTTTCGGGTTCTAAAAGAGTCATTTATGGCCTAAAATCAGTACCGAGACAACAGAATTTTCTGAATGTGGTCAAATTCTATTTTTTCAAGAGAAAAAGTTTCAACAGTGCGTTCATAACAGTCTCGCCTATTCGCTTTCCTAAATTTCAGACCGTTGCCCTAATCGTCCTCGCCGTGGCCCTTGTGTCCGCCGTGCCTGCCGTCAACGATGAGTCCATCTTCGGTGGAGACGTGTACGCAGCCGAACTGGACGGCAGCTTCAACCCACAGGACCCACAGTCGTTCTTCAAGCTGAAGAAGCTGAAGAAATTGCTCTTCCTGGGCTAAAAGCCTGCCGTTACTATTCACAGTTCCGCTCTCAGTGGTACATAGCCATTTAAACCGCCAAAACGCCCATTAGCTTTATCGTTATTGTTGTCTTAGTTTGCAAAAGTTCTCTGGTTAGTTCGGCCAGTGTTGTGACAGATTTTTTAAAAACCAGATATACAGCAGGTTTACGCAGACAGAGAGATGGAGTTCATTCTAGTTCATTAAAGTTAGTTTTGTTTCTTGGAGCAAGAATTTGAGTGGTTAAACATCGGATGGAGAGAAGAAACGTCGAATATCATGGACTATTTTCCATTTATAATTCAACATTCCTACAAATCTGTACAAGACACGTGCTTGATCGGACTTCGATTGCAACACCCATTAAACATATCCGTTTGTAAATAAATTATACTGTTAGATAATTAGATTTCTTTTTCTTCTATCGTCATCCAGAAAGTAACAGATACGACTTTCGCTGTTCAATGACATTATAGATTCAACTAGAAATACTGTGGAACTGGATCAAGGAAATGCACCGACCATCTCCGAATTCAACCAAAATTTGTGAGTCGATGTATTTTGGGCCGGAACTTATGAATCCAAAGTTCTGCACTTATTGGTGTATTCCTCGGCCAATAGAACTGTCCCCCCCGCATAATCAATAACCATAAAACATGCCTAACAACTAGTTCGGGATATAGTCCTGACTGTATGGGCTATAGTTAAATTATATGGGTTATCATCCGTTAATGGTTATAGATTATGCGGGCCACTTTTTGTGAGTTTAGAAAAACACCTTTTTTAGTTTGCAGATATCTCGAGTCCCTGTAGAGCTACAAGTGATCTTGACACATTATTTTGAAGGGTTTCAGAGGTAGATTCGAACTTTTTTTTCTACAGTGTTGCCAATATTGCATTCTTTTTTATTTAAAACCTTATTTGTAATTTCCTCAAAAAACCCCTCCCCCCCTTCGATTTTGATTTTGACCACGCCAATGTGTTCAGATTTTACGAAGGAATCACATATCACCAATAGACGTTTGTGTAATCAAAACGTTGTTCCTTAGAGGAGCGTCTATTATTGATGTAACGCAAAAAATGCCGTTCTAAACTCATCTTCACAAAATGCTACAGGGGCTGTTGGTTACATTTTTCTTATTAACCTTTTTGAACTTTTCCTATGAATCTTTATTTTTTTTTGGTTTATCACATTGTTAAAAACATCCTCCCCCTCCAGCGTTACGTAATTTAAGACCGTTTCCCAACTTGCAAATGATCATGTTTTTTTCTGCTTAAGGAACTCGATTATCCAGGTTTGCTTCTTTAAGGAACATTTCTCCGATTACACAAACGCCTGCAAACGTTTAAGACAAACTGGACTTTTTGCGGATGGTGATAAAAAAACTAAGACAGATAATTGAGTTTGATAAATCTCTTTCGGAAGGTAGTTATACTGAACTACCTGTAAAAAAAAAACCACGCCCTTGCGAGCGGCCTGCTAGCAAGTTACCAGAATATTCGTTATAGGGGACGAAAACATGCGTGTAGGCATGTTTTTGAGACCTTTTTTGTTTTATTTATCAATTCTTCCTCAGTTTTCAGGACAAAATTGTAGTAGATTTTCGGCAGGCCTGCACTTCGTACTATAAATTTTCTTGTTCATGGCCAGTACGGAGCAAAAGAAGAGCTTTGAAATGCTGGTTGCCAGCCACAGCAGCACCTTCTTGGAGAATTTGGTATGTGAAATGAACTTCACATCGGAACTCACTTCCTTCGTGAGGCAAATAAAACACAAAGTGCCCTGCCAATCGTTGCCATCCAGGGTTAGACAGGCCTCGTCGTCCATCACCCCAACCACGTCGCGATTCGCCGGAAAAATCTATTCCATCTGACCATCTTATTCAGCCGCTGCCGCTGCGTCATTGCCTGCAGCTCCGAGACTAGTGGACGGGATTGCTTCTTTCTGACATGTATGTCCGTGTTTGCCAGGTACCTTTTCACTGTTTGGCAGGTTGTACAGACTTACCGGTAAAGCGCACGCAGCGATGTATGAGCTTTTCCCTCGGTCTTCCTCCTCAGCTTCCTTTGGAACTTCTTGTCGCTCGGCCGTCCGAAATCGAGCTTTCTTCCGATGCTCTGATTGTTGTCCGATAGTGCCAAGATTCGACGTCCACAAAGTGCCGCACGATATCCGTTTTCGACGCGGCGTTATGTCGTTCTTTAAACGCGCATACTTCTGAACTAGCGAACCTATACATTAGAGAAATGACAAGACACTCACCGTTAAGGCAACTGTCAACATCAAAACGGATAACGGCAATGCAAAATTATACAGATCGCCCGTTTTGATGTTGACAGCTGCCTTAACGGTGAGTGTCTCGGCGTCTCTCCGGTGTATAGGCTGACTATTCTGAACGGAGTTCACTGTTTTCGCTATCACAGTTAGAGGTCGACTGATAGAACTGTCATTTTTTTTTCTTCTGACTCATGAGTTACTATGATTGATGCTGCATGTAGTATCGTCAGAGCGTGTAAAGGTAAACCAATGGAAAATCGGCAGTTTTTGTTAATTTACTATTTACCATACCATTGCGATTGCAGCATTCCATGTAGAAGCGTATTCTTGCGCAGAAAATTTAAAATCTCGCAAATTTGAGAAAGTTTGAACGCTACATTTTGTTTTTACTGATAAGTGATCCCTATGTAAAATCGTCTGCTGAACACATTGGTGTGGTCAAAATGAAAATCGAAGGAGGGGGGGGGGGGTGCATTGCGGAAATTGCAAATTAAGTTTACAATCGAAAAAACTGCAATGTTGGCTACACTGCAAAAAAGTAGGCAATGTATGTGATTTTCTCGTATCCTCGAGAGAATCACATACATTGCCTATTTTGTAACTAAAAAATTCGAAGAAATGTAATCTACCAGGTAAGTATCAGGCATTGGCGTATTGCCATACAGATAATCTCCGATACAACGTATCTTCGAAGTTACGTACATATCGGTTTCCAGAGGCCAAGTGCTTTTTTTATCAAGTGCTTTTTTACATATCGAATTAATTCAAAATAATTCCATACCAAGGATATGCATGGAGATTCCATAGATGATCATCTTGGAGAAGGTTCCAAAACCATACGTTACATCTTTAAACATCTAACCTCTGATGTATAGCTTCAACGGTTGTGACTAAGATTCAAAACGTGAAACAATCTCTAACAACCTCAGCTCTAATCCTTTTCGGTGTCATCAATGGCATAAAAATAGATTACGTTGCAATTTGCGACAGACGAAAGCTTGCCAAAATGAATGTTATGAACACGGTAAAGCGCGGGGGCCTAGTGTGGTTGGTAACGTCTCCGCCAACCACGCTCGACGCCTGGGTTCGAATCCCACCGCCGACATAGGTGTCGATGGTTGTGAGGTGGCGTGATCCACTCACAACCAACCCAACTGGTCTAGATTCAATCCTAGCCGACACCGGGAGATTTTCTGAGGCGAAAAATCTCTGGGATCACGCCTTCCATCGCATGAGGAAGTAAAGCCGTTGGCGCCGGTCCGTTAATAAACGGGTCGTGAGTTAGGGTCCTGGGTGTGGAGTCGCCTCCCTGGGCGTCGGTGATTGGCCACAACAGTGGCGGAACTAGACCGACGGAAAACAAGCGAGAAAAAAAACACGGTAAAAGAGGACCCAATCTGACGAAATTCCTCGAAATATTTTTTTTTTTTTGCCAATAAATAACGGGGACATGTTAAAACGAGTTTCGAAAACTAAAAACAGCCGGAAATCAGGTGAGCGTATGGCACTAACGCGGGTCGTTTTATGGCGATAAACATTTTCGCATATTTTATCATAGAATTACTAGCAGCCATCGTTAGAAGACGGATCTAGATCGTTATGCTGGATCCGTGATAGCTAGTTTGGCTTGGCGAAATGAAACCCAATCTGACTAGTAATCTAGAGATTTCAAAAGTTTCCCATATTTAAAAAAAAACAAAAAAACGGGAAACACGTGTATAACCTGAGTTTACGAGAGGACAGACCCCCAATGACTGTTTACTATCTTCGAAAAAGCAGTTTATGTTTTGCGTGTCATCGTTGCGAACGGGTATACCTGTCATAAAACAGCAGCTGGTTGGGTTAGAAATAAAAAATCGCTCTACACCAAAAAAGCAACCCGTTCTGGTTGAATTGATACTGTTGTTACCATTTTGGAGAACTGTATAGTACTCACTCTGAAATTTTACATTTCGTATTATGTATAACTTCAGTTCGCAAAGATTTTGCAGCCAACTTTGGGTAGAGGAAATAGCCTCCCCCCTCCCAAAAACCAATACTTTTACTAGTTGTAGCTGGAAATTACAAAAAAAGAAGAAAAGTTTGGGCATCCCACCAGGAAAATAAAGACCGGTTTAAATACTAATTTTACATTCTTCGCCAAACGAGTTTGGCAGCGTAGTTTGCGGGATAAGGGAAGCGCATCAAAGAAACAAAACAAACAGCTGCTTGGACGGTTTTCCAACGGCAGGGGAGCGTTTCCAGCCAAAATGACCTGAAAAAAACGCAAAATTTTATCCAACTTTTTTTATTTCAATAGAATTTTTCATATGTTTCTGTAAAAAATGAGTGTCTTAATTTTTTTAAGTCAAGAGTATATTTTGAATTATTTTGTTCCATATATTGTTTGATAAAAAACCATTAGTTGCCTAGACATCATTGGTTCCCTACAATCTGTTTCCAGACACTTCTAAATTTAACCTAAGGTTTCTGGACTGTAATGATTCAAATACAGTGTATGCTATAGTCCATACACCGTTTGAAAAAATATTCGAGTCAAAACAAAATTTTTACCCGTTGGAAATACTCAGTATTCTCAGTCAGATATGTGAGCAAAGTTTCATTCACACTCGATAGGTCACTTGCCATGGGTACGCTCAGTAAGGAATGATGTGATCCAAAATAAATATATCCAATCGACCGCCAACATAGTCACACGTTCGAACGACGCTGACGACGTCGAGAATGGTCTTTTTCTATATAAGATGACAAAATTCTTTCCAGTTCCTTCAGTTTGACTCGACCCTAGGAGACGATTTGTACGGTGAAAAAAAAAAAGCCAACATGAAGTTTTTCGTGACGGTACGTAACTTTGCAAAGTACTCATTCCGCTAGGAGGATAAATAGTGGATTGTGTGATATAGTGGCAGTTGTGATAGCACAGTCATAGGTTTTGATACGTTTTAGAGTTGTGATTTCGCAAATGTAACATGTGCAAAGTTTCTAGACGCTCGGTTACCAAGAGATCTTGTTGTTTTCCCAAGATGTTATTTGGAGTTTCTAACAAAATTAAGCTGCTATGAGTCGGAAAAAAATCATGCGTATCTTGTTCAATAAATATTACAGATATCAAACGTGTTCGGGTTAATAACTCATCTTTGTAACCAGTGTTAATAAGTGGCCCTAATCGGTTCTTGATGATTTTTTTTTAATTTCAATGCAAAAGCAGAACAAAGCCTCATTCCAATTTAAAAAAAATCTTGCAAAGAATAAACTATAATTTAAATGCAGCAGAACCACCACCAACATCGATCAGTATCCCGGAACTTAACGAAAGTACGATTTGTCCTTACTTTCAGTTTGTTTGTCTGTTCGCCCTGGTACTAGCGATCGCCTATGGCATGCCTGCCGTGAACGACGAAAGCATTGTTGCTGCCCCCCTCGATGCCGCCCTGATGGCTGAAGCTGAAAACCCCGAGGATCCACAGGGTATTTTAAAACTGTTGCTGCTCAAAAAGAAACTGCTGCTTTTCGGATAAAAACGGTTTCTAGGTTTAAATGTTAATCATAGTGGTATTGATTAAAAGGGCTTGCAATAAAATTTCTTTTCTATGAAACTTATTTTTTAACGAAGCAACGGATATGTGATTTATTCAATTATTAACTTTCCTTTGATAGCAAGATAATATCACAGCTTTTCGGATTTCGATGTTCAAGTTTTTTTAACCGTCGCGGGTCGTTTTCGACCTTTTTATATTTTGTATTAAAACTCATGGAGAAATTTAAGAAATATGGGAAATACATATTATTCGAATCACCACCTCCGTGAAACTTCAGGTTTTTCATTTTCAATTGCGCCTTCGGGAACTTATTACCAGCTGAATAGTCTCCGTCACTCGATTTTTCTGAGTAATGCCAATTTCTTCATTCAATATTTTTTTTGACCGACTCGATATTTCAATGAAATAAAAAATTTCTCGTTTGAAATAAAATCAGAAAAAAACGACTAAATTGTGTTTATCCTTACGTTTCGACTTTTGGTTTAGGCCTTTTTCAAAGGTCACTTCAATTTAAATTACAATTAATGCACGTACTAACAAGTAGCAAAAAATCATGAACTTACACGCTAGTCTGTCGTTTTTTCGTTTAATAACATAGATTCATAATGGTCAGACGTAAAATCTATTTCTTAGGCTCAAGATGGGTCTATTTCAAAAAACAAATACGGTCGGAATTGCACAAACATGAATCAAACGGGTATATAGTTTTAAAAATTAAATAAATAAACGAGAAAGCTTTGTGCAGGTATGTTTTAAACGTTGTAGAAAAAAAAGTGCTTCATTCAACACGTACGCTACAGGACATTGCTTTACGGCTCATTGCACGTGAGCGATGTCGAATTGATGTTGAGAGCGGATGCAAATATTCTCAGGCCGTTTTGGACGTTGGGCATATCAACCGGCATTTTCATGTTAAATGAAGCGTATAAGCACAACTTACTCAAGGATGATGAAATTATACAGAAGAAACCAAGAGTCAGAGCCGGATTTACGATTGTGGGGGCCCGGGGCCCAGTTTACAGTGGGGGCCTCAGAATAAAACAAACCCGTTTTTTATCGTACGAGTTAAAAACATTTATTTGTTATTGAAAAGTTACCAAAAATTTGCTAGAATTTTTTCTTACGATTTTTTTTTTGCAGAGAATTTATTGATTGAATAATCAACATTCAGCTCCTTCAGAATATTGTACTCTCAACCTAACAATGCTAAGTTTGACAGCCTTTCACTCTTCATAGTCGTACGCAACCTATTTTCAATCAGTTTCATCTTCGATAAAGACCTTTCTCCAGTTGCGTTCGAGATCATTAGGCTCAAATAAATAAATGTATGCAACTTCTTGAAATCCGGAATTTTTTTCTTGATATCTGAAAAATTAAAACCTACCGCAATTTGAAAAAAATGCGATCCGCAAGCAAAAATTTGCACACAATTTGAGAAAGACTGCGCAAACATAGGGCTACGCTGGCAATAATCTACAGAAACTAGAAAAAACTACACACTTCTGCAGGTCAATAAAATCTGCACACGGACTCTGAAAATCTGCATTTTGCAACGCAAATCTAGTATCCCTGATTCGGACAGGTGAACTTATTTTCGGAATCAACAGCAATGCATTAAAAAAACTTGTGGAATATTTTCTTTCCTGCTTGATCTCCCATGCGCGCTGGTTCGATTCAAATGGTGTGTTAATGTGTGTCATTCCAAGAGAATCGAAGGTTAACTCTTATGGATGTAGTTGTGATATTGGCGCTCGCGAAAAAATAACACTGAAGGAAAGTTTCAGATTGAAATGGTCTGTTCAAATTTTCTTACTGTAAATTGAACTTTTGATTGAATCTCGTTTTTGATAGAGAAAAGAACTTTTTCTCGTTTTGTGGGGGCCCCAAAAATGTGGGGGCCCGGGGCCCGGGCCCCCTGGCCCCCCCCTTAAATCCGGCTCTGCCAAGAGTCATCACCAATATACAGGTTGCTGTAGATATTCAGCTGTTATTGAATTGGGTTGTTTAGCTATATCAGTGTTTATGTCATCTGAAAGAGCTGCATTTTCTACGCAAAACGTAATTTTCAAAAATCTTCCATCGTTGTCATTCAATTTTTAAATCACGAATAAAAACTGCTCGAAATTGCTACAATGACATTCCGCTCATATACCAACTGTCATGCTAGTGATTTGGGGCGATTTTTATTTTTCATTTAAAAATCGAAACACAATGCTATAAAAAAATCACGTTTTGCTCAGAAAATTACGCTCTTTTACCAGTAATATAAAAACGAGAAATTAGTGAGCTTGTTTGGTTTGTGATTATGATTAAAAATTAATAAATGAGAAATCCCATTTATTAGAATAAACATGTTTAGCAATAACTTAGTTCATTAAATTTGAATAAATTTACTGAATTCAATTATATGATAAGTCAGTCGGCCGAATCTCGTTTTAGGAGAGACTGCCAATGTCAATAGGATCATAGCGCTAACCTTGCAATGTCTGTGCTAAATGAAAAAAAGCAAGTTCCGACCGCAGAATGTTGGTACTTAGGCTTTGCTTTGCTGTTCGAGATCAACCAATGCAAAAAGCATGCTAGGTTATTAAATTTTCTTTAAAAAGGTATTTTTTTCATTTGCATTTATTTGTTTTCTTTCATTTTACTATTTATGCATTCGCTGATAAATTGTATTGATAGGGATCTGCCAGAACTTTAATATTGAATATTGCATCTGAGCTCGAAGTAATACAAATATTTAGTACAAGTTACTGATACTGATATATATTTTCGTTTCCGTGGAAATGAAAATGATTTTCAGTCTTGACAACATATAAATGAATATGAACTTTGACTAAAGCCTACATTACACTCGTTGACTAATGGTCAAATATTTTACCTTTTGACATAATGGTCAGATTTATTTGACATCATGATTGTTGTTTGCCACACTTGAAAATTGGAGAGTGACAAACAATTATCTTTGACCAAATTTTAATCAATCAAAAAGTGACAAATATTTGACGCTTGGCCAAAGAGTGTAATACAGCCTTAAGGAATAAATATCTACAAATGTGTTCATCGAAAATCAATAGTTCGATCTGTCTAGCTAAAGACCGTTGTCTAGCTACAATTGGTCGGTGTTAAGTCAGACCGGACCAAGTGACATTTTGATCATTTCGACATAAACGAATTTGAAGTTTGTTGTTCTGTGAATTTCGAAGTTTTCAAAATTACTAGGCAATTTTAATGTTATAGGTTAGAGATACTCTTTAACTGTATCATGTTATGTGACAATTGAAAAAAACGAACGTTATGAGTTCAACAAAAAAAAACTTATAACTGGTTAGGTGAACTTGTTTCACTCTGACTGAACCAAAGAAGAATTTATATTGGCTTGGTCCATTATGACTGAACAATTGAAAAAATAATTTTAGTCAATTCATAGTCGAACAGTCCAAGTTTTGCAATTGTATTATTAGCTTCTGCGACACCTAAATTAATCCTATCCATGCGAAGAGAAATCAATGTTTACCTCAAAAAATGAACTTCAGATTCTTATTACTCATCAACCATATGTACAATTGACACGAACTGTATTGAATATTAAAGATCAATCTGTTCTCTAACCGTACTGAATAGACTCATCTTGCAAATTTTCAAGTGTAATTGTTAAACTTAAATCAAAGTTTGAATGTCAGGTGATGCCATATGGCTCACCCCCCGGGGATGGGTTGATCAAAAATAATTCGAGCAACTTAAATTATATTTATTTCAACAAATTGATAACAAAATAATTACTTGATAAAATTCCCCACGATCATCTTCTTTTTCTTCATCTCGTTGCAAATTCTCGGACGTACTTCAGTAGATGCGTAATATCTGCATATTTCCCTTTTTGAAATTCCATTCACTTACCCCATTTTTCAACCTCCTCAGGACAGATTTCCGTGGTAACATTTTCAACTATGAAGTCAGAACCACTATAATCTGCGATATACTTGTTTCTGAAATTGTGGAATTTTGCATCACCCACACTAAAGATTGAAATTTCTTAGTAATGTGTTCAATCAGAACGGACCATGTACATTTTTTTCATTTGCTGGTAAAGTATACTTATTACGTTAACGGGTTTTGGGGTTTTTGGATAAGTTATATGGAAGCAGAGCCTGACAAAGTCATTTTCAATTGACAATTATCAGGTTATAGTGACGCTTTGACCTGTCGCTTTCAAAGGAAAAGCTTTTGTATCATTTTCGAGCACTTCGTGAGTTACATGACACCCAGTCGAAAGCTCTTGCTGTGATTCTCTTGCTGTGAAAACTACCATCAAACGACGCGATGCGGTGCTAACGCATCGTCGAGTCTCTCTCTCCGTCGATTGAAAAAGTCAATAGTTTCATTTGAAACGATCCGACGAACAACAGACGGGAAAGAAAGGAATCAAGTGAAAATGAAACTGTCCGAATCGAAATAACAGCGCGAGTATATCAGTTTCATTGTTTTGTTTCGAAAATGTAGAGCCCTGCAAGGAAGCTTCAAAATCAACTTATGCTGACTTTACACCAATGCCGAAAATTCCCGTATTAACCACGTTTTTGTATTTGACACATGGTCCACTCTGTCTGTACACTATGAGGCATGTTATCTGGTCAGTTAAGTGATAACAATAAAACACCAAAAAACACATTTAAATGGACGGCAAAATGTGAAACTTATCAGATTCCGACGATAGATAAAAGAAAGAGTCCTCTGATACAGAGAAATCTGTAAAATCTCTTGAAAGTTTTTCCATTTTTCTTGCTTGCATCAACACGTGAACGATTTGCAACCGCATATACGCGAACACTTGGTCCATACTGACTGGTTACTATGATCACTTTTCTTTGGTCATTCAGAAAAAAATTATGCCGTTTTTGCTGTTGTTTCTGAGATAAACGAAATCTGACTGATGTGTAAAGTAGCGTAAGAAAATCTTGGTCCAATGCGATTAATAACTCGTTTTTTTTTTCATTTTTGTGACTTGGTCCGGTCTAACTTAACACCGACCAATTCATGTTTGTTTATAAAAAAATATGAGACACCAAGGCTGCCTTGATATCTGTCTGTTTGAGTTTCTAGGTGGTGATTTTTCTCAGCACTGAACCCAACTCTTTCAGGACAAACAGCGCCGCCAGGAGGAGGAATAGTGTGAAGAACTAAGAAATTCAAATCGACAGCACTTCGATGAACATCTGAACGATCAACGCACCACTGCGGTCTTCGAGCGGAAGGTGTTGGGTACCAGGTACCATCTTAGGAGGACTGCAGATGTTCATTCATATTTTCCACGTTCTCCATATTCTCCATCTACCAGATGGAGAATGGAACGTGTAGAATATGAATGAACCACGAATTGAAGGAGCTGCTTGGGAGCCATCTATCGTGGCCTGGGCATGTCGTAAGGATGTCGGACGACTTTTCGGTAAAGATGGTTCTTGACACCAATCCGTCAGGGACGAGACGGAGAGTTTTATAGTGGGTAAGGTGGATCGATCAGGTGAAAGACGACTTACGGACTCTACGCAGACTGCAGAGCTGGTGAGCTGCAGCCATAGACCGGAATGGAGACGACTTTCACGTATATCAAAGACCACACCACGACTGGGAACTGTTTGGTAAGATTAGTAACTAAATAAGCATTCGGTGAATTATTTCCAATGAATTTGCACATTTTCTTTGAATTCTTAGAATAATAATTTTCTCAACACAATTCCGTTGTTTTGGCTAGAACTAGATTCAATTTTATTATTATTATTTTAATTATTTGGAACAGCTCATAGTTTCTAATTGTTAGTGATTGTAATAAATAAAGAACGTATGCATCTGGGAAACATTTTTTATGTGCAAGTTTGTTGAAAATAATGCATTAGATCTATATGGTATCAATTTAATAACTAAAATGGTTTGATAAATTATTAAAAAGGAGTTAAATCAAATCGAGTGTCCATGATAATTTATTTCTTCAGTACATTTTTTACCAAAACAACTTTTAATCACCAACGTTGTTTTTGAGGTACCATGGAACGGGGTGAAATTGATCAATTTTTATAACAATTTCCAATTAACTTTTTTCCCAAAATAGTATAATTTTAAACCAAGTACTGGTATGTGCTCCACTAAACCTCTATGGCTATTGGTGAAATGTCTATCGTCTACTTCATGAATCACCATATCATGATACACATAAAAATCGTATTGAGTCAATACAAAAGCAATTTTTATTGTATACTTTACGAAAGCTAGTTTGGACCATTCTACCTTTACCTTCCAATGAGGCACGTTGCATGTTAATAAATCTAGATGGACTCAAAATGCGACGAGAATTCGCAGTGGTAGCTTTTATAAACGATATAATTGCACACAAGGATGGGAAAAATCGTTCAAGTGATAATTAATCAGGAGTCCAAACTGATTCTCTATCGCTTTCGATAATTTCAAAAGGATATGTGGTGAAACATTTCCACTCGCGATTACTTTGATTTATTTGTTCCGTTTCGCGCTTCCGATTTTTTTTCACACGTGTAGATAGGTAGGGGAACTGGGGGCAAAATGCCCATGTTAAGAAAAATCTCACATTATGCACTCGTCAATGCAAAATGTGATTTGAAAAACGTACTAGGTTAAAGCTTGAACAGTTTTTTACCAAACAGGTTCGTCCTGCAGCATAAAAATCAATAAAACACGTTGAAATCGTTAAATTCAAAAAGATTATCGAAATCCTATTCTCTGATTCGTTCGGGGTAAAATGCTCATATCTGTGTACAAAACGCACCACAACAAGGGGTAAAAATGCTCCACAACAAATGGGCAAAATGCGCTTCCTGTTTTATAGCAACGTACAACCAGCATGACCCGAAATAGCAGAGATAGTCTCTAAATCGATTATTCCGGTCGCAGGTCGGTGTTATAAATAAAAATATCCGAGCTCACACGCTCAATGAGCCCTTACGTAACTATTGGATGATTCCCAAATTTTTGAAAGTTTTCTATAAATATTGTTCGATAATCAGGTCGAATTTAAAGTTCTTTTAACTTAACTATTTTATAGGAGTTTCTTGTAAGCATATAAACAATAGGACAAACCGAACAAATGAACCGAAAATATATATTCATTTGAAGATTTAAAAATAAACAACATATTCTTAAAATATTTAGTAATGATTTTGAATTAATTGGTTTAACTTTAAAAACACATGTCGCAAGTAATTGAAGATGGGCTAGTGGCGCACTCATACCCTCCGGTAGCGGACATGGCCATCATGGCTGTAGTATTTATTCCTCGCTCTGCAGAAACTGCTCCTGGTTCTTGCCGTGCACCTTTCTTCGCCAAAAATTTGCAAGTTTTTGTTGGAACCTATGCAAACGAAATAAGTTCTAGCACTACCTGCCACGCAAATTTTAAATAATTACTTACGATACTGAAACCAGTCACATCCGCGTTCCATCTACGATTCGGGGGAACTGATCACTTTCATAAATCTTCTGAAGGAGATGAAAAAAGCGATCAACACTGGATCGATTGAATTGCTTCAAGCGAGCAAGAGATGTTGGCTCTGGGGATCTAAGGGAAATTTCCGGAAGTCTCTTCAGAAACCCCACCAGCCAATCACGCCCCGCGTGTTCTTCCTTTCGCAAAAGGGATGAATTATTTTATTTTTTTTTTCGCGGCTTCGCAGTTCCTTTCGGGTCACTCCCAGGCCGTAATGATTCATTTTCATAATGTGTTCTACTAATTCGTCTTCCTGAACAGTAATAAACACAGGAGAAATACTTCCGAGCGGTGAGAAAGTTGGGAAATGCCCATTTTCAGAGCAGTCGTTGCCATGATACCGCGTAAGGGTTCTCCTTGAAATTTTGTAGGCGTTTGAAACTTGCCTCTTCGATAGGGATACCATCCGTCCTGATTTAAAAGACATGACCTGATTTTGAAGTCCTATTTGGGCGTCCTGATTTATTTTTTATATTTTAGCATTTGTCCTGATTTTCTTGAGATATTTACCTTTGGTGTGTGGCAATGAGCAGAATTTTTCAAAATTGCTCAATAAGTGTTTTCGATTCAAGGTCACAACGCTCACTGCGATCGAAATATTTCATCGGTTGAATCTCACTAGAGTAATAAGACGAATCTCTCACGCGCTGACCGTTACCATTAAACATCTGGCATTTGTTAAGTTTAAGTTGAAACAGTTTACGTGTGTTGAATTTTTAAAGTATCTACTAAATACCTTACAATATTACCAAGCTTGCTGAAGAATCTGTCAGCACCGTGACTGGGTCCATGTACGTTTATTATATCCAATTTTAGGAAAGCTGTACCCAACTGTAAAAAAAAATAAATTAAAAACCAGAAAAAAAAATAATAATAAAGGTGAACTATAACCTGGTACAATATTTCAGCATGTTGAATGTTGGTCCCAGAGAAGGTACTTTTCTGTAGAGTCGCATTGAGTCCGTGGCGAATCAAAATAGCAAGCCCCCTTTTTTTGTTATTCGTTGGTCCGCCCATATGCCACAAAAAGTTAGCAGTAGAAACGAATTGGCATTCCAAGTTTACTTCCTGTAATGCAGCGATATGCGCACGATGTGAAATCAACAGCGAATCTATTGCTTCCCGTTTGTCCAAAGTCCGGCAACCACGAACATTTAAGGATGCAAAACGGAGTCCTTGTTGTGGATCGATTGAAACCGTTGGATACTCCGTAAGCTGTGAGTCGGTGTGTTCTTTTCTAGCAATCTTCGATGCAATCATTATTGGATCCGGTTGATAACGACGAGATACAATCGAGCGTGATGGTGTACAGCTCATGGACAAAATACTGCCATAAACGAAACCTGACGAATGGGAATCTTCAAAAATGTGGATGGTCAATCTCGAAGCTGCCGAAGACGGGTCATACCGAAGACTACCATGACGCAAACTATGTTGGAAAATAGTAATGTTAAGTGCGGCCGACAGCACTACAAGCGTCACTACACCGCTTTCTTCATGACTTCTTATTTGATGCGATGTGGGGCAGGGAACATCCCAAGGTAACGAACCGGTAACATCATAGACAGAGTGAAATGGAGGTTGAATTCCTACCTCGTCATCGACTAAGCAACGGAGAAGATGGATTGTATGATCGGAAGGAACAGTGTGCGTCAATTGATGTGCTATCGAATGCAAGAGTGCCGTATGTCCATTACCAAATACTTCACCTGTATTTCAGAAGAAAGGTTGGGTAATTGAAACGTTTGCAAATCATGGTCTTCTGCCGTTGACCCAGCAAGCCGAATGCAGAGAACGCTATCGTAATGACTTTTGACCGATCCGTGCCCACGATAGAACAAATTATGCCGAGGAAACGAACCATTTTCGAAACTCGCCGGAGCAAACTCGATCTTGGAATGGTCCTGGTGTACGACGAAAACCACCTTAAAATAATTTTCCAGAGCGCTTATAGATTCGGCACCTCCCCAAAATCCAGTAGTCTGCAGCTTATTAAGGTATTGTTTCACCTTTTCCGCAGTGGAGTTTCCGGAGAATACCAACTCTTCCGCATAAGAGGCGACGTGGTCATAATAGTAGGGTAGATTCATCCGAATTTCAGACACGGCTGCTTCCCTTACCTGCTGGCTATACAGCTTGAATAGCGAATGTTTAGGTGTAATTCCATAAATCTATAAATCTTAGCAATTGCCCCAAATAAACAATCCCCATCGCCGGGAATAGTGATAAGCCAAAAACAAGAACCGCGTACATCTAAAACTTGATCCATTTTCGAATGTTAAGCGCGTCACTTTTACAATTGAGCAAACAAGTGGACAAAATGGAGACCCTGTTTTTCATACAATGCATTAGATAACTAATACAGGCGCTTGTAGACGAAATATGTGAATGAGACACATCCATAGAGTAACAGACCTACTTATTATATTAACCACATAATTATATTAGACGTTCTTACTGAATACGATCAAAGTAAAAACAAAAGTGCGTGTATGCGCAAGATTGTAGGAGTGTTTTCTTTTTTCTCTAAGTGAAGATGTAGGTGAGTAGGTGTGTGGGTACTAAACAGAGATAGTAAAATAAATGTAACAAGTTGTGATCAAACTAGAGGACACGACATTCGATCAATGGGATAGTGAACAAGCAGTCTATTCGTGTTCGCGTGCATTTAATATTTAGAAGTAGCCATTTTGGGATAAAATTCATGGAGTCGAAACTAAACCACGGTTAGAAGTAGAGTTCGAATACCCGGCTTCACGCGTATTGTTCTACACAAAATAGCGTTAGTGATAGAGACCCCCATTGGATCATAATTTGTTAACAGTGACAAAACAAAATAGCTAAAGTTGTTTTGGTAAACATGCACATGGATTATGAGAGTTTGAAATGTAAGTTTTGCTACTAACCAGAATCGATGCTAACTATTTTTCGATTTTTCTAGCTTTTGAATAGTCGTTTTGAATGTTATTTTATAATAATGGCTAGTTTGGCGTTTTGTTCGCAAATTTGAGACTACGTTTTGGCAAATATGTGTACCTGCATTTTTCAAACTATTAGGGCTTTGGATGCATGGAATTTCGCCAATTTTTGTATTTGAAAGGCGACTCTTGCGTAGACAAACAAAAAAAAATCGACGTGAAACGCCGCGTCCATACGCGTCCACATCGGTAGAAAGGAATAGAGCGGTCGTGCATGATGCTTCGGTTCTGCCTTAAAGTCAGGAAATCGCTTTTTAAGAACAGACGAATGTCGTTAGTCGACCTGTTAAGCAGAAAGCCATATCTCCGGGTGACCGAATATCTACCGTTATAATTTTCGGTATAAAGAGGGTCCTTCACGAAGAAACGATAGAAGTGGCGAGACGTTAACGTGGACTCAACTCCAGTAGTTTTCGTAAAATCGTGTAGTCAGCTGAGATAAATCAATGGGAGATACGTTTCGGTAGTTGTATAAGGACTTCATAAACAGATGTCCGAATGACACGTCGATACCTTCCATGAGTTCGTGTTTTCTACAGATAGATTATCAACGCGATGTAGTTTTCGGTATAACCTCTTGGAGGAAACAATAGAAGTGTCGAGACGTTAACGTGGATAGAACTTTCGTAGCTCTCGTAACATTGTGTAGTCGGCTGAGATACACCAATGGGAGACTCTCTTCGGTAGTTGCATGATGATTTGTTGAGGGAATGTTCGAATATTTTAGTCTGTATTAATTTAATCGCAGTTCCGGTATTCTCGCGTGCCCTTTTTTCGGTGGTATATCAAACAGAACGAGTTCGAATCGCGTAATAATTTTCGCGGAGGTCAATATGAACTTGTAGGCGCGATATTTGCTATGAACCCGGTACCCGAATTCAGCGCATCGTTTACCAAAACGAAATCTGCTGCAAACCCTACCCTTTTCTCCAGTCAGCCGGCTCTCGCACAAGTTAAGTATCTTCCGTTTTATACTTATGACGACGAATGTTTAGATTCCGATTCGTGTTCTAGCATGCATGATAATGCCCCCGTTTCGACAAGTCCGTCGCTGATCGAATCTAGGACGCCAAATGCTTGCAGAGCCAACTCGCCGATTCAGCTCTATTATCAGAATACTGGTGGCATGAATTCGAACATCGACGACTATCTACTGGCTTTCTCAGAAGGATACTACGACTTTGTTACGCTTACGGAAACTTGGCTGGATGATCGCACTCAATCATCGCATTTATTCGGCTCTGAGTACGAGGGCTTTCGCTGCGACCGCAGTCCTATCAACAGCCAGAAAAGGACCGGTGGAGGTGTGCTTATTGCTGTCCACCGCCGGTTGAATGCGAGCATAATCCACGAGACTTCTTGGAACATTTCTGAACAGGTTTGGGTGTCCGTTCAATTGTCTGGTCGAAAGTTATTCATCTGCATTGTCTATTTTCCACCGGATCGAACACGCGACAAGCTACTGATTGACACTCATCTTCAGTCGTTGTCAACGATAGCCGCCAGAGCTAAGCCGTGCGATGAGATTATCGTTATTGGGGACTTCAATTTACCAGGCCTATTTTGGCGTCCCTCCCGCGACGGTTTTCTTTATCCTGACCCGGACCAGTCCACTTTTCATGCCTGCGCCTTGGATCTGTTGGACGGTTACAGCGCCGCAGGACTGCAGCAAATCAATTGTAAAGCAAACGAGAACGGCCGTTGTCTAGATCTCTGTTTCGTCAGCATTAATGACACGGCACCGCCCTTGGCTTACGCACCGGATCCACTCGTAAAAAACGTTCTTCATCACCCGGCACTTGTCTTGTCTCTCGACGATCGATTCAAAATCGACTACCGGGAACCTTCCACTCGATTTAATTTCAACTTTCGGCGAGCCGACTTCGACGGTTTGATAAATGCGTTACTATCTGTCGATTGGGTTGGCATTTTAAATTCGACTGACATCGATTCGGCTGTGAACGATTTTTCCGGCATTTTAAACGGTCTGATAGAAGTTTTCGTCCCTAAAACACGGAACCGATCGCAGAAATATCGTCCGTGGCAGACACCGGCTTTGCGACGCTTAAAAACGTTAAAAAATTCTGCGTTGAAGAGGTTCTCAGCGAGTGGTGCCCTTATACTTCGCGAACACTACCGACAGTTAAACCACGATTATAAGAGACTTCGCCGACGGTGCTATTCTAACTACAGACTACATATGGAAGGTAAACTGCGAGCCGATCCAAAGAAATTTTGGAACTTTGTCAACGAACAACGGAAGAAATCAGGCTTTCCATCCACGATGGAATTCGCTGGTGAGAAAGCGGATAATGTTGCCTCTATTTGCAGAATGTTCGCAGTCAAATTTTCAAGCGTGTTCAGCAACGATACACCAACGGATAGGGACATTTCTGATGCTGCTAATAACGTTCCTTTCCCTGGTCGCTCCATCGCCTCGGTCAACATTGACGACAATGCTATCCTCGCCGCTGCTAGTAAATTGAAACATTCGTACTCCCCAGGCCCGGATGGTATTCCAGCAACGCTACTTAAAAAATGCATTACTGGTTTGGTCACACCGCTTTCTCACTTGTTTCGCTTATCACTCGCTACTGGTAGATTTCCCACAACTTGGAAACAGGCCTTTTTGCTTCCGGTCCACAAAAAAGGCGATCGCTCGAAAATAGACAATTATAGAGGGATTTCGGCTTTGTGTGCAATTTCGAAGCTATTCGAGCTAGTCGTCCTCCAACCAGTTTTTTCTCATTGCCAATGCTCTATTGCGGACGACCAACACGGATTTCTTCCTAAACGTTCCTGTGCTACAAACTTGCTTTGCCTGACTAGTTACGTGCTTGATAGCTTCGACAAACGATGTCAAACCGATGTGATTTACACGGACCTTTCAGCTGCGTTCGATAAAGTAAATCATCAAATCACTGTTGCCAAACTCGACCGCTACGGATTTAGTGGCAACTTGCTCCACTGGTTCGAATCCTACCTGCGAGGACGAACTCTTAGAGTAAAAATCGGCGACGAAATTTCGGAATCATTTGTTGCTACTTCCGGGATAGCCCAAGGTAGTCATCTTGGCCCGCTGGTATTTTTGTTGTATTTCAATGACGTACATCACTCGCTAAAATGTCCCCGCCTTGCCTTCGCTGATGACTTGAAACTGTTCAATGAAATCAAAAACGTCGAAGACGCCACTCATCTTCAACAACAGCTCAACTTATTTACACGCTGGTGTAAGTTGAATTGCATGATACTAAACCCCGATAAATGCTCTGTGATAACGTTTACCAGAAAGCACCGCCCACTACATTTCGATTACACATTGGACGTCAAGGATCTTGGAGTCCTCCTTGATTCCAAACTCACCTTCAAGCAACATATATCGTTCATTGTTGCTAAAGCCTCTAGGCAACTGGGTGTGATTTGTCGCTTGACGCGGGACTTTAGAAATATACAATGTTTAACGACACTCTACTGCTCACTTGTTCGGTCCTCGCTAGAATTTTGCTCTACTGTCTGGATTCCTCACTACAATAACGCAATTCATCGCATCGAAAGCATCCAGCGCCGGTTCGTGCGTTACGCACTTAGAATGCTCCCCTGGCGACAGCCCATGCGCAATACCCGATATGAGGACCGCTGCCAGCTTCTCCAGCTCGATACTCTCCAGCTTCGTCGAGAAACAGCACGCGCCATGGTAGTGTCGGACGTTTTGACATCCCGGATCGATTGCCCAGCCATTCTCCGCTTGATCAACCTAAACGCGCTATCTAGAAACCTGCGGAGGTCATCTACGCTGCAACTACCTTTCCGCCGCACTAACTACAGTGCTAACGGTGCCATCACTGGTATTCAGCGAGCTTTCAACCGAGTTTCATCTGCCTTTGATTTTCATCTATCGCATCGAGTTTTACGCTCAAAATTTATTTCTCTGTTTCGTAGTGTTTTATATTATTAACCATTAGGACTAGCTATTTATGTCTGTTGGTAGTTGCTTATAAAATAAATAACATCCCAGTGATTTCTCGTGGAAGTGCAGAGGTGTTCTCGGCTTCCAATAAAGCGAGTATCACGTCAACATATTCCCATACACACTCCTTCTTTGACCTGCATTCGGATGCGGCCGGCGCTGGTATTGCCTAACATAAAGATAAGATCACCAGTTTTTACACATTGAGGATGAATCTTAGTCCCAAACATCACCCATTGGTTCTCTGTGTAATTACAGCTGATCTGGCAATAACGGAGTAGCAACCGCGGGCGGTCAATCATGCTCTCATGCTCTCTGAATTTTTAAAGTATCTACTAATGCGTAATAATTCAAAGTGGTTTGATGAAAACGAATCGTCAGAGATACACTCAGATTTTTTACTAGGTATTTTTCTACACGGATTTTCGGATTAACGGTTTTTTCCCGCGGACTTTTAAATCGAAGGATTTTCAAATTACGCGTTTTTATACGCGGATTTTTTTTATTACCTCGTTTTTCCATGATGTACGTATCCCCGCGTATAAAAAACTGAGTAAATCAAATATTACGAGTTATATTTGCTCATACTTCGAAGAATAGAATAACTTAAACAAATTTATGCCCAGAAAAGGTGTCCTGATTTCTAACTTCGACCAGATGGTATCCCTACTCTTCGACAACCCCGTTCGCACCGTCTTCATTGCTGCCGCAAGTGCAGCCTCCGTCCAAATCCGCCGGTCGGTTTTCCTCACGTTCTCACGTGGCATTTTAGCTGGTTTTTCTGGAGCAAAGCACAACTAAACTAACACTGCATATTAAACTGCGAACGTTTTGACAATTGTGATGCGCGTGTTACCTATGCACGAATTTATTGCTGCACCCAAGGCTACTAGATCGGCAATTGTTTCTATCAGTAGAAACGTTTTGTTTAGTAAAATGGGGCATTTTGACCCGCCTCGATTAGTTTGATAAAATCGTTTGAATAATTCAAATATTAATTAGATCAAGTAATTTGGCCTTGTCTACTGATTACCAAGACTTTTTTTCATAAGCAGAGCAATTTACAGGTACGTAATAATGTTAACTGGAAGCGTAATGTCTTACGGAAAGAATTGTAAAAATTGTAAGAAACAGGCCTCAGAATAAAATTTCCAATTTCCGTAGGATTTACATAACATATAATGTTTATATGATCCACACATGTTGAAAATGAGAGATAGAAGCGATTGGCACTGTTTTGGCACTGTTGAATTACTGTTTAAAAGTGCATATTTTTCTTATTATTGCAGTGGGGCGTTTTGCCCCGACTGGGCATTTTGTCCACAGTTCCCCTACAACACGCGCAAACCGAGAATTTTCTTCTTTTGAAATAATTAAGCAAGAATGAAAGCTGGATGTTCTACAGGGTGTTGTCTTCTAGAAATAAGAATTCAGATACTGGTATTGTGGCCGGGGCGCACAGTGCGTTAAGCCATAGACAAAAATCGTT
This sequence comes from Wyeomyia smithii, assembly GCF_029784165.1. Classification (NCBI taxonomy): domain Eukaryota; kingdom Metazoa; phylum Arthropoda; class Insecta; order Diptera; family Culicidae; genus Wyeomyia; species Wyeomyia smithii. The sequence goes on along the minus strand of NC_073695.1, from coordinate 30,433,674 downwards.
TTTCTTTCTTTTTTATTTGAATGCATTAACTACCCAGAAGTGTTCACAGATGTCTCCTGGGTTGTGAACAAGTATTGGTGAGCTTTGGGAAGCATCATAAATACTAATACACGCATAGCAAGCGTCAGCGTCCAGAGCAATCATTAGTTTCACATTTCGTGCTAAATTGTCGCGCGTTTTCTAAACGTTGGTAAAACTTAATTACTCCGTGTATTCCAATAAAATAAAATGGAAAATAACAATCAAGGTTAGTGCAATATATTTCATTGGTAGAAAGACTTGGTTTCGGTTGCGTGTATGATTAATCGGTATGATGAGTTGGTGAAGGTATTAATCTTTGAAAAAACGCGAACTCAAACTTTCGTTAGCGTTTCAAAAAAAGTTCCACCGAGTTCCTCTCTAAAACATATATCAAAAGTTTGCTTGAAGTGTCCTCTACAAAATATATAAAAATTAGCTGCAACTTCCTGCAACTTTGCGAGATTTTTTATTTTTCGTATGTCAACCCAAGTAGCACTTGTAACATCTTCTTGAAAAATTAATAAAAATGAAAGTCGCATTGTGATCTCACATCAGTTACTGTGAAACATACTAGACTGCATGAGAGATGAAAAGGTCACATATATGACGCAAAACGACTTTTCAACTCCCCAAGATACAGTATTGTTACATAGTGGTTAGAGTAACTCCGAAGTCGAACAGTAACTTGTATCAATCATCCTTTGTTACAATCATGTTTACATGCAACTGATATGCGAAATAACAAAAAACTTGTCACATTGCCACTAGTCGACGACATGTATGCAATTAACATATTTTGAAAGGTTACATTGCAGATTTGATTCGAAGTTTGCTTGCTTAGCTGACCAAAAATATGGACAGCTCTACTTATCTGCAACAGATTCATCATTTTTTGCCAAACTCATCATGTGTTGGATGGCCAGTAAACAATTTTTTCCCCACCCAGTTTGCCTGCATCACCGCACCGTCATAGCTGGTAGGGTTTTTGTAGTTATCCGTGTCTGCACTTGTTTCCCGTGTGCCGTGCAGACAAAACGGCATCGCTACTTCGTTTCCAAACTCTTTGCGATAAAGACACAACACTGGAAAACTAAGGGCAAGACGGACATTGATATTATGAATATCGTTGGATTAAAAGGTGTGTCTTGCCCGTGGTTTTCCTATGCGACCGCTTCTTTACATTATAACAAGATGCGTCAGCAGAATAAGTTACTTCGTGACAAGACTTGTCAAGCTATTGTTACAGGATAATACACTGGCAACATTTGAGATGCCGTTGTTTCAGTGAAACAAATTCGAACGATAAACAAGTGACAAAGAAAAATGCTAAAGTTTAATAGTAGTTACTGTAGATAATTGTGACCGAATTGTGATTTCCGATTATAATGTCAAATTTATTCTACTATCAACTGAAAGTTTCTGTACACCTTATCTCAAAACGTTATGTTTTTTTTTTTTAAATTAGAAGACCATTGCAGATATTTGTTGAAAATTTAATCCTATTGCAACAAATATCATAATAGGAAAATAGAAGATCTAAAAATAACATTATTTTAACAAATATTTTTTCAAAGCACAAAGATTTCCATAGAATGTTTTATTCAATATTTCAGTAACAATTTACATTGTAACTTATTAAAAACGAAAATCCGGGTAAAAAAACAAGGTTATTTATAAATGCGCGTTGATCCAAAAACCCGCGCAAAAAAAGCGCAATCCTAAAATCCGCGCGAAAAGAACATTAGTCCGAAAACCCGCGTAAAAAATCGCGCTGATTCGAAAATGCGCGTAAAAAACCGCGATAATCAAAAATCCGCGCAAGGATAACTAGCATTAAATCCGGGTAAGAAAAACTAGTACAAAAATCCGCGTTAAAAACACCTTTAAAAACCTGAGAGTTTTCTCTTATTACGCTTCAATTAAACTGACTCGCTACTAGCGCTACTCTCAGGTCTTTTGGTTTTTCTTTAATAAATATATGTGTTTGGTTCCACGAAAGATATAGCCACTCTATTAACCGGCAGTGTAAATTCGAGTGAGATGATAAAAATGGCGATTATTCTGAGCAAATGGAAAAAAAATCTGCTACATATAGAAATATCCTGCAACAATTTTTTCCAACAATAAAACAGGGATTATCTTCTAATTTTTGCTGTTAATTACACTACTTTTAGATATATATCATATATATTTTTATGCCGGCATTGAAAAATATTTTAAACGAGTATGTAGATTGGTGAATAAAAGTAATTGATTTAATGAATGTCCTAACATTTTCGGGGCGCGTGCTTTTTACGTGAGCAAAATCATCAGTTTCACCACGGATTTTAAGTTGCAAGTCAAAATCATGTATAAGCACAAAGAAGCACTCACATTTATATTACATGGACATGCTGGTTAAATTTTGAAACATGTTGCGAGTAAAAGCCAGACAGATATACCTGAGAAATTTGTTGAATCGAAACTTTAATTTGACCAAGCAAAGTTTCATGATATGCATCTGTTTCACTGCGATCGATGTGTTACAAATCATGTTACCTAATGGTCGAACACAAACATTATTAGTAACAACTGGACTGGTTGCATATAGACTTCGAATTTGCGCTTTTCAGGTTCCATAGTAGTATTGATGTTTGTTGCAGAGGCCGCACATGATTTTTCTAATTTGTCGCTTAATGCTTACTGACACTTAGATGTGAGCAATTCTCGCTGAAACTAGGCCACTAGGTGCACAAGGTCTTTCAAATTTGATATAAATGCACATAGTTATTAAAAATAGAGAAGAAATGATAATGCCATTTTGGTTTGATCGAATTTGTTGACCCCTTGGTCACCAAGAGGCGGAACAGTTTTCAGAAAAGTTGAAATTTTTGCAATTCTTGATGTATTATTTGAGCTGTATCTCTAAAATTCGTTATGTAAAGTACTACAAGTAGCACCATTCTGTAAAGAAGAATGATAGAGTTTTCATTTGAAGTGATCAGAATTCAGGCCGCCATCTTGAATTTGGCCGCCATCTTGGATTATATCAGAAAAATTGACCATGTTCGCAACTACCGATTTTCGATCTGAGACCAGCATTGGAAAGCTGAGAAAAAATGCTATGAGATGCAAGAAAAAAATTAGGTGAGCATCAGTGCTAACCCATCGATTGAACTTATTTTCCAAGCTGAGTATTAAAATATTCAGCGTATACCGCGCGATCAACGTAGTAACCTGTCTACTGAGACCAAGTGGATGCACATGTTATAACCCTACTAGCTCAATATATGGTCGGCGTGCAACCAGACCGAACCAAGCGCTAGTTTTTTGAAAATTGAGCTTTTAACACCAGTGTCTATTAAAATTGATAATTTATCTTACATGAAAAAATGAAATCATCTGAACAGTTCGTAATGATATTATAACAAAATTTCTCTGCAGCAGCTTGCAGGAAACATACTGGGTGGTTAAACTTTGATCGCCGATTACTCGTAATAATGTTTTTGGCGCTTGGTTCGGTCTGGACGCATGCCGACCATATCATAATCGATTGGTGCTACAACTAATACGCCACTACTGTTTTTTTTTTAGTTTAGTGAAAATAATGAATACAACACTAACATGTTTGATACTAACAAAGCGATAGGTTTTTCATTACTGAGCAGTTCCACAAAAAATATCCCAGATTTAATATTTTATTTATATTGTTATTTTTAATTTGGCTGAAACTTTGCATAGGCAAAAAATGCCATTCTGTGCTACTGGTTTAATTTTTTGCAACACGACTCATTTTTTTTACAAATATTTTCAGGGCCAAAACGGTTTGTTTGATCGGTATGACGTCTTCTATAAAGCTGTAGTTAGTATTTTTGTCTCTCCGAAAAAATATACACTTTAAAACGATTTTATTTTTTGAAAAAAAAAAAAAGGTAACAGAAAAATGTAAAATTATTGTCAGGTTTTACCTATTATCGCCCGGGGGTTAATGAAGACATAGATAACCAATCTTTTGCAGGAAGATGCTCTGCATTATGATGAACCATCATGCACAAATTTAACGCTCTAGGACATCATTTACCCCCTGGACGATAATAGGTAAAACCTGACGATAATAGAGCCGATACCTATCTAAAAAGGCTCATTTTTTAGAAATCTATTTTTTTTATAAAAACTACAAAAGATTACCTAAACAATGCAACCAAAGAAAAAGTTATAGAATGTATATTTTTTTCGGAAAGACAAAATTATTATCTACAACTTTATCGAAGACGTCAAACCGATCAAACAAACCGTCCTGGCCCTAAAAATATTTATAATCATAAATACCTTCTCAAAATAGCCTTTTCAATAGTTTCTCAAAAATGAGTCGTGTTCCAAAAAATTGAACCAATAGCATAAAATGACTATAAAAACGTCTATGCAAAGTTTCAGTCAACTTAAAAATAACGATACAAATGGAATATTAAAACTGGGACATTTTGTGTGAAACTGCTCAGTAATAAAAAACCTATCGCTTTGTTAGTATCAAACATGCTAGTGTTGTATTCATTATTCTCACTAAACTCAAAAAAAAACAGAAGTTGCGTACTAGTTGTAGTATCAATCGATTATGATTCATGGAGCTAGTGGGGTTAAAACATGTGCATCCACTTGGTCTTAGTAGACAGGTTACTACGTTGATCGCGCGGTATACGTTGAATATTTTAATACTCAGCTTGGAGAATAGGTTCAATTGATGGGTTAACACTGATGCTCACCTAATTTTTTTCTTGCATCTTATAGCATTTTTTCTCAGCTTTCCAATGCTGGTCTCAGATCGAAAATCGGTAGTTGCGAATACGGTCAAAATTGCATTTTTCTGATATAATCCAAGATGGCGGCCTAAGTTCTGATCGCTTCAAATGAAAGCTCTATCATTCCTCTTTACAGAATAGTGCTGCTTGTAGTACTTTACATAACGAATTTTAGAGATACAGCTCAAATAATACATCAAGAATTGCAAAAATTTCAACTTTTCTGAAATGCTGGTCTCAGATCGAAAATCGGTAGTTGCGAACACGGTCAAAATTGCATTTTTCTGATATAATCCAAGATGGCGGCCTAAATTCTGATCGCTTCAAATGAAAGCTCTATCATTCCTCTTTACAGAATAGTGCTGCTTGTAGTACTTTACATAACGAATTTTAGAGATACAGCTCAAATAATACATCAAGAATTGCAAAAATTTCAACTTTTCTGAAAACTGTTCCGCCCCTTGGTGATCAAGGGGTCAACATATTCGATCAAACAAAAATGGCATTATCATTTTTTCTCTATTTCTAATAACTATGTGCATTTATATCAAATTTAAAAGACCTTGTGCACCTAGTGGCCTAGTTTCAGCGAGAATTGCTCATGTAATAAAATATGTTGCTTGGGAATGCCGATCGCTCGTGAACCGGCAGATTTTTGAGAGGTGGTTTAACTGCAATGTAAGCGAAAGTACATCATGTGTATTTCGATATTTGACATCGTCTCTACCAGAAAGCACAGTTGAGCATGTTAATAAAAAATGCACAAGTTTTCTGCTGTATATTATTCGAAATTGAACTCGTAATGGGAGAAATGTAATAGAATAAACAAGTATTTCATGGAAAAGCATGAAATTTGGTTGGAATCACCGCTTGCTCTTCCTCGATTCGGTGAGAATAATAATTATGAATAAAACAACAGTTTTGCTAGTGGGCGTCCTTAGAAACTTTTTGAAAGCTGCCCACCAGAATGAAAAAACGGCGAGTTGCAGAGCTCGTTGAAAATAACTCCCCAGTGGAACTAGTATTTGCTGCTACCTTTTCGAACAACTATTCCAATTCGTCTGAAGATGACCTAAAACTTGACTTGATAATACAACATGCATCATGAAGAATTTTAAAATTGTTCATTACTCTGGTAATTAAATATATAAAAAATAATAAAAATAATATATAAAAGAATATCTAAAAGAATACCTAAAATAATCTTTTTTTTTCGTTATAATTGCACTTAAGTCACTTTTGCAACTGTGTAAAAGTAAGTAAAACATAGAAACCGCAGTTTTCGTTACGATGTACAACTTTTACAAAGAGATTAACAGTTTCTGGTACAGGATGAGTGGGACAGTTTTGTGATTTAGTGAATCACATAAGACCCTTATGCATTTAGTAACTCTGAAGGTAACGAATAACTTTTCTTGTTACATCAACATGTTTTATCGACAAAATCGTGTAGTTTTGATTTTTGTCCCGTCTTACCCTACATTCAACGCACTGTGGGGCGCATCAAACAGATTTCCAGAAAGCATGTATTCAAGTATATTACATGCAAGCTTTCATGTAATATAGGGCTTCGAAAATGGTTTTCTTCGGCAGGTTCCTGAATAAGATCGCTGTAGAAAACCTGCCGAAGAAAACCACTGACGAAGCCGTTCGCTACCCTACATGAAGTACATGCAAGATTGAGATTTTAATTGCCTTATAGTTTGGAGGTTTAAACCAAGAAATACATTAGAGAATTATCGAGTGACTAGTTTAATACCTTCGATACTTTATACTTTATGAGTCCAATTTTATATCATTGTGAGACAAATCTTTAGAGTATGGCATCATTTTATGTCGTTGATTCAATGTTGAATGTTTTGCAAAAATTTCAGCTTAAAACTATTGAACTGAAAGAATCGGTGAGAGAATTTTCGTCTTCAGGAAACGAAAATTTTCAGTATTGATTCTCCTGAAATTATCACTAACGATTCTTTTTCATTTCTGTAACTAAGCAGCCGTATCATTGTTGATAAATGAAAATCAACAAAACGATTCCATGGGATAAAAAATCGGAAGTGATTCTCTGAGTGAGTGATTTTTTTTTCATCCTTGATTGCACAAAGAGTAAACAGCACAGAACTTCTAACGAATTTGAACTTTCATGCTCCCACTCGTTCTCTAAGGAATAGGAATTTGTTTTATATCAGTAATCAAAGAACAAACTAAGGCCAAAATGAACCTCTCAACAGAATGATGTCATGTTCTAACAAATATTGTGAATTAATTGATGCAACAATGAATAAAACTACACTTAAGAAAATATTTTTTTCAAGATTAACTGGTTAAGAACGAATTGTAAACAATATGGTCTACTTATGATTGACGACAAATAAATAAATAAATAAATTACGTTACGTGTTTCTACTACAATAAAATAACATTGATTACCTGAAGCAAAAGAAAATTGTACTCAAGCTCAAACAGAAATAAAAGTTTACAACTTTTACCCATTTTTGTACATTTTTGTCTTCCTAGCAAAGGTGAAAATGCGTTGAAAGGCCGCAGAGTAATTACTCGCCGGGTTCGTCGCTTACGTTTGCTTACGGAAACACTTTATCTAAGTCTCTGAAGACTTTACGCATTTCCAACTTAGCTAGGAACACAAAAATTCAATGAAACGAAGCTATATTTCTTTTTTTCAATTTGAGCTCTAGGATAATTCAGGATCACAGATCATAGCTTTGTAACCATTCCCTTGAATTGTGGGGACCTTTATGTATTTTCTTTACTTGTCACTTTATACATCTATGAGCAGATATGTATTTCGGCTCCCACTCAAGCAATGAGGCCGGCTTGTTTTCGAAGCCGAGATACCGTGCTGGATCGAAATCCGTACACCTGAGCACATGATAATCTTCGACGGTCAATATAAAATCAAGAAATCACATATTGCTTTAAACTGACATGTTTACTTATAGGTCTACTTATGTTTTATCACTATTTTCAAGCAAAATGATTAAAATCACTACGAAACTTGAAAAAATCATGTTTAAATAGAACATGTTTTGAATCTAAATCCGTACACAGTTTTTTGTCTGAATCAAAACCCGTACACTTTTGAATCGAAATCCGCACACACGCGATATAGACTGGATCAAAGTCCATACAACAATAAATCAAAATCCGTATCGTTATAGAAGTACAAAAATGAACATATTTTATTTATAATTTATCTTTAAATTAACGAATAAATATATTTTGAGGATCAATTGGTTCTTAATGTTTCACACGGTTTACGAATTTTTCATATCAGCTGAAATAGTGCAATTTTCGTAGCGTTTCGTAGTAACCGGAACGCCGGAACCTCTCAAAGCTTCCCGGTACGACTTTCCTCTGTGCAACTCAGTCACAGCTCGTTCGAAATTGTTTGCCATATATTTATACTTGTTTTCTTCCATTATATGCTGAAAACAAGAAGAAAGTTCAACAATATATGCATGATACACACGCTGTACGGATTTCGATTCAAGCAAATAACAAGAATCAAAATCCGTGCGGCACAGTTTTTGTTGAATAAATACAATTAACACTATTTACCAGACAATGTACAGCTTGAAAATGACAAAGACTTACCTTTTTTATCAATTTAAAAAAAAGATTCACAGATTAAAACACTTATATCCCACTTGGAAATCGTTTTTATCTGAAGAACGTTTCCTTAGTAAATTCTCTAACGATACAACGAAATGACAACTGAAGCCGAGACACGATTGATTTTTTATTTTTAATATTTTTATTTCATGGCCTACTGGCGCATAGTTTAATTTAACAGAAGGCCAACAGCTCAACGGATATGTACATGTAACTATCATATGAATTTTCATTTATATAATACATAACACTGAAGAAAAACATCCAGGTGTACGGATTTCGATACTGTACGGGTTTCGATCCAGCACGGTACCTATCTGCTCATAGATGTGTAAAGTCAAAAAAAAAATGCTAGAAATACGGATGCGAAAACGGATATCAAGATCATGCACGAAGCCAAAAAGGACCTGAAGGAGATCCAGAAAACTGTTAAGCTTTCAGTGTCGTCACCCTGAGAGACACAGGGGTTGAATAGCAAAGTTACATGGCAACGGCTATCTATCAGCAAAGCCAACGAAGCCAAGTGGATTGAGTTTCTAAAAGGCATGCTGAAAAGCCCCTAGAGTTTTTAAACAAACAAACAAAAAAAAAACAAAACAAGCCCCTACAGTTCTGAAAAACGGATCTCTGAATGGGCGAATTAAAGTTCGAGCTGTTCAACCGAGAGCGATGTGTTCGTGTGTGGTGTAGATCGCGAGAGGAGCTTCAGGAGTACCATATCCAACGTACGGCAGGAAGGAAAACAAAATGAGATGGTTTGGGGGTGTTTTTCGTGAAGTGGAGTAGGAAGCCTCGTGACTATGATGGCAGATTTCTTATGGAAATTTCGCTTATAAAAACGGGTTATTATTTTAGCAGGACCCGAACAATACCTACAAGACCAAGTTCCGATGTTGTCGGATTCCACAAATCTCGAACCTCAATTCCATCGAGAATCTATAAAGATTCTGGAGCCAAAAAAAGTGAGTGCTAATATTAGTCATTGTTTTTTTGTCAATGCGGTTTTCTTTGTGCAAGAAAAATCTTATTCAAAATTCCAAAAATGAAACCTTGAAAGAGGTTAAAAATAAAATACCAGAGAGCACTGCTGTGTGTTGAGATTGTAAACTTTAAGGAAGTTAGCCTTTTAACCAGAGACTCTTAATTTGAAAGTACTAAATCAAGTTTTACATCAAGATAACAAAAAAAAATTTCAACCCCCGGTACAATCATTATTCAGTAAGAAAATTTTTCCGAGATTTCACTCTACAAACCATCAATAGCATACCGAAGCCTCTGTGATAGCTAGAAAATAATGTTTGGATTGGGAATTAGCAACACCCCAAACTATAGCACTACAGTCAGAGTTCAAACGCATAAATCTCGCGGAGCCGGAACATCAATTAGCGGTCAATTTTTAGCGTTTATGCTAAATTCTACCCCGCATCTGCCGAGGCCAGACCGGTTGGAGACACGTTGTCAAAAAAAGAGGTGTTAGAATTAATCTTTGTCAGCTGCAGTACCGACGAAAGGGGATTCTAGGGTGACTGTATTGATTGTTGATCAACCAAATATATAGGCATGATATGTCGGTGAAATATGTAAAATAAATATTCTGAAGTTCTACTAATTATCTTATAATATTTTCATCACAAAACTTTGGTATTGGGTCACATCTGGATCGCTTTACGGTAGTTTCACCTCTTCTTATCCCGGATCGACCAACGAAATTTTAGGGAGTGATTGGCGCATGGTCGTGATTTTGGCTATAACAGATAGCTCGCCGCTCACGGGTGCCAGTTTTTCCGTGCAGCTCCAGGCGATAAGGTTCTCGGTTTTTACTGACAGCAAAATTTAATTCAAAATTTAAAAATGAAATTCTTTTTTGCGGTAAGTTTGAAATTCTTTTTGAAGAACATTATTTCGTGTCGGTTTGAGTATTGTGCGAGTGATGTGAAGTGAAGGATACAGTTATTCATGTGTGAATAAAATGAAGGAATAAGTCACTTTTTAGTAATTCACCGTAAAAAGGAAATAGAATGTGCACCGATATTGCGCTAAAGTGATTCGATACTATTGCTATAAATACGTTTGTTCGATAACCATGAGTGAGCATACCAACCGTACGGGTTGTTTTAGACAGCCCGGATTTTCAGGAGTGGTGTCAAGATAAAATCTGTCCGGATTTTGTCCAGATTCTTCAAAATGATCAAAGGGGCCATCCACATACCACGTGGAAAGATTTTTAACGATTTTGACCCCCCCCTCCCTCTCCGAGGACAACTGCCCCTATAATATTGTATGGACCCTATATATATTGTATGCCCCTATATATATTGTATGGACCGTGGACATTAGCCAACCTCCCCCCCCCCCTCCCAAAGCTGTCCACGTGGTGTGTGGATGGCCCCAAAAATATACTGGAACTAACGATAATCTCAGAGTGTTATGAGTTTTTGAAGACCCAACCGGATTTAAAAATTGCATCTCAGAAAAAAGTACATATATGCATTCAAGCCAAAAGATGAAACCCCCGTTATAGTCTAAAAAAAGGCTTTGTTTTAATTTTGTTTTCATCAAACTTTGAAGATAATACATAACGCCCGAGTTTTATTAACTGACTATCCAATAAAGTTAAAATTTAAGAAAATGTTTCAGTTTTTTTTAATTTAGAAGATGGAATGCTTTCCTAGACTAGTACCTACAAAAACAAAGTCTTATTATCAATTTTGCATTTCTCCGATAGGTCGTCTGCCTATTTGCTCTAGTAATGAGCGTCAGCCTCGCCATGCCAGCCGTCAACGATGAAAGCTTCGTGGCAATCCCCTCGGAGGCCGTTCTGATGAATGCAGCCGAAAACCCACAGGATCCGCAAGGCACTTTCGGACTGCTGCTACTGAAGAAGAAACTGCTCCTACTCGGTTAGAGTTCGAGCAACAGATATTTTAGTGCTAATGAAAGCAATGATACTATGACAAAACAAAGTTATTTTAAGACACAATCGTAAAATAAAAATGACAAAACTACCAACAACAACGATAAACTGTCAAACCGCCGATGCAGCCTGAATGGCACGATAATGCGTTGATAATGCTAATTCATATCAAGCTTGTCATTCGAATAAATATCTTCTGAACAACTGGTTTGTCTTCACTTTGCATTGAATGAAAGAAAAAAAAGATCCCCATAGCGCATTCAAAGTTGGTCACATATTCGCGAGAAACTTGTTTTGTTCCAGTCTCTGATTTTGGCTTATGTGTATCTTTAAAATTTGCCTTTAGTTTTTTTTTGAAGTAGAATACTTCTCTCAGGAAGTTCGGCTACATAGGGATGTGAAATGAAAATCTAAAACCGAAAAAAGTGAAAAATATGTCCAATTTCAAATGCTAATAAATCGGTTAGTATTCGATGGATTCCCTTCGTTCTTGCAGCAATAGATTGGAAAATCTTCTAAGATTCTTCCCAAAATAAGATAATTGTAATTTTATTATTCACACTATTGTACTATTGAAAATAGTCAAGCCTTGTCAAAACGAAAAATTCGACCTCTGATTGGTCGTTATATGCTTGCTTCCCAAGCACGGTCGTCAGGATCATATACCTTGCAATTGAAAACATGCTATTTGGCCTATATTGGCCTGTTTCAGCCGGAGCCGCTCATAATAGTTCCAGACAGCGACAACAGCAGTCGTCCTTCCTTAGCAGCAGCACTAGCCCTGAGGTTGGTCACCACGTCTCAGGAGCAGCGCGGTTTTTCTCAGCGTGTGTCGCCAGACAGCCATTATTCTCCCCGTGTTGGGGCAGCATGAAGATTGCCATCAGGAAATCCAATTTTGGAAATCAAAATGCCTTTTTCAAGGCAAATAAACAAGTCATTGAAAGTTGATAATTTTTGTCAACTGTACTTTTACAACTTTTTACTTTTACTTTATTTAGTAAACCCCCCACTGTAGGGGCAGCGCAAAGGCTGCGATCAGCATAACCAACTTTGAATAACAAACTGCCCTGTTAGACCGCATTCACAAAGACAGTTAGTTCGACTATGCAGAGCTAATATGAAGTCGATTCAATCAATCAGCAGTAACAGAATTTGGTCGTCTCTCAGTTGCCAAGTTGCAACATGATGCAACACGCAACAACGAGCAAACGAAATCGCTTGATGTTACAAACCGCAATAAGATACGGGTTAAAACCGTTGCGTGTGTGAGAGCACCATCGGTGTTTATTCGCTGGATACAAAAATCAAATGCGAATTGTGGAATAATTTGTCTAAAGAACATAAGGAAATGGTAAACCTGAACTGAAAGACGTAGCACCCTTCGGCTATAAAAGTGTGTTTCTGGGAAAACTAGCTACATTCATTAGTCGGAAGGTGAACTGGATGGACCGTCCACAACGTTGACAGCAGTAACAGCAGATTTCGGCACTCAGCAGTAACAGACCATAGCAGCGGGTTGCGCCTGTGGTTGCCTTCAAATTAAACAAATCACTTGCCCTGTGGTTGGTCATCACGTCTCAGAAGCAGCGCGGTTCTTCTCAGCGTGTGTCGCCAGACTGCCATTATTCCCCCACTGTTGGGGCAACATGAAGATTGCAATCAGGAAATCCAATTTTGGAAATCAAAATGCCTTTTTCAAGGCAAATAAACAAGTCATTGAAAGTTAATAATTTTTGTCAACGCAAGCAAGCATTCTGTGTTGCATCCTAGCAATTAAAATCTGTCGCACCCATCGAATTTACTGAATGTGAAATAGCTTCTAAAGTGCATGTTGTCCGTGTATCTTAATTCCTACAATGTTATGGCAGCTTAAAAGTTGTTAAAGGCAAATAAACAAATAATTGAAGGTTAACAACTTTCTGGCATCAACACAAGCAGACATTCTGTGCGGGATGCAATCAAATTCTGTTGTAGTTGTCTAATTTTTATTTTTACTTTATTTAGTAAACCCCCCACTGTAGGGGCAGCGCAAAGGCTGCAATCAGCATGACCAACTTTGAATAACAAACTATTAACGTTTATTCACTAAAAATTCATCCAATTCAAAACAGGTTTTTGTCTGAGTACAACAATGTGCACAAAAATAATAGGAGGGTTGTGTGCAAAGCCACGACCGCAAGGTTGAAGTAGAATACTTTTACAAGAAAGATGACCCGGCTGCTTGCGTGTCAGTCATTTTGAAGTAGAATACTTCTCTCAGGAAGTTCGGCTACATAGGGATGTGAAATGAAAATCTAAAACCGATAAAAGTGAAAAATATGTCCAATTTCAAATGCCCATAAATCGGTTAGTATTCGATGAATTTCCTTTGTTCATGCAGCAATAGATTGGAAAATCTTCTAAGATTCTTCCCAAATGAAGATAATTGTAATTTTATCATTCAAACTATTGTACTATTGAAAATAGTCAAGCCTTGTCAAGACGGAAAATTCGACCTCCGATTGGTCGTTATATGGTTGCTTTCCAAACACGGTCGACAGAATCATATACCCTGCAATTTAAAATATGCTTTTAAAATTTATGCAAAATATGCTATTTAAAATAGCGGATAGCAATATAGCATAATAGCAATAGATAGCACACTAGTTGCAGCGGATCTCAGCATCGATAGCAGTTAGGCCAGCGGATGCAAGGGCAGCGGATACCAATGGCAGCATATAGCGGCCACAACTCTGGCATGGCTACGGATAGCGTAGCAGTTACAGCGGGTACATCAGACCATGACGCATTTATGCAATAATTGAATGAAAATTGCAATTGCAACAGTCGGCCTTTTTCAAGGCTACTAAATGTTTTTGGAAGAGCATAATGAATGGTTATCAATAAACTGCAACTGAGGTTTGATGCAAATGCACAGCAGTGTGATGTTATTACAATTTGTTGATACTGTGCTTAACAAGCGGTATATACGAAACAAATTCGATTTCAAAATGACTGACACGCAAGCAGCCGGGTTATCTTTCTTGTAAAAGTATTCTACTTCAACCTTGCGGTCGTGACTTTGAACACAACCCTCCTGTGATTTTTTATTTTTATTAGTTTATTGTATCTATTTCAGTCATAGACTGTTTTTTGTTTGTAAAGTCTAGTTTAGATTTGCAAATAAACGAGTTAGAAGATAAACCACGGTCTTTTTTACTACACTATATGAAATAGACAATAATGCGTTTCAAATATGTGGTTTAAACGTGTTATTGTGAATTAGAAGAAAAAATGACGAAGCAGAGATTTGTTTATACAAAAATTACTCCACATGTCCCATTTAAGCTTCCATTCACAAAAAAGCGACATCACGAATGGGTTATTTCCAATGTAATAAAATTTACTTAAAAATTAACGGAAAATGAATTTTCTCGCTGATCTACAAGATTGGTAATTCAATTGTTGTTGCAAATGTTTTTGTGCTTATTTTTGTTTATTCTATTAAAAAAAAATTTTCAGTGCAAGATCTTCAAATTTATTTTTCAAATATTTTGAAAGTAAACTTCAGACAAATCGCTAGAAGTCATCTTCTGACAACTTTCGTCTAATTCTAGTTTTCACCGCACATTCAAGAGAACACAGAAAGTTTTTATTGGAAATTTTGTTTCCAAACTTTGATTTGCTTAGATAAATTTTAGGCAACTTAATTGTCTATCTAAAAAAACTTGTTTTGAAAGACCGTTTTTTTTTTCAAACCACTCTTTTGTACTGCGGCTTAGTAGCAGTTTTTTGAACGAGGAAGACCTCAAAGTCTGCGTGCTGTACAAGCCCTTGGAGTGGCAGGAGATTATAACCAATTTGGTCCGAAGGTTGACCAAGAAAAACTTCATCTTCTAGTTGTAGCAGCAAACCGTAAAAATCAAATCGATTACCGCGTTGTTGGTTACTTAGCATCGTAATATAGTTAAATTTTTTTATCTGATTTGATCTGATTATTGTTACTCCTTTGACGTAGGCCTACGTCTTACCGCTCTGCGGAAACTAAAACCAAGGTGTGACGTCGTAATGAAATATTTCAAACGGTAATACTTCTGTAGCCACAAAAGGTCAACTAATGTTTGCTTCCATGAGCTTAGACTATTTTACTGTTCTGACGGTAAAGCGTTTTCAAGATGTCCGTAACAACCTCCTTTATTAGACAATTAAACTATTTGCTGTTAGAATGTTTTTAAAACTAATGTCACACTGGGACCAGGGTTGCCACATTTATTTTGTAGCGAGCAAACTAAGAACGTTGGACGGAAAAAATCTTTTTTTGCAGAATACATTAAAACAAATCATCATTTTTTGCTTTAGCTTTTTTTTTTTGGGTTTAAATTTATAATTAGGCGATAATCACTCAATGTATTAACTGAACACAGTATTATTCATTTTTCTCTACATGATGTGTTAACATGTTTAAGTTAAAGATTTTCGTAAATTTAATATTAGTAACTTCTCCTTGGCGGGCAACGTAGCTTTCAGCTTCTAAAATTGACCTCATTAGCTTGAGGCCATGCGATTCCTGGCTTTAGACTTGTTACAATTATATATGGAAAATATGCGTTCTACACAAACCGAATAATGTGGAATTATTAAAAAATTCTCACAAACGATTGCAATAACGGAAACATGAATTTACCATCCCATCAGTAAATCGTCCAGTCAAAAAGTTTATTCTAGCGTCCGAAAGTCGTTATTTAGCCCTTGTCGGTCAGTTACTGTTACGAATTTGAGAAATTGTAGCATCGAATCGTTTAAAATTTTTCCTATTTCACGAACGTTTTAGGATTGATAGAAGCTGCCGTTTTACCCACAGAATCTAGGACTAGGCTTCACGGTAATTAAATAACTATACATATTTTTTGGATACAATTCAAGAGAAACCGATTTTTTTTTCATAAAAATCATCGGGGCCAGCCGCGTGAAACCATTTCCTATCATTTGGAGGATGAACCTCTCAGGATTCCAGACGTCATGCAATTTTGGGACATGGGACATATACATGTCCCATTAATGTAAAAAAACCACAAATAATAGATACGAGCGACTCAAAATTGTTGAATCAACCCAATAGAAAGCAGCATATTTTAACGCTAATCGATAGGGGAAAAAGTCAAAAGTCCAAATAGTGACTGTTTTTTTTTTGCCTCAGGATAGTTGAAAGTTCTCATTTTCTTCGCAGAAGCAGGTGAATCGTGGATTCCCGTGCTATATCGTTTTGATTCAAACTTTGAACAGTCTCAAACTCCGAACACTTTTCAATAAAAATCGAATTATTATAGTGTGATAAAACGAGTGATTATTATATACCATTTCGTTTCTTGGAATGTCCTTCACCCAGTGATGTACAGCTTGTTACTGTTGGGCAACTTCCGGGGAATCAGCAGGCGTCGAAAAAAGTGACAGTCAGTATTCAGACGGTTTGCTTATCTATCTCTTAGCGATTACGTTGGAGTGTTCGGAATTTGAATCAAAGCCGATTTCCAAATTCTGTACAAAATGTACAAAACGTGTTCAAATTTTTATAAATAACGCTCAGCTGCAACAATAATAAAATAACCAACATGCTGAACCTTTAAGATCGATGAGAAAGTTCATTTTCGTTGATTTTTCAGTGCATGAAGTTCATCATAGCTTTAGTGTTCGAAATTTGATGCAAAACTAAAATTTCAGTATTTACACCAAAAATTGAGGATTTTTTTCGAAAACTGATAATAACCGTTTATGAGTTATTTCAAAAAGCAACCAGCGCGAAAAAACTATATTAAAATTAGAAAAAAAAAAAAACAAAAACATAAGTTTGTTTAGAAGTATCATTCAGAGTTACACTGTAAAAAATAGTGCTAATAGATGAAACATTTCATATCTACGTGGAATACACCTGCGTTTCAGTTCACCTCAGATTTCAATGGCTACACACGTCAAATGCCGTTAAAATACCGTGGATTCCAATAAGAATCGATATGGGTCGACATGAAAGAATGATTAGGTTCGTTTATTGACACTCATATGTAATAAGCATCAGGGATTAACGTGCGATTTATTTAACTATAACTATAACTCGTATAACTCGAACAAAAATATATTTTTAGTCTGAAAATGTACCATGATCGGAACAATTTTGCATATGCGAAATTGCTTCACTATATAACGAAAATTTATTTCAATTATTTACCAGTATAATCAAACAACTTCTCTTGATGATGTTCAGAAAGTTTCATTTAGATTTCTAGAGAGGAAACTGGACGTTGGCTTTTTTCCATACAATTTTGAGGTTATATTTCTTTTCACTTGACGATTTTGATCGTAAAAATCGAAGCTTCCACTTATTAAGGAGCGCTCGAATTGCTACTCTATGCATACGTTAGCGGTGCAAACAATCGATCAAAATTTCATCAAATGATTTTTGGAAAAATAACTTGTAAAATTCGGGCAACGAAGTTTCACTTTAAGTAACACTAGGTCTCTTGGTACGATTCTAGCACAACAAGCCAGTCGACGAAGGTTCGAGTCTCGGCTCGGAAAAGACTGTTATAGTGTCAGTAAAATCGTAGAGCTAGCCCCGCGATTGACCTGTATACCTAAACAGTTGGTCGCGAAGTCCGTGTATATAAACAGAAGGTCAAGTCCCGAATCGGAATGTAGCACCAAGGCTTTGCTTCGCTTTATTAGTAAAAAAGTTTTAAAAAATCACAGGGGGGGGTTGTGTTCAAAGCCACGACCGCAAGGTTGAAGTAGAATACTTTTGCAAGAAAGATAACCCGGCTGCTTGCGTGTCAGTCATTTTGAAATCGAATACCGCTTGTTAAGCACAGTATCAACAAATTGTAATAACATCACACTGCTGTGCATTTGCATCAAACCTCAGTTGCAGTTTATTAATAACCATTCATTATGCTCTTCCAAAAACATTTAGTAGCCTTGAAAAAGGCCGACTGCTGCAATTGCAATTTTCATTCAATTATTTCATAAATGCGTCATGGTCTGATGTACCCGCTGTAACTGCTACGCTATCCGTAGCCATGCCAGAGTTGTGGCCGCTATATGCTGCCATTGGTATCCACTGCCCTTGCATCCGCTGGCCGAACTGCTATCGATGCTGAGATCCGCTGCAACTAGTGTGCTATCTATTGCTATTATGCTATATTGCTATCCGCTATTTTAAATAGCATATTTTGCATAAATTTTAAAAGCATATTTTAAATTGCAGGGTATATGATTCTGTCGACCGTGTTTGGAAAGCAACCATATAACGACCAATCGGAGGTCGAATTTTCCGTCTTGACAAGGCTTGACTATTTTCAATAGTACAATAGTTTGAATGATAAAATTACAATTATCTTCATTTGGGAAGAATCTTAGAAGATTTTCCAATCTATTGCTGCATGAACAAAGGAAATTCATCGAATACTAACCGATTTATGAGCATTTGAAATTGGACATATTTTTCACTTTTATCGGTTTTGGATTTTCATTTCACATCCCTATGTAGCCGAACTTCCTGAGAGAAGTATTCTACTTCAAAATGACTGACACGCAAGCAGCCGGGTCATCTTTCTTGTAAAAGTATTCTACTTCAACCTTGCGGTCGTGGCTTTGCACACAACCCTCCTATTATTTTTGTGCACATTGTTGTACTCAGACAAAAACCTGTTTTGAATTGGATGAATTTTTAGTGAATAAACGTTAATCGTTTGTTATTCAAAGTTGGTCATGCTGATTGCAGCCTTTGCGCTGCCCCTACAGTGGGGGGTTTACTGAATAAAGTAAAAATAAAAATTAGACAACTACAACAGAATTTGATTGCATCCCGCACAGAATGTCTGCTTGTGTTGATGCCAGAAAATTATTAACCTTCAATTATTTGTTTATTTGCCTTGAAAAAAAGTAGGAGGGTGGTATTCAAGACACGACCGCATGACGTTGACTACCGTTTTCTTAAAAAAAAAATCACAGGAGGGTTGTGTGCAAAGCCACGACCGCAAGGTTGAAGTAGAATACTTTTACAAGGAAGATAACCCGGCTGTTTGCGTGTCAGTCATTTTGAAATCGGATTGGTTTCGTATATACCGCTTGTTAAGCACAGTATCAACAAATCGCAATAAACATCACACTGCTGTGTATTTTCAGCAGCATAAAACCTCAGTTGCGGTTTAATAATAACCATTCATTATGCTCTTCCAAAAACATTTAGTAGCCTTGAAAAAGGTCGATTGCTGCAATTGCAATTTTCATTCAATTATTGCATAAATGCTTTATGGTCAGATATACCCACTGCAACTGCTACGCTAATCGTAGCCATGCCACAGTTGTGGCCGCTATACGCTGCCATTGGTATCCGCTGTCCCTGCATCAACTAGTGCGCCATCCATTGCTCCGCCGCTATCCGCTATCGCTGGTATCCACTGCACTGCTACTGCTAAGGGATGACTGCTGTTGTCGCTGTCTAGAACTATTATAAGCGGCTTCGGCTGAAACAGGCTCTTATATAGGCCAAATAGCATATTTTCAATTGCAAGGTGTATGATTCTGTCGACTGTGCTTGGGAAGCAATCATGTAACGACCAATCAGAGGTCGAATTTTGCGTTTTGACAAGGCTTGACTATTTTCATTAGTACAATAGTTTGAATAATAAAATTAAAATTATCTTCATTTGGGATGAATCTTAGAAGATTTTCCAATCTACTGCTGCAAGAACGAAGAAAATCCATCGAATACTAACCGATTCATTAGCATTTGAAATTGGACATATTTTTAACTTTTTTCGGTTTTAGATTTTCATTTTACATCCCTATGTAGCCGAACTTCCTGAGAGAAGTATTCTACTTCAAAAATATTCCATTGAAGCAAATAGTAGAGGGAATTGCAACGCTTCTTTTACAAAACTTCTGTAACAAAATTTCGAGGCTCCAAAAGGTACCAGTTTCCGATTATTCTCGTCCAGAATTCCAGCCATTTTAGTATTTTGCAGTAGCCATTTATTACTAACAGCCACCAGCATAACGGGTGAAACCGGCACGAGATGACCGGTACTATTTTGTCTTTCCTCCTTTCAGCTGCTAACACCTAGCGCTGTCGTGAAATTAACATCAACATAAACATGCATTTTTGCAAGGTTTTTTTCCGCTAGCAACAGCAATTGTAAAACATAAAATTCAACTAACCGCTTCTATTATAAAACTGCGAGGCACCAAAAGGTGCCAGTTGCCGATTTCTTGTTTACTGGTTTCCGTCCAGAATTCCAGCCATTTTAGTATTTTGCAGTAGCCACCAGCATCACGGGTCAAACCGGCACGAGATGACCAGTACTATTTTGTTTTTCCTCCTTTTAGCTGCTAACACCGAGCGTCCGTATGTACCCGGTACGGTTTAATAATGAAACTGATGGGGTGAAATGTTCGAACGATACGTTTTATACCACGGCTTCGTCAGATAATTAGAAAGAGGGAGGGGCTACATAGATGATGGAATGGTAGAGACAAATGTTTCTTGAAAGCTGCGCCGGCCGCTGTCATAATATTACCACCAACACAAACATGCATTTTTGCAAGGTTTTTTCCGCTAGCAGCAGCATTTGGTAAAACAGAAAATTCAATTAGCCGCTTCTGTACCAAAATTTCGAGGCACCAAAAGGTGCCAGTTGCCGATTATAGTTTCCTGGTTAGTCCGTCCAGAATTCCAGCCATTTAAGTGTTTTGCAGTAGCCATTTACTACTAAAGCCACCAGCATTACGGGTGAAACCGGCACGAGATGACCGGTACTATTTTGTATTTCCTCCTTTCAGCTGCTATCACCTAGCGTCCGCATGTCACTGGTGCGGTTTTGGAATCAGCATGATGGGGCGCCGGCCGCTGTCGTAAAATTAACACCAACAAAAAGATGCATATTTGCAAGGTTTTTTCCGCTAGCAGCAGCATAAACATCGGAAACAGAAAGTGACAACAACAATAACAACAAAGTCAGATCGATTGTATCCGTTAGTGTCGACTGTGCTTGGGAAGAGAGGTAGTGATTGGCTGCGCGGTATGATTTAGACAATCGATCAATCAGAGAAATAGTTATCGGTTTCCGTTATACTCTACTAAATTTTTTGGAAATAAATATTGAAATTCAGTCCGCAAATATATATTTCGACTGTGACGTACAGTCCACATAAGCACTGAGGAAGACTGTACATCACAGTCGAAATATATATTTGCGGACTGAATTTCAATATTTATTTCCAAAAAATTTAGTAGAGTATAACGGAAACCGATAACTATTTCTCTGATTGATCTCAATCACTCTGCTAAGACGCTCGTTATAGATTTTCTAGATTAGACAATCGATATTAATTACCAATTTTTCAATAGTGTATCTCAAACAATAGTTTGTTTTTGTTACATAAATTTAACCGTAAAAGAATTTCTGATCGATTGATGCCAAAACCTCGAAAACCTGATTATAGATGACTGCAAAATAAGCGCTCAAAACCTGACCACTTTTCTCTGGTTTTCCCTGGTTGAATTACTAGATTTTCAAATTCAGGGGCCTAACTTCGATATAGACGTTAGTCAACGTCAAAAGCATTTTGCGGTTCAAGATCGGTTGCTGATTACAACTTTTAAGCTGCCATAACATTGGGGGAATTAAGATACACGGACAACATGCACTATGGAAGCTATTTCACATTCAGTAAACTCGACGGGTGCGACAGATTTAAATTGCTAGGATGCAACACAGAATGCTTGCTTGCGTTGACAAAAATTATTAACTTTCAATGACTTGTTTATTTGCCTTGAAAAAGGCATTTTGATTTCCAAAATTGGATTTCCTGATTGCAATCTTCATGTTGCCCCAACAGTGGGGGAATAATGGCAGTCTGGCGACACACGCTGAGAAGAACCGCGCTGCTTCTGAGACGTGATGACCAACCACAGGGCAAGTGATTTGTTTAATTTGAAGGCAACCACAGGCGCAACCCGCTGCTATGGTCTGTTACTGCTGAGTGCCGATATCTGCTGTTACTGCTGTCAACGTTGTGGACGGTCCATCCAGTTCACCTTCCGACTAATGAATGTAGCTAGTTTTCCCAGAAACACACTTTTATAGCCGAATGGTGCTACGTCTTTCAGTTCAGGTTTACCATTTCCTTATGTTCTTTAGACATATTATTCCACAATCCGCATTTGATTTTTGTATCCAGCGAATAAACACTGATGGTGCTCTCACACACGCAACGGTTTTAACCCGTATCTTATTGCGGTTTGTAACATCAAGCGATTTCGTTTGCTCGTTGTTGCGTGTTGCATCATGTTGCAACTTGGCAACTGAGAGACGACCAAATTCTGTTACTGCTGATTGATTGAATCGACTTCATATTAGCTCTGCATAGTCGAACTAACTGTCTTTGTGAATGCGATCTAACAGGGCAGTTTGTTATTCAAAGTTGGTTATGCTGATCGCAGCCTTTGCGCTGCCCCTACAGTGGGCGGTTTACTAAATAAAGTAAAAGTAAAAAGTTGTAAAAGTACAGTTGACAAAAATTATTAACTTTCAATGATTTGTTTATTTGCCTTGAAAAAGGCATTTTGATTTCCAAAATTGAATTTCCTGATGGCAATCTTCATGCTGCCCCAACACGGGGAGAATAATGGCTGTCTGGCGACACACGCTGAGAAAAACCGCGCTGCTCCTGAGACGTGGTGACCAACCTCAGGGCTAGTGCTGTTGCTAAGGAAGGACGACTGCTGTTGTCGCTGTCTAGAACTATTATGAGCGGCTCCGGCTGAAACAGGCCAATATAGGCCAAATAGCATGTTTTCAACTGCAAGGTATATGATCCTGACGACCGTGCTTGGGAAGCAAGCATATAACGACCAATCAGAGGTCGAATTTTTCGTTTTGACAAGGCTTGACTATTTTCAATAGTACAATAGTGTGAATAATAAAATTACAATTATCTTATTTTGGGAAGAATCTTAGATGATTTTCCAATCTATTGCTGCAAGAACGAAGGAAATCCATCGAATACTAACCGATTTATTAGCATTTGAAATTGGACATATTTTTCACTTTTTTCGGTTTTAGATTTTCATTTCACATCCCTATGTAGCCGAACTTCCTGAGAGAAGTATTCTACTTCAAAAATGATCCATTTTCTAGCACAATTCGCCCTTACGATTGCTATCATGCCTTGTTTTCAAGCAGTGGAATCGAATATTTAAAAAAATACAGTGTATATTGCAGTACAATGCTTTTATAAGATCTAAATCTCATGTAGGAACTGCGTTAAAGTTGTAATGATTATTAAAATGTGGAGGCCTGTTTTGTATCATGACCGGAACAGCTTACTTCTGAGACATCACTGCTTCATTTTGCCTGTGCTTGATGTAATGATAGATTTCACGCAGGTACCTACAATTCATGGAAAAGTTTTTGTTAGAAAAGCTTTTTTTCCTTGAGAATGCCCATGTCGCAATGTTACGAACAGTAATAGACAATAAAATTGTCTACCTAAAATGCTTGAATTCAAATGAATCTGAAATAAAATGGCTGGTCCGATTATGTTAATTTTTTTTGTTCCAATCGCCCAATCCAATTCACTCTGTTTCGATCATGATACAAATTCTAGATAAACCTATATATTTGAAAAGACTCAGGTTGGCTTCGGTATAAGTTATTGCTACTCTAAACTAGACCGATAGATTGTTTCGATAAACGTATTTTTTATGATTTCATGCGATATCAATGGTGTGAATGTGACATGAAAATCTATGAAAGCATGAAAAAATCTAAATTGTTCCGATCATGGTACATTAGAGCCGTTCATAATATGACCACGTGGTTTAGGAACGGCCCCTTACCGTTATAATGTTTTGTTCAGAAAACAATTTTTTTTTCTAAAAGTACATTTACACTAGATTATTTCCCTAACAATCTTTTTTTCTGAGCACACAGCAGTTTACTTACTGCTCTGAGGTTTCGAGTACTTAATCCGGATTACACCGGATTATTTTGTCCAGCAGTTCCCAGATTTAATTAATGCATACTCATGGGAATTTTTTTTTGCAGTTCTTTTAACCATTTACCAGTAAATTACCATCGCACAGTTTATTGCCCAGGTCATTATGAGCACCTGAATCATCGGAAGGTTATCAAACACCCATGGGTATGTATGTTTAATCAGCATATAAGGGGCACAAATTGAGAGCAAATATGACGAAGTACAAATTCGCCATTCAGTAAGAAAAAAAAATCGCACCATCTATCATCGCCACCCAAAAGGATGATTCAATGCCACACACATGCTGCTGGAGAGCTCCGACAGCCGAAACGGATGAACTGGTGCGAATTAAGGTGTGCGTCAACATACGCACGAAAAAGACTCAATATTTGCGCCCGATGGGTACATAAATCCTGTTTGACAGGTGACCACTTTCCGCGCGGTGGATCTGCTTCTGTCGGCAGGCAACAAATCAAACGTGACCTCCACGAATATGCAAATTTGAAACTTTGACGCTTCGCTCCCAGATGAATGTCGGTAGTTATTCGGTTTGTAAATAGAATATGGTTCCGCGTCGATTTGATATTTCCTCTGTAATCTACAAGGACGCAGTGAACAATCTAATGAAAATACAAAATTGTGATTCTAAGATTGATGTGTTTCGAATGTCAAACCCAACTCAACACCAACATTTTTTTTTTGGAAATACGTAGAAAATCATGTCAGTTTTTTCCTAACGTAGCCTTTTTAACATTGTTAAAGCTTTGGCACCGCTACCAAAACTCAGAGGCCGGTAGGATATTAGCATAAAAATGCGTAATTGCAATGTTATATGATATCGTTAATCAAAAACTCTACTCTCATGATGCTAACAAATAACGTCAATCGGTAGCCTTTTTATTTCATTCATGGAGATGAATGGATAATATCCTCCACAGTAAATTAACACCGCTGCACAGTGGTCCAATAATGCAAAAAGTGGAACTTAATTCCATATTGCCTTTTAACTTCATCCTAGCTTAATAGTGACTTCGGAGCAATTGTTTGTATGAATGACCCGCATAATTGCAAATTGTAAAAAAATATTAAAAGTTTACTATACTAAAAATAAAAAAATTAACTTTTTTGTGTTAAGAGATAGAAGAATAGTTTATTCAGCAAAGTTGTAGAAAATTCAAAAATATGAAACTTTGTTGAACAAATGAAAATCCTATCTTTTTTCGGTACAAAGTTATGAAGTACATTACATTGAACTTATTTAAAAGTTAGTTTTTTGTACTTAACTTTAGTTAGTTACATTTTACACGAAAGTGTAGTTCGGAGGAATTGTTAGGGCACACAAAACAAACATTTTTGCCGAAGACTATATATCTCCAGAAGTTTTCCTTACAAAGTTATATCGTATTTTAGCTTATTTTTTCGATAACTTCAAGTATGTATAGGTTAAAAAGGGGCAAGTGGAATCATGATGTCAATAGTTTTTCTTGAAGTTAAGCTGAAGTACTATAAACTTCTTTAGGTTCCATTTGTCCCAATCCACCCATTTTAGAGTACGGCGAACATATGTCACAGTAGGTTTTCATATATCAAAAATACTAACTTTTTTGTGTTAAGAGATAGAGGAATAGTTTATTCGGCAAAGTTTTAGAACGTGCAAAAATATGAAACTTTGCTGAACAAACAAAATTTGTATCTTCATTGGGAACAGAGTTACAGAGTATTTCATGTAAAAGTTACTTAAAAGTTAGTTTTTTGTACTTAACTTTTGTTAGTTACATTTTACAAGAAAACTTTGTTCTGAAGAAGCATTTGGGCATACAAAACACACGTTTTTGTTGAATGCTACACATATACAGGACTTTTCCTTATAAAGTTATAGCACATTTCAGCATATTTTTTCGATAAAGTTCTTAAAGTTATCGAAAAAATATGCTGAATTATGCTATATCTTTGTAAGGAAAAGTCCTGGAGATGTGTAGCCTTCAACAAAAACGTGTATTTTGTATGCCAAAATCCTTTTGTAGAACAACGTTTTTTTGTAAAATGTAACTAACAGAAGTTTAGTACAAAAAACTAACTTTTAAGTAACTTTTACATGAAATACTCTGTAACTCTGTTCCCAATGAAGATACAAATTTTGTTTGTTCAGCAAAGTTTCATATTTTTGCACGTTCAAAAACTTTGCCGAATAAACTATTCCTCTATCTCCCAACACAAAAAAGTTAGTATTTTTTATATATGAAAACCTACTGTGACATATGTTCGCCGTACTCTAAAATGGGTGGATTGGGACAAATGGAACCTAAAGAAGTTTATAGTACTTCAGCTTAACTTCAAGAAAAACTATTGACATCATGATTTCACTTGCCCCTTTTTAACCTATACATTCTTGAAGTTATCGAAAAAATAAGCTAAAATATGATATAACTTTGTAAGGAAAACTCCTGGAGATATATAGTCTCCGGCAAAAATGTTTGTTTTGTGTGCCCTAACAATTCCTCCGAACTACACTTTCGTGTAAAATGCAACTAACTAAAGTTAAGTACAAAAAACTAACTTTTAAATAAGTTCAATGTAATGTACTTCATAACTTTGTACCGAAAAAAGATAGGATTTTCATTTGTTCAACAAAGTTTCATATTTTTGAATTTTCTACAACTTTGCTGAATAAACTATTCTTCTATCTCTTAACACAAAAAAGTTAATTTTTTTATTTTTAGTATAGTAAACTTTTAATATTTTTTTACAATTTGCAATTATGCGGGTCATTCATACAAACAATTGCTCCGAAGACACTATTAAGCTAGGATGAAGTTAAAAGGCGCTATGGAATTAAGTTCCACTTTTTGCCTTATTGGACCACTGTGCGCTGCGATATAAATATTACAGTGGTTGTGTCTGAGACATGACACAATCACATAAAAATTTACAAGCATGTTTCGATTTTTAGTTTACGCTTGTTTTCCTATAGAACGTAGTTCTACGTCCAAAATGTATGATGTTAGTAGATATTTTGGAAGTAGCTAGTGAAGGTCACTGTCATTTACCAACCAGCAGGAAAGGATTTTCCAACGTCACCATATTGATGCAACGCTTGTTTCTAGCACACCATGCGTCCAAACAAACTGTCAGTTGTACATTGGTTCAGCCAATAAATATTCCTATCCGGTGAACCTGTATTTAAGGAATCGACCCATCACACCTGTAACTGTTTAAATTAGGACTGGTTGCACCATTCATCATTGAGGTTGTAGGTCTATAAACCTTAAAAAAATACTAAACCGCAGCGGACAATTGTGAACCGGCTGTCAGCCTCAATTGATTTCATCACGGATCACGCAAGTTCCGACTTGTTCACACGCGTTTCGCATTGATGTTAATCGTTCGTATGCCTTCAGATTGGCTGCTAATTCACGGTATCGCGTCGCGTCACTTGTCGCCACCACAAAAGCGCTCCAACACGATTGATTGAGTTGAGATTGTCAGTTATTCCTAATTGATTAATAACCGTTGGCAGATGAGCTGCAGCGGTTTCGGTCGGCAGATCAGATCGGGTCACGTCGCGGATGCGGTCTTTAGATAAAATATGTTGATAGTTATAATCTTGACATTGAGTGGCGGAAGCAACGTTAAGTTTCCTAATCTTTGCCACAGCTGTTGGTGTTTTCTTTTCCGTGAATGACTTTCAAAAAGTTTCGATCTGCCTAGGTGACCCACGTTTTTACATTGTCAAATTTATGTATCAGTTGGGTGATGGGATTTTTATTCGTGGTTGACGTCAGGCTTAACAAAATATCTTAGAATCAATGACAAATGAAACTTTATTGCTTCGGTTTTACATCGCCACATTTGGTTACCGTTACAAAATTTATAGCGCGTGTGTCCTTGCCGGAAGACAGTTGCTTGATCTAATCTGAAAAACAAGCCGATTGTTACATCATGTTTAGGAGCTTTACGGATGCAGTTTTTGACCTTTCATCATAATATCTAATATCATCTAAATTTCATGATAGTGAATGGGTTGACTATAAGCCCTTTTTATAGTGAGAAGCGTCGAGCTCTTCCAAGCAGTCATCTAGAGAAGACTTCAACCCAATAGTAGTGATAGAGTACAATAGTAGGATCGGTTTGTTTTATATATTGCTCCAATTGTTGTGATCCTTTCACAGAAAACCAGAAATTGCTATAAGTTCTGTTCAATTAGAATAATAACTAAGCTGGGTACTGAAAAAAAAGAATTTTGGAATTATTTCTCAGTAAAACTGATGATTAATTATTTGGTAACTCAGTTTGCCTGCACAGTAATAGTTTAAAAATTCCTTGGAGCGCACCACAGAATGAATCTTTAATAATCCAATCAGAACGGCGAAAAAGTTTTCAAAATTAAATACCCTGATTTTCCCTAATATTTCCTAAAACATACCCTTAATTTCCCTGATCATTCTTAGCATTTAGAACAAAAAATGTAACGTAGATAAACGCAACTCTGATATCCCAATATGTAATGCAATATTTTTTCCAAATTTCTAAATATGCAGCTTTAAAAAAAAAATGAATAAAATGAAATCTGAGAACAGAATAGAAATCTAACAGTTAGAAATTAACCTCAACCACCCGAAGTTGATAAAATACTAAGTGTTTTAAAATTCAACAATTCTGTTTAGAACGTTGGCAACACAACAAGTGATTTCAACACCACAAGTTACGAACCTAGATTCTTGCTTTTGCCGATATAAGACACTTCCAATCTTGGCAAACGGTCCACGAATATCGATTTTTTTAATTACCCGACAGAGTATTGATCGACATGGGCTGAATTACGTTTGTTTCGATTTTAGCTCAACAATAAATAAAAACGAAATAAAATACACACACTTTTTACTTCAATAGTAAATCTTCCCATTACATTTACGCAAAACCAAAAAATGCTCAAGCATGGCGTCTACTCTACCGGTCGAAACTTCGAGCGGATCCACGTCCATCATAGTCCAGCTTCCATAAGCGACTGTCTGACTGACTGAAACCGGCAGGCGCGCGGATCGCAACCGAATGAAATCAAAGGTGAACCCACCGTGTACAGAAGAACAGATCCCCGCCCGCCGACAAAGTGGCGTGGCAGAATTGAACAAATGAGTGTATTTCGAATCTATTCCATTTTGAGCCGTTTGAGCGAATCTACGATAGGTATGAGCATTACAAACAAAACGCTTCTTCTGTGGCGCATTAACAGCGTACGCACCGCGTGTGGTTGATTGGCGTCATCGTTTGCCGCCGCCGTCGTCGTCGCGTCTCCGCTCTCGATTGAGTATCAATTTACGATTGCTAGATCATTTAGTGTCCGAATCGGGCCGCGGGACGCGGAACGCGAAGTACGTCTACTTGCCGGCCGCAGGGCATTCGCTACACAGAAGACTTCATCGCGAACTGGGAATATGTTAATACCGATCGCTCGTATGATCTCGAAGCGCTCTAAGTACGCACCTTCAAGTCGGTATAAAAATCCTCACCGATGCAGGGGTCACTATCAGTCGAGTGTCGTTAATCGATCCACACACATTGTGCTTCTTCGTCCGCATCCGAACAATCAGTTCAGTGAATCGTCAAAATGAAATTCCTACTTATGGTATGTTGAATTCTATTAGTGAAGAGATCTAGTGTTATCTCCCAGAAACAATTTGTTGTGCATTCAAGTGAAGTAATTACAAAAAGCGTAATATTCATGTGTTCTTCTCTTCACCCAAAACAGACCATCTGCCTCATAGTTCTGGCCTTCGCTCTGGTGTCGGCAGTGCCAGCCGTGAACGATGAGAGCATCTTCGGAGCGGATGCTGACGAAACCATTAACCCACAGGACCCACAAACCCTCCTGTTGAAGAAGCTGTTGCTGAAAAAGAAGCTGCTGCTGCTGGGTTGAGTTCCGTAGCGAACGGTGTAGGAACCGGGATGATGTGGCCCTGGTTTCGGTCGAAAGGCTGCCAGGAGCAGTTTCAACCGCCGGTGGTCACCATCTCGGGTCAAGTTTAGCGACATAAGAAATGATTTTTCTACCTTAACTCTTGAGTTATTTTTCGGAAAATGCCTGATGCCAAGACTAGAATAAACAAGCTAAAGGTTAGCTGTATAATTTTCTACAACTATCGTATGCCTGAAAATGAGTGCAATGAATGATGATATTTTTTCCGACAATTTATACAACATTGAAACTGCCAGTCAAATAGATCGAATGTACAATCTCAATAAAGTATAAGAATTTTATACACTAGAATTTTCATTGAGTATATTTCTCACGCTATCCGAAATGCACGAAACTTAAATCTACTTTAGTTTGACTCAGAGTGATTTACTCGTATTACTTTTTTATTAGATGACTCTAGCAGTACCTCATAGCGTAGATTTGAACATGTTGTAGAATGTTGGGAGTTTTTAAATTTGTACTCTATTTACAAATTCAATATACTAAAAATCATTACTGAATCATTATTGAAGTAATTTCGAAATCCGCGTACCCGACTGCTGCATACTGCTGCTGTTTTGGACTTCAAGAACTGGGATTTTATTTTCTTGGGCGGCCTTCTCAGCACAGTACACTGAAAAAACTGCGCACGCTCCATCCAAGTGTTTCATCAATTCGATATGAAAATGACTCCGCATTGTTATTAGAAATTTTTTTTTTTATCGAATTGAATCATTTTTCACTTTCGTTTCAAGTTGTCGCACACATCAACTTATATCCATGAGCCGCACTTCATTTACGTATGAATCCAACATCCCTTTCAAGTGAATTACACTTGTATCTGCCCCACTGTTTCATCACAGCGATTATCATGTGCGAAACACTTTCAGTTGATTTGTTTTGTTTTTATATGTCAAATGAAGTGCCGTTTGTGCTAAAAAGTAGAAAAATGGCGACCGATGGAAAGTCAGCGAGTGTCATACGGCTTAGAAGTTCGACAAATTTCCGGACTACATCTGTAAGTTTTTGCAAGGTAAGTGATTTATGTGACGTAAAAAATCGAATTTTAATTTTATTTCGTTCTTCCAGCACAAGATCACAGAGATTCTGATGAAAGCATCTTTACGCTAGAGGCAAGTATTTGTTTACTAAAACATCAAATAATTAAATTAAATAAATTAAATTCTTTGTTCGCTTTACAGGGTTCTTCATCAGAGAAGTAAAGTTTATATTTGGTGATGAATTATTATAGTAAAAGTTAAGTTTTAAATTTTATAAATAAAACAAAGGTGTGCAATCATTTCCATGTAGAACTGTTTTTATTTTAAAATTGAATAAAAATCATTCGAAACGATAATATAATAGCGATGGTTTGCTAGGATTGAAAGCTTATAAATAGCACGTTCAGAAATGATACCCGAATGATTGTTATGCGATACGAGTTTTTCCATCCTTGACTATGCGTACCGGTTTTTTTCCGTACGCGGTGCGAAAACCTTAACAACGTGGTTTTCTTTTTCGCTTCCTTTGCACTGTTTGGTTGCGAAGGTGATGCGTATTTCTATTTTGGCAATCATAATGAAATGCTTTTATAGGCACCAATATGCTGCAATCTGATGAATTCCTATTCGAAGGAGTTCCTCAATAAGTCGAACAAGTCTTATTTTGTGGTTATGCTGCTGTTATTGATCAACGATATTGTCCCGTATTTGCAAGAGCATTATCACTTTCTTCGTACATCTCAAGCATTGAGGCATAATATAAACAGTAAATTTGGTCTTCCATTAGGGTATTGAACAGCTTCGGCAGTGGTTTTCCTTGCCAG
The DNA here is from genome assembly GCF_029784165.1 of Wyeomyia smithii. NCBI lineage: Eukaryota > Metazoa > Arthropoda > Insecta > Diptera > Culicidae > Wyeomyia > Wyeomyia smithii. The sequence continues at coordinate 30,401,539 of NC_073695.1, read as the reverse complement.
ATTTCTGCATAAGATTGCTGCAAAAAACCTGCCGTAGCCGTTCGCTACCCTACATGATTCATAATTTTTCTGATTTTTCTACAATCAACCTTCCGTAGGATACAGCAGGTTAAGTCAAAGAATAAATGGCTTTGGGGCCACCCTCATTCCACGTGGACAGCTTTGGGAAGGAATGGTGTGTAATGTCCACGGTCTATATTTTTAGAATTTATTCCAAATTCCAAAATTTCTAGAATTTATATGGGTTGTTCACGGAGGGGAAGGGGGAGGGGTCGAAATCGTTAGAAAGCTGCCCACGTGGAATGTGAGTGACCCCTTTGTTCAAAATCATTAAAATCATTTACATTTCTATTACATTTCGAAATTACCTTCCTCCGTTCTTTATTATTAGCGATCACCAATGTTCCAAATGATATTTTTGGCGGTTTTTGTTGATGCAATTCATGCCATTGGACCAGAACCATTAGCCACATGCTAATGTAGCACGTGCTTCGATGAAAGTAGAGACGTAGTACACTTTGATTTTTTTGCAGCTCCCTGGTTTCATACCAGGCGAGAGAGTAATGTGGAGGACTGAACGCAAATGTACCTTGTAGTCAGAACAACAGTGTTTGTGTTGCTACGCAGAAAAGAGGGACTCGATGGTTTTCAAACCCTTGTGTACCGCGAGTTCAGAGTTTGCTTGGAAAGACTAGTCATTACTAACAGATTCTACTAAAAACACAATGAAATCTTTCGCGATCATGTCCCTCTCCGCCGATCTCCCTCCAACGGCACCGGGGAGAAGCCTTTGTGGAACGTCAAACTTCATACTCTACGCAATAAACTCCTTAAGGCCCGTAAGCAATACCCCGTCTCCAAATCCGAGGACAGTTCTTTCGATCAATCGAAAGTCGGTATAGCTCGCTACTTGCAACCAGCTTCAAAGATTATGTTGAGAGAATACAGTCCAACCTTATGTTGAGAGAATACAGTCCAAATTCATGCGTTTACAGAGAACGTGCAACTGCATTTCTGCTACGGTTTCTTTAGATGGTACAACGGCAAACTCTCCCATCGATGTGACGAATCTCCCCTAATCGGTAGTAAGAAAACCATTGACATAACCAACGCTATCGTAATTCTATATTAATTTCGCGGTCGTGTCTCTTACACAGCATCCTCAAATTTTTGTTGCCAACAAGGCAGTGGTTTTTTATATGTCAAGTAAGAACACTAATGTCAAAATAGAAAAGTTGACCAAGTTTTTACTTATAATTTTTTTAAAAATTTCTGCATTTCCTGAGTTGCAAAAGAATGCCAGTGTATTTGTGAAAGCCAACTTTATCCAGTTCATTTATAAAAGCAAGTTTTCATCTCTCGTTTTAGTTTTATATTAAAGAATTGCTCGATGATGATCCATGCGAAGCACAGAAACAGTGCTTGCTTCAGTATTGGGAGTCGTCATTTCCAGGGGATTGCATGCTTTTGAAATGATTCAAAACAACAGTGTTTGTGTTGCTACGCAGAAATAAGGGACTCGATGGTTTTCAAACCCTTGTGTACCGCGAGTTCAGAGTTTGCTTGGAAAGACTAGTCATTACTAACAGATTCTACTAAAAACACAATGAAATCTTTCGCGACCATGTCCCTCTCCGCCGATCTCCCTCCAACGGCACCGGGGAGAAGCCTTTGTGGAACGTCAAACTTCATACTCTACGCAATAAACTCCTTAAGGCCCGTAAGCAATACCCCGTCTCCAAATCCGAGGACAGTTCTTTCGATCAATCGAAAGTCGGTATAGCTCGCTACTTGCAACCAGCTTCAAAGATTATGTTGAGAGAATACAGTCCAACCTCAAGCAAACCCCTTCGATGTTCTGGAAATTCATGCGTTTACAGAGAACGTGCAACTGCATTTCTGCTACGGTTTCTTTAGATGGTACAACGGCAAACTCTCCCATCGATGTGGCGAATCTGGCACAAAGAGTTAATGATAACGCGAAATATGACGTGAATTTCCCTCTGCTGGATTTCAAATTAAACGACGTTCAAAAGACATTAGCCAATCTCTATGCTACTAAGAGCCCTGGATTAGATGGCATCTCTCCGCTCTTCTTGAAACGCTTCGCGCGCTCACTTTCGCTTCCGATTTCCTGCATATTTAATTGTTCTTTGTTGGAGAGGATTTTGCCTAGCCTTTGGAAAACGTAGTAAAAACGTCGAGAATTACCGAGGAATTTCACTTCTATGCTGCACCACTCAACTCAACTGGTTCGAAATCTTTTCCAATCACGTCGGGTGTCCTATAAGGTAGTGTCCTGGGGCCGATGATTTTCGTATTGTTCGTGAACGATTCGTGTCCTCGTGTATCATCCTTCATTTCCATTCATTTCCATTCACGATTGTTTGGCTCTCCAACGCGATCTAGACATTCTTCTTCAGTGGTGTGAAGAAAATGGAATGAGCATAAATGTCAAGAAATGCAAAATAATCTCATTCTTCGTTTCCTCAACTAGAACAATGTACGGCCTGAACAATCCACTTGTCGCTTGCCTGAGGGCCTTCAACGACGTTGCCAATTACTACGTCTTTACTATTTCCAAGAATGTGGGAGAAATACCAGAAGGCAAGAGCTGCCGGAAAGAAGCTTCACTGCCGTAAAAAACGTGAACCTGGCCATGCCAATACCTGCCATGTGTAATGACGATGAGGAAGGTAGGAGAGTCGTCGAAGCGAATAGGACAGAAATTGGGAAGGACGGACAAGCTATGGACCCACCAATATTGGACGAGGTGAAGAATGCTTGCAAAGAGCTGAAGAACCACAAAGCCGAAGGACGACTTACCGGCCGAACTTTTCAAAGTCGGGAGCGAGTGGTTGTGTAGTGCAATTCATCAAATTATCCTAAGGGTATGATCTGAGGAACAATTACCTACGGACTGGTTGGATATGCCCTATTTTTTTTTCTCCTTGTAGGGCCAAAACACAACTGCGTCCAATAATAAGGACTATTGTTGTATGACCCATACTTGATTTGGCAATAGTCGATTATTCTATCACAATTAAGGTATGATGGACACTGGTTAACATAATACGCGATCCCACTTAGGGTCGACTCGTTTTATGAAGTCTCATACCTTACCAGGATCATAATGCCAAATTTCATGGGGCTCTAGTAGCCCTTTTTCAAATATTGACATCTTTTGATTGAACAAAGCTTCACAGTTGCAGAGTATATGTTCAGCAGGTTCGGTTTCAAATTGGTAAAACCGACATTCTATAGATTGAGTTTTTCCAATTTTATTTAGGTGATACCTACTCGGGCAGTGACCGGTCAACAGACCCGTTAGTACCCGAAGATTTTTTTTATTCAGTTTTAGTAAGATCCGAGCTTTCACAGCACTCGGTGTGATAAATCCTTCAGCTTGTCTGGATGTATCCGTGGCGTTCCAGCTTGATTCTACCGTGGACATTTCCCAAGTTCAAAATTCAGTCCTTAGAGCGCATTCTGGGACTCCACAGAATGGTTCCGGACCAATAAAATTTGATGCTGAGCCTCCTCTTGCTGTGAAGGCTGTCGGCTTTTTCATTTCCTTCAATGCCGCAATGGCCGGTCACCCAGTATAGAGTAACTTCGTTCCTACTGGCCAATTGTCTCAAAGAAAGAAGGCATTCCCACACTATCCTCGATTTACATGTAAAAGCTTTAAGTGCATTCAAAGCTGCTTAGCTGTCAGAAAATATGCAGATTTTCGCAAATCTATATTTTCTTGTTAAACAAATATTCACACATTCAATAATACCATGAATTTCTGCTTGAAATACCGTTGGACTGTGGCCCATTGGTATAGCTCTACTGATTCCAGGGCCAAACACCCCAGCTTCAATATTTTCACTCATTTTTGATCCATCGGTGCATAACACAACAGAACCGGACGTAGACTCGGCCCTCCTGACTCCCATTCATAGCGGCTTGACTTAACTACTTTGAAGGGAAAGTCATAGTTTGTCTTCGTTGTCATCAAATCTTCTATTGTTTTAACATCAGAATTCAGTCTGAATCCCTTAAGGATCTATATGTGTTCCACAAGGTCTATCTAAGATCCTATTATAACGTTTAAATAGTAAAGCACTTTTGCAGCCTGCTGCTTTACATATTTGTGCAAAGGTAGCATAAAAAGAAGAGCTTCCAAAGCAACTGATGGTGTACTTTTCATTGCCCCAGTTATTGATATACAGGCAAGCCTCTGCAGCTTACCAAGCTTCGCTTGAGTGGTTACCTCATTTATTTTAGGACACCATATAAGTGAAGCGTATGTGATCTTCGGAAGAAAAATTGCCAAATAAATCCAATGGGCAGTTTTTGGTCGTAGTCCCCATGTTTTTCCCACGGCTCCACTACAAACCCAAAGGGCATGCCCTATATACAAGAAGGGACATAGACTCGACTGTAGTAGTTATCAAGGCATAACTCTCCTCAATTCTGCGCATGAAATTCTCTCCCGTATCCTGTTCCAGCGATTGAGGCCGTTAGAGGAAGCCTTTGTTGGAGAATACCAATGCGGTTTTCGAGCGGGACGGTCTACAACGGACCAGATGTTCACCTTGAGACAGATCCTCGACAAGTTTCGAGAGCACAACTTGCAAACACATCATCTGTTTATAGACTTTAAAGGGGCGTACGATACAGTAAAACGCAACGAGCTGTGGCAAATACTGCTTGAACAGGGTTTTCCAACAAAACTGATCAAAATCATACGTGCGACACTTGACGAGTCCTTATCATGCGTTAGGAAAGCGGGCGAGTTTTCACGAATTTTCGTTGCTGTTCATCATAACTTTGGAAGGTGCAATACAAAGGGCAGATGTGCTGAGGAGCGGCACCATCATCACGAAGTCTCACATGCCTCTGGGCTTCGCGGACGACATAGATATCATTGGTGATGCTGATGAGAAGGTTTCTATGACTCTCAGAAGGAAAGCTGCGAGAATTGGACTCATCACAAACACTGCCAAAACGAAGTACATGGTGGTTGGCAGAGATCGTGGTAGTTCTACGGGAGTTGGTACTGCGGTGAAGATGGATGGGGATACTTTCAAAGTGGTCGACGAATTTTATTTTTTGGTACTCTCGTGACATGTGACAACGAGAGGTTATTACGGATTGCGTAGCCAACGTAGGTCTAGTAGCCTGCAGATCCGTTCGAAATTTGCGCTCTACAGGACTTTCATCCTCTCGGTGGCGCTCTACGAACATGAACCGTGGACGTGGAAAGAGACCGATCGACGAGCGCTTGAGATCTTCGAGCGTAGAATCCTGTGTTCAATACTCGGTGGCATACTAGAAAATGGGATGTGGCGCAGGTGCATAAATCACGAGCTGTACGAAGTATACGAGCACGTTGATATTGTCAAGCTGATGAAACACGGCAGGTTACAGAGGGCTGGTCTCGTATCACAGATGGCGGATGAGCGATCGGCAAAGATAATATTTAGCAGAGAACCGGACAGAGGCTGACGACTACGAGGCAGACCTCGCACGCGCTGGATGTATGCTGTCAACGAGGATGTCCGAGAAGCGGGTGTGAGGGGAGACGGAGAGGATCAGCTCAAGACCAAGTTTTGAGAAGGCGTATTCTGGATTCGACATAGGATCTCAACGTTTCGTCAGGCGGCAGTAATAAGCAAGTGAGTAAATAGCAATTTCCGGTTCCTAGAAACGGTTTAAAATTTGTGTAATCGAAGAATGGACAGAGGCCAGAAAACGAGATGCCATTTTTAAATCCAAGATAGTGGTTGCCGATTTCTGGGAAGCAGCGAGAAATGGCCGACTGCCATCTAGTATGAGTGTTTCCGGAACCGGAATGATATCCAGAGGCCGCAAATCGACCCCAGTTACCATTTCACATCCCTTTAGGGCCGCCACATTATTTTCGGACAGTTATTTCAAGATTACAATATAGAGAATTGGAAGAGAACTGCTACTGAAATTCACCGCTTTAGACCATCAAATTCAATAAATAATACCAATCGAGTATATTCCCTAATCGGTAGTAAGAAAACCATTGACATAACCAACGCTATCGTAATTCTACATTAATTTCGCGGTCGTGTCTCTTACACAGCATCATCAAATTTTTGTTGCCAACAAGGCAGTGGTTTTTTATATGTCAAGTAAGAACACTAATGTCAAAATAGAAAAGTTGACCAAGTTTTTACTTTTAATTTTTTTAAAAATTTCTGCATTTCCTGAGTTGCAAAAAAATGCCAGTGTATTTGTGAAAGCCAACTTTATCCAGTTCATTTATAAAAGCAAGTTTTATCTCTCGTTTTAGTTTTATATTAAAGAATTGCTCGATGATGATCCATGCAAAGCACAGAAACAGTGCTTGCTTCAGTATTGGGAGTCGTCATTTCCAAGGGATTGCATGCTTTTGAAATGATTCAAAAACAAACAACTCTCCTTATAATTTGAAGCCAAGGGACGTTGATCGTGATTTTTTCGCCTGTGATCAGCTGCTCCAGCAGCAAAATAAGAAAGAGTTTTCTTCGAAAACGACCACAATACGAGCAGATCCACGACATAGTTTATCTACAGCATGTTAACGCCAAAGTCTGCCAAAGTCATTCAAACTCACAAAGAAACGTTTTTCTACCTCATTCGCCATATTCCCCATATATTGCGCCGTCAGAGTATTACTTGTTCCGTTCGATGACACATGGTCTGGCTGATCAGCAGTTTTGCTCATATGAAGACATCGAAAACTGGCTTGATTCGTGGATAGCCTCGAAGGACGAACAATTTTATCTAACGGAGCTTGGTCAGAAAGACTGGACAAGTTGTAGCTAGCAATGGGCTTCAAATGAATTAGAGGTTTTTTTTTTCAAAATAATTTTTTGGAAATATTTTTTGTACATTTCTGAAATTCATTATTTTATGCCAACTATACATTCTGAATGCGAATAACCATTTTTACAATAATTGAAATCAGACATGCTCTCAGTGAACACTTCCCTGAGTGTAGTAGATTCTACTTTTATCCGAAGACGGCAATTACCGACGAAAAAATGACTCGTGAATAAAAGAGTTTTTTAACCATCATCGACAGACATATTTTTATATCGAAAATTGAAGACCAACATAGTTAGCTCTATAATGTGCGATTTTTTCCACGCGAAAATATTTATATTTTGGCAGCATATGCCTATTTTCTTATTCAAAATTCATAATTTTGTGGCCTATGTTTGACGGTCCCACTGATTTGAACTAATATGATTCTTTCATCGCAGAAGGTCATTTATTGGCGTTTTTTTTTGTCTCTTTACTACTGCCTTATTAGCATGCGCTAGCTGATGTCAGCTGACAGTGACCTTCGAATTCAGACTCCGCGTGCATACCCAGTGCTATCAATGATCTGCACGCTCCGGAAATCAAAATGCGACCCGACTTTGCAATCCAAAAAATATGTCGCCCCAGCATACAAACTAGTTATACGTATTGTATGGGATTTTTCCAGCTAGAGTGCGTTGTTATCTACATACCTCTAGGTCAACATTACACGGATGTTGGACTAGAGAGTGAAGAAAAAAAAAATGCAAATTAAAATATTGACCAGATTGGTTACTGCTAGCGAAGAGTGTTTTAAATATGAATGAATGAATGAGTGATTTATGACTGCTCTTTGTGACATTGAGTGTTTGAATACTCTGACACCCAGCAGAAGAGGATTACGACGTTGTCTCGTGTTTACAAGCTTTCGATCGATAGATGGTTGACTCTGAAATGTAGCCCATGTTCGTTGTTATGACGTCTATGCAGGTCTAGTAATAGTGTCGCACGTTACTCAAATATTGTGTGTAAATATCCTATGCAACATCAATTATGTCATAGATATGTGGCATGGCCGTTTATTTAGATATTTCCAAAAAGTACGTTAACGGAATTACGCTTCAAATGCAGTGCTGATTTCAAATTCTCCACGCGTATTTTGTTTTAATCCGGCTACAACTGTTATAATTCCCACAGAGTGTGATGAACGTCGCTTCTCACTGGTGACAAATTCATTCTTTATAGGTTTATCGAAAATTCTAGTTATAATTCACTCCCACATTCGTTGCTCATGTTTTAAACTTCGATACTTTGTATTCCTATCATCAGTGGAAATATTGCATTACCAAAATACCAATTCAGTTGAGCGTTAATTTGATAGAGCAATCAACTTCGTGCGTGACATGATTCAGATTGTATTCCATTGCTGCACCGCCGTGGTAAATTTAGTTAAGTGACGGTGATGACGCTTCTCTCAGCACGAACCGAATACCTTCAGTCGAAAACCATTTCTGACCCCGTTTTGACTAGCCCTAAGGGGAAGAAGACGATCAACGTTAAAGTTTTGCGTATAAGTAGGTGAGAAAAAACTAAAAACAATTGAACATAAGTAGCTTATGCTGGCTGAGCTCACGTAAGTAACTAAGTATACCTGCCGGGTAGAAATAGTAGGTCGTATGTAGAAATCAAAACAGCACCGAGACAGATACGATTTTCTGCACTGTCAGGAGTATAGTCACTTTTTTATGTTTTACTAGTAAATTTCAGCAAAATTGATATGATTATTAAAAACCTAATTAAATGGCTGAGGTTTGAATCATTATTTGTTTGCATGTCGCATAGGATTAAACAAGGGATTAATGTAGTTTTAAAAGTAACCTGTTTTGTTTACAGGGGCGAATCGTCCATAGGTGCAACCTGTGCAATGCACATGGGGACGTCAGGCAAAAAATGAATCTAAAATCCAAATTCATGCTCTTATTTTCTCATTTTTTAGTTTTATTTTTAAATAGTAACAAAGGGAATTACTTGCTTTTATTCGCGGATAAAATTGTAGTTACTTCCCCAAACTCTGATTTTCAGAATTTTTAGTTGAACAGGTAGGTTCAACAGCCACGATTCGCCCCTGCCTGTTTAATGCAAAGTTAAAAATAAGTGTCGTTTAAAGTTTGCAGTTGCTACTCGTGGTCGACAGGAAATGGCGACAGGGTAGGAAAAAACATAGAAAAATGATAGAAATAATTTTAAAAAAGGTGAAAGTTATAAAAAAATCTATGATTGACAACAATAAACATATGGAACATAATATTTATGAACGAAAATTGGGAAAAAGATGAACATGAAATATTATTAGAAAACAAAAATGACTGCTGTCAGTCTCATGTAATTGCAAACTGCATATTTCAAATTACGTATTATATGGAAAATAGTATCATTAATTTTCCTTATTTAAAAAAACTTTTCCTTTGATATTTCATATTTAGATTTGAGAAACAGTTTCCTCAAATTTGATAACGAGGTAACTCATCTTTTTCTTTATCACCACTTTGAATTGTAAATATTTGAACTAAATATGAATTGAAAAGGTAAAAAAAATACAGATCAAAATTAAAATATAGCCAAGAAACAAAAAAAAAACAAAAGCAGTAGTCTAAACAATAAATGATATTTTTTTCCGAAAAGATCTTCTTTTTTCAATTACCCCACAACCAAATTATACTTTAGTTTAAAAATATTGAATGCACTGAAGAATATCACAAGCAGTAACATAAATAACTTAAGAAAAAAAAATAGATAACATTTTATAATAGAATTGAATGTAAATACACTTAAATATTCAACTGAAATAATTTTCAATTTCATTTTTTATTTGATAATATGAAATATAATGACCGATGATAATGCACCAATAACAAACAAACGAAAAAAAATATTTGATAATATGAAATATAACAACCGATGATAATGCACCAATAACAAACAAACGAAAAAAATTTGGATGCTTGCAGCTTTTAATTTTCATATTCGATAATAGTTTCAGTACAAAATAATTCGAATAACTAAATAAAGTCAATTAAAGCGAAGTAACGCAAATTAACAAATGCAATCTGTAAATTCACGAGCTACAACTAGTTAACACGGCTGCACTAACTGTTCAGAATCAGGTGGAAAACTCACGGATAATTTATTACCGTTGCCCTTAGGCAAAGCAAACCGTATGCTAATTGCTTGCTAAGCGACACAACCCGCGGACATATTGATAGCCACTATTTCGGCGGAAAGTTGCTACAAAAGCTGATGCGGTCTTTAAAAAAAGCCCTCATCAATATTCGCCATTGGTTGGAGGTCCGTATGGGAGATTTTGATCAATGGCATTTACATTTTGGCCCAGTCATAGTCATTCGGTGCTATGGAAAGATGAAAATTTACAACTATGTTCACTCCTAACGCATTGGCAGTATGTGGCCATGCGAGTGAATGCGAGAGGAGAAATGTGGATCGCTCGGTGATAACCTAAAACCAGTGCGCTGCAGCATGGATTGGCCATCGTCTTCCCACCCGAAACGATCACCATTCGGTTAGATATATGTTCTCAAGGTTACCGACCACCGCCGCACATGCATCGATCAAAAACGCACCCAGGTGCGGATTTGAATTTTAAAAACGGTCAATTCGGTGGTATAAAAACTAACCCGAAACAGCTGGTCTCCAAACAGTCGCCATCGCCGGAGTAAACGAGAAGCCGCCGAAGAGGTCTCGCTAGCCGAAAGTTTAAACATTCAGCAACATGAAGTTCTTACTTGTGGTGAGTTCCAGTGGTGTTAATTGAAGTGCATCGAATGATGAATAAATTTAGAACGAATCAAGGACAGTACTGCTATTGTTTATTTACTCTGGTTGACAGTGTTATTGCCTGAACATTGAACAGATGAAGGATAGTAGCAGAAAGTGATATAAGTGATATCTGTGATGAATTAAAAATGCCGAATGATGTGTGTGGAATAAAAATTCTGGAATTACGATTATTCACCGATTCGAATGTATAGTTTTAATATAACGTGTTGTGAAAGATTGAACTTTAGTAACCTAACCTCAGATAATAATATGAATTTATATCAGTAGCTTATATACGCTAAAAGCCCCATTATTTTCTACTTCACAGTCCATCTGTCTTATGCTGCTGGCCTTTGCCGTGGTATCGGCCGTACCTGCCACCCATGACGAAGGTATCCTGGGCTCGGATGGTGCCGCAAGTGACGATACCGTGAATCCCCAAGATCCACAAGAGTTTCTTAAGCTGAAGAAACTGTTGTTCCTGAAAAAATTCCTCTTCTTGGGATGATCTGCAAATCCCACACGCCCGGCCACCAAAACCATAGTTCAATAGTTAAATGAATGAATAATCTAAGTCAATTTGGTCGTAAAACACAGCAGCGAGACAAGATGCTTTTAGCCGTCTCTAGATTTTACTAGGCACGGGTTGTATGATTCTGTGTGTTTTGTTTTACTATAGGATTAATGAACAAGCAAAGCTGAAAACGGCCAGTCACATCACAGTAATTGAATTGTACACCTTCAATAAACGATTTGAGCTGTTTTTTATAGCAAACTGGCTTTTAATTTCTGAGTAGGACATGAAATAACCTTGCCTTATTTGTTATTCTAGTTCGTTACCAATAACAACAGCTGTATCACATGAAGGCATACCCTGTTGATATTTTTTGCAATCATTAGGTAGGAAAAAAGCGTATCCGATTGTTAATTTATCTGTGACCTTAAACAGCATTGTTGTACTGTATCTGGTTGTGTTAAAAGCGACACAGGGACATATTTTTTTGCAGTTATTTAAAGGTAAATTTGGACATTAGAAAAATAAACAGCGGATTTAATAACAATCTTACACGGCAACTCGTCCTAGACTGGGGTGCATTATTACAAAAAACAACTTATTAACCTATTTAAACAAAATTATATTCTTCATAGAGATAACCAGCTAACCCGGCAAACTTTGTCGCGCCCAATTTTTTCTCCATATTTAATTAGTTTTGAACAGGAGTTGTTACAACATACCCTTTCAAAGATTGACTTTGAAGTTTGTTTATAGTCATTGCAAATGCATGGCAAATCGAATATTAGATAGGGTAGGGAACATATTCTAAGCAGCTTTAGGAACCGCCTGTGTATTGAGACGAAATACTTGAAATGTGTTGAGTGAAATTCAAACAGAATTTATCAATCTGTTCTCTATCTTTTTCTCTGTCAGAACTTGTTTTCAGATTGTGGAACTAAGTTATCAAACTTCAACAATAATCAATCAAAGTTACCAATCGAGGGACACTATTCCAATCACCCCGAACCTATTTTAAGCAGTTTCATCTGTTTTGCAGGCGTTTTTTTTTTTCAGCACTCGAAGTGGCTCCTGAATGGCTGCAATATAGGTCGATTTGTTTGGATTCAAGTTTATTCACAGGTTTCTTTGTGATTAACGGTATTTCTTTTATTCGTAAGACAGCTAGACAATCAAAGGCTTCGTTTCCATCATTGAAATTGTCGATATTGATCAAAATTCAGCAGTTTGAGGCCTGTTTTCTTCGACTGATTAAAATAGGCGCCACTGCTTAAGCCGTTCCTTACCTACGTTTAAATCGTTTGAAATGATTTGTTTTATCGGAATGAGAACACCTTCGCCCTTCCATTTGCCCCTTAAAGTATTGATTTGTTGATTTCCAAGTATTTCAATTCGAATGATAAAATTCAAATCGTCGACATCTTTGTTTTTCGCCGCCAGGATTGTACGTACACCCAACGCAAACGGGGAACATTTTTTTACCTTAGGGCAATTTTTTATTACTTATTGTGTCTTATGACTGCGCATTATACACAAATAGTAATAACCGAAAAGTAACAAAAATAATGACGGGCACACGCTTGTATGTGTTTCTGCAGTAGAACATACAGCCAAGCACCGCAGTGCATGTGTTAGCAAGACTTCACTCGCTGCATTTGTATTGATGCAACGGTCAGATTCATTTTTGCTTCCCTTCATCCCCACATAATGAGAATTTCACCCGTCAACCTCAAATGTCTAATTAGAAACACTTTCGTTTCGTCCCCCAGTGTTTACATGAAATGAAAATATGTTATACTGTCTGAACAGAGTTGCCGAAGTTGCGAATATTGTTCTGAATGGGCACGAGTTTTGTTTTTTCAAACAGGTGCAAATGAGTTCCCATGAACCAATGAGTATGTGTTTTGAATAGCTTGCAAGAAAGCGAATGCTTTTGTTTTTCTCTAACGCAGTTTACAGATCGTGATGTCATTTAAAGACGCATTTCAAATCTTTGAAATCATCAACGTTTGCATACTCTATGACGGGGAAAATGCTGCTTGGCAGCTCTTGTCATATTCTTCCTCTACTCCGTATGCATACAACGAGCGAACTAATACACGCTCACCGGATGAATTGGAGATTGAAGAAACTTGTAACATGTGCAACATATGCGACGGTGTGTGATTTTTTTTTTTAACTTGAGATGGAAAGGGAGCAGTTTATGACAGAAAAAATCTTGCATGTGGTTGCACGACCATTATTAGATGGTCGTACTCCCGTAACACGTGCTAAATATTTGACAGTATATGTTGTTACTTGACTGGGGAAGATTTTTATTGCCTTTTTAGTAATAGGTTTGTTACCTTAAAGGCAATTTTGCGCTATTGCTTCTAAGGTAATAAGGAAAAGTTTTGCGTGTACACTGAATTCTGGATTTCTTCGTTACCAATGCACATAGGTCAAGAAATCAAATTTAGGGGTGTGAGTAGAGCTCTATAGCAATATTTGAGAGAAAATTTTTTTTTTATAAAGTTGTTACACATGATAAAGCGCTCATTTAAAAATTATCAAAAATTAGGGTAACCCAAATTGTCGATGAAATTAAGTATTTTTTTTTTTAGTTTTGTAGATAGAAGAAAAAGTTGTTCTACAAATGTGATAACTCCGGTAATTTTAAGTAACTTTGAACGAAAATTTTTTTTTCTCAACCTTTGAAGGTTGACAACCGATTTATATTGAAAAAACACCATTAACTTTTTCATTTAAATTTTCACCCTAAAACTGTCTTTGAACGACATTTGGGACCTTTTAAGAGAAACAATTTGCAATGCTGACATCGTGAATACCTCAATTCTACTCAAAGTTATCAATGTTTTTCATTACAAAATATGTGTTTTTCATTCTTTTGGAGCAAACATAAAAAGTATCTGTTGGTCACAATTTGAAGGGCACATTTGACTCTATAAATGGAGAAATTTTTAAAAATATGTTATCTTTGAAATTTGAGTAACTTCAATTTAAAAACATGACAAAAATTGCAATAATTTTATTATTCATATGAAAATACTAAGATTTATTTTTTGGTATTTTTTCTAAAAATTAAGAGCAATTTCCTTTAATTCGATCCAAACAGATCAAAAATCAATCAACTGGTTCAAAAGTTATGAATTTTTGAAAATAAAATACATCGAATATGGTCGTTTTTTATGGTCACCCTATTTCGGAGCTAGTCCCCTTAACGACCCAGCGAAAAAATACGGGTTTGATTTTTTTCATCATAGATCCATCCCTGCAATTTTGAGCACAATTGAATCACTTTGCGTGACCAGTTCCGAAATAGGGTGACCATGAGAAACGGCTGTATTCGATGTATTTTATTTTTGAAAATATATAACTTTTGAACCAGTTGATCAATTTTTGATCTTTTTGGATCAAAAAAAATCACAGGAGGGTTGTGTTCAAAGCCACGACCGCAAGGTTGAAGTAGAATACTTTTACAAGAAAGATAACCCGGCTGCTTGCGTGTCAGTCATTTTGAAATCGAATTTGTTTCGTATATACCGCTTGTTAAGCACAGTTTCAACAAATTGTAATAAACATCACACTGCTGTGCATTTGCATCAAACCTCAGTTGCAGTTTATTAATAACCATTCATTATTCATTATGAATATGATTCTGTCGACCGTGTTTGGAAAGCAACCATATAACGACCAATCGGAGGTCGAATTTTCCGTCTTGACAAGGCTTGACTATTTTCAATAGTACAATAGTTTGAATGATAAAATTACAATTATCTTCATTTGGGAAGAATCTTAGAAGATTTTCCAATCTATTGCTGCATGAACAAAGGAAATCCATCGAATACTAACCGATTTATGAGCATTTGAAATTGGACATATTTTTCACTTTTATCGGTTTTAGATTTTCATTTCACATCCCTATGTAGCCGAACTTCCTGAGAGAAGTATTCTACTTCAGAATGACTGACACGCAAGCAGCCGGGTCATCTTTCTTGTAAAAGTATTCTACTTCAACCTTGCGGTCGTGGCTTTGCACACAACCCTCCTATTATTTTCGTGCACATTGTTGTACTCAGACAAAAACCTGTTTTGAATTGGATGAATTTTTAGTGAATAAACGTTAATCGTTTGTTATTCAAAGTTGGTCATGCTGATTGCAGCCTTTGCGCTGCCCCTACAGTGGGGGGTTTACTAAATAAAGTAAAAATAAAAATTAGACAACTACAACAGAATTTGATTGCATCCCGCACAGAATGTCTGCTTGTGTTGATGCCAGAAAGTTGTTAACCTTCAATTATTTGTTTATTTGCCTTTAACAACTTTTAGGCTGCCATAACATTGGGGGAATTAAGATACACGGACAACATGCACTTTGGAAGCTATTTCACATTCAGTAAATTCGACGGTTGCGACAGATTTAAATTGCTAGGATGCAACACAGAATGCTTGCTTGCGTTGACAAAAATTATTAACTTTCAATGACTTGTTTATTTGCCTTGAAAAAGGCATTTTGATTTCCAAAATTGGATTTCCTGATTGCAATCTTCATGTTGCCCCAACAGTGGGGGAATAATGGCAGTCTGGCGACACACGCTGAGAAGAACCGCGCTGCTTCTGAGACGTGATGACCAACCACAGGGCAAGTGATTTGTTTAATTTGAAGGCAACCACAGGCGCAACCCGCTTCTATGGTATGTTACTGCTGAGTGCCGATATCTGCTGTTACTGCTGTCAACGTTGTGGACGGTCCATCCAGTTCACCTTCCAACTAATGAATGTAGCTAGTTTTCCCAGAAACACACTTTTATAGCCGAAGGGTGCTACGTCTTTCAGTTCAGGTTTACCATTTCCTTATGTTCTTTAGACAAATTATTCCACAATTCGCATTTGATTTTTGTATCCAGCGAATAAACACCGATGGTGCTCTCACACACGCAACGGTTTTAACCCGTATCTTATTGCGGTTTGTAACATCAAGCGATTTCGTTTGCTCGTTGTTGCGTGTTGCATCATGTTGCAACTTGGCAACTGAGAGACGACCAAATTCTGTTACTGCTGATTGATTGAATCGACTTCATATTAGCTCTGCATAGTCGAACTAACTGTCTTTGTGAATGCGGTCTAACAGGGCAGTTTGTTATTCAAAGTTGGTTATGCTGATCGCAGCCTTTGCGCTGCCCCTACAGTGGGGGGTTTACTAAATAAAGTAAAAGTAAAAAGTTGTAAAAGTACAGTTGACAAAAATTATTAACTTTCAATGACTTGTTTATTTGCCTTGAAAAAGGCATTTTGATTTCCAAAATTGGATTTCCTGATGGCAATCTTCATGCTGCCCCAACACGGGGAGAATAATGGCTGTCTGGCGACACACGCTGAGAAAAACCGCGCTGCTCCTGAGACGTGGTGACCAACCTCAGGGCTAGTGCTGCTGCTAAGGAAGGACGACTGCTGTTGTCGCTGTCTAGAACTATTATGAGCGGCTCCGGCTGAAACAGGCCAATATAGGCCAAATAGCATGTTTTCAATTGCAAGGTATATGATCCTGACGACCGTGCTTGGGAAGCAAGCATATAACGACCAATCAGAGGTCGAATTTTTCGTTTTGACAAGGCTTGACTATTTTCAATAGTACAATAGTGTGAATAATAAAATTACAATTATCTAATTTTGGGAAGAATCTTAGAAGATTTTCCAATCTATTGCTGCAAGAACGAAGGGAATCCATCGAATATTAACCGATTTATTAGCATTTGAAATTGGACATATTTTTCACTTTTTTCGGTTTTAGATTTTCATTTCACATCCCTATGTAGCCGAACTTCCTGAGAGAAGTATTCTACTTCAAAAAAATGGTTTTAATAAAAAATACCAAAAAATGAATCTGTGTACTTTTATATGCATAATATATAAAATTATTGTAATTTTTGTCATGTTTTTAAATTGAAGTTACTCAAATTTCAAAAATAACATATTTTTAAAAATTTCTCCATTTATAGAGTCAAATATGCCCTTCAAATTGTGACCAAGAGATACTTTTATGTTTGCTCCAAAAGAATGAAAAACGCATATTTTGTAATGAAAAACATTTATAACTTTGAGTAGAATTGAGGTATTCATGATGTCGGTATTGTAAATTGATTCTCTTAAAAGGCTTTAAATGTCGTTCGAAGATAGTTTTAAGGTAAAAATTCAAATAAAAAAAGTTAAAGCGCAAAATGTATTTTTTCAATATAAATCGTTTTTTTCCAAAGATAGATAATTTTTTTTGTTCAAAGTTACTTAAAATTACCGGAGTTATAATATTGTAGAACAATTGCTTCTATCTACATAAATAAAAAAGTTAGATACTTGATTTCATCGAAAGTTTGGGTTGCCCTAATTTTTGATAATTTTTCAAAAAACAACTTTGTAGAAGAAAGTTTTTCTCTAAAATATTGCCATAGAGCTCTATACCCAAATTTCCCCCTAAATTTGTTTCGAGAAATACAAAATGAAAACAGAAGGATTGTGAACGAAGTGGTAGTTCTAAGTGTGGTGATCTGACAGAATTATTCTTCTGTATAAACCAGCACGGTTCGAGAGTGAAGTGGAAAATAAAGAACGCATGTGCATATTACAAATACAGACTATTTCTTTTCGGTTAAGCACCACATAATTGGCGACAAGAAAAAAATAAACGAAAAACCACCTGTTTATCACATTCCAGATTCGTGGTAATCACTAAGGATGACGTATAATTACGTCAACGTAGAATGTCCTCTAAGCATCATTGTGGTTCCGAAAATACCGGCCATTTTGGGCTGTTTCCAGAAACCAAAAGTTGCCACCTTGGATTAAGAAATGGCATCTGGTGTCGATTGTTAGATTCGTTGCATAATCTTGATCATTTTGAACTGTTTCCCGGAAAAATTGGTTGCAATAAGTGACTTACGTCTATGACATTTTGGTTCCATTTACTCTATTAACTCTCGGGTTTGCAGAAAATGATGTTTCGTTTTTATGGAAGCTTTTTCCTTTAGCGGATAGAGGTATGTCAAAACAAACCAAATCGGAAAACCCAACCCTTGCGACGTTTATTTACGCTTGTAGAGTCTCCAAGTGAATTAGTCGGCATCGGCTTTTATAACTCGGTAAACGAAGAACAAAGCGTAAGTATCGACGTTGAACCGATTAAATCCTTATCATCCCGTTTTGGTAATATGGTCGCCAGATAACGGAACAGTATTCGAGAGCGAGTAGAAACCCTTGCGATGCGGAAAATGAATCCCAAATTTCTGCAAGCCTTATCCACAATAGTGCCGTGAAACGCATATCAGTCCCATCTGAATTTTCATCGATTTTGAGTTATGACCATCAGAGGCTAGAATCGGCAATGCATTAGAAAATAAATGTGAAAAATAACATAGTTTGTTCTGAAAAATTTTCAAAAAATATCAGCTCAGTTTGTCCCATCCTAAAAGTAATCGCATACTAGTCTCACAATGAATATTATAAAAAATATATATTCAAAGTTTTTTACACAACATTCTATTCTTCCTTGTTAATGTTGAGTAAAACTACACGAAAAACTAAATAAAAAGTCATCAAAAAGAGCCAGATCAAAACTGAGACAATCTTCAATAAAGCTATCTTCATAAGCGTAACAAGCACGAATCAGATCTGATGAGGATGTTTTGCACGATTAAACAATATTTTCACACTTTAAGAATGATTCTCTTCAAGCAAAATTAAGAAGTTTGGTAACTATAAACAGCAACAAACTGATTTATTCTCAGTGGTCATAAAGACTGGGATTTTAAGGCGATTATTTTCCGCTTTACCTCACAAAAATGATACAAAGTTATTTAACTGACCGCACTCTCCAGGTTAACTATCTAAATGGTAAATCTAATAGATTGCCTGTTAGAGCTGGTGTGCCTCAGGGGAGTATCTTGGGCCCAATCTTATATAACATTTTTACTTCTGATCTTCCTGATTTACCACCAGGTTGTGAGAAATCTCTGTTTTGTGACGATACAAGCATTTCCGCAAAAGGAAAAAGCCTTCGTGTTATATGCAGTCGGCTTCAAAAAAGTTTAGATATATTTTCTTCATACTTACAAAAATGGAAGATTTCCCTTAATGCTTCTAAAACACAGTTAATTATTTTTCCTCATAAGCCAAGAGTTTCATTTCTCAAACCCACCCATAACCACGATATTAAGATGAACGGTGTGGTCTTAAATTGGTCTGATCAAGTTATATACTTAGGGCTAATTTATGATAAGAATCTTACTTTCAAGGAGCACATTGAAAATATCCAGTCAAAGTGCAATAAGTATATCAAATGTTTATATCCTCTTATCAACAGGAATTCTAGACTTTGTCTCAAGAATAAACTGTTAATTTACAAACAAATATTTAGACCAGCAATGTTATATGCAGTTCCCATCTGGACAAGTTGTTGTGCAACCAGGAAGAAGACACTTCAAAGGATTCAGAATAAACTTTTGAAAATGATTTTGAAGCGTCCTCCCTGGTTTAGCACGAACGAGCTACATATGCTCACTAATGTAGAAACATTAGAAAATATGTCAAGCCAAATTATCAACAAATTCCGACAAAAATCGTTGCAATCCTCGATTGCAACGATTAGCTCACTTTATAGTCAGTAAGATAGTTTTAAGTTTATTTTAAGTTTCGTTTTATTCCTTTTTTTTCTTGACAAGTAGGTTTAATAATTTTCCTACAATTACATTATCTTAACTGCGAAAGCTAATAACATTCAATAATACTAAAAAGTGTACAAATATATATGATAGTGTTGAAATGTCACCATTTGATTGACAAATCGACCAATTTGGCAGAACACACAATACTAATTCTGAATAGATATTTTAGTACATAAATAAATCATTAAAAACTCCCCCCTATTAAAAAAAAGGCGATTATTTAACACGCTGTAATGCAAAATAATCGCATATCAGTTCCACTATAATTTATTCCATTGTAATTGTTATAAATTGACTTTTTATGAAACGAAAGTAACAAAAACATTAAAATCCATCAATCTGAGTAGAAAAAAACATTAATATTCCAAGCGGTTCGTATTTTATTGAATTAAACATTCAAGATCTTTATCGGAGTTTTCTCCGTTCGATGATTTCGCAGATGGGACTGATATGCGTTTCACGGCAGTATGTAGGAAATATGTCGTTTAAACGATAGTTGGCTATTCAAGATAACGTCGAGATCTTTTATTGGTCGACACGTTGAATTTCGGTACCACCGAGCTGATAGTTGAAGATGACAGGATGACGATTACGAGCGAAGGAATTAGGATTAACAAGGATACTGTTAAGGTTGTACCAACTCACGAAGGCGTCTAACTCTTGCTGGAGGCAGATTGCATTCACCATGGAACCGATTTTCATATAATGCTTCAAAGCGTCAGCGAACGATAAACGAGGGCAATTAAAGTACGTAGTTAACATCATTGAAGTGCAATAAGAAGATTAACGGTCTCAAGTGGCTGCCTTATGGGATTTCGGATGTCAAATCGGAATGAATGACGTCCATGTGAGCGTGATCTACCAGGCTTTCCGCAACATACGATGTGAGACACAAGCGATTTGAAGTTGTTGGTCTACCCAAGATGAATTCGTGTTGATCCTCGTTCAGGTGTTGTTTGCAGTGTGATAACAAAGGAAAGGAGTCATAATAACAAGGAAGTGGCAAACAATGCTGATATTCCTCCGTAGTTGTTCATATCCTTTCGGTCTCCTTTTTTGTGGACCGGAAACATGTATGTAGTTTTCCAGCAGACGAAAATATTCCGCTTGACAGGGACAGACCAAACACAAGCTGAAGAGGGGTTAGCAGATTTTCAATATTCTATTTTAAAAACGTAGCCGGAATTCAATCCAGGCCCGATTTTCTCGAGGCTCGAGAGATCATTGTTTTCTAGAAAATCTATAACGAGCGTCTTAGCAGAGTGATTGAGATCAATCAAAGAAATAGTTATCGGTTTCCGTTATACTCTACTAATTTTTTTTTTTTTTTTTTTTTTGGAAATAAATATTGAAATTCAGTCCGCAAATATATAACCGATAACTATTTCTTTGATTGATCATTGTTTTGTCAATATTGAGTCTGCTTAGATTATTACCAACTATAAGCGGGGCGTTGTGATCAGCCTGGGTTATTGGACAGCCGGAATCACTTCGTTGCAAAAAGTTCGCGCGGATTTTTCAGCAAAGAATTGGCAGAGCTTCTTCGACTCGAAGTTCGAGAGCTCGAGCCTTGGTGCTGCATTCCGATTCGGAACTTGACCTTCTGTTTATTTCTACACGGACTTCGCAGCCGACTGTTTAGTGTACAGGACAATTTCAGGGCTCGCGCTACGATCCTATTGACACTAACAGTCTCTCCCGAGCCGAGACTCGAACCTACGACGACTGACTCGTTTAGGCCAGCATCGTACCTCGAGACCATCTGGGAGTATAGGAGTGTATACTATGCAGATGTCTTCTAAAACTACTCTGCTGGTCCTCTTGTACGCTGTGTTAAATTTTTTCTAGTACTCACGCAATTTGGAGTAAGTCTTTGGTGCAGCTTTTTTTTCGTGTTCAACAAGCGGAGCTCGCGGATCATCCAATGCTTACTGTTTAATGAACTCTATGGAACTCTCGGTCGATTGCGTGCATGATTTTGTGCAATAAAATCAGCGCAGCGGCCATCAAGAACACCGAACCAGTCGATAGCGGCAAAAAATGCAGTAATGCTTCGGTGATCGGCATTTCATAGGTGGTTGATCTGCCGCAGCGTGGCAGTCTGTTAGTATCAGACTGACAGACAGATATAAATCCATTGTTTTATATATGGATGAAATTTAATACTACCTCTTCCCCCCCCCCCCCCTTCTTCTCTCTGACTACGCCATTGCAATACAGGAACATCAACGCCACGATCAATATAGGCGAACAGTGGTCGCAGCTCTTTTTGACGTCTACTGGTGGCAGGGTAGTTATCAATCACAGTAACGAAGTGGAAAATGGTTGTCCGACTTTTCCTAGAAAACCATTCCCCAGAAAATAAAGTGTCGAAGATTTTCCCCAGAATGAACCATTCTCCAGAATACCAAATCCCAGAATAAACTAGTTACCAGAATTCTAAGCCCCTGAAAGTACTAGTTACCAGAAGACCGTTTCCCAGAATGCACCAATGCCCAGAAAACTATTTTCCAGCATCAGCATCAAAAAACATTAGTATTCAGTTATTATATTGTTAACATTCTAAATTATTTGACATTTTTAATTAACACTTGCGTACCTGACCCCTCCAGAGCCGAAAATATGAAAATTCTTTTACCTGCCATTCCGCAAGATCTAAACCGAATTTGATCGAATCTTTTTTAAAGGATCACAAATTTATCATAGTTTTTGGGACAGTAGGGGACATTTGTTCCGGATTTATCGAGGGTAACGGTGACAGACACAGGCTAAATTAGAAACGGTAGTGAAACCTTGCTTCAACATATCAAGCTTTAGGTTTTTGCAAAACAACACTATTAGGGACGACCCATAATAATGTCACGCAAACTTTGGAAAAAATAACTCCCCCCCTCCCCCGTGTCACAAGCTGTCACAACTTCCTTGACCCCCCCCCCCCTTAGTTACGTAACGTTTTTATAACCCCCCCCCCTTCCCCTTTTTTGGTAGTAATTGATTGAAAATCGAGAAATTTGTTAGGAATGCATTGTTTCTCAATAAGAACGATTTTACTGAAAGAAAAACTGAAACTAAAAGGAAAAGAATATTATAGAAGATAACTAGAAAAGGGGGATGCTGTTGATGGAGTCGCATATCGACGACATAGGAAGCCGAGACAGTAACTGCAGCATCATTGCTGATTCTTGAAAGACCATCAATATTTAGTTCCTCTTCTTCAATCAATTCGCAATCCAAATCTTCTCCACATGTTATAATAGCCAAGCATTTTTATTTACGTTTTGTCACAATTTTTGTATTGATTGGATTGAGAGACACTAAAAAGTAATGTAATTGCGCTGTCATTCATAAACGAACATGCACGGTAAAACAGAATTAACGAACATTATGCTTTTAAACGTGAAAAAAAAATTATCATTTATTTTATCTAAAGCAAATCTTAAGCAAAAAAGGGATCGTAGAACTATAAATGAATGAAGCAAATATCATGAATAGTTCTGAGTTGAACTCTGTGGTTAGGTATGTGACTTTTTTATTTATTTATTTATTTATTTTTTGAGTTAAAATGTGATGTCACACTCAAGCTAACCCCCCCCCTCCCCCATATGTCATAACATGTCACCATGATTGAAACCCCCTCCCCCCCCTAAACGCGTGACATCATTAATGGATGGTCCCTTAACGATCGGTATTTCGCCACTTTGTATAGATAATCGGATTCCCTCAGCCGTGCCAGTTCTGAATTGACTGTTTAAACTATGAACTATGAACTCGGGCGGCCCACACCACCACACGGCCGGACGCCCCGGAGTGCGTTGAGGCAGAAGCGCCGGCAGGTCCACGGCGCGACACCCGCACGAACTGGGAGCAGATCCGCGACCCGGCAGCCTCGTAGCCCGAGTCATCCCAGTCTTCAGAGCTAATCCTCATCCCGAAGTTACGGATCTAATTTGCCGACTTCCCTTACCTACATTGATCTATCGACTGAGACTCTAAACCTTGAAAACCTGCTGCGGATTCAGTACAAGCTGTTGAAAGTTTGCGTGCCCCAGTCTTCGATTTTCAAGGTTTAAGAAGAGAATATCGACACAGCAATTTAATACCATGCTCTACCAGCCTGTCCAACCATATCTCTCTATGAAAGACTTCCATGGCTAGTATGACTTTTAAACAGAAAGAAAACTCTTCCGATATCTCTTGTTGGCCTCTCGAAGGAAAGGATTCATGTTGCCATGATTACAAAGGTGCTACCGTTTCCGGTGTGCACGCCAATGCAAACGTATACTCAACAGGCTCCGGAATTGTAACCGGGTTCCCTTTCACTCGTTTAATATATACTAGTGAATGTTGCATCAACCCAGGTAAACGAACGAACCTCTACAGAGGTGATTTTTGCAGGGGGGCTGCCCCCCATGTGAACTAGATTAACCGAATTAGAATAAGGAGGGGTATTTTAGATTTTTGGTCAAGGAGCATCAGATATCAATTCACTACTGTATTTTTGTGGTCGACTTGTGATGTTCCTTCAGCCAAAAACGATTACTAAAAGTTCTCTGATTTTATTACTGTGGCCTGGTGTCAAGCGCTTACTTATTTACTCCATGAAAGAACAAATGTATTAGTTGACAATAAGTTGATTCAAATGATAGAATCGTTATACATTTCAGATACCTATACAAAAACTCAGTTATAACAGATTTTTCATGTTAAAAAAATAAAAATGCATATTTCTTCGTTTTAGGATAACAATTCTCTGGAAAACGGTATTTTATGGGAAATAATTTTCTGGGCATTGATTCATTCCGGATAATAAGTTTCTGGGGATTAGTACTTTCTGGGTAGCAGTTTTCTGGTTATTGATACATTCTGGGATTTTGTTTTCTGGAAAAAAAAGCTTCGGCGTTCTATTTTCTGGCGAATAGTTTTCGATGAATTGTTATACAATCGTGGAAAATATAACAACGAACCTATTTTATGTTATTTGAAGTGTATTTCAATGTTTTCAGCGCTTTTGTTGCAAAACGAATAGAGAACAAGGGTACTTTATTCAGTAATTTATTTCATCTAGATTTTATGTGGTCTTCCACATAAGGCTGATACAAATTTCGAATTCTTTTTATGTCCAAGGTTATTAGAGTTAGCAAAGGGGGTGGCAAAAAATAAATAACACCGAGACGAAAAAAAAAAGAAATATCTTTGATCAAAGTTTGTATGCAAGTAATGACGTATGCAACTTGCACTCAAAAAAATGTTGAAAAATAACAGTTTATTATTATTGATATTTATTTCGCTTGCCTTTTGACGACACTCTCGCTGTCACTGGACTTGTTTGTTGCTAAATAAAGCATTTATGCTGTCGGAAAACCAATAAAATGAACGAAACGGTTTGAGCTTTTTTTTCTTCCCCTTCCAATATTTAAGATTTTTGAAGGGGGGGTGACATAAAATGAAAATGAAATTTGTAACGGCCTATTTCCGAATATGGAAAGGTTTTTCTTATGTGTTACAGGTGAAAAGGAAGATTAAAATCGTGCACGCTGTTTAACATCAAAACATTAAAAAATCAAGAAAAGCCATCGTTTTAAAGCCACTGATGGGAAGTCCCAGGGCAACCAAAAAAAATTACACTTAGCTGCTAGTGCAATCGTTACGAATATGGAGTCTGAAAAACAGAAAAGGCGTGAAGAAATTTTGCACACATACTTCGAAAATCCGAAACTTTCTCAACGTGCATTTCGCAGGATGCTGGGAACGGTTCAATCTATGGTAACTCGCGTTTTAAATCGGTACAACGAGCGTTTGACCATCAACTGCAAAAAAAGTGACCAAAATGGATCTCCGTATAGTGTAAAGGACCACAACCGGGTAGTTCAAGTTTTTAAGTAAAACCCGAACAGTCCACTTAGAGATGTGGCTAAAAACTGCATTTGAGAAAAACTTTCGTTCAAGATGCGAAAAAACGTGAAGGATTAACTACACACTACAAAGTTCAGAAAGGCGCCGAATCGCAATAAACGGCAGATTACGGTGGCTAAAACACGTGCACGTAAACTCTACATCCAGCTATTGATGAAACCACATTACCTCGTTATGGATGACGAGACATAAGTAAAAGCAGACTCCTGGCAGCTTCCAGGGCTCCAGCACTTCACCGCTCATCATAAGGTGTCAAAGTTTGTCAAAAAGTACATGGTTTGGCAAGCAACTTGCTTGTGCGGAAAGCGTAGCATCCCTTTCGTGACAACCTGGACGTTTAATGGGTATACTTGAAGAAATGCCTCCAAAAGCGTTTACTTTCACTTCTGAGGTCACACAATGTTCCTACAACTTTCTGGTCGGATTTAACCTCTTGTCATTACTCGAAAGATGTTCTGGAGTGGTACGAGACTAAGGAAGTCAATTTCGTACCGAAGCATCTCAGTCCCCCGAACGCACCTGAACTGCGCCCAATTAGGAAGTACTGGGCTATCATGAAGCAGGCACTTCGGAAACATCCTAAGGAAGTAAAATCGGACGAAGATATAGAGAAAATGGATTTCCACAGAAAAAAAACAGTGGGTCTAAACTTTGTACAAGACCTTATGAGCAGTGTTAAAAGATGCATTTGGAAATGAGGATGAATAAAACGAACAGTGAAAACACTGAATGGTATGTTTTATTTTACTACCTGAAGGTTAGAAGGCGATTGGTTGGATGAGTAAAATTCACCAAATCTTTTTGCCTTTCTTCTATAAGTTTGGCTGCCCTATAGACTGCCATTTCATTTGATTATAATTGGACTTTTATTTCAACCGTTATGTATTAAATTGTAAAAACAACGAGAGTCTATTATCTCAAACATTACACGACCTATTTGAACCTAACTAGTGTCAAGTGTAGTGTGGTTTAAAAGTAATGGAAAGAAAAGAAATTCAAAAATTATGTAAAACTATACCTGCTTTGATCACAATATGTGGCTTCAACATAATTTTAATGTGGTATTGTACTATTTGAACGTTCGCGGTATTGCTTGGATTAAAGTGTTCGAAATGAGGAGTCATTTATTTTATTTTGCTATTTCTGTAGCACTAACATTACGTCAAATTTCACATTTCATATCTCAATTATTACTTTAGAAACAACATCAATATTTTAGAACCCAGAGAGTGGACTGAAGTGTTCGTGTAAGTTTGAATGAGAAAGACTGGGTCTCACCGCAAGGTGGATTTTTTTTTACACTGACACACACAGACACAGACTTTACAGAAACTGAGCAATAATCCGCTTTCATACAAAGCATTCAATCTAAATCTCTGATTACCACAAAAGATAAAAATAATGGTCGCAGTGGTCCAAATCTTACAACAACAAAAATCTCTGATCGTTTCAAATTAAACGTTTTCCAATACTTCTCGAAGTGTCCAAATAGTTAATGCGCGAAAATTTAAAGAACGCTATCAAACTCGTTCAAAAAATCCATCAATTATATCTCAATTGATATCAGTATTGCTATAATTGGGTCCACATTATTGTCATGGTCATGTCCAAATAGG
Organism: Wyeomyia smithii; assembly: GCF_029784165.1. Classification (NCBI taxonomy): domain Eukaryota; kingdom Metazoa; phylum Arthropoda; class Insecta; order Diptera; family Culicidae; genus Wyeomyia; species Wyeomyia smithii. Next base: position 30,374,138 of record NC_073695.1, on the reverse strand, counting down.
CCCATCAATTTTACTTGAGTTTTGCTTCAATTCCATCATTTCATTATACACTAAGGTCGCTTTTACGCGTTTTTTTTACGCGGATTCCGGAATTTACGCGGTTTTTTTCTACGCGGATTCCGGAATTTACGCGGTTTTTTTCTACGCGGATTCCGGAATTTACGCGGTATTTTTTTTGCCCGGATTTCGGTTTCCCTTCACTCGGAATGCAAAATTAACGATGTTTTTTTTACGCGGATTCCGGAATTTACGCGGTTTTTTTTACGCGGATTCCGGAATTTACGCGGTATTTTTTTACGCGGCACGTATCCCCCGCGTAAGAAGCGACTTTAGTGTATGTCATTGAATTTGGTCCGCTTGTGTCCTTGATCGGTATTTTAATTAACACTTAGTTTATGCCAGCTGTAACGTTTTGACTTGGCAAAAGGTGAGTATTTTAGAGTTATTCTTCAAAATAAAAGCTTTTCCACCATACAACCCTGTTGATAGAGAACTTAGCAAAAGTTTTGAAACAGAAAAATAAAATATTTCGTCGTTGTCACGAACAATTTTGTTCTTAAAACGTACATGCACGCATAGTAATCAGAAAGATTTCAACGATTGGATAAGCAGAGAACCGATGACTGGTGCCGTCGCTCGTTCGCAAGTGATCATTCCAATAGATTTCTAGTTCAAGTTCACGTAGGTATCTTGTTTCTCACAGATGCCAGCTGCAACCGGAATGTGTCTTTGAAACATTCTATGGATGTTCTCTCTTTCTAGACAGTTGTTTGACCAGTTTCATTCACACACTGGCCAAGAAATTCTCACACAGCGCATTGCATTATTGATAAGGAAAATACTTGACGTTACCTGCCTGCCATCACTATAGGTGACAACTGACAGCATAATGCTCATTAGTGTGAAGAACATGTTATTTATAATCGCTATTGCAGCAACGAATGCTATCAACAATTTCTATTTGCATTTTGCATCTCACGTTATTTATTATTTATTTGCATATGAAGTAAACACAGTTGCAGACAGACCGCTGTGAAAAAGTTGTATTCATAAAAAAATGTAATACTAATCGGTACTGATCCATTGATGTTCGTAATACGGCAGTCTCGCGACCGGTGGCGCTGCGAGACCGCAACAACTTCGGACCCACTTAGGTTCACACTCTGTGTAATATCGTTACCGATCACGCCTCCAGCAGCCGCGCTGGGGCCGTGCCGTGTTTACTCGCCGCTCCACTCGACTCACTTTCGATTCGAATTAACACCTTTCTTTGCGTCATACCCCCAGCAGCAGATCGATTATCTAACACACGGCCCTAAAAATGCGCTAGATAGTCGCGCCGCATGTGGATTCGTCGTTTATCACGTTTCAGGGTCAAGTTGAGTTGAGGATTTTTCATTCATATTTTTGAGCGGCAAGTCACGCACAAACGCCGTTTTAGGTGTATTGCTCGTTTTTGATTGTTTGAGTTTACGTACTAGATGAGCTAGAAAAATTAAGAACAATTAACGGTATAAAACATCGCTCAAAATTAAAAAAAGATTCAAACTGATTGATCTCACTACTTAACAAACAAATCCAAAACAGAGATCACATCAAACTCTCAAGTCTAGTATGAAGATGGATTTTGCAGCTTCAAAAGGAACCCATCTAAGAATGAAACCCGTTTCAGGCCCACCCAAAGTTTCCGTGATTGATACCAGGTCACGAATCGAGTTGCGCAGGATAGGTTTCGCACTGCGTGCGAACTTTCCGCCAAATGTTGCAATTCCTACCTACAATAAAGCCGCGCAATATTTCAGACTTGTATGCAGATATTCAGCCCTCGCTCGCGCGCATCGCAATCATGTGACGTGACTCAGATCTGATGATGGCGATGATAATAATGACGGTGAAGCCGACTACAATGCTCTTTGGTTGGTGTTAACCCAAAAAATGTGTCGCCAGGGTTTTTTTTTGTATCAAGCCAAAACGACTTTTATTGAGGCACGTTGGCGGCGATGTCTGACATCGGCACTATAGTGATAATCAGTTTCCCCCTCAAAGAAAGCAACCGAGCCATCCTTTTATTCCGCGGGGAGGAACACGACGAGGGATTTTTGTTGTTATAAAAAGTGACCCATGTCATCCGAGACACATCAGTATAGTCCAGTTGTGGTATCGAGTGTGCTTGCAGGTTTTTTAAAAAAAGTGCTTACAATAGGCGAATTCTGACAGGATGAAATACGTTTTAGTGGTACGTTTTGGAGTTTCAATACTTGAAGTGAGGAGTTTAGAATTGTGAAGCGGATGAACATGGAAATTAACAATCAACAGTGCTAGTATTCCGTAATCTTGAAAAAAAAAAGTAAATCAAGAAAAAAATAGGTTACAATTGAATCATGGCCATGGGAAGTCTGGATTATTGTGTAAATTTCTTTGAGCCAATTTATTACTAAATTTGTGTTTCAAAAGTTTTGATTCTCCGCCAAAAATGTATGGGGATCTGATGCTTTTCAACATTGGAAAGTATTAAAAAAATTAAACTAAACTACAAAATCATTCTTGAAAATTCACAAAAAGAAAACGTTTTTATAATTTAAAAATGGATATGTTTATATTTGATTACAAATCACTCCAATGGTCCCACACCTGCGATTGATCCGTTTTTTAACGAGATCTCTTGAATTGATTCTTGGCGAATTTCATCATCTTCCTGCAGCAGAGAAAATTTCCCGTTTATTTGCTCTGGGCTATATTGTTTAATTAAGCTCTCCCAGATGGTCTTGAGGTACTATGTTGGCCTCGCAAGCCAGTCGTCGTAGCTTCGAAACTCGGCCCGGGAAAGACTGCTAGTGTCAGTAGGATCGTAGCGCTAGCTACGTAATTGTCCTGTACACTAAACAGTTGGCTGCGTCTATGTATAACAAACAGAAGGTCAAGTTCCGAAACGGAATGTTGCACCAAGGCTTTGCTATATTGTTTTATTATATCCACTACGCCTTATGCCTAAGTGGTACTGATGTATTTTATCGCTGATATCCCAATTTCCCTACAATTTTGCACAATAAAAAACTCAACAAATAGCTTGTTGCTTGATAGAGTATTTAGTAGTAAAGTACACAGTTTTTACGTTGAATAGTTAGGAAAAATGAAAATGTCATAATTATTACTGTAAAAAGAGCTAGGTACTTACAATCAGAAGTTAATATCCATCTAAAACAAAAAAAAAATGGATGTTTAAAATTCCAAAAGTCAAGGTTGGTTCATTCAATGTATACATTAATATCCTTCCAGATCGTTGCCCTGACAGTGCTTGTGCTGTCTCTTGTTTCTGCTCTACCGGCCGTCCAGGACGAGTCTCTGATTAGCGATCCGGTTGCTGCCATTGAAGGAGTGGAAGTTATCAACCCGCAAGACCCACAGGCTTTCTTCAAGCTGCGAAAATTGAAGCGGTTGTTATTCTTCGGTTAGGTCAACCAGGAGCAGCTTAACGTAATATTATCACGCCAGTATTAATGATAAATTGTTTTGTCGTCGACTGAAGAGTTTGTGGCTTTACGCCGTGCACCGATTTTAAATATAAGAAACCAGAATAATAAGAAAATTTACTATTTTCTTCAAGTAAACATACGTTACCATTTTCTCATGGAAATTTACAGTACAATAAAAACTGCATTGTAGAACACAACCAGCATTAGAAAACCTGTTTTACTTTTATAACAATAACTTTTTTCCCATTCATCATTAATATTTCTCGTTTTGTCTTATTTAAATTACTTTTCGATTTCCTATCATGCGACCAAACTGAATCAAGCGCCAAATACATTATTTCGAGTAATCGGCGTTCAAAGTTTAACCTTCCCGTATGGTTTTTGCAAGCTGCTAGAGATATTTTGTCATAATACCATTATGAACTATTAAAATGATTTCGTTTTTTCATGAAAAATAGATTGTTTATTCTCACATCCACTGGTGTTAAAAACTACATTTTTAAAAAAATGGCGGTTGGTTTGGTCTGGTCGCCAGACCGAGCCAAGCGCCAAAAACATTATTTCGAGTAATCGGTGTTCAAAGTTTAACCACCCCGTATGTTTCCTGCAAGCTGCTATACACTGGATTCTTTTTTTACGCGATTGTCTTCAACGTAATTTTATTTTACACGATTTTTTCCACACGTGACGGATAATTTTATCAAAACGACGTGATCTTTTTGACGTAGGACTACGTCTAACCGCACTATATCGAGATACATTCTGCGGAAACTAAAACCAAGGTGTAACGTTGTAATGAAAGATTACAAACGGTAATGCTGATGTAACCACATGATGGATTACAATAATCAATATGTCGTTGGATTGATAAAATTATGGATAATTTTGTGATTTCTCAGTTATCATTATCATTTCATTGTTTAACAGTAAAAATTGAATAAAAGTTTCAAGGTCGAATTTTCACGAACAATGTACCAATCACATGCGAGCACCCCTGGCACAGACTTCATGAATAGACACCAATTGTCTGCTGTGATATCCTGTATAGCAGTGGCAAAAAAATTTGACAGAATCTCCCCGTCCCAATAGGTTAACTAACGTTTGCTTCTATGAGCCTAGACTATATTGATGTCTTGAAGGTGAAGCTTTTTCGGAAAGTTCGTAACCACCTCCACTATCAGACAGTTTTACGTTCTGCTCTTAGAATGTTATTAAAACTGATGTCTTGATGGAAAACATGCTGGCACAAGCAACAGTACTGCACCGAGCAATGTATGAATACTGGTCACTCGTCGTCTATCAGTGCAGTAGAACTCGATATTCATTTGTGTGCAACCAAGCCAAGTGAAGACTACATTGCCGTTGTCGACGCATAGTGGGGCGTGTTGGGTTAACGCGTAGGTATCGTTTTGCGATCTGGAACACAATCGAATTGCCGTTTGAATTGTCTTCTTCTTCTACTTGTTTCGTATATGTAGTAGCAAATATCAGAATTAAATATGATTATTCGGGTGCCGCAAAATACACTGCGCTACCGGGGACAACAAAATTCTGTACGTGTCGGTAGAGGCAGATAGCAGGGTATATAAATTATATACCCTGCTATCTGCCTCTATTATATAAATAACAGATAAAATGTGTTGTTTATTTTTGAACTCTACACTCTGTTTTTCTCATGTCCATTTTGAATTTTCTGTGAATATACATTTTTGTTCAAAAACTGTAATTTTTTATCGTTATTTTTTCCACGAACTTGTAACTGCAGGAAAATTTTATAACATCTTTGCCGCTTGGTGATCGGAGAGTGAGCCATCTTTCACAAGACAAATAAATATTGTTTAATTTCTACTAAATCGTACTCAATTTAGGTCTGTACAGAAGCTTGCCCTTTCGCGTATTGAAAGAAAATTGACAGTATTAGAATGAAAGGTATTCATCAATGTTGAAGAGAATATTTTTTCTTCTAGAATAGAGTGCTGCAAATAAATAATCAAAATACAGACCCCGTTCGATTTTGCCAAACACGACATGGCAGAATTTGCCAAAAATGAACGGTTTTCATGACGTTTTTTCATAGATATTTTCACCAATGAACTAGTTTTAGTTCCAAGTCGTTTGAGGTGTCGCTTGATGAATTGAGGCTGATGACCTAGATACTTGATATTACTACCCGAGTAATTAGAGGCTTTGTACAGCTTAGATCATGATCATTATACATATCACCGGCACAAGTTCCGGTCATGTTCCAGGAACCGTTTTACCGACTTCGGTCATTCGCTTCGGCAACATAAAGAACCAAAATACATTTCTTTTGGAGGATGTTGAGCTTAAATTGGTTGAAATAAACAAGAAGACTAAGAAATGTGTTTAGACATAATCGCTCGTTTTGGCACATCTGTGCCAAAATCGAACCGTGCCAAAAGTAAAACGAGCTCAAATCAAACAGAGCCTCAAAGGGAAATTTAAAACTATTGTAGTCCTACGTCAACTATGCGGTCGTATCCCAGATACCACCCTCCTACTATTTTACACGAATTGTTGAAAATTACGCGACTTTTTTACGGGATTCTTTTTTCGCGAGGACGCATCAATCGCGTTAAAAAAAAAAGAATACAGTGTAATGTCATAATGAGCTGTTCAAATTTCGTTTCTTCATTAAAGATAGATTATTCATTCTCACATCAACTGGTGTTAATAACTCATTTTTTGAAAAAAATGGCGCTTGGTTCGGTTTGGTTACACGCCGACCATATGTCATTGAAATTTCTGTTTTAGTAAAAAAAGAGATTTTAACTCTTGAACTGTCAAACTTTACCTCCAACCCCTTTCACTGATTTCATTTTTTGAACTCATAGACATATTGTGCTTCTCTATCATCTTCTCGAAGAAACCGTTCTATGATTTACTTTATATTACACTTTTAATCTACCTACTTCTCTTTTTAATTGTATCACTTTCACTTTTCACGATATGCAAAAACGTATTTCGGCGCCTACTTGAAGCCTTAGGGGAACTGTTCTACTGTTCTACTGAACGCTATTCGAATAATGCAATTCGAAATAGTTTACCGGATTTTCGGACACTGCAAACTTTGCCATCCATTCGATTTGACTTCAATCGATTCTTACTTTTATTATAAACGTGGTTTGTTTCGCATTACACTAATAATACTTACTTGAATTAGGATTCTAACTCAAATTACACGGTGCGTTTATTTGTAAAATAAGAGAAAACACATTATCAAGCTCCCTAGATTGACTAGATTGTGACCCTCCGCTCAAGACTCAAACTGCGACGATCTACACAATGGATTTTTTCCGATCACTTTTGCAAAGCGCAAAATATGTAGCACTAAGTAATGTGAAAACGTTCATTCCAAACGCTCCCCCAACCGCACCCACCACATTTGGTAACGGGTACACCTGCCAGGGACGATCCCAATCGAGTGGAGCCACCACCGAGGCACCCCAAGCTCCTAGAATCACACCAACGCAATTGTTTTTGAGCAGAGTTAGATAGGAATTACTGATCGGCGTGCGTAATTCAAATGTTTCCGAGAACAAAAGCTGCATGGTTTCCGAATGACCAATGAATAGAACTATGGGGAAGATCGTCAACACAGTTAAAGTAACTGCTAGGGCAGTAGTTTCTTCGTGTTGATCTAGAGGGGCTCCCAAAATCAAGCAAATAAAACCGTAAAAGAGCACCGATAGAACCATCAGGAAAGCAAATCCGCCAACTTCCTTCAAAGGTGAAACACGCTTTGATTGGTACTTGCCACCTGCAGCTTTTGTCGATTGTTGACTATTTGTCACATTTGAAACTCCCTCCAGCTGTAGAACCTTCCGAACATACTGATGTTTGAGCAGCTCCATACCAGGCAGCAGCATAACAACGTACGATGACCAACATTTTCCAACATCGTACAATTTATCCGAATGTATCAAGTACGAAAAGAAGGTGGCATTTAAAGCAATTGATAGTATGCTTACGTTGATGTACAGCTTGGTGGTAGGTGAAAATTTGCTCCTTGATTTCGGTGGCATAGTCACTGAAAACGAAGTAAAGCGAAAGTTTAGATTAATGACCAAAAACATAAGTTGTATTTACCTTTTGCAATATTGTATACTTTAAAAGTAATTGAGTAAAGGAAGCCACAAGTTTGTTATCAGAATCGCTGAATGTTTTGACTCAAATGACATTTCATCACTCCGATAACAGCTGATTTCGTGGTGAATGTGGTGAGATTCGCTCTCGGTTGAACTAATGAGAGAACCCGCACTCATGTTGTCACTTGAAGCAAATGTCAAAATGTTCACTGAATAAGATTGTTTTGGTTGTGTGGTGCGAGAAAAGTTGGAAATTTGTCGTAATAATCACAGTAATTTCGAGTACATTTGTGTAAAAAGTAGTCTAAGTGTTTTATAATGTGTTGAGAACAAACAATTATTAGTTTGCGTACATTTTTTGCAAGGTAAGAGGTTAAAAACGATAGTTCTAGTTTTTGCTTTTGCAATGACAAATGCGTAAGCTAAGGTAGATGTTGCTATTCATGTTTCTTACACCGAAAATCAATGATTATTATTATTTTTCTTGATAGTTAAAAAATAAATATTCAAATCGTAACTCATTTATCGTTTTTAGCAGCCTATTGACACCGAATCATCATGATTTACCTAACTGGTCAAAATTTGACATCAAAGGAGATTATCCAGAACATTTTCTCGCCCATCGTTGGAGCTATAATCTCTACCCAAGGAGATGAGTTATGCCAAAAGAACAACCTTTCTTTTGTGGAGATGCTACAGCCGTTTTTACGGCTGTCATCTGACGGTAAATACCTAAAAAGCTGTAGAATGTTAAAAAAAACTCTTATTCGTTTTTCTTTCTCATTTTAGCTCATTTCCGAGATACCGCTGGTACTAGTGTATCGATAAAAGGTCTTCGCATAAACGTAATTGACGTTAACTGGAGACCACCACAAACGATCTTGGCCAAGAAAATGCTCAACGAATCGGTCACCAGCGCTGCCGGCGAAAAACTGAAGGCCGTCAAGCTTGAAGATGGAGCCTTTGTGGACATTCCTGTTTCGGAACCTTGGTTCGAGCAGTGGCGCGAAACGTTTTTAACCGTACAGTTCCCTTCGGATCACGAGTTCACTAGACATTTGCTGTGCTCGTTAATTGTGGTTTCCAGCATCGATGTGAATCCTTTGGAAGTTGCCGGACAGCTGACGAAGAAGATTCAAATGATGCAAAATATCACTCCTCCCCGTTTGCCTAAATGGTTTTCGACAGATTCCCTGAATTGCTATGTGATGCTGCATGATGGATGCTCCGGGGACATTGGAAAGTTAGTGGACTGATTTCACAACAGTTTCAAATAACAATTCTATATCGAACATTTTAGAGCTCAGCAAGCGTTTGAGGGTCTCAAATCAACTTACGGCGATCACAAGTGTTTCTTGGTGCAGATAAATTCACACCAGGGTCCTCCAATGGAATGTCCCGACCCATGGCTGCGCTATTTGAAGAAACATCAGCGAACGGAACCCACCGCTGCAGAAATCGATAGTGCACCAAAAACGCCACAAGATATGAGTTCAGTTACTTCTATGCCATCGACCCTGCTAACAGCGTCCATTACACCGGGTGGTAGCAGTACGACTTCAGACACGCTTTCAGCTTCTTTAGTTACAACCGGAGAAGTAATCGCACACCCTCTCAGTCCGGTGCAGGAGACTGGGATAGAAATTCAGGAAACTTCAAGTCTAACTTCCAGTATAGACAGTTTGTCCCAGCAAACGATAAATCCCAACGTTTGGACTGTGGAAAGCGATGTCGATATTGCGCATGGAACATTTCTTACAGCTGGAGATCTGGAAAATTTGAAGCACTTTGTGCAAGATTTCGCAGTTCGCGCTTTGATTCCATACGTGGAAAAATTGGTGGGAATATTGAATGATTCAATTTCCAACAAAAAGGGAGTTAGCCGTTCACTGCTGAGCGCCACTAAGCGATGGTTTGTGACGAATAAACCTGGCAGTAACACTAACCAAAATGCGGTTGTCTACACCAATGAGTCGACCGAGCTTCAAACTCGAAAACTAGGAGATCTGTACTTTATGTTTGGACACTATGCTCTTGCTTTTCAGTCATATCATCAAGCAAAGCGAGATTTCAACGCCGATTCAGCCTGGCAGTACTATGCGGGAGCTCTGGAAATGGCTGCTTTGGCAGCCTTTATGCAAGGTACTGCAAATCGAAAAACCTACGACTACATGGAGGAAGCTATCGTTACGTACCTTAATAGCTGCAAGATGCCTCAGTTTGCTACCCGCGCTACGCTGCTTTCACTTGAATGTCTCAAAATGGCTAAACTTTATAATGAAGCTGCTAAACAATTAATTCGTATGACTAGTGAAGATTCCGATCTTCGTTCAGCTTTGCTGCTTGAACAGGCCGCGTATTGTTACTTATTGGCCACGCCCCCACAGTATAGGAAATATGCGTTCCACTCTGTACTCGCAGGTCATCGTTTTTCTAAATCTGGCCAGCGAAAGCATTCTTTTCGAACTTACAAACAAGCTTATCAAGTGTTCGAAAACCGAGGCTGGAGCTTGGCGGAAGATCACATCCAGTACACCATCGGCAGGCAAGCAATTAATCTGAAAAAGTTAGATGAAGCTAGCAACTGTCTGTCCCATTTACTAAGACCTTCCAGCTTGCAAAGCGCAGCCCAGCAAGCGTTTTTTCTTAAAGATTTTCTGGCAACACAAAAAGCAATACTCTGCAAGGGTGAGCCGAGCGACATTCTGACTATTTTACTTCCGAAAATCGTTCAAACATCGGTTAGAGTTCTAGTAACATCGCAACCCCCGGTCGCAAATCCGTTGTTCATTCCGGCCACTAACCTAACTATTGCATCTAGTTTAACGGAGGAAAACGTTTGGAACAAGATGGAGGAAATGTTAGTTCAATGTGCTTCAAAGAAATCGGTCATGATTTTCAAACCGAGCAGAGCGTTGTTCACGCAGGAATCCCCCACAGTAGACAATCCCCGCGCTGTGCATGGTGAACCAATAGAGCTTGCATTCAATTTGGAAAATACGATCAAATCACCCATCACGTTCGGAGATATAAACGTGCTGTGGGAGTTCCGCAAGGACGGCCAGGATATTTTTTCGAACAAGCCTTTATTTTTGGGAGAAATAAGCTCTGAACAGCGTAAGGAGATAGACAATGTCGTTACGACGACATCCGTCAGTTCAGTTCAATTCGGAGAGCATGAAGTTAAAACTATTTCCCTCAAGCTGATCCCTAGGAGCACAGGACAGCTACGAATTTTGGGAGTTATTGGAAAGATTTCATCCAATGCAACCGGTGTTACAGATGCTCCAAATATTTGGGGAAAACAACTGTTTGAAACTGCCTCTATACGTTCGACTGCCAAGGATAACCGTGCCGCTCAATTTGACCGGAAGCTTGAAATAGAAGTACTTCCTCCTGCTCCAGCTCTGCATGTCAGCTTCTCGCAAACTCCAATGGAAATTTTAGCCGGAGAAGTAATTCCGATCAAAATCAATATGACCAATACGGGTGTCAGTGTGCTCAACGATATCTACATCTGTATCGAGAACCCACGGTACGTGTTAGTCAATCCAGAGGAGTGCGAAATTCCGCTTTCAGTGTTAAGGGATTTGCGTAATTTGAGCAATGAAAATCTCGGTAAAGAGAAAGAAGCACGAAAGCAGTATGTTTTCAGAGCTTTCAAAGAGTCCGAAGGTAACAGCATCCATCCGAAGGAAACGAAGGTCAGTACCATTTGGCTGCAGGCACCATACGCGAAGGGTCAGAAGAATGTCAAGCTGTTGATTTTTTACGGTCTACCCGCGGATTATCCAAAATTAAAGTAAATATTCTGTGTGTGGTTTTGCGATAAATCTTCATTAATTTCGATTTCTCTTGAAGGCACCGTCTCGTGCGGCACACTTGGAGTTTCAATGTAAACGAATCGTTACTGGTAGATGCGAATTGCAATATTAGTAATCCGGCCACCAATGAGTTGGGAATCGATTTAAATGTAAAAAATCTGAATCAGGTCCATCATCCGCTAATGACCGATATCACCGTTAATGAAATCGTACTCTACTGCTCCAGCTATCAATTGAATCCACGTAAAATTATTTGTAAGTAATAGATACGTAGTGCCTGTAGTTTAGCTGCATAATGAAAATTGTTTCAGATATCAAAAATCCCGGTTATCAGAAGCACTTCGTCGAGAACGTGGGGCTGAAAACGAACGAAACGCTCAGCTTACGTTGTAACTTGCAGAAACGTTCGGACGAAGTTAAGTTCGGAGGAAACATTCGAGAGTACATAAGTGACAAACTGTCCACTATTTCCATTCGAGCTCCCAGTGAAGATATGATCCAATGTTTGCCGAACTTCCATTCCACTGGAAGTTTTCTGATGAAAAACGAAACCAAATATATTCGCGTCTATGAGAGCACGAACAACGAAGAGTTTAATCAGATCATTTCGAACTTGGATCGCCACATGACGATAAGTGTGAACTGGAGTGCCCACATAAATGACAACGGATCATCTCGCTTAGCCTATGGGCAGCATTTTGTGCAATTGAGAAATTTATACGATCCGTAAGTATTTTACTTATTTTTCTGACAGTGAGCTGAAACATATTTTTTTTACAGAGTATTTTGTCCCCCTTCCGAGCGGCATCAGCAAGTTATATTTACCCACAACGAAGTCATATACAGTATCTTCGATGATCTGGAACAAGTTATACCTAAGCAGGATCCTGAAATGGATGACGGTTGGGGTATCAATAACAAGTATGTACTAATGTCTTGTTTATAAGTAAGTGATGTTGAGTTTTTTGCGTATAGTTTCGTTGCACAGCGATGTTTTCTGGAGGAGATCGGACACCCAATGGAACAAGTGACAAATGTGTAAAATCTACACTCATTCCCATCCGCTCGTCTTTGTGATTTTTTATTTATATCAAATTGGTGTAAGCTTACAACTTTTCATTCCCAAAGCTTTCTTACATTCCGAAAGACCCCTCGTTGTGTTTTAATCAGATTTCTGTTCTCTGATCTTCGATGAGTTTTCTGGACGTGGGCCTACATCTAATTGTATAGGTGTAAAATTAAATGTTTCTTGCATTTCATGACACAATTTATAACATATCGTGTATTTAGCTTTCTGGAATGCTAATGACAAGGCATTACCCATTATGTTGGACTGAAAATTGATAATTTTGCACACAATTAACCAATCGCATGTAAACTAAGGGATCACCCCTATATTTGGAATAGACCTAGGAAATCTAACCAGTTGTTTTAGTGCACGTGGCCGCCGCTTCCGACGGCGGGTCGGCGGCCGGCTCGGGCTGCGGGAGCAGTGTCGGGCTTAGGGGCCGCCACAGTCCCTTGCCCTTGATTATGCGGCAGAGCCGCATCAGGTATGACATCTATGGGTACGAGAATACGAATACCTATGGGTATGGGCATACGAAGTGGTAGATTGTCTAGGGATGGTGAGGTTTGGAGACTAGGCCGTCGATTACAAAACTTTCAGCCTTTTATGATTCAGCCTTTCGTATATGATACATTCTTTTCAGCCTTTCGTGTTTCAGCTTTTTGAGTTTCAGCCTTCCGTTACTAACCCCATAATAACCTATCATAATGGCTACCATTATCTATACCAAAACCGATAAGAACCTGAAAAAGTTTTAAAAACTACTTAGATTTACTCAATTTTATTTCCAGCTTCGAAACAATCCACTTTAAAATTGAATAACATTTTTCAATCCATTGGATTTTTTAATAATCCATAATAGCCATTAGAACTGTATAAAACAGGTGGACTTAATATGATGACTGTTATTAAAACATTTGATTGTTGGAATCAATTTTATTCCCTGTATTTCAACATTAATCTTGACGTGCCCCTTGGTCACACTTTGGGCTGTGAACCATTTAAAGAATCGTATCAAATTTTTTAACTGTTGGCGAGGTATTTATTATTCATCGTATGACAAAACTTTTAAATGCACCAAAAATTTCTTACTGTTTCAATTGCTTATCAACCAGTTGACCTCTTCGGGCCAAACCCCTTTTGTGGAACTCTCTTGCAGAATCCATCTCCTGCCAGGTTTGATAAATGCTTCTCTCTCCCTCAACATTTTGCATCATCGATTTGACAATCCCAGCAGCTGTAATCTTTGTACGAAACAGGACTGATTACAGAGTGAAAATCGGCAGAAAAAAATTCACCTTTTGCGATTTCGGTTGCCCGCGTAGAGTTCTTCGCCCCCGTTTGCTTCGAGTTTCGATTAGTGCTTAGTTATCGGTGCTACTCGTGTATTAATTTTGCAAAGATGCCGACAATGATGGAACGAGCTGACAGCGAAGACCCGTTCGAGGTTAGTGAATTTGTCCGTTTTGGACTACGGTTTGGAGTAACCACGGCGTTGCATCCGTTCGAATACGCCAAGGTGTTGATGCAGGTAAGACGATGGAGGAACACAAAGTTATCAATATTTCACACAACATTATATCGACCGTTCTAGATTGGATTTGAGCCAATTCCGGCAGTGCCTGGTAGAACATTGTTTGGCAAACCCACTTTAGTTCTCCCGAACGTTTTCCAGTATGGTAAGTTTGATAAAATAATTAACTAACTCCTCCCTGGCATGAGATATTTTCCAGCGGCACATATTAAACATGTTGACGGTTTCTATGGCTGTTTCCGTGGGCTGAGTGCTAAAATCATAGGCAATTGGCTGAGTGCACATTACAGTGAGAAAATTGCGGATAATCTAGGTCTGGAGGAAGTCAAGCCTCCAGTATCAAAAGGTAAAAGCAAGAACGATGAAAGCTCCGCGGAACAGAATGACCAAGATGTTGATGAGAATTTTAAGAAACAGCTTAAGCGCAACCTGGTTGTGCACACTGCCGGCGTTGTTATTTCGCAACCTTTCCATGTTATTTCGATTCGTATGATGGCTCAATTTGTGGGTCGTGAAAAAATTTATTCCGGTTTGTGGCAGTCGATCAGAGAAATCTGGTCCCAGGATGGTTTGTTTGGTTTCTTTGCCGGTTTTGTGCCCCGTTTGCTCTGTGACATTGGCTGTTTAATCATATCGAGCTCGGCCACTTACTTGGTTAGTAAGTACCTGATCCGGGAGCAAGAGGGACGGGTCTACTTTGCAACGCTGTCCCAATTCTTTGCGTCCAGCATGTTCTATCCCTATCATGTTGTTTCGACCTGCATGATTGTTAACGGAACAAGGTGAGTTGCGCTTTTTTTGGGTTGCTGTTGAATTTGTTATATTAGATGCTTTGTTCGTTGTAGACTAAAGGCTGGTAACTTACCGAACATGGAACCGTATCTCAATTGGCGCGATTGCTATGGAAAATTGAAGGCAGCCGGAAACCACAAACGAGGAAGTTCATTGTTTTTCAGGTCAGTGACAGTATTCCGATTATTTCATCTTCGAATACAATTTTGTAATTGCTTTTTATTAGATACTCCTCACGCCCATTAAAGTCAACGTTGAGTGGCGCGTATGTCCCATATCCGGAATTGAAGAAGTATTAGAGAGAAAGAGGGGGAATTTAAGCAGACTGCCCAAAAGAACAGTTCTTATAAGTCAACGAATTGCCAATGGGCAGTGAAAACTTTTCCGGGAGAGCGTTCGGATTCCACATAAACTCTTCGTTTTAACCATTGTTGTTCTTATAGCATTTTCACTCGTTACAACCATAAAACATGCATCGTTCGAAGCAAAGAACAATTAGCACATGCAGAATAATTAACTTCGATTGACCTTCTTCGTGTGCGCGTAAAAAAAATCAATGCATCTAATACGACAAGACACGATAACGGAGTGGATTGCATTTTGATTCAAGATTTTGATAATTAATACACCCTTTTTTGCTCGAAATAATTGTATACAGTTTTGTGATCAGTCTCTGCATTTGTCGGTTGTAAATAATAAAAAAAAATTAAAAATTCGATTAGTCGTTTTACTTTTAGTTGAAACTATTCAACTTTTATTTAAATTTTAGAACATCTTTCGCAATAGATAGCACCTCTATTTTATCAATTTGCCTAACACTAAAGAAGTAGCAATAGCTACCGCTACAATCATCAGCAACGAAGGTATCTGCCTAGTTGTTGCTGTACTTCCACCACAGTATAACTTGGCACAGTTTCCGTCAGTATATCGTTTGAACTGTCGAACCATTTCCGACCAGTTGCACAAGCCAACGTTGCACCAGTCAAACATTAGCGCTTTTTCGTTGAGGAAAAATATAACTTTCACCGGTTCCACTGGATCGGCGCATTGGTATTTAACGGCGGCAACATTGGAAGCGAATGGAGTTGAAGCACTCGAACGAAACTTGCGGTTCCGCATGGAGTGAAAGTTGTCCGCTCGTAGTGCGTCCAGATCTTTCAGTGTCCCCAAGGCAGTAAGGAATATCTGAATTTCAGATTCGTGAGTGAAGTAAGCAACTGCTTGAGGATTATCCGGTCGACTGAAGTGCTTCATCATGTCTGCTACTGCGTAGCAGGCAAGATCCGGACTCTTCTCGTAGCCGTAACTATTCTGGTAATAATACTTCAAATCTTCTTTGTACTCCAGCACGTTGACTTGGTCTTTGGTAAGCACACTGCACCACGGACTCAGTTGCTGTAAATGCCACGCTTGCTCATACCGACAGGCATCCCACATGGCTTCTACCTGGTCGACACTCAAATTGTAACGAAAGCCCAACCGCATTGATATATCCGAAAGGGTTTGCGTGAATAAACGTGACGAAACGAATTTAGTCACTTCCGAGTCCGGTTGATTGTTTTTGTCTTTGTTTGTGTCATACGCCGGACAAAAATCGTACGGCTTAAGCAGAGTATCGTCGTTTGGTTCCGGTTCAGCACTGATTTGGTTATACGCGTTATCCCCGAAGAGACCTTCGACAAACGCCTTAAAGCTAGCCTCCGTTCGCTGGGTCGCCGTGTGACGGAACTAAAAAAAGTAGTTGTAGCATATTTTTCTTCACTGAACACTTTCTCTAATTTACCAGATAGCGTTCCTTGACATACGGACCATAGAAAACCTCATTGAATCGGTCCTGCTCTCGTCTAGCTAGAAACTTGAGATCGTTCCATCCTTGCACCGTCAGGAAAGACTCGTAGTCAACCGTTATATTGCTATCCCAGCGCCAATTGCGTAACAGCTCCAAATCATCCGGGCACATTCTGCCAGTATCAGGAGCGGTTCTCCTGTTTTCATAGTTATCCAATATAGAATCGCGAAGCTAGAGGGTATATCAAACAAACTCAAAAATTAATTATGAATTAACAATCGGTACTTTTTCGCAACTCACGTTGTTCAATGTTCTGGAAAGAAATTCGATGTCCTTTTTCCCGGGGAGCCGTGTCCCGTGGCGACTCAGAAGCCAGAACTTGGACGCGCGACAATCTACAAGAGAGCCGAGTTAGACTGGGTCGCGTTATATTTGTGGGTGAAACACTTACCAGGTACGATGTGCTCCCGGCTGGAGATAGATCCTCGGATGACCTCATAGGCAGTTTTGGTGGCAAAGTGTTTCGATTGAGTTCGATCATTATCCTGGCTGTAGCAATACTGTTCGCAGCATCTGCTTTGAGCGTCAACAAGATATGCGAGGCACAGTAAAATGCCCGCGATTAGGCAACTGTGGGAAGACATTTTGAGGTTTAATCTGTAGAGAGAAAAAAAAAACAACATAATTAGCAATCGTTCAGTTAGACTAAAATCATCAATCCTACCAATAAACTAATTATAGTTTTTTATTCTTCTTTAGCACGTGTTTATCGAAGACAAAATATTTTCGCTGTTATTGTAAGAAAAATCTTACAATAACCCAAATAACGTTATTGCGATAGCAGTGGCAAAAAAAAAATTGACAGAATCTCCCCGTCCCAAGCAATAGGTCAACTAATGTTAGCTTCCATGAGCCTAGACCATTTTGATGTCTTGAAGGTGAAGCTTTTTCGGAAAGTTCGTGACCACCTCCACTATCAGACAGTGTTACGTTCTGCTGTTAATAAATATGTTGATGTTAATAAAACTGATGCCTTGAAGGAAAACATGATGGCACAGGCGACAGTACTGCACCGAGCAATGTATGAACAGAGCGCTGGTTACTCGTCGTCTATCAGTGCATAAAAACTCGATATTCATTTTTGTCAGTCAAGCCAAGTGAAAACTACATTGACGCACAGTGGGCCGTGGAACACAATCGAATTGCCATTTGAATTGTCTTCTTCTTCTTCTTCTTGTTTCGTATAGCAACAAATATCAGAATTCAATATGATTTTTCGGGTGCCGCAAAATACGCTGCGCCGCCGGGGACAACAAAATGCGTTGTTTATTTTTGAACTCTACACTCTGCTTTTTTCAGATTTATTAAAATAACTGAATATAGGGTATTTAAAAGACAATAGAAAACCAAAATGCTCCGTACAGATCTTTGAATAGGTAGTTAAACGAGCTGTACTGATGATATTATTATTTATTATTTATTTTATTAAAGACACTTAACACTTATTGTGTGCATTCGTGTCTGGTACTGATGATTATATTTTACTAGCTAAATGAATTAAGTCCAATATGACAATACTAGTTGCATCCCGCGGTGGCGGTATAGAGGAAAACCAAGTTCATTTCATCTTGATATTAGAGTTCCGACATTAGTATTTGTATTTTTCAATTGAAAATTTTTTTGAATTAGCATTTGCAAGAAAATGTTACTTTCCATAACCTTACTTGAAATTGAACAACGCTATGCAAACATTAATTGCTGAAGCTAATGTTGTGCATCACTCTTGCCCAGTTTATTTTCGAAAATAACAGACATAACTTTCAAATATGGTATCTTCGTTGTTCTTTGGTATCTTGAAACTGATCAAATTTTTTCTAATTGATTCTGTATACTGATCAAATGTTTAAATTGACCTGAATTGAATGTTAACATGTTCATAAAATTCTATGGCAATTTCGAATTTTCTGTGAATATACATTTTCTACTAAAACTGTAATTCGTTATATATATTTTTTTCACGAGCTGGTAACTGCAGGAAAAAAAAATGATGTGACATCTTTGCCGCTTTGTGATCGGTGAGTGAGCCAACTTCAAAAAGACAAATAGATATAGAAGGAAGTTTAATTTCTACTAAATTGTACTCAATTAAATATTTTATAGAAGGTTGCCTTTTCGCGTATTAAAGAAAATTTGCTGTATTAGAATAAAAGGTATTCATCAATGGTCCAGAAACCAAATTTAGGGGGAAATTTGGGGCTAGAGTTCTATAGCAATATTTTAGAGAAAAACTTTCTTCTACAAAGTTGTTACATATGATAAAGCGCTTATTGAAAAAGTATCAAAAATTAGGGTGACCAAAATTTTCGATACTATCAAGTATCTAACTTTTTTATTTTTGTGGATAGAAAACCTTGTTCTACAATTTTATAGCTCCAATAATTTTAAGTAACTTTGTTAAAAAAAAGTTTTTCTCTAAAACATTCCCTCCCCCCCCCCCTAAATTTGGTTTCTGAACCATTGTGAATGTTAAAGAGAATATTTTTTCTTCTAAGATAGAGTGCTGCAAAGAAATTATCAAAATACAGACCCCGTTCGATTTAGGCAACACGCCAGAATTTTTTCTGTTGCCAAAATCGAACCATGTCAAAAATGAACGGTTCTCTTTTCATGACTTTTTTAACTTTTTAAGTGGTCAAAGACGACCTTAACAGTACACTCAAAATATTTTTCACGTTATTGTTACGTGAAATTTCCTGTACTTAATCATTTCCTGTCAGTTTTCATGATTTATGTGACAAACATAACATCTACGTGAAAATCACATGCATAATATGTTTTATCACGTAGTATCTACGTGAACTTTGCAACGTCAAACAGAATGAGCTCTCCGTGCGAAAATATACAAGAATCAAAATGGTGAAGCTGTTGTGTAATTCGGACTCTGAACATAAAATTGATTTCATCGATGGCTTGCCAATGAGTAAATTTAGGAAAAACCATAATTCGACATGGAATCTTTAGCTTACAGATTTTGTACAGATTCAGTTCAAAGATCCAGGAGTTACCTGAAGATAAACAGTAGCAGCTAACAGTAATTATAGACGGTGAATGTCTCAATATTTGTCCGTTTTTATGTCGTTCAATCCATTTTCGAATTGGAAATTTTGCATGCCCGTGCGATTTATCAAGCAACATATTTCAAAAAATTCTGAAATCTAATTTCTCTCTTAAGAATTTGGAAAACCACAATCGAAATTAATACGTTTTATAAAACGTAGTAGCTATCCGTTAATCAAATGCTTTTCACTTTGCCGGTAGTTAAATTCTACGTGAAAATCACATGAAACGCATATGTCTACTGAATAATATTCACAGGATAAATCATCTCACCAGATCATGATGAACTCAAATGACAATCACGTAAAATCTACGTGAAAATGACAGTGGAAAATATTCACATAACTTTTCTGGTAATCATAACGTGAAAAATATTTTGAGTGTAGAAATGGCCACCAATGAACTAGTTTTAGTTCCAAGTCGTTTGAGGTGTCGCTTGATGAATTTGGGCTGACGACCCAGATACTTGAAATTACCACCCGAACCAAAATACTTTCCTTTTGGAAGATGTTGAGCTTAAATTGGTCAAAATAAATCAAGCAAACTACAAAAGTAAGACGAGCTCAAATCAAACATTGCTTCAAAATAAAAATATGAAATTATTGTAGTCCTACGTCAACTATGCGGTCGTGTCTTGAATAGCACCCTCCTACTATTTTGTTACAAAATATACAGAGCCTGCAGACAGAATCAAGGTGTTTGCTCAGCGACTGTACGTATTATTATTTTAATTTTTTGAAATATATTCAACAGCACTCGAAAGAATATCGTATATATTTGGCGATATTAGTATTAGCCTGTAGTATTCTTTTGTGCAAAAAACATGTATTTGACAAGGCACAAGCATATCATTCTTGTTGAAAAAGCACCAAGAATTTCTCGTAATGCGTCAAAGTCAGAATTAACTCTATATCTTCGAAAACCAAATCCAATAATACTTACGTTATTTTAACAAGTTCCAGCAAAAAACCTTAACAATCAACAATTCCATTTTTGTTTTTTGCTTGACAATTTTTTTCATTTACCTACAACTACATTCGCTGTATTACAAAGACTGCTAATACACATACGTTTATTATGGTAAAGCTTCAAATAATAATATATCATCTAACCATTTCGAAATGTAAAAGGAAATTCTAATGAATCTTAGTAAATAAACCAAAAATTCACAAGCATTCGCAGGCTCTTACTCTTCTATAAATGTGTTTATGTGGAATTTACTCTTTCGATACTATCCGGTCACGATTATTTAGTGAATATCGAAGATAAAATTGAATGAAGATCTGTTGGAAAATTTACAATTCTTGTTGAATAGTTAATGGTAATCATATTTATGAGATAAACTTTCAATCACCATCAACAGTGGCATTGCAGTTTTTCCTCGATTGCACACGAATAGAAATGTACGAAAAAAAGTTTACCAGTGCAATATGAATAGTACCGCTGCAGTACGAATAGAAGTGTACCGCTGAAATGTACGAATAGAAGAGTACCGCTGCAATCATAGACGACGAGAGACCTGCGGTTTTTTATTCCACTGGTACTGTTGCTTTAACCGGCATGTTTTCTTTCAAGACATCAGTTTTTATGAGGTTTTGAAAGCAGGTTTAGAAATTATTCAAGAATGGAGATTGGTTCAAACTTTTCGGATAACTTTTACCTTCGAGACATCATTTTAGTCTAAGCTCATGGAAGCAAAAATATATTGACCCATTGGGACGGGGAGACTCTGTCAATTTTTATATCGATATTGATACAGAGAATATCACGGGGAACGGATGGTGTCCATTCACGTCGTCTGTGTTAGGGATGCTCGCATGTAATTGGTTCATTTTTCGCGTAAGTTTCCCTGTAACTTTTTATCAATTTTGACCGTTGAGCAGTGAAGTAATAATGATAACTAGCGTTTTAAAAAATTGTTACACATTTTATCTATCCAACAACATATTGGTTATTGTTATCCGTCATGTGGTTATGCTGTTATTAACGTTTGAAATCTGACGCAACATTTGCCAGTTTCATTTCCAATTTTACAGAATGCATCCCAGTAAAGTTAACAAAGACGTAGTCCCACGTCAAAAATCAACTTAATAACCCAACATTGATTTAATTTTAAAAATTGTACAAGAGACATTGCACCGAATAATGATTATGAACGGTTTTAGAATAAATCGATCTTACACTTGAAAGACATTTTGTATCAATTGTGCATTTGGTTAACAATAGATTGTTAATGAAAATCTATTTCTCTGGAATGCACAGTGGTACGAAACCTTAAAGTCGTGAACTTTTTTTTATTTACTCTCCCAATACTGTTCATTTTCTATATATGTACGGTTTTTTTGGTGCTACAAAATCTAACGTCTTGCACTTTAGAGAAATGGCGTCTTTAGTAAAATGTAGATAATGTTGAAACAAAAAACTGTGTTGTAGACACTTTCTTTCTAACTCTTCTTAACTTGGAGATATAACATTTTATATTGGACTAGTACTTGATATTTTTTTTTTATTGCTTTATTAAGGTGGCTTCAGCCACAGGCTGGTTCGCCACCGTACTTGAAATTCGTTTTTTTGAACATTTAAAAACTGTTATGTTCAGAACATTTACCTACAACTTTTTAGAAGACACAAAAAAGCTTCGTCACAGGCCGAGTTATTGCCAAAAATGTAAAAAAAAACCTAAATTAATCCACCTAGTGGTGAAACCCAGCCTTTCTCATTCGAACTTATTATTTGTTAAAATAAATTTACACCATCACTTAAATATGAACATATGAACATACATTAACACATATACATGCAAATAACATTAAATTCTTTCAAATATATGATGCGATTCAGTTTTTGATTCGGGTATAATCGATTTGTACTCATATACTGCGCATAAATATTTAGATTGCTTATGTCAACGTCAGTCAGTAGATTTCAAATAAGGTATAATTAAATGTTGTTCCTTATATATTAATTTGAATGATCTTACCAGTGGAAATGAAATTCTTTAAAGTAGTTGATATTACTGATCGTTTCTGAGGGGCATCCAATGAATGGCCAAATATCAATCAATATGGGTTCTTGAAACCTGGATTATACCCAGTGGCCAGAATCATACCTCAAACCCAATTTTTAATCCAGATGACAGCTTCTGGTTGCTTGATAATCATAAAATCAATAATCCACCATAAAATTGCCGAACTGCCTAATCTGGGTATTTCTATGGCGAAGCTGGCGACAGTTCCCGATTAACAGCCTAAAGTGACAAATATCATCCAATACGATTTGAGGAAGCGGTATGACATCCTGAGGCCAGAAATCATCTTCATACGCAATTTTAAATTTCTAGACAGTAGCTTCCGGTTTCTGGAAACCAGTCTAAAAGGATCAAACATTACGCATGTGAGTTTTTCAGTACCCGGATGATGCTCAGGGGCCAGCAATCAACTTCATACTTCATTTTGAAATCAGAATTTGCGACTTCCGGTTTATGGAAAACATCCTTTAATTGCCAAATAAAATCTAATGAAGGTATATTAACTCTATTGAATATTGATGTTGTATTTGAAGGAATAATTGGAGCATAGTATTTGAAATTTGACGTAATATTTGTACTGAATAAATAGTTTTTCTATCATAATGACTCCTAATTTCGAACTTTGATCAAAGCAGCTAGTTGACCTTTGGAGTTTGATTTTTTTTAAGTTTGAGGAACAACCTATTCGTTTTTCTTTAAATAAGTCGTGTAATCTTTAAGAGAATAGATTTTCAATATTTTCACAATTTAACTCATAATGGTTAAAATAAAAGTTCGATTACACTGGTCAACACAAGTGTTGCCCCGAAGGTCAAACTAAGAAAAAATGAAAAATGATAGCTTTTCCAATGAATTTTTTTCTTTGCAGGGCAACTATTGTGAGCTATAGAGCAGCATTTTTTCGATTTTGTCAACCAGTGTTATAATCAAATTAAATGGGTACCAATAAAGCAACTAAACCTTCAATTTAAAACCAAGATTGTTAAAATCAGTCATGCCATCTTTGGTAAAACGAGTGAATTTAAAAAAGTTTTCTGAACACGTTTTATTTCATAACCTTCGAACTACATGTTCAACCTTCATAAAATTCGTTATTTTGGGGTTTTGAAGACAGTCCGTTCATTTGATACCTATTCTGAGATAATGGAGCTTCATAACTTTTACATTTTGATACATAACAGACAAAGTTACAGTCCGATTATAATAAAATTCAATAGAGTCTTATCAGGCAACTAGACCTTCCTATTGCAACTTATTTTGTGAAAATCCGTCTTTCCATCTCTGAGAAAGGTGGATGTGTTCAAGCAGTCTTAGAAACATGTTTCTTGTCATAGCCTGATTTCCCATTATTATACATAACGGACAAAGTTAAAGTCCAATAACAATAAAATTCAATAGGGTCTTATGAGGCAACAAGACCTTCCATATGACACTAATTTTGTGAAAACCGGTCCAGTCCTCTCTGAGAAAAGTGAGTGAGTTTAAACAGTGTTGGAAACACGTTTCTTTACATAACTTTTGAACTGCATGTCCAATCATTATAAAATTATTTCACAAACTAGTTGGACGTTCCCGGCGATGCTCGGGATCAAAGTTTTCAAAATTAGGAGTCATTATTTATAATTAATTGCAATATTAGCACAACTCACTTCAACAAAATTTCACATCTTATACGTCCATCATCACTTTTAGTACTCCAGTATTCTAAGAAAGCACAGAACGAAAATACTCATATTGGATTGCATTTTCTGATAATGGGCTGTTTTACAGAAACTGGAAGTCGCCATTTCGGATATCAAAATGACGGAGTCCCACTTTCGGAAGTATTGAAATGGTTGGCCAAATACCACTTCAGGTTATTTTCCTGAAATCATAAGTCGCCATTTTGTAAAATGTGTGGGGTCATTTCAGTTCCGAATATACCAAATTCGGGTGATGTCCGGATATTCGATAATCGTTTACAGTAAAAACTCTTTTTATGTAACTTTTGAAAGAAAGTAATCGAAGTAATAAGAATTGAGCATGATGCTTCTATACATCTAAAAAAAGACATGTGAATTTTTATAACGAAAATGATTGTTGGTGTCCAAAGAAAAACGTCTGAGAAGAAGTTAATGCTTTAATCCACAAAACTACGTAGAAATTAAAAAAAAATAATGCATGAGTCGCCTCCTAAACGATGTTTAAACCAATGAAATGCGGCCTTTCCTCCTGCCAAATGTCCCAAGATCTAGTTTAGGTAAAAGTAAAAAAGTAAATCGGATCCCGTAATGTGTTACCATTCACAAAACTACGAAAACATCAGAAATGTATTTTTTTTCTGCTCGACTTTACGCACATAATCAAAACATGGATTTTTCTGCAAAAAAATATTTGCAGATGTTGAAGCAACAATATTTGTTTAAATGAAAAATAATTGCATATCATAGGTTTGAATTTTGATTGGCAAATTGAGCCCAACTATTCATGATTTTGCATGTTTTACAAAGCGTTATTTTTACTCAAAGTCATTCTTTTCTTAAACAGTTTTTCTAAATATCTTTCTTAAACATAAACAAACATTTTATTATAGAAAAATCACAGATTACAGCTTCGGGTTTTGATTTAGTGGCAAATCCTGCTTGAAAAATCGTAATTTTGCATGTTTCACGTAGTTTTGTGAATAACATCTCGAGTTTTAGTAATCAGATACCTGATATTTTTTCTCAAACGTCTTTCTTAAACATCAACAAACATTTTAATAAAAAAGAAACACATGTCATCTCTTTGAATTTTGATTTGGAGACGAATTGAGAATAAAGTCATAATTTTGCATGTTTCACGCAGTTGTGTGAATTATATCTCAAGGTTTAGTGATCGGATACTAAATATTTTTCCTTAAATGTCTTTCCTGAGCATTAACAAATATTTTAATGTAAAAAGAATCATATGTCATCGCTTTGCATTTTGATTTAGAGGCAAATTTAGCACAAAAAGTCATAGTTTTGCATGTTTTACGTAGTTTTGTGAATAATATCTCAATTTTTAGTAATCAGATACTAATAATTTTCACTCAAATGTCCAAAAAATGATCCAACAAACATTTTAATTAATAAAGAATCATATGTCATCGCTTTTAATTTTGATTTAGAGGCAAATTCAGCACAAAAAGTCATAATTTTGCATTTTTACGTAGTTTTGTGAATTATATCTCAAGTTTTAGTTAACAGACACCCATTATTTTTACTCAAATGTCTTTCCTGAACATTAGCGAACATTTTCATGTAAAAAACCTACATGCCACCGCTTATATTTTTGATTTAGAACGATTCAAAATGATGGTTACTGTACACCTCAGAGACGGAGGGAATAATATCAATAAGATCAAGCGTTAAGGAATTCCATTTTTATATAGTAGATGGTTCAAAAAATAAGCCCCTTCTTTTGATACCAATTTTGTTCAAATCGGTTGTGTAGTTTTTGAGATAATGAAGTTTTGTGATTTTCACATTTTGATACATAACCTCGAAACTAAAAATCCGATTACATAAAATTCAATGGGGTCTTATAGGACGACTGGACCTTTCATTTGCAATTAATTCCATTGAATTCGGTCCAGCCATCTCTGAGAAAATCGAGTGAGATTGTGAGAGCGTTACATACATACACACACACATACACACACACACACACACACATACAGAAAATGTTCAGCTCGTCGAACTAAGTCGATTGATATACGAGCTCGTCGAACTAAGTCGATATGGGAAAAACGTGATGGTGTTATTTTTTTGTTCCCATGCACTTTTCGTGTTCCTTATGGGTCCTATAACAACTGTGTAACTTTTCAGATCGATTGGTGAAACGCCCGATTTGTGCCCGATTTTTAAAGCTTTCATACGATTTTATATGGGAAAAACCACTTTTTCAAAACTTTTCCTATGTCCAGTTGGCTCCAAAAAATATATCAATACTTGATAAATATAGGAAATTTTCCTGGGAAAAACTCGTCTGAAGACCGCAACGCGCTACCTAGCTTGTGAAAAAAGATATTCACCCCACACTGATTGAATATCTGACGAACGGCTCACCATTGAATTTTACTAGCAATACTGCTGCAGCATGCTGCTGTTGGAAATTCAACCATGTGATGAGAAATGATATCGCTTGAATTTATCTTGGAGGCTTCTCCGAAGATACTATGAGCAAAAATCACACTTTGAAAATTAATTCCACGCGAAATTATTTCTCATACTTAAGCAAGTTTGCAATAGCAGCATGCTGTTGCATACAGCAGTGTTGCTGGAAAATTTCAATGGTAAGCCGTCCGTCAAATTCAATCAGTTTGGGGTGAATAGCTGTTTCTACAAGCATCGTAGCGCCTTACGGTCTTCAGAAGAGTTTTTCCTAGGAAAATTTCCTACAAATATTATGCATTGATATTTTTTTAAGAGCCAACTTGACATCTCTAGAGAATAAGTATTCAAAAAGTGGATTTTCCCATATAAAATCGTATGGAAACATTAAAATCGGGTGCAAATCGGGCGTTTCACCGATCGATCTGAAAAGTTACACAGTTGTTATGGGACCCATAAGGAACACGAAAAGTGCACGGGAGCTAACATTTATTTTTTGTCCCACCCTAATGGAGGGGTGTCGAACTAATATGGACATTAGGGTGTCCCAAAATTGCACAAGTCTGGGGCTCACCCTCCAACTGATAGAAAATGGTGTTACGAACAAACTTTTGTTCGGCGGCAGCTCTAGAAAATGATGTTTTCAACTGGCCCCGATGACTTATTTGAAAAAATCGGTTTTTCTTATGTTAAATCCAAAAAACATGTCCAGTTATTCAATTTTCCATGAAACCTAATCCTTTTATATTTTTTACAGGTTCCTTAGGGTCTAAACTATAAGGGGAAAGTTCGTTTCGGATTGATTATCGTCAATTTATTTTCCTAAAAAAAATTCTATCGTTTGGAAAAGAGATTTTTCAAGTATACTTTGACATTCAATCAATAAAAGTGGGTATTAAACCAAATGCTCTCACCAACTGAATACCATTAAAAGTTGGGAAATTTTATGGGTTAGAACATTGCCAAAGACTACATGGCTCTGAAATAACTTGATTTTGAGTTATTCGTGATTGACTGTGGAATAAAAAGTTACATTTTGATGTTTTCCAATACTAAAATGTTCATTTGCCGTATCATATAGTATTATGATTTCAACTAAATCTCCTGCTACTCAAAAGGCCCGTTCTGCAGGGTCATTGATAATTGTTAAGCTTCAACATTTCGATTTGGCTTCAAGATAATTCTTTCTATCCAGGCCTTGGGATCTTCCTGAATAAAAAAAAACTTGATATCAAGCCGTAGTCTATCGAAATAACTTTAGTGACTTCTTTGTGAGTCCACTAAGCTTTTTACAGATGAAAATTTTTTCACTCTTGAATTGTCGTTTTCACTGCTCACCTTTTTCAAGTTTTGTACCACCTTCCTCTTC
The DNA here is from genome assembly GCF_029784165.1 of Wyeomyia smithii. NCBI lineage: Eukaryota > Metazoa > Arthropoda > Insecta > Diptera > Culicidae > Wyeomyia > Wyeomyia smithii. Next base: position 30,345,919 of record NC_073695.1, on the reverse strand, counting down.
GTCATCATTCACATTTTTATCGAAAAATACCAGGCTAACTTCGTGAAGATACCACAAATGCAGTATGCAGACCCGGCACCGTACCGAAGTCATCGGAGATTGCGGGTCCGAGTCCCATCTGAAGAAGTTTTTTTTTTCTAATTTTAAGCCGCACTTTCTGTTCATGTTCATTTTTCGCATCCTCGTTAGATTACATACATTTCCTCCCCTTTAGTAAACTTGATAATATTTATTCAATTTCTTCACTCGACCTTGATTATTGTAGGAAAACATTAAAATTCAGCTTTTTATTTCACAGTAAATTACGAATAACTCAAAATCAAGTAATTTTAGAGCCATGTAGTCTTTGGCAATGTTCTAACCCATAAAATTTCCCAACTTTTAATGGTATTCAGTTGGTGAGAGCATTTGGTTTAATACCCACTTTTATTGATTGAATGTCAAAGTATACTTGAAAAATCTCTTTTCCAAACGATAGAATTTTTTTTAGGAAAATAAATTGATGATAATCAATCCGAAACGAATTTTTTCCTTATAGTTTAGACCCTAAGGATCCTGTAAAAAATATAAAAGGATTAGGTTTCATGAAAAATTGAATAACTGGACATGTTTTTTGGATTTAACATAGGAAAAGCCGATTTTTTCAAATAAGTCATCGGGGCCAGTTGAAAACATCATTTTCTAGAGCTGCCGCCGAACAAAAGTTTAATCGTAACACCATTTCCTATCATTTGGAGGGTGAGCCCCAGACTTGTGCAATTTTGGGACACCCTAATGGACATATGTGTTATCCCTAAAACATCCACATGTCAAATTTGGTTCCATTTATTTGGTTAGTTCTCGAGATGTGCAGAACATTGTGTTTCATTTGTATGGGACCCCTCCCTTCCAGAAGAGGGAGGAGTCCCGAACTATCTTAGTAGTCTTTTCCGGCCCCTAAAACCTCTATATACAAAATTTCACGCCGATTGGTGCAGAAGTTTCGGAGCCAATATGGATCAAACAGACAGGACTGCATTTTTATATGTTTAGATTTCCTGTTATTTTATTCTAGCGGGATTCGTGTTTTGAATCTCAACAGGGTTTGCTCGAAAAACTCGTAAACCAATAGCAATTCAATTTGTTTTTTTTTATCACACATGATCCATTGATGAGTTGCAAATATTACCACCAAATCTACCTCTTCTCGAGATGTCTGTGAAAATAGCAGCAATATATTTTTAGAAAAGAAGGCTGAGAATAAAATACGTAAGTCACTGAACAAACGAATTGATTCTGTCTGTGGACTCTGTAACCTTTGTAACTAAAAATCCCTCTAAGTCCCACACTACCTTTTCATACAGCCCCCAGGGCTGTATACCTTGTAGTATTTCAGTAGATTCACACCAATGATCCAAAAGTTGTCCTGTAGAATGACGTTTAGCTGTGAAATCTATCGAATTCATTACGTAAATTCAAACAACGAAAGCAAAATGTAACACATTGTCGAAAAACGCAGTTTCCGATCCAGTGATGAAATCACGTCACGTAATGATATCTATATCCAGCATTGTTTACGATACTCATTGTGCCCTATAGTAGGTACCGGAGCAAACAAACATTGTGTTGTCAAGGTGATCCTCAAAGTCATCGAGCTTTTTACTTGGGATTTCGGGAGTACAATCAGAGTTGTGAGCTAATTTGAGCAAAACATATCTGAGTAATTACTGTTGCTGAATTTACTAAACCTGAATTTGTCAGAGAAAGAACCACATTATAGCAAAATTACTTCCGCAGTAGTGTGCACCGATCAATTTGCTCCGCTTTATTTTCGATTGATATTCACAGATATGAGCATTTCAACAGCTTACACAACTCACCTTTTTTTAACGCCAGCGCCAACTTTTTCCATATGACTTTATTCATTCGTATTACTAATCCGGAAAAGTGGATTCCGGTAACCAGTTTAAACTGCCAAAGCGGAACGAGCCGAGTGGATACCAAATTTCGTGGTAATAATGAAATGAGATATTTAGCTCTATTATTACGAAGATGATAATCTGTCAATGTTTTATTGATGACTAGCTGACCCGGAAAACTTCGTCTCGCCCATTTTTGTGTTTAATTTAATAATTTTAGACATTCCAAACTCATTGATTCCTTGCGATTTGTTTATAGTCTAAAAATGCACGACGAATCGGCCATAGGATATGATCAAAGTCAAAAGGCAAATCGTTTGAAATGATTGGTTTTATCGGAATGACAACATCCTCGACTTTTGGCTTCTGTACACCTCCTCTATTCTGAAAATATTCATGTATTCGATCATTTTCAGCTGTTTTTCTGGCATCAATCTGATTCCGCAAATACCCATATTGGGTGGTGTTCAGTAATTTTGTTGTTTTCCAGAAACTAAAAGTGGTCATCTTTGAATTCTGAATCGTGTCCAGGGTTAACGCTTGGCTTCTATGCATCATCTAGATTACGGAAATATTTATATTAAGCAATATTCGGTCTTTTTCGGCAGTTTTTCCGAATCCGAAAGCCGCTATATTGGATATCAAAATAGCATTTGGAGACAAATTCTGGCCCTTGGGCGTCATTCTGGTTCAAGAAACACCCATATTGGGTGTTATTTGGTCTTTTTCGGCTGTTTTCCAGAAACCAAAAGTCGCCATCTTACAATTCATAATGGTGCATGTGGTAATTTTTTAGCTTCTGATTCCGGAGATACTCATAGTGGGTGATATTTGGTCATTTTCGGCTGTTTTCCAGAAACCGGAAGTCGCCATCTTGGATTTCAAAATGGCATTTGAAGAAAATTTCTGGCCTCTGAACGTCATACTGGTTAAAGAAACACTCATATTGGGTGGTATTTGGTCATTTTCGGCTGTTTTTCAGACACCGGAAGTCGCCATCTTAAAATTCAAAATGGTGTATGTGATCGATTTCTAGTTTCTGTGCATCATTCTGGTTCCGGAGGGGCTCATATTGGATGGAAATCGGCCATTTTCGGCTGTTTTCCAAAAACCGGAAGTTGCCATCTTACAATTCAAAATGTTGTCTGAGGTCGACTTGTGGCTTCAGAGCACCATTGCGATTCCGGAAATACCCATATTAGAAACCGGAAGTTTCCATCTTAAATTTATAAATGGCGTATTGAGTCAAGTTTTGACTCCTGTGCATCGACCTGATCATTGTAGGCTGTTTTCAAAAAAACCTGGTTGAAATATCTGTTTAGCTTGTATGGGACACCTGCCTCCCCTTCCAGAGTACAGAGGAGTATCAAAGCACAATAGAAATTTATGTTTGATTTGTATAAAAGCCCTTCCATCCAGAAGTGGAAGGGGTGTTGAACCACCTTTAACATATTTTTTGCCCCCAAAAGCCTCCACAGGCTAAATTTGGTTTCATTTACTCTAATCGAAAAAAAAGTTCTGGAGTTGTGAAAAAAATTGAGTTTCATTTGTAAGAAACCCTGTCGAACCATTATGGACATATTTGTTACATAAAAAAACATTCACAAATTTGGTTATATTTGCTTGATCGGTTCTCGAGCTGTGCGAAATCCGTGTTTCATTTGTATGGGACCCCACCCTTCCAGAAACGGGAGGGGTCTCGAACTACCTTAGTCACCTTTCTCGGCCCTAAAAGCTTTTTATACAAAATTTCACGTCGATCGGTTCAGTAGTTTCCAAACCTTTATGGATCAGATAGACAGACAGAGCTGCATTTTTATATGTTTAGATAGTTGAACCGATCACCGTGACGGTAGCCACCAGTCGAGCGTGCTTCTATTTGTATTTAATTTTCGGTGGTAGCTTTTAAAGGATGATTGCAAAATAACTGTCGAGAGTCACCTATTTTAAATTGCTGTCATATTATTGTTGTTCATTCCGCCTCCTGCGATCTCATTTCTTCGTTGTATAGAAATTTTATTTTCGTGAATTCCACCATTTTCCTTTACCTTTTTTTAGTTTTCTGGCCGTAACAGTTTGCCTTGGATGAAGACGAACACAGCAAAACAAAGCCAGCTCAAATCAGACGCTCCGTTGTAAAGTTATGGACGGTCGCACATATATGTAACTTTATTTTATATATAAGAAGATATTAATACATCACTATTGCATTTTTGTGAAAAAAAAACAATAGGACTGCCCTACATTTACTGTCGTTTTTCCACGCTGTATGGTATCGAAACAAAAACAAACGACATGTTGGAATGTTCAAAGTTGGAACCTTTCTTCTAATTCTGAGCAAAGCAAACTAAAGTCTGCTAGCTTCGATTAAAAGGTCGGTGTTGAGTCAGACCGGACCAAGTGACATTTTGATCATTTCGAGAAAAACGAGTTTAATGTTTGTTGCTCTGGGAATTTTGAAGTTTTCAATATTTTCGCGCAGTTTTGATGTTATAAGTTGGAGTAACTCTCTAACTGTATCATGCAATGTGACAATTGAAAAAAAGGAGTGCCGTGAGCTCAAAAAGGACAGGTTTGTAACTGATTAAATGTACTTGGTCCACTCTGATTGAATCAAAGAAGAATCATTAATGACTTAGTCCATTATGACTGAACAATTGAACAAATACAGTCGTCGTTCGATAACTGCAACATGTTTACATTGCAGTTATCGAATACCGTTCGATAACTGCAACACTTGACACATGCCAAAATTTAGAGGGGGGTCCGTCACTACCATTACTGTTTTCAATTATGTCGATATGTATTTTTTTAACAAAATAGTGGCAAAAATAGCAGAAAACTAAAATAGACAAGCTATTCGATTAATCAATTTGATATTCATATTTCCGCATCATAATTTATTGCGTTTTAGTAACTACTTTACATAACTAACATGTAGGCGAAGATAAAGTTCATCACTACAATAGACCATTTTACGAGACTTTTCTGAACTCAATTCATGAATGAAATTTTGACAGAAAGCTCGGAACCGCTGGCATAACGCAAGTAAAAAAAACATCAATGTCAGCAGGATCCGTAACACCTGTCAGTTCGTAAAATGGTCTATATAACGCTCGGTCACAAAGTTTTGTTTGTGATCTACTATGCACTGCCTCGCTGAGTAGTGAAAGCTAGCCAAACAATGCACAAAGGATTTTATTTCTCTTATAATACTTACGAAAAGTGAACCACATAACATGGTGATTTTGCTTCATTGATGAATAGTGGAGATCTATAATCCCCCATCTAGAATGAAGAGACAACAAGTAAACGAAATCGAAAGAAATTAAAGAGTCCTTTTGAAATATTTTTAGAGATTCAACAATTTTCATTTTCGAATGCATTCAGAATCCCCCCGCGAGATCTGCCACTTCAATGTCAAATGTGACTTTGACATCAGATTTGACAGATTGCGGTCCGATAACTGCAAAGTTGTTGCAGTTATCGGTCTTGCAGTTATAAAGCGTTGCAGTTAAAAGTTTTGCAGTTATCGAACGGCGACTGTAATTGTAGTCCATTGATCGTCGAACAGTCAAAAAGTTTTTAATCTACATGGTTAGCTTCTGCGACATCAACAATTATTGAAAATAGTTTGAATAAACTTTAAACTGTGTTTGTTCCAATAAATCAATGGTAGGAGCGAAATGTTTTAATGGAACAATTAATGGTTAATTCACTCAATTAAGTTATTCGTAATCATCCACTTTCTCTGCAACTTTGACCAAAATTGCCGTAATTGATAATGGACTGGATGGTTTCCTAGTGTTTCGGTTCTGGAATTTCTGTCACGTTTGGATGTAGTGCTTTAAGGACAGCTTCATGAAAAGTTGGGACAGGTTCTTCATTATTGATTAGAAAATAATATTGAATAGATATTGACAACATGCTTTACACACTTAAATGTCAATCGAGTCAGCTTCTTCTTGTATTAATATGAAAGGTCTTCTCCAAACAATCGCTTGTGTTGCCTTTAGCTTCGTAATTTCATTACGGGCATAAAGCTAATTAGCTTGCATAAAACAGTAACAAACATACACTTACAACTAATTTCAACCTCCTGAGGATATAATTCATTGGTAAAATCATCAAGTTTTAAGTCAGTATTACTACTGTAACTTGAAATTCTTTCTGATATTGTGGAATGTTGTGTCACCCACACGAATGACTAACGTTCCTCATTTACGTGTTCAATCAGAGTGGACCATGTACATTTTCCTCATTTACTGGTAAAGTATACTTTTTTGACTAACGGGCAAAGAAGCATTCCGATAAGTTGCCTGATAGTGTTGAAATTCATTTATGTTGACTTCAAACCGATGCTGTAAATTCCGATAATTTCAACTTTTTTCTGCTTAACACATGGTTCACTTTGTCTGCACACTATAAGGCATTATATCAGGTCATGTTAGTGACAGCAATAAACGGTCCAAAAACACATTCAAAACTACGGCAGTGCGTGAAACTTTACAGATTTCGATGGGGGGTGAGTGAAAGAGTTCTCTGATACAAAGAAATCCGGAAAAACGCTTGAAAATTCTTCCGTTCGTTCGCTTTTATCAATAGCTGACCGAAGGCAGTCTCCTTGAAAATAAACACTTGGTCCATTCTGACTGAACACTGTAATCGCTTTTCATTGGTCATGCAGATAAAAATCATGCTGTTATTTCTGCTGTTTTAGAGATAAATAAAATCTGATTGTTGTGTGATGTAGCTTAAGAAAATCTTTATCCAATACTATCGTTAACTTGTTTTTTTTTCAGTTTTGCGACTTGGTCCGGTCTGACTTAACACTGACCAAATAGACACGGACTCTGGTCCTACTGAAACCAACTTCCTGTCGAGGATCGAACGTACGACGACTGGCTTGTTAGCTCTTTATCGTATCTCGAAACCAGCTGGAATGCTGTTTTAAATCTAAACAAAATATTGACATATGTATATTAGAGCACTTAAAAATGCGTGACAACCAAATTCCAAATATTATAAACGCACTAAATCTGCTCAACAACTCTTATGAAAACTTGAACCGTTCATTTCTTGACACCACGAATCAGGAGAATCACGTGCTTGTGCTAGTTTAATTATTTTATAGTGGTAGGTATCGGATTCAGGATTGTTAAAAAAGATCGCCAGTTTATTGGTTTTTCACTCTGCCAGCTAACTACAGCACCTATATTTTTTCTGCATGACGTTTTCTTAAGTGTTGTTTTTATTAATTTGTCAATTTTTAAATAGCCTTCACGAAACATGAATCAATTTTGATGAAACCGGTTTCATTTTACAGAAAAATTATCCTGGTTTCCTAGTATTACTTGAGTATTTGACGTGACCAATGGGTACCGGAAATGTTCCGGATTCTAGGAGTGTGTATCAAAATGTGCATTTTTGCAACGCGTAGAACCTTTCATGACATCTTGTTTATTTTAGGTTTATATGTTTCCAATAAATTAGGATTCATTCCGAGTTCATTGGTACCCAGAGGATGAAAATCTGCCGAAGAACCAGTTATTATTTGTAATTTTGGGAAACTAGAATAGTTTTCCAGTAAAATGAAACCGGTTCATCAAAATTGATTCATTTTTCGTAAAGTTCTGACTATTTAAAAATTGACAAAACATTGCCTGTCTCAATCATTTTGTCTACCCCCTGTATACAGGATGTGGCAGTGCGTGAAAGAGATAATCGACGATAGAAATTCGAGGGTCGTCGTCATGTGCCAAATGTGCCATACGTCTGGCTTCATTCAATTAACCAAAGACAATAGCATTGTTGGAGTTCACATTTTCTCTTGTGTATAGAGTCACGAAAGAACTAGCTTTGCGGTGAAGCTTGCCTTATTTAGTTTGATTACAATTAATCAATAAACAGCCAGTATCTTTAAACTATCGTCTCAATACTGTCTCAACGCTTATTCCAATAATCACTTTCGCCTTCTTCCTATCGAAAGAAGAAACGCGGCACTTAACAAAAATCTATCGTTCATTGTCCTGCCTCAACGGTTCTTGGAGTGTGTTAGACATTTTTGTAGACATTCAAAAGAACAGAGCACACAAAAACCGGTTTATTTATGATTTTGTTTTATCTATGTGATCCTTGCTTTTATAGGTATGTTGCTAGAAAAGCTAAACTGAGATGATTGTTGTAGAGACATGCAACCTAGCCCTTGAAATATGTTGGATTCAACCGGCAAATCTGTTCTACACACTTTCTATGCGTCACTGATGTTCTGATGATCTCAGCGAATATTCAACATGCTAATAAACGCCCCAAGACAATGCAGTGCTGTGCAGTAGCAATACAGAGGCTGCTGTACACGATGCTAACCATACAGTAATCACTTACCTATCAGATAGTAGCTAGACGCAACTATTTTGTACGCATGCAGCCTCTCAGGTTGATAAGTGGACACTTGAACTTGAAGTATGACAATGCCGCTGACCGATGCGAAGAAATAACCTGTTACGACTTAAAAGCCTCCGCCCATCAATGGAGGTTGTGCAACTCTATCACCTCACGATAGGTCAGCTCCGGATGTATGATCGTATTTCAAGTGAAAAGTTCGCACAACTTCGAATAGATCACAGAGCTGATTGTCACGTACCCACAGAGCAATTCGGATCACTAAATTACCGTTTCTCCCTGCAAATGACCTGCGGTCATTTGGAAGACTGTCACGATCTTCTATTATACGCACTCGTAGGTAAACGCATAACAACTACCGCGAGAGAGGTTCCAATACCGACTGACGCGCTATTCAAGCCGCTTAACTCATACTGTGTATGGGTTTATATTGAAACATAACATGACACATGAGAGAATGTTTGAAGTGTGAAGAGGAAACTAAAAAAACGCGCTCGCCATCGAAGAGTGGAGACGAACTTTAGCTGTGTTCATGTATTGTTGTCGGGAAAATGCAATATTTTTTCCATTTTCCTATTCTGCATCGAGAACGAAGATTAAGTTACAATGGCAGTGGGTACGTTGAAGTCATCATCGGTCAACCGTCTGTAGACGGTGTTTTGAACAGATTGGCGTGTCGCATATAACCTGCGGGTTTGCTATCCGATGTGTCAGTAACCTCTTTGCGCAAAAGAACAGCGTTTACATTAAGGCTAAATACAGTCGTCGTTCGATAACCGCAACATGTTTACATTGCAGTTATCGAATGCCGTTCGATAACTGCAACACTTGACACATGCCAAAATTTAGAGGGAGGTCCGTCACTACCATTACTGTTTTCAATTATGTCGATATGTATTTTTTTAACGAAATAGTGGCAAAAATAGCAGAAAACTAAAATAGACAAGCTATTCGATTAATCAATTTGATATTCATATTTCCGCATCATAATTTATTGCGTTTTATTAACTACTTTACATAACTAACATGTAGGCGAAGATAAAGTTCATCACTACAATAGACCATTTTACGAGACTTTTCTGAACTCAATTCATGAATGAAATTTTGACAGAAAGCTCGGAACCGCTGGCATAACGCAAGTAAAAGCAACATCAATGTCAGCAGGATCCGTAACACCTGTCAGTTCGTAAAATGGTCTATATAACGCTCGGTCACAAAGTATTGTTTGTGATCTACTATGCACTGCCTCGCTGAGTAGTGAAAGCTAGCCAAACAATGCACAAAGGATTTTATTTCTCTTATAATACTTACGAAAAGTGAACCACATAACATGGTGATTTTGCTTCATTGATGAATAGTGGAGATCTATAATCCCCCATCTAGAATGAAGAGACAACAAGTAAACGAAATCGAAAGAAATTGAAGAGTCCTTTTTAAATATTTTTAGAGATTCAACAATTTTCATTTTCGAATGCATTCAGAATCCCTCCGCGAGATCTGCCACTTCAATGTCAAATGTGACTTTGACATCAGATTTGACAGATTGCGGTCCGATAACTGCAAAGTTGTTGCAGTTATCGGTCTTGCAGTTAAAAAGCGTTGCAGTTAAAAGTCTTGCAGTTATCGAACGGCGAGTGTATTTCATTGTTGAAATGATTACTGAATTTTCAGCGTGGCAAAATTCAGTAAAAGTTTAATGAATTTCAGTAAAAAAAATTTGGTGTGCGAAGAATTCCCACTGAACTGATATTTCACTAATTTAACGCACGTTCGCTGGAAATTCAGTAATAGTCCGTCAAACATGAATGACATTTCACATTGCTGGAAATTCAGCAAAGTACCGTCAAAAAGAATGACATTTCACCTTGCTGAAACATTCAGTGATATTTCATTGTTGAAATGATTACTGAAGTTTCAGCGTGGCAAAATTCAGTAAAAGTTTAATGAATTTCAGTAAAAAAAATTTGGTGTGAGTGTATCTGAAAAAGTGCTGCGATCATTGGAAGTGAAAATTGAAAATGATTGGCTGTTATTTTCGAAGAATTTTGCTGGGGAAAATGACTTTTATCAGCACTGCACTGCATACATTGCACTGCAATTGCCGTATCGATATTTTATCCAAATCAGTGCTTGGTTTGATAGTGACGCGAGCGCAAAATAGCGGGAGCATGACCACTTACAGTTAAATGACGGTTGCAAGTTTTTACACATCCTTTGAAAACAGAATGAACGTCTGTTCTCTGTGAAAAAAACGCCAACAGCGTGCACGCGTGCACGCTGTTTGAGTTATCAGCGAACCACCATGTGAGATTCAACCATCGAGAAAATGAGGACTTCGGGAAGCGGTGTCTCATAACGGTCAAAGTTTCACTTTTTTGTCCGATGAAAAAGTGCACGGGAATACTATTCATGACCCGAAAATGTTTTTTGACGCCAATTGCTTCAGAAAAGTAAAAACAAAAAATTCTTTTTGAAAATATCGACATTCTGAGCGGAGAGTCTTTCAGCTCAAAAATTGAATTTTCTCGATTTTATTTACCACTTGGACGCCTAATAGCCACTCCTGGCCTACTTCCGGGAATCGGCTGCCTCGGTGAAACTAGGGTGGTGAGATCTGGCAGAAGTGGCTCTTAGACACCCAAGACTGATAGCCAATAGTATTGTTTTGCAAGGCAGGTTTCGGTACCGTTTTCAATTTAGCCTGTATCCCAGAGAATGTACTTACTCCAGGGTTCCACTCACTAAATCCGAAAAAACGGAATATTTCGAAATGCCCTCTACTGTTCCAAAATTGTGATAAATTTTAAATTGTGACCTTTTAAAAAACGGTTAGATCAAATTCGGTTGAGATCTTGCGGAATGCTACAAGAGTTCAGGCACGCAGGTGTTAAAAGGATTCACGCATAGATTATTTTTAACAAATTCTCATCAACAGCTAAACTGATTTGAACCTTCTTTGCCACAGTTGAAACGTTCTTTTCAGTAGCGCAGAACTCATCCTTAGCAAAAAGCTTTTGTCGAAAACGTTACTGCAATGAGGTGACATCGAAAATAAATTGAGATCATCAATTTCAATCATAATATGATAACTCAGCCTTCTCAAGAACAAGTCAGCCAACTTTCATCATTTCTGGGTTGTTTAACAAAGAATGATCGACTAATTTGGACGTCATCTGTAGAAAGAATAGCTTACTTCAAGAGTTGTTTGGAAGGTGCTATGGCTTCAGTTTATGGAATTGTTTTCATTTATCAGATCAGGTTCAGGTTTTCGTATAAAACTGTGAAAAATGCGTTTGATTTAGTTGCTGCTTCACTTACAGTACAATTTTGAACATTTTCCATCAATATATCGTCTGTATCGCTGCTCCAACTCTGACAAACTGCACAATTGTCCCCGGCACCAGTCCAGCCTTAGTTCCTTTTCATTGAGGAAAAAGCCAACTCTTACCGGGTCTGCGCCCTGGCTGCAGTTGTATGCTACGGCAATCACATTAGCAGCAAATGGTGTCAATTGACTCGATTTAAACAAACGCATCCTCATTTTGTCCCAATTTTTGGCTTTCAACCGTTTTTTATCTCTGAATACGCCTAGCGCAGTTAAGAATATCTGGATTTGCGTCTCATGGGTAAAATAAGCCACAACTCTAGGATCGTTGCTATATTCAAAATTTCGTATCATGTCTACTACTGTGAAACAAGCTAGATCGGCACTTTTCTCATAACCATAACTGTTCTGATAGTAGTACTTGAGATCTTCCTTGTATTCTAGTACTTCAACCTGATTTTTATTAAACACACCACACCAAGGACTCGGCCGCTCGAGGTACCATGCTTGCTCATACCGACAGGCATCCCACATGGCTTCGACCTGGTCGGAGCTAAGACTGGTTCGAAAACCAAGCTGGTCAGAAATGTCCGACACCGTTTCCAAATAGAGATCCGACTCGAGAAATTTATTCAACTCTGAGTCCCGTTTCTTGATACGTTTCTTATTTTTCCCGTACGCTGAACAGGCCTCGTACGGCCTCAGCAGCGTATCACGATCCGTCTCAGTCTCGGCCTCGATGAAGTTGTGAGCTCCTTTCCCGAATAGACCCTCAGCAAACGCTTTGTAGCTTTCCTCCGTACGTTGAGTGTCAGTATAACGAAACTAGAGAAGACGAGACTTCGGTAGTAATATATGAAGTGTTTGATCAGTTTATTATAGATTCACCAGGTACTTCGACTTGCTGTATTCCTCGGAAAAAATTCCAGGGAAACGTTGCTTCATCCGTTCTGCCAGAGACTTCAGGTCGTTCCAGCCTTGTTCCGTGAGATATGATGCACGGTCAACAGTTATACTGTTGTTCCAACGCCAGGCTCGCAATCGTTCCAAATCGGCCGGACAAATTGTAAATATTTTCTCAGACTTACTGTTTTTCAAAATCGATTTTCGTAACTAGTGGCGATGTAAAAAATAAAGAAATTTTCTAATATTTACGAAAAAGGTGGTACATTACATTATTCAGCTCGCTAGAGAGTGCCCTGATATCCTTCTTTCCAGGGAGTCGAGTTCCATGTTGACTCAACAGCCAGAATTTTAAAGGTACACAACCTGCAAATTTCAGTAAGATTGGTTATTTCAACTGTCATTAGAATACTTCATACCTTCGGCGTTGGACTCTCGGTTCTCGTTTTGATCTCGTACTACTTCATATGCAGTTTTTGAAGCATAATGGGAACGATGGCTTATCCGGGAGCTTTGGCAGCTTGTTTCGTTTCCATCGCTGTTGTTCAGGGAATTTACTACACACAGCAGACAACCGATGAGCACCACGAGTTGGAATTCCATTTTGCGTCCAGTCTGGATGGTGAGTGTTGCTCATGTTCAACGGACAGGTGGTTTTTATGAGCAAATAGGCAAACTTGTTTAGGGATCGTTCCCAAACTACGTGGTAACTAGCAATAAACTGCAGAATAAAAGCTATACCTAGTTCTATAAAAACAATCACAGTTCGTTCTTCTTATCTAGAGAACGAATTTTTTGAAATTCATGTTAAAATTCCAACAATCAGCGGTAACCAGACCGTCACAAATTTGGACGCTTCACATACCATATAATTATATGTGTTTATGTTATCTAATCTTTACGTTCTTTATGTTTTTTAATCGAAAACTGACAAGAGCTTCTCAGTTTCCATTGTTACATGTCTCAAATAGAAAATTGAAGAAGCTCACATCTTTTTAGCGATGACTTCTGAATTAGTAGAATATTCTTAATAAACCACATTATTTAGAGACGACCCCTTTAAGCTAAGAATAAGCCCAGTTGTGTGAATATTTACGTTCGATTATTTGCGTTACCCATTAATTCACAGCGAGAAGCAAACCAACTCCTACTTATTTCAGGGTGGCGACTCAAAATCGATTTTCGATTTCCCGGTTTTCTCGATGAAATTAATTAAAATTTCCCGGTGTTTAGTTTAAAAAAAACTATCAGATAAACATCAATTTTCACATGTTTATTTATGTCCTTGCACAAATAGTGACATGAAACAATGAAAAATATTTCTCCTTCTTCGCTTTTAGCTGTTTGCGACTTTAGCAAATAGCTTCATAGAGACCTCTTGCACAGTTTTCACCGTTTCTATCTCCAAGTCGGTGACAATCTTCGCCTTCTCATGCTTTCTTGATTCCTTCTGCTTTTACCCTCTGTCAACCTGCTCTTGAGCTTACAATGCTTCTGAATAAGGGTGTCAATAAATTCCACCATCGAACTTCGTTTTGCGTTAGGGCTTAGAAGTTATTTTTTCTCGAAAAAAGTTCACATGCAAAATTTGATCTCAGACTTTGGGAAGAAGAGCCCCTTAGAGTGACAAATGTAAAAATGCACATGAAATTGTCATAATTATTTTTTTTTTCTGATGACAAATGTCTGAGAAATGCACGAAACGTCGAGGTCTGTTATTTCGAACCATTTTTTTTCGAAAACTTCGACCCTGGGGCTTTCGAGCTGGGTCCAATGGCATGTATGAGAGATTTCTCAGACCCGTAAAATAAATTCAACCGACACTTTAAATCAATCAGAGCCTTTTTCTGGTAATTTGCATGACAAACCATGGAAATTCCGAACTCCACGAAAAAAACGAGTGGAAAATCACAGCAAAAACTGTATAAAACGCAATTTGTTTGTATTTCTGAACAAAATCAGTTTTTCAGGAATTTGATAAATATGAGCTCCTTTTTCAAAACAGTATACAACACATACTAACAAAATCGTCTTGAAATTTTTTTTCAAATCAAAAAATGCTCTTGTTTTTTCATTTATTTTGCATTGAAATGCAGACTAATTGATATGTTCCATTGTTAAATATAAATGGAAATCGTTACGCTTCAAATTTTTAGGGCAAAATACCACATTTACGATTCAAAAAAAAAAAAAAATACTTTTTTCTAGATATCTGACATGACATTTTAATTTAAAGGCTCTAAAATAATTTTCCTTCTTTTTGCGTAGCTAACGTTTGGTTTTGATATAAGAAAAAAAATTGAGAAATCTTTTACAAATAGCTCTTCAAGGTGGCAATACAGTAGTCGAACACAGAATAAAAAGATAACTTATTTTAATTCTGCAAAAAAACGCAAAAAGACGAAAAGAGTTTGTGGAAATTTTTGATATATATTCTCTTTAAAATATGTCACTTGAAATGCAATACCAATGCTCTTTCATAAAAATGCAAATCAAAACACATACAACATAAATGTCCCGCTTGTGATTAAAATCATGTTAAAAATCAAGGTTTATTTTTTCTGCCGGACTTTTTCCGACCTCAGAAGTAGAACCCGGGTAGGTCCGTTCCGGTTTGGTCCGATATTAAATCGAGCTTTGAAGATTCCGGTCCTATCTGACTTTTGGTCGGACTCCAATGTTGAACACTATTCACAAGAACTTTCAATGTGCCTTCCGCGACGCTGATAGTGTCGTATACGATGCTTTGGGCAATCAAAGTTTCTTCCATCTGGTTCAAACCTGAGCAGTCCTTGTTCACATAAGAAGGGGGTTGAATATGCAAGATGAGAACGTACGACTATTTTCCTGACAACATATGCTACGGAACAGCAAAATATGTTTATTCGTCTGATCAAGCTTGATTTTATTCAACGCTACGAGAACAACGAAGCCGCTGCTGACTTTGGCCGAAGTCAACAACCAGCATTTTTATAACTTGCAGAATCATGCCAATTAGGCCATCATGCAAAAAAATACAGGTTTTCACCGCATGCATGCAGGATCTTCATTTTCCCGGCGTAAAGGCTAATTTCCCGTCTTTTTTACCCGGTAATTTGAAGTTCCCGGCTTTTCCCGGTAGAAAAAGTCGTTATTTTCTCTTGAATAATGCATTTTTGGAGAGCGGAGATGAACTCATCTGGCAATGACTTTCATGAAAGTGATATTCTTTTTCATTATACACATTTTTATGATTTTTTCTTGTTTTTTTTTTATATTTCCAGTACTGCTTGTAGAAAATTTCCATGTTCTGAACATAAGTGTAAGTGTAACCCAAGTACAATACAAACTAAACTTAAAGGTACGGTCTTTGTTAGGTGAAAATAAGCCCCCGGCTTGAGATAATTTTTTAGTTATAAAAGCGTTTTTTCTACACTGAACATCAACCGCCGTTAAAACACGGCGCGCAAAGGCCAAAACAAGTAGCAGTCTTTTGCACGGAACCTGCACTGGTTTAATCAACCTCCTCCATGTGGGAAGCATCCTCGGTGTCGTCCACCAGTGGAGGAGCGTCACCGCCGGCACCAGCAGCGGGCGTATCCTCTACGGTCGGTACTTCATCCTCATCGATTCCCAGTCCCAGCTTGATCATACGGTAAATGCGAGAAGCGTGCACTCCAGGTTCGTCCAGCGAGAAACCGGACGAAAGCAGAGCCGTCTCGAAGAGCAGGATGACCAAATCCTTAACGGCCTTATCGTTTTTATCAGCCTCAGCGCGCTGCCGAAGCGTTTCCACGATCGAGTGATCTGGATTGATTTCCATGTGCTTCTTGCCGGCCATGTAACCCATAGCGGACGAGTCACGGAGAGCCTGCGCCTTCATGATACGCTCCATGTTGGCGGACCAACCGTACTGTGAAGTTACGATACAGCAAGGCGAGTCAACCAGACGATTCGAAACAACGACCTTCTCAACTTTGCTGTCCAAAACCGACTTCATGACCTTGCACAAGTTTTCGAATTTCGCCTTGTCCTCTTCACGCTTCTTCTTTTCGGCTTCATCCTCTGGCAGTTCTAGGCCTTCCTTGGTGACCGATACCAACTGCTTACCCTGGTACTCCTTCAACTGCTGGATGACGTACTCATCAATAGCCTCTGTCATGTAGATTACTTCGAAGCCACGTTTCTTGACACGCTCTACAAAAGCAGAGTTTTTAACCTGTTCAATACTTTCGCCGGTGATATAGTAGATGTGCTTCTGGTTTTCCTTCATGCGGCCGACGTAATCTGCCAAGGAACAATACTCATCACCGGAAGCAGATGTGTTGAACCGCAGTAAATCAGCCAGCTTCTGGCGGTTCTGACTGTCCTCATGAACTCCGAGTTTGAGATTTTTGCTGAACTGATCGTAGAACTTCTTGTAGGTCTCCTTGTCTTCCGATAGCTCTTCAAACAGCTCCATGCATTTCTTGACCAGATTCTTGCGGATAACCTTCAGGATCTTGTTCTGCTGCAGCATTTCACGAGAGATGTTCAGCGGAAGATCTTCTGAGTCGACGACGCCCTTGATGAAGTTCAAGTAGTCCGGAATCAGTTCCTCGCAGTTGTCCATAATGAAGACACGACGGACGTACAGCTTAATGTTGTTCTTCTTCTTTTTGTTTTCGAACAAATCGAACGGCATACGACGGGGGACGAAAAGAAGCGCACGGAAGTCCAGTTGACCTTCAACGGAGAAGTGCTTCACAGCCAGATGATCTTCCCAGTCGTTAGTCAGCGATTTGTAGAACTCTCCATACTCTTCCTGTGAGATGTCATCAGCGTTACGAGTCCAAATCGGCTTTGTCTTATTCAGTTCTTCGTCCTCGGTGTACTTGACCTTGACCGTCTTCTTTTTCTTGTCCTTCTTGTCTTCATCATCCTCAACGTCCTCAATCTTTGGTTCGTCGTCTTTCTTGTCCTCGTCCTTCTTGTCCTCTTTCTCCTCCTCGGCTTCGTCGTCGCTGACTTCCTTCTCGCGTTCCTTTTCGACCAACAACTTGATCGGATAGCCAATGAACTGCGAGTGCTTGTTTACGATGGATTTGATCTTGCTCTCTTCCAAATATTCAAGCTGGTCTTCCTTTACGTGTAGAACAATCTTTGTACCACGTCCCAATGGCTCTCCAGTGTCAGTGCGAACTGTGAAAGAACCTCCGGCCGAAGATTCCCAAACATACTGCTCGTCATCGTTGCTCTTGGATGTCACAACGACTTTATCGGCGATTAGATAAGCGGAGTAGAAACCCACACCGAACTGGCCAATCATACTGATATCAGCACCGGCTTGCAATGCCTCCATGAAAGCCTTCGTTCCAGACTTGGCAATCGTACCGAGATTGTTAACCAAATCAGCTTTCGTCATACCAATACCGGTGTCGATGATCGTCAATGTGCCGGCTTCCTTGTTCGGGATGATCTTGATGAACAACTCCTTGCCGCTGTCCAGTTTTGAGGGATCGGTCAACGACTCATAGCGGATCTTGTCCAGGGCATCCGACGAGTTGGAGATCAGCTCTCGCAGGAAGATTTCCTTGTTCGAGTAGAACGTATTGATGATCAGCGACATCAGCTGAGCGATCTCAGCCTGGAACGCAAAGGTTTCTACCTCGGCTTCTGGCATCTGGAAATAAGGATATTGCCAGAGTTTTAAATCATGAAACATATAAAACAAATATTTTTCGAGTCATTAGATAAACGTGGTTTCCACGTTTTTTCATAAGCAGCCATTAGTCATTCATATGAATCGTTTTTAACCTTTTTAACTGTTTCGTTACTCACCTTGAATTCTGTTTTAATCTGACTTGTAAAAAATCACAATTTCACCAGGTTAAATTATTCACTTTTCCAAATTTTCCAGACTTTTCGCTAATCGATTCAGCCTTTCTAGAACAATCGCAAATTCCGCGCGCAAGCAGCTAGAGAAGCAAGAGAACAATGAGAAATTTAACCGGTCGGCGACAAGATTTTGAGTTTCGTTGAACCGATTCAATACGAACGGACAAACGCTGTGCGAGGAGGGGATAAACAAAATACAACCTTGTAACATGCTGCAGAGGTATGAGTGGCTAGTGGATTCTGCTGTCAACGTCGAATATAATTCAAGTTCGAACAATTTTACTCACTTGTTCTGAAAGTTGTAAAAATCTGCAGTTTCCGTAGAGCTTTTCTGAGATGCATTAGTGTATCGGTGTTGGTGAATGTGTTTGAAAATAAGGTGAGCAAATTGCTGTCAAAATTGGTGCAACGGTTTTCAGTCTACGAAATATTTTTCTTTTCTTTTAGTAGCTTTAAAGTTGGTCCATTTTTAAACGGATTGTACTAAGTTCGTAGGAATTGTGCTGTTTATTTTGAATATCGGCTCTTCATTGAGCTACAGTTAGGTTAGCTATGACGCTAATAAACCTCCATATATTGTGCGCGGTACTGAGCTGTCAGAAGTCGTATGCCTGCTCACAACAACTGCGAGAGGCGCAGAAACAGGTAAGCCAAAGAGAAAAACTTTTCGCATCACAGACACAAACCAGAAACTGTCAGCAATAAGTCGTCTGGATAAAGCTCTATGATACACTAGCGCCACTGATTTTCTTTATATTGCGATTCTATTGCTTTCACAAGCTAATATCGCATATTTCAGAGCATGTGTGGTAGACATCGAAACAAAAAGCTAAGTCCGGATTCCGGCTTGATCCGTTTTGGCGGAAAATTTTGCTGCTGAAACAGTATTCTCTCACATTGCAAAAGCAGAATATAAGCAATGACATGCATATATTAGTGGTAATCTTAACAATCAATATTGATGTTTTTAGTCGAAAATAAAATAAAACAAAAAAATTCAATCAGTTTTTCTATTGATTTTCGTTCACATACGTGAATACTGAAACTAAATTGATCTAGTACAAATTTTGAATATTTATTTTTACATATTTGTTATATACTTTCCAAGAATAATCTGAATATCTGCTCAATTTCTCACTTTTAACATATCGTCATTAGGTAATATAATAAGAAGAGTATGAATCATACAGTACCTAAGTGCGGAATGTCAAACATGAGCAATTCGTACCTATATGTAGGTAAATTTATTAATGTCCAAAGCTGATATATGTACAAGCTGGTAAGAATTTGTGTTCAGTTTTTAAAAACGACTCTTGAATATAGATCCGTTCTTTTTTAAAGATCAACCTCATCAAACCGAATTTTCATCATAAGATTAGTAACTAGTTGAAATGAACTATCGCAGTGTGACACCTACCTTCAAGCGTTGTTGGAATGAAAAACCACAAATTATGACGCGAACAATTGTAGCAGAACAACCAAACAATAAAGAAAACTCTGATGTTGGATGCGAGTGTGATTCTACAGACATGTCTGATATGGATATTGAAGAAGAGCGGGGCGGTGTTAATACAGAGGATTTAAATGTAACTGACCATAATGTAGCCGACATGGACAGCTATGAATCGGATATGGAGATAGAATCGTGTGAAGATCAGCCAAAAAAGTGCCATGCTGAACTACCAAGTAAAACAACCAGCTCAGTGGTAAGTATTGATACTCAATTTTAAATTACGATTGTTAAGCTTATTAAATTTATACCACTCACATTCTAAATGCTTTTTGAAAACATTGTTTAACTAAGTAAATAAAAAAATAATTTATATTTCAAGAAATCATTTTCAAACACTGTGGAGCTGAACATGACTTTTTCATCAGAGGACGAAGAAGAGGGTTACTTAAGATACGAAATAACCGAGCTGCCTGCAGAAGAAGACCATTTAACGGAAACGCCGAAATTTCTCCATGACGAGAACGACGATAGTGATAACATTAATATAAAATACCTAAGACTGGGCAATTTCGGCGGGAAACCATGCACCACGACAAGTACAGCGAGAAGGGCTACGCTTGTTGACATGAGCCAAACTGTAGAACCTGCTCATGAAATGCTGCGGAAGTACATCAACAATTTGGAACGATCGGCTAGATTTGCAAAAGAAAACGCTTCAGAGGGTAAACAGTTTGCACTGGCTAAAACAAGGCAACTTTTTCAGCGACGTGTCTTACATGAGAAGAATGGGGGATAATTGTACAGTTATTAACGTAAATTGTTTTCAAAAGGATTATAGTTTAACATAATAAATGGATAAAATAAATTCAGATTCTTTTTTATTGCGTTTTTTATTACATGTTTTCATAAATTGAGCAACACCTGAACAACCTGCAGTAATTCCATCCACGAAACACTAGCTTCAACAAAAAATCTGTGAACATACTACTACCGTACCGTGCTGTTAGATTTTCACAAAGGGAAATACTAATATGTACGAAATAGTGAAAATGTTGTTTATAAAAGCATTGTATCCAAATTATTTATTTACCTGTCTACAAAAAACAACTGGTTGTTCATTGTGTTGAAACAATAAATTTGCTGAGAGAATTTAGTACCTATAATTAGTTACACGATGCCTGTGCAATCTATAAGTTTTTTCAGCACACGATACAAGCGAGATGTATTTGGAATTTTCCTTTACCTTCGATATTCTCTCTAATCACAATTTTAACTCCTTATCTGGGTGAGATTAACCCTGGAAAGATATTCATATTTTGATGTGCGTAAAAGGATAACCATGCACCGAATTGACTCCCGATTTTTAATAACTGAAAATGCAAATTTTCCTAAATAAACTATCAACAGGATGGCGAAATCCTGGAAAATCAGGGAATTCAATTCTCGATCAGGAAAATCAAAGAAAATCAGGGAAAACTGAAAAATAATCAGGGAAAACTGAGAAATAATCAGGAAAAACTTTTTATTAAAACGCGATTTTTTAAAACGGGTTTTCAGCGCCAAAATGTTTTTTTTCAGCATTAAAACTGTAATACGGAACCTCTACTGTTTGGTTTTGTATCCGATCGAATACTTTTTTCCATTGGAAAATCAAAGTTGCTTTTATCTACGTTGCATTTTTTCTGAATGCTGAAAAATATCAGGGAAATTACCAGTATATTTTGCAGACTCGGAAAGCTCTAAAGACAAAAAATGCTGTCTCGTTGTGCTTTACCGAATCTGAGATGATGTTTTTTTGTCTGTTGATGCAAATCTAGAAACTAGATTACATATAACCGTTAAAAAAGAATTCAATGTCACTGGCATTAAATTTTGAGATTCAATTTAAATTTCTTTTCCTTTAATTACATAGATTAGGTGAAATTTTAAGCACAGCTCAATATCCATCTTTTGTCTAAATTTAAAGTTTGAATTTTCGATTCGAAAACTATTTTCTATTTTAAATGCACGTGTAACAGTAAGTTACTGTTCGTTCAATTTGGATGTTTGTTTATCTAGCATAACATTTCGACTTTACCACAAAAATATTAACAAAAATATCAATTGTAAACTAAAAAACACTGAATTTCGCAAAAAACATATTTACTTTTTTCTGTAGGGTCTTATCATGAGCATTATTATTTTATTATTCAAATAAACGGAAATTGTTGTTCAAGACGATTGAAAATGTTTCTCTGGTTATTTTATTCTTTGCCGAAAATATTGTCTCGACCAAAGGCAAATTCCATTTTCCCCTCTTTTGCTTACGAGTGCACACACATGCAAGCGTGTTTTTGCATGCGGCAAAGCGAACGAATGTAAACACACACCCGAGCTCATCGAACGGCATCAAGAGCGGGAGAGTATGCGGTTCTGTTTCAATCGAATCGGTTCATTGCTTCAGGAAACCTCTCGAATGATCTAGAAAATTCGCGCTCCTTCTATCAGTCTATTTCCGTTTTCGTTCTCTTGCCTACACACAGTTGCTGCTGCAGTCGACCGGTAGCGGTACGAATGAAAGAGCAGTAACACATCATTCGTTGGTAAGTTCGCGAAAATGCGGTCTCATGAGCATGCTTACCGGCGAAGAAAGTTCTAGTATCTAGCGGTGTTTTGATAAAAGCGAGTTGCAGTCGTTGCTGAGAGCATCAGTTGTTCAAAAGCTATCGAAGTGAGCAAGCAAAGTGACAGCAAGCGTTTTAAAGGAAAATCCCTCTAGTGAAACATCTCAATAACCGAGCTAATAGTGGATTTATTGACTTTCGAGTGCGAAGAAATAAACCGTTTTTAGTGAATTTATTGTGCACGTTTTTCCTGGTGGAAATCGCAGTGAATAGCAGTTTATATTTGCTGTAGAAACTTCAAACATCCTTCAAGGTGAGTTGTTCTCTCTGAGTATTGAATCATTGGAAGAATTTGAAAATTAGGTCATTGATGATTTGTTGAATTCCAGAATTTCCGCTGTTTTTTGGTTTGGTATAATTTTTTAAATTCTTTCCTTGCACTGAATAATTTATCATTAGTTTTTTTTTCTTAAATTCTGTAAACCAACCAAGTGTCCAATTATTTTTGATATTCTACGCCCATGGAACACATTTATAAAAAAATCCAAGGGTGCTAAAAAAACATCAAATGAAAAGTTAGTAAAAATAAATGCAAATTAAAATCAATGTTTAACCGTCAATAAATTTTAATGATGTTATTTCTGGATGTTATAGTTTTGGGCAGACTTATGAAAGCATTTCATTTGTATCGTGCAACTTTGGTTGCACTTCCTATTTTATTATTTGTCGTAATCATTTTAAAAATAAAATTCGTGTTTTGGTATTTTTCTGCTTCTAATTTTGAGAAATATATTGAATTTTGAGAAATTAAGTTCAAATTCTTGGAATAATAAGTACATGTTAGATCAAATCACTGTAGTACTTTTAAGTGTATTTTCTTGTAGCCTAACCACGTGATATGTCAACTGATTCCGCACGTTTTACTAATCATGATTGTTTTCTTTTATTCCCCGCAGATGCCAGAAGCCGCCGGTGAGGTTGAAACCTTTGCGTTCCAGGCTGAGATCGCTCAGTTGATGTCGCTGATCATCAACACGTTCTACTCGAACAAGGAAATCTTCCTGCGAGAGCTGATCTCCAACTCGTCGGATGCCCTTGACAAGATCCGCTATGAGTCGTTGACCGATCCCTCAAAACTGGACAGCGGCAAGGAGTTGTTCATCAAGATCATCCCGAACAAGGAAGCCGGCACATTGACGATCATCGACACCGGTATTGGTATGACGAAAGCTGATTTGGTTAACAATCTCGGTACGATTGCCAAGTCTGGAACGAAGGCTTTCATGGAGGCATTGCAAGCCGGTGCTGATATCAGTATGATTGGCCAGTTCGGTGTGGGTTTCTACTCCGCTTATCTAATCGCCGATAAAGTCGTTGTGACATCCAAGAGCAACGATGACGAGCAGTATGTTTGGGAATCTTCGGCCGGAGGTTCTTTCACAGTTCGCACTGACACTGGAGAGCCATTGGGACGTGGTACAAAGATTGTTCTACACGTAAAGGAAGACCAGCTTGAATATTTGGAAGAGAGCAAGATCAAATCCATCGTAAACAAGCACTCGCAGTTCATTGGCTATCCGATCAAGTTGTTGGTCGAAAAGGAACGCGAGAAGGAAGTCAGCGACGACGAAGCCGAGGAGGAGAAAGAGGACAAGAAGGACGAGGACAAGAAAGACGACGAACCAAAGATTGAGGACGTTGAGGATGATGAAGACAAGAAGGACAAGAAAAAGAAGACGGTCAAGGTCAAGTACACCGAGGACGAAGAACTGAATAAGACAAAGCCGATTTGGACTCGTAACGCTGATGACATCTCACAGGAAGAGTATGGAGAGTTCTACAAATCGCTGACTAACGACTGGGAAGATCATCTGGCTGTGAAGCACTTCTCCGTTGAAGGTCAACTGGACTTCCGTGCGCTTCTTTTCGTCCCCCGTCGTATGCCGTTCGATTTGTTCGAAAACAAAAAGAAGAAGAACAACATTAAGCTGTACGTCCGTCGTGTCTTCATTATGGACAACTGCGAGGAACTGATTCCGGACTACTTGAACTTCATCAAAGGCGTCGTCGACTCAGAAGATCTTCCGCTGAACATCTCTCGTGAAATGCTGCAGCAGAACAAGATCCTGAAGGTTATCCGCAAGAATCTGGTCAAGAAATGCTTGGAGCTGTTTGAAGAGCTATCGGAAGACAAGGAGACCTACAAGAAGTTCTACGATCAGTTCAGCAAAAATCTCAAACTCGGAGTTCATGAGGACAGTCAGAACCGCCAGAAGCTGGCTGATTTACTGCGGTTCAACACATCTGCTTCCGGTGATGAGTATTGTTCCTTGGCAGATTACGTCGGCCGCATGAAGGAAAACCAAAAGCACATCTATTTCATTACTGGTGAGAGTATTGAACAGGTCAAGAACTCTGCATTCGTTGAACGAGTCAAGAAACGTGGCTTCGAAGTACTGTACATGACCGAAGCCATCGACGAGTACGTCATCCAGCAACTGAAGGAATACCAAGGCAAGCAGCTGGTTTGTGTAACCAAGGAAGGCCTTGAGCTGCCGGAGGATGAAGACGAAAAGAAGAAGCGTGAAGAGGACAAGGCCAAATTCGAAAACCTGTGCAAGGTCATGAAGTCGGTTTTGGACAGCAAAGTTGAGAAGGTCGTCGTTTCGAATCGTCTAGTTGACTCGCCCTGCTGTATCGTCACCTCACAGTACGGTTGGTCCGCCAACATGGAGCGTATCATGAAGGCCCAGGCTCTTCGTGATTCATCTGCTATGGGTTACATGGCCGGCAAGAAACACCTGGAAATTAACCCGGATCATTCGATTATTGAAACCCTTCGGCAGCGAGCGGAAGCCGACAAGAATGACAAAGCCGTCAAGGATCTGGTTATACTTCTGTTCGAGACTGCCCTGCTCTCTTCCGGTTTCTCGCTGGACGAACCTGGAGTGCACGCCTCCCGCATTTATCGTATGATTAAGCTGGGTCTGGGAATCGACGAGGACGATGCGCCAATGAGTACTGAAGAGGCTGCACCCGCTGCTGCAGGCGATGCTCCACCACTGGTTGATGATTCGGAAGACGCTTCGCACATGGAAGAGGTCGATTAATTTAATCGTTAGGCTGAACTCATGACTTATGAATTGGTCATCGCATCAACTCATCTATTCCAAAAATTCTGTTTCAAGATTGTTATTTATAATCTACCTTAAACAAGTTTAGATTGCAAATCCCGCTTAGATTTTAACGGTCTTTTTGTTCCGCGTTGTAGCGGTTACGGAAGTTTAATGTACATTCTGGTCATTTATTTTTAATTCTACCCGATAGTTGTAACGCGAGATCGCAGCACACGTTTGGAACTGATTACTATTATAGAAACGAAGCGGTGGGTCGTACATTGGAAAACGTGTATTTAATAAAATAACACAGTTGAACAAATAATAACTGTTGAGCTTAGTGCGTAGTATTCTAATATCACTTTTCCGTAAAAAAAAAAAATCTTATTTCTCTATAATACGCTACGCTACGTTAAAGTAAGCGCTTTGATTTATACGGCTTACCGGAGTTCTTCAACTAAAGAGACCATTTTTTCAAAATAATTGGGAAAAAGATCAAAGGCCAGATATGATATTTGGTCGCGGTAGCTGAACCCAACATAAAAAACTGGTACCCGTATAGAGTAATACAACTCTATTTTTTTAATGACCAACGTTTGGGTTTGTTTAACGGATTTAGTATATAACTTACGTGTCTATAATCATTTCATCTTCTACTCACTGTTCGCTATAATTTTTAGACAGCGATGTTGGTGAAGAATTTCATTCTTCAATTGATCAATTGATTCTTCAATTGATTCTAATTTAATTGTACTAAAAAAATAAACATTAAGTGGTTTGTAGTAAACAAATTGGTACTTAAACAGGTAAAAATAGGCCGAAACTCTCGTTTGCAGCGTATCACAATCGTATAAAACAAAAAGAGTGTCCGTAAAAAACAGCACGTAGAAGATTACAGCCGCAAATTCTAAAAGTCATTTGGAAATTATATGCAAACCGAGGCATGTTTTTGAAAATTTTAGTGGTTACGCTACGTTACGTTAGTTTTTAAAGTTCTCTCAGGAATGCATCAGGTTTGATTGCGTAGATCTAAAAGTCACGATGGTGCAAAAATCAAACTTACATAATTAAGAGTAATTTTAAAAATCTCGAAACAGCGGATTTGCATGTACACAAAATTCCATACATCAATGTTTTAAATTTTGAATTGATTGCGCAAAGCACCTGTCAGAAACGCGCAAGTGTTAAGTAATATGCGAACATCCCCAACCCGTGAGACGTTACACAAAGTGGTGTGCGTTTGCGTCTAGGCTCGGTTTAAAATAAGTCTGTGTGCGTGCTCAGTCAATTCAATTTAAAGTATGCATCACACACTAGGGGCGCGGAGCATAAACAAAAGAGCGTGAGACTTTTCCGTCCATTCGGTTGTTGTTTTCTCGTTTTTCCTTTGTCGTGTAGGCAATTTTCCACAAGTTTTCCACTGCCACGGTTTTGCATCCGATGTAGGATGCAGTGACAATGTTCTGCCATAGTTCGTAAGTACGTAATTTAGAGAAACATGCAGCGGAAAACAAAGTCGTCATCAAGAGCGCTGCAGTTGCGATCTGTTCTAGCGACAGGTGTGGCAAGTTGGCTTATTTTCGGCTGGCCTGTGGTGGCTGGACAGAAGGGTTTCTTCTTTGGGTGTTATACGCGGGATAGATCTGCCCGGCTGGAGATGGTGACGGATCATTTGGACATCTGTGTGAGCCACTGTGAGGATAATTATTACAGGTAAGTTAAAGGTTATTGAACCTTTGCGAGTGTTGGGGTAACTGTCAACATAATGTTTTGTTTTCCAGATATGCTGCCTTGTCGGACACGCACTGCGCATGCCTGAACGCAATCCGTTCACAGGTGATGGAGGATAAGGAATGTAATGTTCCTTGCCGTCAGGATGCGAGTCTCTCTTGCGGTGGCCTCGCTGTGCAGAGTTTCTATGAAACGGGTGTCGAGGTTCCCGGACCGATTAAAAATCTTAGATTGGCTGATATAGAGACGGATACGACTATCAAGATTGCATGGGATGCTCCTGTAGCAGATGGTGTCGCTGTCGCAGAATATGAAATCACAGCTAGTGCCATATCGACTTACGCTGATTATGGTTTTCGACCTAGGAGCTGGACTACCCAAAATAGCTCGCTCGGTTTTGAGCTATCGAATCTCATACCCGGCACGCGTTATAATATAACCGTTACGACACTGTCGGCGAAAGGCCGTGGAGGCGAGAAATCTTTGACTGCGGAGACAGAAATAGGCATACCAGACCCTGAACCAGAGGAACCACTTATCTTGCGCCGGTTAGACTCGACTATTCAGATTGAGATTCAGAAGGCAATGAATAATCATGGCCCTATCAATTACTATCGAGTAGTCGTTCACTACGTTAACGACGATTTGGTGCAGCAATTTGACGAAAGCCTCCTAGATACATTCCAAAAATCAAAGGAAAATGGTGTACCGTACTACGTGGCAGCGGAAGTCGAAATGAAGGTAAGTGGATTTTGGAAAGCTATTTTTTCCTTTCCAATGACTAATGTTGAACCATTTTAGGGAGATTCATTGCTCTTCACTGTGGGCGACGGACGACACTATCGGAACTATTTCAACCCTCCAATTCCTCCGCGGGCACATGTACATATCTCTATCGGGATTGTCAGCATTTTGCACAGCGTGATTAAGGTACGATACGCCACCACAACCCACGAACAGCACCAGCATCCGGATCATCACTACGTTAATTCAACCAATGTGCCAGAACGAAATGAAGCGCTGGTTACCGTTCTAACCGTAGCTTGTGTTCTGTTTGGCGTTGTTTTGCTGGCGAGTATTATTTTGTACGTGTACCTTCGGTACAAGACACCCACAAATACTCGCCCGCTATCGGATCACCACGAGATGTCCTTGCAGGGACCGATTCTTGAAGTGGAAAATAATGGTTATCTGCCAGATATCTATGAGCAAAGGGGTTTCGAAGCTGAGCTGCACGATATCATTGAATCGCTACCAACGCACAAGAAACATGGACGAAAGTTCCTTACTTTGGAGATCAACAACATTCTCGGTTCCGGGAACTACGGTGATGTACTCAAGGGTAGTATACAGCGAGAAGGTGTCGATCTTCCGGCACAGGTGCATGTTATTTCTGACGACATGGATAAAATCGATCAGATTGGTTTTTTGAACGAATTCCGTCGCTTTGTCAAACTGGAAAGCAGCCCAAACGTACTGCAACTGTATGGGGTCTGTGTCACCCCGGACTGGTGCTATGTACTGTTCGAAGACATGCAGACTACCCTGAAACAGACGCTGTTGAACGCGAGAATCCCGAACAATGTCAACAGTCCCAAGTTTTCCACTATCTCAGAGGAGATAATCATTAACATTTTGTGCCTCGTCTGCGATGGGATGCAGTTTTTGGTTGAAAATAATGTAAGTACAGTAATTAGCCATGACAACTAAATATTGTGGTATGTTATGCTAGATTGATTTCATTGTTTGAATTGTTGTTCAACGCTTGCGGTTGTCTAGCAAATTTTGAGAGTTTTTCTACATGTACCCTATTAACATATGTCCGTCGACCTCAAAACCACAAGTCGCCACTGAGTTACAATAGGAGTTACTAAGGTTTTTAAATGAAACAAATATTTTTTCCTTCATAGATCGTAAGCAAAAAACTGTGCGCCCGAACGGTTTACGTGAACACAAAGTTCGAGGTCAAAGTGAGTGCCTTCGGTCCAACACTTTACGGCGAAAACGAACAACAAATCGAGATTACCCGCTGGAACGCTCCGGAAGTAATTAAGTTCCAAAACCACACCGCTAAAAGTGACGTTTGGTCGTTCGGATTGCTTATCTGGGAGTGCTGCTGCCTGGGGGCGACACCGTTCGGTGCGATCACCGCCGAGAATCTCTTCACCAGCATCCGCGGGGGTAGTCGACCGGAGCAACCGGGCTTCATTTTCGATGATCTGTACCAGATGTGCCTTAACTGCTGGGATTTGGATGCCGGCGATCGTCCCGAGTTTGACGATATCAGTCGCTACCTGCGGCAGACTCTGCCCATGCTGCGGTACATGCTCTCATTCGAACGGAACCAACCTGTGCAACTGCCACCGTACTTACCGCATCTGGAGCTGAAACGCTAGAAGTACGCGCTCTAGCCATTAGATCTTGTATAATAAGGTAAGTTTAAAGAGTATAACCATGAGACAAGAATTTTTTTCACGAACAATCCGTCCACTTTGAAATATGAGAGATATTTTTAATTTAATTTTGTATGATTTTACCAGGGATATATTAGAACAGTAAATATCGGTAGCCTGTATATTTCAACATTTGTGATTGATCACAGAAATATAAAACAATAAGAGAAATCGAAAAGAACTTAATGTTTTCCTAATGCCAAACTCGGATAGTGATATTTTGTAAATCAACAAACCACGCTTCCACCCGCTCTACGCTCCTTTCCGACGGTTACGTCTGGAAAAAATATTGTATTTGAATGTAAATAAATGATTGTAACAATATAAAATTTGCTACTACAATACTATACACTACGGAACTACTCAACATTTCATGGTAACTGGCGCCGCCGTTATACGTGGAATTGCAGCACTGTGCCGCGAAGTTGATCACACTCGGGTAGTAGTGATTCCAGAACTTGACCGCATTGAAGTTCATCGTCGTGTGGTCGCTCATGTTGAACGACCGGTCGATAATCAGTACCCCCGGTTCGTCATTGGTGAACTTATCCCACTTGATGTAGACACCGACTTGGGTGGGATTGGTGTACTTGGCGAAGTTGGCCCACAGTGTCATAACGATGTCAGCCACGCGTTTATCCGCACTATCCCACTGCATCTGATCGGCGAGCATCAGCCAGTACGGAAGACCCCAGAGGAAGATCAGCTCGAAGTTGTGCGGAACGCCCATCCACTCTGGGACACCCTTCAAGGCGGCTTCAGTTCGTGGCTTAATATCGAAACGGTACACGTAGGTGTCTGCCAGTTGACTCATCGCCATCGCTAGTTCAATTGTGGATGAAACAAACTTTCGCTCGGTCGCAAACTCTATATAGCGCCGCCTCAAAGTCATCGGATCCGTTGTGGGAGGATAAGGATTATACTGGAACTGTACCGCATCCATCACAATCTCCATGTTCCCTCCACAAATAGAATCATTGAAATCCATGTGCGACAGATCCA
Source organism: Wyeomyia smithii (assembly GCF_029784165.1). Classification (NCBI taxonomy): domain Eukaryota; kingdom Metazoa; phylum Arthropoda; class Insecta; order Diptera; family Culicidae; genus Wyeomyia; species Wyeomyia smithii. Next base: position 30,315,177 of record NC_073695.1, on the reverse strand, counting down.
TCATAACAGCATCTCCCAAGAGAGTCTCGAACATCTCGACCGCTATTCCGTTCTCCAAAATATCACCCATGGCCACATCCAAACCTTCTTCCATATCGGTATGTCCAATTAACAGTGGTACCTTTTTCAATTTACCCTCACGAGCCAGCATTATTGGAAGTTCCGGAATGAACGGTGTAGTCACGTTACTCAAATCTTTATCAACCACCGGACCCCAGTCGACGGTTGGAGCGTTTTCCGCCAAAACAGGTCCCGGAACTCTACGCAGGCAAGTAATCAGCTGTGATGTAGGCTTCCGATTACAGCCGAATATACTAGCCGCTTCATCCAGTGCAGACGTGTAGGACTGCGGACTCTTGACCATTGAATCTGTTAATACACTGCCGGACATGATGATGGCTTTGTGGAAAAAGTCGCTCGTCCATTCGCCCGAGCTAAGCAGCAAACCAACGCACACACCGCCTGTCCCGTGGCCGATAATAGTAACGGACGCTTCGTTTCCACTGAACAGCTTGATGTTCCGATTGATCCACAACAGGGCGGCCGCTTGATCCATCAGTCCGAAGTTGCCTGGAGCTTCCGTGTCGGCAGTGGTCAGAAACCCAAAAATCCCCAGGCGATACTGAACGGTTACGACGATCAACTTTTGCTTGAACACCAACTGGAATGGATTCAGCATAAAGGGGGTGTCACCGTCAAAGTCGCCCGGAGGGAACATCACCATCACCGAGTAGCCTTCCTGGGGCATGGGGGCTGGAAAAAAGAAGAGAAGATGGTTGATTATTTTGGTGATTCAGGTAGGGTTAATGCAATTTTATTATGTCACAAAAACTGATTCTAATTTACAACTATAAAGTAGATACTAAAATCCTAGTTGACCTAAATCCTGTCAAACCAAAGCGAGCTCGTACAATTTGTCGTTGGACTAACTGACCCGCCCTATTTTTCTTTAACTAATTTTAAACATTTTAAAGTGATTTCACATACTTATAAAGATTGACCATGCGGTTTATTTATATTCTGCAATCAAATGAACTACAAATCGGATATTGCATACGTTCAAACTCAAGAGGCAAATCGTGTGAAGTAATTCGTGTCATCGAAATGAGAACATCCTCGTCATAAGATTTAAATCAGGTACAAGTCGGACTCGATTATTCGGAATTTTAGATTCGATTATCCGGAATTTCATTTTTTCGGTGATCGTTTTAATTTTTATTCCGAAATTTTACCTTTACCACCCCTTCTGGCATATTTGTTACCATTTATGTCATTTCCGGCATGTTTGGGACATGTTCGATTTAACTGAAAATAATCAATGTCCAATTTATTCTTTTTTGCTTCTCAAGAAATTAATTTCTGGTTACGCCACTGCATCATACAAGTAAAATAAAAAAAGGAAATACCTATTTATTTATGTTCGTTAATCGCAAATTTCAATATATTTCTGTGATTCGATCATTCGGAAAATTCGATTATCCGGAATAAAAAATGTTTTGGTAATCGAGTCCGATTGGAGTATTGGAATTCTACCATCTTATATTTCAGAGGAGCTGCGTAGCCGCAAACTTACAGAGTCCGCTTTATCAAGCGGATGGTCGTGGGCTCGAATCTTAGTAGAACCAGGCCACTCGATCTCAAAAAGGACTTTAAGCATGGGTTTATTCTCAGGCTCCCCATCACTTACCCTTCCTTTACGCTGAAATCTACAATACCTTTGGGTGACTTCTTCTTAACAAAAATAAGTCCCTCTTATTAATAAAACTGGCCAGAAGGACGCACGACGAAACTTCTCCAGGGAATTATAGTTGGTGATGTTTGGTAGGAGGAACAAGGCTCGGTATAGGAGAACAGTAAGCGTGTAAAAGGAAGGGCAGCACAATTACACACAAGCACTGAAAAAAAATTAAAAAAAGCATGCCACTTCTCAATAGCGGTATTGCCAAAAATAGAAGTGCGGGATACAGCAAACACCCGGGCATATCTTACAATAGATCAACGATTCTGGTCGCAGTGAGGAAGTCCATACAGAAAAAAAAATCTTATATTTCATATCTGTTAGTGAGTAGGTATTGAGTTTTTGCTGTTTTTAACACCGAAAGTAATATACCCTCAAATGACTTGATTTAGTATAATTTAGGTTGACTTGATTTAGTACCTATGAGTTAGTTGCATGAATGAGCTAAAATTTTTTGTATATTCTAGATCCTTTTCTTTCACCAATTGTTTTTGCTCTTTCATGAGACAAAATGGGCTTACGAAAATTATATGGGCACATTTTCAAGTTAGATTCATCTTAAAGATAAGTACCATAAAACTATCGTAAAACTCTAATGAAGTTTTATGGAAGTTTCTCATAGGTATTTTGAAAGGGATATTGAGTGCGTTTCAAAACCGCCCCTCAGGCTTATTACACTTATTGATGAAGGAGTTGTATGGAGGACTCTTCAAGTGTTCTTTAATTTCTCTCGGGAACTGTTGATAAATAAAAACTTTAAGTACTTAAATAAATTTATGACAAAACTCGATAGATTTATTAATGTTTTGATAAAAGTTCTATAAAATATAAATAAAACTAAATCGTCTTTGGATTGTTACTTGGGTTGTCTTAAAGTAGCGTTGCTTGTTATACATTGGTTTCTACTTTTTAGATACTGCACGTCAAATCTTGTCTCATTACATAATTTTGGTTGGTTCAGATTTCGAGACATGATCCGTTGGATAGTTTATTTATTTTTACAATCTACTTGTTTATTTGTACAACAGATTTCCACGAATTTCATTCTGACAGATAAATTTCATATCGTCGACATCGTTGTTTTTGCCACCAGGATTGCAAGTGCACAGAATTTTGAAAGATAATCGGACATGAAACCAATCAAAAGAAAATCTTAATTGGTACTTCTCCATTACCAATCGCTCACAATTGTTTCGAGAAAATTTCTGTGGCCGGATGCTGAAACAGTGAAAGTAAATAACTCGAATCATCAAATATCCCTGACAATTGAAGAGTTTATTCAGAGGAGGAATGCCACCTTTAAAGACTATTTGAAAGAGTTTTTCTGATTGTTTCTATGTATGTATATGAAAAACAAACAATAACTAGTATAGATTCTTGTTGTTTATAAGTAAAAAAATATGATCAGAGGGTTGTATGCAAAGCCATGACCGCAAGTTTAACGTGGAACTACATAAGGCTGTTTGATACATAAAACGCATTGTCTCATTTGAGAGTGATCTCAAATCAATAGTTCAAAACAAACTTCTCTTTTTCAATAATGCTTTGAATTATAATTTGGCCTTATTAATATGTTTATGGTAATAATTTTTATCTAATACTATTAAAATAACTTTCTGAAAATAATGGTGGCCCTGGAAAGATTCAAAATGGCATCTGGGGTTAATTTTTGGCTGTGCATTCGTTATTCGGTCATTTTGGGGTGTTTTCCACCAGAAACCGGAAGTTATCATCTTGGATTTCACAATGGCATGTCGAGTTAACTTTTGGCCTCTGAGCATCATTCTGGGTCCGGAAATTATCATATTGGGTGGTGTTCGGCCATTTTGGGCTATTTACCAGAAAGATTTACCTTCCAGTTGGTCTCGAGGTACGTTTCTGGCCTAACAAGCCAGTCGTCGTAGGTTCGAGCCTCGGCTCGGGAGAGACTGTTATTGCCAGTAGGATCGTAGCGCTAGCCCCGCAATTGTCCTGTACATGAGCAATTCTCGCTGAAACCGTCCCACTGGTGACATGAGGGCTTTAAAAACCAATATTTTTGTGCCTAAATGATTGAAAATAGTGAAAATGAGCAAACAACTTTGGTTAGTTGATGGACCCCTCGACCACAAATCGGTTAAACGGTTTTTACAAAAATTGATTTTTGAGCAATTCTTGATCTCATTATTGATTTATTTCTCAGGAATTTGTCATTGAACTCCCTGCAACCAACACATCGTTTTAAAGAGGAATGATAAAGCTTTCATTTGAAGTAGAAAAAATTGGCCGCCATCTTGGATCTCGCCGCCATTTTGGATTTAATGAGAAAAACGTGTTTTTAAGCAAATTCGCAACCACCGATCTTGAATTTAACATCACCGTTGGAAAGCTGAGAAAAAATGCTTTAAGATACGTTCAAAACATTAGGTGAGCATGAGTTTACCTTGTTATTCTGGTCACTTTTCAAAATCGAGTTTCAAACAGTTCAACGGATGACGCGCGGCCAACATCAATAATAAACAGAAGGTCAAGTTCTGAATCGGAATGTAGCACAAAGGCTTTGCTTTACCAATGTACAGTAAAGTTCTTTTTTACACGATTCTACGTATCGTGCAAACAAAAAATCGCGTTAAAAAAACCGCGTTATTTGGGAAAACGTCGTTAAAAAAAACGCGTTATTTGGAAAAACGTCGTAAAAAAAATCTTGTAAAACAAAAACCATGTAAAAAGGAAACTGTGTAAAAAACAGCCTATTATAGTTTGTTACTGTTACTGCTGCTTACTGTAACAATTTTACGCAAAGACAAAAAATCGTGCAAAAAAAAAACCGTGTAAAAAAATCGCGTTTTTTAGGAAAACGACGTAAAAAAATCGTGTTATTTGGAAAATCGTCGTAAAAAAGAATCGTGTAAAATAAAACCGTGTAAAAAAAGACTTTACTGTACAATATTAGAATTGAAAATTGGCGATAATAAATCTGAATCATTCTCTGCAACTTCAGAGATTGCACAAGGCAGCCACTTGGGCCCGGTAATGTGCCTGCTCTTCTTCAACGACATAATTAAATCATTAAAATGCCCCCGACTGGCATTTGCGGATGAACTGAAGTTATTCCTCAAAATCAATAATAACAGCGACACTCTATTTCTGCAATAACAGCTAAACGAAACGAAAACACTGGTGTAAACTGAATCGCATGGTACTCCACTCCACCAAGTGCCAACTCATTACTTTCACGAGGAAAAACAACCCACTGATTTTCGAGTATAATCTGAACGGCGTTCCATTACAGCTTCTATTTGAAAGACCCCGGAGTTATTTTCGATACTAAAATCACCTTTAAGCAACATGTCTCCTTCATCGTCGCGAAAGCTTCCAGGCAGTTGGGACTGATTACCTATTCGAATGACACGCGACTTCAGAAACATTCACTGCTTGGTTTCTCTTTACATTTCACTGGTTCGGTCCTGGTTCACTGGTTCGGTCCAGTTTGGGTTGCTCATTATAACAACGCAATTCATCGCATCGCATCGGTCCCCGTGGCTCTGTGGTTAGCGATGTCGGTCGGCTAGCTCTCCCACACGGTTGCGATCTAGTTGATCGAGACCGCTATTAGCCCCATGGCTAAGCGTGCGATATTGTTGTTGTTGTTGTTCATCGCATCGAAAGCATCCAGCATCGGTTTATTCGCTCTGCCCTTCGTTTGCTTCCTTGGAGGCAGCCTATGCGGAATACTCGATACGAAGACCGTTGTCAGCTCCTTCATATTGACACACTTAACTGCGCCGAGAAACAGCACGCGCACCATGGTGGTTTCCGACGTTCTCACCGCTAGGATTGATGGCCCTAAAATCCTCCAATAATAACAATATCGCACGCTAGCCTGGGGGGCTAATGCGGTCTCGATCAACTAGATTAGTTGAGAGAATTCGTTATCGATATTGCACATTCTGCATGTTGTAGGATAAGTACAACGATACGCCGTGCCCCAGTGCTGAGTCGAGAAAATTTCCAGCTCGAAAAGTTCCTCGACCTGATCGGGAATCGAACCCGATATCACAACCGTGTGGGAGAGCTAGCCGACCGACATCGCTAACCACAGAACCACGAGGACTAAAATCCTCCGTTAGATCAATTTTAGCGCTCCCTCAAAAGTATTCGGAGATTTTCATTGTTTCACATTCTATCCCGCTGCATCAAATACAGCGCAAACAGTGCCATTGGTGGCCTTCAAAAGCGTTTGTGGTCTCTAGGCATCATTCATCATTTTAGATTTCAAAATGGCATATAGGGTTAACTTCTGACTGGGTTTCATTATGGTTCCTGAAATACCCAGTTTCCTAAAAAACAGAATTCAAAATGGTGTCCTGGTCGATTTTTGGCTTATGTGCATCATCCCGATCGTTTTTTCCGCAAAAAATGGTTGAAATACGCGTTTCAATTATATGGAACCACCCCCCTCTTGAGTTGTGAAGGGGGTCACACCATCGTAAAAACGTTTTGTATCGAAGCTCTGTCTTCCAGAGGAGGGAGAGATATCGAACCGTTATAGGAATATTTCTTGCTTACAAAAACCTCTACACTCCACATGTGGTTCCATTTGCTTGATTAGTTCTCGAGTTATGTAGAAATTTGTATGGACTCCTCTCGAGCGGTGAAACCTTTTTTTTCTTTCAAAAACCTCCTCATGTCAAATTTGGTTTCTATTGGGGCAGAAATTTTTGTTTCATTTGTATGGGAGCTCTCCCTTACAGATGAGGGAGGGGTATCAGACTACCATAAGAACCTTCCCCGGCCCCAAGAACACCTGCATACAAATTTTCACGCTGATCGGTTTAATCATTTCCTGGTCTATATGGATCAGACAGCCAGACAGACAGAACTTCATTTTCACAGGGTGATTAATAAGTTCGGATATATGGATTAGACAGGCAGAACCTCATTTTGCAGGGTGATCAATAAGTTTGAATACAACTTTTCATCTTTGTGTAGGTGCGCAACATGTGAATTCTGTGTATTGGTATAGGTGACAGCTTTAGCCTCATATGTAATTGACCGCGCACGATGAAAAAGTACCGCGACGAAGCAGTAAACCCTAATAAACAGGAACAATAAACGAACGTTAATCCATATTGTTTAACGATAACCCAGACAGTTTGGAATATACCCCGAATAGGCTGTCAAGCATGTTGTTATGGTTATTGATTATGCGAGAAGTTCTCTGTGAGAGGTGAGCAACTTTGCGATATATTCCGGTAGATGAAATCTCACGGGGTGAGGCGGAATTTAATATATATCCATCGGTACCAGGAGACGGACTAAACTAAAGACCGTGCGAGATCCGGACGGCCGCTTTCGTCGAGGACGCCAGCAGCCACCAAGGTGGAAAGGGAACTGGTTCGTCGAAGAATGAATCGTTCTGAGCTGGATGTGTCGATCAGGACTACCCACACCATCTTGACGAAGGAAATGCAAATGGAAAACGCAAGGTTCACGGGGTAACGGAGGCTACAACGAAGAAGAGGCTGGACAGAACTGACCTGAAACTCTCGTGGCACGCAGGTCGGGAGTTTGTGTTTTCTGATGAGAAACTCTTTGTCTTGTAACATCCGCCATATCCAAAACGATCGACTGTGGGATCTTACAGTGGCCAGCAACCCTCTGTCCCTTATAAACGTTCAGAGCGCCGCGTGGTTTGGGGAGCCTTATCCAGACGTAGGGAGCTCCCGCTGGTGTTTTTCGAGAAAAATGTGAAAATGGAGCGGGTTGTGGCCCCGGTACCTCTACGGGAAGCATCATTGAGTGACGGCGCACTGACCCACATGGTGAATATCGTTCAAGCGTGATGTCGAGAGAATTCAATTGATTGTTGATAAAACTTTGTGACCTCCCAACTGCCGGACCTTAATACATGGTCGTAACGTTTGCGATAAAAAAATGTACTTTTTCGAATGGTAGTAAAAAAATCACTAAGCCAGATAATTTTCGAAACTTGAGTATCGCTCAAGTAATGAGCTGACGCCAGATCCGGCTAGAACATCGCGTCTTTTCCCTAATGTTATTTCTAATGAACGACGCAACGGCAAGTCTGGAGCGAAAGAAGGCGGCTTTGATATATCGCTACTTATCAGTCACAGCAGCACCTTCTTGGGAAACTTGGTGAGTGAAGTGAACTTCACCTCGGAGCTCATTTCCTTCGTAGGAGAAGTAAAATACGAAGTGCCCTGCCAGTCGTTGCCATCCAAGGTGAGATATGTCTCGTCATCCATCACCACCGCCACATCGCGATTCACCGGGAAAATCGACTTGACCATCTTATTCAGCCGCTGCCTCTGCGTCATTGCCTTCAGCTCCGGGATCAGTGGACGGGACTGCTGCTTCCTGACTGCTTCCTCCTTCGGTCTTCTTCTTCAGTATACTTTAGAGCTTCTTGTCACTCAGGGTCATCGGCCGTCCGGAAGCGGTTTTTTATGCTCTGATTGTTGTCCAATAGTGCCAAGATGTTGTAGATGCCAGAACGACCGTATCCGGCATCCATAAAGTGTCCGATTTCGACGCGGCGGGTTACCGTTCTTCGAACGCGCACACTTCTGAACGGAGTAGTTTCACTATTTTCCCATCACGGTTAGAGTTCGACTGATAGAGCTGTCAATTTTTCTCTGCTGACTCATGGATTACTTTAATTGATGCAACACGGGTAGTTTCGTCAGTGCGTGTGAAGGTCGGCAATTTTTGTCCATTTTTCGTTTTAAGAACAAAATTATTATCTATGCCGTAATGCTGAATACACTATACGGACCAAACAAACCGTTTATATGCTAGAAATGTTTTTTATCCTGAATAGGCACTCGGCGCAGGAAACTTAGAACCACGGCTTACAAAAACAAGGCTAGCTATTCCGGGACTGTCGTTTTTTAGTGACGTCATGTGAATCGTTAAAATAAACAAATCAGCTACTGCGGCGAAAATGACTTTCTGACAAAGCCATTACCACGTAGTTCATTGATGATCATCCACAATGCAATGCCTAATTTGTATTTTTAAACTATATTCGATGCAGATGATTGGAGTGTTACAAACCGTAGCGTCAATTGTGTTATCGGAGTAATAAATTAATGTTCATTTCATCATAGTGTCGGAAACTGAATTATGTACATCTGTTCCAACATAAACTTTTCTAAGACCTCATGCGAACAGCGTAATTCAATGGAAACCGAACCAAATGTCTAGAACCACATTGGCTATCCGGATCATGCTCCGGATTCCACGATTCAACCAAAATTGATTATGCGATACCTCCAAGTATGAACAGTTGGAAAACAGTGTTGAACGGGACAATCAAGTGTCGTCAATATTCACGCTAAGTTAGATCAGACTGATTTTATTTTTATTTGTACAATTAATATAGTTAAAATATTTATGGTTGATTATGTGATTGTTTTTATACTTTTCCTTTTCAGCCCTGCACCACTCCCCGTCTTTATTTAACTGTATCGCGTTTCGCTGGTTCTTCATATGTTCCTGTTGAAAGTCTCTTCTGAGAGAGGCAATTTCTCCACGATATGAAAGCTCTCCAAAAGTTCAAGAAAAGATTATATTATGGCTAAGTGTTAAAATTCTAAATTTCAAGTTAGTTACCTGGGTATGGCATCGGTTTCAGAAGTTGTATTTTTCGTTGAAAAGTAAATGTAGAAGACTCATAAATTTGAATTTTCCTACCGATCATATCCGGAAACAGCGTGCTGTACAAGCTGCCTTCGTTTTGTTTCAGTAATTTGTTTTTTTATTTCTATATTTACGGGTAAAAACTTGCACAGTTCCGTTCGTAGCAGAATTCAGCCGATTATCTTCCTCTAGAGAATGCTAAAAGCATATTTTGGAAGTTTTCCTTTCCTTTAGGACACAATTTATCCACAATGCACACGGTTCTTCTTGTTTCGGAAAGCGGAAGAACCTCTTCTTCAATCCTATCCTATTTTCCTCATATATATTACACCCGCGGACATTACACTTCACCTTTTTTATTCTTAACAATCCTGTGCCACAATTAAAATCTTTCATACGTTGTCAGTTGCATACACAAGGGCCTACTACACTGTTTACTATTACGATTCGGATGACGTCATAGCTGTTCCTGTTTACACTCTAAAGAACTAGCCTGGTTTTTGTAAGCCGTGCTTAGAACCTTTTGTTTCTTATTTCTCTATGATCTGTAGACATCAATATTTAGCTAATATTTTCTAGTTTTTATAAAAAAAGGTTCATATGTGCAAAGTTTCAGCTAGATAAAAAATGATAGATTTGAATGGCTGCTCGTATTTATGTGGAAATGTTTTTTTTTTCACTCGAACAACATTTATTTGAAACGACACAATACATGTTAATCTGTTTTTTACGCGGCTTTTTTTACGCGGATTCCGGAATTTACGCAGTTTTTTTTATGCGGATTCCAGAATTTACGCGGTTTTTTACGCGGATTCCGGAATTTACGCGGTATTTTTTTTGCGCGGATTTCGGTTTCTCTTCACTCGGATTGCAGAATTTACGCGGTTTTTTATGCAGATTCCGAAATTTACGCAGTTATTTTTACGCGGCACGTATCCCCCGCGTAAAAAGCGACTTTAGTGTATGGTGGATTAAACGTGTATAATAAGAATGTTTTTGAAAAATCTGTTGATTTTCATATATTTTTCAAAAAAAAAAAAAATCGGTTGAAATTCTTGAGGAGTGCTATCGATTATTGCTCAGAATTTGATGACGTTTTTGCGAAACAACGAGAACGTGAATCTGGCAAAAATTTGGATCATTATCGAATACCAGAAAGATTTTTAAGTTTGTCTGATGCGTAATCAGAAGTTTAGAAAAATGTAGATATATCTGGCATAATGACCACTACTTGATTTACTTTTTTAGATAGAATTGCTTCATAGGTTCACTGTCAAATATTTAATTATTCATAAAATTTGCATTAAAATACTGTTGTTTTTCCGCTGTATAGACCTTTTTAGTTGAGGAAAATATTTACAAATAGCTGTTTTGTTTGTAATGCTATGTTTTTAGCAGCTGGACAAATATTCAGTTGAACACTCATTATATGTTTTAAACTTGTTTCTGAATAAATTTTTTTATTCGTGATCAGAAATCGGAAGAAGCTGCTGAACATCGACCAGAAATGTTAAAAAGTGATAGAAGTCGAAGCAACGAGATGCGAAGATTTACAGTTTAGAGGAAACATAATTATTGTTTTTAATATTCATAGTTATTTTCATTTTCTCAATTTGAGCAATGACTTCATTGAATATGAAAATATTTCCCATCCTTCCGTGCTTTCTCCAGCTAAACTGCGACATTCGTTTGACTCATTGAGCTCAGGTCAAATCCTTCAGCTTGAACTTGACTCTTTCCTACACGTGTTCAGATGCAAGCAATTCGACTAATTCATTCGCATCAGGGATTGAATATTCAGATTTTTTTAACGTTCATACCCGGTTGGGTAATGTATTATTTCGACCTTGAAACTGGTGGTTGACCACACTAATGCTGGAACAATAGAATCTGGTTACACAACACTCAGCTCTGGAATAGCGTTTGGCTTTTTATTAATCGAACTAAACCCCGCCACTACCGCCATTGTGGAATTAATAAAAATGCTAATGAACGACAAATCACGAAACCACTCGGAGTGAGACATAATGAATGACAGGTTTGCTGGGGGTGGGATTTTCATGGGAAAATCCAGTCATTCTTCTGTTTCAGATGACCGGGTACACTGAGATGGTCGATATAGTTCAAAGGACCTTCAAGGCCAAGAATGTTGGCTTTGTGGTATTCGGCTGCTCCGAGTATTACCCAGGGTGAAGTTCAATATCTATAAGAACGGATAATAGCGCAAAGTTGGATCCTGAAAAGGAACGCAATGCGAAACGCACAATCACCGTTTGATCGGAGAAAGTTTTCAAAAGTTTATAATTGAATTAAACTTGTTGAGCTCGCCCCGTAATGTGCATATTCAACAAGAAAACTCTTTAACATCAATTGCTCTGGTAGGTATATGAATCGGCTGCAATTGGCTCTGAAAAGTGGTGGCTATATACCTACAACAGTTTATAAATAAAATCGATAAAATTAAAACTTGATTTTCTATAGCAACCCGGTCTATTTTTTGCACTACAAACCTACATTATCGTATAAAAGAGCATGAACAGGCAGTCGGCAGCACGTTTGTCGGTTTGCTCACTGATGAAGACAGTTTTGACAAGCGAGCGGAATGCGTTTGATGTGCAGAAGCAATTGGAACTAATCTCCATTTAACTGACTGCTCCTTGTTGTTGGAACTTTCATGTGTACTTATCTTGAAAGAAGATTATGGTAAAGTTGTAAAAACGAATTCTTTATTTAAAAAAATACTAGAACTTTATAATTTAAAAAAATTAAGGTTTTTCAGAACATTTCTGAACTATGGTTGACGAATTGCTAACGGAAAATTTTAAAATTCATCAGAGCACTTACAATCAGAATGTCATAAAAATCTTTTTCGATAGTGAGGAAAATTTAAAATTTCAAGAAATATCAAGTGTCTAAAAAAAAATTCGAAAAAGTAGTATCAAGGTTAAGGAAAAATTTCAATAAATCATCCCATCAATAAGTTCTGAAATTGTCAACATTCAATTACCCATCAAAACCAATCCTACTGTAAATAATAAAATTTCAACTAGGATCAACAAAGTTGTGATAGATTGAAAATATTATAATTCGTTACCCAGGATTCTAAAAGACACGAAACATAAACATAATGTGGTTAAATAGTTGTTTCTATGAAAATAAATCTCAGAACACTAAACTTGATGGCATAGTATAGTGTGGTATAACTAGGAATCATGAATTCGTACGGTAAACGGTGACATTTGGGATTAAAAAATGTCATCGGCATTTGGCGAATTTTGGGCTGTAGTGCTGTAGTTGACCCGATAGGAAGTGTTGAAACAAACGAATTCCAAGTATAAATCGTAACAACAGAATGCAGCTACTAATCATTTCCAACCGAGAATCGTGCTTCATGCTAGCACACATCCAAGAACTTCTGTAAGAAGTTCCGTCTTTGTGCTTCGCGGTGGAAAATATGGCTGATATCAGGCCAACACTTGACTTCTTCTTGAGTGCCTTTCGTGCTCGTGACCTATACCTCCGCGCTGCAGTACAGTAATTTTGGCGTTGGAATTAAAATGCTAACCTTTGTCGGAGTAACACGTTTTTAATGGTTAGTTTTTTCTGTGTCGTGCCAACTGTTCCCCGAAGTGGGTCGAACAATTCGTTGTTGCGCTTTCGGCTGCTGGCTCGCGTGTCACTCTTTTTTTTTTCTCGGGTGATTTTAGCTGAGGCCTCAGCAAAATATGCTCACTCTTCATGATATATGAAAATAAAAAAAAAAGCTAATTTTCATGTGTAAATAAACTGATTAGTATAATTTATTATGTTTCATTAACTGCAAACTACTTCTACGTTATAAGAACCGGCACTCGAAGAATGTCGCATAACTTGGAACAAGAAACCCGCAATATTTAAATTCGTTTTATATAGCGGCCACCTCCGATGTCCGCATAAACCAGTTAGATTTTATAATATTCAGACTCTATGAAAGTGGTTAAAATGGTGCTTGCAAATATTATGCTTCTAGGTTAATTGGCGGCGCACAGAGGAGTAACTCGAGTGAAAACGAGTACAGTCAAACCTGTTTTTGTGCGAGGGATAGGGACCGCAACAAAAAAAAAATCGCATAAAAAAAATCATTTGAACTTCACGTGCAGCTACAAAACAATATTTCCACAGCATTATTGAAAAAAAAAGGTCTTTTATGAGGTGGATAGGGACCGCATAAAAAAATTCAGTTAAAAATAACTCGAAAGTTGTTGTTTCTGATTTAGAAGACCTATGAGAACAATTTTGAAACCGCTTTCCTTCGTAGGCAAGCAATTCGTGACTTTTCCTACGTAAAACTGGCTCAAATAGTAATTTTTGGACGCAACACTTCTGTAATGCGTTGGAATTCATTCCAAGAACCGCAAAAACTAAATGGCTGAAAATGTTGTCGGCACCGCACAAAAAAAATTCGCACAAAAACAGTCGCACAAAAAAACAATCGCATTAAAAAAGTCGCAAAAAATAAATTTTGCACAAAAAAGAGTCGCACAAAAAAAGGTTCAAAAAGTAACTCTAAATATCACACACACAACTTAATGTTTACATTTACATAGCCTATGTGTCTTCATTAATGTTAGTGAGCAGATGAAGTAATACGCTCGAATGATTTGTTTTCGCAAAACGGGCAGCGAAACAAATCGGAGAATTTACCAGAAAAATGATGTCGCAAAATATCTTCATTTAGACCTATCAATTTGATGCTCACAGATTATATGATGCCTCGTGGAACATACGTAGGTTGGAAAAAGCCTTTTGTACGGAGTGTCATTTACCTGGATTATTGATCCTGTGCATCAAGTTATTTTTAAGTTAACCTAAATTAGTTGAAATGCATTCACTAAACTAATCTCATTTCATCTTTGTTGAAACACTGTTTTAAGCGTGAGGCAGGCACTCATCAGGGTACCCATCAGGTATTTTTTTTAATTTCCCGTGTACGCGTGAACACTTAACGTCAAAATTCGTTATAAACAATATTTTTCAAACGGGTCGTAACTGCCAATCCGGACGTTACCGGATGAGATATTTGCGAGGATGTATTCGTGATGTTATGAACTTCCATTCCTCCGATGATTATATGATCGGATTTCGCGAGATTTGATAACTTTTTTAGTATTGAAAATGCTCGAAAATACGTAAAAATCACTTATTTCTAAAACTTCTTAAGAGTAGCTATAATTTTTAATTTCGGAATTTCTGAGCGGGGGCCTAGTGTGGTTGGTAACGTCTCCGCCAACCACGCTCGACACCTGAGTTCGAATCCCACCGCCGACATAGGTGTCGATGGTTGTGAGGTGGCGTGATCCACTCACAACCAACCCAACTGGTCTAGATTCAATCCTAGCCGACACCGGGAGATTTTCTGAGGCGAAAAATCTCTGGGATCACGCCTTCCATCGCATGAGGAAGTAAAGCCGTTGGCGCCGGTCCGTTAATAAACGGGTCGTGAGTTAGGGTCCTGGGTGTGGAGTCGCCTCCCTGGGCGTCGGTGATTGGCCACAACAGTGGCGGAACTAGACCGACGGAAAATAAGCGCCTGGCACAACTTGTTAATATAAATGGTTCGATTCCCAAAAAAATGCTTGAAAATTTGTCAATGCTCACAGCGCTTCCAACATATGATAATACCGTTAAACGTTCATCGAGTGATGGCATTTTGTGAAGCATTTATTTAAGCTGCAGGAAAAAATATAGCGGCACCAAAAAGCGACAAAAAACTTTTTTCTAATTTTGGCCAGCTTTTAGTTGAGGTGCTCCTCTGTGCGAGGGTTAAATTTGCTCCATTAGAATCCTTACCTTTAAATATGGTAGGGCAGGCCTTTTAGAGTTCCAAACGTTGGTACGGAGTTGCAGGCAAGGCACCGTCATTATTGGGAACTATTTTTTGATTATTAAACACTAATTTAAAGCTTCGTAGTCATCATTAGCAAACTATTATGTTATATTATAACGATTATATAATTATGACTTTTCTTAATTTCTTCAAGTTCAACAAAATTTACAAACGAATGCATGATGGCACCCGGAATCCACAACTGATATTAAAATAAAGCACATTTTATAAGCGAACGCTTGTGTCTAGTCAAATAAACACAATTTAGGCTTCTATCCGCAATAATCCGAACACCCAGAAAACGTACTTAAACACTCACAAAGCATTGTTTTGCTTACATGACTACATATTTGTTTCATAACTATGGGATATGAGTTACAAATTCAAGGGTTCAAAACATTCCTATTTTCTATTGATGTATTGTGTTTTGTACAGTCTCCTCGGTTATCTTACTGGCAACTCTGGTCCAGATTTAAGGAAAATGTTAGTCATCTTTTATTTCTTTCTGGAAAGCGTCGGCTACACCAGAGCCCAATATTTTTCAATTGGGCGCAGCTGTGGACAGTTGCGAGGGTTGGCGGTTAATATTGTACCCCTTCATCACGGTATTAGTATTGTGACATGATGCCACATGAGGTCAAAACAAATACTCTTTCTAGTAAATTGCCTTATTGATTGTGCCTGTGATGATAAAAGATTAGTTTTTTCTGCCACACTTATAAGCTGCTTACCAAACAAGATATTTCTTGGGGAATTCAGCTATTTTTTTGTCCTGAAATACTCTTCGGTATCCCATTGCAGTTTAATAAACCAATCCTGAAAATTGTTCGAAGTCTTCCACGACGTACATACGTTTCATCGTCCATTTCGACGCATGAAATTTTTGTCAAAAAATCGTAATACAATTTTTGATCACGTGTTTTTGCCATTAAATTCCGCTTATCGTCGCGGTTGGATACTTTCTTGACATTGTAGGAGTTCAAACCGGAACGCTTCTCTGATCGCTGACCGAATCCTGGTGAAATTTCTACTTTTCGAGCCATAGTTTGGATAGAGAGGTTTGGATTCCTCTCCAAAATTTTCACCTATCTATCCATAGAACTATCCGCATTATTATTGGCTCTTCTTGTTCTGCCGTGTGATGACAAAGTGACGTAAATGCCTTTTTCTCGAATATGGGGTTTTTATGCCACTTTGTTCGTTTTTCGAAGACCCATCTTTTGGTATCTTTCTTTTATTTGTTACTTATTCGTACGTTGCATGAAATCAAGAAAACAAAGTGAGGTAGGCACCATTTTAACTCTTAATTACAAGTAACTCATTGGTTTTTGGGCCGTATTGAAAAACTGATCAAAATGAGCTACGTCACAATGTCATATCACGGCAGTGTTGTCTTCACGACACTCAAACGTTTAGCAAACCTTTTCATGAACTATGGTTTTGAAAATACTAAGCTTTTACGCGAGTTCACTTATCGAAAGGTGAGAATTTTCGGTACAGCTGCACAAGATCCGTTCGTTTTGAGCACTGTTTATGAATATTCAAACCAAATCAAAGTAGGCGAAAGTATGGACCCCAGCCATGTTCGAGTAAAAAGAGTCACTCGTAGCTTGAGTATCGCAAGAGTTACTGATTTGAAGGTGTCCGGATTGATACCGAAGAAGATACGGACCCTTAAGAAAAGGCTTCTGCGAGAAGCTACTGTGTTCTTCTCTAGTTGTTTTTTGCTGCACTGCAACATTGCAAACTAAGTTGTAGGTAAACATGGAAAATTCTCTCGTTTCAAATAAAAAGCATAATTGTTCCTTTTTAGGGAAAGCCAGCGAGCGATCAATCAGAGGACGTAATTTTCGTATCAACAAGGCTAGACAACTTATCACTTTTTTAAACAACACTTCTTTGCAACAACACAATTTTTCAATCATTGTTTTAATGCACAAAAAACAATAGAAACTATTGATATTGATATATTCTAGTAGCTAACAGATGACATTGTTTTTATATAATTCATAAATGTTTTACAAGCAAACTTTTTTCCACGGTGGACCCATTGTGGTGTAAAACAACCAGTAAAAAACTCGTGTGGAAAGTCGAAAAACATTTTTTTCATCATTTTTTCTTGATAAGAACAATAGAAGCTTGCGTTATGAGTATCACGTTGCAGAAAAATCAGGATCTAGATCCGGCTCTTGGCTGGTAAACGACTGGGCAGAGCGTACCTGCAGTACAACCCGTACTAGTTGGAATAAAATAGACTCCATTGTGGTCCATAGCATCCTGCCCAGCAACTCCTATTCCTATGGTACCAGTCGGGATACGAGTTACCAAACGAAGATCATGGTAACCAACCCGTGGTAGGACCTCGGTCGTATGCTGACAGGGAAGGGGGAGGAGGGTTGACCTACTCGGAGAAAAGCACAGTGTTTCTGAGCGTCTGTTTCCCAGGTTAGGGGAGGTTCCTAACAGCATCTGACCTGCAGCGGGCGGCTGAATAAAGAAACTGTCTCGAACGCTATACCCAAGATGGCAGCCCCATCACGAGACTCGGTAACGTGGCCCTAGTAAGGCAACCTACCTGAACAATTGCACTACGAACATTCAAGAAAATATAACTCGGAACATTCGGTATGGACTCGGGCAATGAAAAACGGACCACGAGTGGAAACTCGGTAGTTGGAACTGCAAGTCGCTAAATTTTGTGGGCGGAGTCGAGCCGACAAAATGACTGGTTTGACGGGGACGAGAAAGAAAAGAGCTCGGAAAAACTATCTGAGCATCGCCACAAGAAAAAACGCGGCCAAATACCGTCGAGCTCGAAATGAGTTGACCACGATTCTGAGAAAGAAGGAGCGCCAGCAGGAGGACAGAGATCGTGAAGAGCTGGAGCAACTGTTTCGGGCTGACGATACGCGCAAGTTTTTTGAGAAGGTGAACCAAACCAATAGGCTACACACCAAATCCAGATAGCACAAGCGAGTGCGAGGTGGTTGACAGGTGGCAGCAGCTCTTCGATTAGCACCTCACTAGCGGAGCAATGGAAGGAGGCGGAAGGGAAGGTATCCTTAAAGTGCCTACAAACGACAGTAGTGTCTCAGTTCCCAATATTTTGAAGATCAAGCGGGAAATTGGGTCACTCAAGAACAACAGAGCCGCCGGCAAGGACAGACTATCGGCAGAGCTCTATAAACATGGAAAAGAGGCACTAGCAACGGCACTCCACTGGGTAATCTCTAGGATTTGGGAGGAAGAGAGACTATCGGAGGAATGGATGGAAGGGGTTGTATGCCCCATCTATAAAAAGGGCGCTCGGCTACAATGCAGCATCTACCGCGGCATTACGCTGATCAACGCTGCCTACAAAGTTCTCTCCCAGATTCTACTCCGCCGTCTATCTCCTTGAGCGAAAGAATTCGTAGAGCAGTACCAAGCGGGCTTCACACAAGCACGCGCTACTACGGATCAAATTTTTACTCTCCGGCAGACTGCCCATAGTCGCATAATTGTAACATTTGCAGAATTGGTTGTTCGAGAAAATGACACTTTTATATTTTGACCTTAAATGCATTGTTCCCAATACATTCTTGCAAATAGACGCTTCAAATGCTTATTAGTATCATGAAGAAAGCACTACTTTACACTTTGTATACATTAAACATTACTTTTGAAGTCAAACTAGTTGAAATTTTTGCAATGATACTTTCATGCCGTCACTTTCAAGGTACTTTTGGAATATATCACAAGGGAAATAAAGATTTTCTTGTTTTCAACAAGCATGAGCTGAACATCAGAAACGGATCACCGGTGGTTGGCTACCGGACCAGAATAACCTCCGAGTTTCAAAGGATCCAGATGTGGATTTGGATGGAAGCTTTTTTGACAAAAAAAAGTTGAAAAAGTTAAGTAGTGTGACAATTATGCGGTTATTTACGCTATGTGACAAAACAACTTAGTATTTTTTACGACTTTTTTCAAACAAACATAAGTATATTTTTTCAGATGGAAAAAATACATCCTATTTCAAGCATTTCCCAATAAAAAGCACGAAGTCCATAAAATGTCGAATGTTACAATTATGCGATTACAGGCAGCAGATCTTTCAGAAAGTACAACGTGCCCACACATCATGTTTTCGTGAACTTCAAGGCAGCGTATGATCGAGACCAGCTATGGCGAATAATGCATGACTATGGTTTTCCGGATAAACTGACATGACTTATCAAAGCTATCTTAGACCGAGTTTTACGTGTGCGTGTCAGGGACACTCTAGAATCCCTTCGAAGCACGGAGAGGGTTGAGACAAGGCGAAGGATTATCTTTCACGTTGTTCAACATTGCCCTTGAGGGTGTAATCCGACGAGCGGGCATCGAAACGAGAGGCACGATTTTCAGCAAAGGTAGTCAACTCACAGGCTTCGCAGACGACCAGGACAAAACCCTAATGAGACCCGTATTTCTCTATGCACTCGAAACCGTGACGCTGCTCACGGAGGACTTACGCGCACTGGCCGTATTTGAACGAAAAGTGTTGCGGACAATATTTGGTGGAGTACAAACCGAAAGCGGAGAGTGGCGTAGGCACTACTTGGAGAGATTTCCATTGTGCACTTGACGGAGGTCAGGAGGCTACGATGGACCGGGCATGTCGCGAGGATGCCGGACGACAGTGCGGTAAAATCGGTTCTCTTCAAGGACTCCACCGGCACCAGGAATAAAGGGGCCCAACGTGCTAGATGACTTGACCAAGTTGAAGCGGATCTGCGAGTATCGAGACGTCTGCTGCGTAGCGCAATATACATTGTAATATAATATAATTTAGGAACGGGAACATTCCGTACCTACAAATCCGTATGTAAAACCTAAATATGAGTTATACAACTCATTGGGAGTGATAAAGTTAAGAAAGCACACTCCTTTGTGGACCAATCTTTTGAGATGGAACTTAGGTGTTTCCTCCTTATGTTCGGGTTTTGAAAGCAAGGATATGGCACCTTTACCTGTTTCTTAATTTTATTCTTTTTTCATGCGGCCATTTTCTGTTTGGTTCATCTGCAACGAACCGAAAGTATTTATTTTTTCCTTAATAACAATGTCATCATGTCAACAATGTCGCTATCGGTTCAAGGCTTCTATAGCGTCGGAAGATGCCCCCTGTTTTTCGTTCGGTAACTGGTTTAACCTTTGACACATTCACCCCTATTCACCAAAAAGCCAACCAACAATCTGTAGCCGGACCTTCACAAACTACTGCAATCATCTCAATAATTTTAAATATGCAAAACTTTGCAGCACTGGAAATATTGAAGAAATTTATGAGACGATATGAATCAGTACCGCCGTTACAGGTTTCCCAGAGCTGTATCTAAGTGCTTTAGTGCTCCGGTGTTGTGGTGAAGTAGTGGTGAGTAAACTATTTCCCAAGCAAAAACAAAAAAAAAAAAAGAACCAAAACAGTCCTTGTCGGATGGTCGACCCCAGTCAAGAACCCGCATGGTTTCGATAGTTGGTGGGAAGGGCGCCAACCAGGAAATACTAATGAAATAAAGAATCCAGTAACAAATTTTTCCCCTCTCAAAAATCGATATGCAAATCGTGATAAACCGGCCCCTTCGCCCGTGCCGACCTGAAAAACCAGCACGCGATTTGGCGCAGACGGACGGGAGTGTAGAAGTCGCGTGATTTCTTTTGATGAAGGTACTGGAGGGTTTGTTTTTCAATCCGGCTGGTGCTACTTTTCCTAAGACACGTACTTCTTTTGTCATACAGGGAGGAAATCAAACCCACATACTGATATGGTACAAAAGGTTAGCTTAGCTTGTCAACTGTAACTTACCGAAAGGTGAAAAGTTCTCCATCAAATTTCGTAACCTAGTTTCGGTGGAATTTGTAAATCGAAACATTTTGAAAATGAGTACTTCATGTGGCGGTAATTAGGTGTCATTAGATTAATGATAGCAACAGACGGAATGTTTTTTTTTAGTTGAGCCGTTGACGTGGTATCCGACGACACGGTCCTGGTTAGGCGCACGGAACGAATGGCGCTGTTCCACCTAAAACTTTCTTGCATCGCTCATTACAATAAATTTCGCGCGTGGGCCACGTGGCTTGCGGTTGGTGTTCTTCAGCTTTTCCTGAAAACGCGCGCGGCACGAACCCATTAGTTGACCGTTGCGTGATTGTTCTAATTACTGGCTCGTCGCTATAATACGCTCAAGACGACGGAAAATCCAAACACTACAAGTGTTTTTTTTTAAATAATTAAAAAAGGCTCGCTATGGAATCTAAAACGTCCTTTTAACCTCGTGAATCGTTGCGATGGGTATTCCATTTCGTCGGCAAACAATTAAAAGCATAGACTTGCGTGAAGGTTTCAACATCCTTTTGTCCTATATTTAGCCGCTTCGAGCACGATTCTTTGAGTCAAATAAGGGAACGGGGTTATTCAACCGGGAGATATTAGATGTGGTTGCGAATATATCAAAAATGATTTAGTATACTGAAAAAAGTAGTCGGGTATATAATTATATATATGTCTCCCATCAAAAGTTTTGATGAGAGTTAAGCTTAGGACTGGTGTAGCCAAATTGTTTGATAGCTATGAGTTTTGTGGTTGTTCTTGATCAATCATAGAGATTATCGTAAATAAGCGTTGCTTATTAGCGGTGTAAATTTTCAGGTAACAGACTAGCGGTTTTCCTTTTTTTAAACAAGTCAACATCACTGAAAATTTGTTCTCGGAATACTGTTCGCTGATTCGATAATTTTTCTAAACATGCCAATGGGACACCCGAAACAATGTTAAATTCTAAGAGATGGTGCTGTAGTGGTAGTGGTAGTAAAATCGAAATTTCTACGGGCATTTTGCTTATTGACCGGAAAAACTGCTATTAGTTTTCTTGTTTTTATATTATTCTAACTTTATGGTAGAATATAGAAAAAGTAAGTACTAGAAAGTTAGAATAATATAAAAACAGTATAACTAATAGCAGTTTTTTCGGTCATTAAGCAAAATGCTCGTTGAAATTTCGATTTTACTATTACTACCACTGCAGCGCCATCTCTTAGAATTGAACATTGTTTCGGGTGTCCCATTGCTGATGACGTGTATAAATTGCTTCGAATCATCCAATGCATTACAATTGGCTTTCTTGGATGTAAACGTATAATGCATGATGTTGCTCACTGATAAACTTGACCTTGATGGCACCATAATGTATAAAGACATGGTGTAACGATATGTCAAAAGCAGAATCGGCCATATTGGAAAAAAAATTGCCAGTGAGTAGGTTTGTTTATGAACAACTAGAGCATAAAAATTATCGCATCTCATAACATATCACTTGGATGCATTTAAATTATAAATATGGCAATGCTACATACCTTGCTACCAATATTCATCAATTTAAGAAACAATTTCCAACTTAAAACACCCAAATTTGCGGTATTCAATTGCCTAATTAGTGAGGATATATCAACAAACACGAAAAAGTTATTCGCTGTTGCAGAGTGATACTTCGTCTCCAACCCTCTAAAGTGAAAAAACGCTTCCTCACCCCGCGCCTACTTTTTGGTCAAACCGTTACACCATGTTCTACTCATCATAGATGGCACTATCTTTTAACGGAAGATAGTTTTTGAACCTGGCTTTTCTGTAAAATATTTTTTTTTTTAATTTGACGAGCTTTAATTTCCGAATAAAAAATATTTAAAACACTTTACAAGAGGCGCGTAAATAAATGCGAAGTTGAAATATTTTCACACATTTAATCTCTAAGGATTTTTTTTTATTATTCTAAAAACAACAATAGCGCACGCAAGCCTGGGGGGCTTATGCGGTCTCGATCAACTAGATTAGTTGAGAGAATTCGTTATCGATATTGTTTTTTGGCACATTTTGCATGTGTAGGATAAGTACAACGATACACCGTGCCCCAGTGCTGAGTCGAGAAAATTTCCAGCTCGAAAAGATCCTCGATCTGATCGGGAATCGAACCCGATGTCACAACCGTGTGGGATAGCTAGCCGACCGACATCGCTAACCACAGAACCACGGGGACCACATTTTTTTTTTTTTATTCTAATTAATAGTAATAGCATAATAGTAGCATAACGGGGCCGAAATAGTTGTTGGAGTAGGGAAAAGCCTGCTTGAGTAAAATCAATAAATATTTTTCCTCAAACAGGCATAAAAACCCTCTCATCTTTTCATACAAAAAAATACAATTATAAATAAATTACAAATCACAAAACACAATCTTGATAAATATGGCTCCTGCAGCTTCAAGAGCCAAATATATTTTCGGGAACGTCTCATTCCTGGTTAAGCACGTAAATAGAATCTGAAAAGAAAACAAAAGTGTACTAAATAGGAATATCAATCGATTTAAGGAAGGAATACAGAAGACGCATATAAGGGAAATCTAAAATTGCTAAGACATCACGAACAGGGACATTTGGTTGTTTATTCCGAGCTTTAAGAGAATTTTCTAAATTGGATCTAGCTTCACGATATAACGGACATGACCAAACAACATGTTCAATATCGTGGTAACCCTCGCCACAGGTGCAAAGGTGATCCTCTGTGAGTCCTATACGACGAAGGTGAGCATTGAACCAGTAATGATTGGACATAAGCTGAGACATCATACAAATGAAATCACGATTTATGTCCAATTTGTGGAACCAGGGTCTTAAAGAAACTTTAGGGATAATTGAATGACACCACCTTCCTAGATCCCCATTGTCCCAAGAGTTTTGCCAGTTCATGAGCGACTCTCGACGTATAGAACCAAAAAATTCATTGAATTCAATAGGTCTTTCATATATGTCACCATGTACCGTACCGATCTTAGCTAATGAATCTGCCGTCTCATTGCCCTCAATCAAAGAATGAGAAGGGAACCATACTAATGTAACCTGTGATGCGATTTCGGATAAAGTACTCAAATGGTCGCGTATTTTACTTAAAAAATACGAAGAGCTCTTTATACTTTTTATCGATCGGAGAGCTTCAATAGCACTGAGGCTGTCCGTGAAGATGAAGTAATTGTCCTTAGGTAAATTTTCAACAATACTTAATGTGTACTGAATAGCAGCTAGTTCTGCGACATAAACAGAAGCAGGGCTTTCGAGTTTGTAAGCGACGGATAAATTATTGTTATAAACACCGAAACCGGTAGATCCGTTGAGAAAAGAACCATCGGTATAAAATGAATTATTACAGTTTATATTTTGATATTTTTCTCGAAATAGATTTGAAATCTGTTGTATACGTAGTTGATCAGGCATACTACGAATTTCATTTAACATGGATGTATCAAAAAATAGGGTATAATCAAAGGTACCTAATGAGTAAATATTATTAGAAGGAAATGAAGAAGGGTTGATATTTTGAGACATGTAATTGAAATAAACAGTCATAAAACGAGTTTGAGATTGAAGTTCCATAAGTCTTTCAAAGTTATTTATTATCACTGGATTAAAAATTTCACTTTTCACAAGAATGCGAGAAGTGATAATCCAAAAACGATCTTTTAAGGGGAGAACGCCCGCTAACACTTCTAAACTCATCGTATGAGTTAAATGCATACAACCTAAAGCAATGCGTAAACAGCGATACTGTATTCGTTCAAGTTTTATGATATGAGTTTTTGCGGCAGAACGGAAACGAAAACATCCGTATTCGAGCACTGATAGAATTGTAGTTTGATAAAGTTTAATAAGGTCCCAAGGATGTGCTCCCCACCATGATCCAGTTACAGTGCGCAAAAAATTAACTCTTTGTTGACATTTCTGTATTAAATATCGAATATGACTTTTCCAAGTGCATTTTGAGTCGAACCAAGATATTTATGAACTAAAACTTGAGTAATGGGTTCACCCACTAACATAAGTTGGAGCTGAGCTGGCTCATGTTTTCTAGAAAAAACTACATATTCAGTTTTTTCAACTGAAAAGTCTATACCTAGTTGTATTGCCCAATTGGATAAGTTGTTCAAGGTATCTTGTAAAGATCTTTGTAAATCGGAAGCCCTGGGACCTGTGGCAGAAATCACACTATCATCTGCAAATTGTCTGATAGTGCAATTTACCAAACAGTCATCAATATCACTCACATAAAAATGGTAAAGCAGTGGACTTAAACATGAGCCTTGTGGAAGACCCATGTAGCTAAGTCTAAACGCTGACAAACTACCATGAGAGAAATGTATATGTTTTTCTGAGAGTAGATTGTATAAAAAATTATTAAATTTAGGAGGAAGTCCTTTTTGATGAAGTTTATCAGAAAGAACATCTATAGAAACAGAATCAAAGGCTCCCTTAATGTCTAGGAATACAGAAGCCATTTGTTCTTTTTGAGCAAATGCAATCTGGATTTCAGTTGAAAGTAATGCGAGACAATCATTTGTTCCTTTAGTTCTACGGAAGCCAAACTGGGTATGTGATAAAAAATTATTACTTTCAACCCAATGGTCTAAACGATATAAAATCATTTTTTCAAACTATTTACCAATACAGGAAAGCATCGCAATTGGACGATATGAGTTATGATTAGAAGCAGGTTTTCCAGGTTTTTGAATAGCAATCACCTTTACTTGTCTCCAATCATGTGGAATGATGTTTAGTTCAAAAAAATATTGTATAAATCTAACAACATTTTTTTAGCATTGTCAGGTAGATTTTTCAGTAAATAAAATTTTATTACACGGGTAAAAATATTTTCCCGTATTCATGACCTTTCAGGTCATGAAATCATGAATGTTGTTTTCCGACAGAATCATGACCTATGACTCATGATATCATGATGTCAACCCCGAATATCATGAGCTATGAAAAGCGTTTTCAAGAATGTGACTCATGGCTATTATAAGCGTAACACATCGCTGTCGCATGGACTCATAGAATCATGAGTTATGACTCATGATACCATGGGTTGGACTCTGAATATCATGAGCTACTCAGAGCGTTTTTAAAAATACGACTCATGGCTGCTAAAAACGTAACACATATCTGTCAAACTGTGCGCCGGTATATTCAGTGATTGCAAGTTTAGAAACCGTGATGATAACCGTAGGTAGACTAGCGTATTTCATGTGCAAAACAAGGTTTTCGCGAGTGAACGTGTTGATAAAACATAAGACGAGTATCCGGTTGCATAAATTTACTCAACACAGTATTATCAAGTGCGGTTGAAACTGAAACAACTGTGGCAGAGAACATAAGATTGCTGCTAGAATTGATGGATACGAAGCTGTGCGGCGAGTGTCATCTGCCTGTTAATGATTTGAAACCAGTGCCCCGCGGTTTCTGCGATGCCTTTTGTCACATCGGCTAGCAATGTTGTGAAATTAACGGTCGTGCCCACAAGGATTTGTTCGCACAAGGGAAGGCAATGCTTATTTGTCCCGCCTGTAAAGATAAATTAGGCGGTAGAAGAATTCGTGCCTATTTTCCGAAAAACTAAATAATGTGCCGGCTGTGTCAACGAATGCTGTTCAATTTAAACAGCTGTGTGTGTACGTAATTCTGCAAGCCGCAGCAGTAACTCGACCGATTTGAATGATCTTTCGGTTGCATCTATCACCCCCGCTCCCCAATCAGTTAGGTGGTGGTTGTATTCGCTTCGCATGAATTGTAAACTACAGATTGGTGAAATACCTGTGAGTTCTCCAACCAGGTTTTCTGACAAATTTCGCTAGCGGAAATTTGGAACTGTAAATTATCTTGACACATCACTGAAGTTGAGCATAATAAAGACTTGTTTTTTTACGTAGAACTACATTTCTCAGGAAGATCGGCTACATTGGGGTGAAAATGAAACTATAAAAACGGAAAAGGGGACAAAATTTGTGTTTTTTAATGCTTATAAGCCGCTTAGTTTCCAACGCATTCCCGTCGTTTTTGTAGCAATCAATTGAAATAAAACAAAATTTATTAAAAAGTCTTGAAAAAGCAATCAGTTTACTAGTTTACTAGGATGGGTGCTAACTATGTAGCAGCTGGCAGCAGCGATAGCGAGTACCAGTAGCGGTAGTAGTAGCAGCGTCAGCGGTAAGTGTAACGGTATTACCTTTTCTAGTAAAAAGCTGTTTATGTGCGGTAGCGACAATTCCTCCAGTGAAAAACTGCCGTATTTTGGCAGTTCACAAACGGGGGTGTTGGCAATCAATATCTGTCTGTCGTAAAGTTT
This sequence comes from Wyeomyia smithii, assembly GCF_029784165.1. NCBI lineage: Eukaryota > Metazoa > Arthropoda > Insecta > Diptera > Culicidae > Wyeomyia > Wyeomyia smithii. The sequence goes on along the minus strand of NC_073695.1, from coordinate 30,287,742 downwards.
TTAGTCCGAAAACAGCTTTTAATGTCAGGAATGGCACAGAGATGGGATCAGCATCATATCCTAAATTGAATTAAAAAACTAATTGTCTTTTTAAGGATGAATTAAATAGTCAATTGAAGAGTTTAAATTTTGTCGTTCATACATTACACCTTAATCAAAATGTTGGTGTGCCTTGATATAGACGATTGTAAATTAGATATGATCTTCATGTCTCAGTACGAGTTCGAAATTCAAATGTGCACCAAGGAACAAATAACTGAGTGACCAACTTTTTTATAAGTAGACCCTGTTGATGTTTTCCACAATAATGCGAAGGAGCCCAGTTTAGAGCAACCATCAACGTCAAACATTCAGGGTGGCCAGCCAACCGGGAAAACCTGGAAAACCGGGAAAAAGCCGGGAATTCGAAAATGAACCGGGAAAACCGGGAAAAAGCCGGGAATTTCAATACTAAACCGGGAAGTTTGTCATGTTTTTTTAAACATTATTTTTCATTTACTGCATGCTTGGGATCTGTTGTATAAGTTCAACACGCTATACATTTTCTGCCATCTCACAAACACTGGAAGACTCAAGGAACCATTTAGTCGACCTCGGGGTAAGATGCTAGAGTAACAAGCCAGTCGTCATATGTTAGAATCTCGGCTAAGAAAGACGACCGTTAAAGTCAATAGGATCCTAGCGCTAGCCCTGCAATTGTTCTGTACACTAACAGTTCGCTGCGATTGTTTTTCTCTAATTTGTCTACCTTCTCATTCGCACTGATTAGGGATTCAACAGTAAGTGGCGATCAAACATCAAAACAATCATCACTTTACAGGATCAACGTCTAATGTCATTTATGTCTCAGTATGTTTCAAAGTTGTATACTGAATTATTCATAATTGACGTAAAAACATTCTTTAAAAAGAAACAATATTTGAATCTTAGGTTACAAATCGCCAACAAATGCTTACAAAACCCAGGGAAGGTTAAAACTTTAAATTACTAAAAAATATTTTAAAGGCTAGAGAAGTCAAGAATGATTCCAATAAGGCTTTATATTTTAACTTGAAATAGGCAAAAACTAAACTATGATAAAAAATATCTAAAACCCAAAACAAGTAACGCCTCCACCCACCACCAACGCCATAGGTGTCGATGGTTGTGTGGTGACGTTATCCACTCATACTTAACCAAAACTGATCTAGATTCAATCCTCCAGACATTTTCTGAGGCGAAAAATCTCTGGATTCGGGCCGTTAGTTAAGATTCTAGTTGAAGTCGCCTCGCCGGGTGTCGGGGATTGACACAATAGTGGCGGAAATAGATTTTTGTTGAAAATTCGGAAATTTAGAACGCGGATTCAGAAAACACAAAATAAGCTTCTTATTTAGCTCAAAAAGGCAAAAATTGTTTCGAAGTAGCAGTAAAATTGTATTGAAGCCTGAAAGAAACTAACAACATCAATGTAAAATCAATTTCGAAACTGAATCTAGAAAAGTGTGCGCAAAAGTTTATTCTCAAACAAATTTAAAATTGCCAGAAACGGCTATCATTTCAGTTTGAGGCAAAACGAAAAACTATCTCGATTCGGGGTCAAAAAATGTGCTCTAATTATTTTGAAAACTCTGAAAAATAACTAGAATGTTTTCTCTCATACACTCAAAATGACTATGAAAGAGTTATCAGAAAACAAGAAAAAAAAAATATTAAATAATTTTTAAAGTCAATTCAATAAAAAAATTTAAAGTCAATTCAATTTAAAATTAAGTTTTAAAAGAAAAAATGCTGTCAGAAATGGGGAGTTTAGTTAAAAAATTTTATATTTTATTTTTAAATAAGCACTTTGAATGAGACCAAAATCCGTAATAAAACCTAAAAACAATTGATGAAATTTCTCAAGGCTTGAAATGATAGGAAATGATTTGCAGTTGCATTCCTCAGCCATGAAAATTCGAAAAATCAACAGCAAATAGATGTTGGCCGAAGTAGTTAGCCCTTTTGAGAGTTTTAAATGAAATAATAATACATATTAAAATCCAAATTCTCTCACAAGTTTATTTTGTCAATGAATGAACGTGGTTGAACTTTTATATTTATGCGTTTTAAAACCGGGAAAAACACCAATTTCAAACCGGGAAAACCGGGAAAAAACCGGGAATTTGAAATTGGAAATCTGCTGGCCACCCTGAACATTAGTTCTACTATTCAGGATGTCCATGATGTTCAACATATTGCTTTCTGAGAGAATTTGAGGCGACATTTTGACGACAACTTATAAACATTTAAACATCTGATAGGAACAGCTTTTACTACATTTACACAGTTTACCTAACTATAATCGATCCTCTGCATCACGCCACGCCATTCCGATGCGTCTTGAAACAATTATTTTTGGCTGATCGTGCTCGCGAGTAGGGGAGTGCACGCGAGTAAGACCGTAAATAGGAGTGTGTATCCATGGTTTCGGGAGTGAAGAAAACTCGCAAGCGTCAACACTCGGTGGTGTAAAATGAAGGAAGTGTGAAAGAACGAGAGACAGTTCGAATGGTGGAGGTACTGCATTGTGTGTGTGATTTCGATAGCGGTGAGAACACTACTTGGAGTATCGCATGCTTGTTTAGAGCGAGTTTAGCAACACTGGAGCATACAACCATAAACCATTTGTAGTTAAAAAAAAACTTTAAAACAAGTTGTTTTCCTTGTTTTGTGTATTCTCGGTGAGATCGGTAAGATAAAACTGTTATCTGCAACTTTTCTGAAGAAGTCACACCGATTAAACAAACCGTTCTGTCTCTAAAAATATTTTTTAACCATCCATAAGGCAATCCACGGGTGACGTTTCACTGCTTGTACGTTTGTAATCGTTTTATCAAGTTACAAAACCAAAACACAACCAAACACAAAATCTTTAAATGCCGGAAAAAAAAATCTAAAGTGATATTTTATTATTGGGTAAAGGATTGTCACTAACCATACTGGAGCAACCGATCGTTTGTTTTTCGTGCTTTTCGATCCGGGTTGCATCCAAGTTGCGACCGTTCGAACATACCTAAGGCTGTCAAAAGTTGAAAACTAACTGAAATCAGCTGACCGCACCTGTCTCGTCGATTGCCTTAGCAACATCCATAAATTACGTAACGCTAAAACCCAATTTTTGGACCCCCACCCTCCCAGATGTAACAAAAAGTAACGTTAAAACCTACCCCCCATAAAAATTACGTAACGCTGTAGAAGAATATGCCAAATAAAAATGCTCATATTTGGAAAGTCTCCCCATGGATTTTTTGTTACGTAACGCTGATCTTACCTCCCCCTCCCCTATATAACAAATCATAATGCCAAAAAATATATCCCCCCTCCCTCCTATAGGTATAACGTAATTTATGGATGCCACCAAATTATTCGTGACCAAAAACAAAAAATAATAATAGCACAAAATGACATCTTCAGCCCATAAGAACATCTACGCAAAGTGCAAATGCAATGCTATGCAAATGACATTTAAAAAAAATAGATGAACATTTAGTGTTCTCTAGTGTCATCGATAAAGATTTACAGTACTTTTTTCAGAAAAAATAAAATCCGTTAGGAAAAACGATCAAAAATGGTTGAAATGTTATTATAAATTGATTAGGGTATCGAACGTCTTTGGCAGGTTTTTGCATAATACTGCTGCAGGAAAGCTACCAAAGAAAACTTATTAATTTATGTTTTACTTTGTTTTGCCGTGCAAATCTTAAACAGCACTGACTGTCGAACTTGTTACTACAAACGCAAATTCTCAAACCCGTAACGGTTTGACATCTAAGACCGTGAACAAAATCTGATCTTTTACGATTTTTAGTTTTAAGTTGAAAAATTATAATTTCAATAATTCATAATCATGAATCAAATTCCAACTTATCAGAGTGATGAATCCAATTCAAAGTTTATGAACTTTATCCTGAGTTTAATGAATTTTTATTGTAGTTTAATGAAATAAATTACTGACTTCATAAACAGAAACACGAATTCAAATATAATGTCTAATTTCTTCCTTGGAACGCTAGATCACATGAATTATATTTTCAGTTTCGTGATCGATAAATCATAACATTAAGATTTAATGAACCAAAGTGAAGTTTCATAAATTAAAAGTACACCCAGTCCGCACAAATGACATGTTGGTGACCTTTAGGAGAATATTAATATTCCTATTAGGAATATGTTCTGTAAATGGTCAGGAATGCTGAAAAAGCGTCGAAATGGCGGGGCTTAGAGCCTTATACAATTTTCTGCATTTACATGTTTTCAACTGTGTGATATTTATAGGAGAAACCAGAAGTTTCTAATTTTGTTTTAAGTTGTCATCGCGAGTCGTATTTTTATCAACACATTCATGAATATTTTTCGTGACAAAGTTCTGAAATAAAATATACTGTTCGTGACCAACTCCCGAACATTGCTATTTAATTTTTTTTATATCGCCGATAAAATTTAGAAATGATTGAACGTGTACATATTAGTAATAACATAGAGCAAGTTGAATTTGCGATGAATGCCAAAAGCTATTTTCAAATGCAATCCCATTTTTATGGAGAAAGTATGTCGCCTACCCCTTAAAATTTTCGCGCGCCTTCCCAAAAATTAGGTTTTAGATACTATTCGTAAAATTATAAATATTTTAGAAACACTAAAAATGAAATTTATTTTTTTTTAAGCGTCTGTCTGTTAATGGATCACTCTTGTTGTAATTTAGTTACAAAATATATGAAAATTATCAAGGAAAACTTCTAAATCATATTATGGTTTAATTTTATAATATATGTAGTACTTTCGTCAAGCAATGCCTCCAGCCTCCAGCCTTTCGTGAAAAAGATACATTCCTCTTAATAACGGTTATGGATCATTTCTTTATTCTCCAATAAACATCAATTAATACGGGGACTCTTTTGAGACTAATCGAACGTTAGTTTCAAGAAATATGTGACATTATTAATTTCAATCTTTCCAAAGCTACTTGATTAAAAAGGATAGTTACTAAAATTCCGCGAAATTTTTGAAAAGATCACATATTCATAACACTATTTGACATATTCTTTACAAAAGTCACGGTGACTAATAAGTAACATTTGTTGATTGAAGCACGATGTTCACTATTTCTGATATTTATTTAAACTAGAATAGATGATTACCAAAATCACTGCGACAATGTTAATAACATATAAGTTTTTTTTTCAAAAGGTCACAAATTCTATTGAACAAAACTTTTGACAATTATTCTCTCACAGAAGTCACAGTGACTAACAGGGGAAACTATTCCTATGAAGGTCACCATGAAGTTATCAGAAAAATTTAAATGTACCTTTTAATGAGTTAGTGACTATTCTAAGACAACATACCATTTGTACTTCAAATTATCACCGTGACTACTTAATGGAAAAAATAATTTCGTTTTACAAGTGGAATAATTTCGCCTGTGACCCTTCAGAGAAGAATAAATAACTTTTAGTTCAATTATCACAGAGACAAAATAAAAGAAAAATTTGTTTTATAATCATAGCGCTAGTGTCTTTTGTAAGAAAACTAACACAAGTTTTTCTATAAAAAGTAATGGTTACTCGCGTCCAAAAACTATTACCATATTATTTTTAGAACATTCGGGGGACAGCTGTGAGAAAAAAGTCTTATTTTATTTGTGACTCTCGTGCGGATTGGGCAATTTCGTAAATCGGATCGCACAAATCATGATTTCATGAAACTAGCCCAATCAATCATGAGTTCAATTCATGGTTTCCTAAATCAAAGCAAGGTTTTATTAATCTAACACACGATTTCATGAGTCAAATGCTATATGTCCTGACTCGCAACTCATGATTTCATAAATCAAAATCATGGTTCCAGTAGCCAAAGCAAGAATTCATAAATCGAACATCCGATTCCTGGAGTCAAATGCTAAATTGCATGACTCGTAACTCATGATTTTACGAGTTCAGCTCATAATTTCATGGGTTAGAATAAGCCAAAGCAAAAATTCATAAATCAAACACTCGATTCCCGGAGCTATATTTTATGTTTCGCATTTCATGATTTCATAAATCACAATCATGGTTCCATGAGTCAAAGGGAGATTTCATAAATTGAACGCCCGATTTCACGAGTCAAATGAGTCAAATTTCATGACCCATAAATCATGGTTTCAATCTAAATTGCTCATGATGTCAGCAAAACAATAACGCACGGGGTGCGTTGCGAACAATTGGCTCATGATTCAATGAGTCTTTATTTTTTTTTTCGCTTATTTTCCGTCGGTCTAGTTCCGCCACTGTTGTGGCCAATCACCGACGCCCGGGGAGGCGACTCCACACCCAGGACCCTAACTCACGACCCGTTTATTAACGGACCGGCGCCAACGGCTTTAATTCCTCATGCGATGGAAGGCGTGATCCCAGAGATTTTTCGCCTCAGAAAATCTCCCGGTGTCGGCTAGGATTGAATCTAGACCAGTTGGGTTGTTTGTGAGTGGATCACGCCACCTCACAACCATCGACACACCTATGTCGGCGGTGGGATTCGAACCCAGGCGTCGAGCGTGGTTGGCGGAGACGTTACCAACCACACTAGGCCCCCGCTCCATGAGTCTTTACTCATGGTGTATATTCATACCATGAAAATACATCCAAATCATGAAATCATGAGTCATTTTGCCCGTTTTCGAGATTTTATTTCTACCCGTGTATTACAAGTAAGAAGAGCGATAGAAAGTTCGGTAATAGAAAATGGTAGTTCCATCACTGATTGTTCAGAAAAAACGTTACGACTAATTTTTTGAGCAGGAACAGTGTCTGGACATACTTTTTTCGCGAAATTTAATATCCATTGATTTGAATATTCTTGATTTTCATTAGTCACTACTCGATTTCTCATTCTTCTAGCAGTGTTCCAAAGAGTACTCATAGATGTTTCTCTAGAAAGCTCATTAACGAATCGCCGCCAAAAACCACGTTTCTTAGCTTTGATCAAGCTTTTAAATATGGATTCTAGCTTTGTGTATCGTAAAAAGTCTTCGATTTTTCCTTTTTTTCGGAAAATCTTATACGCGTTCGATTTTTTAACGTAAATTTTTGAGCACTCTTTGCCCCACTTAGTTGAAACGCCGAGATATTTTTTCTTTTGGGCTAGTATTGCAGAATTTAAAATTAAACCCGCAAATAAATCATATTTTTCAAGAAGTGGATGGTGTTGCAATGTCTCTAAAGCTTCTGTAATTTTTGTTTTATAAATATCCCAATCAATATTTAATGTTAGGTCATACGGAATGTCAATTGGTCGAGTACTATTTGACCCATTAATAATTGAAATTAAAATTGGTAAATGATCACTACCGTGGGGATCAAGAATGACTTTCCACGTGCAATCTAATCGTAATGACGTTGAACATAATGATAAATCCAATGCGCTTGGACGAGCCGGCGGTTTCGGAACACGTGTCATATCTCCATTGTTCAAAACAGTCATATTAAAATTATTACAAAGATTATAAATCAAGGTGGAGCGGTTATCGTTGTAAGATGAACCCCAAGCTACGCCATGAGAGTTCAAATCTCCCAATATTAAATGGGATGAGGGTAGAAGTTCGACAATATCAGAGAGCATTCGTTGTCTAATCAGTGCTTTAGGAGGGATATATACAGAAGCAATGCAGAGATCTTTGTCTTGTATTTTAATTTGACAAGCTACAGATTCGATGCCTTGAATTGAAGGTAAGTTAATTTTATAAAAAGAATAACACTTTTTGATCCCTTAAAGTACACCCCCATAAGAAATATCTCGATCTAATCGTTATCATTGAAATTGAGATTGATATCTGAAGTGAGCCATGTTTCACAAATAGAAAACACATCACATTTCAAATTATTAATCATAGCTTTGAATGAAAGTTTTGGTATTATACTTCTACAATTCCATTGTAGAACATGGATTAAATCATTAGCTCAGACGATAAGTTAGTCATCAAAGGATATTAAAGTTGAAATGAGGGGCCATTGAGAGGTAAGCTGATTTAGAGATTAGTTTCAGATTGCTTGAGGAGATCAGAATAACTGCGTTTAGCGCGGTCTTTAAGAGACCGTTTCATTTTATTTTTATGACGAATGTATGAGGAACATTTCGAGAGTTCATGTTGAATTTCACCACAGTAATAACAATTATTGTTTTCTTGACGGCAAGACTCATCAAGATGATTCCCCCCACATTTGCCGCATCGACTTTTATTGCAACAGTAAGCAGAAGTATGGCCTAACTGTTTGCAATTGATGCAGTTCATGACTCGTGGAATATACAGGCGAACAGGTACGAGGACATTGTGAATGGATATATGAGATAGTAAAGCAGATCCAGCAAAAGTGACACGGAATGAATCTGAAGGGGAATATATTTTCTTCCCTTCTACAAAGGACACTTTGTAGACAATCGAGAATTTTAACCGTTGGAATTGAAGTGTTCTTAAAATATCCAAGTCCGTCTTTCAAAAGACATTCACTGGATAAGCTGGAATCAGTTACAACACCGTCAATTTCCACATCTCGTGCGGGAACATAAACATGATATTCCCTGGTAAAAAATTCTGATGTGGCAATTTTATTTGCTTGAGTAAGGTCCTTAACCACAACTCTTAACTTGTTGGGTCTGACTTTAGAAATTTCAGTGATGGACTTGAAATGAGAATCCAAGTCTTTAGAAATCTGAATAATGTTTGAGGGCTTCGATTTAGGCCCTATTTTAGGTCGGAAATAAACAATAAACGACCCAGTCGATCCATCTGGATAAAGTTTAACGCGTGAGGGACCTGAGGAAACAGTGGATGAAGGGTCAGGAGGTTTTGGAGTAATAGAAACAGGATCGGTCAAATTTTTTTCATCCACTTCCATTGTGTGAGAAAGAGCACAGTATGGCAGGGCAACAAAATATGCAAACAGATAACAATAAAATAAATCAAGTTCTATACATAGAGCGGCAAATCTTGAACTGCTCTAGATCTCTTGGAATCTTCAAACCCCTTGGAAACGCCGATCACGGTATAGAGCTGCAAATGGTATTTCCAATGATAAATCAATACTTTAGATCTGCAATTATGAAGAAAATTAATGACGGTAGCAGCTGTTAATAAATGCGACACTTCCCAAGCGAAGGTTGCTGAGCTTATGATCTCTAAGGATTGGTAGAAATACATATCAGTAGCGCAAGAATAAATAAATTTCATTTTACTTGAAGGATTTCTTAAGAACATTTTTGCCAGCATATATTATACATACAAGCAGATTTTTTGACGCGCGACTACGTCTTTCCAGTATAGAGGGTTGCATTCTGTCAAATTGAAAATAAAACTGATTAATGTTACGTCAGATTTCAGACGATAATAATAGCATAACCACGAAACGGATATTATTAACCAATACACTAAAGTCGCTTTTTACGCGGGGGATACGTGCCGCGTAAAAAGAAACCGCCTAAAAAAACGCGTTAATTCCGGATTCCGCGTAAATTCCGCATTCCGAGTGAAGAAATTCTGAAATCCGCGTAAGAAAAAAAAACTGCGTAAATTCCGGAATCCGCGTAAAAAAACCGCGTAAATTCCGGAATCCGCGTAGAAACGCGTAAATTCCGGAATCCGCGTAAGAAATACCGCTTTGATTCCGGAATCCGCGTAAAAAAACCGCGAATAATAAGTAATAAGCACCAATAATTAAGCGTAATAAGAACTAATATAGGAATAGGACAAGTGAAATGAGAATGTTTTCCAGCTCAAAAATCTCCAAGTCCCAGAACGTCGATTTTGTCCGTTTGTTAGATAACACCAGATCTTGACATTCTCTGCATTTCCAAGACATTTGGCATCAAAAACATTTTTTTAGCTATCGAAAATTTTATGAACTACTGTGCGTTTTTTCATCGGTCAAATAGTTGAACTTTGACCGCTTAGAGGCACGGATCGAATTCTGATTCGAAAAGTCCTTTTGATCTACAGAGCGTGGTGGATTTTGTTTTTGTCTCAAGAGTACGAGTATTTTAGCATATACTTTATACCATTGTAACTCAGAAACAATTACTTGAATAGAAAAACATGTTGGGAACGAATTGTACCTTGCAAAAAAATATACGCTGAGAAAAACACATATTTTCCGCTGAACAAAAACTATTAAAAGAAACACTATTTAGTGTTAGAATAGAAAATAAAGTTGAGTTTTTCTTTTTTTTCATGAAAACTTGAAGTTATAAAAAATTTGATGGTCAAAAAGTAAAGGGTGGTATTCAAGACACGACAGCATGGTTGATGTAGGACTACATAAATTATTATTCTTCAAACTCTTCATTATATATATGGTGGTCAAATAAGGACTGTTTTGCCTTTCTCCTAGAAAGGTATAGCAATCACTTGCAAAACCGAAAATATAAACGTGCTCCAAAGGGCCGAATGGCATATATCACTCAGGTCGACGAGCTGAGCATTTTCTGTATGTGTGTGTGTGTGTGTGTGTGTGTGTGTGTGTATGTGCAGATTTTCATTCCACTCACTTTTCTCAGAGGGCTGGACCGATTTTCATGAAATTAATTGCAAATGAAAGGTCTTGTTGTCCCACAAGGCCCTATTCAATTTCATTGTAATCGGATTTTTAGTTTCGAGGTTATTTATCAAATAGTAAAAATCATAAAACATCATTATCTCGAAAACTACACAACCGATTTGAACACAATTGGTCTCAAAACAACGGGCTACCTGAAAAACCCTTAAGTTTTGAATTTTATAAAGATTGAACATGTTGGTCAAAAGTTATGAAAAGAAACGTGTTCGGAAGACAGTTTAATCTCACTCATGTTTCTCAGAGATGGCTGGACCGATTTTCATAAAATCAGTGTCACATGGAAGGTCTAGTTGCCCCATAAGACCCTATTGATTTGTTTTGCAATCGGACTATTAGTTTGTCTGTTATGTTTAAAAATGTGAAATCCAGCTATGCAAAGGAACGTATTCCGATGACTACTTGGACTCACTCACTTTTCTCAGAGATGGCTAACCCGATTTCCACAAAATTAGTGTCAAATGAATGGTCTAGCTGCCTCAGAAAACCCTATTGAATTTTACTGTAATCGATATGTAACTTCATCTGTAATGTACCGACTTGTGAAAATCACGAAACTTCATTATCTCAGAAACTACACAACCGATTTGATCAATATTGATATCAGATGAGCGGGCTAGTTAAGGGTTAACTGATGAATTATGATTGAACACGTGGTTTCAAAGTTTGGCTGCCCTATACGTTCCCATTTCATTTGATTATAATCGAACTTAAGCAACCGTTATGTATTAAATTGTTAATAAAACAACGAAAGTCTATTATCTCAAAGATTACATGACTTATTTGAACATAACTAGTGTCATACGAACGAGTCATCTCTCAAACTTACAAATAACAAACTTCATAACAATTTGATATGTGGCTCAAAAGTTATGGAAAGAAGAGAAATTCAAAGACTATTTAAAACTATACCTGCTTTGATCGATATATGTGGCCTTAACATAATTTAAGTGTGGTATCGTACTATTTGAACGTTTCAAATTCATTGATTCCTTGCGATGTGTTTAAGGTCTGCAAATGCTTAACCAATCGGCCATAGGATATGATAAAAGTCAAATAACAACTCGTTTGAAATGATTGGTTTTAATCGAAATGACAACATCCTCGACTGTTGGCTTGTGTACATCGCTTTAACTCTAAATATATTTATATTGAGTGGTATTCGGTCATTTTCAGCAGATTTTCTGGCATCAATCTGACACCGGAAATACCCATATTGGGAGGTATTTAGTTATTTAGGTTTTTTTCCAAAAATTAAAGTGGTCGTCTTTAAATTCAAAAATGTGTCCAGGGTCAATGTTTGGTTTCTTTGCATCATCACGTTTACGGAAATATCCATATTGAGTATTATTCGGTCATTTCCCACTGTTGCCTAGAAGTTGCCATTTAGCAATTCAAAATGGTGCCTGAGGACAGTTGTTAGCTCCTTGTATCATTCTGGTTAAAGAGATACTCATATTGGATAGTATTTTAGGCTGTTTTTCACAAACCGGTAGTCACCATCTTGTATTTCAAAATGGTATTTAGGTTACTGGTTAGAGAAAACCTCATATTGGGTGATATTTGGTCACTTTGGACTGTTTTTCAGAAGCCGAAAGTCGTCATTTTGGACTTCAAAATTGCCTGTGAAATTTCTGTCATCTGGGCGTAATTCTGGTTCCGAAAACATACATATTGAATGGTATTTGGTCATTTCCGTTTGCCAGACACCGGAAGTCACCATCTTGAAATTCAAGACTGTGTCTGTGATCAATTTTCAGCTTCTGTGCATCTTTTTGGTTCCAGAAATACTCATATTTAATGGGAATCGTCCATTTCAGGCTGTTTTCCAGAAAACGGAAGTTGCCATCTTAAAATTCAAAATGTTGTCTGAAATCGATTTGTGGCTCCAGTGCATCATTACGGTTCCGGAAATACCCATATTGGGTGGTATTTGGTCGTTTGCGCTGTTTTTCCGACACCGGAAGTCGCCATTTTGGATTTCATAATGGCATTTGGAGACAATTTCTGGATTTTGAACGGCATACTGGTTAAAGAAAAACTCATATTGGGTGGTATTTGATCATTTTCAGCTGTTTTCAGAAACCGGAAGTCGCCATGTTAGAATTTAAAATGCTATCTGTGGTCGATTTTAGCTCCTGTGTATTATTCTAGATCCGGATATTATTATATTGGGTGGAAATCGGCCATTTTTGGCTGTTTTCCAGAAACCGGAAGTTGTCATCTTATAATCCAAAATGTTGTCTGAGGTCGATTATGGAACATATTTGTTACCACTAAAAACATTCACCTGCCAATATGGTTCGATTTAGTTGATTAGTTCGCGAGATGTGCAGGAATTTGTGAAGAAACATGTACTTCCAGAAGAGGCAGGGGCGTCGAACCATTATGGACAAATTTGTTACCTCTAAAAACATTCAAATACCAAATTTGGTTGTATTTTCTTGATTGGTTCTTGGACTGTGCGAAATTTGTGTTTCATTTTTATGGGACCCCTCCCTTATAGAAGAGAGATTCGGGTGTCAAACCATTATGTACATATTTGTTACCACTAAAAACATTTACCTGCCAAATTTTGTTCCATTTGGTTGATTAGTTCACGATACGTGCACAAATTTGTGTTTCATCTAACTATTATGGACGTATTAGTTACCCCTTAAAACATCCACATGCCAAATTCGGTTTCATTTGCTTGATTTGTTCTTGAGTTGTGCAGAAATTTATGTTTCATTTGTATGGGACCCCTCCCTTCCAGAAGAGGGAGGGGTCTCAAACTATCATAGGAACCTTTATCGGCACCAAAAACCCCTACATACAAATTTTCACGTCGATCGGTTCGGTAGTTTACGAGCCTATATGGATCAGACAGACAGACAGACCGGACTGCATTTTTATATGTATAGATTACAACATCAATATTTCAGAACCTAAAGAGTGAATATACATTTATTGGATTGAAGCGTTCAGGTCAATCTATTTTTACAAATAAAAAATTGAATGAGCAAGGCTGGGTCTGACCGCTAGGTGGATTGATTTAGGTTTTTATTGTTATTGTGGACGAAAGTTTGTTTTAAAGCGATGGTCACTCACCACTAAAAATGCTGGCTGTGTTTTGGAGATTTCGAATGTATTTCGAAATCGGAACCGAATTTTTGTCCTCCAGCCGCAGCCGAAAGAAAAAACACGCAGCAACGTGATATACTGTTGCGTGATTGCTGCATTCTTGTTATCAGCTTCCATCCGACACAAGAAGAATTGAATTTTCTTTCTTCTAGCCGCAACACGATACAACGTGTCACTTTATTGCGTAGCTGAGAACTTCGGTTCCATTGTTTGCTAACACGAAATGAGGTTCATCATATTCGTATATTCGTTGCGAAACTGGGATAATGACATAACTTGAAAAAAAGGGCGGGGCGACTTACAACAAAGGTCTAATATAAACATCGTGAACAAAAGGCGAGCACATGACAGGTTAGCTTTTCCAATTAACTGAAAGTATATTTTTCACTGGTTTGCAATTGAAGTTAGCATATCTATTGAAAAATTTGAGAAAAACTTAACATATTGGTTAAGATGTTAGTGTTCATAAACTGTTTAGTCTGGGCCGGATTTAGACGCTGGGAGGCCCGGGTCAAATTTGTCTGTGAGGCCCTCTTTTCTTAAAACATTTAGAGGTAACGTTCTGGAAGGTGACGAGCAAAATATAGGTCGCCCCAGGACTAGGGGGCCTCTTGAATCGGGGGGCATTTGCCTCAGTTGTCGGAAACACAAGATATCTAGTCATTTCAGGTGAAGCTAAATTTTTTTGTTTTGACGATATGGACATTTTGACTACAAGAAAATTGTATATGGCTAATTCGGTTTTTCCTCCAGTTCGGGTATAATTATTACTGGTTCGGGTTCCAGAAAACTAAACAATGTGGTCAAATGGAGTTTCATCTTAATCGTTAAGATGATTGTTTTGATCCAAACATATTCGCTTGCAAAACTTTGTGATTGTGTTAGAGACCATCCACATTGTGGACGGCTGAAAAGTTTCCGACTCATTCAAGAAATAACAACGATTTCTGAGTCCCAAATACGTTCGAGCATGGCATGAAATTACTAGATTTTTATCAATTTTAATCCCCGAAGCGATTTTGTCTCCCGAATGAGTTAATAATTTGGGGAGTCATTTAAAAAAACAACCTAGAATCGTCACAATTGTAATTTTTATTGGCAATCAAGTCATGATTAATCAGGCAATTAAAGAACACTTCCTCAACCCTAGTAAAATAGTCTGCGTCAAATTTACTCCTCGTTTTTAGTGACATTGCCCTCTTCTTTTTAAAATAGTGCGAATCCGTTCTCGTTTTTCAAAAAAAAAAAAAAAATTCTGTTATTTGTTATGTAGCGATGTGTTAACATCGTAATGATCCCTCATTATTAAATTTTAAACCAAAAATTTAAATTAGAAATACATGCATCAATTTAACCCCAGAATATGATCATTTTTCCAGTGTTAAAAGTAGTTTTCAGGCGATAACTCGCTGACAATTTTTCGAGATATTTTGCGTGATAAGTTCGAGAGTGATAAAAACGAAACGTGAAAAAAACTAACCGTGATAAAATCGACACGGCACTGTAATATTTGTGAGTTTTTTTTTGTTGATTTTTTTTATATCAATAATGGTGATTATTTTTTAGAAGGGCAAAATTTCTGTCTACAATTTTGTCGAAGACATCATACCAATCAAACATGTCGAAAATGTCACACCGATCTTACAAACTTTTCCGGCTTTTAAGATGTGTAGATATGTGTAAAATTCGATATGATTTTTACATAAATCTTTTTCAAAAAATAGTCTTAATTTAAAAAAAAATACTGATAGCACAAAATGACACCTTTGGCCCAGAAATACATCTGTGCAAAGTTACAGTCAAATCAACAATGATAATTGAAAATGATAATAATGATAATAAAATTGGAAATTGCTTCTTTCATTTGATTACTATTGAAAA
Source organism: Wyeomyia smithii (assembly GCF_029784165.1). Lineage (NCBI taxonomy): Eukaryota > Metazoa > Arthropoda > Insecta > Diptera > Culicidae > Wyeomyia > Wyeomyia smithii. The sequence goes on along the minus strand of NC_073695.1, from coordinate 30,272,134 downwards.
GATATGTCAGCTATTACACCACAAGATTGGGGCAACCTTCGCCTTTCAATCAAGATCAAGGTATTCACTTAAAAAGTTAGTCACCAACAAACTTTACGATTTGAAACTACTGTATATTACATAGTTGGAACATGATTATTTTTAAAAATGTTGAAATTGAAGAAATATTCTGAGACATAACTCAAAAAATCGATTAAAATTTCTCTATCCTGAACATTTTATAAAAAGTTTTGGAACGACTCCAACACCTAACAAAAAACTAGGGAAAACCACTACCATAAGCTTTTGTAAAAAGCTGCTAAAATCTTTTAACACCATACATTTATTCTTAACGTTGAAATTAAATAATGCTCTGAAACTTAACCTTAAAATATTTTGTATCACATTCCTTCATCCCGGACTTTTTGCCAAAAGTTTTGTCATGGCTTTGAGTTTTGCAAAAAAAATATTCACTTCTTCAATAAGACGAACTAAATTAATAAAATAATCAAACATATCTCACTATCACCAAATTTTGCTATTTGTATTCACAACTCGAGCACCCCTACTCACCGTCCGGGACATAAATATTCAAAAACAGGCAGTCCTCGTCGTACTGCTTCTCCCCATCCTCAGCCGACTGGATCAGCTCCATAAACAGTTGATTGTGCCGCCGCTGGTTGCTCCGAGGTGCCGACCAGCACTGCTTTTCGAAGCTGGACGCGTTCTTTACCCCTTCCCAGCTGGGTAAGTTGTCGACCACGGGACGGCTAAAACGTTTATCCCCTGTCGGTGCCTGGGCGTACGGAATCCCAAGGTACGCAACTACCCATTGAGTTCTGAACATCTTCATGAACATACCCATCACCGTTCCCTGTTCGGGTATGTCCACCTTGGGTGGATCTCTGGAGTAGCACTGTATCACGAGGATCATCACGATCACCCCAAGCACCAGCAATCGATTATTCGTCATTGCTTCGTCTAGATTCGAACTTTTTGAACCTGGTTTTCATATGCACTCGCCAAGTTTTCCGAATTTCGCTAGGCACTCCCAGTTCCCCCTTTGCTTTGAATTTACCGTTTCGCTAGCCGTAAACAGGATCACCGCCAGGAATGAGACCAATAGCACCGAAAAAACATAAAACACTAACACTAGGCAACACTAGCATGAAAGCTCGAAACAGACTGGTAACCTAAAAAGCAATACTGGAACAGTAATCCTGTGATTTGCTGGAGGAATGCGTTTCGCCCCCAAAAGACCGACCACTAGTTTGCTACAGCCGAAATTCCTCCCGGTTGGGCCGAATGCTCGACATCGAATGAGAAGCTCGACCGGAGGCACGGACTCCCGAACCGTTTTCACCAGAGTGTGGCAACATGGAAATCGGTACCTAATCCCGGAGTCACGCGAAGAACAAGCAACCCCAGCTACAGACGAATGAACGCTGTTTCAGTTGCTTTGATGGGTCGGGGGTACTTGATATACACTGCCGGAGCGCGTGGGCCATGTCTCTTCGCCTTATATCCTTTGGCGGTTGGGCTTGGAATGCTCGAGGTGGCGCATGGTGCTCTGTAAGAGCTGAGGTGGAAATCTTCTGGCTGTTCGTGTCACTGAACGGATTTTTTTATTTTCGATTCATGTAGGTGTGGTGCAGAGAAAGCTTGATTTGATAAACTTGCTGGTTGCTATTTAGATAAAACTACGCTAGCAGCATGAGTTGTGTATAGATTTTTTGAACACCCAACAGAAATGAGGTTTACTCAAGAAAAACCTTTTCGGAATTATTGAACAAATTTTGTTTTGAGTTTATCTTGTAACTCAATTTATTCGATGGAAATAGCACCAGCCTAAAAGTTTCAAATATCTATTAGTGACTGTATTTACGATATTCCTTCGTTCTCCAATCAAACATAGACCACTAAGCGGACTCAGAAGAAACCCCCTCATCGCGGCCCACGAACTGTAGCGCCAGCCAGTCAGTTTTTTTCGCGTGTTTAGTATTTGCCGAGCCAGAACAAAAACTAGCACCCAAATTAGCATATTTGCGATGGGATCACTTTCGAACAAAGGGGAAAAACGAGAGTGAAAACCCACACAGGCACAGATTTTCATGTCGTCAGAAACGCTACAGAACGCAAGGAGGGCAACTGGAAAAATCAAAACAACAAACTTTGAACGCCGTACAAGGTAAATAAATACACCTCAGCAGGCACTAACTGGACCGCGTTGGTGCGGCGTTTACTTCGGCTTGAGGCGCAAGCATTTGCGACGACAGAGAAATAAAATAAAAAAACGGCCACCAGGACGTCGACATCACATCCGTCAAGATTTCTTTTTTTTTCTGTTCCTTGATCTAAAAGGTTCGGTGGGTTTTTGGGTGGCAGTTTTCGTGCTTTCACTGAGGTAAGCATGCTTCCCGGCTTTTCCTGGTTGGAAAATTGACGACGTCGTTATTATTCTAATTAGGGAATAATATGCAACGAAAACGAATGGCGATTTTTTGTTATTGATTTTTAGAAGTAGAGTGATGGACCCAACACTAATTCCGTTAAGATAAATTAAAATAAGGTTACAATAGAACAAGAGATTGGAAAGGCAGATAAATACTACAGCTGGACAGGATGAAACTCTATTCACGCTTTGTAAATTAAGTACAAATAACGCGTATTCATCGTATGACCTGCTTCGGGAACGTGGCAGCACATCGCATATGAGTCCAAGAAAGTGTGCTGACTACTGCCGTACAGGACAGGCCACGCCAGACCAGGGGTCATTGTGCCCATTTCTTCCTAGGTAAAACGGTGGAAGAGCCTACATATATGTTCGTGGCTGCTGTTGGCTCCACATGGGAAATTAATGGCTGGACTTGTCCGAAGAGGACATCGGTGGCTGAAATGCAAATTTTCCGGTTTTCCCTGTTTCTTTTGCAGTTGCATGCATATATGCATGAAATATATTTTGCGTAAATATTTTGACATGTTGACAATTGTAAATAAATGGTTTAGAGAAATCACTAGCAACAAATGATTTAAGATATGGCGAATGGTTGCATAATCATCACTAACGTTCGAACGGATGGGAATTTTCAGAAAACAATAAAAAATACTCTACTGTCTATACTATTTCTAAGTCATTGTGATTTTTAAATTATCCTCCAGGAATCTTGCATTTGAAAAAACAAATCAGCTTTATTTCCTCAAGTAACCACAATCATAATTAACTGGAATTGCACGAAGAACTGTCAAACTGACGCTTGGGAGTGACAAATCATTTTCAGTGTGCCACCCGTAGGGACCATTTATCCAATGCAAATGCTTCTGCTAATAGAGACTAAAATTTCCAGTACACCATCCATAATTGGGGTGCGATTGTTTTTAAACATATTAGCGAACGATATGAATACTTTGCGGTCTCAGCCCAACAAACAATTGAGCTGAATACAGCTAACAGCTAATAATTTTAAAATAGCTGAATAAAGTCTGCATAGAGGTGAAACGGACTGCCACAATGCTCAGGTTGATTCATCAGCTGAGCAAGCAATAAATTCAGGTTTAAAAAAACTTGTAAAATACTCCACGCCATTATTTAATTGTTGGCTGGTTAAGCGCTATTTCAATTTAAAAAATAGATATTAGACAACATCAATTAAACACTGAACAAACTGGTTGAATAAACGCTTCTTGATATTTACTGTCTTCTGTGTTTTAAAAACCTAAACGTATCCCGATCAGAAGGGCATAACAAAAATAATACAAAATTCTATCAACGGGAGATACAAATAACATATTTTGATACGATTTTGTATTTTCCCATTTGCTTCTGATAACAAAATTAAATCTGAATGAGTCATAATAACAAATCATGAAATGAAGTTGTTCTGAAACAAATCTAACAATTTTTTCGTCTCTAACCAAACCTGTTGTTTATAACAATGGATGTTATTATAATGTTCTAGGTGCTATCTAATTTTGTTAGAAAGCTGATACGTTAGTAACAAAGTTTGATATGGGTTTGATATAAGTAGAATATTTTTTGTTATGATTTCTGTTATTTTAACACCTAACGGGATCAAAATTAAAACACATCCTGAAAGATTTTTCACATAACAAACTAACAGCCTCTGTTACATTTTTGTTTTGCCCTTCTGATCGGGATATGTATATAAAAATAGAGAACTGTACCAAAAGATAAAAAATATACCAAACACAAAGAATTCAGTATGTTATTTTAATTTAAATAATTAATTTGAGTACGATGAACTATTTTAAAATGGATTTAATGCTTTCAAAAGAGCCGATGGGTATTATTTCTGATAGCAAAGCAAATTGGAAATAACTAAATTTACAATGTGTTTTCCTCGTCATTCTCATCACGAACAAGAGTTCCTGCCGTTGTCACCAGCTTGATAAATGCCAACTTTTTTCCAGATCACTTTTTAAAGCAGCTACTTGTTTTACAAGCATACTACCAACCCAAGAAATATTTTTTGGCTAAATAAGCGCTTTGATAACTAATCTTATTTAGCTGACGGCAGAACATAGGTCGAAAAATGTATTTCCAAAGGCTGTATTACATAGAGATCCTCAAAGGGGGAGATACGCGATGAAAAAAACCGCTGATTTGGCAACTAGGTTTCACATATCAGAGGTGCCAGATCTCTTCTCAGAGCGCAATGTTCATTAACTTTTTTATTCGGCTCGTATAACTAATGGTGACGGTGGATATCCTGGGGAATAATAAAGTGCATCAGAAAAACCGTGAAGGTGTTAAAATTTATGTTTATGTTTATTTTATATACTTTCATCATTATTCTGTAGACTATACAAAGGGTTTGTGAACCACCAGTTAAAAATCACTGTGATGAAGCAACTTTGGAGCCTTCTCAATTCATGTTTTAGCAATAAAACACGAAAAACGTGTGAAAATGAATATATTCTTTATCGACCCTTCCCAGATAACCTGAAATCGTATAAAAATGGCAATACAAAATCGTATAAACATTCAGTTTCAATCGAAATTGTATAAAGTTCATGTTATAACCAGTTCAAGTTATCTTTCATCATATATGGGTCGTACAGTCCGTGATATATGACTACATATTGTTCCTCGTATAAATGCACACAAAAAATCAGGTTTCATCGCAGTAGAGTTGTCTACAGTGCTAAACTTAATTGCAGTGCAAAATTGTAGGATTTCGAATTTATGTGATCCACGTTGATATTCATATTCCTTGAAAACTCCTATAACAGTTGTAAGAGGATAGCATAATAAATTTTATACAATGCACTTTTTCGTGACAGTTAAAATCGTGTATTATGAAACACGACATCGTTGAATAGTATAAAATGATATCATTTTTATGTCAAATTTAATTTAAATTAAAATGTCCCTTTCAGCAACTCTGGTTTTTAAAATCTAGTTCCTGAAAGATTCAAAGAGCTGGGTATAAATCATGAACGCAGTTTTGACTAAAAGAAAAATCACCCAAAAAAATGGCACATACAGTCGGGTTCCACATAAACATGGGGAACGCCTTGAAAGATTTTTAATGTTTGTTGATTGCAATTGCTTGAATCGCCTAACAGTTAAAAAGAAGGTCGATGCGGATCGCATGTTATTATTCCTTCGTATATGAGGCAATAATGAGTTACACATTGACATCAGAGTCTATAAATAGATTTGAGTCAAAGTTGAAGACAAAAAGTGACATTATATACAATTTGCAGGTTCATACGATTTGAGGCGTTCAACAGTACTAGATAAAACTCGTTGACATGTAGCATCGTAAAATGACTCTGAGGATAGGGAATAAGAGCAGTGATCAGAACGTTGGTGGGGGTTCGAGGCTGAACACAGCCATGTAAAATATAATAAAGAAAAATGCCGCATCCAACCTCAATAATTAATACATATCAAAGAATGTAATTATTAGTTAATGGTACGCGTAGTTTTCATTAAAAAAAAAATAATTGAAATTGTTGCTACTCAATTTTATGTTTTTTTTTTAATTTGGAAAATTTAGGTTGTATATAATGCAAAATTTGTTCGCATTTCAGGTTACACACTGCTGCGTTTAAGTTCGTAGAGTATCGTGGTAGAATCATAATACGAGTGAAACGGAATTGTATGTATGCTTGAATTATGGGAATAGAAAATTGTACTAAGTAGCAAACAGAGTTGTTCATGCCTCATATTTTATGCAAAAGGTTATTGTTATAGAATTGTAAAAAATGGAATAAAAAGTCCTATATCTTTAACTGCGCGAACTATTTTGGTACGTATATTGCCTCCACTTTGGTACTTATAAACTCATATAGAACGTTATATACAACTTTATCAGATTGTACAAGGGTGCTTATATCTCAACAACAACTGAAATATACGGACCAAATTGTTGGCTGGGTTATTGCAATACCTTTCGATGTGTTACCTTTCTTGTTCGTTTGGCCCGAATTTTGACATGTTCGTTTGGCTCACAACACTCTCTTCGCATATCTCTCCCTCTGAGTATTGCTAGTATTACACTCTTTGACCAAGCGTCAAATATTTGTCACTTTTTGACAGATAAAAATTTGGTCAAAGATAATTATTTGTTTTGTCACTCTCCAATTTTCACATGTGGCAAACACGGGCAAACAACAATCATGATGTCAAATAAATTTGACCATTATGTCAAAAAGTCAAATATTTTACCATTGGTCAAAGAGTGTAATAGGTACAGGCTTAAGTGTTTAATCAGCTTTTAATCAGTCGGTTTTGGAGAACAAAATCAGCTAAAGGGTGTCCAAATGAAATTGCTACACACAAAATTGATTCGCGAAATTCGAGTTTTGATCCGATTGCCATCAAATTTTAAGGGATTGATAAATAACTATTAAACGTCATTTTACCATTTTACTCGTATTTTTTTACAGTCCATACGCAAATGCCCGCACCATGGCCTTAACCACGGCCATAAGATTGTGCACAACCTGTGAATCAACCATTTTTTTGCATGTAAACCCATACTTTCTTCAGTTCATCGACTGTCTTCACTACCTTAGGTTGTTTAAGAAGGTGCTACTTCATAATCGCCCAGTACTTTTCGATGGGGCGGAGCTCCGGAGTGTTCGGAGAGTTGAACATTTTCGGCACGAAATTGAGCTTATTGTCCGCATACCACTTCAGCACGTCCTTGGAGTAGTGGCATGAGGCCAAATCCGGCCAGAAGATTGTTGGGACGTTGTGGGCCTTCAGGAAAGGAAGCAGCCGCTTCTGGAGGCACTCTTTCATGTACACCTGTCCGTTCATCGTGTCCTGGGTCACGAAAGGTGCACTCCGCTTCCTGCACGTGCAGATGGCTTGACAAATCAGGAATTTCTTCGCAAATTTGGACATCTTCTGAGTCCATGATCCAGCATTCAACTTTCGTCAGCATGTTGAGGTAGAACTTCCTGGCACGGGTTTTGGCGGACTTGTTCTGCTTCTCGTCGCGATTAGGGGCCTTTTGTACCTTGAACGTTCGAAGCCCAGCCTTAGTTCTGGCCTTCTGTACAAAACTTCGGCTTAGGTGCAGCTTCTTAGTCGCATCCCGAACGGAGGCGTTCGGGTTTCGGTTGAAGGCCCCAACTATGCGGTTGTGATTTTTGGTGTTGTACGGAATACTTTTTCCTTCACTTCTGGGCTTCCGATCAGTGGTCAATCGTTCCTCGAACCGGTTAATCACTCGCGACACCGTGGAATTCGCAATTCCCAACGTTTTAGCGATGGAACGATGCGAGAGATCCTTGTTCTCGTGATGAATGCGCAAGATTTTATCACGCACGAGCTGTTCTTTCGACTCCATTTCCGCGAGTTTTGGTCACAGGACTTTAAAACTTTGCAGGATGTAAATAATGCACTATGAACTAAATCCACCCAAATTTTCATTAAATTCTACCCAATGGTTAAAAAGTTAGAGCAATTTCATAGTGTGGTAATTTCATCGTGGACACCCTTTACTTGTTACATTCGGCTTTCTAAATAGCCGAACAAGGGCTTAATAAGAAATAACTCAGCCATTTGAACAACTTTTATACATGCTGATCGATTCAAGCGAATATTCATCCTTTGTACAGCTTGTAGAAAAACTCTTTTAAAGCCAACAGTAGCTGGCTTATAGTCTAGATAAGCGCCTTTATGACAAACCCATGGCTTAAATTGAACATTCCGTCTCCCCGAAAAAGTGCTTTTTTAGCTACGATAAATATAATTCAATATATGTATTCGTCTTAACTAGACCATCTTTTGACGTTGACTAACGTCTATATCGAAGTTAGGCCCCTGAATTTGAAAATCTAGTAATTCAACCAGGGAAAACCAGAGAAAAGTGGTCAGGTTTTGAGCGCTTATTTTGCAGTCATCTATAATCAGGTTTTCAAGGTTTTGGCATCAATCGATCAGAAATTCTTTTACGGTTAAATTTATGTAACAAAAACAAACTATTGTTTGAGATACACTATTGAAAAATTGGTAATTAATATCGATTGTCTAAATCATACCGCGCAGCCAATCACTACCTCTCTTCCCAAGCACAGTCGACACTAACGGATACAATCGATCTGACTTTGTTGTTATTGTTGTTGTCACTTTCTGTTTCCGATGTTTATGCTGCTGCTAGCGGAAAAAAACCTTGCAAATATGCATCTTTATGTTGGTGTTAATTTTACGACAGCGGCCGGCGCCCCATCATTCTGATTCCAAAACCGCACCAGTGACATGCGGACGCTAGGTGATAGCAGCTGAAAGGAGGAAATACAAAATAGTACCGGTCATCTCGTGCCGGTTTCACCCGTAATGCTGGTGGCTTTAGTAGTAAATGGCTACTGAAAAACACTTAAATGGCTGGAATTCTGGACGGACTAACCAGGAAACTATAATCGGCAACTGGCACCTTTTGGTGCCTCGAAATTTTGTTACAGAAGCGGCAAATTGAATTTTCTGTTTTACCAAATGCTGCTGCTAGCGGAAAAAACCTTGCAAAAATGGATGTTTGTGTTGGTGTTAATATTACGACAGCGGCCGGCGCAGCTTTCAAGAAACATTTGTCTCTACCATTCCATCATCTATGTAGCCCCTCCCTTTTTCTAATTATCTGACGAAGCCTTGGTATAAAACGTATCGTTCGAACATTTCACCCCATCAGTTTCATTATTAAACCGTACCGGGTACATACGGACGCTCGGTGTTAGCAGCTAGAAGGAGGAAAAACAAAATAGTACCGGTCATCTCGTGCCGGTTTGACCCGTGATGCTGGTGGCTACTGCAAAATACTAAAATGACTGGAATTCTGGACGGAAACCAGTAAACAAGAAATCGGCAACTGGCACCTTTTGGTGCCTAGCAGTTTTATAATAGAAGCGGTTAGTTGAATTTTATGTTTTACAATTGCTGTTGCTAGCGGAAAAAACCTTGCAAAAATGCATGTTTATGTTGATGTTAATTTCACGACAGCGCTAGGTGTTAGCAGCTGAAAGGAGGAAAGACAAAATAGTACCGGTCATCTCGTGCCGGTTTCACCCGTTATGCTGGTGGCTTTTAGTAGATTAACCAGAAAACAACAAAATAATCGGCAACTGGCACCTTTTGGTGCCTCGAAATTTTGTTACAGAAGCGGCAAATTGAATTTTCTGTTTTACCAAATGCTGCTGCTAGCGGAAAAAACCTTGCAAAAATGCATGTTTGTGTTGGTGGTAATATTACGACAGCGGCCGGCGCAGCTTTCAAGAAACATTTGTCTCTACCATTCCATCATCTATGTAGCCCCTCCCTTTTTCTAATTATCTGACGAAGCCTTGGTATAAAACGTATCGTTCGAACATTTCACCCCATCAGTTTCATTATTAAACCGTACCGGGTACATACGGACGCTCGGTGTTAGCAGCTAGAAGGAGGAAAATCAAAATAGTACCGGTCATCTCGTGCCGGTTTGACCCGTGATGCTGGTGGCTACTGCAAAATACTAAAATGGCTGGAACTCTGGACGGAAACCAGTAAACAAGAAATCGGCAACTGGCACCTTTTGGTGCCTAGCAGTTTTATAATAGAAGCGGTTAGTTAAATTTTATGTTTTACAATTGCTGTTGCTAGCGGAAAAAACCTTGCAAAAATGCATGTTTATGTTGATGTTAATTTCACGACAGCGCTAGGTGTTAGCAGCTGAAAGGAGGAAAGACAAAATAGTACCGGTCATCTCGTGCCGGTTTCACCCGTTATGCTGGTGGCTTTTAGTAGATTAACCAGAAAACAACAATATAATCGGCAACTGGCACCTTTTGGTGCCTCGAAATTTTGTTACAGAAGCGGCAAATTGAATTTTCTGTTTTACCAAATGCTGCTGCTAGCGGAAAAAACCTTGCAAAAATGCATGTTTGTGTTGGTGGTAATATTACGACAGCGGCCGGCGCAGCTTTCAAGAAACATTTGTCTCGACCATTCCATCATCTATGTAGCCCCTCCCTTTTTCTAATTATCTGACGAAGCCTTGGTATAAAACGTATCGTTCGAACATTTCACCCCATCAGTTTCATTATTAAACCGTACCGGGTACATACGGACGCTCGGTGTTAGCAGCTAAAAGGAGGAAAAACAAAATAGTACCGGTCATCTCGTGCCGGTTTGACCCGTGATGCTGGTGGCTACTGCAAAATACTAAAATGGCTGGAATTCTGGACGGAAACCAGTAAACAAGAAATCGGCAACTGGCACCTTTTGGTGCCTCGCAGTTTTATAATAGAAGCGGTTAGTTGAATTTTATGTTTTACAATTGCTGTTGCTAGCGGAAAAAACCTTGCAAAAATGCATGTTTATGTTGATGTTAATTTCACGACAGCGCTAGGTGTTAGCAGCTGAAAGGAGGAAAGACAAAATAGTACCGGTCATCTCGTGCCGGTTTCACCCGTTATGCTGGTGGCTGTTAGTAATAAATGGCTACTGCAAAATACTAAAAGGGCTGGAATTCTGGACGAGAATAATCGGAAACTGGTACCTTTTGGAGCCTCGAAATTTTGTTACAGAAGTTTTGTAAAAGAAGCGTTGCAATTCCCTCTACTATTTGCTTCAATGGAATATTTTTTTTTTTAAGAATACGGTAGTCAACGTCATGCGGTCGTGTCTTGAATACCACCCTCCTACTTTTTTTATTGTTTAGGCGATTCGAACACATCTAAATCTTTCGATTTTTTGAAATTTTGTTTTTTTTCATCGTTTATTTTTTATTATTATTAGTGAAAATTACCTCTTTAGTATCCAATTACTTTACTGGCAGTCTCGAATCTCGAACTCATGCTCATGAGGTTGCTAATAAAACGCAATGCCGATTCGTTCCTCGAGCGCGCAAAGCAAATGCATACAAAGAAGACATGCTCAGCGGACTTCTCAACATCCACGCATTCGGGACACATGGGGGACACCGCGTGCCCGAACTTATGTAGGTACTGTCTGAAGCAGCCTTGGCCTGACAGGTAATTTCTCTATGGTATCTCCCGACTAATCCGGATAGCTCCGGGATAAGTCGGTACGTCCATCTACCCTTCGCGGAATCTGACCATTTCCGCTGCCATCTGATCATCGCGAGTGACCTTCTCGTACGTGTATGCCCCTTGTGTCATGTAGATCGAAGCATTCTACATCCTCCTTAATGGCGGTACTTTCCAGTTGACTACGATAACTATTAGTTCCTACAGCTTGGACCTCACTGGCCCACAATACCTAGGTATGGACACAAGCACGCAGAAGTTTCCGCATGCTACAGTACACCGCTGAGCTTTTCGACATCATTCGAGATTGTGCTGCAATAGCCTTTGCGACCCTATTACAGATATAGTTGACGTGGCTCTTGAACGTAAGTTTCTCAACCATAACCATAACCGCTCCGATCGACTCGCCGTAGACCCCCAGTGTTGTGTCGTTCGCAAAACCGACGATCACAACCCCCGCAGGGAACCTTAGCTTCAACATTCCGTCGTACATGACATTCCACAACATCGTACCCAGTATATAACCTTGCGGTACTCCTGTCGCAATTGGGACGCACTTCTGATCCAGTAGTCGATTCTGGAAATAGACACTGTTTTCTCACTGTATGCCTCGGGTCTTTATTTTGCTGGAAAATGCAGTTATCCTCCAGCCCCATTTTAATCATGCATTCTTCCAGGTTCTAGTATAAAACGGCCATGGTAACCATCGGCAGTCATAATACCCTGAGTTGAGTTTAACCTCTCATCTGGTCTCGAGGTACGATGGTGGTCTATCAAGCCAGTCCGCTTGGGAGAGATTGTTAGTGTCAGTAGGGTCGTAGCGCTAGCCCTGCAATTGTTCTGTACACTTTATCAGTTGGCTGCGAAGTTTGTGCCAAATAAACAGAGCAACACGAGCCACCTCGGCTCTAGTTCTGATTAAGAAGAAGAGGAATACGTTAAGTTGCCGGTCCTGGAGGCTCTCGTCGTTCTTCCCCCACTCGGAGTCACCTTTTCTTGTTAAACAACTCGAGCCTGGACTCGTCGACCCCAGAACTCTACCAGCTTGTTGACATCAAAGATGACTAGAACAAGATACCTGACTTTTGCAGAATTCGTCGGACATGATTGTCGCTGCGCGTGAGCAAAAGTCAAACTAATTTATACACCGTTAATTTGATGTATACTTGACGTCAAAATCAACTGACGACAAGGCCAAGACATGACTGCTGAAAGGTGAATCAATTTTTTTTAGTATCCATGTGGACGACTGTACGGTGCTGCCATCTTAAAAACGATAATAATGTGTACGAATATTTAGTTTTCAAACATAAAACCTTCCGGAAGAATCATTTAAAATTAAGCGTACCATCAGAACTTCCTGATAACCACTATGAGCACACTCTACAGCCAAGTTTTCCACTCTTATCGAGATTAATAAAGTTAATAATTAACGATTAAGCTTCTACAAATATTTCCACCAAAAACCAAACGCGAAATTCCGAGGTTGATAAGGCAATCATAATAATAACAATAGAACCTCTCTAGAAGCACTTGGAAATCGTCTCATATTCTATTGGCGGATGCGGATGGCGTCACCTCTTTAAGAGCGACATCAAGTCATTGCGCTCTGCTACTTACAATAAGTTCAATTTAACTTTTCATTGCTTGACAGCAACCACATTAGCTAAAGTTTATTGTTCTACTTTACACAAACCATAACATTTGCTTCATATTTATATGAATATGTGCCGGGTTTGTATATTCTGTTATTTTTAACAACAACCGAAAATGTGAGAAAATGATATCTTAATACATGACAATATAGCGTTGACGAGAGTGTTGTACATAATTCATGTCGTCGCTACTTTCGGAAGTATCATCTACACTACTTTAAATTACAATTCCCCAGGGGGCATTTTCTGTGATATACAAAGACACTCGAGAATTATAAACGCGACTTTCATGTTACTTGGCTTACGACATATCAAACTTTAAGTTTTGGTAGAATGGGACCTGAAAATAAATATAACCCCTCAATATAAACCCCCACTCTGACAGTCAATTTCATACTTTTTTTTTGTACTTTAAAGAGCAAAGAATATGGCAATACCATTAAGTGCGTGTTATCTTAAGCGTCGAGCTGACCAAACTGCTACACCTTTTTCATATACAATCTTGAACAGCTCATGCAATCTTGATGACGGACTATGCACGATAAATCGGTTTTGCTCTTACTTACAATTTTATGAGAATTTAAGTCATCAGATGGCAGCACTAACCGTCGGAAAGTGGTCGTGTTCAAAATGTATGAAAAATCTAGAAGTTAAGTATCTTGTTCTAGTTATCTTTGTTGACATAGTCTCCCGCAAACTAAAATCGTTATTTTTGTTGGTGTTGTTGGTCATCGGTCTCGTTCTGACGTAGTATCTCTACAAGTCCCGTTCCACCAAGCGTCATCGAACGGACTGTACTGCCGCTATTCACATAATAGTCCTATGTAAAAGTTGCGAGTCCTGTGTAAATTTTGCGAAAATGGGTCCATTTTAGCATGTTTTTCAAGAATAGCCATTAAAAAAGTGAGGTTTGATTCCCACAACCTCGATTTTAATGGCTACTCTTGTAGAGCATGCCAAAATGGACCCATTTCCGCAACAAACAAGAAAACATAGGACTTTTACATAGGACTGTTATGCGAATAGCGGCAGTGTACAGGTTTAGATCCAATCTTTCCTTTTACACCCGAATGATTAGATACGCTAATCATTCACGCATCAAGCTCTAAACACAATTGATACGTTGCGGCTGCGTTTGCGGCAATTTGATAATAAGCCCATAGATTTTCTGTCAAATTAATGTCAACGCAACGCAAACGTATCCATTGTGCTTGGGCCTTCAGTCTTTTGTTTCGGTCCTCCCCCTGGTCAATCGTCGACGCTGTCGAGCATCTGATCCTGTGTTGAGATTTGCTTGTCAGATGTAAACAACCAGCTGTCAAATCCGAGGGGTGCGTGAATGAAAATAACATGGTAAAACAAGTAGTAGTAGAATTAAATGGGAACATAACCAATTATTAATAATCAACTCCATTCTACTAAGACGCTCAAACAAAAAAAAAATTTATTTGATGGTAAAACAAACTTACACAAGTGGATTTATTTCACAAATGGCAGAACCAGTGATGTTTCAAATGGAAGACATTTAACCAACCCGGTGGCATCGGCCTTGTTTCCTGAAGCTGCCGTGAAAGACAGTGGCGCTAGTCTTATCTATGTTTTTGAAGGTTTGTTCACACAGAAGTGTAAGCATGACGAACGAAGCATAATATATGTTGTACGCTCGAATCAATTTAATCATTTAAAAATAAAGGTCAGCTTAGCTTTGTAAATGTTCAAAAGTAGCGTAGATATTTTATCTCATTCACACATACGTTGAGATGTTAATCATTAAATCATCGCGCGATGTCAGCTGCCTGCAAGAAACATCACCGTTCGAAATCGGCAAGAATAACGTTGTGTACATTCTATAATAATGCAACGCGTTCATTTTTTGTTTCATCAAGCAAAGCACTTGACGTTATGTGCAATAAATAATACATCACCCGAAAACAACACATAAACACACTGCCGCTGAACACCGATACTGTATGCACGTATGAACACTGCTTTTTTTCGTGTTTCGATGAATCAGCTGTCAAAATTGATCCAGTGATCCAGCTAATGTTGGCTTCACTTATGTTGTACGTAAACGTCAGTGATGCCACCGGGTTGCATTTGACCTACGATCAGAGACTTCTTATTTTGTGAAGACATTGGAAAATGTGTGATAATATTTTTTAAGCCTTCGGGTGGTTTTCACCAAAGTCTATGTTTATTATATAGAGTCTCGCAAAGATGAACCCAAGGGAACCACAACAGTGTCAAACTTGATAAAGAACATGAGTTTTTCCGAAGTTTTACTAACACATATTAATCCAACATTAAACCTGTACACTGGTTCAGTTAAATTAAACAAAGCATCACTGGTGTAATCTTTCAAAACAGTGTACCTTGTGAAGAATTTCAAAAAATGATATTCGCTTATGCATGGTGAAAAACAGAACTGTATAGTTCTTGGCAACAAACGGCACAAAAACTGTGTTGCCGAAACGATAGATTTTCTCTTTGCGCGACTCTATATACACATAGACTCTGGTTTTCACCTGACGCATCGAGCGGAGAAAGATATGTGAAAACATCCCATGACCTGGCATCACTGGGCAGAACGGTGTACAACACACTTAACTGCACAATGATTTCTCGGTAAGAAAAATACCGAACTACTTGGAAACTTTTTAGTTTACCGTTGTTCCGTAAAAAAATTACTGAGAAATCGGAAACCGAACGTGTTTACCGGAATACCGTAAATTTGTTTACCGAAAAAATCTATAAAATAGAGAATTTACGAGTCCAGTAAACTAAAATACCGAAACTCGGAACCCTGACATCATTTAACCGAGATTTCGTCGAACAAAAAAGATCTTACCGAGATTCCGAAAAACAGAACTGTCAAAATAACGAGTGCTTCATTAACAGTTTTGTTCGTGTTCAGGTGTAGATGGTAAACGAGCAGGTTTTGCAGCTGATTATTATTATTATGAAAAAATCTGCAGACTGAATTAAATATTGAGTAAGTATACTTTTTTGACGTGGGACTACGTCTTTCTTCACTATACTAAGGTACATTCTGGGAAAACTGGATTGAACATTAGATGCTAATAGCGCTCAAACAACTGTTCCGATTTCAATAGTTAATATACCGTTGGAAAGCTAAAACGTACAAGATTTGCATAAGAGTGCGTCTTGAGCTGCCCGACAGATCAGACGTATTTTCGGTTGCTTGTGGACTGGTCTTTGACTGCCTATAGCTTCAAAGTTTGTGTTTTGTCAGTGTGTCTTTTAAAGATTACCTGGAAGTTAACTTACATCAGTCTTTCTCAAGACTACCTATTTCTTTCTTTCTCAATACTTGCAATTTGATATTATTCTTGAACTTTTTTCGTATCACCTGAAATGGCAGGACGAAAAAAGAAACCACGCATCGCTACGGGGAGGAAAAGAGAGGCATCTCTTTCTGAAACTAGCTTATGCAGTGAAAATTTATATGATATTCTGCCTGAGCAAGAAGCCGGAGAAATTGAAATGTTCGAAAGTAAAACGATTCAAGTGAAATTTCTGTAAAAAAGGAGAAAGTTCCACCTATTGTGGTAACTATTGCTTCTGAGTTTAATATTTTTAAAAGAGAACTTTCTACGTTTCTCTCCGACGTCAAAGTTACTTATCAAATTGGCCGAAGAGGCGAATGCCGTTTACTGGCCCAAACATTGAAAGATTGGAATCGTTATTCAGTATTTAACTGAAAAGATGTATAAATTTTACATATGATACGAAGAGCGCCAAGCCGTTCAAGGTCGTATTGAAAGATCTCACCAATGATCAGACCGTTGATGAGATTACTTTGACAGAATTACTTGGTATAGCCCCTACCCAAGTAATTCCGATGAAACGAAAATCACGAGGCGAAAACAGTCAGCGAACTGGAATTTTCCTTGTAAATTATTTTATTCATTTTAACCGCAGTGAGGTTAATAACTTAAAATTTTTTGAAAAAGCACATGCTTTATATAACGTGCGTGTAAAACGGGAATTATATCTAAAGTTTGGCGGAGGTGAAAAGCATATCACCCAATGCCGTGTTTGTCAACGTTATGGCCATGGTTCAAAGTTTTGTAACATGGACCAAAAATGCCTCATTTGTGGAGACTCTTCTCACAAAAAGGACACATGTCCTGTGAAAGAGAGTAAAAATTTTCGCTGTGCGAATTATAACGGCAACCATATGTCAAATTTTTATCAATGCCCATTCCGTTTAGCAATTGTTAAGGCAAGGCAAGGTAAACAAAATTCAATTTCTCAATTAAAACCAACTTCAAAACAAAATTCTCCAAGCGTACCAGTGACGCATAGTTTACCTACTCCTTTGCATATCCGTTTAACTTATGCATAGGTTACAGGTAGTTCGAACATTATACCGCCTAGTGTTGGTAGTTCGAAAATGACCGTTAATGTGGGTAAGCAAAACACGCTAGAAAATAATTGTACACCTATTACTCCAGCTAATATTGCTGCCGAAAATATTTTTTTAAATGTCAACTGCCTGGGGCCTATTACGGCAGGTAAACTTTCTTTTTTGCAACAGGCAATGTTCGATCTTATGAACGCCATGTTTCAGGCAAAATCAATGTTTGAAGCCATTCAAATAGGCACAAATTTCACTATTAAAATTGTTTCTAATTTAAAATTTAGCAATGATTTTAAATAAAACAATTAAAATATTAAATTGGAATGCTCGCTCATTGAAGGCCAAAGAGCTTTTTAATTTTTTAACAGTAAATAATGTGCATATTGCAATTACTACTGAAACATTTTTGAAACCTAACATAAAATTAAAATATGATCCCAATTACGTGGTTCATAGATATGATAGGATTCAGGGTTCCGGCGGTGGAGTTGCAATTGTTATTCATCGCCGAATCAAACATCGTGTTCTTCCCCATCTTGAGACGAAAGTTATTGAAACTTTGGGAATTGAAGTTCAAACTGAACTTGGAATTTTATTTATTGCCGCAGCATATTTACCATTTCAATGCACACGCGAGCACAAAAATTATATTAAAGGTGATTTACAAAAACTCACCAGAAATCGTTCGAAATTTTTTATAATCGGCGATTTTAACGCTAAACATCGTTCATGGAATAATTCTCAAAGAAATTCCAATGGCAAAATTTTATTCAATGATTGTTCTTCAGGATACTATTCTATTTTGTCTCCGAATAGTCCTACATGCTTTTCTTCTGTAAGAAACCCTTCAACAATTGATTTGGTGCTAACAGATCAAAGTCATGTATGTAGTGATTTGATCACACATGCTGACTTTGATTCTGACCATCTTCCAATAACTTTTTCTTTATCACATGAATCAGTTTTAAACCCTGTGAGCTCTGTTTTTAATTATAACAAGGCTAATTGGGAAAGATACAAAACTCATATTGAGAGAAATTTCAATAATGAGCTTGATTTGCAAAACGAAGTGAATATTGATTCCGCTTTGGAAGCATTAAAATATGCAATTGTTGATGCCAGGAATTATTCTGTTCCAAAGGCTCAAGTGAAATTTGATTCACCAATAATTGACGAAAATCTTCAACTTCTTATTCGTTTGAAAAATGTCCGCAGACGTCAATATCAACGTTCTTGTGACCCTGTTATTAAAACTATTTATAAAGATTTACAGAAAGAGATTAAACATAGATTAACTCTTCTGAGAAATCAAAAGTTTGAGACTAAAGTTGAAAAATTGAAACCATATTCAAAACCTTTTTGGAAGCTGTCGAAGATTCTTAAGAAACCTTCAAAGCCTATTCCAGGTTTAAAAGATGGTGAACGTTTTCTTGTATCCAATGAAAAAAAAAGGCTCAAAGACTTGCTCAGCAGTTTGAGAGTGTTCATAACTCAAATTTGAATTTTGTGAGTCCAATTGAAAATGAAGTCACACGTCAATTTGATTCAATTTCTTCCCAGAATTTTTTACCTGCAGAAATAATTGAAACTAACTTGAATGAGATAAAATCAATTACTGAAAATTTTAAAAATATGAAAGCACCTGGTGACGATGGAATCTTTAATATACTAATCAAACATCTCCCTGAGAGCACAATGGAATTTTTAGTGAAAATTTTCAATTGCTGCTTCAAAATTGCATATTTTCCCAAATTATGGAAAAATGCAAAAATTACTCCAATTTTAAAACCGGAAAAGAACCCAGCTGAAGTTTCAAGTTATCGACCAATCAGTTTGCTTTCTTCAATAAGTAAACTGTTTGAGAGAATTATTCTTAACAGAATGATGTCACACATCAACGAAAATTCAATTTTTGCAAATGAACAGTTTGGATTTCGCCATGGGCATTCCACAACTCATCAATTGCTCAGAGTTACTAATATGATACGAGCTAACAAATCTGAGGGTTATTCCACTGGAGCTGCTCTTTTAGACATAGAAAAAGCATTCGACACTGTTTGGCATAAAGGTTTGATTGCGAAATTGAAAACTTTTGATTTTTCAATTTTCCTAATCAAAATTTTAAAAAAATATCTTACTGATCGAACTCTGCAGGTTGTCTAGCAGAATTTAAAATCTGATAGATTTCCTGTCAGAGCAGGTGTACCTCAAGGTTCAGTCTTGGGTCCAGTCCTGTACAACATATTCACTTCAGATCTTCCTGATTTGTCCCAGGATGCACAAAGTCATTGTTCTGCGATGACACAAGCATTTCCGTAAAAGGAAAAAGTCTTCGTGTCATATGCAGTCGATTGCAGAAAAGTTTAGATATTTTTTCTTCCTACTTGCAAAAGTGGAAAATCTCTCCCAATGCTTCTGAAACTCAAATGATAATTTTTCCGCATAAGCCTAGGGCTTCTTTCCTCAAGCCAAACAATAATCACGTTGTCAAGATGAATGGGGTTATTTTAAGTTGGTCCGACAAGGTTAAGTACTTGGGACTAATTTATGATAAAAAACTTATTTTCAAAAAACTTATTACAAGCCAAGTGCATCAAATATACGAGATGTTTATATCATCTCATTAACAGGAATTCTAAACTTTGTTTAAAGAACAAACTTTTGATTTACAAACAAATTTTTAGACCAGCATTGCTTTATGCTGTACCGATCTGGTCAAGTTGTTGTTCAACAAGGAAGAAAACGCTCCAAAGGATTCAGAATAAAATTCTGAAAATGATTTTGAAGCGTCCTCCTTGGTTTGGTACACTCGAATTACATAGACTTACTGGTGTTGAACCATTAGAAGCTATGTCAAATAAAATTATTAACAATTTTCGACAAAAATCGTTGCAATCCTCAATTGCTACGATAAGCTCTCTTTATAGCCAATAAGTTAGCAATTAAGTTAGTTGTAAGCTTACTTCCCCTTTTCTGACAAGTAGGTTTAAATCCCTACGAATGATAAGTCCTACTTGCGAAAGCAAACAAATCCTAACAGTTAAAATTACAAATTTCTAACAGTGTTGAAAAGTCACCATTTGTGATTGGACACACATACTCATTATTTACTAATATTTATCATAAATACTTATGCTACTAACAAATCCCCCCTTTAAAAAAAAAAAACAAGATTTGCATAACATGATAATTTTAGCTACCATTTTCTAATTAATCCGCGAAAATTGCGCGAAAGTTTGAAGGTCGAATATCCACATACATTTTTCATACGATTGGTATATTTCCCTAACGCGAACTTCAAAAACATAGACGAAATGATTTCACGCATTCAGTCATTGGCTAGCAATGCCAGCCAATTGGCATCGCATTCATCACCCAACGTAAGCGACGAAGAAAGAAAGCAGAGATGCTTTCACGTGATTGGTTTTTCCCCAATCAATGTTCCCCACATTGAGTGACGCTATAAAAGGACATTCCGTGTTGGGAGAAGTTCGTTCACTGATCGACTGGCAAAGCGACCAGTTCGGCTTCTCTTCGATCTGAGTTGGACCCCACCAGTGGTAATCTAATTCAGATATCGTTGTTGGAATACAGCCCGAAAGTGGACGTGATCGGCACTGGGGACCATTGGAAGCCGTTGGAAGGAACCATTGGAAGACTTGGAAGCCGTTTGGATGCTGCCGATAAGAATTTGTGTAGGTATAGTGTGTCGTATACCAAGTGTGTGTGTCTGAGTAGCGTGTAGCGTGCGTGAGTAGCGTGTGTGTGAGTAGCGTGTGTACGTGTGTGTGTGAGTAGCGTATGTATGTGTGTGTGAGTAGTGTGTGTGTGTGAGTAGTGTGTGTGTGTGTGAGTAGTATGTGTGTAGGTAGTGTGTGTGTGTGTGTGTGTGTGTGTGTGTGTGAGTAGTGTGTGTGTGAGTAGTGTGTGTGTATGAGTAGTGTGTGTGTGTGTGTGTGTGTGAGTAGTGTGTGTGTGTGAGTAGTGTGTGTGTGTGTGTGAGTAGTGTGTGTCTGTGAGTAGTGTGTGTGTGTGTGTGTGAGTAGTGTGTGTGTGTGAGTAGTGTGTGTGTGAGTAGTGTGTGTGTATATATGTGTGTGTGTGTGAGTGACGTGTGTGTGAGTAACGTGTGTGTATGTGTGAGTGGCGTGTGTATGTAAGTGGTGTGTGGGTGTGTGTATATGTGTGTGTGTAAGTAGCGTGGGTGTGTCTGAGGATCGTGTGCTTGCGAGAAGTGTGTGTGTATATAGCGTGTGTGTAAAACGTGTATGTGTGTATAACATGTGTGTGCAAAAATGCATTCATCCGAGGTAAATTTATTTATGACAGAATACTTTTATAGGCAACAAGTTAATTATTTTTCCTATTAGTTTGTATGCTATGGTTTATGACAGGTGTATGTGTTTTTTTTGTTCATGGATTGTTGTGTATGGTATTTGTACGTTTGGTGTGTGTTATATACTATGGTTATGGCAGAATTAAATCTTTACACCCACAATAGTCCCACGTCAAGCCTACGTTTGTGCACTCAAGCATATACCCTTTAACTTTTTTAGATCTTGTTTTTTTTTTGCTGCGAAAAATATTTTAAGACAAAGGATTAATTCAATTCTTCCTTCACTCCTTTTGTAGGATGGAAGTTGCAAAGTGGTAGTTGTTACTTTATTTCCTGGAAGCAATACAACTGTCCCGTTTACACTAATGCTCTGTTTAATTGAATCAGTTGACCTAATAAAGAATAAATTTATTTGTATATCTAATTGATTTTTATCATATTCAGGGTTTATCTGAAAAAATCGCACAATACGTGCTTTAGTAAATTTTACTGAAGTTCTAGTAATAATTTGACAGTTAAAAATCATTTAAAATCTGTCCACGTGGTATGTGGATGGCCCAAAGCGCGTGAAGTTGTTGTTAAAACTTGTAATGAATAATGAATAATGAATAATGAATAATGAATAAGGAATAATGAAAAATGAATAATGAATAATGAATAATGAATAATGAATAATGAATAATGAAAAATGAATGATGAATGATGAATAATGAATAATGAATAGTGAATAATGAAAAGTAAATAATGAATAATGAATAATGAATAATGAATAATGAATAATGAATAATGAATAATGAATAATGAATAATGAATAATGAATAATGAATAATGAATAATGAATAATGAATAATGAATAATGAATAATGAATAATGAATAATGAATAATGAATAATGAATAATGAATAATAAATAATTAATAATGAATAATGAATAATGAAAAATGTATAATGAATGATGAATAATGAATGATGAATAATGAATAATGAATAATGAATAATGAAAAATGAATGATGAATGATGAATAATGAATAATGAATAGTGAATAATGAAAAGTAAATAATGAATAATGAATAATGAATAATGAATAATGAATAATGAATAATGAATAATGAATAATGAATAATGAATAATGAATAATGAATAATGAATAATGAATAATAAATAATAAATAATGAATAATGAATAATGGATAATGAATAATGAATGATGAGTAATGAATAACGAATAATGAATGATGAACATTGAATAATGAATGATGAAAATCAAAAAATGAATTATAAATGATGAATGACGAATGACAAATCAATTATGAATGCTGAACAATGGTTTATGAATGATGAATCTATGATTACGGGTGATGAAAGATCATGCATGATTATGGTAAGGAATAAAAAGTCTCTGAAAGATAGTCTGAAAAATTTTGCTGGATTATTCCAATCAATCATATCAATTATTGTGTTGGACACACAAACCGACTTTAAAAATGCTAGAGATTTATAAATTTTTAAGAGTCATCTGAAGTTGAAAGGCAAACCTGTCAATATGAACTAACGGTTCATTCGAACAAGTACTTTTACGGATATCCTTTCTATCACCCTTATCTGCACATGCGCTCGAATGATATGCGATACGCACTGCTGTAGACAAGTAAATGAACAAGTCCAATTTGTTTGATAATACCAATCAGATGGGAACGTGTTCATTTTGACACTTATCTATCTCTGTTGCTGCACACGACATCGCTGCAGGGCAGTTCTTTGTCCTTCCTCGTACGAAATTCTGAGAATTTTGACAGAATGTTTTCTTTCGTTTTCCAACAATTTGTTTTCGCCTGAAAACTATACAATCGATATATTTAGTTTAAACTCGATTCTAAAGCAACGGTGGAACAGAAGGGCAATTCTTACGCATGCATTTTTAGAGTGAAAATTCATTGAAAGGAAGAAAAGGAGTCCTTAGTGTGGTTGTTTCAGAGGTGAAAATTGTGTTACCACTGAGTTGCGTTACATTAGTGGCTGTATTTCTGTACGCAAAAGAGAATTGGGGAGGCGATAGCAAAAGTGCGGCTTGGCTTGAATTTCTTTTCTAGCATAATGATGAAAAAATGTCAATTATAATAGCAATTGTTTTCATGGGATGCTTAGAAACAGGTAAAGCTAACTTCACCTCCTGATAAATATGTAAACATATAAAACTACACTACGCTTGCAGGTTTGTCGCAGTATCTGACCAACACTGTGCACAAAACGCCTGCCGCAGCGGAGAAAGTAAATAGCCTTTGGTGTTTTTCGTGCAACGCGACAGAGGATGGTGAAGCCTGCATTGAGCTGGTGGGAAATCATTCGTCCTTTACGAAAAAATGCTCGGGTGACGAGTTGATCTGTATGGTGGGTAGAATAAACATTCAATTATTAATCATATTGGATCTCTTTTTGGTTATATTTTTTTTTCTAGGTCAAACAATTCTCCTACACAACGCATACCAGTAATTCGAACGTTTCGGAACCAAAACTGTGGTCCCTCGAGCGAAAATGTACCAACGCGTGTGAACCGGGATGCATAATTATAGGCGAGCGGACAAAGTTATATGCCTGCACTAGCTGCTGCGCCGGTATACTATGCAACACGGGAAAAGCCCGCTCCAATAATATTTTTTCACAGTTTCGCAGTGAATTACTTCTTGAGTTTGTGGTCGCCTTGTCCATCACTCGACTTTTAAACGATATCTCATGGTTTTCTTACAGTGTGCCAAGATAAAAAAACGAATTTTCATGTCATTCTATATTTCGAGTTTTGCAAACATTAGTGTATAGATAAAAGTTTTAGGAATCCACTATAAATGAAAGGTGAAGACGAACTATTCTTATAAATGTTTGAAAAAAGGTCAACCTGTGCAAGTTTCGTTAGCACTTTCCATAAAAATACTGATGCCAAAATAAAAAAGAAAGCTTTATGTTTTTCGAGTCACATTTTAAGAGATCTGATTTGGATCAATCTTAACGTCTTCAATCTGAGAACAAACGTTTTATGTCTGTTAATATTGAATAACCAGATCGAACCTTTGCTTACTGAGCATGACAGTTTAACCATGATATCTATTTTCTCCATATTCGATTGCTTTTAGTAGTAAACATACTTCTTACTAAACTAAAAAGTATCCCGATAAACTTTTATCCGAACTTAGGAATAAACGATGGGCCAAATAAACGTTTAGAGATAAGTTCCAGAATAAAAATAATAATTCAATGAATTCAAAAATGGCCAAAAAATACAAGAGTTGCCAAAAGATAGACATTATTATTATGCACGCCAATTGAGAAACAGTTTTTACTATTTATTTTGAATGTAGTACATTGAACGCAATAAAGTTTTATTGAAAATCGTAGAAGTTGATACTTTTGTGTGATCCGAAGTCTGACAAATCTTACCAATGGAAAGGGGAGAGGTAAAACAAAAGTTTGTTTTATATATTTTCTAAACAATTAATTTGTCTATCCCGTCCCGGTAAATCCCCAGAAAATAATTTTCAATTTTTTTCTTGATCTGATGGAAGCAATTCGCTATCCCGCATAATCAAAAACCATTGCTGAAGCGGTAAGGATTTTAACTGTACTTAATGAAGTATGGTAACTGTTCGTGATAATGTCTTTCATCAGTTATTACTGTACTAAACTTAATGACTTAAACTATTTATATTCAGTATCCCCAAATAGGATATTGAGCACTGTTTGTCCACCACACCTTCAACGGTTGAAGCTCCATCGAAAAACAAAGAGATATCTTCCAGTAAACGCTGTAGTCGCAGGTGTTTGTCAAACTATAATGAAAGGTAATCAAATTGGTCACAAATCTTTCGGCTTTAGTATTTGTACAATCCTTTTTTTCTATCCAGTATCTCCGAGCAGAACGATGTTGAAGTCCACATTGCACGACGACAAATGCAAAACAGCGCCCCTCGCAGCCTGGAAGAATACAAATCTGATCAGTCACAAAAAGAAATGTGCAAGATGGCTGGCAAGTGATGATATCTGAAGCTGAAAAACAAAAACATGATAGTGCAAAATATAAAGAAATCGCCACTAACAATCTTTATATTCAAAACAATATCACGACTATTCCACGAACGATTATCAGAATATAAATCAATATATATATATATATATATATATATATATATATATATATATATATATATATATATATATATATATATATATATATATATATATATATATATATATATATATATATTTATATATATATATATATATATATATATATATATATATATATATATATATATATATATATATATATATATATATATATATATATATATGTACCATTCATGATATGATACCTGAACAACTGGAAACTACTGCAAAATAACATATTTATACTATTTGAAGAATGGTTTTAGTACAAAATTTTGGATTATCAGTTTACCATATTGTGTATAATATCGAAAAAAATATGTTCGGGAAAATCGCTGTTTTTGAATGGTAACCATACCCAACGCCTAGTTCACCAAATGGTTATTTCTCAGTTCACTATAAACTAGATGGTCAAAACTGAAGCTGATATGGTATGTAAATGGTTATATGACTGTTTTATAAATGGTTAAGATACTATACGGGAAACAATTCGTGTATGGTATTTGTTTATGCGGAATATTTTATAATTAGACGATGTCGACGCAAAATCACGAAATTATAGTTGATGCTTTACACAAACTACATTTAGTATTAAACGGTTTAATACCACGTAAGCTTAAATAAATTCTTTCCTCAAAAAGACATTAACATCTAACTATTTATTCAATGTAAAATATATTCCCACTAGAATGTTCATGAATGCTAACTTTTCTACTGTGCTCTCATCTATTTAGTACATCTTTTAGACCACACGCCATAAACATACAAAACAAAACAAATCTGCGATTTAAAGAGGAAACGTCAAAAACGCTGCCATTATTTTTGTGGCTCGCATCGCGCAGAGTTTTCATCTTCGGTTACATTTTTCGGTAAATCCTTTTTATCAATAAGTATATTTAACAGGAGTATTTTGCAGCTTTTATCTTCTAGATGTTAAGTCACTGAGCGAATTTTAACTCAGGTGGCTCATTCTTCACCCGAAATAATGGTCGTAACGAAGGATATTTATCTTCCAACGGAGGAAGAACTCACCGTTCCGGAGGTTAACCTTTCGGGACCTGCTTTGCGTGCCGGTGCGTTTCATGTTGGCAAAAAGTGCGAAGCAGAAAATAATGTAAGTATCAGGCTATGTGTTTCAGAGTAGGAGATTGCTAGGGGAGTAATGTTCCAGCCCCCGATGCGTGTTATATAATTTTAGAACAGACTAACCTGATCGTTTAATCGAATGCAAACACATTAACAATTAGCTTTTAGTTTTCACCACTAATGTAATTTATTCAACCGATTTAGGAGTTTATGCTATGTCGCCAAGAGCTGGATGATCCGCGAGCTTGCCTGAACGAGGGAAAGGCGGTCACCAATTGTGCATTGGACTTCTTCCGGCAAGTGAAAAAATCGTGCGCCCAAGAATTCACTCAATACGCCAACTGTCTGGATAAAAGCAGCGGCGATTTGAGATTTAAATAGTAAGTGTTGTTTAATGTATCTGGCATGGAATACACTACATTTTTTCGACTCTGACAGCTGCCGCAAGACGCAAGGAGTGTACGACAAATGTGTTCTGGATAAACTCAACATAGAACGACCGGATTATGGTTATTTCACTAGAGCCAAGGTCCACGCTACCGATCGTCCAGCACCACCGAAAAAGGAGAAAACGCTCTACCCGGACGCTACGCCTGGCTTGCCAGACGATTATCCCAGACCGGAAGCTAAGTACGGATCGCGTTTCCATTGGCTAAACTGAGAAAATTTTACTGCTTAGCCCGAGGGCGAAGTATTTGTATAGAATGTTGCAATTTTCTGGTGTGATTTTCACTTGAAAGCAGATTGTCGCAGGTAATTAAAGCAAAAACCAGAAACATATTTTCTTGTTTTCCCGCACTTAGTTCATTGAAGAAGCGTGGCAACGGTGCTTGCCTTGGAAGCCTTTCCAGTTCTAAATTTTTATCTACCCTGATGGCGATTAATTTCGCAACACCGCTTTGCAGAGAGATTTCAGCGAAATGACAATATTAAACAATATTTTAAGCTGCTGTATGATTTTATTTGAAAATTTTAGTTTGGGAAAAGCTCACAATTGCAGTTCTTATGATTGAAAAACATACCTACTACTACTACCAAGTAGGTAGGTAGTAAAGTTTGCAATTTATAACATCCGGTGCTGTTTGAGATTTGCCTGCATAAATATAAATGCCAAAAAAGCTTGAGATGCGATTACAGGATTAAGCAACATTATTACTGCTGCATCGTTCAATAAGCATCGAATCACAAGGCGAACAAAAAATGCATGCCGTCGCTGCTCGCATACTCCACCGGTTTGTTTCCATTCGAGAGGGTGACTGTTGGGCTTTGCGCAATTTTCGATCATGACAACGAAAATGCGCCGGCTGTGACCCCGTTGAATTAGCGATTCGGAAGGTGTGAGAGCATACTTAATGCTAGCGCAATGTTCTTTGTTCATACTGCTGTGTGCCATGCGTCGCGTGCGGTGGTGGTGCGAAATGGGGTAAATGCGTTTAAATTATAATATGCAGCAGCTTTTGGCACAGCAGTCGCATGACATTGTTTGTGATTTTTACTCTTTTTTCAGTGGAGTAAAAAACGATGGTGCCTTTCAAATTAACGACTATTCTACTGTAAGCTTGTAACCTTGCCTTAGTCTCCTGTCTTCTCGATCATAGTGATAGTATTGTATTCAGTTCTAGCTATTGAATTTTAATTCTAGATACCAGTTTCTTAAAATGTGTTTTAAAATATTGCATAAAAAAACTTCGGTGTGCATCATTAGCATGGATGCTTAAGTCTTGAACGTTTAGATTAAAACAAATACACATTACGTATTTTGATATCATTATATTATAATATGAGTGTTGAGTAATTCCATGCAAAAGAAAAAGACGATATTATTGTATTTCCACTTCCTGCTTTCTTACCCAGAGTTTTGATAAAGATGTTTTTGATATTTGTTTTCAATAAAAATTCTTGACTACTTTTCCCATAGAAAAAATATGTATTATATTATATATTTTTCCCTTGTATGACATTCCAATTTAAATAACCCTAACTTAGCGCTTTTTGTCGGCAATGTCGATTGATGCGACAATTGTAAAAAAATACAAAGATGAAAACATTATGTATTGCATTAATTCACGAATCTCCATGCTTCTCGCGACGACGAAAGTTACGAAAGTTTTATGTCGCATTTTTACGGGAAATACCTACAAGCAGTTCCATGTGTGGCTGATTCAAAAAGCAAAGCGAAAAAGAACGTGTAGCATTGCAATAATTTCCATTGAAATAAATAAAAATAATGATTGTAAATCATGTTACCACAGACTAACAGACGTAACACTGGAACCTAGCTCCATCACCGCAAAAAACGTTCATTTCAAATTTTCAATCGAATAACAGTCATCGCGCGAAAACGTCGTCTGGGGCGCTGTCATGCAATCTCATACATATTTTGTAGGTTCCCATTTGACACATGCAGTAACGCTGGCGCTGATGTCGAAATACATGACGCAGCGCGATGCAGATGGTGCTAGTGTTATTAACGTAAAGTACTGCAATCATCCAAACGATGATTTTATTGAAAATTTGTTCGAAGTGTTATGTCTGTTAGTCTGTGATATTACCCTTCTATTATCTTTTATTAGAAAAGAATGACAATCATGTCATTCGGAAAACCGACTTCAGATTCGAGGGCATCATCATCATATGCATACACCATTAAAGCTTGACGAGATCGGAAAATATCTGTATGTATTTGTGACTGATTTTATTAGACAGTGTTTCTTAGCATGCACTGAACTGATTCGAATAAATCCAACAGGAAATGAAAAGTATTTTAGTTCTATTGCTCCCTTTTGAATTGTTTTGGAATATCTGCCGGTTCCAGATATATAGAGAAATAAGTCTAGTCTAAACTTCAAAAACGAACCAAACCTCACACACCTTAAACTACGAGAAAGTCAGACACTTAATCAAAGTAACATAAACCAAGTGCCCAAGAATACGCAGGATACTTTCGGGCGTGGAGTATTGAACAATTGAAAGTCATATCATACTTATAATTTTTTTCACTTGAGCCGAAACTAATAATACGACACCTCAAATTACGCGAAATTGAAAAACCAGCTAAATGAAAGTCAAATCAAGGGTCTTTGGTCACATTAACCATAGACATTCTTGATATTCTACATGTAGATAATGTCAAGGGTTCCAAGCCCCTGGAAAGAAGGATGGTTGTAATAGCTGTAGGAGAGAGGGTGTGTTTCACACGAAGGACCTTCCAAAGGCCCTAAGATTCATAGGGTGCTTCCAGGAATGTGTGGACACCACAAACGAGAGAATTCTCCGTCTGCTTCAGGACTAGAATGACGGCCGCTCAACACGTGCTGCGAGTATGCCAACGCAACGTCGAACTGATAGTGGAGCTGAATCAACAGTCTGCTAACCTAAAAGCGGCGCTTCATGCTGGACTACGAGTACGCAAGGCACGCATGCGGCAGATTGGCAGAAAGTCATCGAACACAGACGTGAAAAACTCTGTTGCAAAGGCAAGAAAGGTACGTTCGGAGACTCCTTCAGGGAGTGTACCTCTACCACCTGTACTTTGTGTACTGGTACAGTATTCGCACAGCTATCGGGGAGACCGCAACGACGACAGTAGCAGGGCTAGTAGCGAGTCACTTTTTAGTGACTTTGTCACTATTTTGAGCCTAGTCACTAAAAAGTCACTATTTACGCTAAAAAGTCACTAAAGTCTTTATTTTACGACAAAATAATCACTGCTTCTCATTTACACAATATTTGGACAGTTCGGTTGGTAAGACATTTTTGTTAACTTTTCCATCATAGTAGTTTCATGCCAGGCAATGTTTTCAAATTTCTCATCGAAGTGAACAGTGCAGAATAGTTACGAACGAATTGTCTAAGAGCTGCAAAGGAATGTAAAGGTTTATTCTACAAGCTAATCGCGTCCTCAACCAGTGTTGTGGGTGAAATTACGTTTGTAGTTTGATTTGCTTGTCTCAAATCAACTGTTCCTCCTGGTTGAAGTGGATTCAAAAATTTCGAGCTTATATTGTGCACAGTAGTGTTGAGGTCTCAATTCGTAGGATTTTGCTTTCAATCATCCGAACCTACCGGTGTTTACCAGATACCATTTCGAAATTCCATAATGATAACCCGTTCTACGCATATTTGTCCCATGCTCCAGATCAAACAAACGAGTGTTTCGTGGGACGAGTTTGATTAGAAAATGTCAAGTGGGTTAAATATGCGTGAATAATCATTGATGGGACAAACAGGCTTAGTATTGTTTTTGCAGATTTTCGGAACGAACAATGCTATTTTTAATATATTTTGAAAAACCCCTCCCTTAGTTAGCTTAACCAACTTCAAACGCTTTTCGAAGCTGCACAGGCGGCACGGATTCCCAGATTTTCTGGATAACCGCTTTAACCGCTTTACAAGTTGGAGATTTTGTAAAAAAAAGTTTATTGAGTTGAGATCAGGTGAACTTAACGGCAATTTATTTCTATTCAAAAAATCCCTCGAATTGTCCCTATACCAACCTTGAGTCAAGTTCGCAGTATGCGCTGATGCACCGTCTTGCTAGAACATATAGTAATTAGCTCTGAAGAGTTTTTGAAGACACCGGGTAACGTTTTTTTCCAAAACTACCGTTTTATAATAAACAGCATTAAATTCGGCGTCTTTGTAAATGAAAATCAGAGGAAGTTTACTCGCTTGCAAATTGCTCCCGAAACCATCACTAAAGCTGTACTCTGCAATCGAGGAACACTCCTTAAGAACTCTGAAATGTTATCTATTGCTGCTGCCCACATTCGATTGTTTTGTGTAACCAGTCACACTCCAGGCCAAATAGTTTCTCATCAGAAACAATGAACTCGCGAGCAGCGAGTTGTGAAAGTATCATTTTCACTCTATCGAGCCTCTTTTTCTGAAAGAATCGGCCAAAATATTGTGGACCGATTGAAACTGAACGTTATCATTTCGCCGGACACGCTTCTTCATAACAGTCACAATTTTACGACTAGAGAATGTTTCCTTGTATTTTTCGATGGTTTAATAAACGAAATCTCGCCTAGCTTCACATGATTTGAGGTGTTTGAATATTGTGCAAGGGCAGTCACTGACCAAAAATCGTTTTACTACGACTTTCCGGATTTGTTACATCGCACATCAAGAACTAAATACAACTGACAGACCACCAACACACCAATGCGTATTCGAGAGTGCATACATTCGTTCACATACTTTCATTAACACTTATAACTCTAAAACTTGTATTCGAATATATTTATTACAACCATTTCAATGTGAAATTATGATACAGATTTTAGTTATTTTCTATGAGAACAAATCATTGCACATCATATGTTCTAAAGACATAAATTCAGATAAAATTTAATTCATTTATGGTTCAACAATAAATTTCAAAACCCTCTTTTGTATATTATTATATTGTCGCGAGTACAACGTGTTTAACATCGCCCTTGAGGGTGTGATCCGAAGGGCGGGCATCGACACGAGGGGCACAACTTTCACAAGGTCTGTTCAGCTTCTGGGCTTCGCGGATGACTTTGACATCATAACACATAACTTTGCGACGGCGAAGGAAACTTACATCAGCCTCCCAACTCAAGTCTCTGTAGACGGCGATGAGCTTGAGGTGGTCGACGAGTTCGTGTATTTGGGGTCATTGGTGACCGTAAAGAGATCCAGAGACTCATCCAGGCTGGTAATCGTGCCTAATTTTCACTTCGGAAGACACTTTGATCGAGTCGAGTGCGACGACGCACGAAGTTGACGCTGTACAGAACTCTGATAAGACCGGTAGTCCTCTACGGAATCGAGACAACAACGCTTCTCGCGGAGGACGCTACTTGAAGAAAACCCCATCGCACAACTGGTGGAAGTTAATAGGTGTTAGCCTTGCTGCTCAGGGGTTGGGAGGAAATATGACGGATGGGGAAGTGAATGTAAGCCTCCAGCTGCTTCTATACCAACCACGCAACTCTTATTCTTGCGAGCAGGAACTAAGGGAAAGTGAACCACCTAGCGGACCTCGACCATGGTGGAAAGCTTTGCCAAACATGTACTTGGTAACTATTACTTGCTCAAAAGCTTCTGTTAAGCGCACCTTCTCGTTAAATCAGTAGCGACGAGGGGTGGAAACTCCTTTCGAGTTACGAATACCGGACTAAGTGGCGGGTGTAAATTGGTGTGGATTATATAGCTTGCGTACATACATTTAACTTATAATATATTCATCACGATTCGATACAATATTGTTCTTAACCTAGGTTTACTTGCGCTTTTCTGCCTGTGTAACTCTCATTGCACTTCCCAATTTTCCGCGGGTCGACCTCGCTGTACGGTTTTTTTCTGCTTGCTGTTCCCCTGCTTTGGCTCACCGGCTTCGGACCACCGGTTTGGTTCACCGGCGTTGGCAGCTACTCGTTTCAGAGTATTTCTGCCGATTAACCTGGGCGGGGTGGGGAATATTGGGCCAAATCGAATAACGACCTGGCGACGAGCAACTGTCGAGAAGAATATCTGGGGTAAAACCAGAACAGAACACAAAAAGGCCCCTCCAAGGACCTGTTTGGGGACAATTAGCAATGATTTCAGGCTCTCTTAAAACTACGTTACACAGGCGTTCTAGTATATAAATATAAAATTTTACCTTTTTCTTGTACATAAATGACTTTTCTTTAACTTTTAAAACACTCTCTCCCGCGCTTCTCTCTTCTTTGCATTCGTTGCTAGTACACTATGTTCATTTTAAATAGAATTAAGATTAGATTTAGGCATCGCTTTGTTTTACACAATCAACTTTTACATACAATAAATTTTTACTGAAATGACCTTTTCTCCAGGGTTCCACACAATTAACTTTTAAATCGTGTCTTTTGTTTTTTCACACAACTAGCTTTTATATCCTGGCTTTTCCTTTTATACTTTTCTTCTTAATTTGCACGGATTTACACCCTTGCTTTTCATTTCGTCTTTTAGAATAAAACTGACTTCGCGCGCACATCTACTTCGCTACTGTTCAACGTAAAAAGAGCGTTTACAGCTTTAGCTGAGCCTTATAAACCCTCTCAGGTTTCCCGCATTTTGACGTATTTATCTCTCTTGGCAACACTTCCCGGTCGTTACTTAGGATGGCCCGAAACCCTTGTGGAAAAATCTGCCAAAGTGCATCTGGTTGCAGACCGGCATGAGCGACCCCTCCGTCCCAGACGCGAAGCGTCAGACTTGGAGGGATATCACCCATACAGAGTGGAGTAGTCGTGGTTGTAAAGAAAAGCTTGCCTCCGTGAGTGACCCCTTTGTCCGTGCACTTGCGGTTGATGAGACGCCTGGGTAACTGGCGAAACAGCCAAAAAGCGAGTAACATGGCGACAATTTCTTAATAGAGCACGAGCCACGAGCACGGGTCTCGTCTGATTGGTAAGGTAAATAGTAGGCGTAGGCATCTAAGCAGTCACAATCTTTATAGCTGCAATCCGCCTGCCGTCAGCTGCAACAGGAGTCTGTTGCTTAAGGTGCCCAACCCAATGTCATCACTGATGGAATCCAAACGGTGAGTTGATCTATTACATATTACATCTATTACAGAATTCATCCAATGGGATTTGGTTGCCGTTGCGGTGGAAGTCCCGACGACTAACGGCTCACAGAAAATGTTCGTTGCTTCCGCTTACTTCTCGGGGGACGTGGACGATATACCGCCATACCGGAGCATCAACAAGCTAATCATCGTCGGCTGCGATGCCAAAGCGCACCACACATTCTGAGGTAATTCGGTTGAAACACACAAGGTGAGTACCTGCTTGAATACTTTACTTCTAACAACGTTAATGTATGCAATGCAGGGAACGAATAAACTTTCACTAACACTATTAGACAACTCTATGTAGTGAAAGGTTGTCCTCAGGAAGGAGTTCTTCCTACACTGTTATGGTCACTGGTGGTAGACGTTCTTCTAACCAAGCTATGGCAGCTAGGCTACGAAGTCAGTGGTTCTGCTGTCCTTATTGTTCGGGGGCTAGTCGCATGCAAACGGCTCTTAACACCACCTCCCAGTAGTACTTAGAAGATGGGTTGAACATTAACTACACTAAAACAGTCATTAAACCCTTTACCAAGTGAAGGATGCGTTCACTCACTCCTCCGCTATTGGATGGTGTAAGACTGAGTTTCAGCAATAAGACCACATATTTTGGAATCATTCTGGATAAGAAGCTGAAATGGAAGGCTCAACTAGATTACGCTATCGAGAAGGCAAATTCAGTGATCTGGGATTAGGTAAACAGTCCGGCAATACCTGGGGGCTAAAACCACAGTTACATTGGCTTTGCTCGGCCACGTTTAACGAACGTAGCCCTCGGATTGTGGCCTAAGATACATGAAACGACAGCTCAGGCAAAACTTAAAGTTTAAAGACTGGCCTGTCTTCCAGTTACCAGTGCCCTGCGCGCAACGCTGACTGCAGACAAGGAAGCAATGCTCCGCTTACTGCCTCTACATCTCCATGTGAGGAAGTAGACAGAGCTTGCGAAGAAATGCGACAATGCTCGATGGTAACCTAACCGATCGCCTAAGCATTCTGAAGGAATTTACGCTAACATCTTCAGTAACACCAGTCTCGGACTGGATGGAAGTGAAGCCAGCATGGACGTTCCATATAGGGTGATTGACACAGATCGCTCAATGTGGAACAATTCAACACAGATGCACAGTGGTCTAAACTCGAAAAATCGTGATCGTTTTAGATCTGACTGTGAAATATTCATTTTATGTACCCAGTGTCTTCAGCAAGTTTATTCCATATAACGAAGCTTTTCTTTTGGCGTTTTCGGTTTTTTGATCAATCCCCCTACTGCCGGTACCAGCATAACTGTCCCATACTGATTTTGGTCACTTTTGAGTTATCATCGGGAATCGACTTAATTGTTATCATATTTTTTTGGAAAAAAAAATTGATGCCTTTGTATGGAAAAACATGGAAAAAATACCAAGTTGTTTTTGTCCCATATTGAAAGAGTACCCGCATTACAGTCCCATTGCATAGTGGTACAAACTGCAAACATATAATTTTGCTCCAGATTAGTGTATATCGGATTATTTTAGGCATATAGAAGTATGTCATTTAATTACCTATTGCGTATTTCTTTATTCCACTGTGTACGGGCAAAACTGCTGAGGAATAATAAAACGTCATCGCCATTTAAGACGCAAGTAAGAAAGAGATGCCAGATAATTGTTTACGAACTTAGCACGTGCGGTAGTGGGTTGAAGCTGACAAATTTTACACTGCGCTTCGGGCAGTACGGCAGGTCAAAACTGGGTCAAAATCGAGCAAATAAAGAAGGGTTTTGACAGCAGTTAGTGCGCTTCCAGGTCAAAACGAGGTGAGCTGGTGGAATAAAGAAATTCGCTACTAGACTAATGTTGTTTTTCTGTAGTACAATCTACGTTGCCAATGATTCTGCCGGTTGCTGGTTGAATTTATACGTGATGGGACAAAATATGCGAGTACTTTTGAAATGTACCTGCATATTTTGTCTTTTTTTTTTTAAGTTATATGACGTAAAACCAATTCCATCCATGGTTTTTTGTTCTCAACGATAAACTTGTTGTGCCATGAAACTGTTATGGTCATTAGTTCTGGATGTTATTGCTGGAAATCCGAAAAATCACGGATAATATTAAATCGCCGTTCTCTCAACATGTTGTTTTTCATTATGGGACAGTTATCCGGGTACCGGCAGCCTAGTAGCTAGATAAAAAAAACTATTTTTTCTAATTTTCAAAATACCAGATTGCTTTCTTCAGCAAAGTTGTAGGAAAGTCTATAAGATAAAGAATTGCTGAACACTTTAATCTTCTATCTGTACGTCTGATATGACGAAATAGAGTTTTACGAGGAACATTCCTTAAAATTAGTTTTTCGTCCATAACTTTTTCTGTAATCGTCGAAACAATTCAAGATATTCTAGGATTTTGTTCATTCTGCTAAACCTCGCATTTTTGTAGAATATAGTGGTTTGAAATTTTTTGTTGTTGTGAGAATATTTCTAGTTTTTTGCTAAAAATAGCCATATTTTGAGTCCATATTTCTCCGAAGGTTTCAGATAGTAGCAAATCAAACTGTATATAACCGTTTATAAAAATAGCGACGAAGTCAGGGACTTTGAGTATTTCTCGCACTTGCATGAACAAATAAATAACGTATCTATTAAGCAAATAACTGTTCAAGAAATCCTCGCAACACTAAAAGAACTGGACGCTTCAAAAGGACCAGGTCCAGATGGAATTCCACCCTCACTCATGAAAAATCTTGCTCCTGCCTTCGTAAAACCCTTGTTTTGGCTTTTCAACTTATCCCTTACGTCCGGACAGTTTCCATCAGTCTGGAAAAAATCTTTTCTTATACCGATTTTCAAGTCAGGTAAGAGATCTGACATCAAAAATTATCGTGGCATTGCAATAATATCATGTATTCCTAAACTTTTTGAAGCTATCGTAAACCAAAAAATATTTAATCAGGTAAAGAATCGCATAACGTGTAACCAACATGGTTTTTACAAAGGGAGGTCTACGGCTACCAACTTACTTGAATTTGTTGATTTCTCTCTTGCGTCTATGGACAGAGGCAACTTCGTGGAAACTCTATACACGGATTTTAGTAAAGCTTTTGACAGAGTAGATATTTCCATGCTTATGTTCAAATTAAAAAAACTGGGATTTGAGTCAGGCCTACTTAAATGGATTGAATCTTATTTGACGAACAGGACACAAACGGTTAGGTTTAAGGGACACCTTTCTGTACCAGTAAAAGTGACATCTGGAGTTCCACAAGGCTCCCATTTAGGCCCTTTGCTCTTCATTTTATTTGTTAATGACGTTACCCTTGTGTTGAATCGTCTCAAAGTATTGATATATGCCGATGACATGAAACTGTACATGGAAATAAAACACAAATCAGACATCCAACAATTCCAACAAGAGGTTGACATTTTCTACATTTGGTGTAAAAAAAGTCTTCTTGATCTCAACGTAAAAAAATGTAATATTATATCCTACACAAGAAAAAGAAATCCTGAACATGCCAGTTGCACTCTTGCACATCAAGTTGTAGAAAGGTGTTATCAAATTAGAGATTTAGGAGTAATTATGGATTTTAAGTTAACATTCATTGATCACTACAATACGATCATCAATAGAGCCAACAGTATGCTAAGTTTTATAAAAAGGTTCAGTAATCATTTCGTAGACCCGTACACTATAAAAACTCTCTTTGTTACATATGTTAGATCTATTTTAGAATACTGTAGTGTTGTTTGGTCGCCTTATCAAGACGTCCATTCCAATAGAATCGAATCCGTACAAAAACAGTTTTTGTTATATGCACTAAGAAAACTAGGTTGGAATTCATTTCCTCTCCCTTGTAATGAATCGCGTTGCATGCTTATTAATATAGAAACGCTTGAAAAAAGAAGAGAAATTGCTTCGGTAACTCTTGTCAACGATTTAGTTTCACAACGCATAAGTTCGGAAAATTTGCTTGGAAAACTCAACTTTTATGCTCCTACACGCTCATTAAGAACGCGAAAAATTTTCGTATTAAATTCTTATAGAACAGAATATGCCATGGCCGGGCCAGTTAATAGTATGATGAGTCTTTACAATAAATATTGTGAAGTTATTGATTTAACGATGTCACGAAATGCTCTTAGAAAAATATTGAACACTAGAATTACATAACTATATTTGTGATGTTAGCAATAGTTTTTAAGATGTAGTCTACTATGATTGACGAAATAAATAAATAAAAATCAAACTGTATGCATTTGAAAGTTTGTCAAAAGAACTGCATTATTCAAAAGAGTTCAACTGTTTCTAGTTGTATCCAACCGAGTACTGAATGAAAGGAAAACACCCTTCAAAATGAGTTTTCTGTCCATAACTTTTTCTGTAATCGTCGAAACAATTCAAGATATTCTAAGATTTTGTTCATTCTGCTAAACCTCGCTTTTTTGTAGAATATATTGGTTTGATTTGCAGAATGAACAAAACCTTAGAACATCTTGAATTGTTTCGACGATTACAGAAAAAGTTATAGACGAAAAACTCATTTTGAGGAGTGTTCCTCGTAAAACTCTATTTCGTCATATCAGACGTACAGATAGAAGATTACAGTGTTCAGCAATTCTTTATCTTATAGATTTTCTTGCAACTTTTCTAAAGAAAGCAATCTTGTTTGGCTACTCGGTCACTGCCGAATCGAAGGAAATGAACATGCCGATAGCCTAGTAAGACAAAGATCTGTTAGGCACATAAGTCATTTAAGGCGAACTAAGAACATGGGAAAAGCTATGAATAGCATCTCATTGACAATATGCGCAGGGTTGTAGACAGACCAAACAGTTTATCTTACCAAAAAACTATTTAGTTTAACTCGTAGTGAACTACGCATTCTTACTGGACACTGTCCTGATTTTTACAATTGGCGCTTTTGCAACGCTGATCCTTTGCTTTGCTTTCGCGAGGCTCTTGCCTAATTGAGATTCAACTTTTTCGGAAGTTATCTCTCAACTCCATACCAGGCATAAAGTACCAATTCCAAAACGGTCGCAGGTTTCATCAACATCAAATATCGAATTGAAGTACAGGCTTACAACTTACTAGCTCAACTATATCAGTGAGTTTGAGCATCTTATAATCTGTGTAAAGTATCTGGAGCCAGCCACAAAAGACAAACATTCCTGTAGCAGTGGCACTTCTGCCAAACGCCCTTCAGGCATACAAAAAGGTAGCAATTTTCAAAATTTACAATTACAAAATTTAGTTCAATTTAATACAACACGGAGTTTGCCGGTTCAGCCAGTAAAACAATGATAATTATAGCAGTTCTTTCGCAAAGTCTAATATTAGACTCATTCGGGCGTATTCGAAATATAGGCCAAATACATTTTAATTGCAAACCACACTGCAATTAATTAGAGGATCAAGAATATTTACGTTCATCTTCGTTGCCTAGCTGGCGCCGATAAATGTAAAGTACCCACCACAAGCGTTATTTACCTCCTCATGGCTGGATTCAACCCCCTAGATATAACATCCTTGCTTTTTTCAGATGACCGAAAATGACAGTGAACGTTTTGGTTCTGCGACTTGACAGTGTGTCTCAACTCTGATTACGTTGAGATCGCACAGCGGCATCGCTCCGGCAAAAGTTTACTTGCATGCCGCCTCCTGCTTGCTGCTGTTAGTTTTGATAGTGTACGCTTGTATTAGTGTACATCGCATTAGTACTCACCCAAAACATCAGCGTATCTGTTGTCATTGTTGAAAAATCACAAAAAACAAGTTTACACTCTGAGGGATTACCATAAGTGTTGTTTTTTACGTTGCATGTGCAGTTTATGCTTTTGGTAGAAAAAAATAATGCCTAACATTTGGGTGTACGATCTAGGGGGGAGGGTTTCACACATGTCGTGGCCGCACTAAACTTACGGTCAATTTCAATTCATAACGTTGAAACCTGTCACTATATTTTTATTACCTATATGCCATAAAATGCATACAAATCTTAAAATATTACTTGATTCTCATAGTTAACTACTTATGAATTACCGACACCCAAGCGGAGAAGTGCTGTCTGGTTCCATTCGATCTGTGAAATTAGAATTTTCTCCTTGATTGAATGATCATTTCATGAAGGTAGTTCGAAGAAGTTGTTCAATTTAAGAATTTGTTAGTTTAATTTAAGAATAATTTCTTCGTCCAACATTGTTTGTTGGAAGCAAAGTCTTTGCCAATGGAACAAAATGGCACACCGACCAACGTCACACGCAGCAGCAGCTGGTCTTGTGCAAGAAATGTTTGTGGTGGTTGCCGCACAGTGGTTCTGCGTTTGGCTGCAGCAGTCATCGGTCGTGTGTTCGAGTTGTAGGCATTTGCAGAAGAACTTGCATGGCAGTGCAAACATCATACATACCTTGCTGTTTCAGTTCTCTCCACCTGCACTGTAAAGTCCAGTCACTGGTGTGGATGTGGCGCTATGTTGTTCCACCAATTCACGTTTGATGATCGGACCTCTGGACTGGTTATACGGTTGCACAGGCAATTCCCCTAAGCGGGTGGGGGTGGGGATTGGATCGAGCGAAGAGACGCAACGCGCTGCGCAGCTTTAGCCGAACGTTGCACGGAGTAAGCCGAAGTGATCATCTGCTATACCGTGCTGTTGTGCACAAAAAAGCTAAGCTCTGATCGTTTCCAGTTGCTCTCGGGCTGGTCAGTCCAGTGCAAACGTATAGCTGAACGAGTGTGCTTCTCGCGCTGAACTGGTAACTGTGAGCTAGCTTTGTGTGTTATTTTGTTGCTTTTGGCTGCGACTCTCGCTGTGTTGAATCTCGATCGGGAATCGATCGCTCGTTAGGCTTGTTTTCGCCTATTTTTTTTGTTGTTCACCACAACTTAAGCCGTCAGTCGAGATCAGTTTCGTGTTTAAATCGATTGTTTCCAATCCAGGTATTGCTCATTTTGAAAGCCCAGTTTTATAGTGTTCAATTTTCCCAAAGTGACAATCTGTGATCACACCGTGAAGTTTTTTTCTTTCTTTGAATTGACAAATTTTGCTCTACCTAAAGTTTAGGCTGACTAAATTTCCTTTTCTATTTTTTTTGTTCATAACTTGGTTAAATCATCATTCCTGAAGTATCATTAGTTAGCTTAAGCACTTGTGTGTCAGAGTATAGGAGAGGTGCAGATCCAGACAAATAAAAAAACGCAGATCGAAAGAGCCAGAAAGGTACGTGTGTTGTACGGAAGAAGAGAGAAAAGGCCTCGTATAGTCACCTCTCTGAGACAACCACAAAGGATTGCTGTTTCGAAGCAACAAAAAAAAACAAGTATTTATAGTGTAGGGCAAATAGTAAAAGCAAAAAAGCCTGCTCCGAAGTTGGTCATTCGAGCCCACAGTTCGCAGTGAACTTCGCAGTTTTCTATAAGCTCAAGAGTCATTTCCGTTTTTAGGCTAAACCGTTTGGCGAAATTCTCCGAGGCAAAAAGTGCGACCTAATTCTGCATACCAAGTGACAAGTGAATATCCGCGGAAAGGAAAGTTTGCGAAACGCGTTAAAAAGGTCCGTTTAGTGCTCGAATTGGTGCAAATTTTACAGTGGATTAAGTTAAGTACAGTGTCTTGCCCGTGTTGGTAGGAGTAGCAGCAACAGGCAGCAGCTGAATAGAGCCCAATTGTCGGTACCCAACGCACACATACAGCTTACATAGACAAGGCAACATTTCTTTTACGAATCTTGCTGTCTCATTCGTTGGCTCTCGATCGCGCTCAGCTCAGCTACTCACGGAGTTAAAAAACAGCGGATCGATCGTGACGACGGTGACGTGTTGTGTGTTTGAAAGTTCGCCGAAGTTAGGTAACGTATCTTGCCTCTCTACACAC
Source organism: Wyeomyia smithii (assembly GCF_029784165.1). Classification (NCBI taxonomy): domain Eukaryota; kingdom Metazoa; phylum Arthropoda; class Insecta; order Diptera; family Culicidae; genus Wyeomyia; species Wyeomyia smithii. Next base: position 30,229,617 of record NC_073695.1, on the reverse strand, counting down.
CCTGTTTGCTTACAGATCCGCTTGCCATATTTTTTTAATATTGTAAGCCGCAGTTTATTTCTCTCACTTTGATAAATTTGTCATCGTAAAGTTCAAGCTCTCTCTCGTGGGGCTTATTTTGCGTGACTTAATTCAGCCCATCAGTTTTGCGCGATAGAAAAGCTGCGCAGGAATTTTATTCGATGCTCCCCATGTGCTCACACACTAAGCAAACCACATCCAGCTCTAGTGCGCTGTGTACATGTATGTAGGCACTTGTACTCTTGTGTGCGCATAACAGCGGCGCAATGCAGTGCGGTCTTCTGGTATGGCGCATATGGAAATTGTTTCTCTTTTCAAGCCTTCTTGTCATACCGTATTGCTTGTGGTGGTGGTACTGCTGCTGTGCGATCGCTCTTGTCAAACAATTGAAGTCACTGTACCCTTTCCCTCCTGCTGTATTCCTTCCATACGATGTGACCCTTGAAACGATCAACTATTGCGCGGCGGCTGCGAAATTACAGATTTTACACAGTCTATGTGCATGGGATATTGTATGTTTAAATTGCATAGTGAGTGTGGTTAAATCCCACTGATTTCCTGGAACCATGTGACAGTGACAATGACGATCGAAGTCGAAAAGATCGTCGGAATGGGAAGATTGCTTTCATGTGTACTCGGTTAAATTGGACTTTTTATTTGATCCAGTTCAATGACCTTTCTTTCCATCCAGCCACAAAAGGTTTTCTTATGAAATCGACTTGATTGGAAACATGAACAATTGCAGCATCTGTTTTTTCGATACTTTTTGCTCCTTCATTATTTTTATTTTAACACTAGGTAACAATTATTTCAGTGATGTTCATAAAAAAAAAATATCAGTATTTAGCGTGATGGGCCGGATGCTTTTTTCAGAGGCGACGCGTGACCAAGTGGGCTACCTGTTCAATCAACATTTGCAACACTAAAACAATAGTATTGTGATAACAATTTTAAAATCTTTTTTTTCTCTACATTTATCTATATGGCAATGAAATCTATTATGACCGCGAATTTATCGATAATTTTCTCGTAGAATAATGACATCTGCATCATTTCATAAAGGGAATCTTTTTCCACGTTTATCACATCATGATTCTCAATGATCGGTTTTAGTCGTAAATAACTCTTGATCCGTTGAAGAACTGATAAAGTTCGCTCGACGGATGCCGTTGTGTTATGCAATGCCACTATCATTTCTCCAGCCTAAGCGTTTCAGTTTTTGCAGGTTATGTCCAACGATAATTGAAATAATGTTTATAATATTTTTGCCTTTAAACTCTTCGCATGAGTAAAAAACCTATCTTCGTTTATCGAATTTTAGTTCAATGCTAAAGCGTTTCCTTTGATGATGTTAAAATTTCAATCTAAAAAGTAAGCAGCGCGTAAGAAGACAAACATGTACTATGCGGACTATACGAGGTTCAAGTTTTCGAATGAACAAAATGGATGTAAAGGTTCGAATGAAACTATACATCGACGAAAGAACACCATCGCACTGACATTGAATTTTTACGGCCACGTGGTCTCTCTCAAATTTCAATGACGTCGAGAGAAGAAACAGAAAGCCATAACGAAACAGATTAACAGACACTGAAGAGAGGTGGTGTGTAATAAATGTTTCTCTCTTTGCCATCGGTTTTGATCAGCAGAAAGTTTGAACCAAAAATGTCATTTTTACGCAAGGCGTCGCATTAGTAGTGGTGAGCATAACTGACGGCGTCTACGCTGCCGCACTTGAAGGTGCAGAGAAGTGTTGAACGACGGTTAGTTCAGATGAAAGCTCTGAACAAACGGTAGTCATTATTGCGTGTGGGTTGCGTTGCGTGTGAGTTGTATGGCGTAGTCTGAAGTGTAGCCCATCAGGTTACATTCTTCATGGCGCATAAATTTTCACTATGTTGAAAATAAAATAAGGATGTTCGGGATAACATTGAAATTATAAATAAATTACCTTCGAAGTTTTTTCATCCACTCTACAAATGTGGAAAAATCACTTTTCTGAGATTGTCTACCTGTCCTATGAACAGTTTGAACAGGTGGACGAGACGCCTCTGGCTTTTTTACAACTATTTATAGTCAACCGCATAAAGCAAGTATTTACGCGGAAAATCAAATATAATGAGTCGCAAATATACTACGTCAGTTATTTGAAATAAAAAGGTCACATTAGTCACGTTTTGCTTATAACTAAATATAAGGCTTATCACGGTTTCTAAACCATTTTTTTAGCGTGACGTACACAACTACGGTACAGCCATATGCTTACATTACTGTGTTTCTGTATTACCTAATTTGCGATTTTCTGAAACATGGTCATGATTTTTAAATTTGAATCATATACAATAAGTTTATGACCGCGCCGCCACCTTATGCCAATTTTTGGGACAACGTTTTGTGTCCAGTATACAAATTCGAAATTTTTCATGAAACCAGTGGATAGATACTATGCACTTGAACCAATATCAGGAATTACCGTGAGGGGCTCTGATTCTGCGCGGCTTTCAATTCTGCGCACTTCGTATCAAAATGCTGATGCCGTTTAGTAAAAAAGGAAACATAAGCAGAAAGTTGACAATTGATATATAGGAAATCACTTCCAAACATCATTTTTGAAAATCTGCTTTTATTTGATATATTTTTAACATTTTAATACGAAGTACGCAGAATTAAGAGCCGCGCAGAATTAGGGCGCTTTACGGTATCTAGTGTTTCGTTTGATATTCTAACTTATTTATTTGTTCAAAAGAATTAAAAAATCATTCCACATCTTAAAAAGCAAAGCCTTGGTGCTACATTCCGGTTCGAAACTTGACCTTAATGTGTGCAGCAGGGAAACCAAAAAATAAGCGAACTGAAATATGATACCGATTTGGAAAAATGTACTGCATCCCGACAGAACTTGAACTCGTAATCGCCCTGTCTCCGGCATGGTGACACAGAAAAATCGGAGAGTAACATTTTCCATCGGTCCTTTTCTAGCTTTTTATTTTATTTGATTTTGAAAATTTTGTCGCGATTATTTTTTGTTGCCTACTCATTTTGCTGCCATGCGATCGTCGTTATTTCTCCCGTGGAAAACAAGCTATTTAGAATCAGCACTTTATTCTGGCGAAGGCATGTTGAGAAAATATACTATTTCAGACTATGCAACAGCAGGTTCCATCAAATGTCTGTATGTGGGAATGGAATTTTGTGACTATGCTTCTGGGAAGAGGCTGCTGCACGGTTGAGCTGTAACTTTTCTGTTTCTCAACCTGCCTCTTTTTTCAATATGCTCAAAATTCACATTTTTTACATCAATACCGACCTCCTCTTCTCCCCCGGAATTTTCGGCTACGCCACTGTGCAGTGGCAACTTTATTTCCACCAGCAAAAATATATTTTTCGCTGTACTAAGAAAATTGTTTTAAAGTTTTACTTAACCAAAGACTTACAAGGATATCTTACAACACTCTTATATGTCTAGGACTGCTAGCATTGTACAGTAGGGTACCAATGACTTGAATGACAGTAGTGCTCAAAAGTTTCGTCTTCTCGAAAAGCGTACCCAAGCAAAATTTCAAAGTTCCACTTTTTCGACTAATGAAGAAAAGGCTCAGGAAATTTTCGATATCGAAATTTTTTTATTACAAATGTCTTAAAAATTCATAAGTGTGAAGATCTGGTGTTATCTAAGAAAAACTCGAATAGAAATTGCTCAAAATAATTTTTTTTCCAGAGATTGGCATCAAAAAGAAATAGTTATCGGTTTCCGTTATACTTTACTAAATTTTTTGGAAATAAATATTGAAATTCAGTCCGCAAATATATATTTCGACTGTGACGTACAGTCTTCCTCAGTGCTTATGTGGACTGGTCATAAGCACTGAGGAAGACTGTACGTCACAGTCGAAATATATATTTGCGGACTGAATTTCAATATTTATTTCCAAAAAATTTAGTAGAGTATAACGGAAACCGATAACTATTTCTTTGATTGATCTCAATCACTCTGCTAAGACGCTCGTTATAGATTTTCTAGATCAAAAAGAAGTTCGATATTGACGATTTCATGAACTACCAGCGCTTGTTTTTTCATCGATAAAAAAAGTGAAACTTTGACCGCTATGAGACACGTGCTCCCAAAGTCTGATTGAGCTGGAATTTTCATGGAGGCTTTTTCGAGAAGACAAGACGATTTTGAAGTTTTTCACCAGAAACATTCTATGAATTCAAAATTAACTGACTCCTTAGTTTGCGAATAATACACGGATTAAATACCAAATTTTCACGAAATCATTGAAAACTAAACAAAATACGCTCTTATGAAATCATCCAGTAATGGATATATAGTAAACTTAGCTGAACTTATCCTGAATTTTGTAAAACAAACCGTTTTTCACAAAGCTCTCATATATTTTTGAAAACTCAAATCAATTATTCATCTCACGACGCTCCTATATTCATCACACTGTTAATCACTTGCCGTCGTAGTAGGTTACCTAGGTAGGCCGCTGTAATTGTTTACGCATAAAATCGGTATCCTAGATAACCACTGCTAGCAGTGCTGTTGATTTAGAACAATTATGTCGGAATAATCGAACATTTTTAGTATGATTTTTTTTCGTATCCACATACAGGAACTGATTTGATATTGTTGAGTGATTAATATGAAAAGTGGTCATCTAATGATAAACTTTGGTTGCCTGCCGGACGAATCCCGTTGTAGTCGTTTCGAACAGTGCGTGGTATTTCTTTTCTGAGCAGGTGTTTGAAATATTGAGTTTCTGAGTGTAGATGGCCGACTATAATTTCAAATTAGGAGTTTTCCAGTGAGTTTTTGAGGATTCTACTTTATATGAAATCTAAAGAAGACTGTGAGAGGTCCATTTCATAGATTGATTTAATTAGAAAATATGCGTTTTTTTCTAGTTTTCAATTCTAGTTTCAATGTTGTATGAGATGAATACAGGGGGTGAAAAACGCTGTAGAAAATTACCCAGTGGATATTTTGTCCTGCAAATTTGAGTAGAAGTAGTTTGTAGTGTATTGTTTATGCTGTATTTTTATCGCTGTCAGTTTTTCGAAAATCGGAAAATATACCGTTACCCGAAAAGCAACGCCGCGAATTCATTTTGCACAAGCACCCGGAAAATCGCCAACGCTCCCATCGAGACTTCGGAAAACGACTCGGAATCGTGCAATCTTACTATAAAACTCTGAGCATCGAACGGAAGGAAAAATGCGGTCAGGATGGATTCTATTAGTGATCAGGATCACAAGCGTATTGTGAAAGCATTTACGTGTAATCCCATTGCTTCGGTCAGGGATGTGGCAAAATAGTTGAATTCGTATAAGTCTTTCGTTCGGGAGGGACTGCATACGTATAAAGTGCAAAAGGCTCTAAACCATGACAAACGTCGGTGGAAAAGTCACGGGCCCGGAAGCTGTAGCCTCATTGTCTCATCGTGGATGGTAAGACTTATGTCAAGGCGGACTTCCGCCAGCTTCCCGGGCTACTGTTCTTAACTGCCCAGCACAAGTTTGATGTTTCGAAGCAAGTAAGGAAGCAGAAACTATTAAAGTTTGTCAAGAAATACTTGATTTGGCAAGCGATCTGCTCAGGTGGCAAAAAGAGTGCGCCGTTCGTGACTACCGGGACTGTAAACGGGGAGATGTACTTCAATAAGTGTATGCAGAAGCGTCTGCTTCCTCTTTTAAAGCAACAAGAAGGACCTACGATCTAACTGGATTTAGCTTCGTGACACTATTCAAAATATGTCCTGGACTAGGGAAGCTCCGTAGCCGCAAGGTTACAGAGTCCGCTTTGACAAGCGGGTGGTCGAGGATTCAAATCTTAGTGGAATCAGGCCAGGTTGTAGAAGGACTTTAACATGGATTTATTCTCAGTCTCCACCACATACCCTTACTTTAAGCTGAATTCTACAGTACCCCTGTTGACTCCTCCTATTAACAAAAATAAGCCTCTGTTATGATAAAACTTGAAAAAAATAAATTAAAAAAAATTAAATTTTCACAATAGATCAAATGTCTCTGGTCGCATGAGTCCAAACAGAAAATAAAATTTCCTGGAGTGGCACGAAGCCAACGGAGTCACCTTCGTACTCAAGGTTATGAACCCTGGGATATTATGAAGCAGACACTACGAAAGCATCCCAAGACGGTCAAATCAGAGGAGGACATGGAGAAAAAGTGGGTTTCCATATAGAAGAAGCTGCAGTCAATATACAGAATGTTAGAAAGCTCACTTAAAATCCTTCAAGAGGTGATGGAGGACCCTTTGAGATGAAAAAAAAAATTTCTGCGCATATGGCCAAAATTTAACGAGGTCTAGCACGAGAAGTGTGATAGCTAGCTCAATTCTGTAGGTTTCGTTGGAAAGCTGAGAAAATTTCGTAATCAATAGTGTCTAAGAACGTCGAATTAGAGAGAATAAGAAGCACTTAGAAAGGAACAAATGTGAAATCAAATGTTTTTGAAAACTAAACTGCAATTTTCTCTCTGAAATGTGTGTTAAACATGGGTTTTATTGTTAACTGAATTAAACATTGAAATCTACTTTACATGTTGTTCTTTGACACCAAGCATCTACCTCTTTTAATTTGGCTGCTTTTCCATTCAAAAGCAATATTTATTTAGTGTTGTAAGATTTACAATTTTCTGCATGAAACGTCGTGATTTAATGTATTTCTAACACATTTGGCATCAAAAAACATTTTCGAAGATTTGACCGCTTTGAGGCACTACTTCCATAAGTCCGATTGAACTGAAATTTTGTATAAGGACATTTTTCGGGAAGACGGAACTTTTAAACCCTACCGCTGAAATCTATTTTCATTGTCTGTTAAAACCACATTGGAATCGAAGTGATCCATAATTGTGTCAAACTACGTTGATTCGGTCTTTTTTATTGAACACTTTGTAAATTTCTAATTTTTACAGAAAAATCGTTATCAACCACCAACATTTAGCTGAATCATGAAAAACTCACCTTAATCTTTGTGCACGAACCAGTTTTTGGACGAAAGTTTTTGATTATATCACATATAAACCTTATAAACGATAAGCGTATTATTTACGCTGATTGAGAAAACCGACAGACATTTTGATGACAACATTGTACGGTCATGAAATACGCATTAATTTCGGAATAAAAAGAATTCTCGACTACTTTGTGATATAACTGTCACTTGTTTTGTTCACGTTTAGACATACGACCTTATCACAAAGTAATCGAGAATTCTCTTTGGTTGCGAAACTAGTTAACATGGCATATTTTGTTACAGAAATGTTACATGCCTTCAAACAGCTTGGTTCAACATTAAAAACACAAAAGTGATCCATGATTGCGGCGGAAAAGTACTCGTCATAATGACAGTTTTTTAACATTGAATTATTGGAACCATGAACCTCGGTTAAACAATTTGCCTATCTTTGATTCGGCAATCACATTCGATAAATGACTCTTCTAGTGGATAATTTAATTTTAGCAGATGCGTCATCGGCATTCTTGATGACAGTTGTGTGAGATCATAACCTAGCGCGACAACACTGTACAAAACATGCATTCATTTCCGAAGGTTACCGGTAATGGGCACGTTCCAGTCAGATAAAATCATCCCCGAGAGTAGGTTATCATTGGTATTCCGAGCCACGTATGATTTGTATTCGGAATCTGACTTGTTTGTTGCATTGTGCGAAAGACAAAATGCAACATTCACGATATTAAGTGTGTGTGTAGTAATGACACATGCCGGGTCAAGAGAACGATTCCCACCGATTTGGCTCCGATGGCTCTACGGTTAGTGCCAAGACAGCTGCCTCATCTTAGTCGTGGCCGTTTCGTAGCTGTCAATACCATCGCCATTGTTCGGTTACTAGTGGTTACGTACTGCACGAGATTCACAGTCAGCAAAAAAACATCCAAGATCAGCGGTATTTTTTCTGCTTCAATTCATTGTTTGTTGTTGTAGTTGACGCGAGAAAATATAGGGTAAATGACCCAATAGTGGAGGAGCTAAGCACGAGTTATGCATGTTTAGCCATGTTTTGGCTAAGATAAACGAGTCTAGCTGGTACTTTTCATTATTTTCTGTTGAAATGGGCTCTACTTGATAGTTTTGCACCTTAAAATTGACTTCAAACACGTTTTGAGGCTTGAAATTAACAAAAATATGCTGTACGCTTTTGCTCCAATAGTTGCGGTAGAGTTCCTATAGTTGCGGTATATAAAACATTCGTGTTTGCTTGGTTAAATGAAGATTTATCTCGCTTGAAGTGGTTTTTAATTGTTTTAGTATTTATCATGTTGTTTTTAATCGGTTGACTAGTAGGTTGGCAAGTGAATACAAAAATGCACGAAGTTAACCAAGAGACGGATTATGCACCAACTTGATCATATTTTGGCAGAATTCAGTGAGAGTTTGTGGGTATGTAGGTTTTATTAAACTAAACAATTTTGCATGCTTTTTATAACATTTCTCTAGACTAACATTTAAAAAGGGCTGAAGTTTTTGAGCAGTTTTTTTATAAACCAACGTATCTGGATATTGACTAATATTGAAAAAAGTTGTAAAGGAATGACTTTTAGAAAATTGCTTGAAATTTCATATAAAGATATTGGAAAATTGAATTTGAGATCCTACATGCATAAAAAATAAAAAGTGATTTAAATTTTGATTTTTTAGATAGTCAATTTACCTAAATCTTTACGATTTAAAAAGTTTTTCTAACGAAAATTCAGTCATGTTTATGGAACATTTAAAACTTTAAACAATGTTGGACATAAAAAAGACTAATAGCGCTCATTTTGAAATGCTTAGAAGAATTTTAGGCGGCTAAAGTGTTTGTCTATAAACCTTGGTTTTAGGAAATCTGAGATAACAGTTTCCATATCAACTCACTTTTTTTTTGAAATCTTTTTTTTTTGTTCAAGTAAAACTTTAGACACTTTCCTAAACGTCTCTTTCTCTTGTGTTTCTCTTGATAAAAGCTAAAGTCTATTACCTCTGCTTCGTACCATGTCTGCGCCTACATTTTCTACGTTAGTGTTTACTAAAAGAGCCATCTAGTTTCTGACTGTTTCACACCAACATACTGCGAAAGGCTCGTCAAAAGAATTACAAGACCATAAGCAGTGAGTAAGCATCGATTAAGAGGTCATACATAAGTAACGTATCATTTTAGGGCTGAGAGCGGCAGACTTTGCGACCGATCATGTAAACGCGGGGGAAGGGGAAGGTGTGGTAATTTATGAACCCAACCTTCCCCTTCCACAGTGATAAGTTACATCATTTAAGTATGTCCCCTAGTACCTACTTATCCTTAATATTCGCAATTAGTCCCACATAATCTTTTCTAATAAACGCAAATCAGAAATGCGGAGCATACCGCAACTACAGGAGAACAGTATATCCTGTGATCCAATAGTGGAGGTAGTAATTTATAGATAATATGATCACCAATTAACGAACTTCACCTGTGAAACAGTTTCTATAATAATCTATTATCTGGGAAAATAATTATATGAGTATTAATCGTACTAAAAACACACACAGATCTTGAAAACTTTGTGGACAAAATAAGAAAATAGGTAGTGAAGGGTGCCTTCCAGGTAAGTTTCTGAAAAATACAGTTTTTCCAGTAGTTTGGATATTTTCAGTATCTATTGATATAGTAACGTATGTACTTATGTTTAATCTATTGTTTCTCCAACATGTAGCATAAGCAATTTTCCTCTAATTAATTTAAACGATGAATTTAAAAGCGATACCGCAACTATTGGTGCTACCACAACCATTGGATCATCTACCCTATGCACATGAGATTTTGCATCAATATTTACCGATTGTCGCTGATTGAAATGGTAAAGTCTGCTAGCTACAAAATATCGTTCCCACAGACAAGCAGACATGCATTGATTGATAGTTTGGAACCACATGTCAACCTAAATTTGTGCAGCAAATTTCGTTATCAGTCGTTAGAGTATTTTGTTTCACCACTTGACTATTTTGTGAACCTTAGACAAACGGGCGCGTGCTAATTCCAGCGGAGCTGGTTTACATCTGCATGTTCGAAAATGAATATTCATTGCAAAACATGTTCTACGCTTCGGCTAACATTCGATTGATCCACAAACGGCCCCTCGTGCAAAATACATCAATCATTGCGGCAGCGATAACCAGTATCGGAGTACCCCGTGTTCGGTCTCTGCCGTTCAAGGCACACTAATGACCAGGGTGGTGGAGGGAGATGTAGCTAGCAACCACGAATAGAGTGAAAATACCGTTTTGGAGATGCCTTTCGGACTTGGTATCGGACTTGAGGCCTACCCTATAAATAGTTTGAGCATGCCTGCATTCGTTGATACCATCTTCAGCAAAAGTAGTAAACGCGCGCACGCTAAATGCAGCATGCAATTGCATTTTTATGGAGTGCAGAAGAATTCACTATCGCTTGTACGAATTAGATAGGCAACTCTGCATGCTGTATGCTGGCTGAAGGGTTTACTGATATCGTGGTACACAGTATGTGCGACGGTTGGTAGAATAGGGGGCTCTAATCTATATGGTTTAAAATAACACGCACTATTCACCAACTTTTGCCTAGCACAAATAAGTTACTTATATGAAAAGCGTACAGTTGAAATCTTATCAGCGCGTTGTTTAGGCGTTTTGCATCGCAATTCATGAACTCATTTTCAATTCTAACATAACGACTATTATGCGGGTTCCGTAATGTCATTCAATTTGTATCAGATGAGTTTTTTTATCATCGTATCATGGGTCTCAGAAGTTAGAATCTTGTTTTTTTTCACGAAATATTGACAAAAATTTCCACGGCGCAGAAAAATTGGAGAAAAATTAAAAAATTAAGAAAAATATTTTCATGCTTGCATTTATAGTTTCTTGGTGCTCCGTAGGAAAATTACCAAAATGGTAAATGGTGTTTGTTTTGGTAGAAAATTTTGAGGAAATGATATTAGAACAGATGAATAAACATTCCGAGTTCAAAAGCGAAAAATTAATTAACTCTGAAACAGAATCTTGCTTTCAACTGGCAAGTTTCATCACGCAACGTGACAAGTTACAAAAAATAAATCTCTGTTGGTAAACTAGAAATTGGAAAACAATTATCACTAGAAAAAGTCAATGCCACAGACCTCAAGTTTTGAATATTTTCAATATTATTCTGGCAGTCACAATAAAAAATAGTTTGTGTTTTTACAACGTGCCACTTTCGACTGATTTTATAGTCTTCTTTGGAAAAGCCAATCTCTGCCTATAACTATTTCTCTAATCTTATCTTTTTTATCTACATTCCTTTACGGTATTTCGGCAGTGCCGTCAGTTACAGCAGCTAAAACAGCAGCTTAGAATAATTGCTAAACACGTCGTCAAACTTGTTTCCAAGTGATATCGCGTCGATCGGTCGGTTTGTCGGCATTGACCTTGGCAAACTATCAACAATCGCTCGTGCCGCTTGTATAGGTGTAGTAATACCTATAACTTCGCGCCGTTGCGTCATTTTGTTTCCAAACAAGGTATCTTACACCGTTTGCTCGGCTGCGATATATAGAACTGCGACTTGTTCAGGCAGGCTGTTACTGATGGGTGATGAGACGACTCATCTGAATACAATATAGGTAACTGCTAGCGAAACGATAGAGATACGGCGACAATCACCGATCGGGTTTTGTGGTGAAACAGGATATCCGAGCTTAGTGGATGACCCTAAAGAACGGTACAGGTTTATGATTAGTCATCTTAAAAAAGAACTACGACTTATCTGTAACATGATACGTTTTGTTATGTAGGCCACCTATGAGCCTACCTCAACGATACTGATCCCCAGCACTTGAGACTAAGAAAGGTATTTCATTAAAATCTCATTCTCAACTCACGTTTTTAAGTGTTACAGGTAATAACCTGAGAGTAATAACGATTGGATCCATTTTAATACGAACATAACGAATTGATTCGTATCAGCATGCCTTGCTTTGTAGTAACCGATTGTTTGGTTGGCAATGACAGTGATGATATCAAGTAGCAAGTCATGCTACCAAACTATAAACGGAAACCTGTACAGTTTTATGTTTAGTTTCATCTTGTTGTATTTTCGATTAATTTGTGTCCGCAAGTAACCTCACCTAATAGAACCTACGTCCCGTAGTTATTACCAACTATCAAGGTATTTTTTTCATGAATCATTTCGTTTTATTCTGAATCTGACTATTGATTCCACTATTGCCTATTGACTAAGCGACGCAAAAGAATTTGATTTACAGCAAAAAGATCCTCAAGGGTGAATTCGGTAACTGATTGGCCTCGTAGAAAAACAGAACCGGTAACTATTTTAATACAGTCAGATATTGTTTATTTATTAAAACAAGTTTCATGAATTCAGTTTCGGTTCGCTCAATTAGAAGTTATAGTTTTGATAATATTTTGTGAATTAAGGGGAAATTTCAATGGCGAGTAAGGAGATGTAGCCGGAGTAAGAAAACTCTCCCACATACATATTTTTCATCGAATACCGATTGATCCATTAGTGCTGTTAGTTCGGTGAACAGATCTTAGTGGTGTAAGAGATGGTTGGATATTGAAAGATGCATTGAGGGTAAGAAATTATTAAAGACAGTTATTTATTTATTTATTTATTGAACACTCAACATTCATCTGACAATGATTAGTCTTAATGAATAATTAAATTAAATTAAAAGTACAGTTATTCGGTAACATCTAAAATTCGCTGACGAAAGGCGTTGATCGGCAAATTGAAGTCGAAAAGTTGGTAGAATTCATTGAAGCGGTGGCATACGGCACGAATCGGGTCGTTAGAACCATAAAGTCGCCTGCGTGGTGCCAAATGAATAAAATTTCTTTGACGTAATGGTCTTTCGGGAGCGTATAAATCGAGTTGAGCCAGAATACTTGGGCAATCGATGTGGCCAGTCAGTAACTTCGCTATAAAGACGGCCTGAGCGGTTTTTCGTCGATGTTCCAATGGTTGGATGCCAAGAAGTCGGCAACGATTTTCATACGGTGGTAAGCTCAGTGGATCCCGCCATGGGAGAAAGCGAAGCGTATAGCGGATGAATTTATTCTGTACCATTTCTATTCTGTGTGCCCAATTTGCGTGGAACGGACTCCATACTATAGAACTGGCCTCTAGAATCGATCTCACGAAGAAACAGTAAAGTGATTTGAGGCATAACGGATCACGAAATTCATCGGCAATCTTGAATATAAATCCTAACTGCCGATTAGCCTTAGCAATAATGCTGTCGTAATGAATCTTGAAGGTCAATTCACTATCCAAAATGACACCTAGATCTTTTATACATCCTACACGGAGAAGTCGGTGGTTTGCTATGGTATATTCATACACGATTTGCGAACGTTTTTTACTAAAAGAAATTGAGTTGCACTTTTCTGTACTTAACGTTAAGCAGTTCGTTTCGTATCAATTCGCAAACGTATCCAAATGTTCCTGAAGCTCCATGCAATCGCGTAAACATTTCATTACTTTGAACAGTTTGGTATCATCAGCATAGAACAGCCGACAGTTAGGAGGCAACTGTAGAGCAGCATCGTTGTTGAAGATTGTGAAAAGTAGCGGGCCCAAATTGCTGCCTTGTGGAACACCTGACATATTGGAAAAGCAGTCCGAGACGGCTGATCCTACTTTTACACAAACTTTACGATCAGTCAAGTATGATTTGAACCAGCTTACGGATTCTGAAGTCATACCAAGCCTTTGCATTTTATCTAGCAGTATCCCATGGTCCACTCTATCGAACGCAGCTTTCAGGTCTAAGTAAAAAGCATCGGTTTGGAAGCCACAGTCCATGATCTGCACACATCGTGAGACGAACTGCATTAAATTTGTGGTTACTGATCTTTTTGGAAAAAACCCGTGCTGCTCGGTGTCAATATAATGTTTACAGCTAGCAAACAAAGCGTCGTTCACAATTATTTCAAACAGCTTGGAGCAAGCACACAAGGATGTGATCCCTCGATAGTTGGTAACGTTGCGCTTATCACCTTTTTTGTGAACAGGAAAAAGAAACGAGAATTTCCAGCTGTCAGGGAATTTACATTGTTGCACAGATAAATTGAAAAGCTTAGCGATTGGCGAGCAGAGGACTTCTCCACATTGCTTAAGAACCGCGGAAGGAATACCATCTGGTTCAACGATATAGGAAGCTTTAAGCTTACTAAGACCGGCGGCAACAATATCTGGCGTTATGAGCGGTAGTCTAAATGAGAAAACATCACGGGGAGCTGCATTGCTGGCATTGTTGACTTGTTCAGGAGAGGCAACAAAATCATTGAAAATCTGCTGAAACTGCTCGGCAAATAGATCACATTTCTCGCGCTCATTGTTAGCAATATATTTGGTGAAAATAAAAATTTAAATAGATTGTTGATTGTGTGATTCCTGCGTCTGTTTAACATGTTTGTCGTTTTATACCTCACTGTCCTCGCTAGTTGATTGAAATCAACAGTGAAGGTGTCATAATTATTAATGTTCTTACACTGTAAAAATTCAAATTTCTACGTAATATTAGGAAAGGCTACTGCTACTAAAGAGTTCTATTTCTTTCAAAAAGTTTAATGTCGTATCTCTCCACCGTCAATTTTGAAAATTAGATAAATATTAATTGTATGGCAGAAAATTTGAATTCGTAGGAACGCAAAAATAGCTTAATAGACCCGGTAAGCTTCGTCCAGCGCTTTTCTTTCTTTATTTAACCCTAAAATGCGTAATGTTTTAAAACGAACATTGCGAATAACGTTTCAAATCAGTTTTTCTCAAAAATATAATTCATATGAACAGTCATCTAGGTTTGAATAAAGATATCGAAGATTAGATAACTGCTTCAATGAATTATATTGCTAAAAAGACTAAAGAACATTTACTTTGAAACATTATTCGCAATGTTTTTAATGCAGCGTTGCGCATTTAAGGGTTAAATAATTTCAAACATTCCAAATTGATTCCGTGCAATTTGTTTATAGTCTGCAAATGCATGACAATCGGATATTGAATACGATCAAACTCAAAAGACAAACCGTTTGAAATGATTGGTTTTATCGTAGTTAGAACATCCTCGCTTTTTGGTTTCTGTACATCACCTCGATTCTGGAAATACCCATATTGGATAATATTCGGTCCGTTGAGGCTAGTTTTCTGAAACCACAAGTCGTCATCTTGGATTTCAAAATGGCATGTCAATTTCTGGCCATTGAACATCAATCTGATTCCGGAAATACCCATATTGGGTGATATTGAGTCATTTGAACACAGGTGACAGAAATATCCATATTGAGTAGAATTCGGTCATTTTTGGCTGTTTCCCACAAACCGGAAGTCATCATCTTAGAATTCAAAATGATGTCTGTAGTCGATTTTTGGCTTCAGTGCGTCATTACGATTCCGGAGATACCCATATTGGGTGGTATTTGGTCACCTTAGGTTGTTTTCCAGAAACCGAAAGTCGCCATCATAGATTTCAAAATGGCATTTGGAGTCAATTTCTGGTCTCTGAGCGTCATTCTGATTCCGGGAACACCCATATTGGGAGGTATTCTGTCATTTCTGGCTGTTTTCCAGGCACCGGAAGTCGCCATCTTGGAATTAAAGATTGTATATAATGGTGTCTGAGCTCGATTTGTGGCTTCAGTGGGGTCATTACGAGACTGGAAATACTCAATTTCTTGTTACCAAAAGCCACCCCTTGCCAAATTTGGTTCCGTTTACTTGATTAGTTTGCGAGTTGTGCAGAAATTCGTGTTTCTTTGTATGGGATCCCTCCTTTCAAGAAGAGGGAGAGGTATTAAATCACTTTGGAAATATTTTTGGCCTTCAAAAACATTCACATGCCGAATTTGGTTTCATTTCCTTGATTTGTTCTCGAGATGGGCAGAAATTTATGTTTAATTGGTATGTGACCCCTCCCTTACGGAAGAGGGAGGGGTGTCAAACAACCATGGACATTTGTGTTAGCTTTGAAAACATACACATGCCAAATTTGGTTCTGTTTGCTTGATTGGTTCCCTAGTTATGCTCAAATTTGTATTTCATTTGTATGGAACCCCTCCGTTCTAGAAGAGGGTAACCTTTTTTGGCCTCTAAAACCCTTTTATACAAAATTTGTCGCAGATTGGTTCAATAGTTTCCAAGTCTATGTGGGTCAGACAGACGAACAGACAGAGCTGCACTTTTATATGTTTAGATTTATTGCACACTGCTTTTGGAATGCACTTTCTTTCATTTTGTCGACCAGTGTAATCCAACGTGATCCGCAATAAAAATCGCAAAAACGTTGAAAATCGCCAAATCAACTGTGTATGATTTGCTCAAACGTTTCAGGGAGCGAAAGAGCATAAATCGAGTGTCTCAAGGTAAGCGTTGTAGTGGAACATATGACCGCAAGCGGAACCAGAAGGGGTTAAAGAGATGAATGAATTCAAATTTAAAATCTCTTCAAAATAATAAAAAAGAAGGTGTTGAGAACCGTCAAAGCAAACCCTGGACTATCAGATGATGATATCGCACAAAAATATGCTGCTGCTCGCAGTATCGTTCGAAGAATTCTTTTGCGAGTAGGATATCGTTCTTATCGAGCCAGCAAACAACCAAACAGAACGTTGAAGCAGCTGCGGCGCAAAGTGTTCGTGACGAATAAGACGATGAAGAACCGTCAAAGCAAACCCTGGACTATCAGATAATGAAATCGCACAAAAATATGCTGCTGCTCGCAGTATCGTTCGAAGCATTCTTTTGCGAGTAGGATATCGTTCTTATCGAGTCAGCAAACAACCAAACAGAACGTTGAAGCAGCTGCGGCGCAAAGTGTTCGTGACGATGAACTCGAAGCTGTACAAGGAAGAATGCCTCAAAAATTGCGTTCTACCTTTCATTTTCTTTAAAGCCCATGAAGGTCCCGTGAAGCTTTGGTCAGATTTGGCGAGTTGTTACGACAGCCGGGAAGTCATCCAGTGGTACAGTGATAATAACTTAGATTTCATCGATAAAAACATAAATCCACCCAACTGCCCGCAGTTCCGGCCCATCGAGAGATTTTGGGCAATAATTTAGCGGAAGTTTAAGAAAAGTGGAAAAACGGCTCGGGACCCGACTCAGATGACCAAATGTAAAACAAATGTGCCAAGGAAGTTAGCTCCTGAGGTGTGCAGCGTTTGTTGAAAGGAATAAAGAAGAAAGTGCTAATTTTCATTAAAAACGAAGAGAAATGACTCGTATGGATATTTTTTCTTTAAAGTACAGTGAATTATCCTTGTTTTGATGTATTAACTTTATTTTTACGCCAATCCGTTACCGAGATATAGATGACTATTATTCTGGATTCTAAATTGACTTAGCTTTACATACCAAAAACTTATTTTCGTCTCAATTGTTCGGTAATTTTTATTACGGTCACGATCAGTAAACTTGGAACTACTGTTCGGTAACCTTTCTGCATCTGCCAAAACGAAATCGAACACCAAAAATCCGCCATTTTGAGATATTTCGAAAAGTTTAGAGGCTGTTTTTTTAAAGTGTCCCACGAGCTACTCGGATAAAAAAAAAGTAAATGGATATCGTACTTTCAAATATACCGCTACAGTAGATCATACAAAGCCTTCAATAAAAAGTATGTTCGCCATCATATAAAACGTATCTAGCTTTCAGTTGAATGTACTAGAAACATCAGTATAATGATCCGAAATACCTGTATGAAATTATCAAAGGTTGAAATAGCAACTATTAGAATAGTTACATTTATATAAATCTATCCTATAACCGGGAGAAAGCTTAAGTTGCAAAGAAGGACGCTTGTAAATTTGTGACGAATCGTCAGCATCGTGATTTCCGGCTCATGCAGTAATTTTTGACGAACGCTTTGTAAATTTTTGTTGAGCTATCTTCTTCATTTGACGTTTCAGCGACAATGAAAGATTACCGAACGCTCGTCATGCAAATGAATAACCGAACAGATTACTGATGGCTCAGCTGTTAAAAACTCAGTAAAAAGTTTGCTGAGTTCGGTAAAACAAACTAAGTGTGCACGTTAGTAAGAAAGACTCTTTACTCCTTTAAAATAGAGATAGATAGCATGCTGTCATCCCCCTGTCGAAATCGCTTCAATGATAGTTCGCCCATGTACCAACTGTCATTCAAGCGATTTAGAGTGGTTTTTATTCTTCATTTGATCGAAGGACAACTATCTTTGTTATATTTAAAAAAAATACGTTTTGCTTAGAAAATTACACTGTTTGAGCTGTGATATAAAAATCAGAATCCGTTATTTATAGCATTTTTGTAGAACATTTCGACTTTCTAAAAAATCGTTTTCAGGTTGCCCAAACGTGATTTATGAAAAAAATGACTTTTTCATGCTACAAAACCACTCTTCTGCACTTTTTTCAAACCTGTTTGATTCCTTAATTTTCCCATATATTTTTTTTTATTTTTGTGGGATTATTTTTGAATATTTTGCATGGTTTGGTTCAGCATCACATTCAATTATTTGACTTACAGAGCCCATTGAATATCACAAAAAAATGATTTTTTCTCAAAATTTTCGGATAAAGCCCTTCAAAACACATATAAAAAATTTTTTTGATCAAGAACTGAAATTTTAACTGCAAAGCGGGATTTAAGACGAAAATTTACATGAAAAAAGATCCTTGATATCTAATCGGGGGGCTGAGATATTGGCGTTTTTACATGTAATGGAAAACCATGCATTTTATCCAAAAGGCCACTAACGCTCAATATCTCCATTGCACAGTGTTTTATTTTGCCGTTTGTGCGTATAATTTCCTAAATAGTGATTCAAATGTTGATTATAGCCATAAGGTATGCTCGGAAAAGTTTCAGGATATTCAAAAATGTATCTTTTAATGTAGAAAGATGGGTGATCAATCCACCAATGAGTGAAATAAAAAAAATACTTTTTAATCAGAATAAGATAGACACAAGGTGTCTTCGACAAAGTTTTAGGTTATCTTAAAACAAGAAACTTTACCGAAGACATCATGTTTCTATCTCTTACATATTACGAACAACATTGAGTTTTCTATTAGAAGACACTAAAAAACACAATTTTCGTTCTAACTTTTTTCGTAGATTTTTCTGAATTTTTAAACCTTCTACTGATTTACCAGCCATCTAAAATTGCATTTGATTTCTGAACATTGTTATTTTTCATCTCAAAAAATAAAACAGTTATTTAACATATTTGTGAAAATGCATAGTTTTCCATCTCATATAAAAATGCCAATATCTCAGTTCCCCGATAAGATATCAAGTATCTTTTTTCCATGTAAATTTTCGTCGTGAATCCCGCTTTGTGTTTTGAAGGGTTTTATCTAAAAATTATTAGAAAAAATATTTTGTTTGTGATGTTTAATGGGCTCTGGGAGTCAAAAAAGTGAATGCAATGCTGAACTGAACCATGCAAAATATTCAAAAACAACCACACAAACATAAAAAAATATATGGAAAAATTTAGAAATCGAACAGAATTGAAAAATGTGCAAAAGAGTGAGTTTGTAGCCTAAAAAAGTCATTTTTTCATAAATCACGTTTGGGCAACCTGAAAACAATTTTTTTAAAAGTCGAAATATTCTACTAAAATGCTATCATTAACATTATCTTTCAATTTAGGGCTGAGAACCTTGACTTTTTCAACATCGATTTTTTTTTGGGACACCCTAGTGACCATCCTATTCGACTAATATAACTTTTGTTTCGGACAAATATTTTCAATATCCGAATAAATAAGCAAAGTCATTCCATTATCTAAAAAATTGACAGAGCAAAAATAAAGTTGAACGTCGTCAGCAAATATATGTATCATGCAATCTTTGAGTAGGGTAATCATTGATAACTAACAAAAAAAGCAAAGGCTCAAGTACTGACCCTTGAGGTTCCCCTGTTGATTGAATTTGATACAGTTCCTGGCGTTTCTACTATTTGAGTTCGATCACAGAGGTAGGACGGAATAAGATATAAACTGCTTCTCGTGAAAAGCTGAGCTGATTTGATAGTTTTCGCAGTAATTTGGCGGGAGAAACCCTATCAAATGTTTTTGAGAAGTCAAATAAAAGCAGAAAAGCTACGCCTTTCTTGTCCACAATCCTGTGAAAGCCGTCCTGCACCTCTGAACCCTGATTGATACGGAGTTAGCATGTTGAAAGCGTTTATGAACTCTTGTATTTGTTTTTTTTTGCAATTTTATCAAAAGCCTTGGATAAAACACAAAGTTAACTAATAGTACGTAAATTATTTGAAGAGTTATGAATGAGAAACTTAGAAGTTGTAAAGATATGGTTGAAAACGAAGATAATAGGTGTAATAATGGAGGGTAAAACCAATTTTATAAATTTTAGAGTAATTGCATCTAAGCCCATCGCGTTCGAAGTGGAGGAGCTGGCAACACGACTAACCGATAATACGTGCCCCGAAAGCAATCCGTTAAAGTTATTGATTTATAAGTGAAATGAGGGGCCAAACTTGCTAAAAAGTGTACAGTTGTGATCTGTGATGCTTTTTTTAAGTGAGAAAAGTGGAGGTTTTGTGAAAAACACAGTGTTCTATGCGTAGAAGTTATAATTTATCCACGAAATCAAATTGAAAATTGTTAGGCCAGTTAGGTTGCGTGAGTGTGAGTGCCTACTTCGTGCGTCGCGCTAACAAGCGGTTCATTATTAACGTGCGATAATGGAGTGCATATGGTGGTGTGAACGAAGAGAACGGCACTTCCTGGAGAGCGGAGAGAATAGCGTTGCGCTGTGCTAGCCAGCGTTTGTTTCGCTGGCATAGGCATAACCAAACTAAAACAGATGAGTATATGTTTTTGTATCAAACATTTCATGAATGTAAGGCTATGTGTGTAATGGTTTTTAGCGGGCTTTGGACTTTGGCAGAAGCGTGAATGTGTGATCTGTTGGGTGCACGAGGTGTGGTAGCTTTTCGGCTGCGAGTAGGGTTTTTTTTGTTTGCGCGATGAGTCTTGAAATGTTTTACTTTTTTTCTCCCACAAGAATCGTCAGGTGAGGTAGGTTATCTTATCAACGGGCTCGATACGACATACACGATTCGCTTTTGGAATTTTATTTTTTTTTCTAATTGGTCCGCGTTCGAATATGGTTTACATCTTGTGATGATCCACCGGATACCACGTAGTTGCCAGTTTGAGGAACGACGTTGCCGTGCCGTTGCCGTTTGATTGTGGCCGTTATGAATGTTTAACTGTTACAGTTTCGATTGTCCAAATAGAAAACAGAGTGCAATTAAGATGTTTTTCTGGAGACTTTTTTCGTGTGGTTTTGTGTAATAGTGTTGTTTATTAGAATTTATGGTAGAATAGATTAATGAAGTTGTATTTACTGATGTGTCGTGTGCCATGAATTTTTAAACGCACTGACTCTCGCATGACAGGTAATAGAAAATTCAATGGAGTCGAGTTTGACTTTCGAGGATTATTTAGTCAGCCTGAAATAATCATCATTGGTTTGGTCCTGTCAATAATTTCAAGACTTTTGATTAGTATGTACATCTACACCTGATGTTTGCACTTAATGTTTTAGATGCACCAAACTTTGCCATTTTTCTATCTTTCCAACAGTATCACACCCATTATAAGGTAATGGGTAGCTCAACTTAGTAATGAGCCAATATGACGCATAGTATACTTTGAATCCGTCATCTACCACGGTTTTGCACGGTCAGGCTTCAAGTAGGGTTTTATTAGCAAACATGTTCTCACCTCGAGAGCAATGGTGTGGTTTATGGAAGCTGGGAGTATGGTGCAGTGATAATACATGAAATCTTATGCTTCACTTTTCCGATTTTTCTAGCTTTTGGGCTGTTTATGTTTTGTATACAATGTTCCAAACATGACTAGGTCGGCATTTTGTTAACAAACTTAAGACCATATATTGGTCAATATGGAAATTTGCATTTTTAAATTATTAAGGCTTTGCATGCATGAAACTTTGCCAATTTTTTTTTTATTTAATAGGCAACATTCGCATCGACAACTAAGATAGAATCGGCGTGAAAAGTCGTGTCCCCGAGTTTCTGCGTCGGTAGGAGGGAATAGAGCGGTCGTGCATAGTGCTTCGATGTAAACTGCGTTTCCGGCTCGGGAGCATTTTACTTATATGAACGTTTTTAGAATATAGTGATTTCGAGGGCTACACCCAGATACTTGTTCATGTCACACTGTGACTGTTTAACCGAAGATTTCGTCCGGTCGATAAATATCGCGATTAACGAAAACACAATGTATACCCTCTAAAGAATCGCGTCGGCCGACGTGCAGTCGTTTCTTCGAAAGTACTCGGGATTGACAAATAGCTGATGGCTACGAGTAGCAAAGGCTACATCGCGGACCGTTTGGCAAGAAATGTACTCGTGGTTCGTTTTCGTAATAAGCGCGCACCATTGTTATATTCTGTTTTTCAGGTGTGTTTTTCGCGGGATCGTATCGTTTTTTTTAGAGCAGACAAAGTGTATACGAGAAACGTCGTTGGTCGATTTGTTAGGTAGAAATGTCCGGTTGAACGAACCCCTAGACTCCGCGTCGATACATTCATGAGGTCGAATTATCTAAAGATAGATCAACAACGCGCCCTTGATTTCGGTGTAAAGAGGAAAAGAGGATCACCTTACGAGGAGATACCATATCATTTGAAGTTGTCCCAATTTGATCAAAGGTCTAGTATTCTCGCGTACGATTTATTGTTGCGGTGTTACATTGTCAAACTGAATAAGTTCGAATCGCATTATGAATATCGTGGCGGATATAATGAACTTGTTCGCGCGATACTTGTTCTAAAGAACCCGACACTCGAAACCAGCGCATCGTTTACCAAAACGAACCCTGCTGTGTACCTTGCCCTTTCTCCAACATCCCAGTGATTTCTCGTGGAAGTGCAGAGGTGTTCTCGGCTTCCAATAAGCGAGTATCACGTCAACATTTTCCTATACAAATTCCTTCTTTGACCTGCATTCGGATGCGGCCGGCGCTGGTATTGCCTAATACAAAGATTAAGGTCGCCAGTTTTTACACATTGAGGATGCATGTTGGTCCCAAACATCATCTGTTGGTTCTCTGTGTAATTACAGCTGATCTGGCAATAACGGAGTAGCAACCGCGGGCGGTCAATCATGCTCATGCTCATGCTGCTAAGCCCATCGCGTTCGAAGTGAAAAATTCGATAACTTTTCCGACTTCTAAGTCGTTACATGGAACAAACCTGAAATCATTAGGTTGTTCGGGAAGAGTTGGGGGTATTTCATGATCACGAGTAAAGTTTTTGCTGAAAAAGTGCAAAGCTGAGGGAATAAAATCAGCTTTTGCTTTGTTTATTAAGTTATTAACGCGGTTGAGGAAACGTTTGTACTGTGCATGATCGAAATGGCTTCTTCTGCTGGTCAATCTATATCTATAAATGCGAATGTCTATCTGTCTGTTTGTTCCCTATAGATTCAAAAACTACTGAACCTACTGTACTATCTATATAACGACTTCGAATTTTTCTTATTTCATGAGCGTGGCAAGGGGGAGGGAGAAAAAATTTGTTATTTGTAAATTACTAAACACCTAACTTGATCACCATACTAACTTGTATAAGTGGGTTCTTAAGTATGTTTCTATAACATTGATTTCTCTGTATCTCGGTGCCGTAGTAACGTAGGAGGGTGTGTTGAAATTCATTATTTGTAAATTTTTGAAAAGCTTATCACGAAAATTTATATAAAGGTGTTTTCGAGTATGAGACGTGGTTTGGGGACATAACTCTGTCATGTGAGACTTTGCTATATCCCAGTGGCATAGTTAGGAACCGAGATGAAATACACTATAGCGACTTCCGGTTATCGAAAATGACCAAAAATAAGTCGACTTCACAGACCATTTTGAAATCC
Organism: Wyeomyia smithii; assembly: GCF_029784165.1. Lineage (NCBI taxonomy): Eukaryota > Metazoa > Arthropoda > Insecta > Diptera > Culicidae > Wyeomyia > Wyeomyia smithii. Next base: position 30,205,647 of record NC_073695.1, on the reverse strand, counting down.
AATATGCTGTCTTCCGGAAAACAACCTATAATGACCAAACGCCACCCAATACGGATATTTCTGTAATCGAAATGATGCCAAGAGACCTGAAATCAACTCAAGGCGCCGTTTCGAAATCCAAGATGGTGGCTTCCGGTTTCCATAAATCACCAAATACCACCCAAAATGGCTATCCCAAGTAACAAAACGGGTTTTATCAAAGTTTTATAGCGCTGTTCTGGCTTTATTGAGCGCTACAAAGCTTTGTTCAAACCAATATTGTTACTAGGGATATCCTTATTCGAGATGATGCTCGTATGCCAGAAATCTGAGGACCATTCAGAAATGGTCAAATACCACCTAATATGAATATTTTCAAATCGCAAAGATATCTAAATTTTTAGAGAGTCATTTTATTAGTTTTTGGAGTGAGAAGTTTGCTTCGAACTTAATCTTGGCGATCATTCTCGAATAATGCTAGTATTGCCGGGTATCAGCTAGTTGACTATATGCCGCATTTCTCTAAATCATAGCAACACGAATTTCTTTTGTAAAATGGAAATTGATCGCTGAAGGACGGTTAGAACGAACTGGGAAAAATGTTTCAAAGTGTTCTAGAAGTTGAGCATTCAAGAAATCAATTGCAAGATTAAAGTCGTGCATACTGTTAAGCAAAGACCAATCGACTTGGTCCAAACTACGATATAATGTTACGTAGTCAATACGTTCATAGTCTCTAAAGTAAAGGCTGAACAGCGAAAACGCACGAGATGAAGAAATAATATCATACTCAGAAAAATCAGGTGCAGCTACTTGATTGAAAATAACAACAAACTTTTTATTGTTTATTAATAACAAATCAACTAGACAGTAACCACCTGAATTAAAATGAGTCAGTTACATTACTAAATTTCAAACTTTTATTATTTCTTTTATTCAAGTTCGTGTTGAGAATTTGACAGTATTTGACAGTATTCGACATTTTAGATTTTTTCCCTAATTTATATTGCGGAATATGGTTCACCCTGAAATTTATTATTTAAGAAGATTTAAAATTTCATTCTGTGATATGTTGCTATCATCTTCGTTAAAATTTATTTAAATTTACGAAAGAATTTGATTCTTCGAAATTTCTGTAAATTTATCTGGTGTTTTCTGTCTGCCAAACGTTGCCACTAGAAACAGTCATAAATCTGGTTTCCTGTCGTCATCCTAAAACAAACAAACAACGTTCGAAGAGTAGGCCCCGAAAATTATCTGATTTTTTCGAAAACCTTCGTAATCATTAAACTTGTTCGACATTCGAAAAAAAAATGCACACCGGTGCTTCGGTTCAGGCTCGTTTAACTTTGTTTTCATGCGAATCAACAGCAAACAGTTTAAGAAAAATAAACACACCCAAGTCTACCGGCTAATCTGAAGTCACCGCCCACAAGGCGAAAACTGATTCAACTCACACCGTCTGCCAGCGAGACACGCAGCTGATACACGTCAGTAGTATAACGGAACACAAAAAAACAGATAAGCATTTATTTTCGGTTTTAGCTGTGCTGTGGATGCTTCTTGCGTAAGAGCCCCCGGGACGAGGAATGTGAGTCATAGTGTCACAACTCACAAGAGAAATTTCCAACTCCATCACAATCAAGCCATCTTCGTTCAAGCCAGCAGCAGCGTCCACTAGAGGCAGTAGTGGTGTGAACATTTTAATTGGTAGATTGGTGCTGTTGCAATTAAATCAGTGGAAATCCCCTTCACTTCGCGTATAGACCAGCAGAAATGGAACCGATTAAATTTTTGCTGTTGTTCCTTCTCTAGGCAGAATTCGAAAGGAAGTAAGTATTTGCGATGGTGCGCGGGAAGAACAGTCGCTTTTGAAGGCCTCGTCAGCTAGCCGCAGCCGCAGAGAGCTTTGAGTACAGCAGTATTGACTTTGTAATGCACATATCGAAGACATAAGCCACCATTCATTCATTACCTGCGCGACATCGCCGAACTGCTGCCACCTGATGGACTGAACTGAGGAGAAGTCGAAAACACACGCTGAGCGTGTATTGTAGACAGAGTGCCATTTGCGTTGCGCCAATCGTGGTGCCACAGCGGATAGCTTGAGCTGCAATCAAACATGTCATGTTTAATTAATTACCTCCGAAATCTATTTTGCGCCGAGTGACTCATATGACGTTCCACGAAACAAACCCAAAACGATAGACCATTCACAGGCAGGTGTCGGCGATATTTGATCAGGTTGAAAAAAAAAACGAAAAAAGGTAAAAAGTTGTTACTGGCAGGAAAGTGGACGGTATTGAATAATCGAATGTCTTGTCGATCAAATCAATATTCCTAATATTTAAAGCTCATATATTTTCGGAGAGTGTGATAGATGTGCTTTTTGTTTTTTTTTATGAGCTATGATTTTTTTTTTTTTGTTCATCTATAATTTATTTGACACGGCACAAATACAATTTAATGTTAAACGGCGCCAATTATATCTGGTAGCTTACTTTCTAAAGTATCTTAATAACTAAAAGTAAATTTTTTATCCTCACTGCCGACTACGAGCTGAAACTAAATGTAACTTAAAGCTATAATATTTTGCATAAAAAGCACTGGTTTACTGTATGATGGTTTTCATTGCCATAGGTAAGCACATGTTCCGCTGCTGGGCCAAGATATTACGGACTGGCATATTGGGTTGTCTCCCTCGGGACCTGAGAGTATCGTGCGGGTCTAGTTGCTGTTTCCGGATCCGGGGTCTTAACGTGTTCTTGTCGTTTGGTTGGATGTAGGCGGAAGGGAATAGGATTAAACTGGGGCGTGGATGGATTTCAGGAAAACGTATATAAGGGACATGTAGGATAGGTCACGGCTCGCCAAGACATCACGAACAGGAACAGCCGGCTGCCTACTTTCGGCCTGCAGGGAAGCTATTAATTTAGACCTGGCGTCACGGTGTACAGGGCATGACCAAACAACGTGCTCTATGTCGTGATTACCTTCACCACAGGCACAGATACCACTTTCCCCGAGCCCAACACGACGGAGATGCGCGTCAAATCTATAGTGATTGGACATAAGCCGGGACATCACGCAAATGAAATCCCGACCTACATCCAACCCCTTGAACCACGGGTTCGTCGACACCTTGGGGATTATGGAATGTAACCACCTTCCCAGTTCCCCTCTGGTCCAAGCATTTTGCCACTGATGATCGTATTCTGACGTACAAATGAGAAAAATTCATTAAAGGCAATTGGTCTTTCATAAATTCCACCGTTTGTTGCGCCCACCTTAGCCAAAGAGTCCGCTTTCTCATTGCCCGGTATCGAGCAGTGAGAAGGGACCCACGCTAAGGTAATCTGAGTGGATTTTTCGGATAAAGCACTCAGATGTTCCCGTATTTTCCCCAGGAAATACGGAGAGTGCTTAACATCTTTCATCGATCGGAGAGCCTCAATGGAACTGAGACTGTCCGTAAAGATGAAATAATGGTCCGTGGGCATTTTTTCGATAATCCCTAGGGTGTACTGAATTGCAGCCAATTCTGCGACGTAAACAGAAGCAGGATTATCGAGCTTATGGGAGACGGTTAAATTGTTATTGAAAATACCGAAGCCAGTGGACCCATCAAGAAGTGATCCGTCAGTGTAGAACATATTGTCGCAGTTGATGTTTCGATATTTATTGGAAAAAAATTTGGGGATCTGCTGCACGCGTAAATGATCCGGGATTCCACGAGTTTTTTCTATCATGGATGTATCGAAAAACACAGTAGAATCAGAAGTATTCGATAAGTCGACACGATTTGGAATATTCGAAGAAGGGTTAATATTATGGGACCTGTGATTGAAATACAATGTCATAAAACGGGTTTGAGAATTGAGTTCGATTAACCTTTCAAAATTTTCAATCACAGGACGGTTCAAGACCTCACATTTGATAAGAATGCGAGAAGACAGGCTCCAAAAGCGGGTTTTCAATGGTAGTACTCCAGCTAAGACCTCCAAACTCATCGTATGGGTCGACTGCATGCAACCCAAGGCGATACGCAAACAACGATATTGTATTCGCTCCAGTTTGATCAAATGTGTGTTTGCTGCGGAGCGGAAGCAGAAACACCCGTACTCAATGACAGACAATATCGTTGTTTGGTAAAGCCTTATAAGGTCTCCTGGGTGGGCTCCCCACCATTGTCCGGTTATTGTATGAAGAAAATTCACTCTTTGTTGACATTTTTTCATCAGATACCTAACGTGACAACCCCAGGTGCCTTTAGGGTCGAACCAGACACCAAGATATTTGTTTACCAAAACCTGAGAAATCGTTTTACCCATTAATTGTGTTTGAAGCTGAGCATGTTCATGCTTCCTAGAAAAAAACTACTATCTCAGTCTTCCCCGGAGAGAATTCGATACCTAGCTGTAAAGCCCAAGCAGACAAATTGTCCAAGGTATCTTGCAATGGTCCTTGCAAATCGGCAGCTTTGGCTCCTGTAACAGAGATTACACTGTCGTCTGCAAGTTGTCTTATCGTGCATGAATTTGCCAGACATTCGTCGATGTCATTTACATAAAAGTTGTAAAGAAGGGGGCTTAAACATGAGCCCTGGGGAAGACCCATGTAGCTAATGCGAAAAGTTGCCAAATCGCCGTGCGTAAAATGCATGTGCTTTTCGGACAGCAAATTGTGCAAAAAATTGTTCAAAATTGGAGAAAATCCTTGTCGGTGAAGTTTACCCGAAAGAATGTCAATAGAAACGGAATCAAAAGCCCCCTTAATGTCCAAGAACGCAGACGCCATTTGTTCTTTGCGAGCATACGCCAGCTGAATATCTGTTGAAAGCAACGAAGACAATCATTCGTCCCTCTGGCACGGCGGAAGCCAAATTGAGTATCTGATAGTAGACCATTTGATTTGACCCAATGGTCTAAACGACGGAGTATCATTTTTTCCATCAATTTCCGGATACAAGAAAGCATTGCAATCGGCCTATAAGAGTTGTGATCAGAAGCTGGTTTCCCTGGTTTTTGGATGGCGATCACCTTCACTTGCCTCCAATCCTGCGGTACAATGTTTTGCTCCAGGAACTTATTGAACAAGTTCAACAAGCGCCTCTTGGCATTGCCGGGTAGATTCTTCAACAAGTTGAATTTGATTCTATCTAACCCAGGCGCGTTATTGTTACAGGACAGGAGGGCAACTGAAAATTCTGCCATCGTAAAAGGTGATTCTATCGCGTCGTGGCCCGGAGACGCATCGCGAACAATGTTTTGCTCAGGAACAGAGTCCGGACATACTCTCCTGGCAAAATCAAATATCCACCGACTTGAAGACTCCTCGCTTTCGTTGACCGTTACGCGATTCCGCATTCTTCGGGCTGTGTTCCAAAGAGTGCTCATCGATGTCTCCCTCGACGTCTCGTTCACGAACCGACGCCAATATCCGCGTTTCTTTGCTTTAGCCAGGCTTTTAAGCTTGGTATTAAGCTCCGAATACCGTATATAGTCGTCGGTATACCTCCCTTCTGGAAGGCCAAAAACGCGTCGGATCTTTGCGTGTAGACATCGGAGCACTCTTTGTCCCACCACGGAGTTGGAGGCCGCTCTTTGATCGTTACGCCGGGATATTTCTTCGTTTGGGCTTGCAACGCGGCGTCGAGGATTAAGCCCGCGAGGAGGTTGTATTCTTCAAGTGGTGGGTGATGTTGAATCGACTCGACCGCTTTTGATATCATTTCCTCGTATAACTTCCAATCGACATTCCGTGTGAGGTCATACGGAATGTCAATTGGTCGCATGCGAGTTGAACCGTTAGTAATTGAAATAAGAATAGGCAGATGGTCGCTACCGTGAGGATCGAGGATTACCTTCCATGTGCAATCCAACCGTAGCGACGTCGAACATAAGGATAGATCCAAAGCGCTTGGGCGCGCTGGAGGTTTCGGGATACGTGTCATTTCACCGTTGTTCAAAATAGTCATGTCGAAGTCATCGTAAAGGTTATAGATCAAAGAGGAGCGGTTATCATTGTAGGGGGAACCCCAAGCCACACCATGAGAGTTGAAGTCTCCCAAAATCAAACGTGGCGAGGGAAGAAGTTCTATTAAATCAAAGAGCAACCGTTGCCCAACCTGTGCTCTGGGAGGAATATATATTGAGGCAATACAAAGCTCTTTACCTTGTATTGTCATTTGACATGCGACAACTTCGATGCCTGGAATCGAGGGGAGGTTAATACGATAGAAAGAATAGCACTTTTTAATCCCTAAAAGTACTCCTCCATATGGGGTGTCTCGATCAAGGCGAATAATATTAAAATCATGGAAGTTGAGATCAATATTTGAAGTAAGCCAAGTTTCACAAAGAGAAAATGCATCGCATTTGTTTCTATTTATTAAAACTTTAAATGAATCCATTTTTGGTAAAATACTTCTACAATTCCACTGTAAGACAGAGATAGAGTCCTTCGTATACGCAGATGAATTAGGCATCGAAGGATACAATCGCTGCAAGGAGGGGCCATTGGGCAGTCAACTGCTTCAAAAATGATCTAACTGTTGGGAGGAATGCTGTAAGAAAAAATTTAATTGGATCGGGTACATTGAAAGTTTCAAAAATCCAGTCCACAATGTCAGAAAATTTCACTGATTCAGAGTTTGTTTCATCAACTGGGAGTGCAAAAGGAACAACTGGGGTTTTAGATGTTCCTGGCAGTGCTGGGAACTCCTTCTGGGACTTTAAATTTGCAAGCCCAGGAGGAGTTTGCTTCGGTTTTTCCGCAGCACTGTTTGGTTTGTTTGTAACTTTCATTTCACTTTGGGAAATCTTAGGACCTTTTCGGGGAAGTTTAGGAGAGGAAATATTTTTCCTCTTTCTAGACGCCCCAGGATTGGCATAAGATGTTCCCGCTGGTGAATCGTCAGAATCGGTTTCATCAGAGGACAACAGATCAAAGGGGTTCGATGTTATGGTAGAAGTGGTCACGGTCTTCTTCAGCATCTCAGCGTAAGATCGCTTTGAACGCTCCTTAAGTGACCGCTTGATTTTATCTCTGCGCTGCATGTACACCGGGCATGTGGAGAGCTCATGCTGATTTTCCCCGCAGTGAATACATTTTTCAGCATTTACACTGCAAGAATCGTCCGCATGAGTTTCTCCACACTTGCTTCATCGTGCCTTATTGCAGCAGTAGGCGGCTGTGTGGCCTATCTGCTTGCAATTGGTGCAATTCATAACACGGGGTACATACAATCGCACAGGCAGACGCACCCGATCGATCGAGACGTGGCTAGGGAGAGCAGATCCGGCAAACGTAACACGAAACGAGTCTGACGGAGTGTACACTTTTGTGCCGTTGACAAGAGACACAGACCGCAATTGCTTGCAATCTATGATCTTTACTTTTACGTCGTGACACAAAGTATTTTTGAAGCAGCCAAAACCGCTTGCCAAGATACACTCGACCGACAGACTCGAATCGGTTATGACACCGTCGATCTCCACGTCTCGTGCGGGTATGTAAACGCGATACTCGCGTGTGAAAAGCTCGGAGCGAGCAATAGCGTTGGCCTGTTCCAGGTCGCTGACCACGACACGGAGCTTGTTGGGTCTGACCTTGGAGATTTCGGTCACGGCCTTGTACCCCTCCGTCAGGTCTTTCGAAATCTGCAGGATGTTTAACGGTTTCGATTTCGGTCCTGCTTTTGGCCGAAAGAAAACAGAAAAGCTGCCCTGAGATCCGTCCGGGTAAAGCCTGGGGCGAGGGGGGACTGCAGAATTAACAGAGGAAGGGTTGGCAGGAGGGACAGGGTCGGAGGGGTTCGGGGATGGTGGCACGGGAGGCGAGGGATCTACATCCATCGCGCTAAATCTAGCGCACTAGCGCCGACAGAACACGTACCTCTTTACTTCTCCTTTCAGCAGGGTTGGTTGTCCGAACGGTCGAAGCTGCAGCCGTTACAGCCAGCAGCACCAATACAGCAGCTCCAAACAGCCACCAGCAGCGAGCCGGGTGTGTGATCACTCAGCACAGCGACACAACTCGCTGTCAACTGTTGGCTTCTTCTTTTTCCTCCTTAGTGTTGAGATTCTCGTCCACTGCTGTAGCACAAATCACTTAGCAGCCAAATCGGCTTACGCACCAGCAAACAGCCACGATGCGAAACAGTTGCACAAAGGCGGGCGACCTTGAACCTTCACTCGACCAGACAAACAATGCCAACACTTGCTCGCGCGTCTTTTGTTTTATATTCTATCGGAGCGATCACCAAACACGTCCTATACTGATGCGTGTTCGGCACAGAATGATGAGCTATGATTGTTGTTTGGAAAATTTTCTCGGTATTTCCAGAAGCCAGTTGCCTGCAAATGACGCAAATTCAGCACGATTTTCAGAATTCGATGGCTGGTTTCTGGTGCTACCAAGATCTTTTTTTGTGAACAGAAAATAGACTGGGGCTAAACCGACGGACGTGTTGTGGGATCTGTTCGAAAGTAGTTAGAACTTTATTTCATCAATTTTAGTCGATGCAATAAAGTATGTGCGTTGTCAACAACATTGTTGCCTTTTTCACATTTCATTAAATTTACTCGTTATTTTTATAAGGAAAATCATTTTACTCGCATCCCAGAAAAGCGATGCCGTGGTCTTGTCAGTGAAGTCAACTGTTTGGCTTTTTCAAACACCTCTTAAGACCCCGCCACCCAACATATTTCAATACCTAGCGAAGGTCCAGGCTCGTCTAGAGTTCAGTTGGTATCTTTTTTTCCAGCTTACAAATGCACTATTGAATTTTGTCAAACTCGTACATATTGACTGTGATCCGAGGGTCAAATGAGAGTTCTCAAATTGTAGTAGAGCTGTTCCACAAAAATTGCCTTGTTTCAATATTTTTTTGTTAAACTTTGAAACTTTGCATAGACGTTTCTATAGGCAAAAGATGCCATTTTGTGCTGTTGGTTTAATTTTTTGTAACACGACTAATTTTTGAGAAGCTATTGAAAAATGCTATTTTAGGAAGGTATTGATGATTAAAAATATTTTTAGAGTCAAAACGGTTCATTTGATCGGTGTGACGCCTTCGGCAAAGTTGTAGATAATAATTTTGTCTTTCCAAAAAACATATAGGGTAGAGCGGGGCTAGTTGGTTACGGGGTAAGTTGGTCAATGAGAATATCTTCGAATCTACGTATCAAAAAAATCGGGTTATATGGGTGATACGTTGTAGATAACCAGCGAAACTAAATGACGAAATGAAGTACAGTTTTAATTGAGACGTATAATAAATACAGGTTGGTGCCAAATTGGCCATCAATTCTACTCGGTTTTCAAGTTGAAACTTTTTGTCTAAACAAAGTTAGCCGAATGAAAATGAACATGGCTCAACGTATTATGAAAGTCATTTCCGTTAGTTTTAAGTTGTGTAAAGCAAACTTTCGCCAAAATTTTATTTTCATATATTTCAAGTAATTTTCATATTTAATACGTGAGGGGCTAGTTGGTCACATATTAGCGGGGCTGGCTGGTCATATGGACATCATGAATGAATTCAAGTAACCAAGTAAATGCAATTTCAGGAACAGTGCTGTCGTGATGCAATCTTATTCCAAGCGAAAACAGCATTTTTTATTCTTTAGTAAAACCATTTATTCGAATTTATATATTTGGTAAAAGTTATCTCCATTGCATTGTCATTTTGATGAATCTTTTATTGCACACCATAAATGCTGAGTCATTGATCTCAAATAACTATAACGTACACTAATGCATCGACAAATGCCTTCTACCTGATGAAAATTTCGGCGAAAGCAAGCTTTCAACAAAAAAAAAAAAGAAAAAAGGCTAAAGTAGCTATAGTTTTGTGCTTGTGATTGCAGATGCGAATCTAGAATTTGGCTCTGGTTCTCAGTTTAATCCGTATTGTCTTTGATTTAGTTCGCAACCAAACTAGTAGAGAGATTTAAACATATACTTCTCATCAGGTATTAAAGAGTAACACGATTTTTTTCATGCAATTATGAGTTACTTTTTTCATTGTTTGGGATTCCGGAAAGCAAATGTATGAACAAAAAACCCGGTGCGGTTTGACCTCCGCTGAGACGCCACAGGCTGCCGTAAATGCAGCGAGGAAGAAAAACTGAATTGTCCTTCCGAAATATAAATGGCCAATTCACCCCACACCCTAACCAACTTACCCCAGCTGAGGGGCTAGTTGGCCAATTTGACATCCACTCAAAAAACATAGAATATCCGCAAAATCATAAACTATTCTGTACAGTTTATATTTTTCCTAGATGCTATAGACTTAACACAACATTTCCATGTTATGAGTTTTTGCCATAATATTTCCAACAAAAAGTTACAGAATATTTTGACCAAAAATGACTACAACCCAGAAAAAAAATTTTTTCAAGTCAAAAGAAAAATTAAAAATAAATTATCTGAAAAAGCTCATATTTTGAAAATCTAATTTATTTTTATAAAACCTACAAAAGATTACCTAAACAACGAAACTGTTTCGATCACAGAGAAATCAATGAAAAAAATGTTATGGTTTTTTGAAAAAAAAAAAATCTCTTCACAGGGTATATTTTATATCGAAGGACACAATTATTATCTTCAACTTTACCGAAGACACTATGCCAATCAAACAAACCGTTTTGGCTGACGAATTATTTTTAATTTCCAATAGAGCAGTCTATGGAGAATTAAAAACAGTTTTACGATCGATTAAATTGGTTACCCGTTTTTTGTGGAATTGCTCAGCAACTCTGAGGAAGTGTGAAATGAACTGAAATTGTTTGTAGTTTCAGCATTGCATTAAGCACGTAAGTAGCAATTAATCCGTTTATACTGCTACCGATTATATTTGTAACTATCGTAAATGGTAGGTACATAAAAGCCGAATTTGTCTGGTCTACGATTATTTAAATTGTAACTTTTCGGATACCACAAACTTGTAAGTAATAAGCACAATACTACCCATTGTGTTTACATATGAAGTGCAGGCAGAGGATCTCCCTATTTGGTGAAATGTTAGCTATTCCAGATGTTGCACAACAAATAGCATCAGAAATGAGAATTTGAAGCAAACATTTTGCAACTATTTCAACGCGCATTAGTTACCTGGATTGTTATATTATCATGATCCGTAAAACTGAAACGCGGATGGATTACACGTTTTTCGGATAATTTCCATACGTTTGTTTATATGTTGTATTCGATAAGTACCTACTGATACAATTTTATTGTACTATTTATGATTTGAACAGACGCGAAACGAGTCGTCGAAATCCTCTAGTTGCCTCGCAGGTCTCCCAATTTCCCGGAACGCAAACGGCGCCGGAACGACTGAATATATAACCCGCCTCGCAGGTTCTTATCAATCCATTGTTGAAAACGCACACAATATACAAATGGCAAACGCCCGGATAAGGCAGAACTCCAATCAGAATGCCAGCGCACACTTCTGACGGGTCTACGGTAGGGGTAGTTGGTATTATTGGTTCTGTGGTTGTTATTTCTACTGCGGTTGATGTTGTTTCATCTGTGGTTGACTCTGTTATTCCTTCTGTGGTTGATGTAATTTCTTCTGTGGTTGATGTTATTTCTTCTGTGGTTGATCCTGTTATTTCTTCAGTGGTTGACGTTATTTCTTCTGTGGTTGATCCTGTTATTTCTTCTGTGGTTGATGTTATTTCTTCTGTGGTTGATGTTATTTCTTCTGTGGTTGATCCTGTTATTTCTTCTGTGGTTGATGTTATTTCTTCTGTGGTTGATGTTATTTCTTCTGTGGTTGACCCTGTTATTTCTTCTGTGGTTGATGTTATTTCTTCTGTGGTTGATGTTATTTCTTCTGTGGTTGATGTTATTTCTTCTGTGGTTGATGTTATTTCTTCTGTGGTTGATGTTATTTCTTCTGTGGTTGACCCTGTTATTTCTTCTGTGGTTGATGTTATTTCTTCTGTGGTTGATGTTATTTCTTCTGTGGTTGATGTTATTTCTTCTGTGGTTGATGTTATTTCTTCTGTGGTTGATGTTATTTCTTCTGTGGTTGATGTTATTGCTTCTGTGGTTGATGTTATTTCTTCTGTGGTTGATGTTATTTCTGCAGTGGTTGACTCTGTTGTTACATCTGTGGTTGTCTCTCCTGCTTCAGTTGTTGTCTCTGGTTCTTCGGTGTCTTCAGTAGTATCGTCTGTATCGTCTGTATCGTCTGTTCTCAAATCTCGCATGTTTGCTACGAAATCTGCGACGCAACGTCCATTCACGAACTGATGACCAGTCTCACATTCCACCAGATGTGGAAAACCCTCGACGCATTTATAAAACGATGCCAAACTTCTGGGATTTGGAAGATGTTCTCTTCGTACACCACATACAACGCTATCGATTCTACAAGAACTGCTCGACGGAGTCACACACGAGATGGAGTTGATGTCGAAATAAGTGTAAGCTGGACACTCGAACGCCTTCTGCGCTCCCTGGACGCAAACGTGATATCTACAGTAAAAGAACTTGTACCGCATCGTTCAATTGAAGAATAAATAAAAAATCATTCTACCTTGCACAACTTCCTGAACTTCCGGAGTCTTCTGAATAGATTACATAGAACCCATCATCGTCAACGATTTTGGCCGCATCGACACAGCTCATCGACGCTACGTCATATTGCTGATTCTGAAGGCAATATCGCTTCACTAATTTTCCATTTGAGCACTCGTAAAACTCTTCACAAGAATTTGGCACAGGAAACCGAGATCCATCATGCTGTGTTGAGCAATCGATATTGATACCCTCTGCTATTGCGGCGACACACAAAACCGAGATTACTAGCTGCCACATTTTTCCACAATCGTAAAACCTGTCACCGCCAAACTGAGCTCCGAACTGTGTCATATATTCAGAAAGGTACTTATATTTAAGAAAAGATTTCGTGTCCAGTTGTGGAGTCGACTCTATTGTGAAGGGAGTAATCCGCGTTGATAGCAGTTATCAATGCAAGATAAAGGACTTGATGGTCGTCTACGGTTCGTGGACAGCCCGCGATAACTGATAACTGAATTTTCATTAAGAAATTTGAGTCGGAATTCGGATAATATCCGAAGAGAAGGTTATCGATTAGCTTTTCGTCACTTTCTATAAGTGTTTCAAGGTACTCATACCAGTTAGGTATAAAACCAAATGTGTTTATAATAGACCATTTTACAAGTAGTTTTCGAACTGTTGACTAGTCAATTCATTAGCAAAACTCTGATAGAAAACACTTGACAACTAACATAACGCACGTGGAAGCAACATCAATATCAGCAAATACATTGACTAATCCAATGGCCAACTTCCATCAACGAACAAAAGCCGTAATCTATCCGTCTAACCCTGCAGGCGCCTTTTATCGATTCAATGTTGATCAAAGCATGCCAATCTGCGAGATAAGATACCAGGGTAATTGCAGAAATGGGTGCACCTCAAAATATTTCCATTTACCGGGAAATAGCTTTTATTACCCTTAATGACGCGAGATGACGCGACAGTGGTAATATGAAGGGAATCAGTGAGGCCAACCCGTAAGAATGATCCTTCCCGTAACGAGTTCATTCTAAAATCCGGAGAAACTTTAACCCAACGTTTCGATTCTTATTGAGGTCTCCTTGGGGGCACTGTTATTTCTTTTCTCTTGAAGCAAGTTCTGGCGAGCATACACTAAAACCCCACAATCGAATGATTTGTAAAGCATGTTATAACCTTTTTAAAATTGATTGGGTGGTTTTTTGGCACCTAAAGCAGTATGACAGATTTAAAACTAAGAAGTAAGCAAATACTCCCGCCAGGCACGCCATACAACATTGCGAAACCGGACGTAGCGCGAAACCTTTCAAACTTTTTATGTTGTCCATTAATCTTGAAGAGCGTGACAGTTGCCAGCAATTTGCCAGTTTGATTTATTGTTCGTCTGAACGTTAACGTTCGCTGATGTCAGCAAAGGTTGAAGTTCAACCTATCGCGGAATTAATTACTACTCATATACGGATAATCTCACTCCCCGAGTTAAAGATAATCTGTTGCTAAGTAAAGGCCCTAGACTATTGCAGGTTTTTCTAACGTGGGCTGTATTTATTGATCGTTTATTGTAAATATGTCTAAACTTAGTTCAGGTCATCTTAGCATTAAATCGTTTGATGTCAATTCAGATAATATATCAGGAGCGAATCGGACGCTATCCAACGCCTAATGTCAGAAAATGTTAATCTGAAATATCGTACTGGAGACGCAACATAGAAAGGTTAGCAGCTTGGAAATGGATCCTCTTTACCACGTGGATTAGAGTCAAGAGTCGTCCACTGAAATCTCATTGAGTCGTCTCTAAGCTCTAGTACCTGTCAAATAAGTTTAATAGCCTGCCAATTGGTTTGAATAATTTCTGCGACAAGCGCCATTTTCTAGTTATAGTCCGGGTCGGCAGATGAATAGCTATTTTATGGCAGGAGTCGCAATTACTGCAAGTCACTGTTTGTGTTTGAATTGAAAAACTTTAAAAATGCAGTATCTCATGTTTTATCTCAGCTGAAAGGCAATTGTTACTGCAAGAAAATTTCCAGCTAAATTTAAATTCAGGCTTCAAATGATACAATAAACATAAAACAAGCTACAACAAGCTTAAACGACGGTAGGGAAAAAGATGACTGTTTTGTTTTACATACAATCATGCGTCAAATAAGTTGCATTACTCCATTGTTTATAGATTCTTCGATTTAATCAACCCACTAACTTTTAAATTTTTATTTCCATTCCAGGTCAGTACGAAAACATTGGTTGAACATGTAAGTTGGTTTTTCCATTATACAACATGAACGCAATAATCAGTAAATTGTTAGTGTGTCCAATCCGGGTATTCTGGTAAAAAGTTTTTGCACCAATCTAAGTTAAAATCTTTCAACGATTCAGAGTTTGACTATAGCACGGTTCGAACCAAGAATACGTGTACTGCCGCTCATATCCCATTTACTAATAAAAACGTCTGCCCAATTGACGTATGTCTTGCAAACATTTAATTTGGACTGCGGGCTTATGTTCAGCTCGAAGCATACCGCGATTTCACTTTGCAGCGCGTGTGTGTTGCAAACGTCTCACCGTCGTCGACGCGTGATTACCATATCAGTTGGGGTCCGGCCATTTCTCCTGTACGCCACAAATCACCCACTTCCATTTCTACCTCAACAATCGTAGGCAGCCCGAACGTGCTCAGAGAATATACCCTGCTGCATGAATAATATAACCCACTTGCACTTGTTTATAGCGTCGTTGACGAGCGAGCGAGCAGGCAAATCTTCACGTGGACGGTGGTACCGCGATCGTGGTCATCAACAGGGCCCGAACATTCAGCGAACCGCGAATCCCATTTGAAACGGTTTTCATAATACGAATATAGGCTGCAGTGATACTGGAACGAATTATGAAATTTCCTGTTTTCGCACGAGTTTGCTCCCTCTCTCAATCACGGGCGCCTCCCGTCACCAGCGAGTCCGGATTTGAACTCTGCACCGAACACAGCCCAGAAGCTGGTTGTAAACAACGGTTCATCAGATTTATTAAAGGATTTATTGCGCGCGCGCAACTTTGCGAGTACAAAGAAACAGTGAAGTCTGTGGCGCAATTTTCGACCTATGATGGGAATCTCCGGGGTTAGCAGTGTGTGCTTTGCATACCAAATCAAATCTGAAAGTTGCTGGCGCAAGTGAAGTTATTATTTGAGTGTAACATTTGAGTGCTGTACCGTGGAAAGTTCGTCGCTACCTATTCTCTCAATTTAGTTTGTCCGAAGAAGCATCATCCTTATGCGACGTAGGGCGGTTTTTGGTGGATGTTGTTCTATGCTATTCCATGACATTCTCAAAGGAATTGCAAAACAAAATATCCACACAAACCATAACATCGCCAAAACGAAACTAGTGGAACATGCAAAAGTGTTCGATTGCCTCGAAGTCGGCAGGCGGTCGAGAGCGTTCGTCTCAACCTGGAAGCAGGTCGAACAGAATGACACAGAAACGACCAGCCTATCAATCACTGCCAATCTGGACGTGTCTTTCGCTTTTGGTTCATCATCGGTTTGGAACGAATTCCAGTCGTGTGGGTCATTTGAACAATTTACCTCGCTTCTTCTGCTGAATTAATGCCGTAGCGCAACAGCGGAACGGGGATCGTTGAGTGTTTTGAATCAGTGAACTCGTGGAAACTGATGTTGCGGTGTGTCAAAGTTTTAATAAAAATGATAGAAACTCAAAGAAAATAAAAATGACATCTCCCAGTGTTCTGGAAATTAAACTCTATTTTTGAACTTTCCAGGTCCTGGTAGTACAACACGAAACCACGTAAAAAAATAATAAATTTTTTTTGTCATATCTCAATAACGGCTGCACTAAGCGATGTGTTAGCGAAGAGAGTTTTCGAGTAAAATCACATCAAAATGCATAGTTTCATACAAAATATATGAATTTAGAAAACAGCGTAGCGTAAGCACGGTATGTTCCGTCGATTAAAGAATGATGCCTATCACTTCTACTAAGATAGCTTGATGAACGATACAGTGACATTGAATAACCGATACAGTGACATTTGAACCAATTTGAGCTGAAGTAGACCTAACAGTCATCATTATTGGCCACGCCCATCGTTGCCGTAGCTTGGAGGTATTAGAAAAGGTGTTGATCCGGTACTTACTTAATAGAAGGCCACCGAATTGAAGAAAATTGGGGGATTAGATAGGATTCGCCCCAAGCAAGCGATTGTTAAGTCCATTAAGCGTTACTTACTCAAGTTGCAGCACGAGCTGACGGGCTATTTTGCAACCCTCAAATATATGAATTTAGAGGTTTGAACTTAGAAAAAAAATTTCTTAAATAAAATTTGCTCATTAAATTTTATTACAATAAATATGAATGCTATTAAGTTAGGTGCGCTTTTCAATAAGAATGCAATATTATTTTTTAAGAATAGTTACCCATAAATCATTCGAAGCGTTGCCTCTCGATAGCCTAAGCTTTGTTCCATCTCTCTGGTAGAGCTCGAATACTATAGTGTTTATCTTTTGAGGCTATCCACAAATCAAGCTTTTTTTCTACACCCAACGCAAACGGGGAATATTTTATTACTTTTCGGCAATTTTTTATTACTTTTTGTGTCTTATGACTGCGCATTATACACAAAAAGTAACAAACAAAAAGTAATAAAAATTATGACGGCCACACGCTTGTATGTGTTTCTGCAGGAGAACATACAGCCAAGCACCGAAATGCATGTGTTGGCAAGACTTCACTCGCTGCATTTGTATTGATGCAACGATCTGGCTCATTTTTGTCTCCCTTCATCCACACACAATCAGAATCTCAACCGTCAACCTCAAATGTCCAATTAGAAACACTTTCGTTTCGTCCCCCAGTGTTTACTTGAAATGGAAATATGTAATTCTGTCTGACCAGAGTTGCCGAAGTTGCGAATATTGTTCTTGATGGGCACGAGTTTTGTATATTCAAACAGGTCCAAATGAGTTTTCATGAACCAATGATTATGTGCTGTAAATAGCTTGCAAGAAAGCGAATGTTTTTATTTTTCTCTAACGCAGTTTACAGATCGTGATGTCATTTTAAAGCGCATTTCAAGTCTTTGAAATCATCAACGTTTGCATACTCTATGACGGGGAAAATGTTGCTTGGCAGCTCTTGTCATATTTTTTCGCTGCTCCGTATGCATACAACGAGCGAACTAATACACGCCCACCGGATGAATTGGAGATTGAAAAAACTTGTAACATGTGCAACTTATGCGACTGTGTGTGATTTTTTTTTCACTTGAGGTGGAGAGGGAGCATTTTTCGACAGAAAAAACGTTGCATGTGGTTGAAACGACCATTATTAGATAGCCGTACTCTCATAACACGTGCTAAATATATGACAGTATGTGTTGTTACTTGACTGGAGAAGAATTTCATTGCTTTTTAAGTAATGGATTTGTTACCTAAAAGGTAATTTTGCGCTATTGCTTCTAAAGTAATAAGGAAAAGTTTTGCGTGTATGTGAGCAAAACTACTCAACAACCAGATCAATTGCCATCGAACGGAACAAGTAATAATCGGACGGCGCAATATATGGGAAATATAGCGGGTGCAGTAGGGCTTCCCATTTAAGCTTTTCTGTGTATGTTGTAATGACTTTGGTAATTTGAGGCCGAGCGTTGTCATACAGTAGAATCACTTTCTCGTGCCACTGCTCGTAGTGTGGCCGTTTTTCGCGCAGTGCTTGGCTTAATCGCATCAATTAAATTCGATACCGTTCCCAGTGATGGTTTCGTTTGGTTTCAACAGTTCCGACCTGGTCCCACTAAATACAGAGCAAAACCATAATAACCTTTCACACCACCTGTCATGATGCGATGGAGAATTCAAGTTTCTTGTTTTTAAATCATTCCCACAGTATGCAGTATGCAACTCTTAATACCAAAGCAAGCTGTTCCTGCATTTGGCATGGATTCTCATCGAGCAATTCCTCCAATTCAGTGTCTTCGAAGGTTTTCGGCCTCCCTACACAAGGCCAATCGTCAACATCAAAATTACCGCCTTTAAAGTGACGGAACCAATCACGGCTCGTTGTTTCACTCAGAGCATCATTTTCATATGCTTTTTTAACTCTCGATGCGATTCAGCCGCCGTTTTCTTCGAATGAAATGAGAAAAGTAACATTTCCCGCAAATGACGACAATCGTCATTGGCAACGAAATCAAATATTTTCCAAACATCTTATAATATCAACCGGTCAAAAAAGGGTAACTCTGACCGTTTTGAGGTACGTGTTTCAGAAGTACGAACTGAAATTTTGCATGGGGCCTTTTTTCGAGAAGAAACCTTTGTGCACTATTTCTTAACAAAATTCGAAGGTCAAATTTTTCCCATACAAGTAATTGCCATATTGTGCTCGAATTAGTGTATATGAAAACTTTATTATGCATACAAATATAACCAGATATTGAAAAAAAAACAGGCTGTCAGGTTCCCTCTCTCCTTTCCACGTTGACCTTTCCCTCGCGCTAAATTCTACAGAAAAAGTTAGAACGACAAACATTTGAATGAATTCTCCTTATAATTGCCGATACTTGACAGGAGTTACGAATGGTAAAAAAGAGCAGTAGTACACGTAGATGGGAGGGTAAAACTATAAAAATCCGCCATTTACCATGGTAACAAAGATGTACCTTTTCCTTTCTGTCACAGCCGCTGGAGATGCAGAGGGAAACTCGGTCTCTAATAACAACAATTGTTACACTTTCTTCCTTCCTTACTCTAACTGGCCGTAAGGACATAACCGTTATAGATTTATACAAAATAGTTTTAGATGTTGTTTATAAGACACGACCGCAAAGTTAACGTAGAACTGCGACAGCCTGTCTTATGTCAATGTAGTTCTCGCAATAGGTTCGGGAATACGATCGGTATGTTTTTATGTTGACTCTGTTGAAAGAAAGAAGAAAGAAATGGCGTTAAATATTGTGAAGATCATTTAATTGTATTTGTATTTGGTATAATTCATCTGACAAATAAAGTCTTAATGAATAAAGTATCACTGATCTAAGCCTATTTGCGAATCGTCCAGTAGTCTCATTGAAGTCGAAGTGCTCTTCCAAAACCGTAAACGTCCGTATACTTGCAACAGCGTTGTATTCCGAAGAGTCCTGTTTGGTACCCGAAAGTTCTAATTTTCAAGCAGTTCAGGGGCATCAACTTGACCGTGCAACATTTTCGCCACGAACAGCGCTTATTGAAGTTTCCTTCGTCGTTCCAGTGTGTCGAGGGCCAGTAGCCGACATCTGTCAGAATATGGTGGCAAATTATCAGGATTTCTCCAAGGCAGATTTTTCAGTGCCAAACGAATGAACCGTTTCTGAACACGTTCAATTCTGAGACTCCACTAGACCTGATGCGGTAGACACACGATTGACGCATTTTCCAAAATTGGACGACCGAGAGCACAGTATAATGACTTCCCGCAGTGGGGGTCTGAAAAATCCTTCGCAATATTGGAAAGAAAGCCTAACTGTCGCTTTGCTTTGGAAATGATCGCCGCTCGGTGAGAGTCAAAAATCATTCTGACATCCAGTACAACTCCTTAATTGGACAATTCAGTAACTCTGGGTAGTATTTTCTCCCCAATATTATAATCGAACAAAATTGGAAGTGATGGGCGGTGAAACCATTTATCAACACTAATGACTAATTCATTCCAGCGGCACCAATCAGCAAACGTGGGTCACGAGTCTTGTTAAAGCCGACAATCTGATCACACTTCAATGTAGAGTTTCAAGTCGTCAGCATACACTAGCTTGAACCTAATTTTCAAGATCAAAGCTGCCTCGTTGAAAAACAAAAAGAAACGGTAACGGGCTAAGGTTGCTACCTTGAGGTACTCCCAATTTGTTTGACAGCTTACGCGAAGTTCACGCTCCGTTAAATGAGATTCCAGCCAAGACGTCAATTGCCAAGAGACACCTATATGAGACAGTTTGCGCACAAGTACCTTGTGGTCAATTTAATCAAACGCCGCCTTTAACTCCGTATCGACTTAAACTTTCTTCTCCAGGTTTTTAATGCATTCCGATGTAAAATTTACCAGATTAGTTGTTACTGATCGACCTATTTAGCGTATTGTTTTAATCTGATGCCTATCTGATAGCTATTATGGACAGCTACTAACATTCTAAAAATGGTAGAAAATGCTACCGAGGTAACAACAGAACGAGAGTCAACCGCTACATCATGTAAATGGCATCTGCAATGGAAAGAGATTATTTCCTTAGCGCTCCAAAATCATTTTATTGCGCGTGCAGTAGATAAAATTTTTCTGCCATTCGCGAAAACATTGCGGATAGTGGTAAAATTTTATCCACAGTACTACAAAAGGATATTGTTTCTTCACATGTATTAAAATTTGATTTTATTCTATTTATGGTTTGCTTGTTACGTGCTTCAAAATTATTAAACCCAAATAGGTTCAATGAAAATTAAAGTTTTGAATTTTCAAACCCGTTTTGTCTCGAAATTATGAGTTATGACTCATGTATGTTTTGAACGAAAACGACGCTATGCCAATTTTGTGACAGTTTGTTCGTTATTAATTTTGTAATTTTTATTTTATTTTTTTTGATCGGATATAAAGCTGTAGCTGTCGTTACTGCTGCTACTTAGTTAGAACACTGCTAGAGGCCATCCACTAGTAAACTGATTCCCGGTTAATTAGGTATAATATTCTGTTGACTGTATTATGAGAAGCGAGTATTAAACGACTAACAAGATCAATAGAAATCTGCGTTTCATAAAAGTGCGACCGTTTTCAATATTACAGTATTTGCATAATTAGGGCTTGACCATTTTCAATGCTTGATTATCCGTTTTAGTGTCGTATAAAGACAGATAACAAGAGATGCCGCACTTAGTTACGCAACATTTTATTACGCTGCTGTTGGATGTTACATATTGCAGAAGGAAAAGGAAATTCAGTTCGTGCTGAATGATAATGAAGTCGTATTCACAATCGTCTCTGCTAACGCGTCCAAACACTTTGAATGAAGTTTAATGAATGAACGAGAAAATATTGATTCTTCAATTAAGTATTTATATAATTTGTCCTCAAAAGGACAATTTCTTGTTTAAATAATATCGGATATGATGGAAATCGCCTCTCTGTGCTATCCCCGACAGTGAAAATAAGACACTCTTCTGATGACGCAGTGGTTAAATGTTTTCTCATTGAAAACTTGACGGCGGACATTGTTTGATTGTCAACATCTCCGTTTGTGTGTTTCCAAAATACGGCAGCTTTTAGCTGGAGGAAGTGCCGGCCAATGTAGCTACCGCTTATGCTACCGCTACCGCACAAAGATAGCCTTTTACAAGAGGAAGTAGTGCCGCTGCATCTACCACCACTGCTATCCGCTGTCGCTACTGCTGCTAGTCGCTGCTATTTAGTTAGATCCAAGGATGGTCGAACGGCTTACGAGCCGTTCATATTCTTAGAGAAGAGCGAACGAGCGAACTGCTCACGAAAATGATCCACGGTTCATAGAGTGCACCAAAACTGATGGTTCGCCCAAAACCGAAGTTTACCGAAACAATACGAACTGTCAACGCACGTCAATCATTCTGAATCATAAGCCGTTCATATGAGTCGGTTCGCAACGGTGAGTGAGTGGCTCAAAGCTTGGTTCTTGGGTAAGAGCCGTTTTGCACACCCCTACTTAGGACCGATTGGTTTGAGCAGAAGCAGGTCTTATTAGCCCAAATAGTGCATTCCCGGTTAACTAGGTATAATATTTTGTCGACGCATTAAGCGACCAATCAGAGGTTGAAATTGGCCTTACAACAAAGCTTGATAATTTTCAATAGTACAGTAGTTAAAATAATCAAACTACAATTTTATGCATTTGGGCAGATTCATAGATGTTTTCCTAATCGATTGCTATAAGGAAATTGGTTGGAAACTGACTGAGTTTCAAACATTTTGAAGTGGACAATTCAGTGCGTCTTGAACTGTCCTACAGATCAGACGTTTTTTCGGTTGCTTGTGGACTGGTCTTTGACTGCCTATAGCTTTGTGTTTTGTCAGTGTGTCTTTTAAAGACTACCTGAAAGTTATTTCCCATCAGTCTTTCTCAAGACTACCTACTTTTGAATTTAACATTTGTTTTAACTTTTTTCGTATCACCTGAAATGGCTGGACGGAAAAAGAAACCTCGCATCGCTGCGGGGAGGAAAAGAGAGGCATCTCTTTCTGACACTTCGAGTGTCTGTAGTGACAATCCTTTTGATATTTTGCCTGAGCAAGAAGCTGGTGAAATGGAAGTTAGTAATAACGAAACTATACAAAATATAAAATCTTTAAAAAAGGAGAAAGTTCCACCTATTGTGGTAACTATTTCTTCTGAATTTAATATATTAAAAAAGGAACTTTCAACGTTTGTTTCCGACGTTAAAGTTACCTATCAAATTGGCCGTAGAGGTGAATGCCGCTTATTAGCCGACTCAGTGAAGGGTCGTGATCGTCTTGTTCAGTATTTAACTGACAAGATGTACAAATTTTTTACATATGACACCAAGAACGCCAAGCCGTTCAAGGTTGTCTTGAAAGGTCTCACCAACGACAAACCGTTGATGAGATCAAACTTACTTTAACAGAATTACTTGGCATAGCCCCTACCCAAGTGATTCTAATGAAACAAAAATCACGAGGCGAAAACAGTCAGAGAACTGGAATTTCCCTTGTTAATTATTTAATTCATTTTAACCGCAATGAGGTTAACAACTTAAAATTTTTTGAAAAAGCGCATGCTTTGTATAATGTGCGTGTAAAGCGGGAAATTTATAGGAAGTATGGCGGAGGTGAAAAGCATATCACCCAATGCCGTACTTGCCAACGTTATGGCCATGGTTCCAAATTCTGTAACATGGACCAAAAATGTCTTAATTGTGGAGACTCTTCTCACAAAAGGACACATGTCCTGTGAAAGAGAGTAAAAATTTTCGCTGTGCGAATTGTAACGGCAACCATATGTCAAATTTTTATCGATGCCTAGTCCGTTTAGCAATTGTTAAGGCAAGGCAAGGTAAACAAAATTCAATTTCTCAATTAAAACCAACTTCAAAACAAAATTCTCCAAGCGTACCAGTGACGCATAGTTTACCTACTCCTTTGCATACCCGTTTAACTTATGCACAGGTTACAGGTAGTTCGAACATTATACCGCCTAGTGTTGGTAGTTCGAAAATGACCGTTAATATGGGTAAGCGAAACACGCTAGAAAATAATTGTACACCTATTACTCCAGCTAATATTGCTGCGGAAAATATTTTTTTTAATGTCAACTGCCTAGGGCCTATTACGGCAGGTAAACTTTCTTTTTTGCAACAGGCAATGTTCGATCTTATGAACGCCATGTTGCAGGCAAAATCAATATTTAAAGCCATTCAAATAGGCACAAATTTTACTATTAAAATTGTTTCTAATTTAAAATTTAGCAATGATTTTAAATAAAACAATTAAAATATTAAATTGGAATGCTCGCTCATTGAAGGCCAATGAGACTGAGCTTTTTAATTTTTTAACAGTAAATAATGTGTATATTGCAATTATTACTGAAACATTTTTGAAACCTAACATAAAATTAAAATATGATCCCAATTACGTGGTTCATAGATATGATAGGATTCAGGGTTCCGGCGGTGGAGTTGCAATTGTTATTCATCGCCGAATCAAACATCGTGCTCTTCCCCATCTTGAGACGAAAGTTATTGAAACTTTGGGAATTGAAGTTCAAACTGAACTTGAGATTTTATTTATTTCCGCAGCATATTTACCATTTCAATGCACACGCGAGCTCAAAAATTATTTTAAAGGTGATTTACAAAAACTCACCAGAAATCGTTCGAAATTTTTCATAATCGGCGATTTTAACGCTAAACATCGTTCATGGAATAATTCTCAAAGTAATTCTAATGGCAAAATTTTATTCAATGATTGTTCTTCAGGATACTATTCTATTTTGTCTCCGAATAGTCCTACATGCTTTTCTTCTGTAAGAAACCCTTCAACAATTGATTTGGTGCTAACAGATCAAAGTCATGTATGTAGTGATTTGATCACACATGCTGACTTTGATTCTGACCATCTTCCAATAACTTTTTCTTTATCACATAAATCAGTTTTAAACCCTATGAGCTCTGTTTTTAATTATAACAAGGCTAATTGGGAAAGATACAAAACTCATATTGAGAGAAATTTCAATAATGAGCTTGATTTGCAAAACGAAGTGAATATTGATTCCGCTTTGGAAGCATTAAAATGTGCAATTGTTGATGCCAGGAATTATTCTGTTCCAAAGGCTCAAGTGAAATTTGATTCATCAATAATTGACGAAAATCTTCAACTTCTAATTCGTTTGAAAAATGTCCGCAGACGTCAATATCAACGTTCTCGTGACCCTGTTTTTAAAACTATTTATAAAGATTTACAGAAAGAGATTAAGCATAGATTTACTCTTCTGAGAAATCAAAATTTTGAGACTAAAGTTGAAAAATTGAAACCATATTCAAAACCATTTTGGAAGCTGTCGAAGATTCTTAAGAAACCTTCAAAGCCTATTCCAGTTTTAAAAGATGGTGAACGTTTTCTTGTATCCAATGAACAAAAGGCTCAAAGACTTGCTCAGCAGTTTGAGAGTGTTCATAACTCAAATTTGAATTTTGTGAGTCCAATTGAAAATGAAGTCACACGTCAATTTGATTCAATTTCTTCCCAGAATTTTTTACCTGCAGAAATAATTGAAACTAACTTGAATGAGATTAAATCAATTATTAAAAATTTCAAAAATATGAAAGCACCTGGTGACGATGGAATCTTTAATATACTAATCAAACATCTCCCTGAGAGCACAATGGAATTTTTAGTGAAAATTTTCAATTGCTGCTTCAAAATTGCATATTTTCCCAAATTATGGAAAAATGCAAAAATTACTCCCATTTTAAAACCGGATAAGAACCCAGCTGAAGTTTCAAGTTATCGACCAATCAGTTTGCTTTCTTCAATAAGTAAACTGTTTGAGAGAATTATTCTTAACAGAATGATGTCACACATCAACGAAAATTCATTTTTTGCAAATGAACAGTTTGGATTTCGCCATGGGCATTCCACAACTCATCAATTGCTCAGAGTTACTAATATGATACGAGCTAACAAATCTGAAGGTTATTCCACTGGAGCTGCTCTTTTAGACATAGAAAAAGCATTCGACAGTGTTTGGCATAAAGGCTTGATTGCGAAATTGCAAACTTTTAATTTTCCAATTTTCCTAATCAAAATTTTAAAAAATTATCTTACTGATCGAACTCTGCAGGTTGTCTATCAGAATTCAAAATCTGATAGATTTCCTGTCAGAGCAGGTGTACCTCAAGGTTCAGTCTTGGGTCCAGTCCAACATATTCACTTCAGATCTTCCTGATTTGCCTCCAGGATGCACAAAGTCATTGTTCTGCGATGACACATGCAGTCGATTACAGATCGTAATCGATTGCAGTATGCAGTCGATCTGTAATCGATTGCAGTATGCAGTCGATTACAGAAAAGTTTAGATATTTTTTCTTCCTACTTGCAAAAGTGGAAAATCTCTCCCAATGCTTCTAAAACTCAAATGATAATTTTTCCGCATAAGCCTAGGGCTTCTTCCCTCAAGCCAAACAATAATCACGTTGTCAAGATGAATGGGGTTATTTCAAGTTGGTCCGACAAGGTTAAGTACTTGGGACTAATTTATGATAAAAAACTTATTTTCAAAGAGCACATTGAGAGTATACAAGCCAAGTGCATCAAATATATAGATGTTTATATCCTCTCATTAACAGGAATTCTAAACTTTGTTTAAAGAACAAACTTTTGATTTACAAACAAATTTTTAGACCAGCAATGCTTTATGCTGTACCGATCTGGTCAAGTTGCTGCTCAACAAGGAAGGAAACGCTCCAAAGGATTCAGAATAAAATTCTGAAAATGATTTTGAAGCGTCCTCCTTGGTTTGGTATACTCGAATTACATAGACTTACTGGTGTTGAACCATTAGAAGCTATGTCAAATAAAATTATTAACAATTTTCGACAAAAATCGTTGCAATCCTCAATTGCTACGATAGGCTCTCTTTATAGCCAATAAGTTAGCAATTAAGTTAGTTGTAAGTTTACTTCCCCTTTCCTGACAAGTAGGTTGAAATCCCTACGAATGATAAGTCCTAATTGCGAAAGCAAACAAATCCTAACAATTAAAATTACAAATTTCTAACAGTGTTGAGAAGTCACCATTTGTGATTGGACACACATACTCATTATTTACTAATATTTATCATAAATACTTAAGCTACTAACAAATCCCCCCTTAAAAAAAAAAAAGTGGACAATTTTCTCTTGGCGTGTCTTCACGATAACGCACAAGTGAACAATTTGCTCACTATAAAATATAATAAAACCACATTTTTTATAAAAAACATTGATAACTTCGGGTAGAATTGAGATATTTACAATATCAAAATTGCAAACGAACATTAAATAGCCCTAAAGGTGGTTCGAGGACAGTTTTGATGTGAAAAATGAGATAGAAAAATTAGAGCAAAAAAAATGTTTTTTCAATTTGAATCGGGTATTTTCAAAGAAAGAGGACAACTTTTTTCCACTAAGGGAACATTCGTAAATGACGTAGCATTCGAGGGGGAGGAGGGGGTTTGCAGTTTTGTGACGAAAGGTGACGAAGGGGAGGGGTGGGGGTCAAGCCAAGCTTCGTAGCAAATATGAAACTAAGAAAAAAATTGTTTTTTTTTTAATTGTTCTGTTTTATCACTGTTTTGTATGTTTAGGGTTATTTTTATTACTTCCTTGTCTTTTGTTGTTCATTTATGATACAAGGTATATTTTTGATAATAAAATTTGCAAAAAAAATATGTGGGGGGGGGGGGTTGTTATAAAGCTACGTAATTATCAAGAGAGGGGTCCTGATTTTGTGACAAAATGCTAAGATGGGAGAGAGGGGTGTCAAAAAACCCTAAAAAAAAGCTACGTCATTTGTGGATGTTTCCTAAGTTGATTTAAATTATCGGGGCTACAACTTTGTCGAGCAACTTTTTATTTTATCTACAAAGATAAAAAAGTTAGCCATTTGTTTTTATCGAAAATCTGGGGCACCCTTATTTCTGATAATTTTTAAATAAGGGCTTCATCATACATAAATTATTGACCTACAGTCTCCAGAGCAGTTATCATTTTATGTAGTAAAATAATTAGAACATCTACCTCACGACTGGTAATGTTACCACTAGTACAAAACAGAAATCTACCCTGATATGATTTTGTTGTGATTGTGACTCTCCCCCGAAAGGTTCGAACATTACATTGGTAAACACAGGTTTTGCCTTAGAGATCGAACGGGAAAAAGCTGAAAGAATATAGCTTTTTAACCGTTCCTGTGAATTTGTGTGGAACATTTTCAGAGACTTAAATGAGTTTCCCCGTAAGTAAACGTAGAAGCGACGAACCCCGCGAGCAATTTGCGGCATTTTGACGCACTTCTACATTCACTAGGGGCTCCAAAATTTACAGGAATGATTAAAAAGTTGCAATCTGCTTATGGTCGACAAAGGATCAGTGTTATCTTCAAAATCGAAACTGGAATAATGTACAATAATTTCTGAGGAAAAGGAATGTAATGTGATTTAATGATCGGGTTGGTTTATATAGGACATTTTTGGTGTATTTTTAACCCTGAGTTTTAAAACATTATTTAAGTAAAGTCCAAACACGTATATATAACCATCATTATAAAAATCCCTGCATTGAAAGCGGTGTTGGCTAATTTATGCCTCTGTAATCAGCAGTTTTATTGCCATCGGAACAAAGAAACAGGTACGAAGTACGTATAGGTTCCAATCTGACTGTATCACACACAGAAACATTGTTTCATTCCAGCACCAGCAGCGTTATTTTTTGCCATGCAAAATAAACGTTCGATAGCTGCTCCCTTGATTGATGTCAGCTCTAAAGCCGTCAGTCAGTCGGGGCGCGCAAGATAGGGAAGCGATCCCCCGAATGAACAGTGGAAGAATGACTTGCGGAACAAACTTACAATTATGAATCGATTGAAAATAAGCTGCGGATAATGGTTAAGCATTAGTCGCTATTGGTTTGAGATTTTTCGGTTTCCTCTAGCGCAGGGTTTAGTGTTAGATGTATGTAATTTCGTTGCATTGAAATACCTGTACACTAGAGGTGCCTTTTACGACAGGGATTCGCAAAAATATGTGACCGAAGCGAAAAAAAGTGTCGGTAGCCCGTACAGGAAAGCTCGTTGGAATTTATTCTGAATTTTTGATTGATCGAAGTTATAAAGTTTTAAGTCGAAGTTATCGAGTTATAAAACTCGCCCTAAGACGTTTCAAGTTCGAGAAAAAAAAATCATGGTAGAGCGCTGGCAATTTTTTTTGTATTTCAATGAGTCAGCCAAGCTTCACACAATGTCAAGGTCAGAAAAAACCTTGAAAAATATCACGAATTAGATTTAAGCATTCACCTGCCTAGAGCCTAGAGACAAAGTTCGTCAGTTGCGGAACTAGCAGGCAATGTCATCACCTCACAAAGCATATTGTGCTAACAGGTGGCGACGCGTTGATCTGCTCGACTGACTACTGCTGCTTCAAGTCAGCACCATTGGAGGATGACCGACTGAAAATTGGAGGGCAATGCCGGTACCGAAGTTACGATGCAAAACAGCGTTTTCATTGTAGTCCGACGAACAATTGAGGTTTCTTGTTTTTATTTTTGGATAGTAAATTTTTTTACACTGCGCGAACAAGTAACTGAGATTGAACCATGTTTATAACATCCGTAGCTGTTGATAGTATCCAATATACTATTTGGCAGTAAAAAAAATGAAACCAATTTTAAGCGCCTGCTTCAAATTCTAATGAAAAACTCAATTTGATGAAAGGTTACATTAAGTGATGTCTCAAAAAAAAAAAAAGACGAACCTACAGAAAAGTTAATTATTCGTGTATGCTAGACGTGGATGTTTATATTTTAAAGCAGCAGATACACCGACTACATCTGGTATTTATTATTTGTTACATCGATGTGTGCACTCCCGGTGACTTCCCAAACGAGGAAATCAATTTAGAATTCATCGCATATTGCGAGGTATGGATGCAGAATATATAATTAAGTGTTCCCAGCAATCAATCGACAGAAACCTGCTTATCGTGGTAAACGGTAATATTGGAATTTTTATTATTGTTATGGCTGTAGGAAAAGATGGTAATTATTGAAATGAAATAGTCTCTGACGCTGCATGGCTGAGACGATCGTTTTGTGTCGCAATCACGTATGTTCTACACAAAAAACCCTTAAGGAAGTGCACTTTTGAAGCACTTATAATAATTTTCACACCTTTTTCATTTGTTTACACTTTTTAAGCATCAGCACTCTAAATAAAATAATAGTTTGTGACTTTTTGTTAAAAAAATAGTTCTATTTGGAATAATTTTGTGTGCCTTCTCTGTTTTTAGGATATCAGAACTAATAAAAAAAAATTTGAAAATAGCAGCTCCTCGAATTATTTTAGTTACTTCAAAGCTCTTGACAAATTTTACATGCTATTATCGTACAATTTTCGCACAGAACTAATTCATTTTCACACCAATTTACCGTTGCTTGTGCAAAATTGTACAACATCAACCAATCGACATGGAATCGCTTCGTCATGCCGCAAGCTCCTACATTTGTTTCTTTTGCCGGCTCACAGCCTCTGAGTTTGGCTGTGGAAAATAGTTTAATAACTTCTACCGCACCGCAGCTCGGCTACCGTTTACCGCAGCAACTTTTTTCATACATCATTATCTGGTGAACCCGTGGCAAATACATTTTCACAGACATACCTTTCGGGCAAGCCTCCGGCACGATTGCCGCAACCGAGTATGCGGGAGCCCCGCTCTCGCTGCTCACACCCACCCGGTGAGAATTATTATTATCCAAAGCTTTAGCAAATTCGTTTTCATTTCTTTCGATTCAGCAATAACCCAGCTAGCCAAATGCGTTGGACAGTCGGTCGTTATTTAGTACTGGAGGGACAGTTTCAATTAGTATAAACTCTACTGGTCATTTGCCGTAAGTAAAAAATTCATCAGTTTCTTTAGTTAGCCAAGTTTTTATTTAGTTCACATTACAAACCGTACAAAAATAAAGATAACTGTATGAGTATAGCTTATGCGCAGTGTACAGCATGCCACCGTCAATGGCTAATTGTGATTTTTCTCGGATCATTGTAGAGAACAACAAACTATTTAATGTGCAATCAAATTAAATCATTTCGTAGGGTAGTGGTACACAATTTCGCTGATTTCTTGTTCGCAACTTGTTAGTTGGTTTCGTTGTATAATTTCTACTCTCATGTTTGGTTGAGCAAACGGGGCAAATGAAAAAAACAAATTGTCAAACATAGAGAACGCATCATAACCTACGGCGCTGAATACGCCCACGATGCCGGCGACGTCGGTCTGCATGGCGCAGTTCGTGATCCGATGGGAAAATCCACCCACAACCGGCTACTTGCTGGTTCGTTACTGGATGAAACCAATGGAATAGAAAACGCCGGTTCGGCCGCATTTCAGTCATTGCCCCCCGTGGGGCAGCTGCAAGGTTACATCCTATTCGAGAAATATCGCCACTATAGTGCAGTATGTAGCAACGCTCGCGCCTAGTTAGATCTAGAAAAAAAATGGATAACAGTCCGCCTAAACTAGGTCACACATGTGGTTTAATTTTAAGGCATGATGCGCAAATATGAAACAAATGTTGGCTGTTTAAGAATCAGAAACAATCACTGATTTCGAAAAAATAATAAAATAACCAATATTTCGTTTTTGGTTCCTGACCGCAAATCAGTTTTTTTTTTGTAAATAATTTTCAGGTTGGAAAATATCATGAAATGAATTGACAATATACAATATAAGTTGTTATGAATTGAACAAATTAGTGTTTGTGTAAGCAGTGTTTTATTTGGTGATGAGATTTGCGAGACCAGAACTACCAGACTTTCGGCCTAAGAATGACAATAATTAGTCTGTAATTCTTACTCCGATATGCTCGATTTTTTTTTTTTTTTTTTTTTGAAAAAGCTTTAAGTGTACCTGACATACAGGGCGGACTCGATTATCCGGAATTTTAGACTCGATCATCCGGAATTTTAGTGTTCGTTTTTGATTTTTATTCCGATATTTTGCCTTTACCATCCCTTCTGGCATATTTGTTTGTCATTTCCGGCATGATTGGGACATGTTCGAATTGAGTGAAAATAATCAATGTCCAATTTATATCAGACATAATTTCTGATTACGCCACTGCATCATACAAGAAAAATAAAAAAAGGAAATATTAATTTTATGTTCGTTAATCGCAAATTTTATGATTTTCTCTGTGATTCGCTTTTCCGGAAGACTCGATTATCTGGAATGAAATTTTTTTGATGTTCCGGATATTCGAGTCCGCCCTGTACTACTCCAGAACACATTTTCGAATTTTCCCAATTTAACATTTTCGAATAAAACTTTAGCAGAATCAATGCGTCATTTCCAATAATTTTCTCTATATTTTCTCAAAAAGAAGTTTCGGTGTCTCACCCTATCACGCACCCATTATTTTCCATAATGAGTTTACAAGCATAGCCAAAAAAGCAAACCAACAAAACATTTTTTTCTTAGAGATCAGTCAGGTCAGTCTTTCGCCAAACGGAATATAGAGTAATTGTTCCATTATTCATCTCATTAGGCCGATATTCACGGATTAAACACCAATTTTTCACGAAATCATTGAACAAATAAACAGAGTACGCTTACACTGCCTATAATCGCTTATCAGTCCCATCTGGAAAATCATCGGGTTGAGAGAACAGCGCTTATATTTTTCTTGTTTTGGGTATTTCACCTGTTGGGAGTGGGTTTTAGACCTCAATCATAACTTCTCCATTAAAGAATTGCTTATTTCGTGAAAATTACAATGAACAATAAGGAAGAGACTGATATGCGATTATTTAGGCCATCGAGTTGCAGAATAATCGCATACCAGTCTCACTTCCAACCGCTCGATGTAGGAGTAGTTATATTTTCTCAAGTATTTTGAATATGGGCAAACGTTTATGGCCGCAGATAACTTCTAAATATGCTGCATGAAGAATGGCGGAGCCGTCCATCCATTACCTACCCCGACTTTAAGGTCGTTGTTGAAAAAGCAAAATCTAAGGTTGAAGTCTTGGATATGGTACTGAATAATTTCCTTTTTTTACGTTATCAGTGTTTTGCAACACGTGCTGAATTAAATTATTCCGCATTAGCCCGTGCATTTAGCATATTGGAAAAGTGGTATTGAGAAAGGGAAGGTTCCAATTTCATTATAACAGTTACTTGATAAAAGACGACGGCAAGGAAAAGAGGTACAAGCTGTTTTACCTAAGCAACTAAAAACGATTTCTTCTGAGTTCTGAACAATTTCAACTTGAATTATCATTTGAAGTGAGCAGATCATCCACAGGAAATTAACCCCTTACAGAAAACAGCTTTGCTCAAGGCTATTATCCATCTGATTGACAAAACCAATAACCTTTTGGGAACGAACTTTCAGAAATAGTTGCAGTTTCAGTGTCTACTTGAAATTAACTTTTGTGTGCAATTTATTTGAAACAACCTTGCATTTATTGAGTATTTGATAATTTTTTTTTTAACAGTTAAAAGCTTGAAAAACAGCACCAAGTATTTGTTGTATGGATTGAAGAAAAAAAATATGGCCATACTTAGGAAAAACATTTGGTGGGACTGATATGCGATTATTTTAAAGATGGGACAATTTGTCCTCACATTTTTTTCTAAATTTTCCGAACAAAACATACTTCTATGTTTCCTTAATCGATAGTAAAGCAAGAAATAGATGAAATCTGATTTTTAACTAAAAAAAAAAGAAAATCCTTATGGGACTGATATGCGATTATAAACAGTACAGGCTCTTATGGAATCGCCCAGCATTGGAAATTCAGTAAACTTAGCTAGATTTATCCTGAATTTTGAAAAACAAACCATATCGCTTCCATATAAATCTCAAAACTTAAATAACTGCTCAAATATTTATCTCACGACGCCCCCGTATTCATCATACTGTTAATCATGGAAGAATCACACTGGTGCTTGTGACGGGAGTGACTTCACGGTGAAAAATATTTAACTCTCACGCTCACTTCACTGTTTTAGACCTATTCCCAATTCCACCTCAAGTGAGGTGACAAAAATCACCTCCGTGGAGTGAGATTGACAGTGAAATGAAATTGAGGATAGGACAAGTGAAGTGAGATTGTTTCCCAGCTCAAGAATGTCTAAGTCCCAGAAAGTCGTTTTTTCCCGTTTTTTTTAGATAACACACGATCAAAACGTGTTCTGCATTTCTAAGACATTCGACATCAAAAAAATCTTTTTTTTCGGTATTCGGTAAATTTCTTGAATTAGTTTGCATTGTTTTCATCGGGCAAAAAAGTGAAAATTTGACCGCTTTAAGGCACGGATCAAATTCTGGCTCGTTCGTTTCGTTACTGAATAATACATCCAATATTTACCATTAGAACACAAATCAATCAACTTTAACACTTATGGCATCTTCGTGAAATCATTTCACCGTTCAAAATGGTCGTGAAATATTTCCGCGCGAAACGTCGCTTTTTCCGTTCTCACTTCACTGATATGACACTCATAATAACCCAGATTCCACGGCAGATGTCACTTTGCGACGTTTTTCTCACTTACTTGAGTCCCGTAATAGGATTTTGTTCACTTCACTCTGATTTCAACGTGACTCCCGTAATAAGTACCACTTTCATGAATGAACGTAGCCGCCAACCACCGTAGTAGGCTACCTAGTTATCCACTGTAGTTTTTTACGTGCAAAATTGGTGACCTAGGTAATCACTGCAGTGCTGTCGATTTATATTAATTATGTCGTAATAGTTCAACTTTTTCAGAATGATTTTTTCGTATCAACAGAAACTGATGTGGCAACTTTTGATTTGTTTCACCACAGTGGAAACAATATCAAATTTAGAGCTTTTAAGTGAGTTTTCAGGAATGCTACTTCATGAGAAATTTAAAGTGAACTAAGAAGAGTCCATTCCATGGATTAGTAGATTGGTTTAGTTAGAAAATATGGGTGTTTTCCTGTTTTCAATTGTTTTTTTTTATGTTGTATAAGATGAATATTCTGCTGTGAAACGCATATCAGCCCTTTCTGCGAAATCATCGAACAGTGAAAACAGTGATAGAAGAACTAAAATGTTTAATTCAATAAAATACGATCCGCTTCCAATATTAATGAGTTTTTCTCAGACTGATGGATTTTAATGTTTTTGATACTTTTGGTTCATAGAAAGTCAATTCATAACAATTACGATGTAATAAATTATAGTGGGACTGATATGCGATAATTTTGTACTACAGCATCTAAAATAAGTGCCTATTAGTCCCAGTATTTATAATCCATTGAGACTAAATCAGTAAGTTGTACTTCACAGTTATCAAAATTCTTTGTTTCCTGAAAGTAAATCATTTTGAAAGTGTGAAAATGTTGTTTAGTCTTGTGCAAAATGTTCTCGTTAGATCTGAGACGTGCTTGTTACGCGTATGCCGATAGCTCTGTTGAAGATTGTCTTGGTTTTAATTTGGCTATTTTTGATCACTTTCAATTTGTTTTGACGAAGAAGAATAAAATGTTGTGGAAAAAAGCATTCAAATTTTCAATACAAACGTTATTTTTTATAATATTTATTATGGGACTAACATGCGATTACTTTTTAGATGGGACAAACTGATCTGATATTTTTTGCAAATTTTACAAAACAAACTATATTATTTTCCATATTTACTATGAATATTATTGATGAATCTAACCGCTAGTGGTCATAACTCGAACTCGACGAAAATGCAGATGGGACTGATATGCGTTTCACGGCAGTATATGGGCTGAGATGAACAATGGAACAGTTCCTCTATATTACCGAGCACTACCCTTTATGAACTTAAACAAAGAAATAACATTTTCAAGAGATGAATGACACGCCAACTCGAGCAGATGTTTCCAGAAAGCAATGAAACTTTGTGGGGTTGTAAGCCTTACTAAACCAGGCATTTTTGCATATTTTTCAATATTAACTGTACCAACATCTGAAAAAGACTGAAGTTTTTATAAATCGATATATATATATATATATATATATATATATATATATATATATATATATATATATATATATATATATATATATATATATATATATATATATATATATATATATATATATATATAAATAGTAGGATAGCAAGAAGTTGTTGTAGGGAATTATCCGAAATTTTATTTAAAAATAGTTGAAAAAATGAACTTGAAACTGCGCTAAAAAAATTGAGATTTTAAATACAATTAGTGATTAAAAGAGGACTAACGCAAAACCAGGCGGCGCGGCGTAGGTGATAGAATAAGAGAATGCGAAAAAGAGGCTGGACTGCGCTGCACACTGTTGGTAGGTATCCAGACCAGGGCTGTTGAAAAACATCATTTTCATTGTCGGAATTCTGTGAAAATTACAGCCAATCTTTTCCAATTTTCACTTCCATCGAACACAGCACCCTTTCGAACACACTAGAATTTCATCCTGGAAACGAGTTGTCATACTCCGATGGAATAATTCATGCGCATCGTTCACGGTGACGAAATAAAATCTTCTGAAAATCCAACCAAATGATACTCAAGGTTCCTTTGGTAGAGTGAAAATGACGTTATCAACGTGACGCTTTGCTGTCGTTATCATAATGAAACGCAGAATTTTTCTTTTTATCACTAGTCGCCTAATGCTACTGTACAGCACACAAATCGAGATTTCAACATAACAGTTCACACAATGAAACTCAGAGAAAGAAATTTTCAAAAAATTTGAAACAGTGAATATCAAACGAACACGCTTTCAATGCACCTGATGGATGAATTGGTTTTCATTTATTTCGAATACGGTAAAAACGAAGGAAGAGAGAATAAAATATTTCGCTTCATGATGGTAGTAAAAAGCACGAGCGTTCATAATGGCTATTTTTCACTTTCATGCGAAAGCGCTGAATTTTTTCAGCCCTGATTCAGACGAACCTTGTGTGCAAAATACATTAGTTTTTCGTCAAGAGTACAACCGTCAACAAACATATCGCTGAGATGCCACCGAATACAAGTGTCAAAGCAGCCTAGTTCAGACTTCCGTACGTTTACTGTTGCCAGGAGAGCTAGCCAAGCACGCTGAGTCCGAAGCTAAGGCTATACTAAAGCTGTTGAGACATACATTAGCTTGGAATGAATTGTGTCATTCCTCTTGTCAAGTACAAACTACCATCGATTCTTCTCAGGACCACAAACGCGTTCTTTAGCAATATAGAATTGTTTTTCAATAAATGCGATCATATCGGTGATTGAGCTATTTATTACTATGTAACACGGATCAATCACCAGTTTCATAAAATGACACATCTCGAAAAAATCGTTTGATAATTAAGTTAAATGAAATGCTGCCAGACGTAACATAAAAAGGAAAAACATCCCGCGTTATATGCATATAGTAGTTCGCGATGACGGGAAAAGACTTTCCGGGTATCACTATTTTGACAGCACTAATGGCACTTGTTAGCACTCTTAAATCATATATTTGAATTTTAAAAAGTGTAAGTGGAACTGAATTCCGCTTCAAAGAAGAAAATTGATTAAAAAAAAACTCTTTAACATTTTTAGTGAGTAGCAAAAAAACAATAATTACTTAAATTGAATATGTTTGAAGCGCTTCAAAGTGCTATTGGTGTGTCACAATGGTGACACCGGCAAGTTTGTTCAATTTTTCATCATTGTTGATTTGTCGATGACACGAGATGATTCCAGTTTTCTTATTCTTTATCCACACATTGCATGCAAGCAAACATATAAGAAAAACTAATTATTAGCGGAGCCCAAACGACGCGGTCAGTAGTGCTACAGATATGCCTGTATGACGCTATATGCTTCCACACAGACGGGAGATCCAAAATCTATCGCTCTGGAAGGTGATCTCCAATGTGTGGTCCGCCGGTGTCCTGTGCTTCGTCCGCTGTGGAAGGCTGAATGGAACGAGCGGCTGTTGCAGCAAAAACTATACAAACATATTATATTTAAAATCGCCGCCTGCTGTGCGGCGACTTGCTGCAACTCTGTTTGCTGCTGAAGACCAAGAGTTTCGTTTGATATTTGGCCATGCTTTCAGCTCTAATTGGTCGAAATATGCGTTTAACAAGGCTTTGAATTTTCCAATAGTGCAAAAGTTAATGTCATAAAATCACTATGTTACGTGTTTTGGTTAACAAACGAATAACAAATTTCCCATTCGATTGATTAAGAATGAAGAAAATCCCTTGGAAATTGATTGAGTTTCAAACAGTTAAAAGTGAACAATAATTCAACTTACATCCTTCTGTTGCCGTAAGAAGTAATTCTACGTCAAATTGTTCGCAGAAGGATTTTATTCACTCACATGCAAAATCCTGGCGCATCGCTACCTGCAAAAATTAATAAATGTACATCACTTAACATCTCAAGAGTCCTCCAAAGGTTCCAGGAATGCATGGCAGTGGACCTCAAGCAAGGACCTGGCGAAAACCGTGAAAATGAGTGCGCTGATTGCTCATTTCAAGTGGAATCCGAACATTCCGAACATTTGGGCAAAAAACTCGCAAAGTTTTATGATCTGGAGGGAAAGCTTACAAGGTGTATAATTTTTGCTAATCGTGACCAGCGGAATGTTTTTGAAACGCGTGCCCGCAAACTTTACACGGAGCTGCTAACGAAATACTGGAGCTGCGTCATTGATTATGAGAGACTTACATCGAAGCCAGGACTGCCAAGGTTGATGTGTATAATCGTTTGAAAAAGGAAGAAGCTTAAGAACTACTGTAACAATTTGGTTTAATTTCGATACTATACTGCCCATAAAAGCATAAGAGTCCCATATGAAAATGCTCACAGTTGAGAAAATTGCAAATGAAGTTCTAATCTTGAATTTATAGCAAATAACTATGATTTGACTAAAAGTATGTTTTATTCAACTGTATGTTCATGAGGTGATGCTTTGGGTACTTTCATGAGTTCTAGGAACTTTCGCATAAATTCCAGGCCTGGAAATGGATGATGGGACTCGTTTGCCTTTATTTTTTCTCTATATACAAAAAATAAAAGCATAACTGTCTCTACGCATTCCAAGACGGCCAAGGCATTTATAATTATTTCTAGTTGTGTCTGTCATGTGAACAGTTTATTTCAATCCAACATAGAATTGCAATATAGCTATTTGGTTTTAACGTATTGTAGCATGAACCGGTGCATGTTATTTACCAAAGAGCAACTACAGCTGATAGACGAAAACTCGTTCGACATAGAGTCTACAATGAAATCCCCCAAGAGTCCACAAGAAATTGATACAGACCGTAAGGCCACACTCCTGAAATTTTTTTTTCTACCAATCCTAGATGCTAAGAAGAATCTCCGAAAACAGTTGCCAGAAAAAACTTCACTTTAACTTTCGATTTTCTTCGAAAATACATATAAGTTTTATTCAGTTTTAATGTCGAAATGTCGTTTTTAAAAGACAATTGAGTATATGCTCAGGTTGGGACTCGTATGCCTTTATTTTTAATATGGGACAGGAAAGGTTTGGTATTTTTCCAGTATTTTTCAGAACAAACTTTCAAATTTCATCAAGGCATACGAAAATATGAACAAAATTTGATACATTGACAGCATAAACTCAAATTTTCCAAAAAGTCATATGAGACTTTTATGCTTTTATGGGCAGTATAACCAATTTACCCGTAAATCTAAAGTGTGGCAATAATTATCAATTCATCCTTTATTTGCTACACAGTTTCTTTTCTAAAAATAATTCGCATCGTGTATCGGTATAGCAAATATATTTGCAACAACAAAATTAGTAGCCGTAGTCGCAAGGTTATAGACTGCCGCTCATGGCAAGTCCGTCCCAATTGCATTTTTGTCAATTTTGACTTTATTTATGGAATCAATTCCTTTTTATATCTACTTTCGAAAAAACAAATATTTTTGAATACTTCGTTCTGAGGAACTATGAAAAGAATAGCAAGTCGGTTTGTCCCATAGCAAAAGTGATCGCAAGTCGGTCCCATTGCAAAAATCTTCGCAATTTAACCCCACAGCCAATAATGATTATGAAAAATGTGATATTTATCACAACTTATGGTCTTCAGGATTAGAATTGGATGTAACAAGTGATATTTGATAGGAGGTTTGATTGAATTTTACGCGGTCTACATCGTGTGGCTCTAGCTGATAGTACAATGTTTTCTTCAAGACAAAGTTTCCATCAGTGGCTTCTTCTAGCTGTTGTTTGTTAACAGTGAACGCTTTAGGTGTGTCACTGTATTGTTAGTTGAAGCATTCTTTAGTAAATACTACTTTCCGTATTTTATTCGTATTTTATGTAAAGACGTGAACAAGAATTGTTCAATTATTGTCGTGAATTTCGTTTTGAAGAATTTGCCAGTCCTATCAAATACTTCGGTACGCTACTTAGCTGTTTTTTAAAGGAGCAAACATTTTCCTAAGCTACAGGTGCTCTTCCATATTTGCTTCCTCTGCTACGTGGAAGCTGTCCGCCGTCACGAACGTGTGACCGCTCTCAGGAAAATTTGGAACAAGTTCCTACACCTTAACTGATTTCGAATTTATCAATAGTATCGAATGTAAAAACAAAATCTAATTTTATTTTGAGCGGCGCAGTTGGTACATTGTGTTATGCTTCTCACAAAAAACTTGTTTAATGAAGCACGAGAGAAGGTCATTTATGAATTGACCTGCGATGGATTCATTCCAAACGCAAGCTATAGCACCGTGCTATAGCACCGCCATCGATTTGCAGTAGTTTGTTTTTCATCACCGGTCGTAGCTGGCTATGGGACTGACGTGCTATCATTCTGGCTACGTACCCTAAATGTAATCGCATGTGAGTTTCATCTTATGATTTTCAACAAATTTCAATCAAATTTCGGTGTGTATGCAAGTTTTATGATGCAAAAGTGTTAGATTGTCATTGCAGTACTAAATTCTGTTGATGGTCTTGATTGAAAAAGCATTTGAGTGCAAAATTTCACCTAAATTGTTACGATTTTTGATTGCTGTTTTCTCATCAGCATCAAAACGCAAATGGGACGGACTTGCTATGAGCGGCAGTAGAGTTCTCATTGACAAGCGTGTAGTCGCAGGTTTAAATCTGAGTAAATGTTTTAAGTATGGGTAGTAATCTGGGTTAAACAACATTCTTTTTCAGGAATTCTGAACAGATTGACGACGCAGTTTCCCAGCAGTTTAGAATAAAACTATAGTGTGGAGAAAACAACTCATTAAGGTGGGTTGGTCGTCACGCAAAAACATAACCGGTATTTCCAAAGAAACCAGCGACAAAATATTTTTTGCAGAAAGATGAAAGTTATTCTATTTGCAATACAAACCAATAACATAGTTTTTCCCTGTTTGTTGATCATTGACTGTCGTTAAAAATTAGTGTTGTACAACTGGCCATAAATGTACGCTACGCTAGCCTTAGGAGAGCACTCAATGTTGTAATTAGTCACGCCCTAGAAATGTTGCGGAGAAAACATAAAGCCTGTGCACCGGTTATCAACAGCAAAATTGATAAGTCAAATGGAGTTTGCTTACGTTCAATCACATTCATTACGTATGCCTGCTCACGAGTGCAGTACATCTAGCCGAGATCTGCGGTACTAAACAGTGCAGATTCCCTGTGTAAGTAAACAGTGAAGCAAACGTCCGCCTCGATCGGAATATTCATGCAGAAACTTCCTGTTCCTGCGTGTGCCACATTTCTGCCATTCAATGCGTTAAGCGTCGATGTGGTCCCGTCCAACCGGTTGGTTGCGTGGTCCATTGCTGCAGCTGTGCGGTGCGCAAGCCGGTAAACTCAAACCGGCAGTGGGACATCTACCACAAGTAACTCCATCAGGCGAAGGCATGTGGGGAACTGACACCTTCCAGTAGTCACCTACTGCTTCACCTTCTACAAAGTAGACCACCGAAGAACCGGTCCGAACCGAGTTGGATAACCGGCGCGATTACAAGGGAAGAGCTTTTGGAGAGGAATTGGGTTTTTTCTGGGTACACCTACTGGAGAGGTGAAACAAAAGGCTCCGGGAAAAATTCAAGCCGAAACCGGCAATGATTTGATCTTGACCTACTTGCTGTGTGAGCTGAACTGCGTTGAACTGTTGGCCTCAGTTGCTTTCTGTTTTGATCGATTAATCTGCTAAATTACCAATTCGCTAACATTATAAGAGGCTCTATGAAATGATAATTCATCATTAACTCAAACGATTCGATTGTGATGATCGTTACATGCAAAAGTTGGCCGAACAATTTAATGTCTTTAAATCAAAGGAAATATATATTGCTTGAATAATTTTACCCTATGACAGGCGTAAATTTGTGACTTTTGTTCTTACATTAGCCATTCTGTATGATAAAAAAAACGAAAGTTCATTGACTGCCCTGTTAATACGCCTGTGAAACAATCATCATGCAATTTAAAATTTCCCACTTTATTCGTCATTTTGAGCACACGGAAAATAATTAACTTTCATCAGCACAAAAAAAAAACTATCGCCGTCATGGATTCTAATTGGAACTGCACTTCGACGGTTCTTTGTGTTTGCACCTCGGAACTCGCCGAACTAATATATAGTATGAAGCAAATTGGACGGAAATCGCCGTACATTATACTGTCCGATTTCGTCGTGATGATTTGCGAAACAGCTGACCGCGGGTACCTACATGGGCACCTGCTGCCATTAGGCTTAATACATACAGGGTGATAATTTACTATCACGTGAAACAACACACGCCGAGCGGCATTCCGTTGCGGCATCTATGCGGCGCACAACTTGAGCCTCGTAAAATCATCTTTTATTGATAATCGCGCATCGTTTCTGACCTAGTGCAGAGCTGTTAGTGCTGGTTATACCCTCCTGCCTAGTAGTATCGCATAGCAGCGAAAGCCGAGTATGGGTAATCCGGGTGAGTACACACTCGGCTGCTGGTGTGGATGTGTGAAATTATGGTTAAATTCCCTAACAAAGCAATTTATGAGAACGATATTTTTATACATTTATTAGACTAGTGCTGAATGCAGGAGCCCGAAAGGCGGTAGAGGTTATTTTTACCGAGCAATTCCGCCTATTGTGCCCCTCACGGAGGGACCCTTAAACGAAGTGATGAAGCGTTCCGTAATCGGATTATGGGGAATCAAGTGCGATGTTTATTTTAGGTTAATTTAAACTGATTGATGTTTTCATGTGACCGCTCTTATTTACGAAGCTGACAGCTAGAGAAGATGGTAAATGCTGTTCTTACAAGTCAGTCGTCGTACGTTCGAATCCCAGTTCTCCAGTTACTTTTAACAGTCGCGTAATATTGCCAAAAAATTAGAAAGTACGGTATTAACGAGGCAGTGTTTAGGAAAACTCTCCTGAAACTTTGAGCTTGCTAAGAAACATGCTGATAAGTTCCTTGAGTTCTAGAAAACGTCTCTGGAGGGTGAATCAAAATTCAATTTAACGGAAAGCGGAAAGCTTATTGAGCAGCACATTCAAAGCTTAGTGAAGCATGGAGAAGAAAATGTAATAGTCTGGGGGTGATTTTCGTGGAGTAAGGAGCCTCGTGGAAATCGACGAAATAACGACGACATCAACATTCTGCA
This sequence comes from Wyeomyia smithii, assembly GCF_029784165.1. Lineage (NCBI taxonomy): Eukaryota > Metazoa > Arthropoda > Insecta > Diptera > Culicidae > Wyeomyia > Wyeomyia smithii. The sequence goes on along the minus strand of NC_073695.1, from coordinate 30,162,229 downwards.
AGAAGTTTTGGAGGTTTTCAGGAGGGTCTCGAAGAGAAGTTCGTATGCAGATCCGGAATTTTAGATTCGATTATTCGGGATTTTTTTGTCTGTTTGTCGCTAATTTTTATTTCGAAATTCTACCTTTTCTATCCCTTCAGAGATATTGTTACCAATTCTGTCACCTTCCGGCATGTCCTCGGAAAGGGAAACTAATTGGGTTCATTGTCTTTCGCAGCAATTAGAACCTACTTGTCAAGAAAAGAAAAATAATCTTACAACTAACTCAATTGCTAACTTATTGACTGTAAAAAAATGGTAATTTTATTTGTCATAGCTTTTAATGTTTCTACACTAGTAAGTCTATGTATTTTAAGCGTACCGAGCATGTTCTTTCCTTGTAGAACGAGTGCCTATTTCATTGCATTATCCTCAATAGGAGTTAGGGGCCATCCACATTCCAAGTGGACAGATTTTACTTCCTTCAGCAAAGTTGTAGAATAATTCAAAAGCAAAACTTGCTAAATTTTTTTCCTCAAAATTCGTTTTTTGTGATTGTCAACACAATATATTTTACAAAGTTGCGAGGGAGGCCAGTGTTGTTAGTCTCGCTCTCAAACAGCATGCGACACCTCAAGCAGTGCTGCCACATTTTCATCTGTATTGGAATGGTAAAAATCTTTTTCATCTGTACTCTTTCTTACGAAAATCTGTACCAAAATTTATAAAGCAAAGCCAAAGCCCTTGGTGCTACATTCCGATTCGGAACTCGGCCTTCTGTTTTACTTATACACAGACTTCGCAGCCGACTGTTTAGTGTACAGGACAATTGTGGGGCTAGCACTAGGATGCTACTGACACTAACAGTCTCTCCCAAGCCGAGACTCGAACCTACGACGATTGGCTTGTTAGGCCAGCATCGTACCTCGAGACCATCTGGGAGACCAAAATTTATACTATATCTAAAATTTGTGTTGCATAGAAGTTTTACGTTTGTAAACCCTAAAAAAGTTACAGGAGTTTCAATTTATTCATTTAGTTGGTGATGTTAATACACATTTTTATTGAATTTGGAACTTGTTTTCAAGTGTGAAGAAAAGCAAGGCAACAGCTACGTTTGCATCAAAACACGGGTTGGCTCTTAACATCAAGCTTTATAGAAATGTTTGGTTTTGTTTTGTTTTCCAAGTAATGTATCCCAAGAAATTACAAGTACACCAAAAAAAATATTAGTTCTATCAATGGACCCTCAAAAAATCTATACATTTTAATAAAGATCTGTAATCTGTACCATACAGAATCTGTACCAGAGAAAAACAAAAAAAAGTACCTCTCCAGATAAACCTGTACCTGTGGCAACACTGACCTCAAGTGAGGTTCTCATTGCTACCGACATCACACACTGGATCATTTTTTATTCAAGCTATCCCTGTTCTTTTCGCTTTCTCCCTTGCTCACATTCGCTCCTGAAATCATATGCACACACACGCGTCTACTCGCCTGCTCGCGTGCACGAAGACAATTGTTCCAAGATGCATTGCGATGATCACACAGGAATTAAAAATATTTCGAATAGGGTCGGAAAGTCTGATACCGTGCTGGATCGAAACCCGTACAGTATCGAAATCCGTACACCTTGACGTTTTTCTTCAATTTTAAGCATTATAAAAATGAAAATTCATATGATAGTTACATGTACATGTCCGTTGAGCTGTTGGCCTTCTGTTAAATTAAACTATGCGTCAGTAGGCCATGAAATAAAAATAATAAAAATAAAAAATCAATCGTGTATCAGTTTCAGTTGTCATTTCGTTGTATCGTTAGAGAATTTACTAAGAAAACGTTCTTCAGATGAAAACGTTTTTCAAGTGTGATATACGTGTTTTACTCTGTAAATCTTCTTGAAATTGATGGTAAAGGTAAGTCTTCGTCATTTTCGAGCTGTATATTGTCTGGTGAATAGTGTAAATTGCTTTTATTCATCAAAAACGGTGCTGTACGGATTTTGATCCTTGTTAATTGCTTGAATCGAAATCCGTATAGCGTGTGTATCATACATATAGTGTTGAATTTTCTTCTTGTTTTCAGCATATAATGGAAGAAAACACGTATAAATATACGGTAAACAATTTCGAAAGAGCTGTGACTGAGGTGCGCAAGGGAAAGTCGTACCGGGAAGCCTCGAGAGGTTCCGGCGTTCCGGTTGCTACAATAAGGGGTGCCGCAACGAAACGCTACGAAAATTGCACTATTTCAGCTCATATAAAAAATTAGTAAACCGTGTGAAACTTTAGGAACCAATTGATCCTCAAAATATATTTATTCGTAAATTTAAAGATAAATTATAAATAAAAGATGTTCATGTATGTACTTCTATGTCTTTACGGATTTTGATTTATTTCTGTATGGACTTTAATCCAGTCTATATCGCGTGTGTGCGGATTTCGATTCAAAAGTGTACGGGTTTTGATTCAGACAAAAAACTGTGTACGGATTTCGATTAAAAACATGTTCTATTTTAACATGATTTTTTCGAGTTTTAGAGTGATTTTAATCATTTTGCTTGAAAATAGTGATAAAATATAAGTAGACCTATGAGTAAACTTGTCAGTTTAAAGCAATATGTAATTTCTTGATTTTATATTGACCGTCGAAGATTATCATGTGCTTAGGTGTACGGATTTCGGTCCAGCACGGTAATTGATAATCAGACTACTTTGTCAGCGGTTTGCCTCGGCTGGTTTTGCATTAGTCTGCTGTAGAAAAAAACTTACCAAAGCAGTCCGATACCCTACTCATTCCAATATGCGATTCTTTACAGATTCTTCGCCCCTCTCTCGGCTGCCAGTGCACGAGGCAAAACCGGGTAGTTAAGGAAAGCATTTTCGGTTTTCGAGCACATATTTTCAAACACTCCTCCTAGTCGAGAAATTTTAGTCGAGTACTCTTACTCGCAAGCAGGAACTCGCGTACTATTTTACAGTCACTGAGTGGCAAGACAAAATTGTTTTTGTGAGATTGTGCATGCTCCTTTTTGAAAAATTTCTGCAACTGCTCGAAAAACCGGTAAAATCTGCTTGGAATCTGAAAAATATTCGATTCGAAAAAATTTCGCTCCCGCATACAAAACTAGCTGCGAATCAATAAAAATCTGCAGACGGACTCTAAAAATCTGCGTTTTGCAGACAAACCTGCACATCTACTATTCCTGAAGAGTATCTCGAAAGCGCGTGTGCAAAAGACTTGAGAAACGTAGCATATGTCACGATTATTACCTGTGGTTAGCGATGTCAGTCGGCTAGCTCTCCCACTCACGGTTGTGATGTCGGGTTCGATTCTCGATCAGGTCGAGGATCTGTTCGAGCTGGAAATTTTCTCGACTCAGCAATATATTGGTACACACATCGAAGAATTGAAAATTATAAGAATTTTGTTTTACATCTAACTGTAACCGTTTATATCTAAAGTAAAGTTTTATCATATGAAACAAACTTTGTGCGGACACTGGGAGCATTTTTTTATAATAATGCTCTGTGGGGCCACCGTACGGTGTATTAAATAATTCATATCACCTCGTGATTTTTCATTCATCAGAATCAGATTAGGCTATGTCAAGTAATTCCGTCAAAGAAATTTTGATCTCATCAACGATTTGATCACTGGTGAGACCTTTTGAGAGAATTTTGAACGGCTTGGTATTCTTGGTGTCATATAATCTGAAACGCGCGAGAATCGGTCGACTTCAAATCGGTGTATCTTTGTTAAAAATATCAAATAGTTTGCACCGTTTGCTCCCCAGTTTTCAAAAAGACAAGAGTATCCGACGTTTTCGCACACCAAGTTGGTAAAATTATTGGATGTGGCAAAATCGACCGTGACAAACGATTGAAAAGTGTTCGAGGAGCGTCTGTCGACCGTCAGAAAGCCGTGAGATGGCGATAATCGTAATCCGGACGAGGCAGCGACGACGAAGAAGGAGGCGGTGAAATATAGGCGAAATTGAATTACTCCTATTTCGAAGTCTCCTATTGAAACTGCTGATGTTATTCGACAAATACATTACTTACTGTAGCAAACAAATATGCTTGTTTTACTTGTAATAAAGGAACTAATTTGCAATCTTTTTTTTGTAGAGCATATTCTTGTTTAAGTTTGTTTGTTACCAGCATCAGGCACAACTTATTACAGCACATGGATAAAAAATAGGCATTATGGTATGATTTGTCTCTGCAATATCAAAAATAACAAAAGCTTCCAAAAACGATCAATAATCCATTCTTGGCCACATATCAAAGCAATTCCATAATTCATAATCCTGATATTGGCCATATGTAAACAAATCCATGGCAACGTATTAACATTGATGCAAAATTTGAAAAGTACGAAGTTTTTCGGGTTGTCATAAGATATCGCATGAGATTCGTGAAAACACAAAACTGGTTTTGGATAAGAAAGATTGTATTACTACAGCACCGCTATTTGATGTAATATATCCTTTCCGCATAATATATCTGTTCTCTATTTGTTCAGATTATTTACAAAATTGTAACTTCGGTTGTATCTACCGAAACTAACGCTTCGGACTTTTAACTTTAGTTGGTAAACAATACAAACAAATTTCTATAGACCGTTCCAATAATTATAAATACACTTACGATCAACCGTCATTTCAAATAACGTGCAGTATTCAACCAATCGTTGGCTGCGTCCTGTTGTTTACATCCAAAAGAAACAGATGCTGTCATTTTTTCTAACATTTAGTGCGAAATTTTGAAAATGCGTGGCCTTTCTCCCGAGCAAAGAAAGCGAATTGTGCACAAATGGGGCACCGTGAGTGGTCTTTCTATAAGAAAATTAGCCAGAGAAGAAGGTATAAGTGTCGGAGCAGTTCAAACCGCATTGCGGAAGTATTGTGGAGAGTGCACATTTACTGATGCCCCAAGACGTGGTAGAGAATCCGGGCCTGTTGATCCCACAATGGACAAAAAGGTTAAGGAATACTACAAGCGGCATCCTTCAGTATCAGTACGAGATGTGGCGAGAAAGCTTGGAATCTCGGCGAGTAACGATATGCGTGCCAAGGGAAGAATGGGTCTGCAGACCCGTCGGAAGCAGAAGCAGCCAAAACGAAATCCAAAACAAGCTGAATCTGTGAAACCGAGAGCTCGGAAGCTTTATGACAAACTTCTGATCAAAAAAATGGGGTGTGTTATCATGGATGACGCCACCTACATAAAACTGGACTATAAGACTCTGCCAGGACCGCAATTTTATACATCACCGAAGGGAAAGGATGTCCCTGGACCAGCGAAAGCCATTTACACCGAAAAATTCGACAAGAAGGTAATGGTTTGGCAGGCCATTTGTGAATGTGGGAAAATATCTCGTCCATTCATTACGAATGACACAATGAATGGTAAAATTTACGTGAAAGAGTGTTTGCAGAAAAGGTTGTTACCCATGGTTAAGCAGCATAAGAATCCTCCAATCTTTTGGCCCGATCTTGCGTCCTGCCATTACTCTAAGGATGCACTAGGGTGGTATAAAACAAATAATGTCACATGTGTCCCAAAAGAGATGAATCCTCCAAACTGCCATTAAATTCGCCCTATTGAAACTTTTTGGGCTTTGACCAAGGCAAAGCTGAGGAAATATGTCAAACCAGCGGACAATGTTGAAAAATTTAAAAAAGATTGGCTTAAAGTGGTAAAAATGGTCGGAGAACACACTGTGCAAAAGCTTATGAGTAGTGTTAAGATAAAAGTTAGAGAACTCGCGTATCCTACGAAAAATAATCCCAATAAAACAACTTGAAACTGGAAAGAAAACACTTATTATTTATATTTCAGAATAAAATGATCCGAAAAATCCTGTATTTTTTGTTTTATTCGAGAAAGAAGATTTATTTATAATTTTCGGAACAGTCTATATGTGAAAAAAGCAAAGAGCGGAAACTTATTAATAAAGATAAACGACAGAGGAAAAATTAACATAGATCAATGATGTGATGTCAGTGTTATTGAATATCCTACTCAATTCAAATAAAATTCTAGCTCGAAGTACTTTGCACTGCTAGTTGAAAATATTATTATTGTTTAGTTTGATTAAAAGATATACTGGCCTTTTAGTTAGTTAAATAACGAGGATTTTCTGCTAATAAAATATATCTACATGGTGAAGTCAAATTATAAAATAAATTCGTGTGAATTCAACTTTTTCGCGAAACGGCCAAAATAGGAGCCCCGAGTGGCCAATTAAGAAATGCTATGGCTAAAATAAGAGCCTACAGAAGTTTTTTGGTTAGAAAATATGTAAACAAAACAACATAATTTTAAAATTTAAACTCAATGTTAGTGAAAAATACAGGCGAGTTCATCCGATTTCCACGTTTAACTGATTCAATTACATATTTTTAGAAGGAAGCAGGCCAAATACTTCTCATCAATTACATACTATGGCCAAAACCGGTGCTTTTACCCTACTACTGTGCCAAGAAAACAGCCGGGTTTACAAAAAAAAACACGTCAGCAAAGCAGCGATCCCCAAAGTGGTCCCTAAAGTACACGAATCTGCTCTCAAAATTCGACTGTGTCGTCATGGATGATGAATCTGAATCAGCTTTCTGAGCAGCAGTTTATGCACGTGTGGTCTAAAAAGCGCCTCTTTCATCACTACGGGAAATATCAATCAAGAGATCTACGTTCAGTATTGCCGGTTGCTACCATTCCTATAGCAACATAATAGATCTGTGATGTTCTAGTACTAGCAGGATTTGGTCGAATAACACGATGAAAAAAGACAATCGAGTGGTACCCAAAGACCACAACTCTCCCAACAGCCCAGAACTCCACCCTGTCGAACGGTATTGGGCCTTGGTCAAACGGAATCTCAAAAAAAAAAACTAACAAATCCATGGGAAACGAGCAGCAGTTTAAATCTAACTGGCGTTCTGCAGCGAATAACCAAAAATGTCCTCATACAAACACAAATTTGATAAGTTCAACGTTAGAAACAAAAGTGGATTTTTTTAATATTAAATTCAGGAGCAATAATTACCACAACAGGTGAGACTTTCTCCCTTTCCGAAGAAATTTCATTCAGAATGGTTTTATTATCAATCATGTCAATTTCGCCTGCTTTTTTCTCTTGCAGAATATCGAATAATTTCTCATTGTAAATGCTGGAGACATAAAGTGATGCTTTCGTTTTCCTCCTCGTTGCGATTCGTGTCACCTTGTCAATTCATGTAATACGAATAAAGTTGAAAAATATCAAATTTGAAATGGAAACTTTACTGAAAAATTTTAGTTAAAAAACAAAGCAAAATAACTGTTCTAAGAGCTACAAAGATGATCAAATGATCTACAAATTTGCCGAAAATAGTGTTACATTATTTCCGCATGTAAAAATATGACTTGTTTTATTTTGCTGACTTTGGGATCACCCTAACGTTCATTTCAGTTTAAATGAAGACCTGCTTATGAGAACCTACTTCTCCATAGAGAGTATGGCTCTAAGATCACCAAATTGTATTAGAAACCTCATTTCCGCCTGAATTGTTGTTCTGTACCACTGAACAATGGAAGAACCATGCCACAATTACACTCCTCAGTCGAATCGATAGTCCTCAGAGTAGCTTTTGGAATCACCCGAAGTGTTAAAAACTCAATCATCAACCGGTTAAGTCATAAGGCAGATTATTCACCGGTTATCTTGAAGCAAAAAAAGGGCTCTTTCACCAAGACAACACTCCCGCTCATTCTGCTAAATTAACGTGCGGCACTACAAAACTGATATCGGAATGTTAAAAGACCGCTACAATTAAATGCTTTACAACAGTTTACAATAATTTTCATTTGATTAGTAGGCTACAACCTTTCGCTCTGAATGAACGCGCAAATTGGGGTAATCTGATTTATTATTTATTATTATATTATTTTACAGCTGTAATTGCTCAGGGTGTAGTTGAACTTAACCACCAGACATCTGCTATATTTTTTACTTGAGATCATCTTACCCGATGAACAAACGATGACTTAATTTCTATTGCACCGATAACGCCCATTTGAGCATCGGTCTACTCAAAGAACATCCTTCGACCGGAAAGTAGATCATTGCTAATTGAAAGCAACACTGACGAATATCGGAACAAAGCCTTGCCCCCCATGCCCTCATTCCTTTGTCGGCGTGCATTCCTCGTGTAAGCGAGAACACCTTTGTGGCTACGTTAGTCTGCGAGCGCGAGCGCGAGTGAGGTATTTACAATGCGGGGGGAAAAAATACCTCGTTACACGTCAGATGCGGAGGAATTTTACACTTTCCTGCGACGACGACGACGACGACGGAGTGTTAGCAATGATTACATACTGGCATGCATGCATGCATGAATGCAAATGAATATTCACAAACCTCATCCGACCGCTACGCAGGAAACTGACTGCCCGTTGATTCCCTAGTCACCAAACATTCAGTGTGTATAATTTCGCAGGCTTATCACTCGTACGACTCATGAATTAGCCCGTTATCTTGTATCTCGCGTCAAGACTCTGATGAAGTGTGATGCATATATGAGCACTGTCTGATGATGTACGCGCCTCATTGCGGAGTGACAGCTGAAGCAGTTGGGTTAATTTTCATAGCTAAACTGCGGTATGGTTTTACTGCAGAAAAAAAACCTATCAAAATAAAGGAAGCGGTTCGGCGGGAATTTCCCACCACAACCACAACACAACGAGCGTCAATTGTTGTGATGACGCCTCCATGATGGGCAAGAGGCGTTTCTGGCATCCGATTTGATAAACAAGAAATTCTCAGAACTCTTATTCAAATCGCGTCGTCGTCGGTACTGGCGCCGGATGCTGTAACTCAATACCCCTGCATTGCTAGCTAGTTTTGAAATATAGTACCACAACAAGTTAACTTCAACGAACTGGAAAGTTCAATTGGAATGAGTGTATAAACTGATGACTGCTGTCATCGTTTGAATGTTTTGTTATTTTCAATTATTAAAACTAGTGCTAGTTCTAAATGATGGATCACCTCTGAAAGGGGTGAATCTTATAGTATTTGAACCACCTGTAAAAAGCTGTCCACTGTACCCGTTGGAATGCCTCTTCATATTTACATGCTGACGATTCTCTCAGCGTTGCGAACCTGTAATCTGACAATGCAGCTGAATGCAGAGCCGGTAAACGATAAACAACCATTATCTTAGCGCATTTACTATCAGTAGCCGGAAACAGCTATTCACAACGTTTGCTTTCGCTTGGCAGTGGGGCCAGCGGGATTAAGAACACACTCAATTGTTTGAGTGCAATTCAAATTTCGTGTTGACAGCTTATCTTTGTTCGGTTAATTTTTTGTCACATGAAATAATGAAAAGTCAACAATTCAAACCCCGGCAAGGCACGCAAGAATTCAGCCATACAAATGGATCAACTGACAGTCTTCGTGTCTCTTTTTAGTTCAAAATTCGAACTGAATTTTTCGAATTAATAAACCTTAACTTTAAAACCTGCTTTCCTTATCTGAGTATGATTTGGCTGATGCGTTTCTGTTTCTGCTGATTGTTATGACTATCATCAATCCAACTGGCATCACTGCCCACTCGCAGCATCTACGCCGGGCCGACCCGGTACCAGTGGAAACTGCATACTTCGTTCATATAGTAAAACTATTGTTTCGACTTATCACGTTCTCATTCCACTTCCAGACGTGGCGTTGATCGAGCACAATCACAGAAAGGCGGCACACGCGCGTTTGTTTCCATCAGTCGTAGAACCGCGCGCCACCATCGGTGGTTTGGTAAGCAGCAGCAGTCGTCGTGCTACAGTCAACCCCCGCACGTGTCGCTAAGACAGATTCTTCAGATTGTTGCGGTTCCAGTACCGGCCCAGCAATTGAACCGACCGGAGCAAAACGGACTGCAGTAGGGCAGTACGGTGCGGCGATGGCGTCCACGCTGATGTTCTGGAACAAGCAGAACTCCAACAGTCAGAACGGAAACGATGCCAAGAACACAAAGAACGGCCGCAATTGGCTGCACGCGCCTGACGTTCTGGTCAACGGACATGTTGCCTATCTAGTCAAAGTAAGTTCCCGCGCTTATCTACTTAGAGACTTAATTTCTGTGATTTCATTAATTTCTTCATTTTTTTCAATTGATTGTGTAGTTTCTTGGAAGCACGCCCGTTGAGCAAGCGAAAGGAATTGAAGTGGTAAAAGAGGCCATCCGGAGGTTGCAATTTACCCAGCAAATGAAAAAGGCAGAAGGCGGAAGCAATGTGAAAACAAAGAAGGTCGAAATTACCGTCAGTGTGGATGGTGTGGCGATACAGGTATCAAAGTGTCCATAAAAATTATCCTAAAATTCTCTGCACATTTTTTCTGTTTAATGTCAGGAACCACGCACCCAAACGATCCTACATCAGTTCCCGCTGCATAAAATCTCGTACTGCGCCGACGAAAAGGGGGTGAAAAAATTCTTCAGCTTCATTGCCAAAACCGGGGCGTCAACGGCGACGACGCCATCGCTGAGTGCCGCCAGTGACGACACCCACTCTTCCCACTCGACCGATCAGGACGGCGGGCAGCATGAGTGCTTTGTGTTTATCTCGAACAAACTCGCGTCGGATATCACGCTTACGATCGGTCAGGCGTTCGATCTGGCTTACAGGTGAGCTAGCGTTGAAACAATTGTGAGTAGTAAAATTTTACGGTCGAAATGCTTGTAGGCGCTACGTAAGCGACAGTGGCAAATCCGTCGAGGCGACAAAGCTGCAGGGCCAGAATAAACAGCTCGAGAACACGATCAACGCGTACCGCCAACGCCTGAAGGACCTGTCCGAGCTGGTGTCGAAGTCAGACTTGGATAAGCTGCTGCTGAGGCTCGGGTTGCGGGACATCTGCGAGTTGCCAGCACTGGAAAACGGCATCGACAGCCATCATGTGAACGCCGTCAACGGTAGTAAGACACCCGATCTGGGTCAGTTGTGATAGTCATAGGAATTTTTTAGTTCAGTTTATTGACTTGTCGATTTTTTTTCCAGGTATTGATGTATCGTTACCAAACAACGACGATCAGCTGCTGATCGAAACGTCACCGAAGCATTTTGCTCCGATCGTCCCACCGCGGAACATTCAAAATCAGGTTCACTAACGATGGAACAAACCTTCGTGATGAATACTTCTCAAACTAAATATTTCTACTCGCAGATCAACAGCACACTGGAAGCATTCAAGCCCTCAGTCGGCACGAAGATGGAAGGTCTGCTGCTAAACTCAGATTCGGATAGTGATTTTGATCCGAGGGCACCGGATAACGACAGCCCGTCGATCGGGGGCAATAAGATAAGCAACGATTTGTTCGGTTTCGAACCCCCAAAACAAAGTGTGGGTCAGCAGCTGTTCAGCAGTAATAGCCACAATAGTTTCACCAATGGAAACACTGGAACTAGCAATGGATTTGGTGCTCCTACAAGTCCTCCTCCGATTTGTAAGCAACCTGCAGCGCGTTGAAGTGTGGAGTGGAATTATTAACAGCGTTATTGTTTGACTTATTTTTAGTGGCTCCTCCACCACAAAAATCTGCCCCACGAAGGACAACCTCAACGCATCAGAACAGTGGAATGGCCAACGGTAACGGATACCAAGATTTATTCGGGTCGGCACCCTTTAATCCACAGGCGTGCGATGTGAGTATGCCTTCGTAAGAGGGAAATATTTAAATTTAAAGTAATGTGTTAAATTGAATTTATTTCATATTCATGGATCCCAGCTAATCGTTCGTAATATACCTTGCAATTGTGAATCAATTACAGTTCAGTGTTTGGGGTTTATCATAGCTTGAAGTGTTATTTTATTTATTTGAAGCATTTATTTTGGAAATAATTTTTCAGTAACTATCATTCCGAAATTATTGAATATAAGTTGAAAAAAGCATTGGTCCCCTTCATGGGTTTTATCTGTTTTAAAACAGCTTAAACATAAGTCGAAGTTTTTACCATGGTCATGAGCAATGTCTGCATTTTTTTCCTGTATTGACTTTCTCACTGCGACCAGAGTCGTTGATCTATTATGAGATATGCCCAGGTGTATGCTGTATCCCGCACTTCCATTATTAGCAGTACCGCTATTGAGAAGTGGCATGCTTATTATTATTTTATCAGTGCTTGTGTGTAATGTGATTTTGCCCTTCCATTCACACGCTATCTACTCTGCTATACTGAGCCTCGTTCCTCCTGCCAAATATCACCAATTATAATTCCCTGGAGAAGTTTCGTCGTGCGTCCTTCTGGCCAGTTTTTGAAACCACCCTAATGAAAAATAAATGAACCATCCTAATGAAAATCAAGTTTGAGATTCCTAATGAAAATTAAAAATAATTTAGATCTGGTTTGGAACGAGTTGTAAATCATATCAAAAGCCATTCTAAAAACTTCCATATTAAGCCTTTAGTTGCCCAGAAAACGCCCAGAAAGTCCCAGAAGGTCGTTTTTGGCCAAATTTTTTTTTCAAGATAACATTTTTAAGACATTTGGCATCGAAAAAAAAGTTTCGATTTTCGAAATTTCATGTACTTCCCCCTTGGTAGATTCTCGAGAATCGAAACAGCACAACTTTGAGCGCTTTGGTCATATCCAATTGAGCTGAAATTTAGCACAGATCATTTTTTGGGCCAATGAACAAAATGTACATGGTCGGTTTCGGTCCAAGTGACTTTTACAGTAAACATAGCCAAGGCCCATTTTTTTATGTTGCTCAAAAGTGAAACACAATTTTCAGCAGTTTTCGTTGTTGTACGATAGATTTCTTTTATTAACAGTGAATTCCTTATTGTAACAAACCGTTAGTTCGGATTTTGATGGCAGAATAGGGGAACATGAGCAAAATTGGTTGAAATTCGTTTAGCCGATTTAAATTTAACTTTCGAAGGCTGATTTTGAAGAGGATTAATAGTTAGTATTTAGTATGGCTACCATAGTTACGAATCACTTTACAAACTCGAATCGGACAGCTTTTGAAGTGTTGCCATATCGATTTTGGCCTTGCACTCTTTAGTTGCTGCCTTAAGGCTGGAAATTTCTTCAAATTGACGTCCATTCCCATAAACTAACCTAGCTAAGATTTCCCAGAGGTTTTCGAAGGGGTTACAATCAGAACTGCATGCTGGCAAATCCAGTTACGGAATATTTTTCTTAGCAAACCAAACAATTCGACTACAGTCTACATCGCAAGGGACTGTCGTTATAGCGAAATGTCGCAATAATACACACTTGATTCATCTCGGCAAACTTCCCAACAGCTGATCGAGCTCGGCGAACTTTTTCACAAATATCAGCAATATATTTCGACGAACATTCAGCAAATATATCGATTTACCGTGAACCAGCAAGTAATAACATCTCGCCTGCCGAAGTTCATGCAAATTCTACCGAAAACTTGTAAAACAGTTCGCTGAATTTATCAGCTGCTGAGTTCTCGGCAATAAAATCTAAGTGTGCACGAAGAGTGTTTGCATATGTAGAACAGAAGGTCCCGTTGAGAATGTCGTTATAGATTCAGCGATGTCGTTATAGAAAGATTCGATTGTACTATTGTCGCAATAAAGAATGACAAGTATTAGTTTTGGTATACCGTTATAGAGGAAGGTCGTGATAGCGAAATGTCGCAATAAAACGAAGAATTTTAGTATAAAACGGAAGGGACTGTTAAGAATATCGATATAGCGAGATTTGTCACCATAAAAAGTGTCGTTATAGCGGGATTCGACTGTACTTGGAGACGTGAATTGATGCATTATCCTGCTGAAAAATGACATCCTCGTTCAAGTTGTTCTTAGAATGACTGACCAAAACCTTATCCAGAAGTTCCAGATACGTTTCGTAGTTCATTCGAGTTGAGATGTAACAAATCTGGTACTTCGCATAGTGAGAAAACGCACTCCATACCATTAAATTTCCACCTCCAAAGTTTCGTTTCGATCTCACAACCCTTGTTTGATCCAAATCATGCCTCTAGAAACTGTATAGCAGTCTGGTGCATTGAGTACCACGTCTGCATCGAGCTCCCCTAGTAATGTCGTGTGACAGCAGCTTTGAACGGCGAGGTTGTACCCTAGGCGCCGTCATAGGTGCCAACTTTGGGGTGGCAAGGCAAGGCGCGACTACTCCACCATGGACAAAGATAGCGGCTAGACGGGAGACCAATAAAAAAGCTGAAATCTACAAATAAAAAAAAACAAGTGAAGGGCGTGACGGCAGGGCTAATACGCCTGTTTCCACTACGGACAGAACGGTCGACGGTCCTTTGCTAGTCAAGGCCATCGAGAACATTAGGGAAAAGCTACCAAGAGTGGCGATGCGATCATCGAGTTCGCGGCGAATAGGAGCAATATCGTCAGGGATCTGGAGTAGAGCCTCCTCCTGCTTCGGACCACCAGCGACTGAACCTGTGGCTCGGGTTGAAGCCTCCGAAAAGGAGGGATACTGAATCTAAACTGGCTCAGACCAATGCTCCCTTCGTTCGCAGCGATCTGCTCTACGGGGCAGGTCCCTAGGCGAACGAGGCAGTTCCCGGGGGAAGTGGCTCGCTGTTGAGCACACCGACAGGCTCAAGGGCTGGAGCGTAGACCGGAGCGGCAACTCCGGGAAACCCATGGGTTACTGTGGTAGGGAAAGGGCGCCAGAAAGACAGGAAGCGCTTCAGCTTAAAACCCTGAACAAAATTATCGAGGGGTGCTACGATGTACAAGCCCTCCAAGCAAAGTGTGGAGTGAAGGTGACCGCTAAATCAATCCACCTCCGAAAGGGTCCAGCGGGTACCCAGGTGGCCACCTTCCGATTAGCGTCGGCGGTTGCGAGCCCGGTACTTAAGGAAGCTCAAGGTCGGCGGGCCAATATGCTCTTTTGGTATACTACAACAAACAGACGTTTGCCTTCAGGTTCATTGAGGGAGTAAGTTCTGGACCTGCAAGGGGCCCGATAGGAGTTGGTTATGCAGACGTTGTGGTGGTGCATGCCATAGAACGAAGGTTTGCAGGGAATCTCTGAAGTGCATGTTATGTTACGGTAAACGGACCAAACATTTTATGGGAGTCCGCAGGTGCCCAGCCGGCAAACCGGCTGAACTTGAAGCACTACTATGCAGCTCAGCAGCTGCTATATCAGTGGTTTCCAACCTTCTTAGCTCCGCGACCCCTTTTTCTCAACACAAAGAGCTCCATGGCCCCCTTTGCGAAGCACTGAAAGAATTGCGGCCTCCCAAAAGAATTTCAGATACAAGTTTTGCAATACGAGGCTGAGTTTTTTATTCTCATGCAAGTTTTCAAGTCCTGCAAGTCTAATTTGTTTCACGTCTTGGTCCTAATACGCAGAAGAGTAAAAACTTGCTTTCACAGAGATACCTAAAAAAAAATTTTGATTGCCTATCAAACTAACCAAGAGCTTCGCGGCCCCCCTAGATGAGCCTCGCGCCCCCCTTGTCGGCCGCGGACCCCCGGTTGGCCAAGCAGCCAGAGTCGTTGTCGGACATCGCACTCGTATCGGACCCCTACCACATCCCTTCCGGAAACGGAAACTTAGTTGCGGATAACTCCAGTATGACAGCTATGTGTACGACGAGCAGGTTCCCGGTTCAGAAGGTTGTTTCAACTTCAAGGGCACGCGGTTGCCATGGTGAATGGAGTGCTGCCACGTTGGTCTACCGAAAGGTTCATCCAGATGGTCGACCTTTCATCCATGGAGCTAACGGGCCTAACGCCGTTAGTGGTGATGGGCGACTTCAACGCGCAGGCTGTTGAGTGGGCAAGTCGCTCTACGAACCAACAGGGTCAGATCCTTTTGAAGTCTTTGGCAAAATTCAACCTAGATCTGACCAACATTGAATTCAAATTTACATACAGTAGAAATGATGCGAAGTCATCATGCTGCGGTGCGAACAGACGGACAGAGAATTGAGCGCCGCGCAGCATTCGATTCTGCAAGATCGACACTAAACAGTGCGATTAAGATAAACAGACGGTTAGCTGATTTACAGACGACATAACGCTAGTGGTGCACGGCAAGTCGATCGTGAAGGTCGAGTTGACGGCCGCCTACTGTATACGCAAGGTCGAAGACTGGATGCGCTCCAAGAAACTGGTGGTGAGCGTCGGAGACTGCATCATCATCTCAAAGCGGTTTTTAAAACTTTTTAAAACTCTTGGAGGTTTTGGTTGACGACGAGCTTACGTTCAAGAGCCACGTCAATTATATCTCTAAGAAGGCTTCAACGGCTATTGGAGCAATATCTCTAATGATTTCGAATACTTAGGTATGGTGGGCCAATTTGGTCCAGAGCTCTAAGTACTAGCAGTTACCGTGGTAAACTGGGAAGTATCTACCGGCTCATGTGCCTGAGGGTTGCGAGTGCGTACCGTACTTTTTCGGCATGATTCCTATCAGCATCGCCATTAAGGAGGACAGAGAATGCTCCGACCAGCGTGAAACAAGGGGTATACGAGGAACCAGCAGGTCATTCTCAATGTCCCGATGGCAGCGGGAATGGTTCAATTCCACGAAGGGTAGATGGATGCACCGACTTGTTCCGGAGGTATCCGTTTGGATAGGGATGCACCATGGCTAAGTTAACTTTTACCTGGCACCGATCCTGTCAGGCCATGGCAATATCTGCAAAGGTTCGGACATGCGGGGTCTCCCATGTGTCCCAAATACGTGATTGCGGAAGAGACCACTGAGCACGTCTCCTTCCCTTGTATACCTACATTTTTTACGTACATGATGGCAGCAAGCGGGCCACGCACTACTCCGGACAACCTAGTATGGAGGATGTGCGACGACTCGGACTTCTGAAGCGCGATTTATGCAGTCGCCTCTTCAGATTGTCCTGGAGCTGCAGAGTGTGTGGCGGGTCAACCACCATCCCGCCAGTGGTAGCCAATTGCCTGTCTCCAGGTAGTTAGCTAGGAGAATATATAAGTAAAGAAGGGTGCATCAACACAAAAGCCACTCCCTGACGCAATACCTAATCGTCGTCCCGGGAAGATTAGGGTTGCAGACTTTAGGGGTCTAAGTGATTCCAGAACTTGTCTGGAAAACTGTAACTACCCTAACATCACTCTCCTAGTTTCATCCTCACTTCCTGAGCTCTGTTCTCAGAAGTCTGTTTGCGGTTTTTCCCGCACGTTTGTTCTCGATTACCTTGAAGAGATTTTTGGTAATTCAAGCAGACTTAGATGCAGGATGTTTATTTAGATTTAAAACTAAAAAAATACGTTATATGGAGGAAAAAATTACGTTATATCAATTCACGAGGAATACCTGTAGAACAGGTCCTTTTTTTTTTTTTTTTTAAGGGGGGATTTGTTAGTAGCTTAAGTATTTATGATAAATATTAGTAAATAATGAGTATGTGTGTCCAATCACAAATGGTGACTTCTCAACACTGTTAGAAATTTGTAATTTTAATTGTTAGGATTTGTTTGCTTTCGCAATTAGGACTTGTCATTCGTAGGGATTTAAACCTACTTGTCAGAAAAGGGGAAGTAAACTTACAACTAACTTAATTGCTAACTTATTGGCTATAAAGAGAGCTTATCGTAGCAATTGAGGATTGCAACGATTTTTGTCGAAAATTGTTAATAATTTTATTTGACATAGCTTCTAATGGTTCAACACCAGTAAGTCTATGTAATTCGAGTGTACCAAACCAAGGAGGACGCTTCAAAATCATTTTCAGAATTTTATTCTGAATCCTTTGGAGCGTTTTCTTCCTTGTTGAACAGCAACTTGACCAGATCGGTACAGCATGAAGCATTGCTGGTCTAAAAATTTGTTTGTAAATCAAAAGTTTGTTCTTTAAACAAAGTTTAGAATTCCTGTTAATAAGAGGATATAAACATCTCGTATATTTGATGCACTTGGCTTGTATACTCTCAATGTGCTCTTTGAAAATAAGTTTTTTATCATAAATTAGTCCCAAGTACTTAACCTTGTCGGACCAACTTAAAATAACCCCATTCATCTTGACAACGTGATTATTGTTTGGCTTGAGGAAAGAAGCCCTAGGCTTATGAGGAAAAATTATCATTTGAGTTTTAGAAGCATTGGGAGAGATTTTCCACTTTTGCAAGTAGGAAGAAAAAATATCTAAACTTTTCTGCAATCGACTGCATATGACACGAAGGCTTTTTCCTTTTACGGAAATGCTTGTGTCATCGCAGAACGATGACTTTGTGCATCCTGGAGGCAAATCAGGAAGATCTGAAGTGAATATGTTGTACAGGACTGGACCCAAGACTGAACCTTGAGGTACACCTGCTCTGACAGGAAATCTATCAGATTTTGAATTCTGATAGACAACCTGCAGAGTTCGATCAGTAAGATAATTTTTTAAAATTTTGATTAGGAAAATTGGAAAATTAAAAGTCTGCAATTTCGCAATCAAACCTTTATGCCAAACACTGTCGAATGCTTTTTCTATGTCTAAAAGAGCAGCTCCAGTGGAATAACCTTCAGATTTGTTAGCTCGTATCATATTAGTAACTCTGAGCAATTGATGAGTTGTGGAATGCCCATGGCGAAATCCAAACTGTTCATTTGCAAAAATTGAATTTTCGTTGATGTGTGACATCATTCTGTTAAGAATAATTCTCTCAAACAGTTTACTTATTGAAGAAAGCAAACTGATTGGTCGATAACTTGAAACTTCAGCTGGGTTCTTATCCGGTTTTAAAATGGGAGTAATTTTTGCATTTTTCCATAATTTGGGAAAATATGCAATTTTGAAGCAGCAATTGAAAATTTTCACTAAAAATTCCATTGTGCTCTCAGGGAGATGTTTGATTAGTATATTAAAGATTCCATCGTCACCAGGTGCTTTCATATTTTTGAAATTTTTAATAATTGATTTAATCTCATTCAAGTTAGTTTCAATTATTTCTGCAGGTAAAAAATTCTGGGAAGAAATTAAATCAAATTGACGTGTGACTTCATTTTCAATTGGACTCACAAAATTCAAATTTGAGTTATGAACACTCTCAAACTGCTGAGCAAGTCTTTGAGCCTTTTGTTCATTGGATACAAGAAAACGTTCACCATCTTTTAAAACTGGAATAGGCTTTGAAGGTTTCTTAAGAATCTTCGACAGCTTCCAAAATGGTTTTGAATATGGTTTCAATTTTTCAACTTTAGTCTCAAAATTTTGATTTCTCAGAAGAGTAAATTGCACATTTTAATGCTTCCAAAGCGGAATCAATATTCACTTCGTTTTGCAAATCAAGCTCATTATTGAAATTTCTCTCAATATGAGTTTTGTATCTTTCCCAATTAGCCTTGTTATAATTAAAAACAGAGCTCATAGGGTTTAAAACTGATTCATGTGATAAAGAAAAAGTTATTGGAAGATGGTCAGAATCAAAGTCAGCATGTGTGATCAAATCACTACATACATGACTTTGATCTGTTAGCACCAAATCAATTGTTGAAGGGTTTCTTACAGAAGAAAAGCATGTAGGACTATTCGGAGACAAAATAGAATAGTATCCTGAAGAACAATCATTGAATAAAATTTTGCCATTGGAATTACTTTGAGAATTATTCCATGAACGATGTTTAGCGTTAAAATCGCCGATTATGAAAAATTTCGAACGATTTCTGGTGAGTTTTTGTAAATCACCTTTAAAATATTTTTTGTGCTCGCGTGTGCATTGAAATGGTAAATATGCTGCGGCAATAAATAAAATCCCAAGTTCAGTTTGAACTTCAATTCCCAAAGTTTCAATAACTTTCGTCTCAAGATGGGGAAGAGCACGATGTTTGATTCGGCGATGAATAACAATTGCAACTCCACCGCCGGAACCCTGAATCCTATCATATCTATGAACCACGTAATTGGGATCATATTTTAATTTTATGTTAGGTTTCAAAAATGTTTCAGTAATAATTGCAATATGCACATTATTTACTGTTAAAAAATTAAAAAGCTCATTCGCTTTGGCCTTCAATGAGCGAGCATTCCAATTTAATATTTTAATTGTTTTATTTAAAATCATTGCTAAATTTTAAATTAGAAACAATTTTAATAGTGAAATTTGTGCCTATTTGAATGGCTTCAAACATTGATTTTGCCTGAAACATGGCGTTCATAAGATCGAACATTGCCTGTTGCAAAAAAGAAAGTTTACCTGCCGTAATAGGCCCCAGGCAGTTGACATAAAAAAAATATTTTCGGCAGCAATATTAGCTGGCGTAATAGGTGTACAATTATTTTCTAGCGTGTTTTGCTTACCCATATTAACGGTCATTTTCGAACTACCAACACTAGGCGGTATAATGTTCGAACTACCTGTAACCTATGCATAAGTTAAACGGGTATGCAAAGGAGTAGGTAAACTATGCGTCACTGGTACGCTTGGAGAATTTTGTTTTGAAGTTGGTTTTAATTGAGAAATTGAATTTTGTTTACCTTGCCTTGCCTTAACAATTGCTAAACGGAATGGGCATTGATAAAAATTTGACATATGGTTGCCGTTACAATTCGCACAGCGAAAATTTTTACTCTCTTTCACAGGACATGTGTCCTTTTTGTGAGAAGAGTCTCCACAATTGAGACATTTTTAGTCCATGTTACAGAATTTGGAACCATGGCCATAACGTTGGCAAGTACGGCATTGGGTGATATGCTTTTCACCTCCGCCATACTTCCTATAAATTTTGCTTTTTCAAAAAATTTTAAGTTGTTAACCTCATTGCGGTTAAAATGAATTAAATAATTAACAAGCGAAATTCCAGTTCTCTGACTGTTTTCGCCTCGTGATTTTTGTTTCATTAGAATTACTTGGGTAGGGGCTATGCCAAGTAATTCTGTTAAAGTAAGTTTGATCTCATCAACGGTTTGATCGTTGGTGAGACCTTTCAAGACAACCTTGAACGGCTTGGCGTTCTTGGTGTCATATGTAAAAAATTTGTACATCTTGTCAGTTAAATACTGAACAAGACGATCACGACCCTTTACTGAGTCGGCTAATAAGCGGCATTCACCTCTACGGCCAATTTGATAGGTAACTTTAACGTCAGAAACAAACGTTGAAAGTTCCTTTTTGAATATATTAAATTCAGAAGAAATAGTTACCACAATAGGTGGAACTTTCTCCTTTTTTAAAGATTTTATATTTTGTATAGTTTCATTATTGGTAACTTCCATTTCACCAGCTTTTTGCTCAGGCAAAATATCAAAAGGATTGTCACTACAGACACTCGATGTGTCAGAAAGAGATGCCTCTCTTTTCCTCCCCGCAGCGATGCGAGGTTTCTTTTTCCGTCCAGCCATTTCAGGTGATACGAAAAAAGCTAAAACAAATGCTAAATTTAAAGTAGGTAGTATTGAGAAAGACTGATGGGAAATAACTTTCAGGTAGTCTTTAAAAGACACACTGACAAAACACAAACTTTGAAGCTGTAGGCAGTCAAAGACCAGTCCACAAGCAACCGAAAAAACGTCTGATCTGTAGGACAGTTCAAGACGCACTGAGATATATCTTTTGTTTTAGCTGTATGTACCAGCTATTACTGATATCAAAAAATCACTAATGATAGAAATCCCTAACTATAAGTTGTCACTTTTTTCTAACGCCTTCTGTGAGAGGTCTGAAAATGTAAAGTTATCGGAAAAGAAACATTTGAATGAACGTGTTTTATTATAGTTAGATTTTTATTCTCAAGTGTACGAAGCTTGAATCAAACGTACTCATGCAAAAAGAAGAAAATTTTTTTTTCTAATTTTAAGATTCAGCATTTGATCATCTTTGAAAATGTATCAGAGCTATAAAATTCAAAATTTCGAAAGACTTATGCAGTTGTGAAAATTACAAATTGTTTAAAAAGTCCCGTTTCAAATATTTATAACAAAATTTTGATTTGATAGTGTCGGTTCTGATGTTTTTTTGTGCTAGTGACTAGTGCTAGTTTATGGCGTGATGTTTCAATGTTTATTTCATTCGTTTGAAATGTTTGATTTTATTTTTGATATTTTCATTTTTTTTACGTTTTTGACATCGACAGTTTTACCGTAGTTGATAATTTTGGAAAAAGTTTACAGAAAATGAATTTTCTATCATTTTTTTCATAATCCTTTTTTCATGTTATTTACATATTTTGCACATAAACTAATAGAAAAATGATTTGTTAGTGTAAAATTGTTTGAAAAAAAAAATTGTTAGAGGTGTTTTGCTGTTTCGTGTTTCCCCTTGGTGTTGTTTTGATCGTGAAAAAAATATGTATAATAAAAAATGGAACACTTAACAGCTACCCAACGGTAATTTAGTTGAAAATCACAGCGCTACATGTTCGAAATAAGCTATTAAATCGTTACTCACTTGACAAACCCCTCACACAACAGGAAACGTCCTTCGACCACTCGAACTTCGGGGATGCGTCATTCGCATCCAACGCGAATCTCTCAGCTCACTCTAGCAGTTCCTTCACCGATGATATTAAAGTGCTGACTGAAAACGCACCCAAACTGGAAAGCGTACTGGCGCTGAATAACGCCTACAACAGTGCATACAACACCTCTCACGGTTTGACGTCGCCCCCAACCGTCGCAGCTAGCCAACATTCGAATCCATTCGCAACATTGGTCGCACCAGCTGTGAATATCCTCCGGACAAACCCGCTGACCGCAGGCCCGTACGATGTGTTCCAGAACGCTTCGGACGATGAAACGCTATCCGGTAGTATTTCAACCTCGTATTCATCTGGCACTGTGCACACCACCATCAGTAGCACCCAGTCGCGGCCCGTGCATTCGAACCCGAACCCGGATTTTACCAATTCGGAGGCACTTTTCCAAGATTTTGCTTTATCGGCTTTTAATGAGTTTAAGAGAGATTTAAGCAGCAACAGTAATCGCGTCAGGCCTAATAGCGGGAAACGGACTTCGACGATGGCTACGAAGGAACTCGGCAGTACTGCAAAGAATAATTTTGGTTACAATAACGGTACAGCACCTTTACTCACCACTGGTCCACAGGCACTGCTTCCTCAAAAGGTAGCGTTCCCGAGCTGTCGATTTGTAGTCACGTTGTGTCGGGTTTCGTTTAGGTTCAGAGTCCATGTTTGTTCGTTAAACTGTGTTCTGTCCTCTGTGTTAATGTTCCGTTGAGTGTCTGGCGTATCCTGTGGTATGAATTAGGAACAACGTGGAGAGTTCTTGTCACCAACCACTTCTACTTCATACTTCAATCACGTTTCTATGTTTTTACACCAGATTTATTATGATCAGAAAGAAAAACTAATCACTGTCTTTTTTTTCTAATATTTCAGACCACATCGAAAAACGGCTTATTTAGTTCGGACGACCTGCTGGACACGTTTGATCCGCTCAAGAAGTGACCGTGAACGCCGTGTGCCCTCCCCAGCGGCAATGTCCTTTATTTTTCCTTTGTTTTTGTTTTGTTAATTTCCTTTTTGATACGATTCAGTCTTTGATTCTGCTGGTTTGATTAAGAGGGTAAATGAGGAAGAAGAAGAAAAACACAGCCCAACTTTGGAAAATATTCTTTTGTTGTGAGGAAGAGAATCTCGATATTAACAATTACGCATACCCACACAGCATACACGAAAACGTCACATTATTAGCCTCTTTTTTATCCCCAGAGATCTGAAACGATTATGATGATGAACGAGTGGAAGTGAAAGTTTTTGTTTATGATTCAAAAATTTTTGTTTTACTAGGGAAAACTATTGAAACTAAAATTAAAATGAGAAGAAGGAAGCAAACGTCGTAACTTTGTGTCCCCCCCCCCCCCCCCCCCCATATTAGGTAGTGCGGTGAAAACAGTAATTTTGTAATTGAACTTTGCGCAAGGTAGAAAGGATCGAGTTAAAGTATTAAAATCAATTGTCAGAAATAAACAAAAAACAACTCTGTGTAGGTTTACATTTATGTTATATTTTATATGTTAGTATCCCCAAAATGATGGGATATTGTATGTATAACGTTTGGAAATGATGCATTCCATTGTATTGTGCAAGTTCGAGTTACATGCAAGATGGCGTATGATTTGCACACAAGATAGCAAGCAGTTTGCACTGGGCCCGATAGCTTGAAAGCAGTGCTCTCTACCGACGACTAGCGAAAACAGTTTGGCTCTAGCGCTGATGGTGCTAGGGAAATAACTGGTACTTTTGGTTTGGTGTCCAACCGATTTTGACCCTACTTTAAATTTTCCTACGTCTACACAGCTACACACATCCAGGATGTGTGGGTAGTTGATTTTTTTCCCCGGTCAACCCCGGTAATCTGCACTCAAATATATGTCCCGATTGGTTTGCGTCCAAATGGAACTCCTGTGGTGAGGATTAGTGAATGGTTTTGTTAGGAATAGTAATCAAGTATTTCTCTATTTTGCTTTTGTACTAAACGGAACAAACAACTGAACGTAAAATGGACATGTAATTTTGATAGAGCATATATAATATAATATATATAATAATATTTAGATATACAATGTGCGCAATAAACAACTATAAAACTGTATCAAATAAAATACTACCTGTAGATTCATTGTTATTCTAGTTTTAGCCTCGATTAATGATGATATTGTAACCAATATGATCAATAAAATTCAATAATAAATAATTTGATGGTCTTTGGATTTTGAGAAATTGTAAACTGTATCAACACAACTTTATAAGTTAAAATACATAAACTAAAGTCGCTTTTTACGCGGGGGATACGTGCCGCGTAAAAAAAAACCGCGTAAATTCCGGAATCCGTGTATAAAAAAACGCGTAAATTCCGGAAGCCGCGTAAAAAAAGCATCGTTAATTTTGCATTTCGAGTGAAAGGAAACCGAAATCCGGGCAAAAAAAAAAATACCGCGTAAATTCCGGAATCCGCGTAAAAAAAACCGCGTAAATTCCGGAATCCGCGTAAAAAAACCGCGTAAATTCCGGAATCCGCGTAAAAAAACCGCGTAAATTCTGGAATCCGCGTAAAAAAGCCGTGTAAAAAAACCCGCGTAAAAAGCGACCTTAGTGTATTTTTTTTTTTAAAGGGGAGGGGATTTGTTAGTAGCTTAAGTATTTATGATAAATATTAGTAAATAATGAGTATGTGTGTCCAATCACAAATGGTGACTTCTCAACACTGTTAGAAACTTGTGATTTTAATTGTTAGGATTTGTTTGCTTTCGCAATTAGGACTTATCATTCGTAGGGATTTAAACCTACTTGTCAGAAAAGGGGAAGTAAACTTATAACTAATTTAATTGCTAACTTATTGGCTTTAAAGAGAGCTTATCGTAGCAATTGAGGATTTCAACGATTTTTGTCAAAAATGTTAATAATTTTATTTGACATAGCTTCTAATGGTTCAACACCAGTAAGTCTATGTAATTCGAGTGTACCAAACCAAGGAGGACGCATCAAAATCATTTTCAGAATTTTATTCTGAATCCTTTGGAGCGTTTTCTTCCTTGTTGAACAGCAACTTGACCAGATCGGTACAGCATAAAGCATTGCTGGTCTAAAAATTTGTTTGTAAATCAAAAGTTTGTTCTTTAAACAAAGTTTTGAATTTCTGTTGTTGAGAGGATATAAACATCTCGTATATTTGATGCACTTGGCTTGTATATTCTCAATGTGCTCTTTGAAAATAAGTTTTGCGACCTTAGTGTATTAAGAATTGCAACATTTTGCCAATATTTTCTTGATGTTTTTATCATACCCGCACCCCAAAAGGCTTATTTATCATTCGATTATAACTAACTTTGCCACATTTTTGTTCAAAGTTGGCTTGAATTGAAAAAAAAAATAGAACTTTGATTTAAAATCTGCCAAAACGTTTTATTTTTGTTGAATATGCCCAATTTTCAAGCAAGTTTTAATATCAATATTAATTTTAATAAAGATAGATTCATTTTACTCTATTCATTCCTTTACAACCTACAGTCATTGGAATGACCTTTTTACCTTTGTGAAAATGGAGAAATAAGAAACTCACTTCTTGATTTATTTTTCGAATAGCGTGGGTTTTACGAGCTTTTTCGTGTAAAAAATACATTATTATGCATGACAGTAACAGATTACAGTAAAGTGTTTTCTACACGTTTTTTTCGACCATCGGCTTTTCTACGACGTTTTCCCAAACAATGTGTTTTAACGAATTTTAAATACGGCGGTTTTCTTTTACGGCGATTTTCTAAATGATAACTTTTTCAACGTTTTCTGAGTTGCGCAACAATGCTCCAAACAACGCGTTTTTTTGTACTTAGAAAGACACATAATTATTCCACTATTTCCGTCACCTTTAGATTATTATAACCTTTAGGACGATAATATTGATCCATTGAGCAACAACAAGTTTTCCTTTCTCGATTCTCTGCATTTTCAGCTTTCAAATCAAGTTCAATTTATTCTTTAACACGATTTTCACTTCATGTTCACATGAAACCTAAAAACAATATCGGTTCGTAGAAACCAAACAACGAGCATAGTTACCATTCAGGGTCATCGATCAAAGGAAGCATCGAGTAATGGGAAAATTGACTGCTAGAATAAGATTATGTGAGCAATCGAGGAGACTGAAGATAACATCGAGTAATGAAAAATATCGTCTCATAGAACATCGACTCAAGGAGATTCGACTGTATTTTAAATAACTTTTAGAAGTAACCGTTGTTTAAATTCTCTCCACACTGGATGTCTTTACCTGAGAGCTGTTACTGTTCCGTTTCTGCATTGATCTAAAAAACTATGCGCTTAACTAACACAAGTTTTTTCACACAACCCCCATACTATAGAGAAAAAAAACACAACCAAAGGCACACAAAATATGCTGACGGTAGCATACTCCCCTCCGGGCACACCAGATAAAGCACATATGCGCAACAACAACGGAAGAAAAAAAACGGAACAACCGGAGGAAGCTGCAAAGATATCGTACTAACAACCCAACACGGGGTTGCTCGCTCACGGTCGCACATATCGCACAGCATCAAAAAGGACAATCTAATAAAATTTCTCTTTGTCATCGCCCAAACTAATGATCTCGGACACGCCTCTCAATCTATGCAGCTTCTACAGGGATACGATCAAATTTGTATAGTCCTTCCTCTGCCTGCTGCTGCTGCTGCCAGAGTAATTTCCCTCACCAACCGAACTCCGTTCTTTCTGTCTCTGTGTCTCGGATTGTGTCCGTGGAAAATTGCAATAGAAATTATTTTTCCATAAATTATAATTCTTTGGCAGTGATTTAGGGGAACCTGTATTGTGTGTGTATTTTTCTTTTAGCTGAAGTCATGATGCTCGATTTACTAGTGGTTCCATTTCCGACGGAAACATCACCAATTCGCAGTTCAGTTTGCTCAATTATAATTTATGCAAAAAAGGCAGTCGAAAGTTGATTTATGATCCATTACTAGTCATGCCTTTTTCGGGCTGAAAATTTTCTTATCCTTGAATGAGTTTAATATTTATTAATCATTCTCGTCGCGGGCGAACGATCTAGCACTTTTCGGGCCGCTTTGTTCTTTCTACCGAAAAATTCCCCGGATGGGTCCCAAATGCGACTCGCCAGAAGTCGCAAAGCAAACTAATGCTTAATTTGCTACCAATGATTCTTTTTACAGCTAGTTTCCTCCGTCCCGCTAGCAATCCTTTGCTTTTTGATGTTTGCGGAAACCAAACAGATTTGGTGTGAAATCAGATGGCTCGCATGTGTTCCTCCTTTGCTAGAGTTGTCGAAACCGTTCCAATTTTAAGCAAATCTCAGCAGAATATTTTCGCAGCACTATCGAAATCGTTACAGAAAATAAACTTGCCAGCGTGCTCTTTGTTATTTGCCGGATGGTGCAAATTGTCATGTTGTATATGTACGACGGAACGGAACAGAAAGCAATCTTCGACCGGTCCGCCCACAAAACTGCCATCCTGGTGGCCAGGCGATTGCATTTACAGCTTTGAACGCTGGTTTATGACCAACTGGTAAGCGAATAAAAAACACAGCCGAGGGCGACGGTAGTAAAAAAGTGACAATGAAAATATTTTCTCTACACTCTTCCCTAACTGCGGTAATGCGAGTGTGCGGTTTGAGTGGGTGGCAATTTTCCGCTGCTTTGTTGCTGGAAGCACGCGCTATTGATGTGTCCTGCTTTTGCACTCCGCTGTCATTATTCGAAACCATACGGTTTGATTATTTATCATCCACCTAGTGACGATCGCTGATTGACTAATGATATCGTTATCGCCCTAGTAGAATTTTAAAATATATGTTTTTTTTTCCATTCTGAGAAAACTACTACAGCTGTAAAGTACAACATTTTGTGGAAGTATTTTAATATCTCTATTATTTATTTCCTGTTTTTAACGGTGTTACCTACCTTTTACGGAATTACCAAGTAGTTGCAGTACGTTCCTAGGTTATTTTTTGTCGGCCCTGAGGTAAAATAAAAGTTAGAAATTTATAGATTTCAATAATATTCTCTGATTTTCAAGTAAATTAGAATGTTTGTATTAAAAATATAAATAATGATCAATCCATGGTTCAGCTATGAAATATGATCGTATTCGAGGATTTATTAAATAACTTTCCTAATATATTCTCGAACATTCACTACAGCAAACACTTAGAGTATGCATGACGATTAATAATAAAACACATGGAAAAATCCTTCATTTAATATTTCTATTACTTTTGGCAAACGGCTGGACACGTACCACTTGAGAGTCTATTATGGTGATCCACCGCTGTTCAGCAACCCCTATCCCAAACTCGACGCCGACCGAGATACAAGGAAGCTTAGCGGAGATCAGGTAACCGAACCCCGGTGGAAACTTTGGTCGTATGCTAACTGGGAAGGGGCGTCTTTTTCTCCATGTTAGGGGCGACGTACAACAACGTCTGACCTGGATCGGGCGGCTGAAGCATGAAATGCGGTGCCTCGCCAGCTATATCTAAGACGACAGCCCCGTTTCGAGGCTAGGTATCAGAGCCCTAGTAAGGTAGCATACCGAATCTGAACTACTATGAACTATGCGGATAATAATACGGAGCGGAATAATTGGCATGGAGCTAGGCGATCGGATAAGTACAACGATTACACAGTGAAACAAAAATTTACTTTTTATTCCGCCTTGGCTTCTATGTATGATTTTTTTAAGTAGATAGATGCATAATTAAATTTTCCCGAGTTTGGGCCCATTTCCCTTTAACCCTATCCCCGCGGAGAGAAATCAGTTTTTACATCGAAAAATGACATTCAAACTCTTATTACTCAGCAACCGTATTCATAATTGGCACAAACTATATTGCATGTTGAAGATCAATCTGTTCTCTAACTGCTTGGAATATTTTCATCGTATAGTATAGTTGTTAAACTGTTATCAAAGTTTATATGTCAGGTGATGCCATATGGTATCACCCGCGGGGAATGGGGCAACAATGGCGCCATTTTGAATATTTGATAAATCTGAAATTTTCGATGTTTTTGGACACCATTTTGGTTTGAAGTCAGATATCAAAATTCTGAAGGTGCTGCCACACGGAGCACGAAAATTATTTCATAGTAGTCTATTTTTTTTTTGTAAGATTTGGAGCACTGCGACCATTATTTTGATCTTTTGTGGTATACCTTTTCTTTAGTCTAAGTACTCGTGGCAGACATATCACTATTGATGGAAGTGATCGTCGTTGTCCTATCGCACCCTTTCTCCCAATTAGGCACTGAATTTCGTATGAAATGTATTACCTCAATAGGATTCGCAGACCAGACCTCAAAAGGCTCCAAAGTTCCTTTTCCAAAGGTGCTTATTCTGCGCTGTATTAGTGCACTGCAGTGGCAGAGCAAATGTTCTGCGGTTTCACATTCGAACCCGCAGAGACGACACATTTCGTCATCTGACTGACCAATTTGTTTCAGGTGATGCTTACTTGGACGGTGTCCTGTAAACAGTCCGGTTATTGTCCTCAGTCCCTTTTTATTTAAACTAAGCAATTGCTGGCTTTTCTTGACGCTTGGTTTTATAAAGCGTTTAGACTGGCGTAGCCCTACTGAGCATATCCAGTTCTCTTGTATTGTCCTATGTTCCCAGGTTTTCAATTCTGCTTTCAAGGCGCTTGATGACACCCCACAGAACGGTTCTGGGCCAATGAAATCGGTACATGACCCCTGTCTAGCTAACGTATCGGCTTTTTCATTGCCTTCCACTCCGCAGTGACCAGGAACCCAGTATAACCTACTTGGTTCCTTTCTGCCAGTTGTTTCAGTGAAAGGATGCACTCCCATACTAGCTTAGAGGTACATGTGAAGGTTTTTAGTGCTTTAAGTGCTGCTTGGCTATCAGAAAAAATGCATATGTTAGCATGCCTGTATTTCCTAGCCAAACAGACTTGTGCACATTCATAAATTGCAAATATTTCGGCCTGGAACACTGTAGGCCAACGGCCCATTGGTATCGAGATACTTATCCCAGGACCATTTATACCTGCTCCGGTTGAATCATTCATTTTTGAGCCATCTGTGTAAAAGACGACAGAGCCTTGTCGGATATTCGGGCCACCTTGTTCCCAAACTTCCCGCTCGGTCTCTATGATTTTGAAAGGTATTTCGAAGTTTGCTTCTGTATTCATCCAATCTTCGATACCTGGTATATGTTTGCTCAGCTGAAAATGTTTGAGGATTGCCAGCTGGCCTGTCTGATCTCCATCAGGTACTTTTTTAAGGCGTGTTAGTCTCAATGCACTTTTTTCCGCCTCTAGTTGTACTACCTGGTGGAGTGGTAATAGATGCAGAATTGCATCTAAGGCTTTCGACGGAGCACTTTTCATTACTCCTGTAATTGCATTACAAATTAGCCTTTGCAACTTGCCAAGCTTGTTCTGCGTTGACCGTTCTTTTGTTTCAGGCCACCACACTAGCGAGGCATACGTTATTCTTGGTCTTATTATTGCCTGGTACAACCAATAGATCATACTTGGCCTTAGACCCCATGTTCTGCCAATAGCTTTGCTACATGCCCAGAGGGCACTCGTAGCTTTACCGATGACATATTCAATATGTGCATTCCAGCTGAGTTTCTGATCTAAAACTACTCCAAGATGTTTAGTCTCAGTGGAAAGCTGCAGTGTAGTCTCGCCCAGCTTCAGGCTCTCCAAGTTGTACGTTCTTTTCCGGGTGAAGGGAATAATGGTTGTTTTAGAGGGGTTAATGGTCAGCCCCTCTTGTCTGCACCATTCTAAAGTATAGTTTAGAGCTAACTGCATTCTCTCCGATACTGTACTGTCGAATTTTCCCCTCACAAGAATCACAACATCATCGGCGAATCCGACAACTTCGAAACCTAGCTCAGTTAGGTTTCTCAGTAGCTGGTCTACAACCAATGATCACAGCAAAGGCGATAGAACTCCACCTTGCGGGCATCCCTTAGTTGTGTTCCTTGTATAGGTATATGTATCAAACCCATGGTGTCCCATTGCGTTCAACATTGAGTGATGGGATACATTATCAAAAGCTCCCTCTATGTCTAAGAACGCAGCGACTGCGATTTCTTTTGTATCTATAGATTTCGCTATTTTTGTCGTTAGCATATGTATTGCATCCACTGTTGACAGGTTGCTTCGATATGCAAACTGATACCTACTCAGCGGAGAGGTTTTTAGGTACGTTGATTTAACGTGATAGTCAATTAGTTTTTCCATAATTTTTAACATAATGGAGGTTAGACTAATTGGTCTGAAGGCTTTTGGAAGTGTTTTGTCGCGCTTCTCAGCCTTTGGTATGAAGATCACTCTCGTTTTTCTCCAGTTGGTGGGTATGTAATTAAGTGTCAGGCTTGCCCTAAATATCTCGGTTATGAATGGAATTATTACCCTTTCACACCGTTGAAGCATTATTGGTAATAATCCATCCAATCCCGGGGGCTTATAGGGCTCAAATGAGTTGATTGCCCATTCCACTTTCGATTCTGTGAAGATATCGCAGGCTATGTAATGCGCATTTGTCCTAGCGATAGTCGAACCAGCACATGGCGCCATTGAATCCTGCGTTTGTTCTTCTAGAATGGATCGTGATCCTGGCAAATGTTTCTCCATCATAACATTGACATAGTAGTCTATAACATAGTCGTGATAGATTTCTATGTCATAGTTCTATGATATTTGGAAAACAATTTTTAAAAAGTTGGAGCTATAACGTTATAGAAGCTATGTAATAGATAGCTATGAAGTAGGCGCTACGAAGTAAAATCTTCCGACGTTCATACGAGTGAAACAAATTGTGTAGTTTAGCTCGCAGTAATAAAACAACCGCCGATGTTTCGTCTGTTTTTTTTTTTTTTTTTTTTGACGTAGGATACGTCTTACGGCAACAATTACAGGGACCCAACTTCAATACAGGGATCCAATTTCAAAACCGAAAACATCGAGAGCGTCACAAAAATTGTCCAATTTCAAACGTTTCAAACCCAGTCAGTTTCCAACTGAATTCTGTCATTTTTGCAGCAATTGATTGGAAAATCATTTAAGCACCCGTCCAAATGCAGAAAATTATAATCTGATTGTTCAAACTATTGTAATATCTAAAATTGTTGAATATTGTCGAAACGCAAATGTCGACTTTTGATTGGTCGCTTGCTGCCTTTTCCTTAAAAGAACGACAGAATGGAGTACCTAGTTAGCCGGGAATGCACTCTTTGGGCTATATAAGAGACTGTTTCTCCTCAAGCAAATCAGTTTACTAGCAGCAGGCAGCAGCAGCGGACATCAACACCGATGGCAGTAGGCGAAGTGTATCAGCAGCGGGCAACAGTGGCGGTGGTAGTGGTAGTGGCAGTTCCTACCTCTTTCAGTTCGGCTTCCCTTCGATCTGAGTTAGACCCCACCAGCGGTAATCCAATCCAGACATCGTTGAGTGAATACAACCCGAAACCGAAAGAGACTCGCACCGCCAGGTGGTTTGAGAAGCCACGATCATCCAGCGTATTTATATATAGGGTGTGTGCACATAACGTGTGTGAATATCTGTAGCGTGTGTCCCTTAGGATTGGTCGATCTTGAATCGATCTACGGAGGATCGATCATTTCAGCCCCGATTCTCAATTTTTTTGATCAATTCTTCAGCCCTGGAGAAATCGAAAAGATCGCTTTTTTCGATCCGATTCTTTCGATCTTTTGAAAATTTTATTTATTTTGCAGCGTGCAGAACTTTTTCTAGATGTGAATTTGAGTAATTGTCAGGTATCGTGTACCGTTTCTGGTCATGTGCGGTCGTTCCGGTCATTCAAGCTCAAGCTACCATGTACCGTTTCTGGTCAGGTCAGGTATCGTGTATCGTTTCCGGCTAATGTTATCTTATCGGCTTTTGAATGGTTGCGTGCGGCTATAACATCATCATGCCTCCATATAGTCCATTCCATTCCTGCCCATAATACAACAGTCGAACCGAGCTCCAAAAACTTTATTTCGAGTAATCGCGTTCAGGGATTTTTTGTTATAGGGGCTTATTACAGAAAACGAGGCGAGTGACGAGTCGCCTGACCAATTTTGATATTGCAGATGGTGAGTCGGCTGGATTTTGGACTGTTCGACTCAGCTATCACCAGCCAAGTTTCACTCGTATTCTCTAATATAACATTTTGCTCATCTCGTCAGTGACGAGAGGCGACTATTTAAGAGACTTGGATTCTTCATGAATAATAGATTATTCTTTCTCACGTACACTGATGTTAATACCAAAGTTAATTTAAAAAAAATGGTGCTTGGTTCGGTAAGTTTCACAGCAATACAAAAAGTGCTTAAAAAATCGATTCATTAGAGATCGATCCTGCGGCTTCAATTTTTCAGATGGATCGATCATGGGACCTCCGGGGTGAATCGATCCTGAAAATCGATCTTTCCCTGATGATCGCCCAATCCTAGTGTCCCTAGCTGTATAAGGTGTGTGGCTAGAGTGCGTGGCTTGCTATATAGCGTGCGTGGCTAGCTGTATAGCGTGTGTGTATGTCTGTAGCGCGTGTGTGCATGTTTATACCGTGTGTGGCTTGCTATATAGCGTGTTTGGTTTGCTTTATAGCGTACGTGGCTTGCTATATAGCGATTGAAATTTTCATATATAATTGCTAGTAAATCACCTCTTGTAGAAATAAATTATCACTGTAAATCATTCAAAACTAAATTAAAAAATTTCAATGTTGAAAAAAATTATTCAGTTGTCAATAAATGGCATTGACAAACACAATTAACCTCAAAGTTTATCTGAAGAATTTCTGAGCTGAATCACATAATTTTTCGCGCAAGTTATACTAATTGCAGCAATCAGTTGTAAAATTATCTACGCTATCGTAAAATGCACAAAATTGTTTTTTGAACTGTTATACTATAGATGGGGAATGCACTATTTGCCCTTGTCTATAGCCTCTTCGTAGCCACTGCCTCAATTAAGATATCTTAGTGCAAGTTGATACAAAAGACAGCCTCAACACAATTCAGTTTCATTCTTGTTTTGGATACGGCAGCAAGTAAAACCGCGGTGCCGGATACAGAGGTAAACGTCATCTGGAGCAAAGAGACTATTAAATTAATTAACCCCAATTGAGTATATTTCCAAACCTATTCCAAGAATTACATTGACATAAGACAGGCTGTCGTATTCTACGTTAACTCTGCGGTCGTGTCTTATAAACAACCTCTTCAACTATTTTTCAAAATAAAAATTGTTAGAGAAAAATAGTTACGACTAGTTTGCAACTTCAGCATAGTTTACAGTGCGAAGTGAAAAAGCGTAAATTTTCGCTTGCGAATTCTGTCGTAAAAACCCGTTTGTGGAACACGCAGGTATTTCACCAGCCTGCAGTTTACAGTTTAAGTTAAGCGAAATTCACCTGTTTACACTCCAAGCGAAGTGAAAATTGGCTGCAACTGACAGAATATAAACGCACGCAAGTTTTCGCTTGCTGCTATTTTTTTCACTAGCGTTTGCATGCGTGAAAAAAGTAAACCCAAGTGAAAAAGATGAGATCCACAACCTTCGATTTCGCTGGATCGAATTTGTTTACAGTTCCAAGCGAAGTGAAATTTTTGCAGGTTGCATTTTTCACGAGCGTGAAAAAATGAACATTTTGTATGAGATTTTCACTTCGCTTGGAACGCTAAATAGGGCTTATTGAAAAAAAGAACCAAGAGAACCCGTAAATGTTGGGTGAAATCTTGGATTGCGTGGCGTGAGTTTTTTGGGATCGAGAAAAATCTTCTCCAGGAATTGGGAGATGAAGATCCGAAATTTTTCCATAATTTCCTGCGAATGAGCGAAACAGACTTCCGATATCTACCTGAGAAAGTCCACCCGCATATTTTCAAGCAAGATACCAATATGCGCAAAGCAATAACCTCAAAAACTAGGTCGACATTGACGCTGAGGTATTTGGCGACAGGTAGAAAAAAACTTTTTTGCGAAATAAATATTTGACTTCAATTAATTCAAAACAACTTGTCAATTGCAGGAAATAACTACACATCTTTGATGTGTTTATTCCGGTTGGGTAGATCAACTGTGAGTAAAATAATAGCTGAAACCGCCGATGCAATTTATGCAACGCTGAAGGACGACTTCTTGAAGGTAGTTATGGTGATATGTTCTTGACTTTTTTTCAGTTGGTGATATTGTTTTTTGGTTTTAATTTTTTCATGCGTAATTGATTTTTTTTTTCAGGATTTTTTTAAATTATTCGTAACTTTCTCGTATATCTTGAATTTTTGTAAAAACTTTCAAGGATTCATTATTTTCAGATGCCGTCAACAGAGGAAGAGTGGCTTACCATTGCACATGACTTTGCAGAAAAATGGCAATTTCCGAACTGCGTGGGAGCAATAAATGGAAAGCACGTTAACGTAAAGGCTCCAGCCAGAAGTGCAAGTGACTACTTCAACTACAAAAAGCAATTTAGTAGTGTGCTCATGGCTCTAGTAAATGCAAATTATAGGTTCATTTATGTCAACATGGGAGTCAAAGGTGAGCAATTCCACAAAAAGGTCCCATTTTATTTCTTTTTTAATTGCCATTTTGATTAGCCTGAAACAATGCAGAGATGTACCAATGAGTTAAAAAAATTCATTTTATTTTTTTAGTTATTTTTGTTGAATCGCGACTAATTTTCTGATTACGATTTTTTGTTAGGATCCAGAACGATTTGTTTAACAGGTGTCATGATTTCGAGAAAATTTTAGGTAATAATTTTGACTTTCCACAGAAAATTTACACCGCAGAAAAAAAAATTGCCAAAGAAAAGTATCAAAAAAAATATTAAAATTTATTGTCTTAAATAGCTTTTTTCTTAGAAAATTATTGTATTTCCTAAAATCTACAAAAGTTTAACTTAACAGTGATGGTTGTCCAATCGTGGAGAAACAGTGTTAAGCCAACATTTTGTAGTGAAAAAACCTAAATTAAACCACCTAGCGGTCAGACCCAGCCTTTCTCATTCAAACTTATTATTTGTAAAAATAGACTACATGGACGCTTCAATCCAATAAAAGTATATTCACTCTTTGGGTTCGAAAATATATTTGTTGTAATTGAAGCATAAAATATGAAATTTGACGTAATGTTAGTGCTCAAGAAATAGCGAAATAAAAGAAATGACTTAATTTCGAACAATTTCACACATATCAAGTTGTTATGAAGTTAGATGTTTTTAAGTTTAAAAGATAACTTTTTCGTATGACGCTAGTTATGTTGAATAAGTCGTGTAATCTTTGAGATAATAGACTCGTTGTTTTGACAATTTAATATATAACGGTTGCTTAAGTTCGATTATAATCGAATGAAATGGGAACGTATAGAGCAGCTGAATTATGAAACCACTTGTTCAATCATAATTCATCAGTTAACTTTAACTAGCCCGTTCATCTGATATCAATATTGTTCAAATCGGTTGAGTAGTTTCTGAGATATTGATGTTTCGTGATTTTTACATTTTGATACATAACCTCTAAACTAGAAATCCGACTACAATAAAATTCAATAGGGTCTTAGGGGGCAAATAGATCTTTCATTTGCACTTAATTTCATTGAAATCGGTCCAGCCATCTCTGAGAAAATCGAGTGAGATTGGGAGAGGGTTACACACACACATACAGAAAATGCTCAGCTCGTCAAACTGAGTCGAGTGATATACAACACTCGGCCCTTTTGAGCACTTTTATACCTTTAGTTATTTCAGTGATTGCTATACCTTTCTAGGAGAAAGGCAAAAATTTTAAACTTAAAAAAAAGAGCTCCCTATAATAATTAGATAAATTTTATTTTCATTTCTCAAATCTGTTTCCACGGTGTATATTTCTTCGGAAAGTCAAAATGATTGTCTACAACTTTGCCGGAAACATTACCCCAATCAAACAACCCGTTCTGCTTCTCAAAAAATTCATAATCATCTATACCATTCTTACATAACTGAAATCTATAGCCTATAGGATAATATGACCAGACAGTCCTGCGTTAAAATCCGTCCCGCAAAACAATATCTCGCGGTCATCAAAAGTGTCCTGCTCTCCTTTGAAATGTCACTCGGTTTCAACAAAATTGAACTGGGACAGCATGTCTCTAGTATCATTCATTATCATTCAGCAACCTTGAACTATTTATGTGCAATTATTGATCATTTCGAACATTTCGAAACTAACATCTAAACCAATAACTTTCCCCCACACCTGCTCTCATCAACAGCAAATAAAAATGGTGTCTCGCGTTAGAAGTTCTAACTTGGAACTCTAACCATCTTGTCACTTCACCATAGGAACATCTGTGCACAGTTTCAGCTAAGCTCGTTTTTTTCATGGAATTGCACAGGTAGGATTAGCGATGGCGGTGTTTTCGCTGACTGCTCTTTTGCCAGATCGATGTATAGAGACTAACTCAATCTACCATCACCGAGACCGCTTAATCCGAGAACGACACCAGTTCCATTCGTTATTCTGGCAGACGACGC
This sequence comes from Wyeomyia smithii, assembly GCF_029784165.1. Classification (NCBI taxonomy): domain Eukaryota; kingdom Metazoa; phylum Arthropoda; class Insecta; order Diptera; family Culicidae; genus Wyeomyia; species Wyeomyia smithii. The sequence continues at coordinate 30,124,271 of NC_073695.1, read as the reverse complement.
ATTTCCCCTACATAAACGCATCATTCAAAAATCAAACCGTCCAGGAGAGAACATTTAATTACAGGCGAGGACGGAGAATTGTGGAAAACGCCTTTGGCATTTCTTCGGCACGTTTCCGTATCCTGCGACGTACATCTGAACTTCCTCCAAAAAGAGTGTCCAAAATTGTGAGCGCGGTGTGTGTTCTACCCAATTTTTTGCTTTCCCGAGAAAGTTGCAACACGTACGCCCCTGTGGGAACTTTCGATTCGTTGGCTGGAACTGATGGAAGCTGGCGAAGAGAATCTGGAAGGAGCCTGTGCGGAATGCAGCCGATTGCACGAAAAAGCTCTGGCGAGGCAAAAGAAATTCGGACGGAATTTACCGAGTATTTTTGTCACGAAGGGCAAGTGCAATGGCAATACAGTTGTATTGATTAGCATGTAAGTTTAATAAATCGCAAAATTTAATGAATCGATACATTAAAAAATAATCTCAATAGATAAATGAAATTTGTTTTTGGAATTCTTGGTGACTGCTGAAAATTCTCTAAGAAACAGTTGTTACATTTTACTTCATGTAAACGAGGTTTGACAAGAATAAAATAACAAAAATTATATTTTGTTTCTTATTTGCACTTACGAACAAATGTGATCATATCACTCCAGCATTAGCACAGCATTAGTCATTAGTCAATTTCAATTTCAGTAGTCAGTAGATTGAATGATGTATTCTGTCGGGCTACATCACCACTTTTGGACTCCAAAATAGGAAGGCGCATTAGTTGAGTCGGTATTTCTCGCGAAACTGGATCCCCTTCTGTTACTTGGGAAGCAATATTTTTGGTTGCAGATGACATTTCTTCTAATCCTTCCGGCGAATTCTCCGGCTGTTCAAGTGTTGCAATCACAACCGTTTGAAAACTACTCTTTCTTTGTAAGCCTGGTCGAATTTATTATTTAGGTGTCTTAATGCTACAGCATACTCGTTGTAAAGTTCGAAGTCATCGTCGATCCACCCAATATAGTGCCGCGATTCTTTCGACGTTCTGGTCGCGATGATTCTGAAAGAATGTCAACGCACTTCGAAGGGAGTGCTTGTTCATCATACTGTGCTTTTTTACGCTTTATGTTTTGTCCTTTCTGGTTTGGTTTTGTTAAACATGGTGAAATCTAGGACAGGACGTGACAAGTGGCTTCTAGTTATTCTTCTTTTCGTTCAAAATAGCCCTCACTAAACATTTTAATTTTTCGGCACGACGCTTGCCAGTGTCACCAAAAATACCTAGGAATTTTCAAGTTCCGGGTTACAATTATAATTAGTTAAATGATAAAGGTTACTCAATGAATCTTGAATTGATTTGAAAATATATTTTGGATTTATTTAAACTAGTCATAATTTCAACTTATTCCTCTTGCTTTTCTTGAATTAAATCTGCAATCGTTCACCATAAGTAGTTTGATTGAAAACATGATTAATGTTTCGAATGTTAATTTCCACAGACCCGGTGTATGAAAACGTTTCGAAAAGTTGTTGAACGAAACACAGTTCATCCACTTGGTATGCAGAAACAGTGTAAACCAAAAATATCAAAAGTTTTTGCAGTACGGCCAACCATACCGACTAATAATAAAACTTAACAGTGCGCTAAATAAAATCGACCAATCAGAGAGGGCTTTCACTTTGACAGAACTTTGGGTGATTTTTGGTTTCTCTTGTCACATCCTGTCCTGGGGTGAAATGACTTCTTGAATTGCAGATTTGTATTCAGAACCAACGGTTGGAATTGAAGCACGTAACTCTACTGAAGAACCACTTTCGTCTTTCAAATCTGGCAAGTCCACGTCCTCTTCTTTCTGCAGATCAATACTTTCAAATGTATCATTCTGAAATGGAGCGCTGATAACGATAACGATGATGATCATGACTTACCAACGAATCGAATTCTCCACATCCAGATTTCCCTCGAACAAGAAACTGTAGTGCAGAGTAATGCATCCATTTTGAGGCATAAAAAAGGGAAGCTCGCTTCCCCCAGCTCCACTCTTGCCGCCTTTGCGTATTTTTGTACATTCTCCTAAAATTACAATATTTTAAAAAAGCTTGAAGGGAAACAAACCTCTTTTCACAGAGGAAGTAGGTCACAAACTGCTTGGTAAATTTAGCTGAACAAATTGTTCCGCCCTTTCAATTTTTTTTATATAAGCAACAAATTTTGTGTTGTTCAAGAAATGCAATTTACCTGAATGCTGCGCTTTCAAACCATTGATAGTTTTTGCCTTTCTCCTAGAAAGGTATAGCAATCACTGCAAAAACTAAAGGTATAAAAGTGCCGAATGTCGTATTCGTATATCACTCGACTCAGTTCGACGAGCTGAACATTTTCTGTATGTGTGTGTATGTGTGTGTGTGTAACGCTCTCCCAATCTCACTCGATTTTCTCAGAAATGGCTGAACCGATTTCAATGAAATTAAGCTGCCCCATAAGACCCTATTGAATTTTACTGTAATCGGATTTTTAGTTTAGAGGTTATGTATCAAAATGTAAAAATCACGAAACATCAATATCTTAGAAACTACACAACCGATTTGAACAAAATAATTTCAAATGAACGGGCTGCCTGAAAAACCTTTACTTTTGAATTTCATGAAGATTGAACTTGTGGTTCAAAAGTTATGGAAAGAAACGTGTTCTGGAGACTATTTATTCTCACTCATGTTTCACAGAGATGGCTGGACCGATTTTTATCAAATCAGTGTCATATGAAAGGTCCTGTTGCCCCCTAAGACCCCATTGATTTTTTCTACTTTGCCTGTTATGTTTAAAAATGTGAACTCCAGCTAGAAAATAAACATATTCCAAAGACTACATAAACTCACTCACTTTTCTCAAAGATGGTTGAACCGATTTCCACAAAATTAGTGTCAAATGAAAGGTCCAGCTGCCTCGTAACACTCCATTGAATTTTGCAGTAATCGGACTGTAACTTCGTCTGTAATGTATCGGAATGTGAAAATCACGAAACTTCATAATCTTAGAAACTTAGAAATTTAGAAACAACCGATTTGAACAATGTTGATATCAGATGAACGGGCTAGTTAAGGGTTAACTGATTGAACACGTGGTGTCAAAGTTTGGCTGCGCTATACGTTCCCTTTGATTATAATCGAACTTAAGCAACCGTTATGTATTAAATTGTTAAAACAACGAAAGTCTATTATCTCAAGTATTACACGACTTATTTGAACATAACTAGTAACTAACTACGAACGAGTCATCTCTCAAACTTACAATTAACAAACTTCATAACAATTTGGTATGTGGTTCAGAAGTTATGGAAACAAAGCAATTCAGAGACTATTCAAAACTATACCTGCTTTGATCAATATATGTGGCCTCAACATAATTTAAATATGGTATCGTACTATAAACGTTCCTGATATTGCTGGTGATTAAATTTTTCGAAATTACTTAAGCACTAACATTACGTAAAATTTCAATTTTTTTACTTCAATAACAACATCAATATTTTAGAACCCAAAGAGTGAATATTCCTTTATTGGATCGAAGCGTTCATGTAAATCAATTTTTACAAGTAATAAGTTTGAATGAGAAAGGCTGGGTATGACCGCTAGGTGGATTAATTTAGGTTTTTAATGTAAACGTTATGCAAACGGTGATGACTTGATATCTGTTCATAATTGAAGAATGGGCTAATGAAAGAACGCATTTGAAATGTTTTTGTTTCACCGTGTTTCGATTGGTTTTGTCTCCGCTTTGCATTGCGTTGCATTTCAAATTTGTATGAAAATTTGTATGGGAAAAATTCCTTTTTTGCATTTTCTTTTCTAGAGAGCTTAGTAATGCTTTATTAATGCACTACTACATTGCTTTAAAGTATAAACACTCCCTTACTAAAATTGTTCGCTTGTGATTCGAGCTGCACCAGTATTTAACTTACATCGCTTGAGAAAGTGTAGCACGCAAGTAAAATAATATAACTTCAAATGCAACATAATTTACACATTGTTACGATGATTTTTCAAATTGTTTGTACTGTTATGTATTTCATCTTTTATGACTTCTCTAGCTTTTGATTAAATGTTGCTGTATCAAGCAAGTTTTCGATAATTGTGATGAATTTTCAAGAGACCGTCCTGACATCAGCCGAAGCTATGGAATCAGTAGTTGGTCGGCGTGATAAAAACCCATGATAACTGTACTTAAATCGTGATTATTTTGGCATTGTATAATTAAACATAAAACTATGTTTTGTTACATATTCCGTTTTACATTTTTCTGAATTTTTAGGCTATGAACGCATGAAACTTTGCCAGTTTTTTTTTTTTTTTTTTTTGCTAGGTAGGTTTTGTAGCTTATTTATTTGACAAGTAAGAAAAAATCGTGGCGGAATGGCGTATCTGCGTCATTCGGAATACAGCGGTAGTGTATAATACCCTGAAGTAAACGCGTCTGCGGCCCGGATGAGTTTTCCCAAGTACCACACAAAACATGTTGGGGAGTAATTCACAGTGACAGTAGTCATATAAGAGTGCTATAAGCGCGATTAGAAAGTTGTGTTGTTATATTCTTGTTCTCACGATGTTGTTACGTAGCATAGGTGTACTTTATGGGTTGATGAATATAAACAAGTGGTGCCTGTGTTTGTGATGTTATCAAGACAATACAGGGGACAACGCACTTCGGAAACAAGCTCGTTTTTTCTGGTCTCGGAGATGTTTTGCAATAATATGTAGGGATGCCATCCATCCTGATTTAGCAGGACATGTCCTGATTTTGAGATCCATTTGGAGCGTCCCGATTTATTTTTCATATTTGAGCATTCGTCCTGATTTTTCTGAATGATGCCGGATATTCAAAAAGGAAGCAAACTGTTCAGTACTTTCATCTTGACTCCGGGAAGAAACGAACTTATTTCGAACGATTTTTTTCTTTGGTTGAATCTTCGTGAGAGAAATTGTCTAGTCGTTGAAATCGTTAAACGTTTTTTGACATTTAAGTTTATTTCAAACAGTTTACTAGTTGCATTTTTTAAGGTATCTACTAACGCCTAATAAATCAAAGTTGCAAAATTGAATCGTTCGAGAAATACGTTAAATATGAGGCTTTTGGCGTATTTTGAAGTGCAAATCTCAAATTACGTGTTTTATTTATTGATACCTCAAAAAATAACAATAGCTTAGAACAAATTTTTGCTGGAAAAAATTGTCCTAATTTTTAACTCCGACGAAATGGTAACCCTAATAATATGATTTCAACGAGCAGTGACTGTGACATGGGTGGCGCTTGTCTTCGGGTTGTCTTCCAGATGTTTGCACTATCGGAGGGGCTATGTATGAAATGCCCAGCCGGGGCAGCCGCGCCACTTCAATGTTGCACGCCTGATGGCAATGCTGCGTACCTGTAGAGTGCCTTTCCTATGGTTGGTCTTGGCATTCGGCGGCCAACGTGGAGTAGCTTGATCGGGTTGTTATTGGAGTTATCTGGGCGATTTCAGTAGAAGTGTTCGAGGTGGGTCAGGTGCGCCATGGGAGGATGGACAGAGCGCTTGCGGTCTACTATATAACAACGTTATATAGTAGATCAAGCTATCTTATCTATTCCAAGTTTTTACTGGTATTTTGTTCGATGGTACGCTCCAATTTTATGATTTTACTAGCTTTCGGACGAATGTTGCAAAACCTGAACAATTTTTTTTTTAAATCAATTTTGAAAATCTCGTTGGTCGGCATAACAATAGACCATACGATTGAATGTTGATAGCGATTGTTTTGGCATTTTGTAAATGAACTTCGAACTCTGTTTTTATTGATATGCATATTGACATTTTTCTAAGTTTTTTTTTTTGGCTTTGAAGGCATGCAACTCTGCCAGTTTTTATACTCAGTAGGTATTATAGTTTAAATAAAATTTTCCGCGAATTACAAAGTCCGCGCTTTTTAGGCAAATATCCTTAGCCGGTAACCCTAGTCGGTTTTCTTTCCCGAACCGGATTATTACTCGAGAAAAGAATGGTGCATAAGTAACCGCGTTTTACATTAGGTTTTGCTCGCGGTATTTTGACTGCGCTCAGTGTGACTATCCTCATAAATCGGTTTCGAAGTTCAATGACCAAACATCAATGACCTTACATCGTATAATGCTCGGGTGTGCCTCGTATTGGCTCTCTGGTCAGAGACTTTTTTCCCCCTCACTTGCTTTATCGGTTATTTGAGCGCTTATTCATCATGTCACGAAACAACGCGGTATGATATTTACCACTGGTACCAGTAGTTTGCTTAGTTTGCGTTTGGCGTGCGGTTGTTGCGTTTACGAAATCCATCTGTTTCTAAGTAAATTTAAAAAGTTCACGGGATGAAACGCGAAGTTTGGTGTGATCCAGACTGTTAACGATTGTAGGTTGGCGAAGATAACTAGAAACTTTAATTCTCCTGAATGCCGATGCAGCGATCGTGGCGTGGTTCTATTTATATCGTCTCCTGGTGACCGGTTGCCCAGAGACCGAGAAGTAACCATATCGTGCGCGAATTGGTGTAGAAAAAATCGTACCATCAACCTCGATGGATCCAGATCAATTCCTTTCCATTAACACTAATTCCTTCCTTTGATACTTGTGGATGATGCAGAGGATTCCTCGGTCTCTAGTAGCAACAAGTATTAAACTAACACTCCCGATATCCCTTCCTCTATTGATCTGCATTGGGCGTGGCCAGCTACGTTATTGACCAGTGAAAAGAAAGATCACCAGGAATTGTACACTGAAAATGGCTTGCTACTCCTAGGCACCATTTTGACGGTTCTTTGTGCAATTTCAGCTGATTCTGGTCAATCGCGGGCAACACACGGGCGATCAAATATGCTATGCTATGCTATGCTATGCTATGCTATGCTACTACATTGCTTTAAAGTATAGTATTTTAGATGTCTAACAACAACATTGCCAAAGACACTGAAGAGCTAGGATGTCCCTGAAAAATGCTATAGCTGTTCAAAGTTGAGAATGTTGAATTAAATGGTGAAAATTGTTTTTTTTTTTTTGCCAACAGTACCAGTGTACCGTCGTTAGTCAGATTTCAATCGGAAGTACTGAGTTACACTGGAAAACTCTTGAATGTACATTTTACCATCAATTTTCCCATAAATCCTGTAGTTATTGTTGGATGACGAAGAGCACATTTCCCCAATCTTATGTACAGAAAGTGAAGAAAAGGGTTGGCTTCAAAAGTGTCAAGCCACGATTTGTACCCAACTATAATGTGAAGCAGAATCATAAAAAGTTTCTTTTTTAGTAAGCAATCTGCATTTGCGGCTTAAGTAATACATAAAAATACATAAAAACTAAATGTAAGCATTTTTCAATTGTTTGCACCGACTCTGATTGTAAAATTCAATCGCACTGTATTATGTTTCTTGAGAATTCAAACCAAGAGCTGAATAATTAAATTAATAAACTTTATGTCCATACCCGCGCAACGTCATTTCCCGAGTAAATCACCACGAAGTAAACTTCGCCGACAAAGATGCTCAATGGAATTCCTTACCAGCAGTGTCCAATTCTTGGTAATTAAATTGCATACATTCCACTGTAGGTGGACATCCGTGGAATAAACAATCACCTTTTTCCCGCCAATCAACCCGGGGCCGGTCGTTTCGTTCTGGATTTTAACGACACTCGAAACCCCATTGTGTTTTTTTCCTCCGAGAACCAGCATTAATCGAACGATCGGCCGGTGCTAATGACGATTTAAGAGCTTTTTATCGCGTTGTTAGGTCTAATGTTAAACAATTTGCCGCGGTTTTTTTTCTGCCGGCACGACCGCCGCCAGCCGTCGAAAAGTCTGTGCCGAAGAACACCGAAATATAGCCATCAGAATATTTTAATAACTGCCGAACGTCATAAATTTTTTTGTTCGATCGCTCCAACAACGCGGCTGCTCGGTTCGATTTGTCGCATAAGTAATTCGGCTCATTGTCTTTGCGTTTTTTTTGGTTGTGGTTCTCGGAAATGCATGCGGAATCCAGGTAGAGGCCAGGCCTTTATGAAAGCCATTAATCTCGCCCAGACATTTTTCGTGCTAATCCAAACAATGTCCCGCGCTCGTTTTTGGAGAAATCGATGAATGTTTTAAACGAAAACGTGATTGGAACTTGGTATTAATTGCGTTTCACCTGCGTGCGAGAGTGGCGGCAAAATATTTTCTCGATTTTTATTTCACTTCTAGGGTACGAATCGAAGGCAGTTTTATGTTTGTGACATTTTATTAACTTGACCGGCTCATTGTTAGGTGTTTCTGTGATCAAAAGTATTCTGGCCTATGATTAGTCTAAAAAAAGTTATTAATACATATGAGTGAGCAGGATTTTTGCTGGGGGAAGGGTGATAACCTAAATGAAAATAAAAAATTAGATTACGTACGACCAATTTACTCTTAGCGCATTTTGATTTCTTGAATTTCTGTTATGTTCTATAGTTATTTAGGCCCTGTTAATCAATTTAGACATGTTTACAGTAAGAAAACGATAAATAACTCGGGATCAAATATTCAATGTTCATAACTTCTTCATACAGCTGAAGTTTCTGAAGGCATGTTTGATTATTTTTCAGCAATGTTGTTCGATTTGCATTACCATATCCAAACTGAAATGTTGATTATTTATTCATCGCAAAGCTTCGATTAATTTTGAATTATGGAATCGATTTAGCCGGTATGTAGATGATCGCATTGGTAATTCGCCAGCAGTCACCGGCTGAGTAATCGTGGAATCAGCGCCTCCTAAGTCAAAATCAAACCGCGAAGACGCAAGCGATTAAATCAACTTATTTCGAACCCTCTGCGACTTGAATATGAATAAGTTACACTACTGCAGGGGTCCTTGCGAGCGATAGGTCCGCTGCAACTCGTCTGATGTTTAAATACATCGTTTATAATGTATATGTATATCAGATGATTGTATCACTATCGGCCAAGCCATCTGTTTGTCAACTTCTGGTTAAAGGTTGAAGTTTAGTTTGAATCGATGACATTTTCTTTACCAATATAACGAATTTAATTTTATTTATTTATAGTTTATTACCGCTCATAGTAATCACAGAAACTTTATCATAGATTTAGAAAGATGAAACCTAAAACTCTTGAGGCCTTGATAGTTCTAATGTCATAGAAATTAAATCTAACAGTGAAGTGACCACAAAGGGTAAAATATGTATTGTCTATCTGAAAACGACATTATCCACATTCCCTTTATTGTACTGAACGCCACAAGTGATTTCGAATAGGAATGAATAAATTGAAGTGTGAACATTCCCCAGCAGGCCTGTCATTTGAGCATCACATAAAATCACGACACGGCTATTTAGCATATTCTCGTCCAACTGGCTCCTGAGGCAGGATTCAGACTCGGGTAATGGATCTGTTCTTCTGGGTAGATTATACGTATGATGTATCCTTACGCATCACCGAACAGGGAAGACACGATGCTGCCTGATGCGAGAAACGAGGGTTGAATTATGTAGATTCGTAACTGGCTTTACACCCTGTCCGTCGCTTACAGCCACCCCGTTCGCCGCCCGACGGAACATCATAACTTTTGATTGAAGTCGTTCAGAATCGATTAATCCGTAGCCGGTTTCGTTAGTCGGCACGATGCACTTGAGGATCTTCAGCTCAGGAAAACGGCACTGAGGTAAGGCACAAGGCGCTTAATTCATTTGTCGTGTTACGATTTTTGAGAGGCGGAACCAACACGGAATGCATTTGCTCGCCAAATGAATATATATCCACCGTTCTTCATCCACTTTTATGATTAATATTGCCGGGGACAATTTTCGCTGATGCCCTCCCCCTAGACGGTCGATTGGGGATAAAGGAACGTTGCTGTCACATGATTTGCTGGAAAATCACTTACAAATCGAGCACTAAGTGATTCACGAAAGAGAAAAAATACAATAGTGAATATGGTGAGGAAGTGAAAATTTCCAATATTTAGAACGATACTTTTGTTGCATACATAATATGTTATAGAAATTGCTAAAGTTTTACACGGTTTTCTGGTTTTTTGTATAACTGAAAGAATGTAATTATCTGAGCAAAACGTGATTTAAAAACCTAAATTAATCCACCTAGCGGTCAGACCCAGCCTTTCTCACTCAATTTTTTATTTTTAAAAATAGATTTACATGAACGCTTCAATCCAATAAATGTATATTCACTCTTTAGGTTCTAAAATATTGATGTTGTAATCTTTACATATAAAAATGCAGTCAAGTCTGTCTGTCTGTCTAATCCATATAGGCCCGAAAACTACCGAGCCGATCGACGTGAAAATTTGTATGTAGGGGTTTTTGGTGCCGATAAAGGTTCCTATGATAGTTTGAGACCCCTTTCTCTTCTGAAAGGGAGGGGTCCCATACAAATGAAACAGAAATTTCTGCACAACTCAAGAACAAACCAAGCAAATGAAACCGAATTTGGCATGTGGATGTTTTAAGGGGTAACTAATATGTCCATAATAGTTGGATGAAACACAGATTTGTGCACATCTCGAGAACTAATCAACCAAATGGAACAAAATTTGGCAGGTAAATGTTTTTAGTGGTAACAAATATGTACATAATGGTTTAAAACCCAACTCTTTCTTCTATAAGGGAGGGATCCCATGAAAATGAAACACAAATTTCGCACAGCTCAAGAACCAATCAAGAAAATACAACCAAATTCGGTATGTGAATGTTTTTAGAGGTAACAAATATGTCCATAATGGATTGACGCCCCTCCCTCTTCTGGAAGTACATATTTCTTCACAAATTTTTGCACATCTCGCGAACTAATCAACTAAATGGAACCATATTGGCAGGTGAATGTTTTTAGTGGTAACAAATATGTTCCATAATCGACCTCAGACAACATTTTGGATTGTAAGATGGCAACTTCCGGTTTCTGGAAAACAGCCGAAAATGGCCGATTTCCACCCAATATAATAATATCCGGATCTAGAATAATACACAGGAGCTAAAATCGACCACAGATAGCATTTTAAATTCTAAGATGGCGACTTCCGGCTTCTGAAAACAGCAGAAAATGACCAAATACCACCCAATATGAGTTTTTCTTTAACCAGTATGCCGTTCAAAATCCAGAAATTGTCTCCAAATGCCATTATGAAATCCAAAATGGCGACTTTTGGTTTCGGAAAAACAGCGGCAAATGACCAAATTCCACCCAATATGGGTATTTCCGGAACCGTAATGATGCACTGGAGCCACAAATCGACTTTAGACAACATTTTGAATTGTAAGATGGCAACTTCCGGTTTCTGGAAAACAGCCTGAAATGGACGATTCCCATTAAATATTAGTATTTCTGGAACTAGAAAGATGCACAGAAGCTAAAAATTGATCACAGACACAATCTCGAATTTTAAGATGGTGACTTCCGGTGTCTGGCAAACAGCCGCAAATGACCAAATACCATTCAATATGAATGTTTTCGGAACCAGAATCACGCCCAGATGACAGAAATTGATTTCACAGGCAATTTTAAAGTACAAAATGACGACTTTCGGCTTCTGAAAAACAGTCCAAAGTGACCAAATATCACCCAATATGAGTTTTTCTTTAACCAGTATCCTAAATACCATTTTGAAATCCAAGATGGCGACTACCGGTTTGTGAAAAACAGCCTAAAATAAACAAATACTATCCAATATGAGAATGATGCAAGGAGCTAACAATTGACCTCAGGCACCATTTTAAATTGCTAAATGGCAACTTATAGGCAACAGTCGGAAATGACCGAATAATACTCAATATCGATATTTCCGTAAACGTGATGATGCATAGAAACCAAACATTGACCCTGGACACTATTTTGAATTTGAAGACGACCATTTTTAGTTTCTGGAAAACAACCAAAAATACCTCCCAATATGGGTATTTCCGGTGTCAGATAGATGCCAGAAAGTCTGCTGATAATGACAGAATACCACCCAATATGAATATATTCAGAATTAAGGCGATGTACAGAAGCCAAAAGACGAGGATGTTGTCATTTTGATAAAACCAATCATTTCAAGCGATTTGTTATTTGACTTTGATCATATCCTATGGCCGATTCGTCGTGCATTTGCAGACTTCAAACAAACTGCAAGGAATCAATGAACTTGAAACGTTCAAATAGTACTACACCACATTTAAATTATGTTGAGGCCACATATATCGATCAAAGTAGGTATAGTTTTAAATAGTCTTTGAATTTCTCTTCTTTCCATAACTTTTGAGCCACATATCAAATTGTTATGAAGTTTGTTATTTGTAAGTTTGAGAGATGACTCGTTCGTATGACACTAGTTATGTTCAAATAAGTCATGTAATCTTTGAGATAATAGACTTCCGTTGTTTTATTAACAATTTAATACATAACGGTTGCTTAAGTTCGATTATAATCAAATGAAATGGGAACGTGTAGGGCAGCCAAACTTTAAAACCACGTGTTAAATCTAAATTCATCAGTTAACCCTTAACTAGCCCGCTCATCTGATAATAATAATCAAATCGGTTGTGTAGTTTCTGAGATAACGAAGTTTCGTGATTTTCACAAGTCGGCACATTACAAATGAAGTTACAGTTCGATTACAGTAAAATTCAATAGGGTCTTCTGAGGCAGCTAGACCATTCATTTGACACTAATTTTGTGGAAATCGGGTCGGCCATCTCTGAGAAAAGTGAGTGAGTCCAAGTAGTCTTCGGAATATGTTCCTTTGCATAGCTGGATTTCACATTTTTAAACATAACAGGCAAAGTAATGGTCCGACTGCAAAACAAATCAATAGGGTCTTATGGGACAATTAGACCATCCATTTGACACTAATTTTATGAAAATCGGTCCAGCCATCTCTGAGAAACATGAGTGAGATTAAACAGTCTTTAGAACACGTTTCTTTTCATAACTTTTGAATCACAAGTTCAATCTTTATGAAATTCAAAACTTAAGGGTTTCCTAGGTAGCCCGTTGTTTTGAGACCAATTTCGTTCAAATCGGTTGTGTAGTTCCTGAGATATTGATGTTTCATGATTTTCACATTTTAAACATAACCTCTAAACTAAAAATCCGATTACAATGAAATTCAATTGAGTCTTATGGGGCAACAAGACCTTTCATTTGCAATTAATTTCATGAAAATCGGTCCAGCCCTCTCTGAGAAAAGTGAGTGAGAATAAAAATCTGCACATACACACACACACACACATACACACACACACATACACACACACATACAGAAAATGCTCAGCTCGTCGAGCTGAGTCGAGTGATATATGCCATTCGGCCCTTTGGAGCACTTTTATGTTTTCGGTTTTGCAAGTGATTGCTATACCTTTCTAGGAGAAAGGCAAAAATATAATCGTTGTCCTTCGATTTTTAACGGAAGAATAAAAAAGCTTTCGAAAGGTGTTAAATGACGGTTTGCACATTTACCGTACCTAGACGAACTGTCATTTTATACCTTTCGAGCAGGTTTTTAACCTTAATTTAAAAATCGAAGGACAACGATAAACATTAAATTTTCCTTTTCTGGCGTGTCCGATAAGTTCCCTCTATTTTTTTTTCAGCAATTTGAACAAACATAGTTTTTCAATGTTATGAAAAAATGAAAAAATAATTTAATTTGGAAGAATAGTCAAAATGTTTTTGAATTCAACAGTCAATAGTTTAAAAATATCAGGCGGCAGAGAATAGATCATTGCACATAAAAAATAACCTCACTTTTTTGACAGTTCAGGGAGGTTTGTTTACACACCTTGTACCTTAGAGTTTTTTTCGATTCAACGTTTAATGATTTTGTGATTTTGAAAGTGACAACAATTAATATGACTATAAAAAGTTATGAATACGAATGAATTCCTTAGCACCGGACAATAGAAAGCGCTATGCTGAAAAAATCTGAACCGAAAATTGTGTAAGTCCATGTAAGCAAACCTTCCTGAACTGTCAAATATCTTTTCTTCTTCGTCTTTGTGACGTCTCGTGCAATGATCTTTAATGAATACCTGAATGTAATGAACATTAGAGTTGTTTAAAAAACTACGGGGCACTGACAACTATCGTGACTAAAGCCTAATTCCGACGTCGATCACGCTTGTTCAGGCAAAATTGGTGAGAAACGCTTTGTATTTTCTGCGGATGTTCATAGAAAATGCTTCAAATATTTAGCCAGCGTACAACCTGTACTTGAAAACAGGGTATGCGGGGAAAAAGTTGGTCAACATCAAAACACAAAAAACGGGCAAGACTGTATGAATTTGCAACATCATAACTTCAACTGATTACGCATGCAAACACAAAGCATTTCTTGAAGGAATGAGCTGAATTTTGGTTTCCAGCTGTCTAATATTTGTACTTCGGGAATTACGATTTTACCTATTCGAAAACTACAGAAAATAGAAATAACAGAACCTTCTAAACCAGTGGTTCCCAACCGGGGGTCCACGAAACGGTCCACGTGAATTTGACAGGTAATTAAATATTTTTTCTAGATACCTCTGTGAAGGCGGATTTTCAATTTTTTGCGTATAAGGAATAAAACGTGAAACAAATTAGACTTGCAAAGCGATATTAGACTGAAAACCGCAGCCTCGTATAGCAAAACTAGTATCTGAAATTCTTCTGGGGGCCGCGCAGCTCTTTTAGCTTCGCAGAGGAGGCCGCGGAGCTCTTGTCTTTAACAAAAGGGGCCGCGGAGCCAAAAAGGTTGGGAACCACTGTTCTAAACACTTGTGTAATATTTCTTTTGTGGGTAAACTTTTTTTGACAAAAATGTTTCAGCTCAGGTTCAGGTTACCATAACGTTGGCATTGCACTTTTTTCGGAGGGCGGAAAAAATAAGACAGATAATTGAGTTTGATTAATATCTCATGGAGGGTAATTATATTAGCTTACTTGCAAAACATCTCTACGCTTCTACTGGAACATTCACCGTGACGGACGAAAACATACGTGTAGGTACCTATGTTTTTGAGTTCTTTCTTCGTTTCATTTATCAACTCCTCTTCAGTGTTTGCAACAAAATTGTTGTAGTAGATCTTACGCTTAAGTTTGCCCATAAATTCTCGGTGGGACGCAGCTTGGGGACGGTGGACGGGCTCGCCGACTTCGGTATCACATCGATATTCAGCCGCCCCATCTCCTCCAACGATCGCTTCGAGTAGTAGGCCGACGCCAGATCCGGCCAGATCTTCGCCCAAATGGTGTTTTTTCATGAACGACACAACTCCCGACAGGCAGTTCGTAAACTATGAATTTCCCCGGTCAACCACACTTTGGAGCGCACTTTCTCCATGGGGAAAGTAAAATACGAAGTGCCCTGCCAGTCGTTGCCATTCAGAATGAGATAGGTCTCGGCGTCCATCACCACTGCCACCTCGCGATTCGCCGGGAAAATTGATTTGACCATCTGATTCAAACCGGTTGCACCGGCCTCCCGATCAAGCGCACGCAGCGAAATAGCAACTTTTCTTTCGGACTTCTTTTCTTGTAGATTTCTTGCTGTAGATGCCGGAACGGACGTATTCGACGTCCACAAAGTGCCGCACGATGTCTGAACACGTTACGCAAAAATTTTAACAAATATTAGCGAGATTAGCAAACTGAGTATTTTTGACAGATTAGCAATTCCCGCTAAAAAGGTCCCACCGCGGATGTTTATGTGGGACGGAAGGATACTTACCAACGTCGGCGCCCATAGCCGAACATTTTGGACAATGTGCGGCTGTTGCAAGGCAAAGACTTTCTCGTCAGAAAACACGAACTCCTCATCTGTTTACCGCGACAGTATTAGTTTGATTCTGTCCAGCCTGGTTTTCGTTGTAGTTTCCGTAACCCCGTGAACCTTGCGTATCTTATAACGGCTTGTCTGCCGTAATCTCGCAGACTGACGTAAGCGCCAAAGTGGCCGATTCGTGTTTTTTGCGATTAAACGATAGAACACACCAAATTGGACCTATAGGCGCCGAAATTCGCTCAAAAGTGTAAAAATTAGCTGTAATTCACGAAAACGAAATGACGTAACCGCCATTTTTACTCCACATGACGTAAATCCAACACAACTTTGTTTGCGATGCGTTTATACATTCAATGAATCGAGAACTTATCAAGAACGTGGAACCAAATTTGGCATGTGGAAGTATTTGTGATCAGGAAATATTTCTATGGTGGTACGGCACCTCTCCCTTCTCTGCAAGAGAAGGGTTCCGTACAAATGAAACACATATTTGAAACAATTTTTCTGGAGAACAGCTTAACATGATTGGAATCATGCACAGGTGCTAAGAATCGACCCCAGAGACTATTTAAAATCCTAAGATGGCAGCTTCTGGTTTCTGAATAACAAGCCAAAATGGCCAAATACCACCCAATACGAGAATTTCCGGAACCCAAATGATACCTAGAGGTCAGAGGGTAAGTCCGAATGCTTTCTTTTGTGAAATCCAAAATGTCGACTTCTGCTCTCTGGAAAATATCCCAAAATTATCAAATACCACTCAATATGGATATTTCCGTAATCGGGCTTATGCACAGAAACCTACAATTGACCCCAGAGAAGACCTACGACCACGGATTTAGCTTAGCGGCGATGAAATTGCGATAGTCGACAAGTGCGTTTACCTAGGCTAACTTTTACCGAGAACGACATCGTCAGAGAAATTCGTTGAGATCCTATGGCGGGAAATCGTGCCTTTTTTGGATTCCGGGGGACGCACTGCTCGAATAAAATTCTCCGCGGCACGAAGTTGACAAAACTTTGGTCTTACTGTAGCCCTCTAATGCCACGCTCGTGGACAACTAAAGCGCAATTGTGATGTTTGTACGTAAGAAGTGCAGATAGAAGATGGCCACGAATGCTATCATATTACAAACTAAATTCATAACCGAGAACGTATTTTCGAATCTTGGCTATTTGACTGATTATTAACATAACTTAAGTTAATAAACCATTTTTTACAAATCTTACACTCGGCAATGTTTTGTGATTATATTAAAGCATTAGATATGAGGTTTTTATGCCTTTTTGAGTAACAAACTGTGACTCAAAAGGGCTTCTCCTCATCACGAAAAATTCATTAAGGCATATTTAGCCAGATGAAAACAATAATATAAATAAATAAATAAATAAATAAATAAATAAATAAATAAATGTACAGATCAGATAGTTGAAATTCGTTTGAACACTTACTATACAAACGTTTTCGAAAAAGCTTCGTAATGAAAGTTTTACTCGCTATCGCAAACGTCAGTCTGCGAAAGTACGGCAGTTGTGTCCAAGGTCCTTCATCATGATGGTGTAGGCAGATCGACACATCCAGGTCAGCAGCGGTCATCCGGATTCAGCGGTTCATTTTTCGACAAACCCGCTCCCTCACTACCTTAATGGTTGCGAACGCGGCCGCCCGGATCTCGCACGGCCCTTGGTTTATATGGGGCACACAGAATGCACATGGTGCGCAACTACACAACTATGAAAAGTTGTATTCGAAGTCATTGAACACCCTGTAGATAAAGTTTACTGTTGGCGGCATCGTAATCACCTTGCTCTATAATTCTAAATGCCATTGGTTTTCCTTGAATTACAACTGGCAGTAAAATGATACAGTGAACCAAACTTTCTTTTAACAAAACAAACTTCAAAGGGGCTGCTTACGAATTACGCAACGCTTAAGTGAGAGAGAGGGAGTGTGAAGCTATCAATTTTCTAAGAATTTGGTATATAAATAAGCGATCTGAAAGGGGAGGAAGGAGGTCGAGATCGCATTTTTTTGCGTTACGTAACTTTAAACAGACCCAAAGTCGAAATCTCCTCTCATTCATTAAGCAACTGAATAATATAAACTACACACCACAGGCTCAGTATGCTGCGTTGCTTTGATATTGGCCACGCGTTATGTGCTAAACTGCTCGAAGCCCGATTCCGAAAAGTGATCTGAATGACAAGCTAAACTCTCTGCAAATCTAATTTCATTAATGTATCCTAAACCATTTTTTCTCAGCTTCCCAATGGTGGTGTCAAATTTAAAATCGAAGGTTGCGAACTTGCCCAAAAACACTTTTTTATGATAAAATCCAAGATGGCGGCGAGATCTAATATGACGAACAATTTATTTCTACTTTAAATAAAAGCACTATTATTTCTCTTTAAAATGACGTACCGTTTGTAGAGGGCTTAACGACTAATTCAAGATAAGTCGATCAATAAAAAGATCAAGAATTGCTTAAAATACAACTTTTTCAAAAACCGTGAAAATGTAAGACAACTTTTTTGTTCAAAAGTTCAGTATCAAAGGTATTTTTTTCAGTTTCAACATTTTTGAGAATAATCAAATTCCAATGATACAATATTTATTCTAAGAGTAATGGTCTCAGAGTAATTGCAAATCATAAAGCTCTTGGCGACTTACTTTCTACATGGATCCGTTTTTGAGATATTTCATTATTGAGTTTGGAAAATTTTCGTTTTTCTGTGAGTTATTTGTGGTTCTCCGGCTAAGAATCATTAAAATATACGATCGATATAAAACAACTCATTTTTTTACATCAAGGAGATTGGATGATTAATTTATAAATTATTGTTATGCTCACGTTCACGGATATTTATTTCCTAGGCTGAATAATTCAATAGACGGAAATAACTTTCGAATTATTTACCTTCTACAGGACAATTGTAGAACTAGCGCTGCGATCCTACTGACACTAACAGCCTCTCCCGAGCCGAGCCTCGAACCCACGATGACTGGCTTGTTAGGCCAGCATCGTACCACAATATCATCGTATTTTTCAATAATCTTTGTTTTTTGCTGGAGAATCACAAATAACTCACAAAAAATCGTATTTTCATAAAAAACTAAAATTTTCCGAATTAAATATTGGACTACATCGAAAACGGATACATGAAAGTTAATCGCCAAAAGCTTTGATATATGAAATTGGTATTGAAATCATATTGCGTCATTAGAATTTAATTATTCTCAAAAATGTCGAAAATATAAATTTGAATAAAGTTAAGTTTCAACAAACAATTAATTTGAAGGGAAAATTTATTAGTTTTTTATTTATTTACCATTAATTCACAATAACTTGAAAACGGATGCATTTGGGAGTCAATTATTGTGAGCTTTCCGGTTTGAAATGACCATTTGAATTGTTCGAAACTATTGGAATACAAATATATAAAAAAGCTATTGGAATACAAATATACAAAAAAGCTATTGGAATACAAATGTTTTGAAAAATGACGAAATTGAACACTTTTTAAAAACTTATCCTGCGATAGTAAATTTGTTTCTTATTTCTCCATTCTGAACTTTATATCACAAGTGGCGAAGATTGCTTATCGGCACGCGACCAATCGAATTGAATTAACACCACAAAATTGAATATGCCCCCGCTGTAAAATACCTAGTTTTCTAAACCAAACAAGTGTGCAAGATTTCATTCAAATAAAAAAAGATCGATATTCGGCTATTATTGGTCATTTACCGTGATTTTGCTCGTAATATCTTTTGGAGACAAGAGGTTTGTATTCCACTAACAATCATGAGCTTTAAGATTTGTTTTATTTCAATGATTATATTGCGACAACAATTAGATACAAACTTTCACCCTTGATTACTCTGAATAACTAGTGAGGAAAACATTGTTTACTCTAAAATGGCTGATAACATGGCTGGTTGTTGTTGTTCATCGTTGTCATTGCCAACAATCCAATTTGCACCTGCATGGCAACGCAGCCTTAGCTCTCGCAACTGATGTGTTAGGCCAGTCGTGGTAGGTTCGAGTCCCGGTTCGGCAGAGACTGTTAGTGTCAGTAGGATCGTAGCGCTAGCCCCGCAATTATCCTGTACACTGAACCAGTTGGCTGCGAAGTCTGTGTATATAAAAAACAGAAGGTCGAGTTCCGTTACGGAATGTAGCACCAGGGCTTTGCTTTTTTGTGGCAACGCAGCCTGATAGAAATGCAAATGCTTAACCTCGCCAAACATGTGAAAAATGCCCATGTGCCGAATGTAAACAAGGCAATAATGAATACAAGCTGATTCTACCCGTACAAATAAAATTATTTGATTAAAAAAATTCTTTCAACAAATCGAATAAAGTGAAGTTACATTATACTTGTATTAATCAAAAACCGAGAAAACTTGGCTTGCTTACAGATAATACAGGGGCCCTTTTCACAGGTTTGGCGAAAGATGACATTTGCCAAAAGTTGCTGACAGCGAATGTCTATGTTGACGCCATCTAATTATGATACACGTAATTGTTATTATCATTATTTTTGATCGATTATTCTACTTGTTTCAACACAATATTTTCGGAAAATTGGGTTGTTTAGCTGTTCACGGATTTATAATTCAATATATATCAGCTGAAAGCGTGTAATTTTCTGAGCAAAATGTGATTTTTTCAAGTTTCATATCATTGTCCTTCGGTTTTTAAATGAAGAATAAAAATCGTTCTAAATCGCTGCAATGACAGTTGGTACATGGGCGAGCTGTCATTGCAGCGATTTCGAGCAGTTTTCGAGCAGTTTTAATTCCTGATTTAAAAATAAAAGGACAGCGATAGAAAATTTTCGAAAATCACGTTTTGCTTAGAAAATGCAGCTTTTTCAGATGTTATAAAAGAGTGATATAGCTAAATTAACCCATTTTGTTTTTTTATTTTAATAAACATGCTCTACCACGAAGATTGAAGCGTCGTTCCTGGTGAAATGTTTCAAATCACCCAGCAATATCATCCTAATATTGTACAATGAAGTAAATTTGCAGTGAATCTTGAAGAAGTCAATCGTCAGATTGACTGGTTTTAGGTAAATGGTGAATTGGCATTTTTGGGGTACTACGAAAAACCGTTATCAACCTCAAAAAATACAGCTATATGAAAAAGATAAAAGAATTTATAACCTATTTCAAAACGAGTTTTTCTTTGATTGCTTCTTTTTTATGCATTGTTATGTAATCCCCTTAGTAAAATATTCTGCTATGCATTATGGTTTATTGGTTAGGATTGTTTGAGTAGATAATGTCCCAGGAAAATTTCAGTTACATCGTTTTGCAACTTTCACTTTTAAATTTGCGAACAAACTGAAAAGTTTTGGGCGTGCTTTGTCTCTGTAAAAATAGTTATAAAATCTTAACTGTTTATTTCAGTATTATTTTCTTTGAATTCATTGATGCAACTATCTTTAATTTTTCTGAACAAATGTTGAATGTAGTATGTCTAATCGTTTTTTTCTTTCTGTTAACAAGAAATCTCTCCAAAACATCCACATACGGTGGCCGGAAAAATCACCAATTACCGGCAATTGCCACTAATGGCCACTAATGGCCACTCGAGACACGAATCGGTCCTTTTACCACATCAGATACGATTCGTCGTGGCCCTTGAAGGGAATGAAAAATTGGAATTATTACTGGAAGCTACCTTGTGGCTAAATCGATAACCGATTACGCCGATGTAGAGATGAAGCCAAAGGAAATTAACACCGTCACTAACTGGCTAATTTCACGCGCCAAATTGTTAATGTGGCAAGATTTTCCCTGCCGTCAGCAGTTTTTCACCGTTCCGTGGAGGCCCATTCTAGCGACAATCGAATAATAGCAGCAGCAGAAGGCAAAAAGTCGAGTTTAGGAATAAATCTAACCCAGCAGCAGCCAACAATCGTTCCTTTTCGGGGTGTGATTTTTATGCTGTCACGCGCATACACGGCCTTATATTACCAGGTGTCTCACGCCTTTTAATTTCCACTAGTGGCTTACCCACAGGAAAGGATCCGAAATCAAAAGGCACCGTTAACAAATGAACGTGTCCGCCTCCCGTTTTCACAATTTGAGCAATATTGCTTTTGTAGTGTAATATTCGGGAAGCTGCTTCCAAATGTACATTCAGATCCTACATTTGCTGGGGTGCGGCCCTAGCCAGGTATGTATATATATAAACCGACTCTTCTGTGTTTGCCTGCTAACTTTGCAGACAAAACGGTGTCAGCTTTATTGATGTCAAGTAGAGGGGATTGAAGGAGATTTAAACGCCACTAATCTGTCTAATTTTGATTGTTCAGGAAGAAAGCGTAAAATATTGAAGCACGACCGGATGAAGCTTACAGCAGCCAAGCGGAACATTTGTACGTGACACGAACACTAAAAGGGTTTTAGAGTATTTTAAATCAATCAAACCGACAACAGTAACTTAATACTGCAATCACTACGTGATTGATTGTAATTCAACCCTTACGATTATGAAGAATTTGAACCCAGTTTGCAAATAAGCATTCTCACCAAAAGCTACGACTGTAATTTAAAATTACAAAAAAAAAACAAAATTCATTTTTAGAATCGGATACTCTTTATTAACTACACTGTAGTTCTTAATTCTTTCTCTGCTATCCTCTAAAAAGGTCACTGAAACAAACTGTACGCATTAGATTACAGTCAATTGGTAATTGTACAAGTGCATGAAAATGCGTAATTATCTGCTACGTCTCTTGCATTACTAGCTTGATACATTGTGTGCTCCCCGGATGCCCTGACTATTGGTCTGTTCGATGAATTCGCAACAGTTTCCCCATCTGCTAATACTAATTGGCCTTAATTTATCCCCCACTTGATTACTGACTAATGGGCAAATTGCTCACGTTGTTGTTGAAGTACTAAAAATTAATGTACGCTAAACGCCGCAATCACAATCATAATCACACAACAGGATCGTCCTCTCACCCTTTTACGCGTAGTACCCACCCACCCCGAACAGTCACTCTAATCTCAAAATCCACCCGCCGGCTTCGGTCCCAGCTTGTTTAGACCGAATCGCTCGAAACTGCTTGCCTCCATGCCCAGGTCCTTCCTTAGTTCCGCTTTCGGCCCGACCAGGTTCATCTTCTCCATTTGCTGGTGCTGAGATCGAATCGCAAAACGGTTGACGTGCACCGGTATAGGAACCACAATCTTCGTGCTGGCCGCATTGCCACTGGTCCCCCTACTGGCTAGTCCGTGCGAGTTGAGTCCAGCCTTCACTCGCTTCCACTTTGCCCGTCGGTTCTGGAACCAGATTTTAACCTGTGCACACAAAAAAGATGAAAAATCATCACATGAACTAGCTCTCAATCACTTGACCACTCACTTGAACTTCACTCAACTTCAAACTGGTGGCGATCTGACTTCGCTCCGTAAGGCTAAGGTATTTTTTCGCATGAAATTCCCGTTCCAGCTCCAGTAGCTGCTCCGAGGTGAAGGCGGTTCGTCTCCGGCGAGATTTCGAGCAATTGTCGGTACTTCCATTGCCACCCAGTGCACCGTCGGTGCCGGTTTTTGAATGACCTGGGTCTCGTTCGTCGTCCGAACAGGGTTCTGAGTCCGATTCATCCAGATCTGCAACAAAAAAACGGGATGATGCTGTAGTGACAAAAATCGAAACGTGAAAGGTAATTTGAAGGGTTTTTTTTTGTATCTGGAATATCGAAACGACAAAACGTACTCTCAGCTTATTATTTACTTTTTATCATAGAATGTTTATCAGTTTTCGGCAGACAGGTAATGTTTCAATCTGCCATCCACGTTTAGTACTGATCGAATTTGATTCGTTATTCATACTTTACTATCGCAAATCTCATGAATTCCACTAGGAAAAGTTACGGCAAGATAAATGGAGCTTTCAAATTAAGGTGTAAACAGTTCATTTGGAGTTCTATTGTCATCTAACCAGTTTATATTCTCTTCAGTATTTGATTTTCTTCGTCAATGGGAGAAAGAAAGTGAAACTACACTCGTTTCTTAAACTGTTATTGCAACGAATTAAAGGTAAACGTACTCCTTTACACTGCCGTTCAAACTATACGTGGAATCTTGGAGCCATCAGTTCCGTATTCCCCAAAGCAAGTTAATACACAAAATTTTTGAATTTAAAATTTACTGTTCTACTTATTTAACAGACAGTGTGATTTTCTAGTGTTGGAATATAAAAACAGAAATACAAGTGTGGACAATAATGGATTCACATGTCATCAACTCAATAAAAAAGGCGAACGCACGTTTTGTAACAAAGAGATGAAATGTTTTTTTGGATAAGTTTGTGATTCATTCATGCGAACGAGAAATCTTAAAGGTGACATATTGAATTTCTCAAACTATAAGAAAAAACAGTTTTTCGAGCTAGGTAAATCGCTTTTAAAAACAGTATGTCTTGGCTCTTCATAATTATTTTCACCCCAAGTAACGATCTCGGAGCTTTTTGGCATTTGATTCAACTTATAAAAGACCATTAAACAAGTTCCAGGTTGCCTATCAAACTAGCGAATCAACTGAAACAGCACTTCACACGTTAGTTTCAAAACTAGAGAAGTCTTTCGAGGCTACAGAAATCTCAGCTTTACTTGACATTGAGGGAGCATTTGACAATGCTTCCCACGTATCTATAAAAAATCTATGAAAAACACGCTTTTGACATGTGCATCACGAATTGGACACCTGCTTTGTGAGCAAACTGGTTAATGACAGCCATATTGGGAATATCACCTTAAACAACAAAACCAATAAGGGTTTGTCCGCAAAGAGAGGTTTAATCTCCTTTATTGTGGTCTATTGTAGTCGATGATCTTCTCAACAACCTAACAAACCTAGGATGCGAAGTCATCCCGATCAGAAAGACAAAACAAAAATGTAACAGAAGCTGTTAGTTTGTTATGCGAAAAACCTTTCATGTTTTTTTTTTTTTTTTAAATTTGATCCCGTTAGGTGTTAAAATAACAGAAATAATAGCAAAAAATATTCTATTAACATCAAACTCATATCAAACTTTGTTACTAACGTGTCAGCTTTCTAACAAAATTAGATAGCATATAGAACACTATAATAACAACCATTGTAATAAACAACAGGATTTGATAGAGACGAAGAAAATGTTAGATTCGTCTCAGAGCAACTTCACTTCAGGATTTGTTTCTATAACTCATTCAGATTCAATTTTGATATCGCAAGCATATGGGAAAATACAAAATTCTATTAAAATCTTTTATTTGTATCTCGTGTTGATAGGATTTTGTAATTTTTTAGTTATGCTCTTCTGATCGGGATCTGATTCGCTTATAACATTACTATTTTAGTTAGAGATTAACGAGTGTTTAACATTTCTAATAGAGTGCAATCCGCTCTAAGCTACATACTCAAATGGTGTAACCTGGAAGGACTAAACATCAATCCTTCTAAAACAATCATAATCCCATTTACGAAAAAAAGAAAGTGTAATATTGCAACTCTAAAGTTGAGAGAAACACAGTTGGTGCTATCCAAGCGAACTAAGTACCTAGGTGTATTGTATTTTTTATCACCAAACCCGAAATCGACCCGTACCCAACACTTTCAAAAATTTTCAAACCCGAAACCCGACTATCTCTAGTATCTACAACCTGTTTGAAATTAGAGTTGAGAGGCTGGCCAATCACAAATGGTGACTTCTAAAAACTGTTAGAAATTTGTAATTTAAATTATTGGGATTTGTTTATTTTCGCAATTAAGACTTATCATTCGTAGGGATTAAAACCTACTTGTCTAATAAAGGAAATAAACTTACAACTAACTTAATTCTTAACTTATTAACTATAAAGAGAGCTTATCGTAGCAATTGAGGATTGCAACGTTTTTTGTCGAAAATTGTTAATAATTTTATTTGAGATAGCTTTTAATGTTTTAACAACAGTAAGTCTATGTAATTCGAGTGTACCAAACCAAGGAGGACGCTTCAAAATCATTTTCGGAACTTTATTCTGAATCCTTTAAAGCGTTTTCTTCCTTGTTAAACAACAACTTGACCAGATCGGTACAGCATAAAGCTGGTCTAAAAATTTGTTTGTAAATCAAAAATTTATTCTTTAAACAAAGTTTGGAATTCCTGTTAATGAGAGGATATAAACATTAGGGTGCCAATCATCGTATAGAAAAAAGTGACCAAAAAATTTCAAAAAAAAAACCCTATACAAAATGTTCACCTGCTCGAGAAAACACCCTGTGCAAAATTTCAACTCAATCGGACTTAAAATGGGGTGGCGCAAAGCGATCGAAGTTTGGTGTTTTTGAAAACCGAAAAATCACCCAAGGGTGAAATTTCGGTTTTCAATTTTTTTTTTGATCCCAAATGACTTAAAAAGGCATGAAACGTCGAGAATTGGTGTCATCTGAAAAAAATTTTCTTTGAAAAAATCGACTCTCAGGAACTTAGTCGTTTTTTCAATTGTGGAAGGCTGAATTCAAACATTTAGAATTTATTTAATGAAATTGATCGCTAGTCTCTCGAAATAGCCTGTATAATGATATACACTATAACTATCATCGAATACATTATGTTTCATTAGGGTGGTTCATATATTCGACATAGGGTGGTTCCTAATATTGTGTAAAATTGGATATAAAATGAAAAAAATCACTTTTCACTGAATACAAATAGAAAAATTCCTGAAAATGTAATATTTGTTATATCATTGTCGTTATGGTGGCAATGCTGAGTTGGAAAAATACCATGTAAAATGGCAAGATATTATAAAACAAATTTACAAAATGTTTTAAAAAACTACTCTATGCAAAAAAAAATTATCTCAACCAAAATTAAGATTGTGTCTCGCGAAAAATGTTGAATGCATCCATGTAATTTGCAAAATCACACACAGGAGGTACGTGGAATTTGAATATTTGAAAAATGTTTTCGATTCCAAGTGTCTTAAAAGTACATGAAACATTAGAAACTGATGGAATATGTTTTTTTTTAATTCTGTTTGAAAAATCTACTCTCTAGGACACTTGTACTTGTTCTTTCGAATGTTGTACCAGACAATTTATTCGTTTTATTTACCACAATAATGTCCTTTGCCAACACTTGAACGAAGACACAGTGCTCTGGCTTATATAATCGGACAATAGACTGTATCGATCGATCGATATCGATAATGAGAGTAGAGGGACCTCAATCAGATACGCAACACAATTGACTCGTTGTTTCTGGGTTTGCGTCGTTTTGACAGTTCGACCATCCGTTTTCTGTCAAGTTTACATCATCAGAACGTGAACGTGCCCATTGGCTGAAACTTTGTATAGACGTTTTTATAGGCAAAAGATACCATTTGTGCTATTGGTTTAATTTTTTGAGACACAACTCATTTTTGAAAAGCTATTGAAAAATGCTATTTCAGATAGGTATTGATGATTACAAATATTTTTACAGCCAACACGGTTCGTTTGAGCGGTTTGACGTCTTCGGCAAAGTTGTAGATAATAGTAGTGTCTTTCAAAAAAAAGCCTAAATGAATCCACCTAGCGGTGAGACCCAGCCTTTCTCATTGAAACTTATTATATGTTAAAATAGATTTACACGATTTAAGAGAAAAAATACTCCTTGAAAATTTCTGCTGGTTCCATTTTTCACTCTAAATAAGGAATTTCTGATAGCCAACAGCACAACTATACCGAACATTCAAAACCCAACATGCACACACATATGAGCGTACATCAAAACATACATATGCAAATACCATGAAATATATATATATATATATATATATATATATATATATATATATATATATATATATATATATATATATATATATATATATATATATATATATATATATATATATATATATATATATGTTTCAAATAAATCACGCGAAAAATCCAGATGACTACTTATGGTTCCCGGAATACAACCTAAAATGGCCAAATTTTGCCTTATCCGGGTATTTCGATGGCGAAGATGCCGACATTTAGTTTCTGGAAAACAACTTAAGATGATCAAATATCATCCATAATGAGTATTGCGGTTTAAAAGCCCATTAATTTGAATTCAACTATGTTCATAGCTTCTGAGATATAAGAGCGATTTTCACATTCTGACGCAGCGCCAAAACTAAAATTTTGATTACAATGAAATTCAATAGCAACCTAAGCGGCAAATAGACCCTTCATTTGACACCAAGATAGAAAGACTCGGTCAGACCATCTCTGAGAAAAGTGAGTGCGAAAAAAAAGGTGCACATACACACAAAAACATATACACCTGTACATGCATACATGCAGAAAATGTTCGATTCGTCGAACTGAGTCGAGTAGTATATGATATTCGGCCATTTAGATCACTTTTCTACCTTTTAATTAGCCAGTGATCGTTAGGAGAAGGTCAATATGTTTACTTTCATTATGTGATTTCACATTTTCATGAACAACGGACAAAGTTACAATCCGATTACAATGAAATTTAATAGCAACCTATGGAGCAACTAGACCTTCCATTTGACACCAATTTTGTGAAAATCGGTTTAGCCATCTCTGATAAACATGAGTGAAATTAAACAGTCTTCAGAAGACGTTTCTTTTCATAACTTTTGAACCACATGTTCAACCTACATAAAATTCAAAAGTTAAGGGTTTTTTTAAGATAGCCCGTTCATTTGATACCAATTTTATTGAAATCGGTTGTGTGGTTTCTGAGAATTGATGTTTCGTGATTTTTACATTTTAAACATCCATCCAATTACAATGAAATTTAATAGGGTCTTATGGGGCAACTAGAACTTTCATTTGCATATAATTGCATGAAAATTGGTCCAGCCATTTCTGAGAAAAGTGACTGAAAATAAAAATCTGCACATACACACACACACATACATACAGAAAATGCTCAGCTCGTCGAACTGAGTCGAGTGATATATACCATTCGGCCCTTTGGACCAATTTCATATCTTCGGTTTTGCAAGTGATTGCTATACCTCGCTAGGAGAAAGGCAAAAAGTTAAAAAAATTATTAATCAGGAGTAAAATATTCGTGCTGAAGAAATAGCGTAATAAAAGAAATGACTTTGAATTTCGTACACTTCAATCACGAGCAATACCGGGAACGTACGAATAGCACAATACCAAATTAAAATTTTGTTGAGGCCATATGTTTTGATCAAAGCAGTTACAGTTTTAAATAGTCTTTGAATTTCGTTTCTTTTCATAACTTTTGAACTTTGACACTAAGATTGTTGAATTTAGTCATCTCTGAGAAAAGTGAGTGAGTTTAAGTAGTCTTCGGAATATGTTTCTTTTCATAGCTGGATTTCACATTTTTAAACATAACAGGCAAAGTAATAGTCCGATTGCAAAAAAAATCAATAGGGTCTTATAAATGACACTGATTTTGTGGAAATCGGTTCAGCCATCTCTGAGAAACATGAGTGAGATTAAACACTCTCCAGAACACGTTTCTTCAAATAACTTCTGAACCACACGTTCAATCTTCATGAAACTCAAAGGTTAAGGGTTTTTTAAGTAGCTCGTTCATTTAAATCAATTTTGTTAAAATCCGTTGAGTAGTTTCTGAGATAATGATGTTTCGTGATTTTCACATTTTTAAACATAACCTCTAAACCAAAAATCCGATTACAATGAAATTCAATAGGGTTTTGGGGCAACTAGCCCTCTCATTTGCAATTAATTTCATGAAGATCGGTCCAGCCATCTCTGAGAAAATCGAGTGCGATTGGGAGAGCGTTACATACACACACACATACACACGCACACACACACACACATACACACACACACACATACAAAAAATGCTCAGCTCGTCAAACTAAGTCGATTGATATACGAGATTCGACCCTTTGGAGCACTTTTATACCTTTGGTTTTTCCAGTGATTGCTATACCTTTCTAGGAGAAAGGCAAAAATCAGGTTTTTTAAATGGGCTGTTTTGGATAATTAATTTTAACTTTCTTTTAATTTTTTTTTCTAAAAATTAATAATTTGTTTTAAGAGTGTATGTTTTTTGCCTTTCTCCTAGAAAGGTATAGCAATCACTGGAAAAACCAAAGGTATAAAAGTGGTCCCAATGGCCGAATGTCATATACCACTATTGATTTTTTGCAATCGGACTATTACTTTGCCTGTTATGTTTAAAAATGTGAAATCTAGCTTTGAAAAGAAACATATTCCGAAGAATACATAAACTCACTCACATTTCTCAGAGATGGCAGAACCGATTTTCACGAAATTGGTGTCAAATGAAAGGTCTAGCTGATCAATAGTATTATCAGATGAACGGGCTAGTTAAAGATTAACTGATGAATTATGATTGAACATGTGGTTTCAAAGTTTGGCTACCCTATACGTTCCCATTTCATTTGATTATAATCGAACCAAGCAACCGTTATGTATTAAATTGTTAATAAAACAACGAAATTCTATTATCTCAAAGATTACACGACAATTGGTTCAAAAGTTATGGAAAAAAAGAAATTCATAGGCCATTTAAAACTATACCTGCTTTGATCAATATATGTGGCCATAATATAATTTAAATGTGGTATCATACCATTTGAATGTTTCCGGTATCGCTCGTGATTGAATTGTTCGAAATTAAGAGTCATTTCGTTTATTTCGCTATTTCTTGAGCATTTGCATTACGTTAAATTTCATATTTTATACTTCTATTACAACATCATTATTTTAGAACCCAAAAAGTGAATACACACTTATTGGATTGAAGCGTTCATGTAAATCTATTTTTACAAATAATAAGTTTGAATGAGAAAGGCTGAGTCTGACCGCTCGGTGGATTAATTTAGGTTTTTTCATAAAAACTACGAAAGATAACCTGAACAACAAAACCGGTCATGGAGAAATCAGAAAAAGTTATAATTTTTTTTAATTTATTTTTTTTCACAGAGTACATTTCTTTTGGAAGAACAAAGTTATTATTTACAACTTTGCCAGATACACTATGCCAATTAAATAAACCGTTTTGACTGTAAAAAATATTCTTAATATCTCATAGAGTGCTCTATTGGAAATTAAAAATATGTCTACACTCGAAATGGTTTGTTTAATTGGCATAGTGTCTTCGGCAAGATTGTAGATAACATATTGTTCTTTCAAAAGAAAAAAAAATGCCTTTTAAATAAAAATTCCCAAAAAAAATGTTTTTTTCGAAAACTGATTTTTTTTCTTGATTTTCAAATGATCGAACTGGTTTAATTGTTTTAGAAGTCTTTTGTAGTTTTTTTTTAAAACAGATTTTTAGAAAATGAGCTCTTTTGAATAATTATTTTTAATTTTTATTCTAACTTATTTTTTAATAAATAATTTTTTTAAGTGTAATTTTTTTTTAAAGACATAATCATTATGTACAACTTTGTCGAAGACGTCACACCAATCAAATGAACCGAAGTCAAATCTAGAAAATCTATAACGAGCGTCTTAGCAGAGTGATTGAGATTAATCAAAGAAATAGTTATCGGTTTCCGTTATACTCTACTAAATTTTTTGGAAATAAATATTGAAATTCAGTCCGCAAATATATATTTCGACTGTGACGTACAGTCTTCCTCAGTGCTTATGTGGACTGGTAAAGAGCAAAGCGTAAATCCTGTTTTTTTTATTTGTAGTAGGTAAAAATGAAAATTTAGCACCCTTAATTGGAGTTAGGTAGGGAATTATGCGGGCGATAGTTTACCGTACCATGTCTGGGGTTTTTGGGAAGCAGATTGAATAGCCATGAGGGGTGATTACCTGCGTCTTTATTGAGAAGCGTGCATGAGTGTTGTTTATAAATTTCTAAACTTTCAGCTACGTCTAATTTCCATAAATTATTAACGGGGCGGAGGAGGTGAATGTTATCCGAAGTTAGTGGATGTTCCTCGTTAAAAATATGTTCAGCCACTTTTGATTTGAAATGGTGTGGTGGGTCATTTGTTGAAACTTTACTTGCTTTGGTCACTTCTGCGAAATGTTCTTTGAAACGTATCCCTAGGTTACGTTTAGTTTGTCCAATGTAAACCATGTCACAGTGACTGCATGCAATTTTATAAATTCCAGCTTTGTTCAGGGTATCAATAGGGTCTTTGGTAGACCCTAATTTTGTTTTGAGTTGGGTATTTCTACTAGTGTAGACAATATCCATCCCAAATTTTCTAAATTTTGAACAAAGTGGGCGTGTCAAGTTAACGTCATATTCAACGGCTACCCTTTTCAGATCTTCTGTTATTGGGGTGAGTGTTGTAAAAGATTTCCGAATTTGAGCACGCTTCTTTTTCGATAAAAAATTTTTTATCGAAAAAGAAGCGTGCTCAAATTCGGAAATCTTTTACAACACTCACCCCAATAACAGAAGATCTGAAAAGGGTAGCCGTTGAATATGACGTTAACTTGACACGCCCACTTTGTTCAAAATTTAGAAAATTTGGGATGGATATTGTCTACACTAGTAGAAATACCCAACTCAAAACAAAATTAGGGTCTACCAAAGACCCTATTGATACCCTGAACAAAGCTGGAATTTATAAAATTGCATGCAGTCACTGTGACATGGTTTACATTGGACAAACTAAACGTAACCTAGGGATACGTTTCAAAGAACATTTCGCAGAAGTGACCAAAGCAAGTAAAGTTTCAACAAATGCCCCACCACACCATTTCAAATCAAAAGTGGCTGAACATATTTTTAACGAAACATCCACTAACTTCGGATAACATTCACCTCCTCCGCCCCGTTAATAATTTATGGAAATTAGACGTAGCGGAAAGTTTAGAAATTTATAAACAACACTCATGCACGCTTCTCAATAAAGACGCAGGTAATCACCCCTCATGGCTATTCAATCTGCTTCCCAAAAACCCCAGACATGGTACGGTAAACTATCGACCGCATTATTCCCTACCTAACTCCAATTAAGGGTGCTAAATTTTCATTTTTACCTACTACAAATAAAAAAACAGGATTTACGCTTTGCTCTTTACCAGTCCACATAAGCACTGAGGAAGACTGTACGTCACAGTCGAAATATATATTTGCGGACTGAATTTCAATATTTATTTCCAAAAAATTTAGTAGAGTATAACGGAAACCGATAACTATTTCTTTGATTGATCTGAACCGAAGTGCTTTTTTTTATATTATACTCATTTTTCATAATATTATGAACCACCCTATGCCGAATAAATAAACCACCCTAATTAAACATAATGTATTCGATGCTAGTTATAGTGTATATCATTATAAAGGCTATTTCGAGAGACTTGTGATCAATTTCATTAAATAAATTCTAAACATTTTGAACTCAGCCTTCCATAATTGAAAAAACGACCAAGTCCCAGAGAGTCGATTTTTGCAAAAAAAATTTTTTTCGGATGACACCAATTCCCGACGTTTCATGCGTTTTAAAGTCATTTGGCATTAAAAAAAATTTTCGAAAACCGAAATTTCACGTTTTTGCGATCTGCGGATTTCGATATCCCCCGATCTTGTCTTCCTGGCAGTCGACAAACGTTCTCCAAACATTTTTATTACGTTGTGACGGTTGATTTGGGCACATTCAACCATTTTGTCAAATTGGCGTGCGAGTATTTCGGATTTTTTTTTTTCAATTTTTCCTCTTGATGCAAAGTTTAAAATTAGTTTTTTTGGTTATTTTTTACCTACATTTCGAAAATCATTATTTTTTTAGTATTATGATTTTTCGCTAATTAACTCTAAAAGGAACAAAAACCTTAAAACTATACTTCTCCTAGATCTTTTTCATAGTTTATTGAAGAATGTGTAGCACTTCCAATTTGAGCGTTTTCATGTAAATTTGAACGACTTTAGCAGTATGAAGCCGGGTAGTAGAATCACTTTTTAGTGCCATTGGTGGCTGTTTTTCGTGCACTGCTCGGCTCAATCGCATTAATTGAAATCGAAACTGTTCCCTAATGATGGTTTCGTTTAGTTTCAACAGTTCGTAGTGAATAACACCGATCCTAGCGCGTATATTTCAGCGAACCACCGACGTAGAAACATGACTGGGTAGTCCCCATGACTTTCTTTTTTTTTCGGTTTGTTGCAATGAATCCATTTTCCATCACACGTCACGATGCGATAAAGAAAACCCATCCTTTTTTCCCTTCGAAGATTTCTGGCCTACTTGCACACGAACATTCCTCAACATCGTTGTATTACCGTTTTTAAAGCGACGAAAGCATGTTGAAGTTCGTGACGAAGTGAGTTGTACTTCACTGCCGTGATATGACATTGTGACGTAGATCCAAGTGATCAGTTTTTTAGTACGGCCCAAAAACGAAAGAATTTCTCGTCACTTTTGTATGGAAATTTGTGCCAACGTCACTTTGTTTTTTTTTTTTTTTCGATTTTATGCAACGTACGAATAAGTAACAACGAAAAAGAAGATACCAAAAGATAGGTCTTCGGATAAAGAACAAATTTACATGAAAAACTCATATTCGCGAAAATTGCACTTACGTCACTTTGTCATCTCCCGGCAGTTCAATAGTTGTTAATTCATAAACCATCAAGCAGCGATGGAAACGAAACGATTATGATCCGATTGTCGTTTTGTCTCAAAGTGTACAGATTGCGATGTGTTCAAGTAATGAATAAACTTGAATTCTCTCAGTACGTAACAAAATGTTGATGCATTGCTCACTCGTAGAGACAGTTACGTAACTATCATGTTTGCTCGAAATTGAAAATTTCGGAGGGGGGTCAGACTGATTAGTGGTAAGTAATTTTAGGGGGGGGGGAGTCATGTCGAACGCTACCTATCGTTACATAGGAGGGGGGGGTCTGAAATCTAGATTTTCAGCGTTACGTAATTTGTAATATAACACGTCGATGTTGCACCATCATGTTTCATATCAGAGCAATTCCATCACAAAACCGGGCAATCAATTTAGTCGACCATTGCAAATACAGTGATCACCCGATTATATCACCCCCTTGATGATGTTTGGAGTGATAAAATAGGGAAAGTGATAAAATCTCATAGTTTTACTTGATTTAATTAAGCTCTTACGAAAAAAACATCAAAGGTACCCATTTTCAGAACCACGAACTTTTATAAACGCAATGCAATAAAGAGCACTGTGATTCACGGTGCAAAGAAAAAACAATCAATTGAGTGAGCACTGAATTCAGCTGCACAGTTCTCGACGGAGTAAAAATTTAAAATCTAATTGTGGTTCCAAACGAATTCTTCATAGGATCAATTTGCACTCGGGTGTTGTAGGATTTCCTTTGCTTTTATCAAATAATGCAGCTGACATAGTTAGGTTACTAAAAATTGATATTTAAGCATTCTGCGTTGACATTGTTAAAAAAAATTCAGAGGCTGTTCGCATCTACGCCATCTTTCATATAACAACAATATCGCACGCTTAGCCTTGGGGCTAATAGCGGTCTCGATCAACTAGGTTAGTTGAGAGAATTCGTTATCGATATTGTTTTTGGCACATTTTGCATGTGTAGGATAAGTACAACGATACACCGTGCCCCAGTGCTGAGTCGAGAAAATTTCCAGCTCGAAAAGTTCCTTGGCTCGATCGAGAATCGAACACGATATCACAACCGTGTGGGAGAGCTAGCCGACCGACATCGCTCACCACAGAGCCACGGGGACCACTTTCATATGTAATTATCAAATTGTGCGAAATGATAAAAGCAAAAGTATTTCCTTCTTTCTTGTTCGCCTACAAAAACTAAGCAAATAACAGCAACGCCGTCAACGCGAATATTAAAAAAAAAACAGTTACATTACATTGCCTCATGGCTAGCACAGTAGCTTGCAGAGCAAAAAATGACACTACACATTTGTGAGCAGAGTAAATCCACCCGATCGGCACGAATTGGTAATCAGATGTTACTCTGATCGGTTCTTTCTTCCTCCGGTCAAAAAGAGCATATACATAATAGCAAACCTAGGAATAATGCTGCGAAACAGCACAGAAGGACATTGAGTACAAAACAGGATTCCCCAACGAAGGATTGCGATATTTTCATCAGGTAACTTGATCGCTCTGGCATATTAATTTATCAGGGGAAAATGATAGCAGAGTCGGTGTATTCGAAAGCCTGATTGATAATAAACATAGTCCCGTTATCAGGATTCATCCCATTATTGAAACTTACATTGAAATATCTACTTCTACAATGTCAGTGGTGACATCTGGTTATGTGTCTTCCTTTTTTGGGCATTTTTGTGTGTTTTTTAAACAGACAAACCTGTTTTTCTACAGTGGAAATGTTTAAAAACCGTGCAAGTAAGAGCGAAAAAATATTTAGCAGTATTAATTTACCAGCGTTTATATATAGAGAAAAGGTATGTGAGGAAACGTTAACTATTAGCAGTTGCTCAGTTACGTCTTGTCCTGCACTTTTTTTCGCGCCTTTTTCGAGCTTTAACGCCATATTTTGAACAATCCTCTATAATTAAGATACTATTTGACACATTTCAGAACAGTAGAATGCATGTTTTTTGACTGAAATGTGAACAATACTGGCTGCAATATCTACTATGTATAACATTTCCTTGTTTTTTCTTGTTTTTATAGTTAAATCCTGTAAAATATCACATATAATCAATTATTGTGGTATAATTTGTCGGTTAATGAGGAACATGTCAAAAGGTCATAAATTCACACGTAAACCAACCGAGTGAGGAATGTTTTCTTATACTTTATTATTAGGTAAAAACCTTCTTTCACTTGCCGTGTTGTGCAATAACAGCTTTTTGACAGTGTTGAAAGTTATTTCTTTGAAAAACTCTGCATTAGACTCGCACATGATATTCCCAAGTGTCTCTTCAAATTATAAAAAGAGGGTATCCATGACCAATAAGGTATATTACGAAGGAGTGGCAGATACGATTTCAATATGCGATCAGAGGTGGCGAGTACAAAGTTGTGACGTCACAACAATCGTTTACGTTCGGCAAATAGTGCGGATATTCGACAGTTTTTAACGTTCTACGGTAACCAAAAAACGCGATTGCCATCGTGTTCAGTTAAACTTGGTGATGTTTTGGTTTCGGGAGCCAAAAAGTTAGGTATAAGCATTAGGGTGGGGAATCGTCATATGGAAAAAACGGAACTTGATAGCAGAAAGCCAGAACCAAGTTTTTTTTGTTCTGTTTGGGGTCCAAATAATCCTGAATTTATTGCAAGTCGATTGGTTCTGTCTCCGCTTGGCGCGTTGCATTTTAAATTTATATGGAGATTTGTATGGAAAAACCAACTTTTTTGCATTTTCCATTCTAAAGAGCTCAAAATGGCCCAAACCATAGGTTTCATGACTTCAAACGGTAGGTTTTTTGATACCTAACAACTTGGCCGAAGACACTAAAGAGCTAGGGTGAGCCAAAAAAATACTAGAGCTGTTAAAAGTTGAGTATGTCGAAATTTATGTTGCAAATCATTTTTTCTGCCAACACTGCCAGCGTACCGGCGTCAGTCAAATTTCCATCAGAAGTGACCTCTGAAACATGTTGTAGATTCTATCTACGCCTAGAATATTGACCTAAATTTGTTCACTTGATCCAGCTGAGTGTATAAACTCGTTAGGACAGGTTACTTCTGATGGGAATCCTACTGACGCCGGTACATTGGTAATGTTGGCAGAAAAGAAGATTTTCTGCATTTAAATCGACATGCCTAACTTTGAACAGCTATAGCTCTTCTTAGGGACATCCTAGCTCTTCAGTGTCTTCTACAGAGTCGTTAGGCATCTAAAATACTGTACTTTAACATAATGTAGTGCATTATTAGAGCATTATTGAGCTCTCTAGAAAGGTAAATGCAAAAAAGTAGGTTTTCCCATATAAATTTTCATACAAATTTGAAATGCAATGCGCCAAGCGGAGACAAGACCAATCGACTCCAGGTAAGTTTAGGGTGGTTTGGGATCCCAAAAGGAACCAAAAAAACTTGGCTCTGGAAAATCGATCATTTTTACCCACCCTAATAAGCATACATGCTTCTCTTAAAAATCCCGATGATGAGAAACGCTGGCGTTTGTTCTGTCGGGTACCGCATCTTCCGGCAAACTTTTATGTTTGCTCACAACATTTCCGCGCGGAGGATTTTGAACATAGGTTTCAGGCCGATTCCCGGCGCATTTTAGTATCGGAAGGTAATGTATCGTAAGGTGTATCAATCTAGTCTAGTCTAGTCTAGTCTAGTCTAGTCAACACTAACACAGCCAGTACTTGAAAGGATCCTGGAAAATGATATCCATCATTTAAAAAAAAATGATTTCCATACATTTTTCTTGTCAACGGCCAGGCCTACTGTGTAGCGCAATATGATACAATATAATCCAGACAATCCGTACCAACCGATCCGTATGTAAGAAGAAGTATACCTAATTCGTTGGGAGTGATAAAGCTAAGAAAGTACACTTCCTCGTTGACCAATCTCCTGGGATGGAACATAGGTATTTCCTCCTCATGTTCTGGTTTCAAAACCAAGGATATAGCGCCTTTACACGCTTCAACTGTTACGGTTGGATACTACACTACTATTCACAAACTTTCTAAAAAAACACTTGTAAATTTCGAAAACATTAAACACATTTTCTTCTAGAACATCACGCGAGTTCGTCGCTGCGCTCGCACCCTAGCGAACACAAACTAACTATTTTTCACATTTCGCAACAGAAAAAAAAGCACGTTTGACTAAAACCAACTACACTGGCACCATTTTCCTTACATTCATCTTTTCACCGATCGCATCGTTTGTTTAAAACGCTTCTAGTGAACACACTCACTGTTCACATTTTCACTTTTTCCATCGAATTCCATTAATTTTTTCAATAAAACGCGGACGCGGAAAAAAGACGTCTATTCGCGAAGCATGGATTGCCTCGTTCCGTAATGTATCGTAAGGTGTATCAATCTGTCCAAAAGTAATTGTTTACGTTTCAGCCGTTCCAACAA
The DNA here is from genome assembly GCF_029784165.1 of Wyeomyia smithii. Lineage (NCBI taxonomy): Eukaryota > Metazoa > Arthropoda > Insecta > Diptera > Culicidae > Wyeomyia > Wyeomyia smithii. The sequence continues at coordinate 30,085,501 of NC_073695.1, read as the reverse complement.
TTTTTACACTACCACTGGTGAATTTATTATCACGGAAGGTGCGAGCCAGATCCGCGCTGGTAGCAGAGCTACCACACGAGGCAGAGGCACGAGGGAGACACGCAACACGACGCAAATGCACCAGCTGAAGAATGCGCTCCTTCGGTCGAGCAGGTCAAAGCACCGGCGAGAACCTTTTTTCGGCTGGGGCCGGCGGTGGGTTGTTAGATGAAGCAAGTCAACCAATGACTGAGCGCTCAAAGACCTGCGATCCATCGTTGATCGCAAGAGGTTGGAAATATGAAATATTCAGGCATAGGAATTTAAAGTAATTTACAACAGAATAAGTTATCGTTTTCGTCAGTCAATTTTAAAAGATTTCGTTATCTATGACAATATCTGGGAGACACATGTTGTTTCTGATATTATCATAGTACAAAAATATAATGCATTCCAAACGATTTACGATCCATATTTCAAACAAAATTCATGCATGTTCCTGCGCCAAACTATGTATAATTGGTTGTTGTGACGTCACGATCTCAGCACGCGAAAAATATTGCTATCTAATACTTGCAACCTCGCTCATCTGCCGCTCCTTCGTATATACCTAATTGATCCATGACCAGGCTTGTAAACGGTCAACACTTTCATTTGATACGCTTCGTTAGTGTACGTGGCAGTAGGCTTGTGTTCGCAAACGTAGAACGACCGACAGCACTCGCACACGGAAAAAAAAAGATGCACAGCGTCATTCGTTTGGCGACATTATTTTGTTTTTTTATACTTCAATCTGTTTCTGTTGAGAAATATTGTAACAAAGACTCCGCACACAACGTGCGTAATTCTCATTTACAGAAAAAAATGTCCAAATACGTTTAAGGAAAAAAACGTCGTGGAGGCAAGTACTTTCCGTATAATGTACAGTGCTGTAAACATAAATGATTTTCGCGCTTTTTCATAAAAAATAATGCTTTCGATTCTGTACATATTTGAAGGAAAAACAAAAAAAATAACAGGAGGGTTGTGTGCAAAGCCACGACCGCAAGGTTGAAGTAACATACTTTTACAAGAAAGATAACCCGGCTGCTTGCGTGTTTCATTTTTTCTAGCAAATAAACGTTGACTAATCAACTCGCTTCAACAAGGATTGACCATTTTCAATAATATAGTAAGTTACTTGGCATGGTTAGGGCTTGACAATTTTTAAATTTTGAGATGAAATTTTTTCGAATGTCGTGCTCTTGACTGAAGTAAAAGATAATTCAGTACGTTCTGAGACACGGAAATAAAGTAAAATTTATAACTTTCACAAATTTAAAATGTAAATTTACTCAAGAGAAAACAATTTGTTGTTCAATTTACTATCGGAAAAGATGCCGATGACATCTGCGTTATCACTGACAGCGCGAACAAAGTATTCGTTGTGATAAAGTAAACAGTGAAATGCTGATATAACACTCAAAACTAGACGTCTCACGTGTTGTCAAAATGAGTCAACTTTTCATTGAATGCATTTACTAGTGCCCACTATCGCACAGAGACTGCATTTCACTAAAGTGCCTCACTGCATCAGCCGCTATCGATGCTGAGATCCGCAGCAACTAGTGCGCTATCCATAGCCATGCCACAGTTGTGACCGCTATACGCTGCCATTGGTATCCACTGTCCCTGCATCAGCTGGCCCAGCTGCTATCGTTGCTGGAATCCGCTGCAACTAGTGCGCTATCCATTGCTACGCCACAGGCCGCTTTCCGCCATCGCTGGTATCCACTACACTGCTAGTGCTGCTGCTAAGGGAGGACGACTGCTGTTGTCACTGTCTAGAACTATTATGAGCAGCTTCGGCTGAAACAGACTCTTATATAAGCTTATATAAGCCAAATAGCATGTTTTAAATTGCAAGGTATATGATTCTGTCGACCGTGCTTGGGAAGCAATCATATAACGACCAACCAGAGGTCGAATTTTTCGTTTTGACAAGGCTTGACTATTTTCAATAGTACAATAGTGTGAATAATAAAATTACAATTATCTTCTTTTGGAAAGAAACTTAGAAGATTTTCCAATCTATTGCTGCAAGAACGAAGGAAATCCATCGAATACTAACCGATTTATTAGCATTTGAAGTTGGACATATTTTTCCCTTTTTTCGGTTTTACATTTTCATTTCACATCCCTATGTAGCCGAACTTCCTGGGAAAAGTATTCTACTTCAAAAACGCTCAAAAAACAAAACTATTTTTTTAACGCCCAAGCCTCTAAGAGACTGCAAGAAATTAGTGAAAATACCTAGGAAATCTACGCAGCATTTTTTTAAACCGATTTTATTTTTGTAGACAGAATGTACACTATAAATACACTAAAACATCGCACAGTGCGGGAGGAAATCATGAAAAAATTACTACGTCACTCAAGTATGCTCCAAGTTTTTCTACATAAGATTACCTACAACTTTGCTAAAGACTTTACTGTGATTAGACACCAAAAACTTTGTCAAATACACTATAGCATCTTAAACCACTATGCTACGCTCCTCTCGAATAAAATTCGCCGCCGCACGAAGTTGATCATCTACAAAACACTGAACAGGCGGCCGCAAAACTCGGACCATGCTCGTGGAGGACCAACGCTCCCATTGGGGTTTCGAATGGAAGGTGTTGAGCACCGTCTGCGGTGGAGTTCAGATGGAATCGTGGCGTAAGTGGACGAACCACGCATCAACTGCTGGGAGAACCACTCATTGTTCAAACGGAGAAATTCGGAAGGCTGTGGTGGGCTGGGCATGTTGTAGGGATGTCAAACAACAGCCCGATTGAAACGAAGCGACGAGGTGCGCAATGAGCAAGATGGCCTAAGTCATATCTGATCAGTATATACTAGGGTGAGGAAAAGTGATCGATTTTCCAGAACCAAGTTTTTTTGGTTCCTTTTGGGGCCCCAAACAACCCTAAACTTACCGAAAGTCGATTGGTTTTGTCTCCGCTTGGCGCATTGCATTTCATATTTCTATGAAAATTTATATGGGAAAACCTACTTTTCTAGAGCGGGGGCCTAGTGTGGTTGGTAACGTCTCCGCCAACCACGCTCGACGCCTGGGTTCGAATCCCACCGCCGACATAGGCGTCGATGGTTGTGAGGTGGCGTGATCCACTCACAACCAACCCAACTGGTCTAGATTCAATCCTAGCCGACACCGGGAGATTTTCTGAGGCGAAAAATCTCTGGGATCACGCCTTCCATCGCATGAGGAAGTAAAGCCGTTGGCGCCGGTCCGTTAATAAACGGGTCGTGAGTTAGGATCCTGGGTGAGAAGTCGCCTCCCTTGGCGTCGGTGATTGGCCACAACAGTGGCGGAACTAGACCGACGGAAAATAAGCGAGAATAAAAAAAAAAACTACTTTTCTGCATTTACCTTTCCAGAGAGCTCAATAGTGATCTAATAATGCACTACATTTTGTAAAAGTATAGTATTTCAGATGAAGAGCTGGGATGTTCCTAAGAAGAGCTATAGCTGTTCCAAGTTGAGTATGTTGATTTAAATGCAGAAAATCTTGTTTTCTGTCAACATTACCAATGTACCAGCGCCAGTAGGATTCCCATAAGAAATAACCTGTCCTAACGAGTTTATACACTCAGCTGGATCAAGCAAATAAAGTCAATATTCTAGTCGTAGGTAGAATCTACAACGTGTTTCAGAGGCTACTTCTGATAGAAATCTGACTAACGTCGGTACACTGGCAGTGTTGGCAGAAAAAATTATTTGCAACATAAATTTCGACATACTCAACTTTGAACAGCTCTAGTATTTTTTCGGGACACCCTAGCGTTGTTAGGCATCAAGAAAACCTACCATTTTCAGTCATGAAACCTATGGTTTGAGCCACTATGAGCTCTTTAGATAAGAAAATGCAAAAACGTTGGTTTTTACTTCCAAATCTCCATATAAATTTGGAATGCAATGCGCCAAGCGGAGACTTAACCAATCGACTTCCGAAAAAATTAGGATTGTTTGGGGCTCCATATAGAACAAAAAAAACTTGGTTCTGGCTTTCTGCTATCAAGTTTCGTTTATTCCATATAACGATTCCCCATCCTAGTATATACAAACAATAAATTCTAAAAAAATCAAACTTTATCACGTCACACTGACTAATGAACGATCGAAAAAAAGATAACAAATCATTAGAGTTTAACAAAATTAGACAGTGCGACTATACGAGGTCGCAATTAATAACTGACTAATCTCCAGTCTCTTCATAAGGCGGCCCAGAAAAGGTAGTAAACCCGGCGAACGACATAACCCTACAGAAAATATTATCTCTGGGCATCGATCGCCGTGAGATAGACACAGATATGCTGTTATTTTCAAACTCGTCAAGCCTAATGATTCAATTCTGCAGCATAAATAGGAACCGAAAAAATGTCCATACCATTTTATTAAATGATCAATTCTAAAGATGCATGTTGTTATATAACATTCGTCCGTTAAAAACAAACGACCAAATGAATAAATAATTTGCATCAAAACTTGTCGCACACACAGAGCGCGTAAATAATTCATAACGTACTTAAACGTCCGCCGTGCCGCCGACCGACTCCCGTTCATCCCTAAATGACCAATTTATGGTAATAAAAATAAAACTCAGTTAAGCGACGCACGATGACGTGACTAAAGCGGGATATCATCGTCCCAATTTCCTCCCAAAAGCACTCCTGCTGCCTTGAGATGGCCTTCACTGTCCTCGTCTTCCTACCGCACAGCGCGCGTGAAGAAAAGATGAGTGATGGGCTAAAAAGCATTACACAGTGATGCCACGCTCGGGACAACGCGTTGCCGCCCTCCGTTTCCTGTGATTGTGGATTCAGTCGATTTGCACTCCCGTTTTGTATTCGTTGGCTAAAATGCTAAAAATGTAATCTCCCTAGTGACTTGCTGCGGTCGTCGGTCGGTGGCTCGTCCAAACTCCAAAGCAAACGACTGTCTGTCTAGAGACTCTCTGCCTGTTTTTCTGGGTGTTTTGCGTTCAGCAGCGCAGCGGGCGAGTCAATTGAATTACACACAACAGCAAGGGGGAAAACTGGCTCGAACAGATTTGAAAGATAAACATCATCAAGTGGGGAGTAAATGGTTGATAATATCTGCGGACGGAAATTATGCGTTTTCCTCTGTAAATTAATTTGATGTGCCCACGAACGACTCCGGGACTGTTTATGAAGATTAATAGTACTTGACACGCTTCGAATCGCTTCCCCGCTGGCATTTGGTTTATTGGTGTGGGACATAAGATGCGAAATTGATTATAAATACAAATTGTATAATTTAGGAGAAAGTGAATTTGGCCTAAACAAAAGCGATACAGAATTATTTTCTTTTCTCGCCCCGAAAAAAATTCAAAAATCATCATTATATGTCAACTACAAGTAATCCATGGAAATGATTTTTTTTTAATATCTATGGATAAATCAATACCATAAATAGAGGTTTCAATTAAAATAAAGATTGTAAAATGACAATCAAACAACAACCTCTGTTTTTTGGGAGGCAAGTAGGGTAAAAGCACCGGTTTTGGCCATAGTATGTTATCGATGAGAGGTAACTGGCCTGCTTCCTTCGATAAATATGTAATTGAATCAGTTCAACGTGGAAATCGGATGAATTCGCCTATATTTTTCACTAACATTGAGTTTAAATAGTAAAATTATGTTATTTTGATTATATATTTTCCAACCAAAAAACTTCTCTAGGCTCTTATTTTGGCCACAACATTTCTTAATTGGCCACTCGGGGCTCCTATTTTGGCCAATTCGCGAAAAAGTTGAATTCACACGAATTTATTTTATAATTTGACTTCACCATGTAGATATATTTTATCAGCGGAAAACCCTCGTTATTTAGCTAACTAAAAGGTCAGTATATCTTTTAATCAAACTAAATAATAATATTATATTCACACATAGCTAGCAGTGCAAAGTACTTCGAGCTAGAATTTTATTTGAATTGAGTAGGATATTTAATAACACTGACATCACATCATTGTTCTATGTTAATTTTTCTGTCATTTATCTTTATTAATAAGCTTCCGCTCTTTACTTTTTTCACATAGAAACTTATTTGTATTATTTACCAACTATAGTTAAAAGTCCGAAGCGTTAGTTTCGGTGGATACAACCGAAGTTACAATTTTGTAAAGATTCTGAACCAATAGTTAACGGATATATTATGCGGAACGGATATATTATATCAAAAAGCGGTGCTGTAGTAATATAATCTTTCTTATCCAAAACCAGTTTTGTGTTTTCACGAATCTCATGCGATATCTTATGACAGCCCGAAAAATTTCGTACTTTTCATGTTTTGCATCAATGTTAATACGTTATCATGGATTTGTTTACATATGGCCAATATCAGGATTATGAATAATGGAATTGCTTTGATATGTGGCCAAGAATGGATCATTGATCGTTTTTGGAAGCTTTTATTATTTTTGATATTGCAGAGAAAAATCACACCATAATGCCTATTTTTGTTATCCATGTGCTGTAATGAGTTGTGCCTGATGCTGGTAACAAAATTTGCTATAGAAATGTACAAACTTAAACAAGATTATGCTCTACCAAAAATAGCTTGCAAATTACCTAAACGCTAGACTGTACAGTTAACCTGGGAGAGTATATTCAGTTCCTTTATTAAAAGTATAACACGCATACTTATTTGCTACAGTAAGTAATGTATTTGTCGAATAACATCAGCAGTTTCAATAGGAAACTTCGAAATACGTGTAATTCAAGATACTTCTTCACAATTATCAATTTCATTCTATCATGGCCGAAACTGGCGCTATGGCCAAAACCGGTGCTTCTACCCTACTTCAATAAAAATAAATACACACACTTCCTTTTGTTTCCTTGCTATGACCTATGACCACTGCTACCATTAGTTAGTTAGATATATTGTGGTATACTTCGCCTTACTTTATATGACTTCTATTTGTTGCTTTTTTATTAATTTATCGAATTCCTACAGAAAATTCTGAATTCATTCACACAATTGTAACAGTTAAATTCCTTCTAATATTTCTTTGCAAATACTAATTTGCATGTTTCTCTTATTTCCTGCCTAATTGCTTGGAATACTCGAAAGGCTGCGTAGAGTTGAAACCGAGAATTACGTAATTATTTGAATAAATTGTATCAAAATGGCGCGAAATGGAGTAATATTTAAAAAAAAAAAACAGAAAACCATTTGAACCGAATTTGCACATAAAAGTTGTACAAAACGAGAAAATATTTATACAATTTCAGCTCAATTATGATCGAATTTTCACAGAATATAAATTTATTCCAATATTTTCAAAATTTTCACATTTGTATCCTAGTTTTACCTCCAAAATTTTGTTTATTTATAATTTTATCAAAAATTAATTGCATAAACTTTCTCACACAACGAACCTGCCAGACTAAGACGTGTGTGAACTAGATATAACTTATAAAATTTAAGTTTGCATTTGTTCGATCCAACATCAAATGAAAATGCTAAAAGTTCGCTAAAAAAGTTTCAAAATTAATTGAAACAAATATACACTTATTAATTAGGCCAATAAGCCTTAACAAATATATCTGAGAACGGGAAAACGCGAAAACTATAAGCTGATGACTTGCATCTTCGCCCCTTTGCCTCGAACCCAAATTGTATGCATGCGATTGAGTTGTAACATAAGTGCCACATCATTCGCTCTCATTAACCCTCTAAAATACGCATAGGTCCTTACCTGGATTTTTCCCACAACCGGTCGGCGACAGTGACAGACTGATATCGTCACTGTAGGACCCATCGTCGTTGCTTTCCGCTCCGCCATCTCGCAGCTGCTGCTCATCGTCGTCGCGATCGATGTTCAAGTAGGACTGCCGCGAATCCGAATCGTGCGCATCCAAACTGTTCCGATTGGTCACTACCAGGTCACTGTTGTTGAAATTCCGCAGATAAATTCTTCTTCCCACACTTTCACCACCATCCACAACACTCGGACAGGCGGCAGGGTCAGCATTAGTTTTCGCATCGCCCGTAATACCACTTTCACCAAATTCTGCCGCCGGATAGAAGGATCTTCGAGTGTTGGCAAAATACTGTGCCGCTGCTTCGAGACTCGGAGATCCATACTGTTGTAGGCCGGAGTACGACTTCGAGAGGTTCACATTTATTGACGATTTATCACCACTCTGTACAGTAAAGCTTTCGTTACTATTGGCAGGTCCCTCACGACCCAGTTCACCAGACTCACTTGGTGTTGATGATTTATGAACACGTTTATCACCACTTGCGGCACTGACAAATAATTGCGATAGTTTCTCGTTGGCCGTTTGTGACAGATATCCTACCCAAGGATTGTACAAAGGAAAATTAGTGAATGATAGCATGGCCGCATTATAACCACCAACGAGATACGGTCCAACCTCACTTGCGGATAGTCGAGACCGGTCCAATGCCGACGGAGAATCTGTTCTTTGCTTGCTTTCCGCCGTATTCGCAATGAGATTTTCAATCGAAAACGAGGAGCTTGGTATCCTGGAAAGTCTCAAGCGATCCTCCGACTGGATCAAGTCCACTGTCTTATCCATTTCCATTGTTGCGGTTGTCGTCGTCGTTGTTTACGGTCGTTCCTCATGAAACCCAACGCTCGAACTTTAGAAAACGCGGTACGCGACAACGGTAATAAGCAAACGCGACCACACCAATCCGGCAGCACTTTTCGACTGAACTGAACATTCGGGCATGAACTGTATGGTTTTTAGTTTTTCGCTTTTCCTTCATCGTACAGATGGCTTAATGCAACTGTGTTAGTTTCGCGACATAGACCCCTCCTTCTGTATACATACACACTTTGTCACGCTGGATACGGTCTCATTGAAGGGATTGTTGGGTGGGGTGGGCTGGAAAGCAGAGAGCTACATAAACTTATTTGTTTTCTTTCATTGCATCGTAATTGCTTGCTACCCAACCAAATGTTAACCGTAGCTTGTAAGAACAATTTCTGCATGCGGAATCTCTTCGCTACGTTACCACCACGACGGATATGAGACACAATGAGGCGGTTTTTGGCGTGATCTGTCTAATATAAACTACGTAACATCAGTGCTGATAAAAGTCATTTTCCCCAGCAAAATTCTTCGAAAATTACAGCCAATCATTTTCAATTTTCACTTCCAATGATCGCAGCACTCTTTCAGATACACTAGATTTTCGTCCTAGTAACGTGCTGTTATACTCAAATGAAATAGATCGCGCGCATCGTTCACGGTTACGGAATGAAATTTGACGAAAAATCCAACCAAATGATCTTCACTTCAAAGCGAAAAAGAAAAACAAACAGCCCACTCAACCAAAATGAACCTCACCGAAACACCTTTTCACTGACACTGACCGATGCCTTGACAATCTTCGTTAACTGATAAACTGATTTTGTTGTCTTGCTTCCATCGCATAAAATATAATGAGGTGTTTTGACAGTTCACTTCCATGCAAAAAGCGGGAAGGGAGAACTCTGAAAGGATTGTAAAAAAATAACGTTTATGGATGCTTTTTTTCACTTTCACGCAAGAGTGTCAACAAATATCAACCCTAGTAACATACACTACATGAAGGTGATAATTTAAAAAGATTCTAAATATACCTTGAAGACAAGTAAAATTTTTTCATCCAGTAGTTTATGTGTGACTAAATAAAATAGAAATGACGATAAATGAAATTTTTGATACAAGACATTTGCAAACATGTAAAAACTAGTTATTATCTTTCGTTTTAGTATACGGTAATCATTTCTTTGGGATGTTAAAATGTTGTTCTTTTTCACAGATAACTCAGCATACAGGGTATTTTGCAGGAAAATGAAAATTAAACGCCGAAAAGTATTGTGAAAAAATATGTACTCTTACCTGAAAAAGATTCGATGATTGTAACAGAAAAACAAATCTTCACGAATACATTTTATGTAGTACCTACTCCTTATTTGTTCACCATGTTGTTTTATTATTAAGCTTTAGTAAGCCTTGATCAACATTTCCTCATCTTTCTTATTGCAATTCAACAAATCAGATTTAGCCAGCAACTTGGTTGTCAAATGTTTCATGATTGCTAATGATAAAAATTTTGTGAATGAAGGATGTAATAAACGTTATTTTAAAAAATAAAATAAATAACAGTACCCTCTTGAACGGTGAATGCACGCCTTTCACCTCAGGGTGTCACCTTGAAACTGATACACTATATTTATCTCATAAAATTAAAACTGGTGAATATTTCCTGAAAAACAATAATCGATCCAGTGATTCGAAATCAGCGAATAAATTGATATGTCAAAAATTTTCACGTCAGACCGTCTTTAGTAAAACCGTCCAAACCGTTGCGAAGCTGATACGCGATCATAACTAAGTTACTGACACCGTGTACCAGATCTCGCTCCACCTAGTCTTCCTATCTTGCCCGTTGCGACCCTAGTCGTCTTCTTCCTACCGGATTCGAGGCAATCAGGTGAAGATGCAGGGTAGTTGTCCGCCATTCTTGCAACATTTTCTGCCCAGCATATCCGTCCAGCTTTAGTCACCTTTTGAATACTGGGTTTGCCGTAGAGTTGCGCGAACGCATGGTTCATTCTCCGCCTCCATATTCCGTTCTCCTGCACACCGCCAAAGATCATCATCATCGTTCGAAAACTCCGGGCACTCACAGGTCCTCCTCGAGCATTGTCCACGTTAATGCCCGTTTCATGAGTGTTTCGTAAAGGTTACACTTCGTTAGCCCGTTCGACCGCATTTGCTTGTGGAGCCCATTGTAGGCACGACTTCCGCTGATAATACGCCTCCGGATCTCACGGCTGGTATCATTGTCCTCAGTTACCATCGAGCTCATCGTCGTCGATCGTAGTGCTACGATCGTAGTGCTAGTTACGCCGGCTTGCATATACTTAGTTTAAGACGTATTTACCTGCAATCCAATCCTCGTTGCTTCCCGTTTTAGTCTGATGTATACTGTTCTGCCACCGCTGCTGTTGTTCTGCCGACAATGTCCATATCATCAGCAAAGCAAACAAATTGACTGGATACGTTGAATATCGTACCCCGCGTGTTGATGTCCGCTCGATTCATTACAGCAGACAGGAGAGACCATCCCCCTGTCGAAACCGCCTGCGGGATTCAAATGGTCCCGACAATCCACCCGAAATCCGCACACAGCACTGCGTCCCATCCTTTGCCCTTATCAGTCTAATCAGCTTTCCCGGAAAGCCGTTTTGCCGTCCATGACCTTTACTTTTTGGGCAGATAGTACTCCCGAGAAAGCTCACCGAGCAAGAGACTGTGGATCTTGGATCGCCGGGTCGGCTTGCTGCGGGGTAATCGGAGGGGCTTCGCGCGGAAAAGCGTGCAATAACTATTGAATTCCTAGGAGGTTTCTTTTTACCTTAAATGGAAAAACTGTTAATTCAATCTCTACTTTTTTTAATTACTTATCTAAAGGGTGTGCGTGTGGGTGTGTTTGAGATGGGCGCTAGCGGATCAATTTTCTTCTCACGGTACGTACCGGCTACTTCGATGCGATGCTGCGTTGCTGTTGCTACGATGCTGCGTTGCTGGTGGCGGGAGGGGGGGGGGGTGAATCTCGTTGCTGTTCTGCGCTGACTGGAACACTGGCTATGCCTAATCGCAATGGCGGATGTGTGGTTTGGCGGGAATGCGGGTCCTTCGGCGTCTTCCTTCCTTGGCGCGATCAATAGGCCACGGACGATACCGTATTGGCTTCACCGAGAAGAGTCCTCTTTTACGGTTAGAGCCGGTCGCCCGAGGATTAAGCGGGCTCGTCGCTGCCCGAAACTCCTTTACGTTTAGGCGTAGGCGGATTTCACCACCTAGGCCGTGTGAAGTGAGGAACCGACGATCGAATATGAATTCGATAATAACAGCAAAAAAAAGGTCCTGAATGCCTTTGGCCTTGCTTAGTGCAACAATCTGCTCACTTTACTTAGCTTCCTTCTTGCAACTTTTCACTCACTTGTTACTCACACGAACGCCGCGGTACTTCTGACCATTTGGCGGTTTTTCAATTCCCGATTCCCCTCCTTCTACCACCCACCATTTTCTTCCCTTTTCCTGAACTTAATTATGCCCACCCCCTCAGGGTTGTATTTCTCTGATAGTGTATAACAGTTCTCAACCGCTTTTAGCTTGGCCCATTTTAACATAACAATTTTTGTTTTATTTTTGTATCCTGCTAATCTAATTTTTATTTTAGTTTTCTAATCCTACTAACAAACTACATGAAAATAAATTAAAAACACAATAGTTATAATATACATACAGCACATTTCAAAAAATACTAAGGACAATTTGTAACAACGGTTACAACCTTCCATAGATCTTTTCGGTCGATAGTGTAATACGCGGCTTGAAAGTTGAAAGATGGTACGTGAGGGTTCTGTATTTACGGCGACCGTCCTTCCACGAAGCCGGTCTGATAACTTCCCACAAATCTGTTGACTAGCGGTGAGAGTCGGCGGAAGTTGATTTGGGAAAGCACTTTGTAGGCGGCGTTCAGGACGGTGATCGCACGATAGTGCCCTCAGTCCACTTTGTCGGCAGATAAGCCCGTCCTTCCGCTCCTCCGATCAGAATTAACATCTTTATCACGGCAGATTTCGGCTCACGGCATAAAGCCTCTGCGGGATGCGTTAAATTTCTGGTAGAGCTTTCGCGTTTCCTGAGAATGATGCAGCTGTTCCAGCTCTGCATACTCCTTCTCCTTAGGGCGGCGCTTTTCTCCCGGAAGATTTGGGTTCGCTGCATCTTCTTCTGGCGGCGTCTTTCTACATTTTGACGTGTTCCACTGCGCATCGTAGCCGCCCGCGCAGCGTTCTCCTCAAGCATCATCCTCCCATTTTCGTCGTCAAACCACTCGTTTCGTTGGGGATATTCCACATGCCCGATGACGTTCTCCGCTACGCTATTTATGGCTGTTTTGATGGTGTTCCAACAGTCTTCGAAAGGAGTTTCCTCCAGCTTGCCCTCTTACGACAGCGCAGCTTCGAACGAATGGACGTAGTTTTCGGCGACGTTTGGCTGCTTCAGTCGCGTGAGATCTAACCGTGGCGGGCGTCAATCCCGACAATTATTCAGAACATGGTCAATCTATGTTTCTGTCTGATTTGATGACCTCTAGGTGTACTCGTGTAGGAAGTTTTGCTGGAAGCAAGTACTACGCACAGCCATGTTCTTGGCATAGCATAACATAGCATAGCATATTTGATCGCCCGTGTGTTGCCCGCGATTGACCAGAATCAGCTGAAATTGCACAAAGAACCGTCAAAATGGTGCCTAAGAGTAGCAAGCCATTTTCAGTGTGCAATTCCTGGTGATCTTTCTTTTCACTGGTCAATAACGTAGCTGGCCACGCCCAATGCAGATCAATAGAGGAAGGAATATCGGGAGTGTTAGTTCAATACTTGTTGCTACTAGAGACCGAGGAATCCTCTGCATCATCCACAAGTATCAAAGGAAGGAATTAGTGTTAGTGGAAAGGGATTGATCTGGATCCATCGAGGTTGATGGTGCGATCTTTTCGACACAAATTCGCGCCCGATATGGTTACTTCTCGGTCTCTGGGAAACCGGCCACCAGGAGACGATATAATTAAAACCGCGCCACGATCGCTGCATACAGGAGAATCGAAGTTTTTAGTTATGTTCGGCAACCTACAAATCGTAACAATTTGTATCACACCAAACAATATAATCCCGATATTTATTGCCAATTACGATATTTTGTCGCGATCATTTTAATTTGTTATTTTTTTTTCGCGAATAACTAATCTATTACGATATTCATCGAACGAACGAAACCCACTACGTGTCGCAACGTGCCGGAATAGAACCAACGGGCGGGCAGACTTCAAATAAATGATTTAGTACACCTCGGAAGTCATAAGACACCGAAAATCCTTAGATGAGCAAAGTTCATCGAGGCCGAAGACGCGTTTGCACCGGAGCATTATGCGCGATCGCTCAATTACGTCTTACCGACGCATACGCACAGGGACACGGTGTTTGGCGCCGATTATTTTTTACTTCACGAATAATTAAACTAGGATACCTACTGAGCTTAAGCTTGAACGACCGCACATTTCGTAGTTGCTCCTCCGTGAAGAATCTGAGCTAGTGAAGTTGTACAGGGAACCACGTTATTATATTAAAAACCCGAATACCTGTAAGAATGTAAACGCAGTCAACTGGATGCGGTTCTTGAAAAGGTATACATCGCGTATAATCCTGATATTTATTGCGAATAATTACGATATTTTGTTTCGATTGATTCCAATTAGATCCAATAAGAATTTTTCTTACAGCATTCCTCCCAACAGTTAGATCATTTTTGAAGCAGTTGACTGCCCAATGGCCCCTCCTTTAAGCGATTGTACCCTTCGATGCCTAATTCAACTGCGTATATGAAGGATTCTATCTCTGTCTTACAGTGGAATTGTAGAAGTATTTTACCAAAAATTGATTCGTTCAAAGTTTTGATAAATAAAAACAAATGCGATGCATTTTCCCTTTGTGAAACTTGGCTTACTTCAAATATTGATCTCTACTTCCATGATTTTAATATTATTCGCCTTGATCGAGACACCCCATATGGAGGAGTACTTTTAGGGTTTAAAAAGTGCTATTCTTTCTATCGTATTAACCCCCCCCCCCCCCCCCCGATTCCAGGCATCGAAGTTGTCGCATGTCACATGTCAGCTTTGTATTGCCTCAATATATATTCCTCCCAGAGCACAGGTTGGGCAACGGCTGCTCTTTGATTTAATAGAACTTCTTCCCTCGCCACGTTTGATTTTGGGAGACTTCAACTCTCATGGCGTGGCTTGGGGTTCCCCTTACAATGATAACCGCTCCTCTTTAATCTATAACCTTTGCGATGACTTCGACATGACTATTTTAAACAACGGCGAAATGACACGTATCCCGAAACCTCCAGCGCGCCCAAGCGCTTTGGATCTATCCTTATGTTCGACGTCGCTACGGTTGGATTGCACATGGTAGGTAATCCTCGATCCTCACGGTAGCGACCATTTGCCTATTCTTATTTCAATTAATAACGTGTCAACTCGCATGCGACCAGTTGACATTCCGTAAGACCTCACACGGAATGTCGATTGGAAGGTATACGAGGAAATGATTTCAAAAGCGGTCGATTCGATTCAACATCATCCACCACTTGAAGAATACAACCTCCTCGCGGGCTTGATTCTCGACGCCGCGTTGCAAGCCCAAACGAAGAAATATCCCGGCGTAACGATTAAAGAACGGCCTCCCACTCCGTGGTGGGACCAAGAGTGCTCCGATGTCTACACGCAAAGATCCGACGCGTTTTTGGCCTACCAGAAGGGAGGTATACCTGGCGACTATTTACGGTATTCGGAGCTTGATACCAAGCTTAAAAGCTTGGCTAAAGCAAAGAAATGCGGATATTGGCTTCGGTTCATGAACGAGACATCGAGGGAGACATCGATGAGCACTCTTTGGAACACAGCCCGAAGAATGCGGAATCGCGTAACGGTCAACGAAAGCGAGGAGTCTTCAAGTAGGTGGATATTTGATTTTGCCAGGAAAGTATGTCCGGACTCTGTTCCTGAGCAAAATATTGTTCGCGATGCGTCTCCGGGCCACGACGCGATAGAATCACCTTTTACGATGGCAGAATTTTCAGCTGCCCCCCTGTCCTGTAACAATAACGCGCCTGGGTTAGATAGAATCAAATTCAACTTGTTGAAGAATCTACCCGGCAATGCCAAGAGGCGCTTGTTGAACTTGTTCAATAAGTTCCTGGAGCAAAACATTGTACCGCAGGGTTGGAGGCAAGTGAAGGTGATCGCCATCCAATAACCAGGGAAACCAGCTTCTGATCACAACTCTTATAGGCCGATTGCAATGCTATCCTGTATCCGGAAATTGATGGAAAAATGATACTCCGTCGTTTAGACCATTGGGTCGAATCGAATGGCCTACTATCGGATACTCAATTTGGCTTCCGCCGTGCCAAAGGGACGAATGATTGTCTTGCGCTGCTTTCAACAGATATTCAGCTGGCGTATGCTCGCAAAAAAACAAATGGCGTCTGCGTTCTTGGACATCAAGGGGGCTTTTGATTCCGTTTCTATTGACATTCTTTCGGGTAAACTTCACCGACAAGGATTTTCTCCAATTTTGAACAATTTTTTGCACAATTTGTTGTCCGAAAAGCACATCCATTCTACGCACGGCGATTTGGCAACTTTTCGCATTAGCCACATGGGTCTTCCCCAGGGCTCATGTTTAAGCCCCCTTCTTTACAACTTTTATGTAAATGACATCGACGAATGTCCTGCAAATTCATGCACGATAAGACAACTTGCAGACGACAGTGTAATCTCTGTTACAGGAGCCAAAGCTGCCGATTTGCAAGGACCATTGCAAGATACCTTGGACAATTTGTCTGCTTGGGCTTTACAGCTAGGTATCGAATTCTCTCCGGAGAAGACTGAGATAGTAGTTTTTTCTAGGAAGCATGAACCTGCTAAGCTTCAAACACAATTAATGGGTAAAACGATTTCTCAGGTTTTGGTACACAAATATCTTGGTATCTGGTTTGACTCTAAAGGCACCTGGGGTTGTCACGTGAGGTATCTGATGAAAAAATGTCAACAAAGAGTGAATTTTCTTCGTACAATAACCGGACAATGGTGGGGAGCCCATCCAGGAGACCTTATAAGGCTTTACCAAACAACGATATTGTCTGTCATTGAGTACGGGTGTTTCTGCTTCCGCTCTGCAGCAAACACACATCTGATCAAACTGGAGCGAATACAATATCGTTGTTTGCGTATCGCCTTAGGTTGCATGCAGTCGACCCATACGATGAGTTTGGAGGTCTTAGCTGGAGTACTACCATTGAAAAACCGCTTCTGGAGCCTGTCTTCTCGTATTCTTATCAAATGTGAGGTCTTGAACCGTCCCGTGATTGAAAATGTTGAAAGGTTAATCGAACTTAATTCTCAAACCCGTTTTATGACATTGTATTTCCATCACATGTCCCAAAATATTAACCCTTCTTCGAATATTCCAAATCGTGTCGACTTATCAAATACTTCTGACTCTACTGTGTTTTTCGATACATCCATGATAGAAGACACTCGTGGAATCCCGGATCATTTACGCGTGCAGCAGATCCCCAAAATTTTTTCCAATAAATATCGAAACATCAACTGCAACAATATGTTCTACACTGACGGATCACTTCTTGTGCCTGTGGTGAAGGTTATCACGACATAGAGCATGTGGTTTGGTCATGCCCTGTACACAGTGACGCCAGGTCTAAATTAATAGCTTCCCTGCAGGCCGAAAGTAGGCAGCCGGCTGTTCCTGTTCGTGATGTCTTGGCGAGCCGTGACCTATCCTACATGTCCCTTATATACGTTTTCCTGAAATCCATCCACGCCCCAGTTTAATACTATTCCCTTCCGCCTACATCCAAACGACAAGAACACGTTAAGACCCCGGATCCGGAAACAGCAACTAGACCCGCACGATACTCTCAGGTCCCGAGGGAGACAACCCAATATGCCAGTCCGTAATATCTTGGCCCAGCAGCGGAACATATTCAATATGCTGCTTACCTATGGCGATGGAAAACCATCAAACAACAAATCAGTGCTTTTAATGCAAAACATTCTAGCTTTAAGTTAGATTTAGTTTCAGCTCGTAGTCGGCAGCGAAGATAAAAAATTTGCTTTTAGTTATTAAGATACTTTAGAAAGTAAGCTACCAGATATAATTGGCGCCGTTAAACATTAATTTGTATTTGTGCCGTGTCAAATAAATTATAGACGAGGAAAAAAAAAACAACATATTTAAACAAAATGTAGATAAATTAGCATGGTTTGTAATGTTTACATCACGGACTCGAAATGTCCACTCTTGGCTTCAACGCACGCCTCCAATCGTTCAGGGAAGTTATTGACGAGGGACGAAAGTTTTTCCACAGATATGGCATCCCAGGCTTCGGTTAGATTAGCTCTCAAATGATCCAATGATTTGTGTGGTTTAGTACGGGATCTGGATTCAAGAATAGACCAAACGGAATAGCCTATTGGATTTAAATCAGGAGAGTTTAAAGGCCATTCATCTTTAGTTAAATTTTTCGGGATAAATCTGCTACAGAGTTCCAGTGTTTTTTTTTCGCTCCATGCGATGGAACCCAATCTTGTTGTAATGTCCATTTAGTTTTACCGAAATGTACACGTGCCCAAGGTGCCACTGTGTCAGTTGAAAGCTTTTGGTAAATAAATTGATTGATTTTTACACCCTTTTCAATGAATATTAAGGGTGTTTTACCAGTAGCCGTAATTCACGCCCAAACCATCACCGCAACTGGGTGATGTGATCGAGTTACATTAATACGCTGAGATGAGCCTTTAGGCGAAAGCTGGCGGTCATTTTGGTGGTTATGAAATTGCTCCACAGTGAAAGTTTTCTCAATGTGCGATGGCGTCCATCGATAAATTCGTTCAACAAAATCTTCGAGTTTTGGTACCGATTTTCTTTTATCCTGTCATTTAGGTAATGATTTTTCGAAAATTTGTAACAACGTAATCCTAAATGCTTGTGAAGAATAGTTACAGATTTCGGTTCAATTTTGAATGATTTTGCCATTTTTCCCAGGGGCCCTAGCGGTTCTTTTTCTGCCTCTTCCTGAAGGGCCCTCTCAATTTCCCAGCTCATTATATCGTTTTCTAGCGTCTCTAATGGTTTGTATAGGCATTTTTACCATACTAGCGATACTTACTGGACGCTTTCCTTGTTTATACAACTCGATCACCGTACTGCGTAATGGACTTGACTTCATTATGTTGATGCACACTGTTTCAAAGGAGATTTCGTGGTTCTGCTTACACATAGCCAAAGCTAAAATTTGCATAGGTAAGCTCATTTCAACATCTGTCAAATCTTAGTTATACACTGAAACAAAAAACACGGATAATTATTCCTCACCCTGTATTCTCAAAAAGTAAATGGCCATTTTGTCGATTCCAATGAAGACGGGACAGTACCATTTTTGCAACTATTCTTGACTATCCCGTCTTTTTACCATTTTGTACCAAAATTTCAATTTACCAAACCTTAATTTAAAAAATCACATTCTGCTTGGCGAAATTTCGTCACAAGCTAAAAGTTGCGTTAATATATGGCACAAGACAGGTTCATCAAAGCAATTGGTAACGAAAAATTTTATAGTGTCTCTTTTTTGTATCCATTTGTCCCGCTCTTGCACTGATATATATATATATCACTAGTCACTGGTAAACTCATACATAATGCACTTTTAGATGCCTTTTGAGAAGAAACCTCCAAAATATCATTCTTAACATCAATATGTATCAACCAATACCGTCAAATAATAATGTCTAAACGAAGCTATCTTGCCTCACAATTAAAACCAAATTTGATAAAAAAATACTTGAACTTCATTTTGTGCCTTTCCTTCATAGGCCAAAATTTTATTAAAAATAGATACTGTATTAACTACGGAAGTGTTTTGTATATTATAATATATTACAAAATGCGTAGTTTCGTGAGATAAGGGGGTGTCTATTTAGTGTGCTGATTGTGCCCTTCATTCCCCTAGATACTCATTCTTGAACTTAAACTTGATTAGGGGAACAACGGGCAACACGGACAGGGCGGGCAAGATGAACCGTTGCTCATTTCTATATAAACCCTTGAAATTAACACAAATCATTTACGCCAGTTACATACCAATAGGATTCTGGGAGTTTCGAGATATTATGTAGAATGAAACAATAGTTAGTTATTTGAGAAATAATCAAAACAAGCTCACCCTCCACAGCAAAGCAATGTGATGTAGTTTCGCCGTGTCAAATTTAAGCTTCTGCTGCGGTAAAACATCAGAAAAATATAGTTTTCAATGACATTGGAATAATTAAGCATATTTGAAACATGTGGGTTAAGATAGTTTAGTGAAAATATTATTTTTTTGGAAATCACATCGATCCCAAAAATTGTTTGCCTCTTGGGTAAGACGGTCAGTTGTTGTGTGGGCAAAATAAGCAGCCTGAGAAAACGACGATAGCACCATTTATTATTATATTTTTCCGCATTCTTAGCATGCGAGATGAGACCTAAAGTCATTACTTCCATTTGAAATAAAAATCATCATTAGAAACGTTGTTAAAACCTGTTAATATGCTACATGTAAATGATGTGAATGATTCCCTCTGTGCAGCGGACGGTAAGCTTAAAACACGTGCTTTTTTGCGCAGCGCGTCGTCCCGTATAGAAAAGAAATTCGCTATAGTCTTTCATAGGTCCGTCATACCAGCACAGCCGGTCCGTTCCATATGCACGTTGTGAAAAAGTAGTTTTTCGAGACTGTTTTTATTTTAGTGAAAACTGATACAAAATCATTCTCAAAAGGAAAGGTTTGCAACATTTAATAAAAAGCACTAGTCAATGTCGAATATTATGAATATGGTTGGTTGAAATGTTGTGTTCTGAGCAGAATAATGAATGGTTTCCTTAGGGTGACCGTCTTGCCCGTTGTTCCCCTAACCCATTCACTCAAACTCAAACCCTTATTACTCATCTACAACTCAAGTACATGTACAATTGATACAAACTGGGTTGCGTATTGTAGATCAATCTGTTCCCTAACCGTATTGAATAGTTTCATCGTTCATAATATCAAGTAGAATTGTTGAGCTGTAATTTAAGTTTAGGAGCGGCATCACCCGCCGGGAATGGGTTAAGAGTTTAGAGATTCCAATTTTATAACTTTCACGTAGATAATGCTAAGAAAAGCCAAAAGTCAAAAGCGGTTGAGTAAACGTGTAAATAGAGATGCTTACTCGCATTCCACCTATTCAAAACCCATGATAGCTTCATCATGTCTGTGTGCTGCTCTGGAATATTATAGTATTTTCGGGTTCTGATCACCGTGTGGCTTATTTTGTCGAGTTTTGACCCACCGAAGGGATCACAATAGAAAATTTGTTTTCTGAAGATGGTCGAAACAAAGGACAAGTAGACTGAAACGTCAACAAATTTGTTTAAATAGTAAGGAAAACCCACCGAAACTCAATCAAAACTCGACAAAAAAAAGGAATATTAGTGTGAGTGCATATCGAGTACGTCAAAAATATAGTCTAAAAATGGGTATCCATCTCAAGCATGGGTCTCCTTCTGGTTATGATGTTTTAGTGGTCCCTTCATCTATTCCCTTCAGTACACATCATTGGGAATTTTATCTTAGATCGGACAAGTGGATTCGAAGTAACAGCGCACTGTACATTAGAAAATGAAGTGAAACTCAATCTCGGGGGAGCTGCGTAGGCGCAAGGTTACAGAGCCCGCTTTGTCAAGCAAATGGTCGTGGGTTCGAATCTTAGAATCAAGGCCATTCGATGTCAAAACTGGACTTAAGTATGGGTCCATTCTCAGGCTCTCCACCACTTACCCTTTCTTCATGCTGAAATCTATAACACCTTTGCGAGACTTTCTCTTAACAAAAACATAAGTCCCTCTTATTAATAAAACTGGCCAGGAGGACGCACAACGAAACTTCTCCAGGGAATTATAATTGGTGATATTCGGTAAGAAGAACGTCTGGTCGCAGTGAGGAAGTCCATACAGAAAAAAAAGAAACTCAATCTCAATTTTTTTTAATGTAATTCATTCGATAACTCTGAAACTACGCATTATTCCTAACTGGAATGTTTTTTAGCTAACAAAAGACAGACAGACCTGCAGTCTTGTGTTTGTTACTCTCACTGTAGATAACGTTTATAATACAGGTCGGACTCGATTATCCGGAGACCCGATTATCCGGAAACTCGATAATCCGGAACTCGATTATCCGGAAGTTTATACTCGATTATCCGGAATTTTAGTTTTTTGGTGTCCGTTTTCAATTTTTATTCTGAAATTTTGCCTTTACCATCCCTTCTGGCATATTTGTTACCATTTGAGTCACTTCCGGCATGTTTGGGGCATGTTCGAATTAAGTGAAAATAATCAATGTCCGATTTATTTTTTTGCTTCTCAAGATTTACCGCTTTTCGCCTCAGAAATAATTTTTGGTTACGCCACTGCACCATACAAGTGAAATAAAGTAAAAAAATATTCATTTTATGTTCGTTAATCGCAAAATTTCAGTATTCTTTGTGTGATTCGATTATCCGGAAAACTCGATTATCCGGAATGAAAAAAATTTTGATGTTCCGGATAATCGAGTCCGACATGTAGTTGGAACGAAATTTATGTGACTGTTTCAATAAAAAAAAACTTGCTGTTTCCGTACAACCTTAGTGTATAAGCGATGCTAACAGTTTCCATCAAAACTAGCTAAATCGCTAATCCGCTAACTCAAATTAGCATCGCTAATTAGTGATTAAATAGCATGATGCCCATCGCTGCTAATTACTAAAACTGTTATCATAGTGCCACTCAATTTTCGATTTCCTTACATCGACAATTTCAATTATACATTCCATTTGCCATCGCTCAACAGTATGAACATCGTCATCATCATCCGGACACGATTACAATTATCCACTACGCTTGGCTATACTGTCTAACTGTCAACCATCAACAATTTGTAGTTCACGGAGCTAAACATATAACCTCGAAAGCCAAGTCAGCAAAATTATCTCACAAGTAAGCTGGCACGCTGCCACCCCACTTTTCCCACCCGACAACAACAAGCTAACAACTCAATGATGTTGACTTTCCGTACGACACGCGAGTTAGTCATACATCTTAATCTAATTGGAAACTCATTCATCTGGTAGCTCGTGGAAGGGACTCCAACTTAACCACGACGAACACATCGTCATCGTCATCATCACCACTGTAAACGAAGAAATGGTGGCTATGGGAATCCGGTTAGGCCCCACCCCTCACTGCTAGCGATTGGTGGAACGATTCAAAGCTGTAAAGCGCATGATCGAAAAGTGCGCGTGTGTTTGTTTGTTTGTTTCTGGACAAACATCATTCGCTACAGGTTGGGTGGTGATGGTGTTGTAGGGCGAGAGATTTTACACAAGGAAATCTCTTTACAACGTTTCCTTTAGAATCAACGAACAAATTGATGTGTTGTCAAACAGGCGAGATAATTATTGAGATGTCATTCATCGGTACACTCAAATTAGGCACAACATGGTCGTGTTGAGTTGTATACTCGGTCCTAAATACAGTTTTAATTAGCGCACAGCAGATAATTTATTCATGTAGAGTTACAATGTGTGCCTACTCCATATACAGTAATGAAGTGCACTTGGTAAAATGAAATTTCTCGTGACTTACAGAAACAAACCTGACGACAAATGTTTAATCCTACGAATACGAATTTAAATCACTTTCGATTTGTGAAAGCCAGCATTTACTACTCAAAGTTACCTAGTTATCGTGGAGTTGGCTGTAATTCGATTTTTTAGATAGAAATAAAATGCGTTTTTACAATTGCCTAAATTATTTCAAACTTGTTCGTTGTTATTATAAAAGCTGCCGCTTCAATGCGTATATTTTACCCTCGGGTCAAGTTTATCGGGTTTATCCTACTCCTCAAATGGACATATTTCACCGATATTCAATAGATCAACATCGAGACAAATTTTGGAAGCCCCTTTTGCATTTACCTATCCTTAATTTCAAGTGTTCTTGATTTAAAAATTAAAAAAAAACGTTTTTTTTTAATTTTTTTTTTCAAATCTTCAGAAAGCTTCAGATCTGAATGCTTTTTTTTTCAAAAGAAAAAAGGGCGTATTTCGTGAGACAGAACCTTTTTGAATTTTCAACGTTTATACATGGGATAACAAAGTAGTTAGTCTTCAAATAAACACCGTACTCTAAAAAAATGCAACAGGTAAAAATGATTACCAACAATTCATTCTAGGTCAAAAAAATTTGAATCTCTCAGGGAATTAATAAACACATTATATTAACCAAGCTATGTTTTTGCGAAATTGGTTCATTCAACCTCCTCTTATAGGCGCTTCTAGAGACTTTCTCTTATATTTAGCCGTTGATGATGCCGGTCTTGCTGAATTCACCGGACCCACAGAGCGCCTGCTACAACAAATTCACTTAAAACTCCAGGCTAGGAATCTGTACGTGCCTCCCTTGCTTTTGCGGGGTTGATCGCCTTTGCTTTTCTCCCGCTACCAACTGGCCGCTGGGTCTTCTGGGTCTCCTTGAACGATTTTACCACACGGAACACGGTCGAATAGTCGATTCCCAGCTGTTTCGCAATCCACCTGAGCTCAGGATTGCCATATTTCATTCTGCTCATTCAGCTGAAAAATATCTGACAATCTGTAACGCTCGGCAAAACATCTGTTCATAAATCACTGCCGAACATTAGGGTTTCATGTTGCCTTTAGATGCCCTTCGTTTAATTAAGGCTTGTATCCGCAATAATGTGGACACCCTCAAATCAGTGTCACTCTTGCAATATTCAAGCTACGAGCGACTCTTTTCACCCAAACAAAGCTAGTGGTCTATGCTTTCGCTTACTTTGATTTGTTTTGACATTTCGTAAACAGTGCTCAAAATGTTAAGGAACGAGAAAGACCTGCGCGAACGAATCTTGTCTAGCCGTAGGTACCGAAAATTCTTACCTCTCGATACGTGAACTCGCAAAAAAGTTCGATTTGCCCAAAACCACAGTTCACGATGTGTTGAAGAGGTTTTCTGAGCGTTTGATTGTCGAAAAGAAACCAAGTAGTAACAAAAATATTGGTCGTACCGATAGTTCTATGACAGAAAGGTGAAGATGATTTTAGAGGGGAATCTGAATTACTCCATCCGAACTGTGGCCCGAAAAGTGGGAATGTCACCAGGATTCGTTCGAAAATCAAAGAAGCTTTCCGGTTTAAAGTCCTACAAAGTCCCCAACCGTGACGATAAACAGAATTTGACGGCGTAAACACGTGCTCGAAAATTGTTTTGCGATTTTTTGACAAACTTCGTGGAAGACTTCAAACAACTCTCAGGATTGGCAAATGATATCTAAGAGTGATTCGGGACAAAAAAGATGGCTGCATTCCCCACGAAATATCTTGTTTGGCAAGCACTTTGTACTTGTGAATGAAAAAGCTCATCTTTTATCTGCTGAAGCATAGTACACCAGAAAATTTAGAAGGAGTGTCTACAAAAACGATTGCTGCCTTTCTTGAAGAGACATGATGTTAATCTTTTGTTTTGGCCTGATTTAGGATCATGCCGCTTGTAATGATTATGCTATATTGGCAACACTGCGTTGCAAACAATTGCTTCTCCAAGTGTGTCGTGAAGCGAAATGAATATAAACTGAGCAAAAACACACGTGTTTCCCTTCGATCACAATAATTTGGCGACGATTTCTGGGATTTTTGATTGAATTTGTGGCGTCTGAACGGTGAAAGTTTGCAGAAGAAAGGCTTCCCGTGTGGAAAAGTGAGTACTACCGTGGTTACTGAAACATTGCGGGTAAACATAACCTGGAATGTGGAACAGTAGGAATGGAGAACAACAGATCGTTGCTGGCACCTTTCGATACCAAGGATACTTCCTCGATTGCTTCAAGGTGGAACAAATGGAAACGCTCACTGGAATTGATTTTAGAAGGTCACTGTGTGGGACTGCCTACACGCAAAAAGTCGTATCTTTTGCATTATGCTGGATCCGAAGTTCAAGACATATTTTATGAAATCGAGGGATACAGTGCACCAGCCCCGGCTGGGACAAATGTGTATCGAGAGGCGATTAGGTTACTGAGTTTGTGTTTCGTACTATGAAACAAATAGAAGGCGAGATGGTGGAAACATTTGTAAACCACCTGAGACAGCAAGGGAGGCTATGCGAATATGGAGCAGCTCTCGATATGCGGATTACGGAACAAGTCTTCGTCCACTGCCTTCTGGAAGAACTTCGCGAAGCAATTCTGAGAAAGAAGCTCATGAAAGTCGTTCAAATCGTAGAGGAAGCACGGATCATCGAAACTGTCCACCGCAACAGGGAACAAATGGCTAAAGAGGCCACCAGCGCTGAAGAGCCTAGTGTCAATGGGATCAACATGAACAAAAAGAAAGATGCAATCTGTTAACACTTTTGGAATGGCAAGAGCTGTCCAGCAAAGAACAAAGTGTGCAATCGATACAATATTACCGATCACTTCATAAAAATGTGTAAAACCAAACAGGAACCTTTTAGGCCCCAGAAAAACAATAAAGTGATGATGGTTGCAGATTCTGAGCATGTTTCGCAGTCTGATGACAGCGAGGTCGAAGAAGACAATGAAGTGATAACATTTATGCTACAAATACCGAGTCCGAGCAAAGTGTCATTACGTGTTACACAGGCGGCGTAAAGCTAAACTGGGTAGTGGATTCCTAAGCTCACGTCAATGTTATCAGTCGTACGACGTATGATAAAAATCAAGAAAATTACTTCCTGTTAACGTAGGCGGAAAATTGAATGTGCATTGAGTGATCATAACGGACATCGTAACACGGAAGAAGAAAGTGAGTCATCAAATATAAGTGGTGGACCAGCAAAATGGAGTCTCTTCGAAGAAAAGCTAGCGGATTCGTTGGAGTAGGATATAATTGAAACCGCACCGCTTAGAATCTCCTTGGCATCACCACTGGTTGTAACACCAAAGGATGGCGGGAAGGATGGTCGACTGTGCGTGGATATGCGCCAAGCAAAACAGGCCATTTCCGAACGGCTCCTATCTATTCGTTCTTATTGACCATCACAGCAGGTACATGATCGTAGAGCCAATGAAGGATACAAAGTCGATTGATTGATTGGCGGTCCTTTTTACACGGTTTTTATTTTCACGATTTTTCGTCCTCGCCTAACACAGTTACAGTGAGTAACTGTAACGGCAACACACTATTAGTAGGGTGTTTTTTACACAGCTACATTTTTACACGGTTTTTAACACATTTTTTACGATGTTTTCTAAATAGCGCGTTTTTTTAATATCCTTTTTTTCTAAATGACGCATTTTTATACACTTTCTTTTTGCACGGTACATATCCATCGTGTAAAAAATACTTTACTGTTGTTTTTAATGGAACGTAATAGTATTTCATGCAATGGTGGTTTTTCCTTTATCTTAATTTATTTTAAGACTTTAACTCAAAAGTTGATTTTTGTATGGTGAAACGAAGACAGAAACAAGATGTTTAGATTGTAGTCGAATTCGACTTATAGAATAACACATTTGAAAGGGTACAGGATCTCGGCGGTATGCTTCATTAAACGGGCCACTGTCAACCTCACACTATAGGCATGAATGAACGCTTCCACTGATCACACATGCGTTACGATCCAACACCATTCGCTGTTTGCAATGCAATACCAAAAGAAAATTGAATGAAACAGTCCTGCGTTGGACGGCATAGGCGGTTCCTTTGTTGCCATTGTCTTGTGCGGGCTGTTCCTGGTCATACGGTACGGTACCAGTGGGAGCTGGGGTCTAAAAGTGCACGCAAGCGATAAACAATAAAATACCTCCAAGATTGCTTCTTGTCACAGTCACTGCCAAACGCAATTAATATTCAGCAGCGGATCGACTACAAACTGTCTGGTCGGTTTTTCGATGCGAACCGCGCCGGGGAACAGGAATTTTCAATTCCAGAAGGAATTCTCGAGTTAACGAGACTTGGGTTTTCTTTGATCGTTCTGGGGTTCTTTGGTTGCATGGGAGTTTCATGATTAGTTCACATTGGGCAGACATCGCGTGTTTTGTTGAAGGCCTTGTAAAATGTTTCGTACTAAGCTCCTTTTTCAGGTTATTAACTTATCACTCGCCTCATTTACAAAGATGCTATTATTTTTTTCACATTACATCTTACCTTCATCTTTATGAGGATTAAACGTTACAGTGGTTTTTAATACCATTGCGTTGTTGGTATTTTTTTCCCGATTTGCAAAACATCTGTTTTTTCTGCCCAGAGTAAAAAAAAAATAACATCATTGCGTTTATGTGACAAATTAGATGGTTGCGTGTTATACTGCATCAAAAAAAGTTGTTCCTTCTATTTCCAATTGAACATTAGCATTCATGGCAATCGAAACAAATTACGGAACACGTGTAACAACCCCCCGGAATTATACAACTGGAATATTGTGTATCGATACTCCGGCCGCAGACCGATATTATATTTATATGTCATTTTAATTGACGGCAAATTGGTATTTACATACCACGGAGCTATACTTTTATTCGGCCTTAAATATACGTGTGGGTTAGAAAAACACAACTGCAACGCAACCATCCTTTATTATTAACAAACGGAAAGGGTCAACTTAATGAACAATTTACCCTGCTCGCGCTTTACTTTCTATCCCCCTGGAAAAGTGGTTTGTGTATTGGGCTACGAACTGACTGTTGGCTTTCAATTCAGTATCAATCATCATTAATTTGATACGGTTGTCCAATGTCCAATGACTGAACAATTGAGGTGTTATTTGCTGGATTTCGGGCTTTATTCAAACTGTGCAATTATCAAAAGGTTCAGCGAGAAAAATAAAAACTATTTCGAAGTTGGCTTTGTATTACCACTGTAACTTTGACTACATTTTTTCGAAATTTTCGAATTTTTATCCACAAAAGAATAAAAAATTATTTTTCCGAAAACTCCTCTACTACGCTCAGTTATGGCTTACGGGGTAGAAAGTTTGAACAAATACGGTAATTAAATTGCAATTTGTGACGGCAGGGCGACATGCATTGAGTGAAGATACAAAATTTATGCAGTGAAATAGTAGGTACTTATCAAGCATACCGCAGCGTCCGAACGCAAAGGGGGGCCAATACTAATTACACTATTGTGCTTAACATGAGCACCACTGAACGACACGGAAATGGAAAATGTATAGTATTGCGCCCATCAAGAGTTAAGTTGATGACAAATTCATTTAATTAGGAAGCTAATTTGCTGTAATTCAATTTAACGCACAACGTCACTAGTTAGCGGAACATGTGTTTTTTTCACAAATACATAATTACTTTTCTTTAAAAACCGCTGCTAGAACTAACTCAACTAATAGAGTGATATAGCCTTTTTTGTTCCCAAACTGTTGTATTTAAAATTTAATGGTTATGGGAAGTGTGGTCTTTCTAGCAGAGAAAAGCACCGACGATTGATTCATCCTTTGCTGTGTGTGAACAACAGTGCAATGCCATAAAGAAGGAAACAAAAAAAAAATCTCGTTAGGGTAATTTAGTGGAAAAACAGTGCGAACAACGAATGAAACCCTGCCTGCCTCTGCTGCCATGTTGCTGACTGTGTCTACACTGCGACGATCACGGGAGTCAGCCAAGATGATTTAAATTTTCATCTAATTAATAACGGTCAACGATGCGTGCGACCGACATTCTTAATGGTCTCGGGATAAATGAGTGAAGGAGACACCGTGACGTGACTAAGCCGAGATTGTTATGCGCAAATTGAAATGAACGACACGAAGTTTAGAGGTGACTAGAGATTGTCCCATTAAGTACGGTGCACTGTTAAAAATTCGTCAATGTTCTATGTTTTTGAACATGAATACAAATCAACCTTTGGTAGGAAAAATTACTCAACAAACGTACCTCCAAGATGGTGAAGGGTTCGTCATTTAGTTTTTGAAATCTGCATATGGTGGCAACTTAAGGATGGCGAGGGTCTTTGTAATTTACTGTTTAATGTTGTGACAAAAATAACTGACGTTTATCTTTAGTTCAATCGTGTCTCATTACACGCCTTTTAGCGGGCGCGAAATTGCTTTCGGCGAATAATTAGACGTGTAGAGCTGCGGCTAATGTTTATATATTTAACTTAAGCCAAGCTGCTAGTAAAGCTACTGTAAATATCGAAATAGAGATATTTCGTTTTTCCTTCTTGGAGGAACCTTCGTTGAAAAGTTCGCTAGAATTTTTTGTTTTGAATGTCGTAGTGTATTTATTGTAACTATATTAAAACATTTGAAGCAATCAACAAGAAATAAATGGGAGAAAATAGCGTGAGAAGACATGAAGGTATTTGAAACGTTAATCACTATGAGCTTTATAATTTGAAATGACTACTAGAATTGTACATCATTATTGGAAGAAGTTTATTCTGAAAAAATGAAATTCAGAAAACACCTCAAAACTCAGTTTTTAAATGTTGTTAACAGCAAATTTTCAACTGATCCGGCTCTCATTGTATTGCAAAGCTCTCTCTGCTCCCCACACGTTCGGTGAACAGTCCGACAGCTACTGACGACAGCACACATGCAACTCCAGACGGACTGTTATTTTTCATCTTCATATGTCTGTTGGTATTTCCAAGCTGTCGCGAATGACAGCCTGTAATCTTCCGACATCCTTCAACACGAATCCGAGCGGGATGTCAGGTGATTATGATCACGACAGTAAGGCCGATGAAAGAATGAAAGAGAGATGGTGCGAAGCACGTTTTTTCTTACGTCGGGAATAATATCAACAATGGAAACGGTTTGCTTTGTATTCAATATGCCACCGGCCTGTGAAAAAGGAGAAACAAAAAATGCAAGTCGACGATAGCCGCAGCCGATCAGCAGGCTGTCAACAGGAACAGGACATTCTCAAATGGGCAAACTAGGCTGTCATGTCCGAACGAACAAAATACATGCGCAAGAATGAGCTGTCGTACGCAACACAAGACAGTTTCTTTGCCTTGTTTAAGCTGTAGCTGTATGTGAGCTCTCATGAATAGCTCATGCTTGAGGCTGTTAGAGTGAAGAGAGAGAAAAGTCGTCAGTATAGTGTCGCTCTCCAGTCATTTTCCTAAGCTTGCGCCTGGCCACTCCCCGCTATCGGTTTGTACCCCACCAAATATTGTCCGCAATGCTTTTCGTTCATGGTCTAATTGGGGTTTTTTACATCGTCAGTTTCATGAGGCGACGTATACTACTGTATCGAATCGTCCTGCGAAGAGCAAAGTCAGCTTGAATGTGTCGCGCCGTTTACCTGACAGTGTCACCGATTGCATAATCTGTTGGCGGTTCTTTGTGGAGGAATCCAAATGTTTCGTCTGACCAAGACAGGCTGTGTCCCTCTGATACCAAAAATATACTTTTATCGCAGAAGCTTTACTTTTATCGCAAGATTCGTGAGGGAACCCTGTGGGTTAATCAGAGCCGGATTTGCGATTGTGGCGGCCCGGGGCCTTACTTACCTTACTAAACAGTCCCAAGCCGTGGGGTGGCTTTTGTTGTACATAAGAGTCGTCTTCATTCCACTTGGTCATGGCTGCACATGGCTGCAGTTCGCCAGTTCTGCAATCTGCGTAGGATCCGTAATTCGTCTTCCATCTTGCATGCTGTGCCCCCTCCGTATCGTCCGTGACGGATTGGTTTAAAAACCATCTCTACCGGGTCCCTACGACATGCCTAGCCCACTGCAACCAGCCAATCTTGGTAGTGTGGACGATAGATAGCTCCCCAAGCATTTCGTGGTTCATTCGCCTTTTCCACGCTCCGTTCTCCATCTGCATTCCACCGAAGACGATACGCAACACCTTTCGTTCGAAAACCATAAGGAAGCGTTGGTCCTCCACAAGCATAGTCCATGTCTCGTGCCCGTAGAGGACTACCGGTCTGACCAGCGTCTTTTAGATGGTTAACTTGGTTTGGCGACGAATTCAACTCGATCGGAGCGTCTTCTAAAGACTGCCCATGAATTTCTCTGCTGGTATTGTTGTCAGCAGTTACCGGTGAGCCCAGCTACACGAACTCGTCGACCACATCGATTTCATCACCACCAACTTGAACTCGAGATGAGAGGCTACCACAGTTTTCTCGTGAACCCTTTCATGTGTGACGTCACATCCTGCGAAGAACCCAATGCTCCGTCACGAGCCTTATAATTAAAGTTTAATTTTGTTCCTAGGAAGGCATAGCCTTCTGCTATGCTTTAGTCAGGCGAAACATTTGGTTCCCTTGACAGAGGACCGCGAACGTCTCTGTCAACACTCTATGTATCAACAGATTATGCCACAGGTGGCAAAGAACTTCGCGCAGCCTTCTGCTGTACTACAGGCAAACAAACTCGAATAAAATAAACAAGTTTTGTGTTATAAACAAAACAGAAGTCGCCGGTTCAACGGTGTTGATGCTCTCGCATGCGTTCTATCGTACATGCGGTACTAGATTATAGGTTAAGAGATTAGTAAGGTAAACAGAGAGTGGAGAAAGTCTCTCTCTCTGAGTTACCGGTAGGGTATATTTAAGTAGTGATGTACGAAAATAAAGTCAGTTAGTCCACCGTTATCTTGTGTATTAATTCCGCGCAAAAGGCGCGTACAGGGATATCTAGTAGAAGAATTCCCTGGTAGGTTATACCCAGGATACGGGTATACCTACACACGTGGTGACAGCGCGTGGTCTTTTCCGCGCCATTGAATCTTTTCTTTAATCGGACGTATCTCGGAAGTCAGACGCGGTCGTAAACTCGGTCGTAGTAATCACGCTAAGGGAGCAAAAAGAAAAAGTAGTGGTTTAAATATCTGTGGTTCAGTGAAAAATGAAATAGTTTTTCGGAGTTTTAATCCAAGTAGTGCTCGCGGAGGAAAAAGAGTGTGTTATTTAAAGAAAAAAAAAGGAAAAAAAAAGAGAACTGAAGAAAAAGTACTTAACGATTTATCGAGGTCAGCAGCTTGGAAAGTAGTGCTGCTAGTGAAAGAGAAAAAAAAAAGAAAAACGAAAATCGAGAAAAGACGTTGACAAAAAGTGTTCTCTTTTCTCGCTTTTTGCATGGAAGTGAACTGAGTTGGTGGCAAACCCAAGCGAGTGACATTCGTATGCGGGGAAAAGGTGCTGTGTTTTGCTGCTGAAGACGACTTGTAAAGTGCGATCGTTTTTTTTTTCATGTAAGTGTCAGTTTCGACGTTGGCAGATATTCGATATAGTGAATTGTCGTATTAAGAAGGTGC
Organism: Wyeomyia smithii; assembly: GCF_029784165.1. Lineage (NCBI taxonomy): Eukaryota > Metazoa > Arthropoda > Insecta > Diptera > Culicidae > Wyeomyia > Wyeomyia smithii. The sequence continues at coordinate 30,052,494 of NC_073695.1, read as the reverse complement.
CGAAGTTACGTAGTGGAAATTGAAGTCAACAACGATGACCGGCCCTGTGTCAAGGATACTCGGGTGAGTGAGTCATTTCCTTTTTTATTATGCGGCATATTGCAAAAGCAGAATAGGTGTTAGACGGTTATGACCATAAATGTCAAGATTAAAAGAGCTTAAGGATTATGTCTACCAGGAGTACCATAATCTGAGCAATAACATAAACAGGCCGAGAACGCGGGCGGCAGTCGCTAATAGAAGAAAATTATTAAGCGACGCTTTAAACGACTTTTCGGAAATTTTAAAAGAGTATGAAAATTCGAATTTAACGCCAGAACATTGGAATAGATTAACAGATCAGTACACACTTGTTCAATCGAAAGTGTGTCTGGCATTGAAAATCTTAAATAACTCGGCGATTGTTCCTGAGCCAAACAGAAATAGAAGATTATCAGAAAATTGTCTTGAGTTTGAGACATCAGATCTTGCAGAAGATCAGTTGGCGAACTTAGAGCGATCGGTGATTTTTGAAGATCCCCGCTTTCATCGACCCTTGTAGAAACTCAGGAATCAAGGGGTGAGAAGCACACAGTGAATTAACATCTATTGAATCTTTTTTTTTTAAACTGATAGAACAAAAAATTACCAAATATAAAACCATTTAGGAGCTATTGACGATAGAAGAGAACGACGGAGAGATACACATTAGGAGACATAAATGACCTTGGAGACTACATTAGGCGAACTACAATCGTAACAATTCTTCAGTGGTTCGTAATAATAACGATTTACAGGTTATCACATCTACTTGGGTCGAGAGGCCAATTTGTATAAACAATCAATTCGCGCCGCTGCTGCGCGGTTGATTTTATTTCTGAAACGGCAAGCAATAAAACTCTCGGCACGACAAGTGCACGCAAGCGATTTTCGTTCATTTGCCCAACAAAATAATTAAAGTGGCAGAGCGGGAAGCACCGCGGTAACACCGCTAGCAAATCGAATTTAAGAACGCAAACAGGTACTCGCAGAGTTGCGCACATGGAACTCACCTTAATTATTCTAAGAGAGAGTTTTAGCACACGGGTGGCTACGTCATCATTAGCAAATATAAAGGGGCAAAGTCGCATTTCATTAATGTTCAATAAAGAGCGTGAGAGCGGTAACTACGAATTGCGCGCTCACACGTTGCATTCAAAAGTTAGTCAGTTGTACTAATTGTCGGGTACGCTGTTTCTGTTTATGAATTTTGCAGTGTTATTACGATCAGCTGTGCCAGCCATGGCCGAGGTCGTATTTTGTAAGCATCAATTTTAATGGCCAATGGTAAGAACGTTTTGCTACCATACATGGCTTACCAGTAGCGGTGAATTGCCAAGAGGGTAAAAAAATGGATACATCTATAAGCGCAACGCGCGCAGCGATGGTGACATATCCACCGGTAGAGTAAATAGTAACCGACGGCAGAGATATATAATGTTGGAAGTTTACGTTAAAATATTATTTCATGAATAAGGAATGGCACCTTACGCCATCTAATGTAAACATTTACAATCTTTGATTAATTTAATTACACTAAATAGAAATGATTTTTTTTTAAATAATCATTTAATTACTATGAAAACCTAAAGTTATTTATTTAATTAATGAAGATAAACGTTGAACCGTTGACACTGAATGGTTCGAAACTTGGTGTTCAGATTTTCTGATGGCGTGACGAAGAAATTAGAGTCGGTCACGCTACGTTATCACATCTGGTCAACAGAACCGTTAGTGATACCTAGGAAAAAGAGAAAGAAGGCTACATAAGCCTTTTATTGTAGTAGTATTTATTCTGCCCTTATAGTATTTATTCCGCAGTACCTTTTATTGTTTTTTAAGATATATATATAAAATTTTATATTAATAATGGAGTACACGTTTCCAAAAGCAGATGCCATGCAGTGCATCCCAGAATTTGATGGATCGCTAGACGAACTAGAAGCGTTCGTTTATCATATCGAGCATTTTGCTCGGGAGATACCAGAAGGAGTATCACACGCTCCACTGGTTTACATTGTTCTATCAAAACTAAAAGGCAGAGCTGCTGCCGCAATACATCGAATTAACGCAAACGCTTGGCCACAGGTTAAGCAGAATTTATTAAAGGAATTTGGGGATATTATACGCATCGAGGCAGTTATAAATCAAGTTGAAACATTGAAACAGGAAGCGAATGAGACCTTTCCTGATTATAAAAAGAGGACATTGAAAATTAAGGAGAAAATCGACTCCTACGAAACTAATTGTACGAAGTCATGCATGATAGTTAGTCTTCGATTACATTTTATGGCGGGTTTGTGTGACACCGCATTGAAAGAAGCTGCTCAAGGTAAACGAGCATTTAAGTTAGAAGAGCTGCTAGACGACTTAGAGGATTACTACCATGAGCGTAATCATATCTCGGAAATAGAAAATAGAATTCAGGGCCTAGAATTGGTCGAAAGACAGCGCGATGCACTTAGACAATTTAATAGTAGCAGAAATATTTTTACAATTAATCACAAAGACGCTGATTATAGCAACAGCCGTCTTGGAAGAAATGAAGGTTATAATTACAAAAATAGAGATAGAATAATTTACAAGCAAAACAATTATAACAATATATGTGGATCTAGCGACGGTAATCGATCCAAATACAATTATCGCACAGCGCGATCATACCGACGGAGCCAAGGGAACTACGCCCATGGTTGGAAATATAATTATTATGGTCAAAATGGACCAACTGATAGGAGGTACAGGAATTCGTATACCCGGATGCCTCAGAAAATGCTTACGGTAGCCAACATTAATGAAAGAAGTAGTAATTTGCAAAAAGAAGGTATTTTGGATCCTATTGCACAGGAATATTTTAACGATGAAATTTGCGAAGATGTTGACTGGCGGAGATGTACCGATGAGCCCAGCAATATAGAAATAGCCGATTGGAGGACCGCATGCAATCACATAAGAGACAACAGTGCTTGTGTGGCTAAGCGAGTATATTACGATGTCAGAGGGCACTTAATGTTAACCCTACTGGCTAAGCAGAATGTCAAATTTACGTTGAACCTGATCTTAGATACAGGTGCATGTGCGAATATAATTAATGCACGCATTGTGAATCTTTTGAATGTACCGGTAAATACACAGGACGTAACCACTTTTGGAGGTATCGGCCAAGACATTGTGCGTACCTCAGGTACAATTATGTTGGATTTAATAGTCGGAGACTTTTTGATCCCGACGCAATTTCATATATTAGAAAATTTGCCAAGCGACGGATTAATCGGCGCAGAATTTTTAAAGAAGCATACGCTTCAAATAGGAAATAATTTTGATTACATAGTGTTCAAGAAACACGGAAACAGAAGTCCGGACGACTTGAGTCCGTGGAGTATGCCCAAAGACGAAGTCCTTAGTCAACATGTTTATGTGGCAGCCAGAAATAGGGTTATGGTGCAGAACGAGTTGCGAGATACTAGCAACACAGCCCGCAATGAGGCTGACGTAGACAAAAACGAAATAAATAGAGAGCACCAAACATATCGAAATGAAGAGCCGAAGAACAATTTTCTTGACTCGAAGAATACTATAATGCCCGAGTTGGACCTAGACTCGAGGCTTGACTATGACCTGTTGGAGCACAAGCTGACACCAGAGTCAAAAGGAAATGCAAGAATTGAAAAACTACGGCAAGTGCTGAATTTGGCGCACTTGCCTGATAGAGAATTCAGGACAGTGAAGAATATGGTCGAAAGCTATGCGGATATATTCTTTTTCGAGGGCGACAAGTTAACTACTACTGACGCCGCCGTACACACGATAGAAACTTCATCGGAGGTGCCTATCAATAAGCGGCAATATAGATTTCCGGAGGCCACGAAACGGCACATTAATAAGGAAATCGATGAAATGAGGGCGCAGGGTATTATTAGACCCAGCACTAGTCCCTGGAATGCACCGGTGTTATGTGTACCAAAAAAGCCGGATGCTGACGGAAATAAAAGATACAGAATTGTGGTAGACTTTAGATCATTGAACGAAGTTACCAAGCCGTTTGTATACCCAATACCTCTTATAAATGAGATATTGGATAATGTTGGAGGAGCAAAATATTTCTCCTCAATTGATTTAAAATCGGGGTTCTATCAAGTCCCGATAGACCGCCGAGATGCGGCTAAGACGGCGTTTTCTACTCCCAAAGGCCACTTCGAATTTACACGGATGCCGATGGGGCTAAAGAACAGCCCCTCAACATTCCAAAAACTTATGAATACTGTTCTCTTTGAGATAGGGGACGTGAAAGCTTTTGTCTACCTCGATGACATTATAGTTTTCGGTGACACTATCACCGACCATAATGATAACTTGCGAAAAGTATTACAAGCTTTGCGCAAACATAACTTAAAAATAGAACCATCAAAGTGTCAGTTTTTGAAAAAGGAACTGGAGTATTTGGGTCATGTCGTTAATGAAGAAGGCATAAAACCCACCAATGCAAATATTAAGGCCATTCAAAGCCTTAAGCCACCCACAAACGTAAAAGGTATAAGGTCATTTCTGGGAACAGTAAATTTTTACGGGAAGTTTATCCCCAACATCGCGGAAAAGCGCAAGCCGCTGAATGATTTGTTGAAGAAAGACGCTAAATTTGTGTGGGGAAAAGAATGTCAGGAAGCGTTCGAATTTCTTAGAAACGCGCTGATTACAGAGCCAGTTTTAGTCCGGCCAGATTATCAAGACACTTTCGTTATTACGACAGACGCTAGCAATTATGCTATTGGAGCCGTCCTGTCGAATGAAAAATCCATGCACCGGCCGATCGCGTTCGCGAGTCGTGCACTTGTAGGTGCAGAGACCAGATATCATATCATAGAAAAGGAACTATTGGCTATTGTATGGGCCATAGAATACTTCAAACATTACATTTTTGGTCAAAGGTTTATCGTTTACACAGACCACAGACCACTTATAGCGATTTGGAGGCTCAAAGAGACATCTCCAACGCTGACAAGATTGAGACTAAAGTTGCAGGGTTTGGAATGCAGCATCAGGTATAAACAGGGTAGCGAAAATATAGTCGCCGATTTTTTGTCACGTTTATCAGATGGGACGTGTCAGGGGCAGGAAAGTTCACCCCACAGGCAGATAGCCATGATTACGCGCCAGCAGAAACGCCTGCTAGAGCAGCAGAAGAACGCTTCGGATGATTTGAACGGCACAATACAAGATTTGAGTGCCATAGACATTGCGGACATCGCTGAGGACGAGGATGAGCAACAACTCGTCAACATTTCATATGATGACTTTTCACAGGCATTATCAAATGACCTGATACCAAGTGAGACGGTGGAAGTCTCGAAGAGAATAATGGACGAGAGGAATATCGAAGCTCGTCTTGTCATTTTGAACAGTCGGACGGCGTACAGAGAACTTCAGACACTGTATCAGCTGTCACAAGGATTGAAAGACTACGTAGAGGATGGTGTACTCAAATTTAAAGACAAGAAGGTGGGCGGTTTCATAGTAGACGGCAGCGAAAGTTCATTAATCGATTGCCGGAAATTTTTTTCACAATTTTTAGATAGCTTCAATAAGAGCCCCACGGCAGTAAAGGCAGCCGGGGTCATTCACCTAATATCATTCAGAAAAATCAAGCAACAGGAAGTTCTGCATATGATTCAGTTCCTAGCGGGTAAGCTAGAAAAACAAATAGTATTATATAATGCTAATAGCGAGCGTACAGTAATTGCGCCAGATCAAGTGGAAACAATTTTAAAGGAATTTCACGATGCACCCTTAGGAGGGCACGTAGGAGCGCGACGAATGCGCCAAAGAATTGGCACACTTTTTACGTGGGCTACGATGAAACGGGATATCGAGAACTACGTTCGGCAGTGTGATTCCTGCCAAAAGAACAAAATTGGAAGATCAAACAAGATACCGATGCAGATCACCACAACCGCATCGGAGCCATTTGAAAAATTATACATGGATATAGTAGTATTACCCGAGTCCGACTTAGGAAATCGTTATGGTCTGGTCATGCAAGACGACCTAACTAGATATTTAACTGTCGCACCTATGGAAAACCAAGAAAGCCAGACGGTAGCGAGGACTTTTGTAGAGAATTATATTTGCAAATTTGGCGTACCGTTGGAGTTAGTTACAGATAACGGTGCGAATGTTGTAAGCACACTCATGAAAGATGTGTGCAAAATTTTGAAAATTAAGAAAATAACGACGAGTCCGTACCACCCACAAGCAAATTTGGTGGAAAGATCTAATCGGGAGTTAAAAACTTACCTAAGGCAATTTATTGGCGGAAAACCGCACACGTGGGATAACTTACTCCCATTTTTTACGTTTCAGTATAATACTTCAGTAAACTCATCAACGGGGTACACCCCTTTCGAATTGTTGTATGGACGTACAGCACGCATTCCCACCTCCATTTACAAGCGGAATGGAGTGGACAATTTGACATATGAAACATATACACAAGAGATGAAAAAAATATTTTTTGACCTCCACGCGAACGCACAAGCCAACCTGAAAAGGAGTAAAGAGAACCGCAAACAAATTTACGACAGATCATCTAATGATTACAAACCCATGTGGGGTGAACAAGTATTAGTGAAGGCCGTAGCGACTGGTGCAGGCCAAAAGCTTCAAAACATATGGAGAGGACCATATGAAGTAGTGGACATTCCAAGCGAAATGACCACAGTAATTAGAAACGGAAATCGTTTAGAAAAAGTTCATAATAACCGGCTTAAGCGTTATTATGACTGAATATATGAACTTAAACTATGCTTTCAAGGTTAACGGACAGAATATATTTAATGAAATACGATATTGGAGGGCATGAGTTATAATAGCAAGCACCTAAAACTGTATGAAAAAGTAAGGTGGAAGTAAAATATAGGCGTGAAAAAATACGAAAAGTCGCCGAGAAAGATGAATGATTTTATTGAAGAAGCAGAACCAAACGAAAAAAATATACTGAAGTTAAGGCGTGAAGAAATAGAAAAAGTCGCCGAAAATATCAAGAGCTTTTCAATGACAGGAATCAAAAGGCGTAACAAGGTTTAAAAAAGGAAATGACGCGAAAAGTCGCCGATAGAGATATACAGCCTTTGAGGATACCGGTCAAATGGCATAACACAATTGAAAAAATTAAAATACGAATGGAGGCGTGAGGGACGAGTAACCCAGCCGATAACAGTTAAATAAATAGAAAACTTGGGGAATTTGAATGACTAGAATGACCTGGAATGTGGTGATGGAAAATTAAAGAGTTAATAGAAATTGAAACAGCATTTGTTTGTTTTTTGTAAAATGCAAATGTAAACATGGGAAAATTATATAGTGAACAAAGACCTCATGAAAACGAGGTTTGATTAATTTAAAATAGCTAATGGCCCAATAAGAAATAGAAGAAGAAAATCGATTGATGATGTATTAGGAAATTTTGTGTGATGGAGATAACTTAAATGACGGAAAACAATAGAACTAGGAGAGACTTTGGACAAGAAGGCAAAACCTACCGAACAAGGAGACTGCTGACTTTAGGAGATTCAGACTATTCTAATTTTAGTTAAGGACGAGCGAATGTAGACAACGGGGTGGTTACCCAGAATGATTGGCGGGAGTGCAAATTGGGTGAAAGAAAAACAAGGGAATAACCGGCCCAGGATGATTGAGTGTGCGAGTTTTCGTTTATTTCCTAACCTTCTTATCTTTCAGGAATCTCTAAAGCGGGCGGTCGCACCTTCGGACGGAAGGGGGAGAGGTATTATGCAGGCAACTGCATACTAAGGTGAAGTGTAAGTAGTGTAAGTATGACAGTATGACAGTAGCAAGAGACAAATCGAAATTTAAATAATAACAGATTCAAAAAGAGATGCAAAAGATTAAAGAATAAAGCAGATGAGAAAGTGACGGGACATTTTAAGTGCATATAGAAGATGATATGAGGTGTTAAGAACACGCCAGTTATTAGACGAACATTGTAAATCAAGACAGAAGAAAACGATAAATATTTAATCAACGCGGTTTGTACAATGAAAAGATTTATTTATGAATCAGACAGGAAATACTTGACAAAGGACAAGAAAAGATTGAACCAATGCGGTTTGTTCGATGAAAACATGATGAAACAAAAACAGAGAGATGAAAAAATAATACATTGTGCGGAAACAGATTTATTTTATTGAAAACTGTTATTAGAAGAAGGAGGAAAATATTTGGAAAGAACGCAAAATGAAGAAAATATGTAACCAAAGCAAAGCTACTTGATAAAATTGAAGAAAGTTATTTGAAGAACATAAGCACATTTGATGAGAAAAAAGCTAATAATGAGCCACAAGACAAGTTAAACTGATATTTTAACGCGGAATAAAGAATAAGAAAGCCTAATACAGATAAATGGAATTGATACGTGACGCAATGATTTGTAATGTCAAACAAAAAAAAAACATCGAATACCAAAGTTAGAGAATGTATGATAAAAAAAAAGTAAACAATGCACATTTGAAATGTTATGTTTGTAAAATTGAATACTAATAGAGATGAACAACTTAGTAGGGGAAGAGAAACCAGATTATGTCATCCGAAAAGAAGAATAATACGGGCCTAGATTGTAAGCAGAAGCGTAGGGTAGAAAATAGAATGTAAGAAGCCCGTACGCGAGTGAACAGTAGTTTTAAACAGCAAGTGGAAAAAGTAACGAAACCAAAAAAGAATTGATAAAATAATGGCAAAAAAATAATGCACCACTTGCTAAGTAGGGCAACTAGCATCTAAGAATTGACAACGAGACGAGTTCCTGATCATCGAAGACGACCGAGGTGATTACAACGGATGCTGAGATGGGGGCATACCATAATGCCCAGTATGACGCGAAAAGGGAAGCAGACGGTTGTGAGGGGAGTTGAACGGCGGGTGTCTATGGTCGAGATGGAGGTAAAGCCAAACGATATTACCAAGAGGAGACGAGCAGTATCCAGTTTTTGAAGAGGCCAGATGTGCAACAGAATTCAATCAATGCGGCTCATGGTCGAGCCAGAATCGAGACTTCAGCGCGAAGAAGAATACAGCAAACTACACAGCAAAGGGCGTAATAATTTGTTTCAAATATATATTACTCATTGAGAGTTATTGACTTCTACAAATGAGGATTCGAGGTCAAAGCCAAACAAGCAAAATGACGCTATAAAATTTTGCTCGTGTTTAATCAACTATGGTCTTTACGCACTACGCTATGAAAATGTGCACACATGCTAGCAGGTAATTGGACACCCCGCGCAGACAGTTAAAGATGATAAACCAAGTGACTGCATTATGCAACAGAGCCAGTGGCAATCGCAAATCTTTTCGCCACACGGCGCGTAACAATACTATTAGCCAAACAAAAAATACAGCCGATCTATGTCAAAGGGACACGGCTAACCCAACATTAAAGTTCAACAACACACTCTGAACAATCGTAAAACAAGCAGCTGAACTGCAGCCTTAAATGAAAGTGCAATGATAACCATTGAACTATTGAAAATAACCCGATGAAGCCTTAAAGATGAGTTCGCGAGGATGACATCACAAACAACCGATGAGAACCTCTACTGCCAGACGCACCCTCCCGTTTCAAACCCCCTGTAACCCGTCGCTTGAATCCGACAGCCAAGCAGCGGATATCTACAAGGCGCAGCGCACCAGGCGAGCGAACATTTGTCAATTTGTTATGAAGAAAATCCATGTCTGAAAACGTTAATTTATGTAGAAATGATATGTATCACTATTGTAATTAATTGATTTTTACGTGCAAAGGGAAGAAGGAATATCATGAAAACGAATATGTATATAGTAGCATAAAAACGCGAAAAATATTTGTTATGAAAAACACACCTATCGGCCGTCAGAACGGACCGTGTGTCCATTGTCTCTTCTAGATAATGGCCAACTAGGCGGGGTGGCAGATGTGACGTCACACCCTGCGAAGAACCCAATGCTCCGTCACGAGCCTTATAATTAAAGTTTAATTTTGTTCCTAGGAAGGCATAGCCTTCTGCTATGCTTTAGTCAGGCGAAACATTTGGTTCCCTTGACAGAGGACCGCGAACGTCTCTGTCAACACTCTATGTATCAACAGATTATGCCACAGGTGGCAAAGAACTTCGCGCAGCCTTCTGCTGTGCTACAGGCAAACAAACTCGAATAAAATAAACAAGTTTTGTGTTATAAACAAAACAGAAGTCGCCGGTTCAACGGTGTTGATGCTCTCGCATGCGTTCTATCGTACATGCGGTACTAGATTATAGGTTAAGAGATTAGTAAGGTAAACAGAGAGTGGAGAAAGTCTCTCTCTCTGAGTTACCGGTAGGGTATATTTAAGTAGTGATGTACGAAAATAAAGTCAGTTAGTCCACCGTTATCTTGTGTATTAATTCCGCGCCAAAGGCGCGTACAGGGATATCTAGTAGAAGAATTCCCTGGTAGGTTATACCCAGGATACGGGTATACCTACACACATGTGCTTCGTATTCGATGAATAGATGACCAGTCCAATCGATTTAGCTTCGGTTTTTATTCAGATGTACGTATCCGCCATTTTCATAAAGGTTCGAGCCACAACGTCGGCTGATATCGTCGGCTGAGCCAAAAAGTTGAACCGTCTTTTGAAATATCGTGCCACTCTTGTTAATCCCCGCTCTTCTTATAACACCTTCCAGGGCAATATTAAACAGTAGGCACGAGAGACCATCACCTTGCTAAAACCTCTTCGAGTTTCAACGGGATTCGAGAGTGCCCCCGATACTCCAACTACCAACGGCATAAATTTGTCAGGAATTCCGTGGTCGTGTAAAATTTCGCCATAGTAGATCCCGATCGATTGTGTCGTATGCCGATTTGAAATCGATGAATAGATGATGTGGTTCTTTCAAGTACCACATCTACCACAGTGGCGGCGACAGAGCAGAACGTTTCGTGCTACTAGGAAACCAAATAAGGCCTATTAATGACCGTCTATGCTTATTGAGGTTCAAGGGCACATTCTTCAATGTCAGCCTTATCAACGTGTACGCACCGACAAAAGATAAAACCGACGACGCCATGAGCTTCTTGAGAAAACGTCTGGAGAGTTCCTACAACACGACATAAAGATCGTCATCGGAGATATGAACGCACCAGTCGGACGAGAGAAGTACTTTCGTCCCGCTATTGGCAGGGAAAGCCTTCACTATATCACCAACGACAACGGTTTGAGGCTAGTAAACTTCGCCGCGCCAAGAGTATGGCCATCTGTAATACTCATTTTGCTCGTCTACACAGTCGGAAGCACAACTGGAAACACCCTCCGGCCTGCCCCCGGATCGATTACATGCTGGTCGACGGCCGGCACCTCTCAGACGTCATAGATGTGAGGTCCTTTCAAGAGCCAAACATCGACTCGGATCACTTTCTCGTGGCAGACAAGATTCGCACCCGGCTGTCCAACGTATTCAAATCGAGATCGGAGAGGCGAGGAAGATACGTCTGGGCATCCAGAGGTTATCAGCGGAAGAAGTCGCTGCAGAGTATAATCGGAAAGTTGATAGACGGATCGATGAACCAGCCGGAGTGGGGCCCGAACGAGCAGTGGAAGCACATCTATGATGCGGTCGGCGAAACAGCGCGAGAAGAAATACCGGGAGGCAAGAGCTGCCGAAATGAGGCTTCACCACCGTAAGAAACGTGAGCACTACGATTACGTCCTCGCGGAGGTGGAGATTGCTTCACCAGGCACGACACTAGGAGCTTCTATAGAACGATTAACGATATCAGGAACCTGACCGTGCCAGTACCTGCCATGTGTATTGGCAATGAGGGGAACCTGATTACCGATAAGTCGCGGCTGTGTAGTGCAATTCACTAGATTATTCTGAGGGCATAGCCTGAGGAATAACTCACTATGAACTGATTGAAAGGACCCCTGTTCCAGCGACTGAGGCCGTTGCACGAAGCCTTTGTTACCAATGCGGTTTTCCAGCGGGACGATCTTCAACGGATCAGATGCTCTCCTTGAGACAGATCCTCGACAAGTTTTGAGAACACAACTTGCAGACACATCATTTGTTTATAGACTTTAAGGCGGTGTACGAGACAGTGAAACGCAACGAGCTGCTTGAACATGGTTTCCCAACAAAACTGACACGTGCGACGCTTGACGGTTTCACATCAAGCGTCAGGACAGCGGGCGAATTTTCGGACGCGTTTACGACGTTAGATTATCTGAAGCAAGGTAGCGGGCTCTCGAACATGCTGTTCAACAAAGCTTAAAAGGTACAATACGAAGGGCAGGTGTGCAGAGGAGCGGCATCATTATCACGAAATCTCACATACTTCTGGGCTTCGCAGACGACATTGATATAATTGGTGTTAACCGTAGAGTTGTTGAAGAGGTCTTCACGGCTCTCAGAAGAAAAGTTGCGAGAATCGGACTCACCATCAACACTGCCAAAACGAAGTATATGGTGGCTGGCAGAGAGCGTGGTAGTTCTACCGGTGTTAGTGCTGTGGTGGAGATGGATGGGGATATTTTTGGAGTGGTCGACGAATTTTTTTATCTTGCTACTCTCGTGACATGTAACAACGAGATGAGCCGCGAGTTGAAGAAAAGGATTGCGACAGCGAATAGGGCTTATTACGTAGCCAGCTTGGGCTCCGTAGCATACAGATCCGTACGAAATTTGCTTTCTACAGGACTCTGATCCTCTCGGTGGCGCTCTACGAACATGAATTGTGGACGAGGAGGCCAATCGACGAGCGATTGGGGTCTTCGAGCGTAGAATCCTGCGATCAATACTCGGAGGCAAACTAGAAAATGGTGTATGGCTCATAAATCACGAGCTGTACGATGTATACAAACATGCTTATATTGTCAAGCTGATGAAACACGACAGGTTACAGTGGGTTGGCCACATAGCACGGATGGCGGATGAGCGATCGGCAAAGGTAACATTTAGCAGAAGTCGGATAGATACCGACGATTAAGAGGCAGACCTTGCACGCACTGGATGTGCGCTGTCGACGAGGATGCCAGGGCAGTTGGTGTAAGGGGAGACTGGAGAGGAGCAGCCCAAGACCGAGTTTTGTGGAGGCGTATTCTGGATTCGACATAGAATCTCAACAATCTGTCACCATGAAAGTAAAGTAAGTTAGAATAGATGATGTGTGGCCACGTTGTATTCGTGGCATTTCTGCAGTGGTGGGCACCGCTAACCGAAAATTTAGCGACGCTAATCGCTAAGTCGCTAACCGGAAAATTTAGCTCGATAATCGCTAAACGCTAAACGCTAACCCCACATTAGCGGAACTTTCGCTAATCGCTAATCGCTAACTTATTAATATGTAAATAGTCATATCGCTATATTTGTTGCTCATGTTTTGTAAGATTTGGACCACTGTGATCTGTTTTGGTTAAACAAACGAAAACAATGACTTTTTAAAGCTATTAACAGTAAGAGGTTCACGAAACGGTATTCATATTTGATTTTGTAAAAACAAGAATAACAAAAGTTATTTAGCTTGCATTGAAAATAGATTCTCTTAGGAATGTTTTCATGAAAATTCAGTTATTATCTGAATCGAAAAAATAGAACCAAAGTTGTCATAATTTCAAGCGCATTGCAATTCATCAAAGTTCTTGGTGTGCCAAAAACTCAATCTAGACCTTGTGCTTGTTTTTCAAAATGCTCCTGTGGCTTGTACGATAACTGGAACTCCATTCTAGGGTAAAAAAACTGACAAGAGCCATCAGCAATTCACAGTTCTTCTAAATATTTCTATTGTCGCTTCTCCACAAAATTTAGCGAATTAGCGATTAGCGTTTCGAAGGCCAAAATTTTAGCGACGCTAACAGTTTCGCTAACCAGGTCAAAAATTAGCGAAATCGCTAAATCGCTAACTGAATTTTAGCGTCGCTAATTAGCGAATTAGCGGAATGGTGCCCACCACTGCATTTCTGCATAACCTCCCGAACCGCCGAGTGCCGATGAATCCCGCCTGGTAGTGCCCCACGAACTGCTTTGCAAATGGTGATAGTAGACGGTAGAGTATTCGAGAGGGTACCTTGTAGACGGCGTTCAGCAGAGTGATTGCCCGGTAATTGCAACACTCCAGCTTGTTGCCTTTTTTGTAGATGGGACACTCAATAACTTCCATCCACTCCTCCGGTACTCGTTCTTCCTCCCAAATCTTGATAATGACCCAGTTCACGGCTCTAGCCAATGTTTCTCGCCTTAGTTGCCATACTGCCCTCGTGCTCTACCGATCGCTGTTCAGATATTCATCGAAGTGCTGCTTCCATCTTTTGATCACCTCACATTCGTCCATAAGTAGGTTGCCATCCACATATCCACATATCAGCTTGCGGTACGTAGCCTTTGCGGGAGCTGTTCAGGCTTCTCGTAGAACTTCCGAGTGTCGTTAGCTTGGTACAACTCTTCCATCGCTACGCGATCTCGGACCTCTTGCTTGCGCTTCTTCCTTCGTAGGACTGAGTTTTGGCTGTTCCGTGACCGTCGGTATCGTTCCACGTTCTCTCTCGTACAGTTTTGCAGCATTCTCGCCCGTGCTGCGTTCTTCTCCTCGACTAACTGTTTGTATTCGTCGCCCTAATTGGGAACCCTTGTATCTAGTAGCGCAACAGCAGTGCTACCTATGGCAGATCGGATGCTTCTCCAGCCATCTTCAAGAGTAGCTGCGTCAAGCTGCTCTTCCGTGGGTAACGCTGCCTCCAGCTGCTGCGCAACCCCGGCGTCCCGCAGTTGCTCAATATTTGTGGCTTGCATTGTAAGTAGTGCAGTTAGGCGAATATTCATTGCATTTATAAGAACAGAAATTTGATTCAATTCCGAAGCCAGCGCATCCAATTCCTCTTTGAATCCAGCATTCACATTTTGAGCGATCCTAATATCGTTTCGTGTACTCGTCAGAACTCTCTGGCCTGTAGAAGGAATGGTTTTAAAAAGATGGATTAAATGATGAGGAGGGCCTTGATGCTTCAATTCATCCCGTTCCAATGCACTCTTGGTGAACAAATACGAAGCCCATACGGCCCAGTTTACATCTTGAGAAGCATATGAGCCCTTGTACAGGTTTTTCAGCTCTGCAACCAGTGAAGACACTGCCTGGTTCGAAGCCGCGCCAACCCTGTCCCTTTCCTCTGGATTTAAAAGTTGGATTCGCATGGTGTCGTACATGCTTGCCGAAGTTACCGATTCAGAACAAACATAAACAAACAAGTTTATCTCCTTGTCCATAAACTTATGCATCTTATCTGGTTTTTCTTTGAACTGTGACGGTTTATAAGTTCTTCTTGAAAGTTTATCCTGGAATGTAACGTAGTTGTCTATATCCTCGATGACTGGGACTGTTTTCTCGGTCCATCGTGCGGTAAACTGATCCGCTCCTCCTCCTACTTTTGCGTCAAAGACAACTTCTTTTTTTATAAACCTCTCGCAGGAGTTCCACACCAGCTCCAGAACTTCATCCACCGAGTCGCCGTTAATTTTGATTTTTTGCATACAGGGTCCTTTTTTATGTCCTTTAAAGTTTCGTGTCGAAATTTGTGCGGTAAACCGAAACAATTTTTCCTCTTCTTCCTCGGAAGTATCAAGATATTCCTCTTCTCCATTAGTGGTGTCCTGATCTTCATTGTGGTTCTCAAAATTATCCATGAACATCATGTATCCAGCATCAGAAACTTCCGTTACCAGAAGTTACCAGTGGAAATATGTGATATGGGGTTACTCTCTCTTTCAAGCCACTCAACAGAAATTTACTCTACCTGTTAATCGAGTTGTTATTTCAGGACAAAACGTTAAAAAATTCTCAATTTACAAATCTGACCCAAAACCTGCTCACGACAAACATAAACAAGAATTAAAAAAGTTATTACCACAGACTAACAGACGTAACACTGGAACCTAGCTCCATCGTAACAAAAAAACGATCATTTCAAATTTTCAATCGAATAACAGTCAACGCGCGAGAACGTCGTCTGGGGCGCTGTCATGCAATCTCATACATATTTTGTAGTTCCCCTTTTGACACATGCAGTAACGCTGGCGCTGATGTCGAAATACATGACGCAGCGCGAACAAGACAGCAGATGGTGCTAGTGTTATAAAAGTAAAGTACTGGAATCATCCAAACGATGATTTTATTGATAATTTGTTCGACGTGTTATGTCTGTTAGTCTGTGTTATTACTGTCAAAATCGTGACTTCGTTCGGAAAACGTCGTAGGGTAGTTTCGCATATATTTATCGGTATATGCTGAGAAAAAATATTTTCACTCACATTGGAAAATTCCTTTCTCAAGTATTTTAAATTATGAAAACAATTCTATAGATAATGTTTTATACTATGCTGGTAAATAAATGGCCTGATAACACCTTACCTATGAGAAAATTTAAAAATGTTTTGTAAAATGCGTAGACGACAATTAGCGAGTTACCTTTGCGCACAACTGCTCGAGCAGAAAGTAAAAATGAGGAACTAAAAACTTTGATGGCAAGGGCAATAAGAAAAACACTCAAACTTTGAAATTCGGTGAATAGTGAAAGAAAAGTGATTGAATGATTCGAAGATCCTTGGTGGTTCCTGTAGACACAAAATTCGTGATTGAATTTCCGAAAAGAGTGGTCGCCATTTCGATTGTGCGGGGAGGGAAGTGATTGTAACTGTTTTGAGTTTAATGGAGGCAATGTTCAGCTATTTTCTGATTTCAAATTCCCACGGAAGAGCGGATTGGCACACTTCTGACTCCGACGTAGCAATGGGCGAGATCAATCCGTTTTTTGCAGAATCAATTCTCGCAGGTCGATTAATCGATGTTTAAAATCAATGTCTTTTGTACGATCTTTTGCTGAATCGATTCTTTACAAACAAATTTGACAATAAACGAGGTCGGTCCGATTTTCAGCGGTATCGATATTTTTAGGTCAATTATTTTATTTCTAGAATCGATCTTTCAAATATTGAATAATCGATTTAGGCGAAACGATTTTTTTTACGAAAGTTGCTTAATGAAAGGTTGGTAAGCAATAATAAACCCTCGAAATGGCGGTAAGCAAATAAAAAAAAGCGATGGAAGGGAGGCAAGCAAAAAAAAACCGACGGAAGGGCGGTAAGCAAAAAAAACCGACGGAAGGGCGGTAGGCAATAAGAAAAACCGACGGAAGGGCGGTAAGCAAAAAATAAAAAAACCGACGGAAGGGCGGTAAGCAAAAAAAAACCGAGGGAAGGGCGGTAAGCAAAAAAAACCGACGGAAGGGCGGTACGCAAAAAAAACTGACGGAAGGGCGGTAAGCAAAAAAACAGGTGGAACGGACGGCAAAAAAAACATACCTACGAAAGATAGGTACGTAGGCAATAAAAAAAAACGACAAAAGGGCGGTAAGCAAAAAAACCGACGGAAGGGCGGTAAGCAAGAAGAAAAGCCGACGGAAGGGCTGCAGGTAAAAAAAAACACGAGAGGGCGATAGGCTAATAAAAAAAATACGGAAGGGCGGTAAGCAAAAAAAAACTATTGGAAGGATGGCAAAAAAATTGACGAAAGTGCCATAGCAAAAAATAAAACGACGAAAGGGTGGTAGGCAAACACAAAAAAAACGTAAGAGCGGTTAGCAAAAAAAAAATTGTTGGAAGGACGGCAAAAAAAAACGACGAAAGGGCGGTAGGCAAAAAAAACCGACGAATGGGCAATACAAAAAAAACGACGGAAGGGCGGTAAGCAAAAAAAGCGATGGAAGGGCAGTAGGCAATAAAATAAAACCGACGGAAGGGCGATAGGCTAGGCAAAAGAGAAAAACAACGGAAGGGCGATGCGCAGAAAAAAAAACTGTTGGAACGACGGCTAAAAAATGGACGAAAGGGCGGTAAGCAAAAAAAAAACGATGAAAGGACGGTAGGCAAAAAATAAACCGACGGAAAGGCGGTAGGCAATAAAAAAAGACGGAAGGGCGGTAAACAAGAAAAATAACCGACGGAAGGACGGTAGATAAAAAAACACGAGAGGACGATAAGCAAAAAAACTGCGGAAGGGCGGCATGCAAAAAAGAAAACTGATTAAAGTAAGGCAAAAAAAAATTGACGAAAGTGCCCTAACAGAAATAAAACGGCGAAAGGGCGGTAGGCATAAAAAAAACTGACGGAAGAGCGGTAAGCAAAAAAAAACGTTGGAAGGACAGCAAAAAAAACCGATGAAAGGACGGTAGGCAAAAAACCTGTCGGAAGGGCGGTAAGCAAATCAAAAAAGCGACGGAAGGGCAGTAGGCAATAAAAAAACGACGGAAGGGCGATAGGCAAGAGAAAAACAACGGAAGGACGGTGCGCAGAAAAAAAACTGTTGGAAGGACGCCAAAAAAAAAGTTGATGAAAGGGCGGTAAGCAAAAAAAAAACGACGGAAAGGCGGTAGGCAAAAAAAAAGACGGAGAGCGGTAAGCAAAAAAAAACCGTAGGAAGGACGGCAAAAAACCGACGGACGGGCAGGAAGGCAAAAAAAGAACGACGGAAGAGCGGTAAGCAAAAAAAAACGACGGAAGGGCGGTTAGCAAAAAAGCTATAAGAAGGCCGGTAAGCAAAAAAAAAACAGACTGAAATTACCGCAAAAAAAGTACCGAAGAAAGGGCGGATTTGCGTTACGCAACTAGCGATTGCACCCTGGTCCGGATTTGGGTGTTGAAGTCTAAGGACAGATATTTCAGGCAGATATTGTGAAATAACTTCAAGATACGCTGGAAGATAACGAGCAAACACAAAAGGATTTCACTTGATTTTCCCGTCTGTTAGGCTTTCGAGTGGTGGTGTGCATGTCTGGTCTAGGGCAAGGAGGTCCCGGAACATTTTCCCCGTTGACCGCTCGTAGCCTTAAGATTACAGAGCTCGCTTCGACAACCAAAGGGTACAATTCGAAGATAATCAGATTGTTCGGTGTTAAAGAGACTTTTACGCATGGGTTTGTTCTCAGATCCCCCGCAAATAAATGTGAAATAAAACGCAATGGGAGAGCGACGATTGCCGAGTAAAATAGAAAAAAAAGCTTACAATATTTTGTTTAGTTTTGGTGAATTTTCAAATAGAAAAAAACATTTGAAAATGCATTCGAAATACTCTGTTGTCGCAAATAACTACTGTATATAAAAGCCTTTAGCAGAACTCATCGAATTAATGAACTATGTAAATGCAATAAATTTGTAATTTAATATGTAATTTAGTATGATTCAATTTATACTTGAAAATTATAAAAAAACGAAACGAAATAACAAAGCGGAGACAAAACCAATCGACTTCCGATAAATTTAAGATTGTTTGGGGCTTCAAATGGAACAAAAAAAACTTTGTTCTGGCTTTGTGCTATCAAGTTTCTTTTTTCCATATAACGATTCACCACCCTAATATATATATAGACCTAAAGATTAAACAACAACAAGATACAATGACGTCAAATTGATGAACAAAATTTTCATATTAAAAGTGTTTATAATCTGTATAACGAATTTGAAATATCTGTACTAGTTTGTATTCCGTGTTTTATTCTTACGCCATTACTTTCTGATGAAATGTTCATCGGGATAGTAGTTGCAAAGATCGATACGCGTCACTGAAGTAACGAAGAAACTCTATAAAACCTGATGATCAATTTTTCTGCACATTATTATGTTGACAGTAGACAAGGCGGATAATGTGGGAGATAAATCGAGATAACCAAATAAATACACAAACAAGGGTAATGAACATCCGAAAAGAAAAATCGATTTATATATATTTTATAATCACTCAAGAAATAATTAGAGTGTAGCCAAATTCATGCAACATATATACACCTTGAAATTTGATTGACTTGTGTGTAAATCGGAATCAGAGTTGCCAATGTTCCAGTTTAAACTGGATTCTTCCAGTTTTTTTTAAGTGATCCAGTCAAACAGTTGAATTCCAAAATTTTCCAGTTTTCTTCATATGTTTGCCAGTTTCATCCAGATTTTTTATTCACTTAAGCTCCAGTTGGTTTTAGAAAAAAAATTTAAAAACGTTAATTTTTTATATTCTTAACGGCATTTTCAGTATTTTCTTCTCGTACGAAACACAGCCAAATTAAGAACTGCATGGCGGGGTTGAGATAAAAGCAAACTAATAGGTTTTATCAGATCAAGAAAAAAAATCTTCAATTTATTCTTTGTTGCGTAGCATGTTGAAAATTGTTGGAAGAATTGGATACCAAGCGAGACCGAACTCAGAAATAATTGAAATTGTTGCAACAGTTCTTTTGTTAAAAGTAAAAGTAATTGAAAAAAGTTTTTTTTTTCTTTATTTTGAGATAGATTGATTGCGTAATTTTAATTTTGCTGCTGTTAACGCAAATTTTTCAGTTCATTTAATCACAGAAAAGCTCTTTCATAATTATTTTTTTTTTGTTTTTATTTTTTCATTTTTTTTGGAATCCAGTTTTTTCCAGTTTTTTCTTCAGCATTCTTCCAGTTTAACCAAAAATTTTATTGGCAACTCTGATCGGAATGATCGTGTGAAAGCGGAGTCGAGAAAACCTATTCTTTCGACGAAGTTTGCAGCGCATGGACGCGTTTGGAATGTGGAAAAAAAACCACCACACCAGGGGGTACAATCGATATGAAAAATATCGTCAAGGGGTACGCGAACAAAAAAAGGTTGAGAACCGCTGAACTACAGCATCATCAACGTGCATTGCCCACATGAATGATGATTCGATGGCAAGAAAAAACGTTCTATGCGCAGCTCAGAGCCGTAGGTACTCCGTTTTGCATGGGGGGAGGGGCAGAGAATTTTTTTTAATTAAACGTTGTTTTGGAGGGAAAGCCGTTTAAAACCGTTATGTGCTCGACATAAAAGTACCTTTACGCTTCCAATGGAGTACCCGGGTACTCACAAATTAAAATTCTTATAAGTTTCCTCCTATGTCGATAGTTTTAGCACCAAAAAATTCAGAAGGTCATCTTTATATTTTCAAATAAGCGTTAGACACCACTAACGCTTATTTGAAAATATAATTTCGTAAGAATTTTCTTATTTATGAAAATCTGGTTTCCCGGGTATACAATTCGAAAAAAAACCAAGCTGCGAATGTGCGTATCGTTGAAAAAAAGCAGGGATAAAAACTTTATAATTTCTGGCTTACAGTGACGAACCCGCTATTCGACCAATTCAATATTCATTAAATAAATTATCAAACCAGCAAGAGAAGCAATGCAAGGACGAGTGATGGAATACAACGATTCTATGACACTTATTAGAGCCATTTACACAACGTTCAAAAAACTAAAAACAGAAGAGAGTTCTGAAAAGTTATAATCTGAAACATTAAATGCATTGAAGGAATTACAGCGTTAGAAACCCATCTTCGAGGCTCGTTTCAAAATCGACGATACTGAGAGATTCTATTCGCGAAGAAAGAATGGAGCGATTCAACCGCTAGCCCAAATTCTAAATTTGACGATTCGCATTGTTTGATCAATGTTTATGTCCGGTTTTATTTTGGACTGAACTGTAACATAGTTGTCCGGGATAGGTAACGGACTGGGTTATGCTTCCGAGGTGTGAAAAAGTCCGGCCAAAATAAATTAAACTGAACATAAACATGAATCACAAGAAGTACACTGCAGGAAGCTTAGATACTGTCTGAATATTGGAAATTTGAAAAAACTAGTCTTGTGTGTCATTTTTTGCCCACGATTTGTTCAATCCAAGAAATCAAAAAGTGGACAATAAAAACTTCTGGAAAAACTGGTCAAATTCTGCAGCAAAACTTGTTTTGCATTGTTCTTATATAATCAAACATATAAAACTGTGATTGGTTCTCTCATTAAAATGACACATTTAAAAAAACTGACATTTTCACTCCCAGACGCTGGTCCGGACATCCGAAACGGAAGTATGCGGATCGTCAGTTTCAACTTCACCGCGAATCAGGCGGGCTCACCAAAAGACTGAGTAATTTAACCTTTTTGTCATATGAGTTCGACCGTTTTGATTGTTCGGATTTAAACATGGTTCTTTTGAGATTTAATGAACTAGTACTGGAGACTATTCTATAATGCTTATTGGTCATATTTCAGATTTTTCATTTGATTTTTTACCTAGTATCAATCAAATATATGAGAAAATTGCGTGGTGGGGCAATGAAAACGCGTGGGGGGGGGGCTAAGGCCCCCCTAGCCCCCCCGGTAGCTATGGGCCTGGCGCAGCTGGGGCAGATTTACGATACCTGGTCGCGACGGGATGTAAAAGTCGTCATTGAGGACATGAATGCTCAAGGAGGATGAGAGGTAATGTACTGACCGGTACTCAGGCCAGACAACCTGCATGTCGTGTCTAATGATAACGGCCATCGGCGCGTGAACTTTGCAGCTTCCCGTGGTATGGTATCTCGAAGTACCTTCTTCCTCCGCAAAGATATCCACAAAACCACCTAGACAAGCACACAGAGAATCAAGTCGACCACTTCCTAATCGACGGCAAGTTCTTTTCCGACATCATCAACTTTCGAACCTACCGCAGTACGAATATAGATTCGGATTACTACCTAGTAGCTGTGTGCAAGCGCTCAAAAATCTCGACGGTGTAAAATACTCGCCGAAGTTGAAAAACGATTCCGTTCTGTTCGACGTGTCTGGAACCATGGAAGCAAGTGAGGATGAATTCGGAGTGGCGCTGGCCAACCAAGTAACCGATTGTCCGGACCTGGACCATGTTTAGGAAACCTTCGTCAATTTAACTGTAACCTAGTTATGGTATTGAATTTACTTTTACTGAGTAACAATGTTTGTTATTGATCAATAAAAACTAACGTGGTATGGTTTAATTATTATAAACTACATTTTATTCTGATAATTGAAGCAACATCGTATTCAATTCTTTTTTGGCAAATCAAAGCCCAGAGATTTGATGCTTTGATTCAAACCGATAGCAGGGTTGAATTTGCCCCCGGGTAAATAGCCACATTTTCCGAAAACTTTCGTACAATTGAAATTACAGAAATAATTCAACGTCTCTGATATTGTAGTGATGATTTGTAAATTGTGCTCCACGTAATTTCTCTGGAGTTTTTTTTTACAATAACCGAAAACGTATTCTATAGGGTTAAAAAAAGGAGTGTAAGGGGGAAGGAATACAATGTAAATGCCGAGTGATCTTAAATATTCAACAATATGTTTATCGCAGTGGATCCGCGCACCGTCAAGAATCCACACCGAATGGCTACCTGGATGACGGTGGACAACACCACTGTTTGCAAATTTCCTGCAACAGTCAAAAAAACGGGCTCTGGTGAACGTACCATCAGTTTGAAAGGTTTCCAGCATACCATACTGTCCAAGGAAACAAAGTAACGACACTCGTGGCTTGCGGTTGAATTCTCCCCGAAAAATCAATTTTTCTCCCACTTTGGCATAGCCACGGTTCCTTAGTACGCTTCTGTTGTCAATTGAAATCTCGTCTTAAAAAACTAAGTTATGGAGATTCCACTTGATCGAGTTTAACTCATTAACGAAGTGGCATATCTGAGCCTCCTTAACATGTATCGCCCTGCGTTCAATAGCTTTCGAAGTGTAACCCTCAGCATGGAGAATCCGAGAAATACTAGAGGTGCTGATTGAACACTGGAAGGTTTGTTGGAACCGATGTTTTGCCTCGTCCAAAAACAAAGTTGGTTCCTTCTGATACAGCAATATTATCCAGTTCCTCTTTTCGACATCGAACTGCATGTAAATGTTTTTTCGCTATTTCCTCGTTAACAATCCGCTGTCCTGGTACTGCCGGACCCAGTTTCCAGTAGTTGCAGAAGTTTTCCCGTAAATTTTTGCTAGATAGGGCTTAGACAGCCCCAAAAAGTAAAATCCATACAATGCATGATACTTTGTGTTGGACGTAGCATGGCGCTTGAAAACAGCCTGCTGTATTTGCTGCATCTGAATTATTTATTTATTGATATATGACTTATGTTACTAGATACCCAATTAGCAATTTACCGTTTAAATGAAGGAAACCAAAACTTTTTTCCGACTCGAGAAGAAGATTTTAGCTTTGCTGCTTTCAAACCAAACAAACAATGACACTCATTTTGACGTTTCTCTTATTTTTCATCAACTGCGCGCAATTCCTTTGCGCGCAACCAAATGCACAAAAGAAAATTTTTAGAAAATATGCGCAATACCTTCTGGGAGCAACTGCGCCATTGTGGTGATTTTTTTTTTCACATTTCAAACGCGTCCATGCGCTGCAAACTTCGTCGAAAGAATAGGTTTTCTCGACTCCGCTTTCACACGATCATTCCGATTTACACACAAGTCAAACAAATTTCAAGGTGTATATATGTTGCATGAATTTGGCTACATTCTAATTATTTCTTGAGTGATTATAAAATATATATAAATCGATTTTTCTCTTTGGATGTTCATTACCCTTGTTTGTGTATTTTTTTGGTTATCTCGATTCATCTCCCACACCTGGCTTGGAATGTTTTCACAGAGTGGGAGAGAGTAGTGGTAGATCATGTTGTGGTAGTCTTGTTTAGGTTTCAAATTGAACTATGGTTTGATTGTTTGCTACAGTCATGTTTTAAGAGCAAGATTGAAAAACAAATGCAGTATTTTAGAAAAAAATTGATATGTCCGCCATTACTGATTTTACTTTCGCGTACCCCCTGAAGGCTTTCGAGTACCCCCAGGGGTACGCGTACCCCAGGTTGAGAACCGCTGCTGTAGTTGAAGAATCGGCCCTTTATCCTTGCACATCCTCGCGTTGATCGACTGCCACCCCAGCACGCGTTGGTGCATCTTGCCCAGTACTATAAAGCCACCGGGGCGGCTCGTTGGTAGGTGAACGCGAATTTTCTCCGGGTCTGGGAGGTAATTTCAGAGTCCCTAGGTAAAAACAAAATTTACCGGCGCCAGCGCCATACCTCATTTGCAAATTGCTCTGGAACGGGATGAGTCATAAATTTGGACAATTTGTTTTCCAGTCTTGCGCACTTTATTGCCGAAAAATTTTGAAATTTAGCAAAGTGTTTTAAGAGTTTTCGGTATTAGTTTTGAAAATTTCGCCGGAGGAGATTTTGAAGCTGTAGGATAAAGGTTAGCCCGCATTATCATTAACCATAAAACGTGCCTAACAACTAGTTCGGGATATGATATAGTCCCGACTGTATGGGGTATCGTTAAGTCACATGGATTATCCGGATTATTAACCGTTTATTGTTATTGATTATGCGGGAGAGGATAACTGAAGTAACCGACTATAAAAACAGTGTAAATGAATTTTGTGGAAATGAATTTTTCTTTCTGAAGAGCGAAGAAATTTAGAAGTTACTTAACCCCCTAGTGCCCAAGTTAATTTTCAGACGGACTTCGAAAAAATCACTATGAGTTTCCATAAACATTTTTTAAGTATTGATTGAAGCTTTTGAGAGGTTCAACGGAAGACCGTCTAAAGGCGGCACTGGGTACTAGAGGGTTAAATTTCGCTACTTTCTTTTTGTAATTTAGCAACAAGAATGCCAATGGCAACCCTACTCGTTGGGCCTTCTCCAACCCCCTGTCTCGCCGGGGGACGATCGTGTCAACTCTGTTGAGAGGCCCACGCTGAAACCAGGACGTTGATCAGACGCTGTTGAGCCGCACCATATTGGTGAAAGACGCTCGGGTTGGTGAAGCATTTCCTCTACCACCGAAGTATAGTTTACGCGCCGAAATATGGTTTTGTACCTTCTCACTTAGCTACTGTCGGATAACAACATTGCCCGGGCAACACCAACCAGTTGTGTCCATGTTTCATCTGGCAGTCTAGTGTAATTGAATATGAGAATGAACTCATAAAGTTGCCACAAAACAGATGCTTGTTACTGTTTGATGTTAATTTGTAGGAGGATACATGTGAATTGAAGTACTAAATTTATTCAACAATTTTATATATCTATTGATGTCAGACGGTACGTCTCAGTTGGTTTATTTACTATTTTCAGAGATTTTCGAAAACCTCATTCTACAAATTAAAATTAGTATAAACGATAAATATCCATATATGTTAACAAACTAAATAAATCTTAAGTACTATACTGAAAAAATGGAATGGACAGTTAATGCCGTTCACAGATGATTTCCACTGCATTCGGTTCCATCAATATTGGTTCAAGGCAGCGCAGCACCGCTGAGCCAAGTATTTCATCCAGCTGAACGTGGATTAGGCTGAAAAAAAAAAACATTACTATACTAGTACGACGAGGTTACCAAAATGATAACTTACTTTTCATCAGACACAAACCGCCAGAGATTCATCTGTAAATAGTGAGCATCTACCTGAATTTGCTGCAATCCGTACTTGCTAAACGTCCGTAGGCGAACACACTCCAGCAATGTCTTTAGGCAGATCTTTATGATGCCAGTCATAATGGATACCTTGGTAAATTCAACCGAACTAAAAATTTCAATTTTTTCGGAAAACAACCGATGAATATTCGAAACAAAGCTGCTATCCATCTGGGAAGGTGTGTATGTCGACCAGGTGGATCGAAACTGCGACTGCTTGGAGGCCGTTAAGCTGAAGTGCGTTTTCCGGCTGGAATCACTGCTAGCCGCCGTCCGCAAATCGTTACTACTGTACAGTTCTCCCAGGATGTTCTCAATCACCGACAGTTCCTCCACCACGCGCTTCATTACGGCTCGAACCGAGCGCGGCTCCAGACAATTAAGCCAATCGCGCGTTTCGACGCTTTTGCGAAGCATCTGGCTCAAGTTTAAACCCTGCATCCGAACGTAGGAATCGAGCAACAGTTGAGCGGAGTCTCGCATCTCAGAACAAAGCTCTGATTCATGCACCAACGTGGTACTGTTCTCTGAATCTATACCGTACAGCTCATCTACTAGTGATATCTGCAAAATGAAAATACTGATTTTTTTCGGTTTTTATTAAAAACCTTTTAGTACACGCTTACCAACACATGCACCCCATTTTTATCCATCTCCAGGCACATTTTAGACAAAATCAGCAACAAGGTTGGCGGACTGGAAGAATTGATATTCCCAAACCCATTCATTGTAGAGGAAATGTGCCGCAGGAATCCAACCAACAGGTTCTCTCGAATACCCTCAATGCAGGCTACTCCTTTCGGATCCGCTTTTAAATTGAAAGACCATTCTGGTTGCTGGAATATCAATAAGTCCTGCAAAAGTCCTTTGACTTTCTCCATCGTAGAGACAAATAGATTTGAAATAAGCTCCTTCAAACCGGACTGGGATGCACTTGAAGAGGAACTGTCCGATTTAACCGACACCAATGCCAGCCGAATGGAGCTCAAATTATCAGAGAAGTGATCCTTCAGTGATTTATTATGCGATTGACAAAGTTGGTAGGCAGCGTTGATAATTATATCAATCCCTGATTTGGCCATGTCGACCGCTCGACAAAGAGATCGCATAGCAGTCAACCGTCGATGCAGACGATCCAATCCTCTTAGGATAATTTGCGAATCACCGTGTCCAATCTCAACCTCTGCACGGTCTTGAACCAACGCCAAATACTCGTCAATGTTTCGATTAACAAAATTGCTCAAATCCATACGAGCGATCTCGTCGAAATCATCTGCTTCCTGTTCAATATGCTTAGATAAAAACATATCATTGTACGAGCTGACGACCAGTGTCAAATCATTCAAGAAACCTTCTATACCCAAATCAATAAACTCAATCATGTCTCTATCGGTTTGATCCTGTAGCATAACAATTTGTTCATGCAATCGTTTAGTGGCACACTCCAGCATTTCTTTGGCTAAGTCGGATGGTCGCTCACCTAGCTGGAGCAGTAATTCACCTATCTGCGTCAGAGCCTGAGCAGTTTTCCCCGTTTTGTGAAAATCTTCCTTCAATAACTTTTTCAAATCTTCTAAAATATTAATACAATCTTCTTGTATCCCCTGGAACGAGGGTTGATTGCCGTACTGCTGAAGTACCTTCTGGGCATGACTGTATTCTTGTACGGCCTGCTGATAGTTGCCTTCATCAATCAGAGTT
This sequence comes from Wyeomyia smithii, assembly GCF_029784165.1. Classification (NCBI taxonomy): domain Eukaryota; kingdom Metazoa; phylum Arthropoda; class Insecta; order Diptera; family Culicidae; genus Wyeomyia; species Wyeomyia smithii. Next base: position 30,024,412 of record NC_073695.1, on the reverse strand, counting down.
TTGAGCTTGGCCGGAAGCGACGAGAGGAACTGTAATTTCTTTAGCAGCTGATGTTTTCCGGAGAGACGCGTCAGCTGACTTCTAGTCTCCTGCAGGGTATCAGTTATTTTCTCACTACCCTCGGTGATCGAAGCCATGTTAGACACTAGCAGATTCATTTCCGTTTCCATGCTTTTGAAATCGGTTTTCATCTTCCGGATTGTGTCGGTCGCCGAAATAAATTTATTGTAATTTTCGTACACCAGCGTTTGCATATCGCTGTGTAAAGTTTGCGTTTGACGTACAATAGCCGCTTCTGTGTCCATTATCTGCTTGAGCGAACATTCCTGGTGAATAATAAAAAATTAAGTCTCAACATTAACGTAAACATTGTACATAAACCTTTAGAAGTTTTTGAAGATATCGATCGGGATCAAAACTGGCACTGTCCATGTCATAGGGGTTAGTTGATTTTTCACTCATGGTTCAGGTTTTTATTGCAAGGAGAATGTAACTTTTAAATATTACAGAATTTCAAGACTTTTATTTTGAAGACTTTAAAATATACACCATCAAATTAAACTACTTTTGGAAACTCTCACTCAGAACTGTCAAAGTTTGATTACTTCGTAAAACCTTACAAATGCTAAATATAGGGGTTTGGATTTCAACATCGAAGTGCTATAATGATATAGCTGCAGAATATGGCACAATTTGTATCAATGTCTTATCTACCCGAAAAAATAATATCAAAAAAACCTTAAAAGTTATTGCCCCTTGCATGACTATTTAAACTTCTGTGATAATCATTCATTGCCCAACTTCTTATTTCACTCTATCAAATTGACACCTCAGTAGCGCTGTGGCAGTTATTTTGGGTTCATTGTTGGTTTTGTTGTTCATTTGTAACATTAAGTATATATTTTTGAGTAGCTTTAGTTGAAAATTAGGTTGAATTATCAAAACAAAACTAAATGTTACATGATTAATTGGGTGATACTGAGTATCGATACTTTCTCAATTGTAATTGTATCGATACTAGACCTCACGGTTTCAAGTATACTAGATTAATATATATAGTTATCAAGCACTGACCATTGCTGGAGTGATTTCTTATTTACCTACCAAGGTAGCAGTCATGATAGAGTATCTTTGTCTATATAATAAAATATTTCTGTTCAGCGTTTCGATATCGCTAGTATCGATACCTATCACCCAAACTGCGAAATCGTGTGCGAGATTCGACTGTGATAATCGTGTATTTCGGGGTAGTCCAATTTGGCGTAAAAGTCGCAATACTGTAATTGTACATAGTTATACCATAGATTGACTACGTTTTTCATTGTAAATACATCAATTTTACATCAAATATCATTGTCCAGAACAATAAAAAACATTGTTTTTGTCATTTTTACCATGAAAAAGGGGTGTTGTTATGTATCTTAACAGCATTTTTTCAGGCATTTTTTTCATACATTTAGAAGTCACCGACAATGTTTTTCATGGTAAAAACATTGTCGGTGGTAGATGCAACAACGCAAAACGTTGTTAAAACATGGTAATGACAAAAATCGTTTGCAAGCTCACAGTAAAAATACCATGTTTTTTATGGTTACAATACAAAACATTGTCGTTTACTGTTCTCACCGCAAAATACATCGTAAATTTTTTTTGGGTATCCTTACGTGTAATAATTTTTGATTAAAATAATCATTTTATAAGTTTTTTTTCTGCGAATAAAAAAGGGCCTATCTCCATTTCCATCACTCTTATCCTGGGATACATAGGGGCCTAGGTTTCAATCTGCATAACTGGCTGATGGGCCCTTTTACCTATTCAGTTCAGGTTGTCGGTGCTCGTTTTTCGAATACAGTTATGTGGTGTAGTAAGAAGGGTGATAATTTCGAGGTGTTGTTGCGTAAGTTCTTATAAATAAATCATTTGAGTTCATTAATTGTTGTTATAAATAATTCTTGTAGAAGCAGCATCAGAAATTTTGCGGAATGATAAAGCTGTTTGGTGATTTAGAACTCCGGCCGCAGGCCGATATGAAGAGGTAGAAGCGAACGAAAGTAATTTTGATCTATCTGCCTCATTCCGTGATGTTGTCACTTCCACTCCACGACGTGAGACATCTTATTCTACTCAACTTGAGAGTTTTCCTTTGGATTTATCGCAAACCATGACTCATTGATATGGTGGCGATATGTGATGCAGAAAGTGAAATTGTGAAGAATCTCAAAACAAGGGGCTTGCGATATAGTTGTACAAACGGTAACACAACAACGCTCGAAGCATTAAAGAGAGCAGCTACTGTTCAAAGCTTAAATGCTACGAAAAATATAGCTATTCGCGTTTTTTCTTCTCAGTGTTATTTATTTTTTGCCCTCCCCTTAGCTAATTTTGATGACCGTGGACATAAAAACTATTCAAAGTTTGTATCAGCCTAAAAAAGTAATATGCAAATAGCGCGACATGCAGACATCTGAAGAGGACACTTTAGGACATCAGTTTCGAAGGCCAAAATTTTAGCGACGCTAACAGTTTCGCTAACCAGCTCAAAAATTAGCGAAATCGCTAAATCGCTAACTGAATTTTAGCAATTAGCGGAATGGTGCCCACCACTGCAACCGACCTATAAGCATTTGAAAAGGTACAAATTTCGTCCCAGTTTTTCAGTTTGCATCCCTGTGTGGTATGCTAAAGTAAAACGTAGTTCTACGTCAAAAACAAATACAACTAAAAAGATCACTTCAAGCGAGATGGACTTTCCGAACTAATGAGTTGAAAATCTTAACCACACCTCAACGCAAACCTCTTTCAGCAAAGCAAAACAAAATGTTTTTAGTCCATTGCTGTATTGCTCATTTTATTAACATTTAATCGCCAAAAATTGTTTCATTTCGCCTTCGGATACAAGAGCATTTAAATGTCGCAAAGAGCGCTCCCATTTCACACAAGGAATTTTTAGGCTCCCCAGACTTTTTCCACAGAATCCAATATACCGTACTGCATTAAGTTTTGAGCAAATAAGCTATGATGTAACTTCTTGCAATAAAAAATCAAACTTCACCCTAAACGAATCAAACTGATCAGCTAAGTGAAATCGTGTGTAATACTCTCAGGCTTTAGATCTACCCCTCTCGCGATGGATGTTCATTGAAGCAATGTAACTTTATGTAACATTATTCTATATTGTTACGTAACAAAAACAATAATGTTACATAACGTTACATTGCTTCAATATACCTACAATGTTACAGTTATGTTACCTTAATGTAACATTGTAATGTTACAATGTTATGTAAAAAAGTGGGAAATAGAAACCTTCTTGTTAATTCCAGCTTACGTAAAACTAACATTACATCGTAACACTGTTACGTAACAATCTATATAATGTTACGTAATAATGTTAACCGGGTTACGTGTGTTAAAATTGCCAAGTACATAACGGTTAAGGTAGACAAGCAGCAGGGGAAGCGAAAAATAAGTCCCGTCTGAACATCTGGTATTCGGAAATAATATTTTAATAGCTTTAGGTTTACGTTTTAAATATTTAATAATCGGTTTGTTCTTATTCTTGGTGTTCTATTTTATTCTTGGTGTTGGTGCGGTTGCACATTTCCACGCACAGCTGCTTGAATATCTTCGAGGATTGCAATCAGTTGTTGGTGCCTAGCCTCCTGCTCGGCAGCCTCCTGTCCAAGCATCTGTTGCAGTTGCTGGAACTGCCACTTCACCTCAGCGTTTGGCGGACGTGGTGTTGCAACCCAACGCCAATGTCCGCCTCCACGCGATGAGGCGAAATGAACGCCCCGCGAGTTTAGTCCGCCTCGCTGTTGGTTCCCATAGTTACCATAGCCGTTATTGTGGTTCATCCCATATTAAAAAAAAGAAAAAAAAATTTACATACATATGACATAATATTATTATACATTTACTTTTTCAAGTGGCTCAAAAATTCACCTTCTTTAAAACTTCAATTTGCAAAAACTGTTAACTGAGCCATTCCACAAAAAAAGAGCGACCAATTAATCGACCATTTTTTATTTGGCTGAAACTTTGCATAGACGTTTCTATAGGCGAAAGATATCATTTTGTGCTATTGGAAACACGACTCATTTTTGAGAAGCTATTGAAATAATACTACAAGGTATACAGTCCTAGGGTTGTATGAAATGGTGACGTGGGACTAAACACTGTAATTACAGACACAATAAATTCGTTTGTTCAGTGATTTACGTATTTTAATTCTCAGTCTCCCATTAATTTTTTTAGAAATATATCTAATTACACTCGAGAGAACTTCGTGGTATTTTTTTTTGTGCAAACAACATTCAACAATTACAACTAAGTTAAAGTTTGAAAAGATTCATTTTTGTTTTTTGCTTCACAAGTTTGTTTTTTTGCCAACAATAACATTCACTGTTTTACGAAGACAGCTAATATAAGTATATTATTTTATTCGTTAAATTAAAAACAATAAAATATCTAACAATGTTGAAAGATAAAAAAATATTTTGAGCAGATCATAGTAAATGGACAACAAATTCATATGCACTGGCCGGCTCTCACTCTTCTATAAATTAATAATTTTAGGAACTTACTCGTTCGATTTTATGTCGGTCACGATTATTTAGTGAATCTAAACATATAAAAATGCAGCTCTGTCTGTCTGTCTGATTCATATAGGCTTGGAAACTACCGAACCGATCGGCGTGAAATTTTGTATATAGGGGTTTTAGGGGCCGGGAAAGGTGACTAAGATAGTTCGAGACCCCTCCCTCTTCTGCAAGGGAGGGGTCCCATACCATTGAAACACAAATTTCTGCACATCTCGAAAACTAACCAAGCAAATGGAACCAAATTTGGCATCTGGATTTTTTTAGAAGTAACAAATATGTCCATGTTGATTCGATACCCTTCCCTCTTCTGAAAGGGAGGGGTCCCATACAAATGTAACACAAATTTCTGCACATCTTGAAAACTAACCTAGCAAATGGAACCAAATTTGGCATGTGGATGTTTTTAGGAGTAGCAAATATGTCCATGTTGATTCGACACCCTTCCCTCTTCTGGGAGGGAGGGGTCCCATACACATGAAACACAAATTTCTGCACATCTCGAGAACTAACCAAGTAAATAGAACCAAATTTGGTAGGTGGATGTTTTTAGGGGTAACAAATATATCCATAATGGTTTGACACCCCTCCCTCTTCTACAAGGGAGGGGTCCCATACAAATGAAACTCATATTACGCACAACTCGAGAACCAATCAAGCAAATATAACCAAATTTGGCAGGTGAATGTTTCTAGGTGTAACAAACATGTCCATAATGTTTCGACACCCTTCCTTCTTCTGGCATGTCTCCAAATACCATTTCGAAATCCAAGATGGCGACTTCCCGTTTCTGAAAAATAGCGGCAAATGACCAAATACCACCCAACATGGGTATTTCCGGAATTGTTATGATGCACTGAAGCCACAAATCGACCTTAGACAACATTTCGAATTGTAAGATGGCGACTTCCGGTGTCTGGAAAATAGCCGAAAATGACCAAATACCACCCAGTAGGAATGTTTCTTTAACCAGATTGACTCTCAGAGGCCAAAAATTGTCTCCCAATGCCATTCTGAAATCCAAGATGGCGACTTCCGGTTTCTGAAAAACAGCGGCAAATGACCAAATACCACCCAATATGGGTATTTCCGGGATTGTTATGTTATGATGCACTGAAGCCACAAATCGACCTCAGACAACATTTTGAATTGTAAGATGGTGACTTCCAGTGTCTGAAAAACAGCCGAAAATGACCAAATAAAACCCAATATGGGTGTTTCTTAAACCAGATTGACGCTCAGAGGCCAGAAATTGTTTACAAATACCATTTTGAAATCCAAGATGGCGACTTCCGGTTTCTGAAAAACAGCGGCAAATGACCAAATACCACACAATATGGGTATTTCCTGGATTGTTATGACGCACTGAAGCCACAAATCGACCTCAGACAACATTTTGAATTGTAAGATGGCGACTTCCGGTGTCTGGAAAACAGCCGAAAAAGACCAAATACCACCCAATACGAGTGTTTCTTCAACCAGATTGACGCTAGAGGCCAGAAATTGTTTCCAAATGCCAATTTGAAATCCAAGATGGCGACTTCCGGTTTCTGAAAAATAGCGGCAAGTTACCAAATACCACCCAATATGGGTATTTCCGGAATTGCTATGATGCACTGAAGCCACAAATCGACATCGGACAACATTTTGAATTGTAAGATTGCGACTTCCGGTGTCCGGAAAACAGTCTAAAGTGACCAAATACCACCCAATATGAGTATCTCTGGAACGAGAATGAAGCTGAAAATTGACCTCAGACCAGCGTTGCAAATCGAGCGAGAAGCAAAATCTTTCTCCTCCTTTCTGCTTGAGAATGAGACATATGCTACGCTTTTCAAGTCTTTCGCACTCACGCTTCGGAAATACTCTTTCTTCTTCATGCATTCCCCTGAGTAGCAGCAAGCACGCACCGACACGAACAAACTCTCCCGTATTGCTACTCAGCTACCGTAAAAGAGTACGCGAGTTCCTGCTAGTGAGTAGGAGTACTCGACTTAAATTGCTTGACTGGGAAGAGTGCTTGAAAACCTGTGCTCGAAAACGAAAATGCTTTCTTCTCGACATGCACCGACAGCCGACAGTGGGGCAACGCGTAGGGTATCGGACTGCTTCGGTAAGTTTTTTACAGCAGTCTAATGCGAAACCAGCCGGAGCGAACCGCTGCCGAAGTAGTCCGGTACCCTATCTTTTTTTGTCCCTCTGCAGCCATCGCAAAGCATCTTGAATCAATTGTCTTCGGCTGGTCGTTCTCGCGAGTTGGGGAGTAGGTACACACGAGGAGAGTAAACGGGAGTGTGTGCATATGATCTCGGGAGTAAATGCGAGCAAGAAGGAAAGCAGGAAAGAACGGGAAATAGCTTGAATGGAGAATTCTCGACTGTGTGAAAGTGGCGGCACCGAGAACCTCACATGAGTTGTTGCATGCTGCTTACGAGCAAAACTAACAACACTGCCTCAGACACCATTATGAATTGTAAGATGGCAACTTCCAGTTTCTAAAAAACAGCCAAAAATGGCCGATTTCCATACAATATGAGTATCTTCGGAACCAGAATGATACACAGGAGCTAGAATCGACCACAGACACCATTTTGAATTCGAAGATGGTGACATCCGGTTTCTGGAAAACAGCCGAAAACACCCAATATTGGTGTTTCTTAAACCAGAATGACGCTCATGGGCCAGAAATTGTCTTCAAATGCCATTTTTAAATCCAAGATGGCGACTTACGGTTCCTAAAAAATAGCCCAAAGTGACCAAATACCACCCAATATGAGTATCACCGGATCAGAATGATGCAACAACAGTTTTAATTGAAAAATGGCAACTTCTGGGAAACAGCCGAAAATAACCGTATATGTACTACTACATATGGATATGTCCGTAATCGAAATGATGTAGAGAAGCCAAGCATTGACCCCGGACACCATTTTGAATTATAAGATGACCACTTTCAGTTGCTGGAAAACAACGAAAATAACTGAAATGCACCCAATATATATCCGGAATAGAGGTAATGTACAAAAGCCAAAAGTCGAGAATGTTGCCATTCCGATAGAACCAATCATTTTTAAACGATATAATCCAATCGCAAGGAATCAATGAATTTGAAATGTTTAAAATTATTAAATTAAACACTAAAATAGGCGGGACGAAGTTTGCCGGGTTAGCTAGTATCGAAGATAAAAATAAATAAAGTAACTCATAACCGTTGCAAAAATGTTCAATTCTTGCTGAGTAATTTATGGTTTTTATGGTAATCATATTCATGAGATAAACTTTCAATCACCATCAGTAGCAGCATTGCAGTTTTGATTGCACGCGAATAGAAGTCGTGCACGCTGCAATGATAGACGATGAGAAACCAGCGGCGCTCTGCTCCACATATACTCCACGGTACTGTTGCTTTCACCAGCATGTTTTCTTTCAAGACAACAGTTTCTTTTACGCTCTAACAGCAGGTTTAGAAATTGTTCAAGAAAAGGGGTTGTTTCAAACTTTTCGAAAAACCTTTACCTTCGAGACATCAAATTAGTCTAGGTTCATGGAAGCAAACATAAATTGACCAATTAGATATTGGATATTGGTACAGAGAATATCACAGGAAATGGTTGGTGTCGATTCATGTCGTCTGTGCTAGGAATGCTCGTATGTGATTGGTGCATTGTTCGCGTAAATTTATCCTTATAGCGACACTAGCGGCATTATAGCCCACTAAGCAAAATTTTAAAATAATCGTTATTTTTCTGGTCGATAAAATCGTCATCGAGTGGCACGTCTGTTTATCTGTGGTATTGTTAAGGCCCAAACACAATGGATACGTTTGCGTTGCGTTGACATTAATTTGGCAGAAAATGTATGGACCAACTGTCGAATTGCCGCAAACGCAGCCGCAACGTATCAGCTGAGTTGTTTAGCTAAATCAGTTTTCTATATCATCTGAAAGCGCTGCATTTTCTAAGCAAAACGTGAAATCACAAATTAAAACTGCTCGAAATCGCTACAATGACAGTTCGGCCATGTACCAACTGTCATTGTAGCGATTTAGAGCGATTTTTTATCCTTCATTTAAAAATCGAAGCACAAAGATAACTTTTTTTTAAATACCGTTTTGCTCATAAAATTACACTCTTTCAGCTGATATATAAAAATTAGAAATCGGTGAATGTTGAGACCTTTACAACTGATTTTTAGTACATTAAAGTCTTTCGTACGTGGGGGATACGTAGCTATAGCACAGACAAACAGACGTATCACGAAATTTATTTTCGTGGATCAAAATAACGGTCTATTCAAATGAGTTTCGGTTTTGCGGAATATTCCCGTAGCAGCGGTGGTGGCGCTAATATGCTTTTTTCTTTTGCACTCAGTAGACAGTTGTCGCGCGCCGTGCTTCCAAAACAACAGAAAGGCTAAAAATTTTCTTAGAATTTTGTACGGAGTGGTACGTATGTTTATCTGTGGATAACACACCAATATATAACAAAGACAAGAATTCAGGTTTTAATATTTCTCTCTTGATTAAAAAACCGAGTAAAACTCGATGCACTGTTAGAAAAAAAGGAGCAATATTGCTGAAAGCGAGGAGTCAAATTGACGCAGACTATCTTCCAGGGTTGAGTAAACTCATCGGACAATCTTAATAAACGATTTGAAAATGAAAAAGCAAGTAAGATGGGAAATTTATTACGATCTTTTTATTATAGCATCATAATGGCGGACACGTAAGAAACTGGATAAGAACAGATAATAGGAACAGATCAGGGAGAACATAAAAACATGTTTTCAGTGCTATCCAAACATTTTACCATACAAAAACCTGCTTCACAATCAAAATAATTTATTACCCCCTTAATGAAAATTGTCATACGTGTCACCTTCAAAAAGGTGGCATCCGTGAGATTAGTTATCAATTAGGTGGAGGTGGAGGTGACATTTCCGAGAATTCTAAAAATTTGCTCCTTAGAGTATAGTCACAGACAGACGTCCAAGCAAGAACAAAATTGATCGAAAATGCCGTGTAAATTTTCAAAGAGAATTGCGTTATAAATCACTTGTATACTAGCGCCGCCTGGTGACCTTATCGCTACAATATATTTTTTTTTTCGCTGGTGTATGAGGCTGGCGTCACTGGTAGCGCTCTCTGGTTACGAATTGCTACTACAAAAAAACTTTACACAAGTTTGGAACTCAGCTTGGACATCTGTCTGCGGTATAGTTTCAACCAATTTTTCAAAAATGGATAGATTTAGTGCAATTGAAAACGAGCGTGCTAACTCTCACAATTTGTGATAACAAGATGATTTCGCTGCAACCTGGTTGGGATGACACCCAGGAGAAGTGGGGTGATACCCAAATTTTTGCTAAGAGCAGAATAATTTTCTATCGGATTTCGTTCCCAAAGGGTAAGAATAATACACCGGATAAGCAAGTCAATTATTTTTACAAATGTACAATTAGTTTTACAAAACAAGTGTTATTGCACCCAGAATTCTAAAAACATTTGAAGATTTATAGCAAACTTAAATTCGACCAGTCTAACCAACGTCCAACCGGCTTTGTCAAAACGTCATCACCAGAGTTCGGCGACTTTCGGCTCACGGAATTGTCAACAAAAGCCCTTTCTTTTCTCCTTCGGTTTGCGTTTGTGTTCCTCCTCCCGTTTCACCCTCCCCGCACACAACACAACCGTTTCGTCCAAAGAGTTTTGTGAATTTGCTCTAAACACACCAGTTCCCGTCCATCGTTTGTGTCGTGTAGACATGGGTTGTTTAAGTTGATGCGCGTTCGAGTTGTGGTTCCATTATTTTACTACACTCCTCATTTTTTTCTCGTGAACGTCGTTCGTTTTTCAGAGAAACCTCAAGTTATTCAAAACATAGTATTCAATTTAGCACAGCTCAAATATTGAAGAATACGCTTGTGATAAGGTAAAACGGTGTTTAGCTTGTAATCTAGAAAAGGAACCAGAAATCGTGCAGAAGAAGTTGACACATTCAACAGCATCAAACTTCTCTGGGTTACTTGTGCTTCCGTGTACGTGAACTCGCCTACTTGTGTAAAGAAGAATCGAAATTCCTTTGATGAGTGAGACGTACTTTGATTGATCCGAAACGGAGGGGTGTGATTTTAAGCAATCCTTGAAACACCTCTCTGGAACACCGATGCGACTGCGATAATGTTCTTCCGCGGGGCTCTCAGCATTCGTCGCAACCTATACTCGAAGCTGATCCTGCTGCTAATTGTGGCACTGTTTGTGTTGTTCTACTTCAAGAATCTAAATGGAACTACCAATCCAAACAGCATTCCGCTGGCCAATGGTTTGGTGGGTACTCTAAACCGAGGAAATATTCTAGTAGCTGTTGGCACCGGTGGTCAGGACCAGTTTTTTGAGCAACTGGTATTGGCTGACCTTGCGAAACAGGTGCGTGGCCTTGGTGATAATGGAAAAGGCGAAGAGCTAAGTGGTGAGGCGAAAGAAATCGGAGAAAAGCAGTTGGCTACGATTGCACTAAACGAAGAGCTGAGCGAACATCTGAGTTACAATCGCACACCTCCGGATGAACGGCACCCGGCCTGCAAGCGGAAAACGTATGACATTGATAGTTTGCCATCAACGAGTGTTATCATAATATTCTATAATGAGCCATATTCGGTTCTGGTACGAACGGTTCACAGTGTTCTAAATACCGCTGATCCACGACTGCTGCAGGAAATTATTCTAGTGGATGACGGAAGTACTAACGAAGAGTTAAAGGAAAAGCTGGATTACTACGTGCGAACGAGATTGACATCGAAGGTGAAAATTTTACGACAGAGAAGCAGGTGAGTTTGTTAGATAGTCGACTGCTAGCCGCTAGGCATTTTGTTAATGCGCGCGGAAATATAAATTTTTCTAAACAAGAGTTAGCAAAATGCTCGGAGGAACAATCACGCGAGGTACTCACAATTCGGTTCACCAGAAAAAAAAAAAAAAAACAATTGACAAGTTTCGTGCAACGTGTCCAGTTTTTTGTTCCTTTTCTTTGGTTTTGTCAACTCAGTTGGTTCTTCACAGAGCTTTCTTGAGGTAGCGTGCGTAACGCTGAGGCGAGTGCGTCACACTTGGCTTTGTATTGTGGTTTTTAAATGCTTGTTGCCTTTCCGGTTGCGTTAGTTTGTATAAATCCATTTTTCTTTAGCTTCGCATTTTTAAGTAGGTTGGCGGTGTTAGCCGTCCAATGGACAATACAAATAAGAAAAAGTAAGTTGGCGCAGCAACTTAACATGTCTGCGGTTTTTAGTCGCTGTTCACACTGTTGATTTTTTTTTCTCGGCTAGAATGAATCATGCCTCGCAAATGCTCGTCTGATGCTATCGTTGCCACATTCATCGGAAGCTGTCAGGGAGTGTTATACATATTCTTAAATTTGTTATCGATAACTTACTGTTTACAAACAATAATGGTTAGCTTCTTATCAGGAAACCAGTAGTATGCAAAATTTTCCCCATAAATCACTGAATTATACCCAGCTTATCAGTATCAACCTGGAAAGACCAACTTTAGGCGCTTTGGTTATTCAATGTTCAACGATGTTTGTTTCACTCAGTGTGGTATTTGGATTTTAGTGAAATCAGTTTTTTATCAGTTTTTTTACGAATCCAAGTCTCACTCAAATTATATGAAACCGAATCCGTCACAAATCCAAACAAAATCATATTACGTGGAGCTCGGGTTACCATTAGATCAATCAAAATCTAGTTTGAATCATGTGCACACCCATTTTGAACGCATTGCAATCAAGTTGAAGGATAGAACGCCTGAAAGAGTTAAAATTGTTTTACTTTGAATATGAGCTGGAGTTTTATTTTAAAAAATGTAATCCTTATGCAACCAAAATGTAAACCTAATCTAATTGATACCAATGCCTAATTCAAATCACATTTATCAAATTTAATTTTAGAGCATTCCTGAATCTTTTAAAATGTAATTCATCCTAGTTCAACTAAAATGCAATCCAAATACGAATGCTTTCTGATGTGTTTAACTACATTTTTCTTGTCAGCTGAAACATTTTAGAGAAAATTGATTTTCTTTTTACTGAAAACTCATTTTGAAACTTGTACATAGAAATGCCTTTTTGAATCTAACAATAATTATCTCATATGGCTCATTTCAAGATGGCTTGACAAAGTATTTTTTTTTAATTCTTTTAGCACCAATATTTAGTGGTTAATTTGTGGTTTCGAAATCCAATTTGTGGTAATTTGTGGTTGAGTAATTTCTGAGAAATTTTCAGAAAACTGAGTCAAGCCATCTCTGAAAATGATTTCGCTTCAAATGAATCGGACAACGATGATATATACATCAATCGAAAGCTCTTAATTTGTGGTTCACGAAAATGTAGTTTTTATAGGCATACTTCATATTAAAATAATTAAACTACATTTCCGGAAATGATTCGACCGAAGATCGAGAAAATTACGCTCGCATGTCTACGTAAAACTTCATTTATTTTGAGGAAATTTACGTAAAACACACGGAGGCTTGTCAACTACGAATATCTGCTAATTGATCATCATTTGCATTTCGCAGCAAATCTGCACATATAGTATCCCTGCTGTTTACATACTGTTTCACCTAGAAATACTCAGAGGAAGAGATTCGCGGTGAAAAAAATCGCCAATTCGGCAACTGGGTTTCATATGTCAGAGGTGCCAGATCTCTTCTCAAAGCGCAATGTTGACTAACATTCGACTTGTATAATCGGTGGTGACGGTGAAAGTCGTTAAGAATAGTGAAGTGCTTCGCAAAAACTGTTAAGGTGATATATTTTATGCTTATGTTTAATTTTATACACCTTCACTTATTCTGTTACCTATACACAAGGTTTGTTGAACTCCGGGTAAAAATCACTCACAGCATTTTTAATTCATTCATTGGCAATAGAACAAAAAATCGTATAGAAATAAACACGTTCTTTTTTGTACCTAATTGCAATACCTCTCAATGTGGTGTTACCTTTCTTGTTCGTTTGGCTCCAATTTTGACGGTTCGTTTGGCTCAACGCATATCTCTCCCTCTGAGTATCTCTAGTTTCACCATACTCATCGCTACCCGAAAGCTTTCTGAGAAAAAATCATATGTTTTACCATACTCGATCAATACGCACTACACGAAAATGACGAATTGGAAAACGTTACGTGCAGATGGCGCAGGTAAATGATAGAATTCAAACAAAGATTTACCGGTTTTCGTTATGCTATAGATCTCTTGGCTCTTGATGGTCTACCAGCGCCGCGTACGGTCGGTGTTGACAACAAGAGGTAAACAATGTTCAAAAATTTAAATAATAGTTTTTTAATTATTTTATTATGAAGTATGCCTACAAAAACTACATTTTCGTGAACCACAAATTAAGAGCTTTCGATTGATGTATATATCATCGTTGTCCGATTCATTTGAAGCGAAATCATTTTCAGAGATGGCTTGACTCAGTTTTCTGAAAATTTCTCAGAAATTACTCAACCACAAATTACCACAAATTGGATTTCGAAACCACAAATTAACCACTAAATATTGGTGCTAAAAGAATTAAAAAAAATACTTTGTCAAGCCATCTTGAAATGAGCTCTCATATGTACTTTTTAACTGCAAAATAGTAGAGTATACGATTTGTTTATTGTTTATTTATTCGATGAACCGCAGTGGAAACCCCAAGTATCAAAGTGATAAACGGTGCAACTTTCTGTTGATAAAACTCTTTATTTAAATTAAAATGGTACATCACTTTCCAATCTTTCACTCTTGATCTTCAAAACTGTTTTCATATGTATCACGAATGTATGTTATGGATCTAAAACAATGAATAACAACTAGCAATCGATCGTCTTCTACTGTACTTTCAGCAGCCAACCCAAACATTGTTGCCTTGCCATTCACAAGTGTCGAAATTATATAAAAGCCCGATTTTACCCGCTCACTTGTTCCCCTAGCCAAAGCACATGCTGACTCGAAACTTGTTTATTTGGGGTTCGCTTGCGGACCGGCTCTCGAAACTTTCGAGTAGAGAAGCTCCGGGCTGCTCCGTAACTACCATCCCACGAGTTTTAAAAAAAAGCATTACAAAACGTTTATTTTCTTTAATCTTTAAAACAAACCGGTTCCACCGAACCTTTTGCTGCAGTGCACTATTCGTACGTGTGTCTATATGCATACATTTTGGGTCGCAAAAACCTGCTAACCGACTTTTGGACGCGGATGTTTGGCTGCTGTGTGCCGAGGTCCATGATGTAAAATAGTGGTTTCACAAAGTACCTACTAATCAGACTCAGTACTGCAAGCTAGATTGGCGGCAGATGCTAACCGTTCTCTTGAACATTCATCATCTTCATCTTCCAACTGGCGGTGGCGATGGTGCTGTGTTCGTGTGTGTTTCTTACGTATGTGTCTTGCGCTGATGATGCAATTTTGAATTGATCAGTGTTTAAATTCAATCGAATCCAATCTAGCATTGGCCAGACTGGCTTTCTGCTCGCTGCTAATAATTCGTGAGTTTATTGCGCATTCCATTTTGCAACGTAATTAATACCTCGTAACGAGGTTCTGTTTGGATTTTTCTATAACATATAATGAAGTGTAATTTCATTGGATTTGGCATGAAAACAGCACCAAATAATCGGTTTACTAAAAATGTATTTTAAATGCACCAATGTAATAACTTACAATAGAACAAATAGAAGCACCTTGTTGTGTCGGTCAAACCATTTCAACCGTTTACAACGTGTTCGGCTAGCTCTACTTCCACTACTGCACCAAAACATCCATCACTCTAGTTCATGTACTGTAGAATGGACCTTCCACGATGACCGACGTTGAACCAGAAAACGTTGCATCCACCGCACACTTCAAGCCGAGCTACAATCGCAGCCAGCCGACCATGTCAGAGGATTGTTGCCCGGCTATTCGTTCCACTCGGGGTATACCACAGATGTCAGAAAAATAGTTTTTTGAGAAAATACTAGTGTGGAAAACCGATATAAGTAGCCGGTTGTCATACTCAAGCTGTGGTTCTGGCTGTTCTGGCATCTGTGTCGAAGAAATTATTGCCGGTATTCCTATGCCTGGACCATTCATTTCACGGTTCACAGATTTTTTAGAAAGGTAGATATCACATATTTGCCAGTTCACTTTGCACGTGGTGGAACATTCCTTTATTAATGTTTGTTCGGGTAAATCTTACAACGGTCTGTTTCAGCGTAAGCAATTAATCTTTTGTTGGTCAATGTATAGGAGGTTTGTTGAAAAGAAATCTATTTTTTAAGATTTTTCTACGTTGAAAGATGAGCGAATTGCTTTTTCTAAATATTACTATCGAAAAAAGTCTTCTATCAGATTTGTAAACACAACCACCGATAATGTCAAAAGGAAACTGTTCCTGGAATGTTCAAAATAAGTCAAACCTAATCCAGTGCCTTCTTAAGACCAAAAATTATGTCTCGTAAATTCAGAGGATTCGGTGTCTGTTTTTTCCGCAATCTTCTTACAATCTTGTTTTGATGAATTTTGTTTTCTTATGTTCAAACTCACTTTTAAATAAATGCTAAAGATTATTTCTCTGCATCACCTTTTCCACTTCGAAAGAAATAAAAAAAACACTCCTGGCTGATGAGTAGACCTTCTAACAATTGTGCATGATATAACGTTTGCGGTAAGAAAAATGGACAAAACTTGCCGATTTTTCATGGGTTTACCTTTAATCGCACTGACGAAACTACTCATGCATAATCAATCATAGTAACCCATGAGTTAGCAAAAAAAAATGACAAAAACGGACATCGTGCGGCACTTTGTGGACGCCGGGTATGCCCGTTCCGGCATCTACAACATCTTGACACTATTGTACAACGATCAGAGCATCGAAAGAAAGCCAGGTTCTGGACGGCCAACGATCCTGAGTGACAAGAAGCTTCAAAGGATGCTGAAGAGGAATACCGAGGGAAAAGTAGCTAAATCGCTGCGTGCACTTGGCCGGGAGGTTGGTGCATGCGATAAAACAGTATCTGGAGAACATGGACATTAGGGTGGGGAAAAGTGATCGATTTTCCAGAACCAAGTTTTTTTGGTTTTCTTTTGGGGTCCCAAACAACCCTAAACTTACAGGAAGTCGATTGGTTTTGTCTCCGCTTGGTGCATTGCATTTCAAATTTGTATGAAAATTCATATGGGAAAACCTGCTTTTTTTGCATTTACCTTTCTATAGAGCTCAATAATGCTCTAATAATGCACTACATTATGTTAAAGTATAGTATTTTAGATGCCTAACGACTTTGTAGAAGACACTGAAGAGCTAGGATGTCCCTAAGAAGAGCTATAGCTGTTCAAAGTTGAGTATGTCGATTTAAATGCAGAAAATCTTGTTTTCTGTCAACATTACCAATGTACCGGCGCCAGTAGGATTCCCATCAGAAATAACCTGTCGTAACGAGTTTATACACTCAGCTGGATCAAGTATGAGCATGAGCATGAGCATGATTGACCGCCCGCGGTTGCTACTCCGTTTTTGCCAGATCAGCTGTAATTACACAGAGAACCAACAGATGATGCTTGGGACCAACATGCATCCTCAATGTGTAAAAACTGGTGACCTTAATCTTTGTATTAGGCAATTGCAGCGCCGGCCGCATTCGAATGCAGGTCAAAGAAGGAATTTGTATAGGAAAATGTTGACGTGATACTCGCTTATTGGAAGCCGAGAACACCTCTGCACTCCCACGAGAAATCACTGGGATGTTGGAGAAAGGGCAAGGTACACAGCAGGGTTCGTTTTGGTAAACGATGCGCTGGTTTCAAGTGTCGGGTTCTTTAGAACAAGTATCGCGTGAACAAGTTCATTATATCCGCCACGATATTCATAATGCAATTCGAACTTATTCAGTTTGACAATGTAACACCGCAACAATAAATCGTACGCGAGAATACTAGACCTTTGATCAAATTGGGACAACTTCAAATGATATGGTATCTCCTAGTAAGGTGATCCTCTTTTCCTCTTTACACCGAAATCAAGGGCGCGTTGTTGATCTATCTTTAGATAATTCGACCTCATGAATGTATCGACGCGGAGACTAGGGGTTCGTTCAACCGGACATTTCTACCTAACAAATCGACTAACGACGTTTCTCGTATACACTTTGTCTGCTCTAAAAAAAAACGATACGATCCCGCGAAAAACACACCTGAAAAACAGAACATAACAATGATGCGCGCTTATTACGAAAACGAACCATGAGTATATTTCTTGCCAAACGGTCCGCGATGTAGCCTTTGCTACTCGTAGCCATCAGCTATTTGTCAATCCCGAGTACTTTCGAAGAAACGACTGCACGTCGGCCGACGCGATTCTTTAGAGGGTATACATTGTGTTTTTTCGTTAATCGCGATATTTATCGACCGGACGAAATCTTCGGTTAAACAGTCACAGTGAGACATGAACAAGTATCTGGGTATAGCCCTCGAAATCACTATATTCTAAAAACGTTCATATAAGTAAAATGCTCCCGAGTCGGAAACGCAGTTTACATCGAAGCACCATGCACGACCGCTCTATTCCCTCCTACCGACGCAGAAACTCGGGGACACGACTTTTCACGCCGATTCTATCTTAGTTGTCGATGCGAATGTTGCCTATTAAATAAAAAAAAAATTGGCAAAGTTTCATGCATGCAAAGCCTTAATCATTTAAAAATGCAAATTTCCATATTGACCATATGGAAATTTGCATTTTTAATTAATGGTCTTAAGTTTGTTAACAAAATGCCGACCTAGTCATGTTTGGAACATTGTATACAAAACATAAACAGCCCAAAAGCTAGAAAAATCGGAAAAGTGAAGCATAAGATTTCATGTATTATCACTGCACCATACTCCCAGCTTCCATAAACCACACCATTGCTCTCGAGGTGAGAACATGTTTGCTAATAAAACCCTACTTGAAGCCTGACCGTGCAAAACCGTGGTAGATGATGGATTCAAAGTATACTATGCGTCATATTGGCTCATTACTAAGTTGAGCTACCCATTACCTTATAATGGGTGTGATACCGTTGGAAAGATAGAAAAATGGCAAAGTTTGGTGCATCTAAAACATTAAGTGCAAACATCAGGTGTAGATGTACAAACTAATCAAAAGTCTTGAAATTATTGACAGGACCAAACCAATCATGATTATTTCAGACTGGCTAAATAATCCTCGAAAGTCAAACTCGACTCCATTGAATTTTCTATTACCTGTCATGCGAGAGTCAGTGCGTTTAAAAATTCATGGCACACGACACATCAGTAAATACAACTTAATTAATCTATTCTACCATAAATTCTAATAAACAACACTATTACACAAAACCACACGAAAAAAGTCTCCAGAAAAACATCTTAATTGCACTCTGTTTTCTATTTGAACAATCGAAACTGTAACAGTTAAACATTCATAACGGCCACAATCAAAACGGCACGTTACGTCGTTCCTCAAACTGGCAACTACGTGGTATCCGGTGGATCATCACATGATGTAAACCATATTCGAACGCGGACCAATTAGGAAAAAAAAATTCCAAAAGCGAATCGTGTATGTCGTATCGAACCCGTTGATAAGTTAACCTACCTCACCTGACGATTCTCATTGCTTTTACTTGTGGGAGAAAAAAAGAAAAACATTTCAAGACTCATCGCCCAAACAAAAAAAAACCCTACTCGCAGCCGAAAAGCTACCACACCTCGTGCACCCAACAGATCACACATTCACGCTTCTGCCAAAGTCCATGCCCGCTAAAAACCACTACACACATAGCCTTACATTCATGAAATGTTTGATACAAAAAACATATACTCATCTGTTTTAGTTTGGTTATGCCTATGCCAGCGAAACAAACGCCGACTAGCACAGCGCAACGCTATTCTCTCCGCTCTCCAGGAAGTGCCGTTCTCTTCATTCACACCACCATATGCACTCCATTATCGCACGTTAATAATGAACCGCTTGTTAGCGCGACGCACGAAGTAGGCACTCACACTCACGCAACCTAACTGGCCTAACAATTTTCAATTTGATTTCGTGGATAAATTATAACTTCCACGCATAGAACACTGTGTTTTTCACAAAACCTCCACTTTTCTCACTTAAACAAAGCATCACAGATCACAACTGTACACTTTTTAGCAAGTTTGGCCTCTCATTTCACTTATAAATCAATAACTTTAACGGATTGCTTTCGGGGCACGTATTATCGGTTAGTCGTGTTGCCAGCTCTTTTTCGAGTTTATACACTCAGCTGGATCAAACAAACAAATTCAGGTCAATATTCTAGGCGTGTTTCAGAGATTACTTCTGATGGCAATCTGACTGACGCCGTACACTGGCAGTGTTGGCAGAAAAAATGATTCGCAGCATAAATTTCGACATACTCAACCTTAAACAGCTCCAGTATTTTTTTGGGACACCCTAGCTCTTTGATGTCTTCGGCCAAATTGTCAGGCATCAAAAGTCTTACCATTTGAAGTCATGAAACCTATGGTTTAAACCACTTTTAGCTCTTTAGAAAAGAAAATGCAAAAACGTTGGTTTTCCCATACAAATCTCCATATAAATTTGAAATGCAATGCGCCAAGCGAAGACTAAACCAATCGACTTCCGATAAATTTAGGATTGTTTGGGGCTCCAAATAGAACAAAAAAACTTGGTTCTGGCTTTCTTCTATCAAGTTTCGTTTTTTCCATATAACGATTCCCCACCCTAATGTACATACATGTCAGAAAGCGGCAGTCCCGTCCACTGATCTCGGAGCTGCAGGCAATGACGCAGCGACAGCGGTTGAATAAGATGGTCAAGTCGATTTTCCCGGCGAATCGCGACGTGGCAGTGGTGATGGACGACGAGACTTATCTCACCCTGGGTGGCAACGACTGGCAGGGAACTTCGTATTTCACTTCTCCCACGAAGGAAGTGAGCTGAGAGGTGAGGTGAGATTTATTTCATACACCAAGTTCCCCAAGAAGGTGCTGCTGTGGCTGACAATCAGCGAGAATGGGATGTCAAAGTCGCTCTTCTTTCGCTCCGAGCTGGCCGTGAACGGGGAAATTTATAGTACGAAGTGCCTGTCAGAAGTTGCGTCGTTCATCAAGAAATACCATAAGAGCGAAGACACGGTGTTCTGGCCAGATTTAGCGTCGGCCCACTACTCGAAGCGATCGTTGGAGGAGATGGAGTGGCTGAATATCGATGTGGTACCGAAGTCGGCGAATCCGCCCAACGTCCCCCAGCTGCGGCCATCGAGAATTTCTGGGCAAACATGAAGCGCAATTCCATTTGTCAAAAAACTTTAAAGTTTAAATTTTGTGCTGAAAAGGCTCGCTAAAAAATGTTTCAAAAAAGACTAAAATGAAAATAACAGAGTAGAAAAAAGGAAATAATTTTTTATGAAATCCTTGCAAAATACCAACATTGCCAAAATAATTCTAAATTCACTTACCTACCAATCATCGAAAAATCTGAGGATCATCAAAAAGCAAAAAAAAAAATTCAGAGACCTGTAAATAGATTCAATCTCAACCAAAAATTATACTGAACTCGTCAAATGCATACTTACTTTACTTTACTTTGAATTCCACCGCGCACATCCACTGAGTGCGAGGTCTACCACAGAATCGACGGCCTCTTCCTATTTCTCTACTGAAGATAGTTTTGTTGGTTCTCTCGTTAGACATTCTGGCTACGTGTGTAGCCCACTGAAGCCTGCCATGTAATTCATGAGTCTGCACCACACTCCATTTTCGTAGAACCTTACGCTCGATTCCTCGAAATTCCTAGCACTCGTCGATCAGATTCCGATCAGCGTCCATGCTTCATATGCGTGAAGGACCACTGGAAAAATATTTGAATTTTTAAAAAGATGGAAATAAAATTCTCTCCATCTTGAAGATCTAGGCTAGTGGGTCCCAATCTTTTTCGCTCCGCGGCCCCTTATGCTAAATACAGAGAGCTTGACGGTCTCAAAAGAAATTACAGATGCAAGTTTTGCACTACGCGCCTACGTTTTTCTGTCTCATATCGTCCTTCAAGTTTAATTTGTTCCACGTGTTGGTCCTTATACGCAGAAGAGTTGAAAATCCGGTTTCGCAAAGATATCCAGAAAGACGTTTTATATACCTGTAAAAATTACCAAGAGCTTCGCGGTCCTTCTAGATGAATCTCGTGGTACCCCGTCGACCGCGGACCCCTGGTTGGGAACCACATATCTAGGCAAAAAGGACCCATAACCGAAAAAGAGCTGTTCATTTGTTAAACTATATTTAAATGCTCTTTTAAATGCCGTTGACCTGAAACCATCCAAAAACTCGTTATATAACACGAAAAGACCAAAAAGTTGTTCTCAATCTAGTCTAAATTTGCGAAAAACTCAAGAAGACCAAAACAATAATCGCTAGTTCAAACCCGTAATTGCGACAAAAATATATAAAACCCAGTAATATTCCAAAGTCAACCAGGAAATGCTCTCAAAATCATCCTAAATTTGACTCAAATCACGCTTATAGTAAAGGAGATATCTTGATTATTGAAAAATGACCGAAAAATGGAATGATTTAAACTCGAGCTTGTCTAGGGTAATACACTCTTCAGGAGTAGTTTGGTTTTTGATTTTTTTCATTTAATCATCATGTTCTGTTGAATATTCGGCCGTCTGTTCGGCTGCACAGACGGCCGAATATTCAACGAAACATGATGATAAGATGAGAAAAGTTTAAACTCGAATTATTCTTGACTTAAAGTGAATTACCCTACACAAGCTCAAGTTAAAACCATTATTCTGTAAACTGAAAATTCGGTACTTTCCACAAAATCTTTTTCCCAGCCCTATTATACGTTGCAACGCTAAAAAACACTTTCGAATACCCAAAGGAGACACAGAAAAAATAATCCCAAATGCAGCCTGAAATGGGAATGATCACCTAATTTTGAACGTGCACAAGCAATAACAGATGAGCGTTACCATACCAAATGATCCAAAAATACGCAAAAATTTAACTGACCATTTTTGATTTAAATGAAGCCTTGTACACGTATTTGACTTAGTGAACCGAGTATTTACTGCAAAAGAAAAAAAAATAGGCACACACTCATGAGCAATTTTCTAAAAGGCATAAGTTTCATTCCAAGCATGGCACACTGGGAAAAACGGGAGCAAAATTCCCACTAATTAATCACCGCTGGGCTGGCAACCTGGAATATAGCATTTCTTATGTAAAATTGGTCAACAAATCGGTTGGCGATAGTTTCATCCAATGCAGGGGTGACATTGCGCATTTCGTTTCGAGCAACTCGAACAAAACTAAATGATCGCTGGGGGGCGTAATGTTTCGTTTTTCGTATTTTTTCGACTTTGCGGGTTAGATGAGCCGCAGGACAAATGACAATGACAGCTCATTTTAAGCTTAAAGCATAACTGGCAATATGTGACCTACTCGAAAATAGCGAAAATCGTTCGAATCGAGCTGCGCAATGCCACCCCAGGTTACGGGAAAGTTTTTGTTTTGCTCCTTTTTACTCAATATTTGGATGTTTTTGGGTAGACCTTTTTCAGTGCCCTGGTCAATATGAAACCATCATCGATCTGTTAACCAATTTTACATAAGAAATCTAATACTTCAGGTTATTAGCCCAGATTTAAAGATTTTGTTTCAATTTCCATTTTGACGTAAGACTACGTCTTTCTTCACTATACTAAGGTGAAAACTGGATTGAACATGTAACGTTTTTGGTTGGCGGAATGGAAGATTTTAGATGCTAATACCGCTCAAACTACTGTTCCGATTTCAATAGTTAATATACCGTTGGAAAGCTAAAATATACAAGATTTGTATAACATGATAATTTTAGTTACCATTTCCTTATGACTCCGTGAAAATTACGGAAAAGTTTGAAGATCGAATATCCACATACATTTTTCATACGATTGGTATATTTCCCTAACGCAGCCTTCAAAAACATAGACGAAATGATTTCACGCATTCAGACATTGGCTAGCAATGCTAGCCAATTGGCATCACATTCATCACCCAACGTAAGCGACAAAGAAAGAAAGTAGAGATGCTTCCACGTGATTGGTTCTTCCCCCAATCACCCAAGTTCCCCACACTGAGTGACGCTATAAAAGGACATTCCGTGTTGAGAGAAGATCATCAATTCTCTGCTAACGTGTTGAGCAGTACAGTTGTTTTTTTTTTCGCTCCGTTCGCTTTGTACGTTCGTTCGTAAGTTTTTATTTTCGCGTTGAAAACCGACGCTACGGTGAACCCTGACATGGGTAAATCGAAAACCGGTTCTAGTACGGGTAAACGGCCACGACCTGGACATGCCCCTGATTCGGTGGCTAAGAAGCTTTTGGCCAACAACAGATTTGCTGTCTTGGAAAACTCGACGGACGCCGAAATAGTGAAAAAAGAGAAAAGTCCACCCTTCTATGTGAAAGGATTTCCAGAAGGTCTTCGTGAAGCAATTGTCTTTTACATCGAGAAAGGACTGAAATGCACTATCCGTATGTGCACTGACGGCTACAAACTGATGGTTCCGGCATTGAATCACTACAAGGCGGTTCAAGTAATACTGCAGCAGCGTAAGGTGGAATATTTCTCCCACGACATTGAAGCAGAAAAACCGCTCAAGGTTGTTCTCCGTGGTCTTCCAGACATGGAAATTGACACTCTGTTAGAGGAACTGAAGACAAATGGACTCAAGCCAATACAGATCCATAAGATGTCACGCCACAACAAGAGTCGGAAGTACCGTGACCAATTGTACCTTGTCAACCTGGAGAAAAACTCAACATGCTTGGCGGATTTACAGTCCATTCGTGCCCTTTTCCATATCATTGTAGCCTGGGAGCGCTACAAACCAGTTCATCGAGATGTGACCCAATGTTCCAATTGCCTGTTGTTTGGACATGGGACTAAAAACTGCCATATGGCCTACCGCTGCATCAAATGCGGACAAACGCACGCACCCGACGCCTGCTAATTGATGGAAACTGCCGATCCTGTCTGCGCAAATTGTGGAGCTGATCATAAGGCCACCAGTCGTACCTGCCCGAAGCGGGTGGAATTCATTGAGATCCGCAAAAGAGCCTCAACCAACAACCAACCCGGTCGGAGAAAAGTTCCAGTGCCAGTGAATAACGAACAAAATTTTCCAGTCATCGCATCGCGACGTGCAATCCCAGTGCTTCCACCTCTCCCACTGAATAATCGGCTTACAACTTCGTTTGCCGATGTCGCAGCAGCATCGAGCCGTTCCTCGCCTCCCCCGGGACTCCCAGGGCTTTCAACTCCTGCCACTGGAATAAAGTTTACCCGCACAGACTCCGAAGAAAACAACGCAGATTCCCTTCTCACTACAGAAGAGTTCGTGCATCTCCTGGCCGAAGCTTTCGAAGCCCTTCGCACCTTTAAAACCAGAGCTGAACAGCTGCAAGCAGCAGTTTCAATCCTCACCAAATATGGCCCGTGAATGCATCAACATCGCCAACTGGAACGCTTGCTCGTTACAGAGCAAAGCCTTCGAATTCGCTGATTTCCTCAACGAGCGGAATATCGACGTAGCAATCATCACCGAGACACAGCTAAAACCTGCCGTCAACATCTACCTCCCCGACTTTCGAGTTGTTCGGCTCGATCGTACCCACTCAGCGGGTGGTGGCGTAGCCATCGCGTTGAGGAAGAACATCTGCTGTAAGCTGCTGCCCAGTTTCAACTTAAAAGTCATCGAAGCGGTTGGGGTCGAGGTTTCTACTCCCGTTGGCCCCGTTGGTTTCATAGCCGCCTACTGTCCGTCGCAAGTCAGCTCAAGGAACGATTCATCCTCGAATCTGAAACAAAATCTCGTCAAGCTAACCAGACATCGACAAAACTTCATCTTGGCTGGTGACCTCAATGCCAAACATCAAGCCTGGGGCAACACTCGAAGCAATCCTAATGGCAAAATCGCAAGCATCTTCGTACATCATCCTGAGCCCAGACTCCCCCACCCGGTTGAGCCGCTCTGGTGTTCACTCGACTATCGATTTTTTCATCACCAACATGGCGAACCTTTCGAATCCGATCGTCTACCAGGAACTGAGCTCCGACCACTTTCCTGTGGTGGCCGAAGTGGGCTACTCCGCCAATCGATTTCGTGCTCGTCGTCGCAACTACCATCGTGCTGACTGGCCACGGTTCCAGCAGTTCATCGACGCCAACATCCGCTACAACATAGAGCTTGAATCGACGGACGACATTGGTCAGTGCTTGCAGATCATCGACGAAGCTCTATCCTTAGCCCGTGATCAACACATCCCTGCTTCTGACCTGGTGAGTAACACTCTGAATCTAGACAGCCTAACTAAATATAATATAAGACTTCGTAACACAACTAGGCGCCATTATCAACGTACTGGCCTGCCTCACTTAAAGTCTTACTGCAATCGTCTTAATAAAATCATTAAGGCCCGGTTGGTGGATCTCAGAAACAAAAGCTTTGAGAGTCATATTCGCTCTCTCCCAGATTGTGCAAACCCCTTCTAGAAATTAACTAAACTTCTGAAAAACAAGCCGAGACCTGTCCCTCCTCTCTCCCATTCTGATCAACAAGCTGGCCAAGCTCAGCTAATAACACCAGCTGAAAAAGCTAATGCACTTGGCCATCATTTCGTAAATTCTCACAATCTTGGTCGTTCCCTGGTGAGCCCCTTTGAGCCCGATGTGGCAGCTACAATGTGCAGAATCGCTGTGACCCCTCTAGTTATCCCAGAGGAATCTAAACTTTCTGCAGATGAGGTAATGGCAGCCATCAAATCATGTAAAAATATGAAGGCTGCGGGTGTCGATGGGGTGGTCAATCTCGAGTTGAAAAATTTGAGCGTTGACTTCTTTCATCACCTCGCTAAGATCTTCCATAAGTGCTTGGAACTTGGCTACTTCCCGTCCCGTTGGAAGCTCGCCAAAGTTATCCCCATTTATAAACCTGGGAAGGATCCCACTGACGCTAAAAGCTACCGGCCCATTAGCCTCCTTTCATCTATTTCGAAATTATTCGAAAAACTGATTCTGAGACGTATACTAGAGTTTGCTGACCAACAACATCTTCCTTAGAGAGCAATTTGGGTTCAGGAAGGGGCACTCCACTGTGCACCAGCTCACTCGGGTAATGAACAAGTCTGTTTCCAAAACAACTGCCAAGGCGTTGTTGGACGTTGAGAAAGCGTTTGACAACGTCTGGCACGATGGTCTTGTTTATAAGCTGCATTGGTGCAACTTCCCGATCTTCCTTGTGAAAATCATCAAAAATTATCTGTCGGGTAGATCATTTAGGGTCTGCTTGAACAACTCCCAGTCTGATACATTTAATGTTGATGCTGGGGTCCCCCAGGGTAGCCTCTTGGTTCCTATCCTCTTTAACATCTTTACGTCAGACGTTCCTCCCCTTCCGGATGGTGGTGTTCTGTCCATGTTCGCGGACGACACTGCCATCATGTACAAAGGGCGAGTAATCCGTTAGCTGACTAGAAAACTTCAAGCAGGCCTGGATGTTCTATCCGTCTACTTCAACAACTGGAAGATTTGCATCAATGTGGCTAAAACACAGGCCATCTTATTTCCCCACTCAAATTCACGTCGACTTGTTCCGCCTGATGACGTCAGGCTCAAAATCAACAACTCACCCATCGAATGGTCGAGCGAGGTGGGATACCTCGGTCTTGTTCTGGACAGCAAGCTTATATTCAGATCACACGTGGAAAAAACATCAATCAAAGGCAACATCCTAATTAAATCCTTATATCCACTAATAAACAGAAAACCCAAACTGTCACTGAAGAACAAGCTTGCTGTCCATAAAATGATTATCCTGCCAGTATTAGAATACGGTTTGCCAATCTGGGAGAGTTGTGCCAAGTATCACCATGATAAATTACAGGTTATCCAAAACAAGATCCTAAGGATGATCCTTAACAGCCCCCCAAGAACGCGTAATTCAGAGATCCACCATCTAGCCGGTCTAGATACACTTTTGGTGCGCAAACAGGCAATTCTGTCTAGATTCAGGGATGCTTGCCAGAGGTCAATTCACGAGGCAATTCGATCTCTGCCAATTTAGTTTTAAGTTAGTATTAGTTAGGTAGGTTATTAAATTTTATTTAAATACATAAACTTACCATGCCATTAAGGCAAAGATGTAAAATTGATCTTCAAGATAATTCAAAAAACTAATCTAAATGCACTACTACGAACAAAGATGACGAGCCTTTAGGGCTGACCAATTATCCTGTCATAAATTATACCTCTGTAAACAATTTCAAAAATAAAGGCAATTCAGCAGCAGAGAGAAGATCATTCCCTAGTCGACCGTCAAGGCGAACAGTTCGGCTTCCCTTCGATCTGAGTTGGTAATCTAATTCAGATATCGTTGTTGGAATACAGCCCGAAATTGGACGTGAACGGCACTGGGGACCATTGGAAGCCGTTGGAAGAGACCATTGGAAGACTTGGAAGCCGTTTGGATGCTGCCGATAGGAATTTGTGTAGGTATGGTGTGTCGTATACCAAGTGTGTGTGTGTGTGTGTGTGTGTGTGTGTGTGTGTGTGTGTGTGTGTGTGAGTAGTGTGTGTGTGTGAGTAGTGTGTGTGTGTGTGAGTAGCGTTTGTGTGTATATGTGTGTGTGAGTAGCGTGTGTATGTGTTTGTGTATGTGTGTGTGTGAGTAGCGTGTGTATGTGTGTGAGTAGCGTGTGTATGTATGTGTGAGTAACGTGTGTATGTGTACGTGTGAGTAGCGTGTGTGTGTGTGTGTGTGAGTAATGTGTGTATGTGTGTGTGAGTAACGTGTGTATGTGTGTGTGAGTAACGTGTGTATGTGTGTGTGAGTAGCGTGTGTGTGAGTGTGAGTAGCGCGTGTGTGTGAATAGCGCGTGTGTGTGTGTTAATGTGTGTTCATGTGTGTGTGTGTGTGTGTGTGTGTGTGTGTGTGTGTTAATGTGTGTGTATTAATGTGTGTGTGTGTATGTGTGTGTGTGTGTGTGTGTGTGTGTTAATGTGTATGTGTGTGTGTGTTAATGTGTATGTGTGTGTGTGTTAATGTGTGTGTGTGTTAATGTGTGTGTGTGTTAATGTGTGTGTGTGTGTGTGTTAGTAGTGTGTGTGTGTGTGTGTGTTAATGTGTGTGTGTGTGTGTGTGTGTGTTAATGTGTGTGTGAATGTGTATGTGTGTGAATGTGTGTGTGAGTGACGTATGTGTGAATGTGTGTGTGTGTGTGTGAGTCACGTGTGTGTATGTGTCAGCGGCGTGTGTAAGTGGCGTGTGTATGTAAGTGGTATGTGGGTATGTGTATGTGTGTAAGTATCGTGGGTATGTCTGAGGATCGTGTGCTTGAGAGTAGTGTGTGTGTATATAACGTGTGTGTAAAACGTGTATGTGTGTATAACATGTGCGTGCAAAAATGCATTCATCCGAGAGGAATTTATTTACGACAGAATACTTTTATAGGCAACAAGTTAATTATTTTTCATCTTAGTTTGTATGCTATGGTTTATGACAGGTGTATGTGTTTTTTTTTTTGTTCTTGGATTGTTGTGTATGGTATTTGTACGTTTGGTGTGTGTTATATACTATGGCTATGGCGGAATTAAATCTTTACACCCACAATAGTCCCACGTCAAGCCTTCGTTTGTGCACTCAAGCACATACCCTTTAACTTTTTTTATATTATAACCATAATCAATAATCAAATTTCAATAATTCAATATGATTCAAATAGTAAGTTTAAATCATAAAACTCCTGGTGACTAATTTTTTAAATGCATTCGTTTTTGAAATAATTTAAAATTAAGTTCGGCAAATCTTAGTTATTTTTATGAAAATAAGATTTGTTGTGAGTTATTTGCCATTCTCCCCCAATTAGCATAGATTTTTTGGAATGCATTTTCAATAACAATTCATTCTTTGACAGCAAAGAGATTGGATAACTAAATACGAAATAACTTGAAAAACGATGCATGTAGGAAGTTAATTATTATGAGCTTTCTGATTGAAAATGTCTATTCAAATCTCCTAAAATCATAAGAATACCGATATTATGAAAATATTGAAATTAAAATTAAAAAAAAATATCTTTCATTTAGGCTAAAACCTGGAATAATCTGGAAAATCAGGGAATGTCAGGAAACTCGTTTTTCGATCAGGGAAATCATAGAATATCAGAAAAAAACTGAAAAACCGTCATGGATTTTTTTTTAACCGTGTCATTAATTTTTTTACACAGTTCTTTAGCGCTAAAACGGATTTTTTCAGCATAAAAGGCTAAAGCGGGTTTTTTACTGTTTGGCTGTCATATCCGATCAAATTATTTTTTACTGGAAAAGTTGCGTCCATCTACGTTGCAGCATTGGTAAATGCTTAAAAATATCAGAGAAATAAATGTTATATTTCATATAATATCAGGTAAAATAAGGCGATTGAATTTTGAAAGCATTTTCGACCCCCAGCCATCCACTTGAAAACAAACAAAAAAATTGCGCCTTTAAGGCTTTCGTAAAATTTAGGAGAAAATCGTTTTTTTTTTTGTGCATAGCGAAATAAAAATGTTTGTGACTTTTCACTTCTTAGACAAAATTAACAAAAATAATACGGGTAACCAACAGTTGGTAAAAATACGAAGCAAAGTCTTGGGCCTACATTCCAATTCGGAACTCGACTTCCTGCTTTTTATACTCAGGTTTCGCAGCTAACTATTTAGTGCACAGGACAATTGTGGGACTAGTACTACGTTGACACTAAACAGTTTCTCCCAAGCAGAGAATCGCTTCTACGACGACTTAGGCCAGCATCGTACCACGGAACCAGCTAATTTCAGTTGATTTTCAACCGAGAATTATTAACGGGGCGGAGCAGGTGAATGTTATCCGAAGTCAATGGATGTTGCTTGTTTAAAATATACGATTCTTTACTGGAGCTTGTTGATCATTTTGTTTGACATATCTTCTGATGTTTTCCTTTATATTAGTAAGCCTATGTTACGGCTTCGAAATTATTCTCAGAGTAAGATTCGTATAATGAATTTACATTTTTTAAGTATTTATTGAAGCTTTTTAGGGGTTCAACTGAAGCGTGTCTGAAGACGGCACTGGGCACTAGAGGGTCAATCAGAGTTAAATAAGACAAAATCATTCATTATGGTAACGTAAGCATTGTTGGATTTGTGGAAGGTTTGTGAGGGAATAGAATTATCTCTGATTTAGACGCATTAGGAGAAATTCTTCGAGTCATTCAACAACAACGATACGCTTGTATCGTTGTATGTAAAAAATACTACAGGTACAATATTGCCAAGTGTAAATGAATTTCTTTCAAGTGTTCTTGAATATATTTCTGAAAAAAATTTAAGTGAAGACTGAGAACAAAAATACGTAAGTCACTGCACAAACGAATTGATTATGTCTGCAGACTATGTAACCTTTGTAACTAAAAATCCTTTTTGAATCGAATAATTCGATCAAGGCTTTAACCATGAAATGTTTCAAAATATACTTTTTCATCATAGATATCATTCTACTAATACCTATGCTCGGACAATATTAGCAAAATTTAAAATTTACTTCAAAATCACCGAATCAAAGATTTTCTCAACATTGAAAAGTGCTTTGGACTGCACATAAGAATAATTTTTTTTTTATTCTCGCTTATTTTCCGTCGGTCTGTTTCCGCCACTGTTGTGGCCAATCACCGACGCCCAGGGAGGCGACTCCACACCCAGCCCTAACTCACGACCCGTTTATTAACGGACCGGCGCCAACGGCTTTACTTCCTCATGCGATGGAAGGCGTGATCCCAGAGATTTTTCGCCTCAGAAAATCTCCCGGTGTCGGCTAGGATTGAATCTAGACCAGTTGGGTTGGTTGTGAGTGGATCACGCCACCTCACAACCATCGACACCTATGTCGGCGGTGGGATTCGAACCCAGGCGTCGAGCGTGGTTGGCGGAGACGTTACCAACCACACTAGGCCCCCGCGATAAAAATAAATGTCATTGCCGAATTAAATGCTCTGCATTGTTTAATATTAATGAAATAAACTCATCCAAAGCGATCCGGTTTTAAACATTCGAATCAGGTTTATACTGAATAAATTATTACAAGTTTAAGTTTATGCATCAGGAATCTAATCGCTAAATTAGCATAAATGCACTGCACTCTTGACGTCGAAAGATCTGTAAACGATCCAATACTACATCTGCAGCTGGTCTTGTGTTTATCCTCAACAGAGCTTCTGCCGTGTACATCTGCATCGCGATGTGTGATGTTCCGATTTTGTTAGCTTAGCACCGTGCCGTCTATTATATCATCGGGGCAAACGAAACTCAGTGAATCGAAATCGAAAGTTGTGAAGTGTTCATGTACAGGTGATAATTGTGCAGTGTCTAGGTTCGGTCTAAAGTATAGAGTGACTAGTTAAGCGAATTTGTTAAGACAACATTGAAGTGACAAATGTAAAGGTCCATCAAGCCTTTCCCTTGATGACAACACGAGCATACAAAAGTCTGTATAATAAAATGGTTTGTTTATTTCATCATTGCTTACTTTTAATCACAGATAATTTACACTGTAAAATCTTTCATTTGAGCAGTTTAGCTAAGTTGATACCCACCATTAAACCGGATTACGGCTTTTTCAGTTTCAAATAACCATTCAATTTTGATTTGCTTTTTTCTATTTGTTGAGCAAGCAACAGAGGTTTATGGGGTGTTTTCTTCAAACAATACCAGAAGCAGGGTTGATATTTGTTGACACTCTTGCGTGAAAGTGAAAAAAAGCATCCATAAACGTTATTATTTTACAATCCTTTCAGAGTTCTCCCTTCCCGCTTTTTGCATGAAAGTGAACTGTCAAAACACCTCATTATATTCCATGCGATGAAAGCAAGACAACAAAATCAGTTTATCAGTTAACGAAGATTGTCAAGGCATGGGTCAGTGTCAGTGAAAAAGTGTCTCGGTTAGGTTCATTTTGGTTGAGTGGACTGTTTGTTTTTCTTTTTCGCTTTGAAGTGAAGATCATTTGGTTGGATTTGTCGTCAAATTTTATTCCGTAACCGTGAACGATGCGCGCGATCTATTTCATCTGAGTATAACAGCACGTTACTAGGACGAAAATCTAGTGTATATGAAAGAGTGCTGCGATCATTGGAAGTGAAAATTGAAAATGATTGGCTGTAATTTTCGAAGAATTTTGCTGGGGAAAATGACTTTTATCAGCACTAACCAGAAGTGCTGGATCTGGCGGCGTAAACAAACGTTTCGCTTTTAAATTAAACAAACTCATCCGTCTACAGTGGGTTGTTATTTTCCACCGCAAGATGTTGGCTTGCCAACTTTCGCATTTCGTTTTATTCGCCATATTTCTAAGCAGTGTAAATTAACCGTGCAGGTACGAATATGGACGGCCGGAGTAATTAGTAGTGAGAAAATAATAATAATAATTTTAGGGAAGCTCAAAAATATATCATTAATTTCTAACATTGTAAAGTAGTGTAGTGAAAACTTTGTGAAACTGTCCCAGATAACCTCCGGGACGGTAGATAAACACCACAAATTGTAGGTGTTTTGCTGGGAAAATAGCAGCAACGCTCACCAAAATAATCCATATAAGGATACACGGCAATTTCAGAGGGAAACTTATCCACTATTCAAGCTCCAATTGCAAGTCTCAAAAGTCACGCATTTGTACCTTCGGATTACTGTCCTCTTTTCTCTTGTGCTGTCATTCGCGGTGACCACAACCGCTTGTGATTGGGGATGCGGTTGGTGGCAGTCCGAACACACGATGCAGTCTTTTGCTTCCCAGGTTCGCTAGACTTCAATCCGAACCGAAGTCAAACATGTGCAGCACAACATTATACCCGGGTATCAGTCAGTCAGAGCCACAAACAATGAGAGTGTTGATTGGGTCTTCATCACAGTCCATGCTCACATTTACATGAAAATCATTCAGCAGCGACAAAGGAATCGACCTTTTCAGTGTCAGCAATCAAGTTGGAACCCCCAAGGTTGAACATCTAGGTTTGCTCTATGAGATTGCGGAGGGTTTTTTTTTTGTATCACAAAAGATAATTTTATTACAAGCACAGATCACAGCAGAATAAGTAAAACGAAATAGCATCAATGTTTACATTCTGTTGCTTCGAAGAATCATGAAAAGGTACCACTCTGATCGAATTATCTTCTTTATTGGTCTTTTTCTTTCTTTTGGGTATTTTTTTTTTTTGGCGATTTTTAATTGTTTGTGGCACCTTCACATTCCAATTTTTAACAACTTTTTTTGCAATTCCAGATTTAATTTTTTAAACATAGGGTATGGAACATATTTTAAGCAGCTTTAGGAACCGCCTGTGTATTCAGACGAAATACTCGAAATGTGTTGGGTGAAATTCAAACAGTAGTATATCAATCTGTTCTCTATCGTTTTTCTCTCTCAGAACTTGTTTTCAGATTGTAAAACTTAGTTAGCAAACTTTAACAATCATCAATCAAAGTTACCAATCGAGGGACACTATTCCAATCACCCCGAACCTATTTTAAGCAGTTTCCATCTGTTTTGCAGGCGTTTTTTTTTCAGCACCCGAAGTGGCTTCTGAGTGGCTGCAATATAGGTCGATTTGTTTCAATTGCAAATGTTAACAGATTTCTTTGTGATTAACGGTATTTCTTATATTTGTAAGACGGCTAGGCAATCAAAGTTTTCGTTTCCATCATTGAAATTGTCGGTTTTGATCAAAATGCAGGATTTTGAGGCCTGTTTTCTTCGACTGATTAAAATAGGCGCTACTGCTTAAGCCGTTCCCTACCCTACCTCACAGTCGACCATATCTGGTTTTCATGAGCGCGTTTCTGTGATTTGAGACAATTTTTTCCTTGTAATATGTCAGTATTTTGGAAGTTTTTATCTGCCCTAGGTGGATCTATCCTAGAGCTTACACTGGAAATAGTTGAAAAGTTTGTTTATAAGACACAACCGCAATGTTAACGTAGAACGACAGCCTGCCCTATGTGAATGTATTTCTTGTAATAGGCTTGAGAATACACTCCATTAGGGTCTATCAATTTGATGGTGTGTACAGCTTCCGCATAGCACAGTGTACAGCATTTGGGTAATAATTCTCTTTAAACTCTCTTTTCTAATAAATGATTGGTAACCTTGATGAGCAGCGTTGTTTAATTGACTTTGAGTCATTCTAAAATAATATTGAAGATTGCTAAAATACAGTAGAAGGTAGTGTACCCACTTCACCACTAAAACAAACAGAGTGGGTGGAACTAAATCACGCTCGATGGAAATGTTTTCTTTAATTTAACATTTTAATTAGAGGCAAAAATTCATTTTCACTGCTTCAATTGAAAAAATGTGGTCACCCTTAAAAGGACGGTTGATTTTAATTTTTACAAAGCTAAGAATGAATCAAATTATGTCTTCTTTCCTGTTTTTTCCAAGAGCAAAAGAGCTTTAATATTCGGCAAAACACCTACCTGGTCAATAGTTTTTATTACGCAGCAGACGATGATTTCTACATACCCGAATAACTGAAGCCCAGCATGAGATAAACAGGACTTTTTCTTACCACGGCCAGATATTGTAACTTGCAAATTCGATTGAACGGAATAGGGTTTTTGCTCCTTATTCGAACAATATCAAAATTGATCCTGGTTCGAACTGTTTCGAAGAATCCCGAATAATCATATTAAATAAGATTATTTGAGGTTAAAATGATCGCATAGTATGCTTTTGATATCCTTCCTTCTGATACCCATAATATGCTTTGATCCCTTTTGAGCCTTAAGTATATTAACTTACAATTAAAAAAAGTTTTGGCTTTGGTTGTCCATATACGACCGAGTTCTTCGACATTATTTTATATTATTCACACCACTTATATTCAAGCAAAAACAGTTTGAAAATATTTAGACATAATATTATTTAATTTCTGCAACATTTTATTTAATTTCTGCAACATTTTTTAAATTGAAGAGTTAGTTAAAATAAATTTTTAACAAAAATATGACTTTTTAATCCTGCTTCGAAATTAGTTTTGGTACAAAACTGCCATAATTTGTTAGAAACGCTGAGATCAATCCAAGTGTATCGTGAAAAACACTGAAACTGGTTCGAACCAGGATCTAAAACCCTAGCGATGTGACGACGAACAAACGGAACAGCAATGTGATTATGAAAAGACCCGTTTGATTGTTTCAAAAACCTACGGAGAGAACTTATGCAACAACTAAGTGGCGCGGCGTAGGTGGTAAAATGAAAGAATTCGAAAAAGGGGACGGACTGCGCTGAACATTGTTTGTAGGTATAGAGACAAACGTTGTGCGCGAAGTACATTAGTTTTTCGTCAACTGTGTAACCGTATTCCAAGCGATTTAAGTAAAAGTGGTGCTGGAAGTCCTTGAAATAGAATTGTTTCTCACTAAATGGGTTCGTATTTTGATTATCGAGATAGTGTGAATTGTGAAAATAGTAATCGGTGATTCGCCGTTAGTAGCATGTAATACAGATTAAAGCGCTAGTATCATGCAACAATTGTGTCGTTTAATTGAGTTAAATGAAATGCTATCAGAAATAACAAGAAAAAAGAAATAACAATGTAAAAATCATCCCATAACTCAACGGTTGGACGAGTGGCAGAAAAATAATAATTACTTCAATTTAGTAATTTCGAGGCGCTAAAAAGTGCCATGCAAGTTTGTTTGATTTATCGTCATTTTGGATTGCCATTTTGGATTTACGCTGCAAGCAAACAAATCACATATTACAACACACGTGGAGACACGCTACCAGCACACGCACAACTAACTATTAGCAGTACCCAAATGACTTTTAGCGAACTTACAGTAAATTGTGCAGTGCGACCCGCCAGTTTCCTGTGTTGTTCCGTCTACTGTCGAAGAATGCGATGTTTTTGCAATCATTGCCTGCTCAGCTCTGCCGCGCTAATATCTGCATTCCGATTCGGAACTCGACCTTCAGTTAATTATACACAGACTTCGCAGCCATCTGTTTAGTGTACAAGGCAATTGCTCGGCTAGCGCTACGATCCTACTGACACTAACAGTCTCTCCCGAGCCGACGCTCGAACCTACAATGACTGGCTTGTTAGACCAGCATGGTACCTCGGGACCAGCTGGGAGATTTCGGATGCACAACGAAGACTAAATCGCTGCATGCTTGCTTTCATTCGTGACTACTGGGAGTTATACTTTCCAGTGGGTGTGTCGTTTTGCACTGGAGCGAGCAAGACAACAGCAACAACAAATCGTTTACAAAGTCATATGGTTTGTATTCTTTAGGCTGTGCCAGGTAAAAATGATAGTGGTTTATTGTTTAATTTGATTTAGACTGTCACCCTTTTTATTTAGCATTGTTTTTAGCTTTGATTGGTCGAAATATGCGTTTAATGAGGCTCCAAATTTTCAGTAATGCAATAGTTAGTGTGACAGTGGCGTAGCCAAGGGAGGAGGGTTAAGTTTCGAACCCCCCTAGAGCCTTTTATCTTACCTTTTTTTTTCAATATTGGGGCTCTACATTGCCGTTTATTAGGGAGTGCAAACATTTGACCACCGAATTTCGTTCAGCAGTAGTGCCTAAAAGCATCGTCTTCTAGCAAAAAGTCCCCATGCAAAATTTTGAATTCGTGGAGAATTTTCCATCTACCAGAAATCCTTGGCCTTCTGAACAAAATTGCTGAAGACCATTCTTGTCATACTCCTCAGTATGTGGAAAGAGCGGAGAAAAAATTCACCGCGCACTTCCCTTTCAGTATGTGCCTGCGTGTAGCAAATGCTTTTACCACACTGCTTCTTTCTCCACTCCAAAGTGTCTCAACTAACTTACAGAGAGACAAACACACTTCCAGCTTAGGGGCCATCCACATACCACGTGGACAGATTTTTAACGATTTTAGGATGCTTGTGTTATTGCCAAAAAATTATTAACAAGGCTTGATTCGTTTCAACAAGGCTTGACAATTTTAAATAGTTCGCATGATCAATCAACACTTTTCTACATTTGGGTGGATGCGTGTATAATT
Organism: Wyeomyia smithii; assembly: GCF_029784165.1. NCBI lineage: Eukaryota > Metazoa > Arthropoda > Insecta > Diptera > Culicidae > Wyeomyia > Wyeomyia smithii. Next base: position 29,986,671 of record NC_073695.1, on the reverse strand, counting down.
TTCCAATTAATTGCTGCAAGAATTAAGGAAATAGGTTGAAAACAAAGCGATTTGGAAGCATTTAAAAAGGGACATTTTTCGTCCCCTTTTCGTTAATAGTTTTCGTATTCGGTAGGCTAAAGACAAACGTAATTCTACGTCAAAAAAAAACCTATCGGGCTGTGTAGCTACACTGCGAAAACAAATTTGACATAAGTAAACTCTACGAGCGGGGGCCTAGTGTGGTTGGTAACGTCTCCGCCAACCACGCTCGACGCCTGGGTTCGAATACCACCGCCGACATAGGTGTCGATGGTTGTGAGGTGGCGTGATCCACTCACAACCAACCCAACTGGTCTAGATTCAATCCTAGCCGACACCGGGAGATTTTCTGAGGCGAAAAATCTCTGGGATCATGCCTTCCATCGCATCTGGAAGTAAAGCCGTTGGCGCCGGTCCGTTAATAAACGGGTCGTGAGTTAGGGTCCTGGGTGTGGAGTCGCCTCCCTGGGCGTCGGTGATTGGCCACAACAGTGGCGGAACTAGACCGACGGAAAAATAAGTGAGAATATAAGTAAACTCGACCGGCACGAGCAACGCAGTCTATTTTTTTTCTCCCAATCTCTTTTCCTCTTCTGCCATGCTCAAGAAACAAACCGTAAAAAGCACCGCAGATAGCTCTGCTGTGTAATTATTGTGCGTAATGGCCGTACATGTGAGAAAGTACACCATAGTTCATTGTCTCGCATAAGAGAGATTTCAGATTTCACCGCGGTGCTTTCTGGAAGCTCATCAAATAAAAATCGTCCGTCGTTCTCTTCTAGCATGTGCGTTGATTTGCTCTTTAGTGTGAGAGCAGTCGTTTTCGCAGTGCAAGTGTTCTCCTGCACTCTAGAGATTTTCTGAGGAGAAAAGACAAACATGCTGAAGACCACTACTTCCCGGTCGTCGGAATCACAAGATATATACCTATTGCAGGTAATGCTCAACTTTTTGGGGGAGTGCTCCGATAGAGGCATTCCATGGAAAATAGGTAAAAAAATATTTTTTTGGCATGTCATTTCCGATTTCGCTGAAACTTTTCACAGTTGTTCCTTTTTTGCAGTTCTTCGTGCAGACGCGCTTCATAAGGGCCTATTCAAAATGGTGACTAATAGATAAAAATTTTTATATCAGAAAAGCGGCATGTTTGATTAAAACGGTGCCTTTAAAAGTTGTAGGTAATAAAATTGCGGTTCTAGAAAAAATATATACACTGTTGTTTTGTTGTTTTTGTTTTTTGCCAAATCTTTAAAATTGTCACAAAATATGAAATATCAAAAAGTACTCTATATTTTTTCAAAGATAATTTTTTTACACAAAAAAGATGACATTATGTTCTACTATCTGTCAAAATTTGAAGATGGTAAAATGGAAAACAAAAAAGTTATGAACGTTTGAGTATTTTGACATTTTCACTCTGAGCTTTTTTTGAGTGTTTTTTTCTAGCTACACAAAACAATGTTGAAAATTCATCACTAAGAGCATGATACCAATCCAACGCGCTGTTTTTGTACCATGATCGAACATTTATATACTGGCCCTGTTTAAATTGAATATGCGTAACTCACCGGCGAACCCTCTGGAGCTGGAATATTGAGCAGAGACAGGTTTCGCTATTAAAGATGCGTCTGATGCAATCCACGCTACTTCCAAAAGTAATGCTGATCGATTGTTTCAGATTTTGGTGAATCATTGTTCCTTTTTGACAGAAAGGTTATTCCATGATATCGGTTCTTGATGTAGACTCACGACTGCTGTTTCAAAAGGGCCTATCCAAAAATGTAACTTATGAGTAAAATATTTATTTCTACGCCGAACGTCTAATAATGATTAAAAATATTTCTGGTGCCCAAACGGTTTGTTTGATCGGTCTAGTGTCTTCGGAAAAGTTTCAGATGGTAATTTTATCCTCCCGAAATTAAAAAAAACAACCAAACGAAAAATTTGGTTTACTTTTTCAAAAAATCCAGAAAAGACCGGTCGATCAGCATTAATTTTCGAAGTAGCGTGGCTTGTCTCAGGCGCAAGACAAATAACGAAACCTGTCTCTGCGTATTCTCTTAGCTTCCGGTTCTCTCTCCTGAATTAACTTGATATAAACGCGTACTTTATAAATTGGTTACCTTGTGTGTTCGTCTAATTTTTAAAACCTTTTAATAACAGGGTTTGCCGGTGAGTTACGCATATTCAATTTCAACAGGGCCAGTATAAAAATGTTCGATTATGGTATAAAACAGCGCGTTGGATTGGTATCATGCTCTTAGTGATAAAAACAGAGGCGTCTCGTCCACCTGTTCAACCTGTTCATAGGACAGGTAGACAATCTCAGAAAAAAAGTGATTTTTTCATATTTGTAGAGTGGATGAAAAATCATCGAAGGTAATTTATTTGTAATTTTAATGTTATCCCGAACATCCTTATTTTATTTTCTACATAGTGGAAATTTATGCACCATAAAGAATGTAACCTGATGGGCTACACTTCAGACTACGCCATACAACTCACACGCAACGCAACCCACACGGCCACACGCAATAATGACTACCGTTTGTTCAGACCTTTCACCTGAACTAACCGCCGTTCAACACTTCTCTGCACCTTCAAGAGCGGAAGGGTAGACGCAGTTATTTATGCTCACCACTACTAATGCGACGCCTCGCGTAAAAATGACATTTTTGGTTCAAACTTTCTGCTGAACAAAACCGATGTCAGCGAGAGAAAACATTCATTCCTACACACCACCTCTCTTCAGTGTCTGGTAAATCTGTTTCGTTATGCCTTTCTGTTTCTTCTCTCGACGTCATTGAAATTTGATAGACCACGTGGCCGCGAGAGTTCGCAGATCCATCTTCAGAGCTTTCGTAGTGCAAATGAAAAACGAGCAAATTCATTCATTATTTCTGTCAATGTGGTGGAATTCTTCCGTCGATGTATAGTTTCATTCAAACCTCTACACCCATTTTGTTCATTCGAAAACTTGAACTTCGCATATTCCGCATAGTATACGTTTGTCTTCTTACGCGCTGGTTTCTTTTTAGCTTAAAATTTTAACATCGTCTAAGGAAACGCTTTAGCATTGAACTAAGATTAGATAAACAAAGATAGGTTTTTTACTCATGCGAAAGGTTTAGAGGCAAAAAGATCATAAACATAATTTTAATTATCGTTGGACGAAACCTGAATGATACTGACATTGCATATCACAACTCCATCCGTCGAGCGAACTTTTCTAGTTTTCGACGGATCAAGAGTTATTCACGACTAAAACCGATCATTGAGAATCATGATGCGATAAATGTGGATAAAGATTTCCTCTCTGAAATGATGCAGATATCATTATTCTACGAGAAAATTATCGGAAAACTCGCGGTCATAATAGACCGTAAAATTTCTTTGCCATATAGATAAATGTAGAAAGATAAAAGTTTTCGAAACTGTTATCACGATACTGTTGTTTCAGTGTTGCAAATGTTGATTGAACAGGTAGCCCACTTGGTCACGCGTCGCCTCTGGATAAAAACACTCAAAAATAAGTTCAAAGTGAAAATGTCAAAATACTCAAACGTTCATAACTTTTTGTTTTTCATTTCATCATCACCAAATTTTGACAGATATTGTCATCTTCAATGTGTAAAAAAATAGATTTTTAAAAAAGGTACTTTTAGAGAACTCCCCATCTGGTCTCGAGGTACGATGCTGGCCTAACAAGCCGGTCGTCGTAGGTTCGAGTCTCGACTCGGGGGAGACTGTTAGTGTCAGTAGGATCGTAGCGCTAGCCCCGCAATTGTCCTGTACACTTAACGGTTGGCTGCGAAGTCTGTGTATAGTAAACAGAAGGTCAAGTTCCGAATCGGAATGTAGCACCAAGGCTTTGCTTTTACTTTTAGAGATATTTAATATTTTGTGACAGTTTGGAAAATTTGGCACAGAAACAAAAAAATTTACAGTGTATATATTTTTTTTTCTAGAACCGCAATTTTATCGACTACAGATTTGCTGAAGACACCATTTATATGGTTAATTCGTTCGTCTGCCTGTTCTGGTAAATAAAAAAAGAAATCCCAAAAGGTTTTGGAGCTTCGTGAATTCGAAACGAAAACACTCATCCATCCCCTCGAGTGTTCTTCTTGACGAAACTGAGTCCGAATCTACTATGGAATCATGCGAGCTGTTTGCGAAAGTTTCTGGAAGCTGTTTTCGCCGATAATGTTCACTCTGATGCATAAGCTGATATAGCCTTAGCGGATGTTACTGTCGATTTAGTGGATCTCTGCACATTTGAAATTACTCCTGATATGATATTAGCCGCAAGTAAAAAAATGAAAAGGTCGTGCTGCCCAGGTCCAGATGGTAGGGTAACGGGGGTATTTTGGCCAGCTTTGGGAAGTGTTCGCACAGTTCATTAAAAACAAACAAAATTTTTCAACATAAATACCTACTCTAATATACCATTGTTAAAAGCTAAGTGTCTATTTTAATATACACCGTTCAACAATGCAATATATTAAAAAATATCCTATAGATATCAATATTTCTACGAAGTACTTAAAACATATTTTGGTCCACCAAATTTTTACTTTGGCCCACCTTTATATCTAGAGACGTGTATGGAAATAGTTCGACCTAATTATATGTGAGATCATCATCGGTATTTTTAGAGCAAAAATAATGGGTTTGAGGAGAACATCCTTCTGCTGTGAATTTTTGTAAATTTTAGGCATTTAAAAATGAAATGATTTGGCTTATAGTGGTTTGACAGGCATTCTCATCCAATTTCATATCGTTAAATGTGATAAATTAAGAAGTAATCACCTGTAAATTGTCACAAGCTGCATCTTTGTTCACGTGAAACGGCCGAACGGTAAACAAAGAGATGTCAAAACTTGGCATGGCCAAAATATGTTCGCTTCAGAAAGAGGGAAACATATTTCGGCCATGCGTTTAACCCCTTTTTCAACTTTTTCCAACATGTGAGAGTATACAAACTGTTTCTATGATATTTTATTGATGTTACTACAACAACGAATTGTTTCATAAGCATACATATTTGATACAATAGCTTCCGGACGTTGACTTGTATATTACCACTTCTTCTTGACTTTGGGTTGACTCAGCCATGACTCTGAATATGTATGAACTAATTCCAAAATAACACTACCTAGAGCCAGTTTTTCGCCAAAAACTATAGTGTAGTATGATTCTTAGGTGTGTTATTCAATGTTGCATGCATAGTTTTCTAATATTCATTGAAATTATCAGATAAAATGCGTAAAATGTTAACGGGTGGGCCAATATACGCATGTGGGCCAAAATACCCCCGTTACCCTATACCAGCTACAGTTTTCGCTCGTTGCGCTTCAGCGTTAGTAGAGCATCTGTGTTGTATTTTTAATAGATCGTTCGAGCAAGCTGAATTTCCGACGATTTAGAAGCAGTCATATATATTTCCTGTTTTCAAAAGTGGAGACCGTAAAAATGTAAGGAACTATCGTGGTATCACGAGTCTTTCTGCTGCGTCCAAGTTGTTTGAGATAGTCGTAAGCAACTTTATCCTTGCACGAACTAAGTGCTATATTGCCTCCGAACAACATGGTTTTATTCCTGGCCGATCCGTTTATACAAATCTTTTAGAGTTCACGTCAACCTTCATTTCTCACATGGAACAGAAGGCGCAAGTCGATGTTGTATACACTGATTTAAAGGCTGCATTTGATCGTATTGACCACAAAATTATCTTACAAAAACTTGCGCGGCTTGGCACTTCTCGAAAACTTACGGAATGGCTCAGCTCTTATTTGTGCTACAGACTCCTTAGTGTGCAGATTGAGTCCTGCTTCTCGACACAGTTTACCAACGTTTCCGGTGTTCCTCAAAGCAGCAATTTGGGACCTCTGCTGTTCATATTTTTCAACGACATCGTCCTGCTGCTTGGAGTCGACTGCAAATTAGTGTATGCTGCTGTCCTGAAATTTTATGTAGTAGTTCAATCTGTTGACGACTGCTTTATTGTATTTATTGCCAAGTTATTGAACAACGAGACTGACTCCCCGAAAACGCTATCCATGTTAAACTTCCGGGTTTCACAGCGAACCCTTCGCTCTACCGGTATTTGGATGCAACGAACCAATGACTGCCTGTATTTGTACCATCTCTGTTGTAGAAAACTTGTTCGAATTTGTAGAACCAACATTATTGTTCAAAAGAAGACTGAATAATACCTCACTTTAATGATTTTGACCGCACAACATTTAATAAGACATTTGTCAGTTAAATTACATTGAATAAATAAATGAATAAATAAATAAATGATAACTTGTGGCCAGAGGATATTTATCTTCATCAAGATAATCGTTTTGAACCACACCCATTCACTTGCAAAACTTTGTAATTATTATAGGCTATTTACATTCCACTTGGGCAATTGAAAAGTTCCCGATTCATCCAGGCATTCGCCTCGGTAACGTAACGGAATCGTTATATTTTTCAAGCATGTTCCAATAAGCAATAAAGGCAATTTATGAGTCTCAAACACGCTCGAGCATTGCATGAACTTACTAAATTTCTGCTAATTTTCGTCCCCGAAGCGTTTTTGTCTCCCGAATGAGAAATTGTTTCACGGGAAGTCATTTGAAAAAAAAAAAAACAAGCCGGAGTCGTCACAATTGTTTTTGATCGGCAACCAAACCATGATTCATATTCAGCAGGTAATCAAAAAACTCATCCGCGATCGACTGAAAATTTGCGGACTATTTCTCGCCTACTATATTCCACCGCTAGGTGAAACAATTCGTGTTTTTGCAATATTAAATGAAGAGTGACAGAAACGAACCCTGATAAAATCAACACGTCATTGTAATAAAAAAGTTACCTTTTTTTTCCTTTTTGAAGCGTCACCAAGTTATCTGTTACCTCCTACATGAGAAAATGTTTTTCGAATATTTCTACGGCGGTTTTTTCATACACAAAATTATTACCATGAAATGGGGTGAAATTGATCAATTTTTATAACAATTTCCAATTAACTAGCTTCATGTACATTTTTCCCGAAATAGTATAATTTTAAAACAAGTACTGGTATGTACTCCAGTAAACCTCTATGGCTATTGGTGAAATTTCTATCGTCTACTTCATGAAATAAATTCGATAATTCTATAAGGTAAATTTGGGTGAAATTGATCACCATTGAAATCCATACATTCTTTTGGTAATGTGCTTTTTTTTTTTCGATATGCTAAAGATAAATGATGATTTCTGTACTGAAAAATATCATTTACAGCTAGTTTGGAAACGAAAATAACAATATTTCGGTTAAAATTTGTTTATTTTGGTTCACGAGCTGCTTGTTGCTAAATTTGCTTTTCAATTCGGTTTGTTGCAAAAGCTCAAAAACTAGCTCTGAAATTAAAATCTTTTTGGTTTCCTGCGAATTCATCAGTATTTCTTGAATGGTATGGAATGATCATTGTCGAAAATAACATTTTTTGAGCTTTTATCAAACTTAACTCACTTCTCCAAATTTAACGTAATTAGTCCTCAACTAAGATTACTTTCAGTAAATTCAATCTTTTTTTTTTTTTTGTTTTCTTTGTTATTTGGAAACTTGTTTGATCAAATCTGATTGAGTTTTGACTGAGTTAGGAGAATTTTTCGAAAATATGAAAAATTGCACCGGACATGCAAGGGTTAACTTTGACAGGTATGTGAATCATGCAAAAGTTGCGTTTATGGACACGTTAACATTGCGTAGTGTTGTAAGAGCAATATATTTTGATAAGTATTTTTATCACGAGTTTTCAGGTGATCAATTTCACCCCACTGATCAATTTCACTCCATTCCACGGTATATACAACTTGCCGAAGATATCATACCGATCAAAGAAACCGTTCTGGCTCGAAAGACATTTGTAATCAATACCCTTTTTACATAAGCACTTTTCAAAAATTAGTCGTGATTCAAAAAATATTGAATATAAAAATATATTTGCACCAAATGATATCTTTAGCCCATAGGAATATCTGGTCAAAGTTTCAGCCTGATCAAAAAAGGTTGATAAAAATGGTTGCCCCATTGCGTGAAGCTGCACTGCACCAGTCGAAAAAGTATTTATTGGTGATTTTGAGCTGAAATTGAAATCGTTTCGAACTCTTTTTCTGAAAAAAACCTGTTGTATATTTGTTTTTTTATATATGTATATATGTATTTAAACTAGTAAGTTTACTAAAACTTTTTTCTACCCCTTTTCTGGCCTTCCAATAATAAATTTCTCTTATCATTTTTTCATAAATATCACATCTCTATAGTAATTACTGTTCAAAAATTTATATATTAGAAAAAAAGATACGTATGGGTTCATAAAGACAATTTTCTTTCCCCATACAGATCCGCATCAATTAAACAGTGATCCTAGCTAGTACCGATCCACTGACGACAAATAAAAACTTAACAGCCATCTGGTAGCGCACGAAGCGTTTTGTAACGAAATGCATCGCTTCTCCTAACATGAGAAAAACACATTACGCTACGTGTCTGGGTACTCCGGGTTGCACCAAAGTTCCGCTCCGTCACGTCTTCATCAGTGTGACTAAGCCTACTTGCATAACTATACATTAAGTAGCGCATAAAAACAGCCGCCACGCTTCCAGATAATGGCAAGGTGACGTTTTTTCCTCTAAAAACAGATTGATTTGCATGTGCATTGTCATGACCCATTTACGAACGATAGACCAACAGAGGTGCTGCTGGCTGTGAAGCTGATAAGCTGTTGTGTTTCATATGCGTAAGGCTATTGACATACTGAGGCGTCAAATGAAGCGAAGCAAGAAGCGTCGCAAAAGCGTCCGAGCTACTTCTTCGAACGTCTATATGAAACGCTCAAACCGGTCATACTCAAGCGGTAACGACGCGTCGGTAGAGGCGGCGAAACAGAACGAGTAGTGTTTTGACGCGCGTATACTTACGCGGTAATACCTTGTTCAGACAAAATCTTCATCGCGAGGTGCTTTACATTTGCTTTGTTTTGGTTTGGTAATTGAAAAAAAAGCAAATAGAATACATTTTCGGTTAACAAAATGTTAAAATGTATAAAAAATGTTAGTGCAGTAATACCATGTTCAGACTAAACCTGATATCGCCAGGTGCTTTTTATTCGTTTTATTTTGGTCTTAAATATAGAAAATATCGGTAAAAATTTTCAGGTCGTCAGGAAAATAACACTGGTATTTTTGATTGATATTGCATGCCTAACATACTGAACAGATATCATAAACTAGTTGAACGTTACTTGGGGTCAGCGGGTTTAAAATTTAGAATAATTTCTTATATTTTTTACTACGTCTGTAGCGCAACTGACTTCATAAAAAAATCTCTGTTTACTAAAAACGTGATTTACTGTGCTTGAAGCAGCAAACAAATCTTCAATGGAAGAATTCATGTTTCCTTTAAACGAAACCGCTGCTGGAATCTAGGAATATGACAACACAACGCATTTGCATCGCTCGCTCCAGTATGTCATAGGAAGCTTCACTCAACGCTTCTGTTTATTCCGCTTCTCAAACGCTCAACGCTTCGCTTAATTTGACGCCTCAGTATGTTAGTAGCCTAATGGTCCAAATTCAGTAAAACTAGTTTAGCTTGGATGAAAACGATGCCACCTCAAGTTTCAAGGAAAATTCGTGCCTGGTATTAAGCTTTGAATGGTGCCAAAGGTGACAAATTATTTTGAATATGTTCGCATATCTTTTCACAGCATCAGGTCTAATCATGGCAGTTTCGACTAGTTTTGTAGAGAAACAAGCGCCTTTTATAGTGGGTTCACATCGAAAGCTAAGCAGAAGTGTGGTACCCAGGCTATTGGATGACGCCAATGGCTATTTTCTGAAGCATGAACGGGAGATTAGACGTGACTTGGTTGGCCAACGTCCGTCGCCCGCATTCGGATTATTCGCGTGTACGCGTAAAAATTCCTCAAAAGTATTTCAAAGCGCATTTACATACCTTCCCTCGTCTATACTGAACCTACATATGACAGTACGAGAAAAGAAGTAAACTCGAGAGAGGAATCGGTTGAGCGTAGCTCATTATAATTTCTGCGTGTAATTATGTTTTGCGATGAAACGTTGCCAATTTTTGGCAGTCAAGGCGATACGGTTGCATTTTTTCTGCGAGTTTATTACTCATGAACGATTTATGTTTCTCTTTTTAATACTTTTCAAAACATTCTTACATTTTTTTTTCGCTACTGCCATTTCAATAGTATCATTTGAATCACTAGGATCTTAAAGCATAGTAGGTTCTATGTGAGCCATACATATTACAGTCGTTCAGTCGTAATACACCGCGCCGCCATTAAATTTCCGCCTCCACCGACCGACCCTACTGGGAATCAATTGAAGCTTCAGATTTCCTCCAGTCCGCTTGGATTACGATTGGATTATTTTTAACTTATCACTTATTTTCCCTATGATTGTTCTAAAAATAGAGTAGCGGGAAACGATGACGTCGCTGCGCTCACATTACAAAGTAGTAAAATGATCTGCTATCTAACGAGAAAAGCTGCATTATGCGAAAACCCCTCGCCAAATCGGCATCCGACACTAAGTAGTGGGTATAGAGTGACAACAGCGGAAATTGTCGAATTATTTTGACAAAGATTTATGGCAACCGAAAGAGGGAAAGTGGCAACAGTTACTGATTGTATTTTAATTCGACTGTCATCCTACCCCATCATCATTCGTGTCGGTATGACTGATCCTCTCTGTAATTTGGACAAATTTTTGGCCAATATAATCACTTCAATCATTCATTTCTGATTTCAATTTGTTACATTGTTTGCAATCCGGGCCCGGATTAAAGCGTTTTCCGCCAGAAAATAACCGACTATTACTGTTCAATTGTATTCAGATGGGTACCCGATCAAACGATTATAACAAACGGATACCACAAATATATCTGAACTTGATAGAAATAACAAAGCCTGCAATATTCTTGATATGCCAGAATGATAAAAAGTACAGAATTATATCAAATTCTGTTATCATACACTTGAATGTTCAAAAGTGTGTTTTTCTAAAGCATATTTATAACAGAATTTGTTATTCAGTTGACAAAACAGTGTACATTCTAACTAATTCTGATCTTTTTCTGCCAAAAACCTTACAAAACTTGCTATAATTTGTTATAATCAGTGAGTAATTTTGATAGAAATTTTGATATTTTAACTATTAACGAGACCAAGTTTAGAACACAAGTTGATGCAAAAAGTGCGTAACAATATATCAAAGTTTGTTATAATCCTGATATTTTTGACTGATCGGGTACTTTTCTATTCTCTTGGCTCTGGCACTCGGCCATCGTTAAACTTACTTACGTAATTTGCCCGTTGTGGTCACCCCTTTTAGCTTGATTTCTTCTGTTATGTACGCTCTCTCGGACAATGGCTAATTTCCTGGATGGGAAAATAAATCAAAACCGACCTGTGTCTCGCACGGTCCGAAATACTTTCCCTGCTAAGTGGTTATGAATGTCGTGATTGAGTAATTCTACTGGAAACTGTAATCTTGTGTAATTTCAAAAACACTTTTTCACTAAAACATGCCTACCACTTAACGGGGTGTCTTCATCGGGTGAAGGTGTTTTTTTTTTAAATTTTTTCGAAGTGAAAAATTCATCTGGACCAACATATGAAAAGAAAAAGAATTTTTCATAAATCGATATATCTCAATAATGACAAAATAGAGGGATGAATATTAGGGAATCGTCTGGAAGTTCACTTGAAGATATTGTAAAAATTAAATTTTAGATCCTACACTGCACACTGGGCCAGGAATGGAATCTAGCGGAACGAAATTATTAGTGCTCTCAGGGTTTGATCAATCGGTTTCCGATCTTCTACAAAGTTTCTTGGTATGATTGGAGCTCCATTTTGGATGTTTGAATTAGTTCGGAGTTTAGCCGCGGAGGTGGCGTTACGATGCCAACTTCTTTTCCTTACACGCTAGAGCTTTGAGTTTTCGACAAAGTTGTAGATCTCTGAATTCTATGAACCTTTACAGAATATACAAAATTTCTAACTCTCCAGTTTCAGATATCTACGAGTTTTTATAAAATATAGATAGAAATTAAATAATTACGTCGTTTTTCTTCTGAGCACAAAAGATTTTGAAGTACTTAAGTGAAAATATTACAGAAAATTTGAAAAAACACAAGGCGGCATCCATAAATAACGTAACGCTCATAGGGGGAAGGGGGGGTATCCTTGAGCGTTACGATTTGTTACACAGGGGAGGGGGGGGGGGAGGTGAGTTAAACGTTACATAACGTATTTCATTATTGTTAGATATAATATTGACATAAAGAACATAGTGATACAACATAGTCTAGCGTACAGTGCTCCCACAGACTGTTCCCAGCAAACAATTGGTTCACATCACTCGCGCTCAACTCTGTTAAGTGAACCCTTATTTGGTAGAAAATGATCATATAAGATGCATGAAATACGCCCATGTGTTCAAATCTGGAAGCTATATACGTACATCGTAAGTAAAAATTGGTTACGATTTTGTATAACTTCGCAGGCTATATAAAATGGCCTCATTTGAAACTTTAAATTGCATTCTATACGACCTCGAGGAATGACACATTTTACAATTTTATATGACACGTTAAATTGCTTTATATATTATTTGAATTTTATACGATATAAACAAATTTAATGTTGCATCTTGTGTAATTTTAACTTGATATGCACATTTGAGCGACTTAGAATTAACATCCTTATACGACTTCTGGTTTACTGGGTTATTATAAAAAAAAACCTAAATTAATCCACCTAGCGGTCAGACCCAGCCTTTCTGATTCAAACTTTTTTTTGTAAAAATAGATTTACATGAACGCTTCAATCCAATGTATATTCACTCTTTAGCTTCTAAAATATTGATGTTGCAATCTATACATATAAAAATGCAGTCCGGTCTGTCTGTCTGATCCATATAGGCTCGAAAACTACCGAACCCATCGACGTGAAAATTTGTATGTAGGGGTTTCCGATAAAGGACGATAAAGGTTCCTATGATAGTTTGAGACCCCTCCCCCTTCTGGAAGGGAGGGGTCCCATATAAATGAAACATAAATTTCTGGAAAGGAGGGCTTCCATACAAATGAAACACACATTTCTGCACATCTCAAGAACTAATCAATTAAATGGAACCAAATTTGGTAGATAAATGTTTTTAGTGGTGAAAAATATGTCCATAATGTTTTGACACCCCCCTTCTTTTGGAAAGGAGGGGTGCCATACAAATGAAACACAAATTTCTGCACATCTCGAGAACTAACCGAGCAAATGGAACCAAATTTAGCATGTGAATGTTTTAGGGGTAACAAATATGTCCATAATGGTTCAACACCCATCCCTCTTCTGGAAGGGAGGGGTTCCATACAAATGAAACACAAATTCCTGCACATCTCAAGAGCTAACCAACTAAATGGAACCAAGTTTGGCAGGTGAATGTTTTTAGAGGTAACAAACATGTTCCATAATCGACCTCAGGCAACATTTTGGATCGTAAGATAGCAACTTCCGGTTTCTATAATACAGCCAAAAATGGCCGATTTCCACCCAATATAACAATATCCGGATCTAGAATGATACACAGGAGCTAAAATCGACCACAGAAACCATATTTAATTCTAAGATGGCGACTTCCGGTATTGGGTGTTATTCGATCCTTTTCAGGCTGTTTCCCAGGAACATGTGCTTCCATAAGAGGGAGGGGCGTCGAACCGTTATGGACATATTTGTTACCTCTAAAAACATTCAACCAGAAAGACGCTCAGACGTCAGAAATTGTCTTAAATACCATTTTGAAATCCAAGAAGGCGACTTCCGGTTTGTGAAAAACATCCTAAAATAACCAAATACCACCCAATATGAGTATCTCTGGAACCAGAATGATGCAATGAGCTTACAATTGACCTCAAGCACCATTTTGAATTGCTAAATGGCAACTTCTTGGAAACAGTCGAAAATGACCGAATAATACTCAATATGGATGTTTCCGTAATCGAGATGATGCATAGAAACCAAACATTGACCCTGGACACCATTTTGAATCCAAAGACAACCACTTTTAGTTTGTGGAAAACAACCAAAATAACTAAATACCTTCAAATATGGATATTTCCGGTGTCAGATTGATGCCAGAAAGTCTGCTGAAAATGACCAGCCAATATGAATGTATTCAGAATTAAGGCGAAGAACAGAAGCCAAAACTCGAGGATGTTGTCATTTCGATAAAACCAATCATTTTATTTGTTATTTGACACTTTGATGACTTTGATATCCTATGGCCGATTCGTCGTGCATTTGCAGACTTTGAACACATCGGAAGGAATCAATGAATTTGTAACGTTCAAATAGTACGATACCACATTTAAATTATGTTGAGGCCACATATATCGATCAAAGTTAGTATCAAAGTATAGTTTTAAACAGTCTTTGGAATTATTTTCTTTCCATAACTTTTGAGCCACATATCAAATTGTTATGAAGTTTATTTGTAAGTTCGAGAGATGACTCGTCATACTAGTTACGTTCAATAAGTCATGTAATCTTTCAGATAATAGACTTTCGTTGTTTTATTAACAATTTAATACATAACGGTTGCTTAAGTTCGATTATAATCAAATGAAATGGGAACGTATAGGGCAACCAAACTTTGAAACTCCGTGTTCAATCAAAATTCATCAGTTAACCCTTAACTAGCCCGCTCATCTGATAATAATATTGATCAAATCGGTTGTGTAGTTTCTGAGATATTGAAGTTTCGTGATTTTAACATTTCGGTACATTACAGATAAAGTTACAGTTCGATTACAGTAGAATTCAATAGGGTTTTACGAGGCAGCTAGACTTAATAATTGACACTAATTTTGTTGAAATCAGGTCAGCCATCTCTGAGAAAAGTGAGTGAGTCCAAGTAGTCGTCGGAATATGGTCCTTTTCATAGCTGGATTTTACATTTTTAAACATAACAGGCAAAATGAAAGTCCGATTGCAAAACAAATCAGCAGGGTCTTATGGGGCAACTAGACCTTCCATTCGACACTGATTTTATTAAAATGGGTCCATCCATCTCTGAGAAACATGAGTGAGATTAAACAGTCTTCAGAACACGTTTCTTTTCATAACTTTTGAACCACATGTTCAATCTTTATGAAATTCAAAAGCTAAGGGTATTTCAGGAAGCCCGTTCATTTGAAATCAATTTTGTTCAAATCGGTTGTGTAGTTTTTAAAATAATGTTTCATGACTTTTATATTTTGATACATAACCTCTAAACTTTGAATCCGATTACAATAAAATTGAATAGGGTCTTATGGGGCAACAAGACCTTTCATTTGCATTTAATTTCATGAAAATCGGTCCAGCCATCTCTGAGAAAAGTGAGTGGGAATAAAAATCTGCACATACACACACACACACATACACACACACATACAGAAAATGCTCAGCTCGTCGAGCTGAGTCGAGTGATATATGCCATTCGGCCCTTTGGAGCACTTTTATACTTTCGGTTTTGCAAGTGATTGCTATACCGTTCTAGGAGAAAGGCAAAAATACACCAAAGAATTTGAGTGCACCATTCGATTCGTTATGACGTCCAGAATCTCTGGTCAAAATTTCAAAATCATTTTACTGTATATTTTTGTGAAATGCCCTTTTGAAGCTCGTAAAGTACAAAAAAGGGATATAAAAACGAAGAAATACTTATTCTAAAGCACGTTTTTCAACCACCATTTTATGAAATAACTTCCAAAATAGTTTCTACACATTCCAAGGGTTATAATTCAAGACATTGACAATTGAAGGAAAAATTTATTTGAAAATCCCACAATGCACAGTGGATTAAAGTCCAAAAATCGTTATCGTTCTTGATTTGACTGTGAAAAACGGATTTTTTGTACTCAATGTCTTCAGCAAAATTGTTTCATAGAACAAGGCCTTACTTTTGGCGTTTTTAGTTTTTTTGATCAATCCACCTAACAGTTAAATAAAAAAAATTTTTTTCTAATTTTCAATATATCAGATTACTCCCTTCAGCAAAGTTGTGGAAAATTTTAAAAGATAAATAATTGCTGAAAACTGCAATGTCCTGTCTGTACGTTGGACACTACAAAATAGAGAACGCCTCTTTTTAAAATCAGTTTTTTTCACCTATAGCCATATAGATGTTTACTGAAGCACATACCAGTACTTGTTTCAAAATTATACTATTTCGGGAAAAATTTACAAGAAGCTAGTTAATGGTAAATTGTTATAGAAGTTCACCCCGTTCTATGGTACCGTACGATGATTTTAAAATTTTGACCAGAGATTCTGGACGTCATAACAAATCGAATGGTATACTCAGATTCTTTGGTGCATTTTTTGTTTATAACAACGGTCTGTGGGAGCACCGTGTATCGTAATCTTCGCGTCTATCATTCAAAAAATTATTGAGAAAAAAAAAAGTGCTTCGCCCTTATCACTTGGGATCTCTCTCAACCCTTTGTTTGTTCTTTTGATGGTGAAAAAGTGCCTTACCAATTAAACAACGCTTGTCTTCAGGATTACCAATCATTTAAAAAAAAAACAATTATTACTGAAATTCACCGCTTCATATGGTTTGAGGCGATAAAATATAATGAATTGAATATCTCAATCCAATGTATTCTGTAACTTATTGCATGAAATACATTGACATGAGACAAGCTGTCGTGGTTCTAGGTTAAACTTGCGGGTCGTGTATCAAACACAAACTTTTTCAACCTTTTTTCTTTTGTTTCCAGTTACCTAATTATAAGAGTAACCATTTCTGAACCAGGATTCAAGTTAATTAATATTTCTTGATCAGGATTCAGATATCTCTTTTCACGAGTTTAAATTTTCTGGTAGCTAAACTCCCGCCTCTGGACCTACTATTCTAGTCTAAGTAACGCAACTTTTTTCTAGAGTTTTTATTATCAATTTTGGAAAAAAAAACAATCCATTTTTCCCGTTTGCTAATTTTGAATTCCAAATTACTTTCTCTGGATATTTATATCTAGGGTATCGGCTCTATTCCCGTCAGGGTTGTCCAATTATCGTCCGGAGGGTTAATGAAGTCATAGAGAACTAATCTTTCGCAGGAAGATGCTCTGCATTATGAAGAACCATCATGCAAAAAATTAACACTAGCACATCATTTACCCCCACTGACGATAATAGGTAAAACTGACGATAATAAAGCCGATACTCTATATTCCTATTTTTTTCCGGATTCCAAGTGAGTTTTTTGTGTATGTTCCATAGTTTGTGATATATGATTTCTATGTTGATTTATATATTATATGTTGATGTTTTGATTAAGGTTTTCAGCTTATGATATCTAGCTACTGGGCTGAAATATTATTCTTCCGGACTCATGCTTCTAAATACATCAGTGAATATTGTATTTTGTGAATCATTTTTGTGAGCTGAAAACTATGTACAGTGTATTTGTATCCGTTCTGGAAGTCTACGCGAACTAATTAATTGACAAAAGGCTACGGAGTCTAATATAGTTATAGCAAGAACGATCAATGCCAAATACTTTAATTTTACATTAACAAAACTTCCTCCCGGTTTACTAAAGACGGTTGCTAATCCATTTCCATTTTTCTTGTCATACCACAGGGTGGGACTGATTCGAGCACGGCTGGCCGGAGCCCGTTTCGCCAAAGCAGATGTGCTGGTTTTCCTGGACGCCCATTGTGAGTGCATGACACAGTGGCTGGAACCACTGCTGGAACGAATCAAGGAATCCAGAACCAGTGTGCTGGTGCCGATCATCGACGTGATTGAAGCGAAAAACTTTTACTACAGTACCAATGGTGTGACGGACTTTCAGGTAGGTGTTATTCGTTGCTTTCATTCGATAATCATTTTTCATTGCATTGTTAATTTGGCAGATCGGCGGTTTCACCTGGGATGGACACTTCGACTGGCATGATGTGACCCATCGGGAAAAGGAACGACAGAAACGAGAATGCTCGGAAAAGGATCTGGCGATATGTCCCACTTTCAGTCCCACGATGGCGGGTGGATTGTTCGCGATATCGCGTGATTACTTCTGGGAAATCGGCAGCTATGATGAGCAGATGGACGGTTGGGGCGGTGAAAATCTAGAAATGTCGTTTCGGGTGTGGCAGTGTGGTGGCACACTGGAAACAATTCCATGCTCACGAATAGGGCACATATTTCGAGACTTCCATCCGTACTCGTGAGTTTTTCCGAAGACCGCTCTACAAAATGTATTTTGCTAATTTTTTTTTTATTTTTTTTTTTGTAGATTCCCCAACGATCGTGACACCCACGGGATCAATACGGTACGAATGGCTGTAGTATGGATGGATGACTACATCGATTTACTCTATCTAAATCGTCCCGACTTGAGGGTATATTTTGCTATTAAGTGAAACGTAAACAGAACGAAAAAAAGCCTGTTTTATTTTATTTTAGGATCACCCCGAAGTTGGTGACGTAACCCACCGGCGGGTGCTGCGTGAAAAGCTGCGCTGTAGAAGTTTTGATTGGTATATGAAGAACGTATATCCGGAGAAATTCATCCCAACAAGAAACGTGCGAGCGTACGGACGAGTTTCGTCACTAGCGGAGAATCTCTGTCTGGACACACTGCAACAGAACGCCGATAAGCCGTGGAATTTGGGTATCTACACGTGCTTTCGAACGGAGGTGTCCGCTTCACAGTTAATTTCGCTTACCAAGCGGGGTGTTTTGCGAACGGAACGCAGTTGCGCCACAGTGCAGGATAACAAATCCGACAGCAGGTACGTGGTTATGATTCCCTGTGTGGACGACGAAGACATTGACGATACGTGGCAAATCACCGAACATCAGCAGCTTAGGCACATCCCATCGGGTTTGTGTTTAGATAGCAGCGATCTGTCCACCAAAAGTTACGTTCATGTGACACCCTGCCTGCCGAGAGTGCGAACGCAGAAGTGGGAGTTCCAGCATTAGTTTGCTCAGCATATTATAGTCAACAGCATAGTCCACTACTAGGGGAGAGATGAGATTGGGTCTGTATATTTTTTTGCTGTTTAACGATCGGGACAAACAATTAATTACCTCGCTTGCGGAGCGTCTGTAAGCACTTGTGTACTAGAAGCAAACTATAGACGAAAAGAAGATGGTGATGATGATACGCCAAGTCGGAGTGAAATTATGTCTATGACGCAATATTGTTGTATAATGAAAAAAGCTATAGGTTAGTTAGGCACTAGTTAGAGACAATGACGGATTCAAGGTGTACTATTTCGCATTTGTGAATCTAAAAAAAAAAAACACAAATTGCATGAAGGTTTTTTTCCCCCTGTTTAGCTGCATGCTGGCGGAGTGGAAAGGAAGCCCTTCTTCATTCCCTCCTCTCTTTTATTGAAGTGACATATTATGAAAATAAAGAAAGCATATATATTAAAACTAGATGAAAATGCCGAAGCGCGAAAACCGAAATTGAGAGTGAACGAGATAATAAGAACTAATGTGATAATAGTAGCGTGACATAACACTCGGGTGAACACGAGCTGGCGTGGACATTTGGTGACTGCACGGGTAAGGCAGAAGGATTGTTGCGTGACGAAATGTACATTAGCTGCAAAACATTAGAGGATAAAGTGTTATGCGGAACTCAAAAAAAAAAAAACATTAGAACTAATCATGAGAATACACCAATGCTGGTATTTAAAAGCACAGATTCGCAATTACAATTAATCGTGCAGTGCAAAACGTTCTGCCCTAATATAGATTTATATTTATACAGCTGTGCCCCAGCTGTCGTTTCAATAGTAGCAATAGTGGAACATGACGCAAACCTTCAGCAGTTTAATTTCGATAAGAAATCAGCTGGAATTTACACTTTGCTGTTTGAGTGATGAGTTTGACGAACAACGGCAACAATCCCCTCTAGTATCCCGAGTACGTCACGATGTACTTACAAGGAGTGAATGGAAATGGAACCAAGTAATGTTTAAGCAACACACACACTACGATGCCAACACTAAGTAACTGATTGAAACCACCACAATCGTCTGAGACTTGAAAAGAAAACTAATTTGTCCTCTTTTTGTACATTATCTCTTGTTTATAATCTAATAGTAGTTTATCGTTATCGAAAGTGCCACGAAGCTGTAAACAACACAACCCGTATTTTTTAGACACTAAGTTAATCTCCACTTTCATCTAAAAGTTTACACCAGGACAATATTTTACTACGCAACGGAAACATCACTTATTCGAGAGTACAACTAAGTAAAAACATACACAATCAAAACCTTCTTCTTTACTTCTCGTCTAGCTTCCATTATTTTAGTCAACGAAATAGTTTATGTCGGCTCACGATTTGTAAATGAGCCGCTAGTGAATATTTTATAACTTAACGGTCAGTACATAATTGATTTTTGTAGCTCTATCCTTCCTCACAATTGTTAACGCTGTAAGCGAATATCGTTTAGATGAAACTAATTTTATTAATCGAAAGGACTCGAATTCTTTATACACCGTATATATTTCCGTTCTTCGATCAGTTTAGCGAACGGGTGTACAATCGATCGATGTGCGGAGAATAACTGTATGATTTATATGTTTTTGACTTATAAATAGATCGGGCAGCTCTGCGTTATTATTACGATCGATTGTTGATCGTACCAGCATCTATTGTGTTGAAATCTGGTTACGAGTAATTGTAAGATAAGAAAACAAAAATCGAAAAATGGAAAAAAACAGATATTTTGTTGATGAACATATTGGTTTATATCTGGTATATTTGTTTGCTAACTTTCATTATGTAGAACCAAAGAAAAGTTCCTCAGAAAAGGGCATGTTTTTTTTATTATTTTCTGCTACGTTTTTGACTTCTCTAGACTTCTTTTGATTCCTTTTTGAGAACTTTTTCCCCAATTCCTTTATCAACGCACAATAAAAAGTTTGTTTCGACTCTCACTCTCAGAGGCGTAAAATGCAACTTTGCAGAGTATTTAAACCCAAATCAATCTGGGACAATTCACCGAAATCGCTGAAATATTTTTTTTTCTGTTCGATCCAACATGCAAAGCTAAATTATTGCAAAATCTCAAATATAGATTTGGATCTAAAACGATTATCCACAGGATTTAAAAGGAAATCTTTGAGGTTTTTTCCTGTTGGGTACATTTTCCACTGCGACCAGAGATTTGATCTTTTGTGGCGGGCCCCTATTTGATGTAAGCCTTATCAGGGTGTCGTACCACTATTAGGTTGAATGGTTTCCACTTGCTGAATATAGGCATCGTCCCAATAAGGTATTATTGAACGAATAAAGTTCACTGCCTTATTGGGAGAAGTCATCCAGATATCTAATGGTTGTATTAAGTGTTTATCAAAGAATTGCTTCCTGCGACAGGCATCATTTTGCAATTTACCTATCTGTTTAAAGTGATATTTACTTGGACAGTGTCCCGTTACAAGGCCACTGTAGGTACATAAGTCTTTTTTTGAGATACTGAGCAATCGCTGGGTTACTGTTTTTTGGGGTGCAATAAATTTTTTCGATTGTCGAGCTGAATTATTGTTTTTCCAAATGTTTTCTATCATTGATTGTTCCCACTTCTTAAGTTCCATTTTGAGGGCACATTCTGAGATCCCACAAAACGGTTCTGGCCCTATGAACAACTGCATTGATCCATTTCTCGCCAACAGATCAGCTTTTTCATTCCCTTCAATGCCGCAATGCCCAGGTACCCAGAATAAGTTTACTTTACTATTTCTAGCCACCTGCTGTAGCAATTGAATACAATACCATACTAATTTCGAAGAACAGGAAACGGATTTCAGTGCTTTTAGTGCAGCTTGACTATCCGAAAAAATGCATATACTTGTATGTCTATAGTTACGTCGTAAGCAAATTGTAGCGCATTCAATTATTGCCTGTATTTCTGCTTGAAATACTGTTGGCCACTCTCCCATAGGTATTGATAGACTTACTCCAGGGCCTGCCACCCCAGCGCCAACCCTATTGTTTAACCTGGAGCCATCCGTGTAGAACACTATTGAGCCTGGTTGAATGCTAGGCCCACCTGATTCCCATTCAGTGCGACTTGGCTCAGCCACTTGGAATAGTCGTTCAAAGTTGTACTGCCTATCCATCCAGTCTTCCTGAGATAACATTGCACTGATTTTGAAATTTTCAAGTATACTGAGGTGTCCCCTAAGGTCTCCTTCAAGGAACTTTTTTGTTCTTTGTAGCCTTAGTGCGCTTTTTTCTGCTTCTAATTGTACAAATAGATGCAATGGAAGTAAGCTTAACATAGCATCTAGTGCCTTTGAAGGAGTACTTCGAATTGCTCCAGTGATGAAAATTCTAGAGAAACATTTCAAAAGGTCCTATCTGTTTTGATCGATTTTTTGATCGATCACTTTCATTCAATCACCACAACTTATTGAACACCTTTTATGGTACGTTATTTGCACAAGTTGATATCGGAGGGATCATTCTAGCCTTCTAAAGGAAAACCACGCTTCGGAGAGTTACTGAAGCTTAACTATTACCAAAACGAAAAGACGCTCCAGAAAAACGAAAAAAGCAGATAGGACCTTTTGAAATGTTTATCTAGAATTGTGGCAAGTCTTTGCAACTTTTCCAGCTTCTTTTGAGCATACTTGACATTTGTTTTTGGCCACCATACTAAGGACGCATATGTTATTCTGGGTCTAACGATAGCTGTATAGATCCAATAGATCATCTTTGGCTTCAATCCCCATTTGTTACCAAAGGTTTTTTTACTGATCCATAAGGCACTTGTAGCCTTATTTATTATTTTTTCCATATGTAAGCTCCAGTTTAATTTGCTGTCTAGAGTTACTCCTAAGTAGTTGACTTCTTGCGAAAGTTCTAATTTCGTTCCATTGAGACATAAGTCAGGAATTTTGATTTTTTTCCTGCGTGTAAATAGAATAACGTTAGTTTTCTTTGGATGTATCGTAAGTCCCTCTTTTTTGCACCACATTGTAGTTAAATTTAGAGCATCTTGGAGTCTATCTTTGATTGCATGCTCATATTTTCCACGAACTATAACTACTATATCGTCCGCAAAACCAATTACTTCGTAACCCTGTGATTCTAGTTGTGTCAACAGTTCATCAACCACTAATGACCACAACAGGGGTGAGAGAACCCCTCCCTCTGGGCATCCTTTTGCAGTCCTTACTGTGACTGTTGAGCCTCCATGATTGCAAGTTATTTCTCTTTTTTGTAACATTTCAAATATCCAGTCAACGATAGTTTTGTCGAAGTTACGTTTTATCATAACACCTTTCATTGAATTATAGGATGCATTATCAAAAGCGCCTTCGATGTCTAGAAATGCTGCTAGCATAATTTCTTTGGCTTCGAATGTTTTTTCAATTTTTGTTACTAGTGCATGAAGTGCTGTTACTGTGGATTTGTTATGCTGATAAGCAAATTGATATTTATTCAAAGGTTTTGGCTTCAGATATTCTGACTTTATATAGTCATCGATGAGTTTTTCCATCAATTTCAACATAAATGACGAAAGGCTAATTGGTCTAAACGATTTTGGACTCGTTTTGTCCTTTTTATTAGCTTTCAGAATAAAGACAACACGAACTTGGCGTCAGCTTTTTGGAATATATTTTAACCTTAAGCTTGCTTTGAACATCTCAGTTAAGCAAGAGGTTAAGCTTCCTTTGCTCTCTTGAATCATGATAGGACGGATTTCGTCAGAACCTGGTGATTTATATGGTGCAAACGAATTTATTGCCCATTCAACTCTCGCGTGAGTAAAAATACGACTTGCTAGATCTTGCGAATGCTCTCTGGTCATATTTTGCCCAGCTGCACCTACAATTTCATTGGGTTCATTGGAATTAATTATGCTGGTCGTTTCTGATTCAGTGTATGATTCCAACGAAGTCGCACTTTCGCTCACGACTGGTGAGGATCCTGGGAAGTGTACCTCCATCATTAGGTTCAAAGTTTCTGTGGCGGTGGAAGTGAAAGCTCCGCTGTTATATTTCAAAGTGCCTAAGCCATTAGAATGATCTTGTGAAAGAACTTTTTGTAACCTAGCAACCAGTACTCTCGATATTTTCGCATGTGTGCCTCCAGTTTTTACGTTTAGATTTCCTTATTTCTTTGTTGTACGTAGTAAGAGCTCTTCTATATGCATCCCACTGTGAGGTGCGCTTTGCGCGATTAAACTCTTTTCGTGCCTGCTTCCTTAGATTATCTAGTCTGGTGTTCCACCATGGAACATCCCTGTTTGTTGATCGAATCCTGATCGGACAACTGTTGTTATACGCTTGGAAGATTCTATTTGTTACTTGAACAGAGACATTTTCAAGTTCTCTGTTTGTGGTTATAATATCATTTGGGAAGTTGTCTCCCGCTAATAGACAAGAATAGTATAGCCCCCAGTTCGTTTTTCTGGGGTCTCTAAAAGTTTCTTTGATAATGTCATTTGTTTTGTATTCGAATAAAATATGTCTGTGATCGGATAAGGATACTTCATTGGAGACATGCCAATTATGTATTCTTTCCGAAAGGGTGTTACTGCAGAGTGTTAAATCTAAGACTTCTTGTCTTATGGAGTTCATGAAAGTGAAGTCAGTCCCTTTATTACAAATATCTATATTATTTTGAGTTATGTATTCTAGTGGGCACTCACCTCTTTTGTTTATATCGTTGCTGCTCCATACTGTATGATGTACATTTGCGTCGCAACCTATGATGAATGCTTTGTTCTGATTTTTACAGAATGACACAGAAATCTTTGAGGTTGGTACAGAAAACATTTGTTTGCAAACTAGTTAAGGTTAATTTTTTGCATCACGCATCGTCGATGAGTCTCAAAAATGTTGGTTGCTATTATCTACCACCGAAATTATTGATTTTTTTTTTTCGGATATGATCAGTTCAACTACGAGCAGTTTGCATGGGCGCAATAAAGCTACTGCGAGCGTACACGTTTACACATTTATTATAAAATATACATACATAAGCAACTTAATTAACAAACTTATCATCTATTTTTTATCGTAACTGTGGAACGGAATTCGGTTGAAATACCATATTATAATCATTCTTTCACTTACTAAATCTGAGCCCGCGCTTTTTTCGGATCGTAGGACGCTTTTTTCAAATGATGATAATTGGGCAGAATCTTCCTCAGATAATCGATTTGAACCATTTGCGTCTAAAAAAATAATTTATTATAATAAATTAATAATAAATTTTTGCACACTACTATGCCTAACAAACCCACCCTCTGCTTCTCAATTGCTTCCCGCTGGTGACACTGGTTCCCGTAGATGATCGTTTTCTCCGGTAGTGTCTGCTCACCAACCAGACGGCAACCGGCACCAATGACGCATCCATTCGTGACGACCACATCCGCTGAAACGTAACTTTTGCACTCGAACACATTTCGTTCGCCAATTTTCAGTGCCTCCACAGTGCAGCCCACTTCGAATATGTTATCCGGCCCGATAACTAGCGGTTTTACCGTACCTTCCAGCACGTCACCGTAGCTCGGATGACCTTTCGGAATGCGATGAACAATCGTGGCATACTCCTCTATGATACAGTTTTCCCCGATCACGATCGGACCGGACTCGGCGATGATGGTCGTACTCGGATGAATAACGCAGCCGCTCGATATGGTAATATCTCCCCGCAGGTTACTGTCCTCGCAAACCATTGAACGGGACATGATTCGGATGCTTTGCGTTGGACAAAAGAAAGATTTGTTACAAATCTAGTAAGGAAGCTGAATGATTTGTATAGATACTTACTCGTTTTTGAGATTCATTATTCTTTTGAAAATGTTTTTCCACCAGTGAAAATACCTGAACTACGTTTAAATGATGATGATGTCAACAAAATGATTTCGAGCACAAACATGAAAACCATCACAGCTGTCATAAGCACCAGCTGATTTTGACATTCAGGGGATGTTAATGAATTACACGCTAATTTGTCCGTTTTCTTCACACACTCAATCATTTTTACTCATTAAATAAATAATTATAACATTATTTTATTGAACATTTTACATTCATTTTTTTTATATTTGATATTTATCAAATTTCACGATGCTTAGGGGTCGTCCACATTCCACTTGGGAAACATATGGGGGTAGGGAGTACGCAAATGTCCTCGCTTGTCCACCGGAAGGAAGACTGGGGTAATGATAATGTTCACGTGGACACGATATTTTTTCCAAAAAAAAATGAATATCTACCAAAAAAAATGCAGATATTCTGGTTTTAATGTCATTGTCAGTTATATTTTAGATAAGAATTTGGTAAAATTCGGATTTATTATTTTTTTCTTGTTTATGTTCTCTCCCCTTAGATTTTTAGTTTTTTAGGATAATTTGAAATGATTTATCATAAACTTTGTTGTAACTCTTTGAGGCACCTTCAACTAAGCTGTAAGCTAAATTTGGAATCAGTTTCATCCATGTATGAAACCACCCTTAGCAAAATTTGGAATGAATTCTTGCTTAGCCCTTTTAGGCTAAATTTGAATCACTTTCTTTTTGGCTTCTTCCTTTTGATTTACGTAAATAATTTAAAGCAAATTCAAGATCTTTTTTTTTAATTTTTTTTACTTTTTTTGAAACCAGAATCGTTCTCTAGTATTTAATTCGGAATACCTAGTTTGGTTCATCCGTTTTTTTTTTTTAAGAGAAATTCTGTATATATTTCAGGACGAATTTTTATTTTCTTTTTTTTTTCTTTTGCACACTTTTTGTCTAAATTTGATCATATTTTATTTTAACTTTTTCTGTTTAATTAAAACGTTTTAAACCATCATTTTCATTGTTGGGTTTTTTCTGACCTTCAGTGACGTTTCGCAACCATTTTGAACTGAATTCGGAATTCACTCTTTTTATTCTTTCAAGCCTTTCGAAGTTTTTTCATATGTTTCAAGCTACATCTACTACAGTTTTTATGCATTCTGAATTGTATTTCATATAGTTTTTTTCTTGAGTTTGGTAATTTAGTTGCTTTCAAAGTTGTTAGATACTAATTTGAAATCAATTTTTTGATGGTTTTGTTTTGGTTTAGGAGATTCTCTGCTGCGTTGAATGTCTTTTTTTTAATTTGGAACTATAACATCACTTATGTATGTGATAACACAGTGCAACAAAAAATGACTTTTTTCTGCTTTGGTTTCTATATATAATCTTCTTGTGTATTGTGATGCAAAACCAAATTTCCACGAGTTTGAACATATTTCAACTTAAGGGGCAACAATGGCGCCATTTTGAATTTTTGAGAAATCGGAAATTTTCGATGTTTTTTCGACGCCATTTTGTTTTAAGACCAAATATTAAAATTCTAAGAGTTTGTCCACATATTAGCATCATCTTTCCCATCTTTACAAAAAAAAACAGATCTTAAATCGGACAAAAACTGAGTTAAAAACGGTGATTCTACGAAACCGGTTTTGACATGGTTTTAGTAAATTTCACAAAGCGAAATAATATCGAGTATGTATGAGCATCAATGGTAATGCGCTAATATCAAAAAGTGGTAGTCAAATTATGTCTTATATCGAATAAAAAAGTCTCAGGAATCGATTGGTTTGTGTCTGATCGACGTAAAATGTCAGCAACATATCAACTTTGCCCCAATTCCCCTACAATACTAAAATAGGTTCTCTCGACGTTAAATTAACTTATTTGAAATCTGTTTAATGTCATATCAAGAATGTAAACGGTACTCAAAGATACAACAACAATTTGTCTTGACATGATCCTCCCCCGGCCAAAAAACTTCGAAAATTTCCGGTTTCTCAAAAATTCAAAATGGCGCCATTGTTGCCCCTTAAGTTGAAATATGTTCAAACTCGGGAAAATTTTTTTTCGCATCAAACTTCATCAAAAAATCATGCATAGAAGCCAAGGCAAAAAAATGTTGCACTGTGTAATTTTTGTTGTGGCTTTTTCGCTGTTTTTTTGTTTTGTGTTCGTAAGCTTTTCGTAAGTCCTTCCGGTTCTTTCAGAGTGCTTTTCCTATTATTCTACTCTTGAGTTTTCTAGCTTTTAGGGGCGCTTCAGTCAAATTAAAACTGGTCTGTTCTTTTGAACGCTTTTGCAAATTTTCTTTCTGTTTGAGGATAGGTTCAAACCGATTCGAGGATATTCTATCCAGCTTTTTACGCACCATAATGGCGGGTGCTAAAATGCATGTTCGTAACTTGCGAACCTCTCTGCTTACGTCAGTAAGTCGTGATTTCTGGTGTTTTGGCAACACTAATGTTGCCAGATTTATTGTTTTCCTTGCGAAATACATGAAGAGTCAAACTGGCGTAAGCAGAGCAGTGCTTTGTAAAGGATCGCAAGTTGACTGTTAAAACACGAATGCGATCGCCTTCCGCAGTCAGCTTGTCTGCTCGGCATAGTACAGCGATCGCCCGGAGAAAGAGCAGTCAAAGTGGAATTGAACATTTTTTTAGTTCCTAGGTGGCGGTCATTCGCTATAGCAGCGCTCGTTTATTTCGTTCAATCTTTCATTATGTATACGTTCAATCTTTCATTATGTATGCGTTCAAGTTGGTACCATTTCAACAGCTTCGCTGAGTTGCGGGCCAGCGAAGACGGCACCGAAGGCGGGAAGTTAAGAATGAAATAATTTTCGGTCGCTTGCGCGGCAATTAACACATGTGATTTGCTATTTCCTAATTGTGTGCTATGCATCTGAGGTGGATGGCCTTTGAAGGTGTAAAAGAAATCATATTTTCTAATCAATATTTTGTACTGTAAAACGGGGTATCATTGATCAGCGGGGTAACATTGATCAGTTTTACCCTTCTCATGAATAGTTTAAATAAAACTGCCCCGTGATTACTTTTGCTAAATTTGAGTAAAACATCTTAGTCTTGTGTCATTCGAGATCTGAACAATATTGCATTGTTTGAAATTTTTTATTGTTTTGATAACCAAATTAAAAAATCAATTCTACCGTTATATTTTTTACTCTCAGTAAGTGCCAAAAAAGCACTTTATACTAGTCGAATATTAAACATTTCGTATTCATTGACACGTTTTCCAGATCCGTTATCTAATTTTCTCAATCAAATAGAGAAAAATTTTTGGAAATTTATTACATTTACAGTTAATTAATTTATGTATGTTAAGAAAGTCCAGTTCTATGCTCTAACCAAGACATCATCCTGGCCTACGCCGTGTTTGGAAAGGCCTTGCATATATGATCAACATACGTTTTCTGCAACGATTGCAGACTTACTTTTACTTTTTTTACGCGGTTGGTTGTACTGCGTTGAAAAAATCCGCGTATAAAAATACCGCGTAATTTTAAAAAATCTCTTGAAAAAACTCCATTCAATAATAAGATCCGATTAAAAATAATGGCACGTAAGTAAATATAAACTTGAAAAATGATTTAAAAATGGTAACGAAACACACAAAATAAGTTCTAGTGCTTCTAAAATGAAAATTCATTGAAGAACATGACAATAACTTTTTTATAATAATTTTGCTACATGTTTAAGCTTTCGTTTCTTAAACGGAAGTAAATCGCAACTGCCCTGACTCGTATCGTTGTAAAATTATTAATGTATTTTTGTTTCTTCTTCCCGAATCAACAGAAATTGCCTGTTTTTTGATAATAACAGCAAATATATTAAAAATATGCATTATTTAGATTAATAAAACAGAATATCTTATTGTCATGAACCATACGATTGATTTTTACTTTATTGCATTTACTTATACTAAACTTATGTCGCGTAAAAATAATCGTCACTGTGCCACAGCGATTTATAACTTCTTAAGTGATCTAGTGTAGGTTGTAGGTCGTGTTGAGTATAACATTCGCCCATACTAGAAATTTTACAAACACCCTCAAATTCTGAAGTTAGGGTCAAAATACGGTTTTTTGGACCTCAGCGCATATAATATTTTTCAACTCAGTCATTTATCAACCGATTTCTAATATTTAAGCAGTTTTAAAAAGGGGACAAATAGAGCTTTCAAAATATATACAGGTTTTTACTAATATCAATAAAACATGTTGAGTTAATTGAGTTTAAATATAAGTTTTTAGATTTTTCAACGCAGTTTTTCGACTTTATTTGAAATTTGCCGTCTATTGTTTTAAGAAACATACCACAATTATACTATAATTTTGAAAGTATATTTACTTTCGAATCAAATGAAAGTATTTTGTGAAAATCGGTTGATATTTGGCTTAGTTACATATTATTTTAGAAAACCAGTATTTTTGGCTTCTATCGCTACAAATGATAAAAAAATGCAAGAACTTTTGATATGATTTAGTGTGGGTTATAGTTTTAGTCAAGTGTTACCTGCGCGTTAACTTCAAGTTTTTCAAAAAACCCCAAATTTTGGAAAGGCGAAAAATAGAAATTTTGATATACATAAATATGTTTAAAGAGTTTACCTATATGTGATGAATAGTTCTAAAATAAATAAGATGATTTATAATTAATAAAATAAGATGATTCATATTTTTTTTAAATTTTACCTATATGTGATAAATAGTATGTTACACTCAACAAGACCTATAACCTACACTAGGTTACTTCAGAAGTTCTTGCATTTTTTTTTTCATTTGTAGCACAGTGTAATCCGCGTTAACCGCGTAAAAATAATCCGCGTTATTGTAAAAAATCGCGTAAAAAAAGTCGCGTATAAAAAAAACCGCGTAAAAAAGTCCCCAGTGTACTCGCGAAAAAGTGAAAAAACTAATCAATGTTACCCCGTTTTACGGTATATACCTAACTTTTTGAGTTGTTGCGAGCACGAATGGTGATTTTTCTTTAAATGCTGTTAATCAATATACTCCGATAACTTATTTTGATTTTTGAATTTCATAGATTCAAGTGCACTAATGCAGTGCAGACCATGTAACAAAACGAGACGATCAAAAGAATTGGAATTTTGTATTAAAACGTAATTGTATTTGGATACGACGGCCATGTAGCATGTACCACTTTCACTCTATGAAAAAACAACGGATACAAAAGTTGCGAGCGATTTATTAAAAATATATATATATATTTAAAACTTATTCCAACCACAAATCGTATTTTTGACAACAACGCGAATGTTAAGCATCTTTTCGGAATTCTCTCGCTACGCCTCAAACGTAAGAATGCTTTAGACTGATTGACTGTTTTTTCGGTCGATCATGAACATAAAAGAAAAACGGAATGGTAATGCAGACAGAACGTTGTACGAAGTTTCCCGAACGGCCTTGAATACCGAGGCCGTGCTCCTTTTGCGGAAACAACTCACGCAGCCCGTTGCATATTCGTGAATGTTGAAGTCTGATTGACTGTTTTTTCGGACGATCATGAACGCAAACGAAAAATGGTATGTGAATGCCGGTATGACGGACATGAAAGACAAAGCGGCGGTCCTTTTGCGGAAGCAAAGGTTGCACGCAGCTCGTTCCATATTCGTTCTGCTTTAAACCGTTCTTTGAAATTGAACATGCTGCAGATACAAGTTGAAAATGAGCGAAGGATCGCACAAAAAGGAAAGCATGTCACTGAACGCGAAAACGTTCAAGCGTCTTTTTAAAAAAGGATTTTTCAAAGCTCTGAAGCAGAGTTGTCAAAAGGGTAGGTAATGTCAAAAGTTGCCGAAAGGGTAGGAATCAATAACAGCAAAAATAGGGATTTCTGAATTGCCCTTTTCTGATCTTTTCTCAGCACTTTTAGGCTGAATTTTGATGTTTTTTTTTTTCATTTATGATTTTTCTGGTCTAGGAGGTTTTGAGCTGAATCTGAAATTATTAGTGTTCTTTTTGCTGACATTTTTTATGCTTAATCAGTAAATAATCCACAGGACCAAATGTTTTTCATTTTTTCATTGTAAAAAAATGTCCACGTGTACAAAAAGGACAACGGTGAAAGGCGAAGGCCCCTTATCGTATCCTGCTTTCTACGAGCAGTATTGGCGGACAGTTCACGCAGCCGATTTTAACGTTTTCTGTAGGTCAGATAATTTTTAATCGCAGTAACGGAGTGAAAAACATTAAAAAGTTGCAACGTAGCATAGCAACGTTAATAAAAACTTTTATTTATTTTGATCCGCGCATGCGCATGACGAAACCTCAATAACAAAACGCCCATAGTTTGTTGAAGTTGCTATGCTACGTTGTATTTTCTACTCCTTTACTGCTATTGA
The DNA here is from genome assembly GCF_029784165.1 of Wyeomyia smithii. Lineage (NCBI taxonomy): Eukaryota > Metazoa > Arthropoda > Insecta > Diptera > Culicidae > Wyeomyia > Wyeomyia smithii. The sequence goes on along the minus strand of NC_073695.1, from coordinate 29,954,390 downwards.
AAATTACCTGACCGCCAAAATGGGTTGCGTCTAAGATTGCCACCTCTCCGGGTCTCACCCGAATTCTCCTGGTTTGCGAAGTGATCTCAGGGTCTCCGGGCGAACGCTAATTTTCCTCGGGCCCGGGAGGTAGTTTCCGGGTCTCAAAGTAGAAGCAAAATTTCTCTGAGCCAGCGGAATCATTTTCAACTCGCTCTGGAAACGGCGTAAGTCATACGCACTGAATTGCCAAAAAACTCAGAAATGAAGCGTAAGTATCTCAAGAGTTTTCGGATTTTTTTGAGAATTTTATTTGAAGGATATAGCTGTTCGGTTTACGGCAAATATTTATCATTTTAATGAATTTAATCCAAATATTTAGCTGTTCAGTCTCTAAATCCAAATATTTAGAGTTCAATCGGTAACAAACTATAAAAATAGTTTAGGGGTCATCCACAAATTACGTAAAGGTTTAGGGGGAGAGGATGGGTATCCGAATTTCTTACGAATGCTTACGACGGGGGAGAGGGGGATTCAAGAGAATCATACGTAAGATTGAAAAAATTAAAAAAAAACTGGAAAAAAAGTTTACAAAACTAAATAAAGTAAAATTAGTTGAATTATTTATCGCTGCGATCTTAACAGTTGAACCGTGGGAAAGCAGTGAATTCGCCGTCGCTGGGTGATTGCGTGCTTTACTTCATTTCTAATAAATTTTGAATTTTGTTTACTTTAAAATAGTATCAACTGTATTAACTTGTTTTGTTTTATCCTCTACGAATATGCTATGTGTAAAAAAAATGTTTTACCTTTGAAAATATTTTTTTTCCCTAAAAAGACAATCTTACGTAAGATTCGTGGGGGGGGGAGGGGTAATGCCAAAACTTACTAAGCCTTATAATGGGGAGGGGGGGTCGAAAATTTCGAAAAAAGTCCTTACATAATTAATGGATGACGCCTTAGAACAATTTTGTGTAAATAAATTTTAACTTTTGCAAACATCCCCCCCGCTCACGACTTCAAAATCTTCGGGTAAAATATCCACGTCAGGTGGCAACCCTAGTTGCGTCACTATCCTCCATAGAGATAAGTGACTTTTCACCTACGCACACTAGTAAACGTGTAAACCCGTGTATAGAGTTCTCCAAGCGAAAACACACAAACACTACGAGACGGCCCGCTTTACACTGTATATTGAAATTTGTGAGAGTGTGAATCCAACTCGGTAGTTTTTTTTTTTTTTTTAAAGGGGGGATTTGTTAGTAGCTTAAGTATTTATGATAAATATTAGTAAATAATGAGTATGTGTGTCCAATCACAAATGGTGACTTCTTAACACTGTTAGAAATTTGTAATTTTAATTGTTAGGATTTGTTTGCTTTCGCAATTAGGACTTATCATTCGTAGGGATTTAAACCTACTTGTCAAGAGAGGAAAGTAAACTTACAACTAACTTAAATGCTAACTTATTGGCTATAAAGAGAGCTTATCGTAGCAATTGAGGATTGCAACGATTTTTGTCGAAAATTGTTAACAATTTTATTTGACATAGCTTCTAATGGTTCAACACCAGTAAGTCTATGTAATTCGAGTGTACCAAACCAAGGAGGACGCTTCAAAATCATTTTCAGAATTTTATTCTGAATCCTTTGAAGCGTTTTCTTCCTTGTTGAACAGCAACTTGACCAGATCGGTACAGCATAAAGCATTGCTGGTCTAAAAATTTGTTTGTAAATCAAAAGTTTGTTCTTTAAAAAAAGTTTAGAATTCCTGTTAATGAGAGGATATAAACATCTCGTATATTTGATGCACTTGGCTTGTATACTCTCAATGTGCTCTTTGAAAATAAGTTTTTTATCATAAATTAGTCCCAAGTACTTAACCTTGTCGGACCAACTTAAAATAACCCCACTCATCTTGACAACGTGATTATTGTTTGGCTTGAGGAAAGAAGCCCTAGGCTTATGCGGAAAAATTATCATTTGAGTTTTAGAAGCATTGGGAGAGATTTTCCACTTTTGCAAGTAGGAAGAAAAAATATCTAAACTTTTCTGCAATCGACTGCATATGACACGAAGACTTTTTCCTTTTACGGAAATGCTTGTGTCATCGCAGAACAATGACTTTGTGCATCCTGGAGGCAAATCAGGAAGATCTGAAGTGAATATGTTGTACAGGACTGGACCCAAGACTGAACCTTGAGGTACACCTGCTCTGACAGGAAATCTATCAGATTTTGAATTCTGATAGACAACCTGCAGAGTTCGATCAGTAAGATAATTTTTTAAAATTTTGATTAGGAAAATTGGAAAATTAAAAGTTTGCAATTTCGCAATCAAACCTTTATGCCAAACACTGTCGAATGCTTTTTCTATGTCTAAAAGAGCAGCTCCAGTGGAATAACCTTCAGATTTGTTAGCTCGTATCATATTAGTAACTCTGAGCAATTGATGAGTTGTGGAATGCCCATGGCGAAATCCAAACTGTTCATTTGCAAAAATTGAATTTTCGTTGATGTGTGACATCATTCTGTTAAGAATAATTCTCTCAAACAGTTTACTTATTGAAAAAAGCAAACTGATTGGTCGATAACTTGAAACTTCAGCTGGGTTCTTATCCGGTTTTAAAATGGGAGTAATTTTTGCATTTTTCCATAATTTGGGAAAATATGCAATTTTGAAGCAGCAATTGAAAATTTTTACTAAAAATTCCATTGTGCTCTCAGGGAGATGTTTGATTAGTATATTAAAGATTCCATCGTCACCAGGTGCTTTCATATTTTTGAAATTTTTAATAATTGATTTAATCTCATTCAAGTTAGTTTCAATTATTTCTGCAGGTGAAAAATTCTGGGAAGAAATTAAATCAAATTGACGTGTGACTTCATTTTCAATTGGACTCACAAAATTCAAATTTGAGTTATGAACACTCTCAAACTGCTGAGCAAGTCTTTGAGCCTTTTGTTCATTGGATACAAGAAAACGTTCACCATCTTTTTAAACTGGAATAGGCTTTGAAGGTTTCTTAAGAATCTTCGACAGCTTCCAAAATGGTTTTGAATATGGTTTCAAATTTTCAACTTTAGTCTCAAAATTTTGATTTCTCAGAAGAGTAAATCTATGTTTAATCTCTTTCTGTAAATCTTTATAAATAGTTTTAAAAACAGGGTCACGAGAACGTTGATATTGACGTCTGCGGACATTTTTCAAGCGAATTAGAAGTTGAAGATTTTCGTCAATTATTGATGAATCAAATTTCACTTGAACCTTTGGAACAGAATAATTCCTGGCATCAACAATTGCACATTTTAATGCTTCCAAAGCGGAATCAATATTCACTTCGTTTTGCAAACCAAGCTCATTATTGAAATTTCTCTCAATATGAGTTTTGTATCTTTCCCAATTAGCCTTGTTATAGTTAAAAACAGAGCTCATAGGGTTTAAAACTGATTCATGGGATAAAGAAAAAGTTATTGGAAGATGGTCAGAATCAAAGTCAGCATGTGTGATCAAATCACTACATACATGACTTTGATCTGTTAGCACCAAATCAATTGTTGAAGGGTTTCTTACAGAAGAAAAGCATGTAGGACTATTCGGAGACAAAATAGAATAGTATCCTGAAGAACAATCATTGAATAAAATTTTGCCATTGGAATTACTTTGAGAATTATTCCATGAACGATGTTTAGCGTTAAAATCGCCGATTATGAAAAATTTCGAACGATTTCTGGTGAGTTTTTGTAAATCACCTTTAAAATAATTTTTGTGCTCGCGTGTGCATTGAAATGGTAAATATGCTGCGGCAATAAATAAAATCCCAAGTTCAGTTTGAACTTCAATTCCCAAAGCTTCAATAACTTTCGTCTCAAGATGGGGAAGAGCACGATGTTTGATTCGGCGATGAATAACAATTGCAACTCCACCGCCGGAACCCTGAATCCTATCATATCTATGAACCACGTAATTGGGATCATATTTTAATTTTATGTTAGGTTTCAAAAATGTTTCAGTAATAATTGCAATATGCACATTATTTACTGTTAAAAAATTAAAAAGCTCATTCTCATTGGCCTTCAATGAGCGAGCATTCCAATTTAATATTTTAATTGTTTTATTTAAAATCATTGCTAAATTTTAAATTAGAAACAATTTTAATAGTAAAATTTGTGCCTATTTGAATGGCTTCAAACATTGATTTTGCCTGCAACATGGCGTTCATAAGATCGAACATTGCCTGTTGCAAAAAAGAAAGTTTACCTGCCGTAATAGGCCCCAGGCAGTTGACATTAGAAAAAATATTTTCGGCAGCAATATTAGCTGGAGTAACAGGTGTACAATTATTTTCTAGCGTGTTTTGCTTACCCATATTAACGGTCATTTTCGAACTACCAACACTAGGCGGTATAATGTTCGAACTACCTGTAACCTGTGCATAAGTTAAACGGGTATGCAAAGGAGTAGGTAAACTATGCGTCACTGGTACGCTTGGAGAATTTTGTTTTGAAGTTGGTTTTAATTGAGAAATTGAATTTTGTTTACCTTGCCTTGCCTTAACAATTGCTAAACGGACTGGGCATTGATAAAAATTTGACATATGGTTGCCGTTACAATTCGCACAGCGAAAATTTTTACTCTCTTTCACAGGACATGTGTCCTTTTTGTGAGAAGAGTCTCCACAATTAAGACATTTTTGGTCCATGTTACAGAATTTGGAACCATGGCCATAACGTTGGCAAGTACGGCATTGGGTGATATGCTTTTCACCTCCGCCATACTTCCTATAAATTTCCCATTTTACACGCACATTATACAAAGCATGTGCTTTTTCAAAAAACTTTAAGTTGTTAACCTCATTGCGGTTAAAATGAATTAAATAATTAACAAGGGAAATTCCAGTTCTCTGACTGTTCTCGCCTCGTGATTTTTGTTTCATTAGAATTACTTGGGTAGGGGCTATGCCAAGTAATTCTGTTAAAGTAAGTTTGATCTCATCAACGGTTTGATCGTTGGTGAGACCTTTCAAGACAACCTTGAACGGCTTGGCGTTCTTGGTGTCATATGTAAAAAATTTGTACATCTTGTCAGTTAAATACTGAACAAGACGATCACGACCCTTTACTGAGTCGGCTAATAAGCGGCATTCACCTCTACGGCCAATTTGATAGGTAACTTTAACGTCAGAAACAAACGTTGAAAGTTCCTTTTTGAATATATTAAATTCAGAAGAAATAGTTACCACAATAGGTGGAACTTTCTCCTTTTTTAAAGATTTTATATTTTGTATAGTTTCATTATTGGTAACTTCCATTTCACCAGCTTTTTGCTCAGGCAAAATATCAAAAGGATTGTCACTACAGACACTCGATGTGTCAGAAAGAGATGCCTCTCTTTTCCTCCCCGCAGCGATGCGAGGTTTCTTTTTCCGTCCAGCCATTTCAGGTGATACGAAAAAAGCTAAAACAAATGCTAAATTTAAAGTAGGTAGTATTGAGAAAGACTGATGGGAAATAACTTTCAGGTAGTCTTTAAAAGACACACTGACAAAACACAAACTTTGAAGCTGTAGGCAGTCAAAGACCAGTCCACAAGCAACCGAAAAAACGTCTGATCTGTAGGACAGTTCAAGACGCACTGAAACTCGGTAGTTTTTTATGCTCTCTTTCAGATGACAGTTCTCACAGGTGACAAAAAATTCTTACAGCTAACAAAGAATAAATCGTAAACATCGCACTCATACAAACGCACTATAGTTGCTTTTGTTTCCTCCAAACTTCAGCAGCTTCTTCCGATTTCTGATCACGAATGAAAACATTTATTCAGAAACAAGTTCAAAACACATAATGAGTGTTCAACTGAAAATTTGTCCAGCTGCTAAAAACATAGCATTGCAAACAAAACAGCTATTTGCAAATATTTTCCTCAACTAGTGGCACAAACACATTCGTACGTAAAAAGGTCTATAGAGTTCTCCAGACGCGTTTGTATAAGTGCGATGTAATCAATTTTTCTTTGTTAGCTGTAAGAATTTTTTGTCACCTGTGAGAACTGTCATCTAAAAAGAAAATAAAAAACTACCGAGTTTGATTCACACTCTCACAAATTTCAATATACAGTGTACTATAGTGTCCATGTGTTGGAGAACTCTATAGTGTCGTATAGTGTCCATGTGTTGGACAACTCTATAGTGTCTTCGGTAAAGTTGTTTTTGAAAGACAGAATTATTAACTGCAATTTCGCCGAAAACGTGAGACGTATCAGAAACTAAAAATATTTTTTATCATCAATACCATTTTCACAAAAACCTCTTTCAACAATTAGCCATGATTCAAAAAAATACTAATAGCACAAAATGACACCTTTACTGTCGCTATGCGCATAACAGTCCTATGTAGAATTTGGGTGTTTCGGCATGCTTTTCAAGAATAGCCATTAAAATAAGTAAGGTTTGATCCCCACAACCTTGATTTTAATGGCTATTCTTGAAGAGCATGCCAAAAAGGACCCATTCCCGCAAAAAAAACAAGAAAACACAAAATTTTACATAGGACTGTTATGCGAATAGCGGCAGTTTAGCAAATAGGAACATCTATAAGAACTTTCAGCCAAGTCATTTCAAACAGAGTTTTTCCCTAAGCCTTGTCCCAAGTGAGGTGTCACGAATACACGATATATAGTGAGACATTATCGTTTGTATCGAAAAGTTCCGCTGTGCTAATTTTTCTTGCTTTTTTTATTATACAAATGTATTTACATTCAATCACATATAACTTTATTTTGTATGTTTTGTTTCTTCTTCTCACGTTTTAATGTTTTTCTCTTGTTCTCTGTCCGTTCGTTTTTAATCATATCCTCCGTTCTAGTTTTAGACTGTGATTTTCGTTTACTGTTTTTCTTCCTGCGAATGGCAACCCAACTTTAGTTAGCTTTTCTATTGATCATTCTCTATCGTTCCGTGGTGTGTAAATGTGTTTGGTTGTTTGTGTGTGGTGTATGAATGTACCTATTTATTTCGTTCGATTTTGATTGTGTTTTGCGGATATTTTTTCACCTTTGTTTTTTGTATTTCTTTCGATGATTTATATTGTATTGGTGTAATAGTGGTAGGAGTATTTCTCTAGACTTTTCTCAAACGAAGAAAACCAAACTAAATTAGAGGAAATGACCTGCTCATTCGTGAATTTTTCGCTTTCAGGCGATTTAAACTCTTATATGGCAAATAGTTCATCACTACTACAACTGTCTGTCGGTTTATCGGGGATTCGTTCTTGGCTGGCCGTTAAAAGGATGGTAGAGAATAGAACAAAATTGGAAACATACTGCTGTATTACTTTTTTTTTCACCACTGGTTAAGAATATGCTTACAATTGGATTTTCCATCAATTCTATAACAACAGAGGTAATATTGTTATTTCACATATTTATTTGTGTGTATGTATGCTCTGCTTCATACTATCTATTTTCGCCTGGTGAATGTGAGTGAATGAAAGTGTTCTGTTTTTGTTTTCTATGCTCCCTTTGTAATGACAAACGAGCTGAGACCTCATATAGAATTAAAAAAAACGAGTTTCGATTAGAAGAGATGACTTTATTTCGTTTTCCTAACACCTATCTATCCTAACACTGCTTGTTTTGTTTTGTAATTGTAATAGATCCTATTTTTCATTCACGTTATTACATTTCTTTTGTCATCTATCGGTCGGTCGGCCGTTCCGCACAACTAGGCGTATCCGTTCCGTGGAGGCGGTCCTATTGCACGGTTACGTCTACGTTCAGTGCGTGCGGTCGACAACTTGAGTGTCCCAACCTTTTCACTCTTTATCTTTGCTTATCTTGCCTCACGCAAACTTCGCATATCAATATCACCGTTCGAAATTCATCACATTCTCTTTTTTATTTCGTTTCTTATTATTTGTTGTTTGTCAATTTGAAAAATGCTAGTAAAAACGACGACCACAGCTCTAGCTTTTTGTTTTTTGTTGTATTATATAATTACTAATTATTTTATCATATATTTGTATGTTTTGTTTTTTTTTTTCACTTTTGTTGATTGGTTCCAAGGGAAGGGTGAAAGAGAAACCTATACCCAAGCGATACGAGCGTTTTTTGGAAGGATTCTACATCCCACCTGGCGAACGTTCTAATGCCAGGATAGTATATAAATACTCTCAATATCTCTGACCAAATGACGCGCTAACTGAGAAACCATAGGCTTGCGGTTCTTGTGTATCTATAACTAGACGAATAGATTCAACCGTGATATTGATCACATCTTTCTGTGATCATTTCTAAAGCATTTGTTTTCGTTCGTTAACGTCGCGTATCTGGCATGGGTGACTCTTGAGAGGAATTGGGGGCGCAGGATGGAGTGTGGGATGATGGGGACTTGGTTTATACGTTTTCGCACTCGCAATATGTTTGAGTGAGTATGTGTGTTTTTGTCGTGTGTTGGTTGATTTTTTTATGGTTAAGTTGCTGTTAGTTTTAAGAGTTAAATTGGTTTTTAATATTAATTTGTACATGTTTCACATGTGTTGCTGGTTTATCTTTACCGTAGCGCTCTCTTGTTTTCTTTTTCTTTCGCTCTTTCTACCACATACATAAGGTGGAGGACAGAGGCAACTGCTGTGTAAGTGTGTGTGTGTCTGTGTGTGTAGTTTCTGTATGAGTATGAATGTTGTTCTTTAGTGAAAAAAATAGTTTCTATTCAGGACTTTAACTTTTACTGGTTTATATCGGTTGCAAAGACTTTGCGTTATGTGGTTTCAGTTACAGTTTTTATAATGATGACTATTTTCATGTTTGTTTCCTCATTCGTTCAGGTGGGAATTCTGGTTTAACTGACATTGCTTTTAGTAAAAATTTCTTCGCGTTAATCTGCTCATCCGTTGGATCGATGTATCCAATTTCTGTCCTTTTTTAGATATATTTGTCCTTCCACTGACAAATGTTAATATACTACATGCACTACAAACTGGGTTGTTTCATGTTTTATCAAAAAAAAACTTTGTTTTAATTATTTAGAGACATGTAGTTGCATTTTTATTTTTTCAAATTTGTTTTCTAATTTCATGGACCACGATGGTTTATATATTTACTGGTTTAGCATTTATCAAAAAGCGAGATTTTAATTTAACGTTGCTACAACAGTGAAAAACATCAACCGAACCTAGCGCGTTCTGGATTGCGCGGTCGCGATTTTCCCTTGTTCACTATCTCGCTGTCTAAACAGAGTTGATTGGTAAAATGATTCTTCGTTTCGTTTGCCAATTCTGTATTTCATCAATTCAATACACACACTTTGGATCTGAGTTTGCTTGTATGTTTTTTTTTTTTGTTCACTGGGGGAGTCACAGAAGACGTCCCCGTTCCGGTGCACCTATTCTCACAAATTGTTGTTTTAAGCTGAATTTGCCATACAAATATTTCTGTGTTGTCATAACATTTTCCAATTTGTTACATTCCTAATAACTTATACGTTACAAATTTGAAGTTTCTGTTTCGTTCACTTTACCTCTCTATGCTTTTAATATATACTTTATACTTGTATTGTTATAAGTAGTTTTTTTAAAATTAAAAACTCTCCGCTTGTTTTGATTACTAAATTACTTTGTTTCACATTCGCTTTTCCAGAAATATATTAAATTTGTTTTCTTCTCTTTCCACATAGGTTTGTGTTTTGATTTTACAATGTTTCATTGTCACAGGTTCGCTACTTAATTAATTTCTTTTTGTTTCTTCCTCCGCAGTTTTGTTACAATTATTAACACAATTTAAAATGATTAAATCAATTCATATAACTGCTATGGGTTGTATGTGTATATCGCCATGAGTCACGCACAATAACGCGTAACCTCTACTATCTCGTGACCGATGTACCGCCACGCGGTACCGATAGGACCCGATCAGAAAAAAATCTTAATGATTAGACATAATTATACAAAAAAAAAATCTCTCACATCTCACTGCGATCTTATAACAACAATCGATCGCCTTATAAACAAATAGATAATATATATTTAAACGTTTACACAATAAAACAAAAGATCTTGCTGACTTATTCACTGCATGCTCCTACTTACTGCCGACGTCTTGTTCTCGTACTCGCTGTCCCTCATTTCCCCCAACCTTATTTGTCTTCAGTTACTTCTGGTTTTATTCTCTGTCTTCTATAATTGTACAACTATTCTGAGCAAGTGCCTCCCGTCCTAGGAGACACCCATGCTGATATTAATGCCAAGCCTTCTACAGGTTCTCTATCGTTTTTAGTCTTCTGGCTCTTTCGAAAAAGCAAAAACAAACCAATTAAAAAAATAGCTAGGGTAGCAAAATGATCATTTTACGTCAAACTACAATTCTTTGTAGGTTGTTATCTGCCATCATAGCATTTACTGCTATTTCAGACTTGAACATGACCTGTTAGGAGTCAAAAAAATAATGTTATGGAAATGAATATTAAGTTCACTCATAAATTGATCCAATTTAAATTTTCTGCTAAGAAAATTTTTTTAACCAATTTGCAGTACTGCGTAGGAAACAGTAAAGATTGAAACCGAATGGTAACCGGGTGTTGACCGAAAAATAAAACTGTACCATACTAAATATTAACGTAAAAGCGCACCCGCGTTTTCTCTTGTCAAATGCTAGCCGATTCCTCGACAATTATATTTCAAACATTCCTAGCTATATATATTTTAATAAATAAATAAACCAATCAAATGCACAGTACCGTACCGAGAGTATAGTTTTTGTTTTTGAATGTGTACAATTCAGCCAAATCTAGATCACGTGGGTGAAGTGATAGTCGCACGCTGTGCGCAAGTGCAAATTTATTGCCTCCCAATATTATATGCTTTTCTTACTAATTTTAAGAAAATAATTGAGTTTTTCCTTACTAATTATAAGCAAACAATTCATTCGAGATGAATTAACGAACCTAACCTTCTAGAAGACATAGAAGCAAAGAGAAAAAAAAGAAGTTTTCTGGAACTGGAAGAATTTCACTCTAGTTGGATTGCTGCTTCACGTGGAACGCCGGATACTTGAGGGTCGTCTGCAGCGTGTCATTGTGTTCTTCCAGTGAGTTATTGGCGTAGTGCAGCACCAACGATTTCAGCGAATCGTAAATGTTATACGGTTCGGCGAACCCGAAACCGCGCTCCGTTTGGTGCACAATACAGTGGTTGACCGTTTCGTTGCAGGTGATCGACAGCGCATACTGGCCTCCGTTGCGGGACCGTATCAGGAAGGTTCCGGTCGGTTTCCCCACCAGCCACTGTTCAGCGTCCTGCCGGTTGAATGTTGGCCTCAACCAGGTGCTCTCGTCATTGTGGGGCATTTCCTGGCTGCTTTGATTGTACGAGAAGTAACCATCGGTTAGCATTTGTTTGATCTGGCTATCGCTGACGCCCTGCCGGATCATTTCTCCCATGTAGCGATCTCTTGTTCGAAGCAGCGTCATAAGCTCTGGGTTGAGCTTGTTGATCTCTCGCTCCAGCGTCCAGATTCGAGTCTTCTCTTTTTCCATATCGGCCTGCAGCTGTAATTTGCACTGGTTCAGTTCCTGCATCCGCTCCACTATCAGCTGATGATTAGTACTTAGACCTTGTTTCTCGTGTGGTTGCGCTTCTTTCTCGAACTTAGCTTGTATTGCTAGCTGCTCGTTGAATAATTTCTCTGCCTCAGCGAAAGCCTCCTGCGCTTGCTTTTTCAAATCTGACTTATTCTTAGCCGTCGTGTATTCCTCCGTTAGCCGTGTACGCTCGAGTTGTTTCTCGTTATATTGCTGCACTGCGTCGATGAATTTTTGTGCCAACCGGGGTGTATCGTCTCCTGCGCTAGCAATATAGTTATCATCCTCGTACCGTGAAACCGGATACGTCAACTTGATGTCCAGGATGGTGTTATAATCTTTCAGCGAAACGTTCCGATAGTAGTTGATCAGATCAACCACACTATTGTGAGTGCAGTCTTTCGTGAACCCGTACTTGCCCATATTGTGGTAGATCTTGATCACACGGTCTGTACCGTCTTTCCTCAGCGTAAGCGTGTATTCACCGCCGCCGCTGGTGGCGTCCCGCACCAAAAACGAACCGTCCTGCGCATCCGTCATCTTCTCCTTGGCTTCGTCCCGTGTGATCCTACCCCAATACCATTCCGCTTCTCGGAGATCTGCCGGTGTGTCAGCATCGCCAACCGCTCTCAGTGTTAGGGGCCACCCACGACCATCTGCGGGTGCAACGGATGCACCATTACTAGCGGAAGTGCTGCTCGGTCCTGCGTTGACACTACCGGCAACATTATTGTACGCCACCCCCACCCCTGGCTGTACCGGCGATGTGATTGCTGGCTTCTTCAGACTACCCATACTTCCGGATCCACCGACCGATGTATTCGACGACTGCTGCTGCTGCTGCTGCTGCTGTAGCACAGCTGTACTTCGGGAGATCTTACGCGGCGGAACGGCCGGTGCCGAGAGAAATTCCGGCAACTTTTCCTTCCAGTCGAGCTTGTAAAGCAGCAACTCCATTATTCGTAAGTGGTTTTCCGTGTTGTACACGATTTGACTGGAAGAAAAGAGATTTTTTTATGAATTTGAATTGGTCAGAAGGGTTTTACAATCATTTCTAATTTCCGGCTCAAGTAAAGTAACAGCGTTAAAGGTCCTACATGAATGTAATGCCTTCGCAAAGGCAAATCAAACCAAGCGGATTGCGAACAAAGAATACGGACAATATTTTCTTAATAAGTGTGAGTCATCCACATCGAAAGCTGAAGCTCGCGATGTTAATTATACTGGTAAACACTTCTGCCCTAGAGCTCATACCGGAAAAAATAAAGATTATAACTTTTTAACCGTTATGTGTTCGACAAAAAAACATGAGATCGAAGTAAACTGTGACCAAAAACGGTTGAGAAAAAGTTTCGTGTCAAAAATTCTCGCGTCTCGCCCCTTGTGCCTGGCTAACAATCCGTTTTTAAGGTCCAAGTTCTTGGTAGTACCAAGAGTTAGATCGTGAAGCAGGGTCTTTGTTCTTGATGTGCTGCTGGTTTCTGCTGTGCTACGTGGGTCTAGCAGAGCTATCTACAGATAAGTACACAGTTTCTGTTGTTCCTTTATTATGGTTCGAGTCACAAATTGTTTGCAAGTTAGTTTTGCTCAATGGGTATTCGCGCAATAGGCTTTGTAACACTCAAATTTTAGTTTTGTTTTAATTGTGGCATCATTTGCCTAAAAGTGACCAGAGCTTTGCACTTTCTATAATATAATTCCTATCCTATGACCAATCACAGAGTGCACCTATGGGCAGTCTACCTAGGCTAGGCTAAGTTATGTGCTGGACAGAAAAACACCCTTACATGCCCGACGGGGTACCCAGGTACCCACAAATTAAAACTCATGTAACTAGTAACTGACAATTTTTATCCGGTTTCAATGGCATCGGTGCCCGAAAAAAATTTCTCATTCCCGGAAATCCGTTTTTTCGAAGATATGTTCCGAAACTGCGGATTTTTATGAATGTTTGATAATATTATTGATGTAATTACAATTATTTCCTCATATGAATACTTCCGGAATCGGCCCAGAGACCCAAAATCAACTCCAGCCGCCATTTTGAAATTTGGGATGGCGACTTACGGTTTTAGGAAAACAGCTAAAATGGACCAAATACCACCTCATGAGTAGTTTCGGAACCAAAATTATGTCCAGAGACCTGGATACGACCCCGGAGGCCATTTTGAATTCAAAAATGGCAACCTTCGGTTTTTAGAAATGACTCAAAAATGACCCAAGTTGGGTAATTTCAGAATCTGGATGATTCCTAGAGAATTACTTACTTTACTTTTATGGCGACAGATCGTTGAGATCCTATGCCGAATCCAGAATACGTCTCTACAAAACTCTGTCTTAGGCTGCTACTCTCCAGTCTCCCCTTACACCCGCTGCTCTTGCATCCTCGTCGACAGCACACATCCAGCGCGTGTGAGGTCTGCCTAGAAGTCGTCGGCCTCTATCCGGTTCTCTGCTAAATATCATCTTTGCCGGTCGCTCATCCACCATCCGTGCTACATGGCCAGCCCACTGTAACCTGCCGTGTTTCATCAGCTTGACAATATCAGCGTGTTTGTATACTTCGTACAGCTCGTGATTCATACGCCTGCGCCACACTCTATTTTCTAGTTTGCCTCCGAGTATTGATCGCAGGATTCTACGCTCGAAGACCCCAAGCGCTCGTCGATCGGCCTCCTTCCACGTCCACGATTCATGTCCGAGCGCCACCGGGAGGATCAGAGTCCTATAGAGCGCAAATTTCGTTTTGGCAGTGTTTATGGTGCGTCCAATTCTCGCAGCTTTCCTTTTGAGAGCCGTAAAGGCCTCCTCGACTGCTCTACGGTTAACACCAATTATAACAATGTCGTCCGCAAAGCCCAGAAGCATGCACGTGACAGTTTAATTAGTTTTGTTGGGAAACCATGTTCTAGCATTATTTGCCAAAGCTCGTTGCGTTTCACTGTATCGTACGCACCCTTAAAGTCAAAAAACTGATGATGCGTCTGCAAGTTGTGTTCTCGAAACTAGTCGAGAATCTGTCACAAGTTAAACATCTTGTCCGTTGTACATCGCCCCACTCGAAAACCGCATTGGTATTCTCCAACAAAGGCTTCCTGCAACGGCCTCAGCCGCTGGGACAGGATACGGGAGAAAATTTTGTAAGCGGAATTGAAGAGGGTTATGCCTCTATAATTACTACAGTCGAGCCTATGTCCCTTCTTGTAGATAGGGCATATGAGTCCTTCCAACCAGTCCGTAGGTAGTTGTTCCTCAGACCATACCCTTAGGATAATCGGGTGAATTGCACTATACAGCCGCTCGCTCCCAACTTTGAAAAGCTCGGCCGGAAAGCCGTCCTTCCCAGCGACTTTGTGGTTCTTTAGCTCTTTGCAAGCATTCTTCACCTCGTCCAATGTTGGTGGGTCCACAGCTTGTCCGTCCTCCCTAATTACTATCCTGTTCCCCTCGACGACTCTCCTACCTTCCTCACAGTTCAACACCATTTAAAAATGTTGCTTCCAACGCCTAGCCACCTCCGATTTAGCGGTAATCAGGTTCCCCTCCCTAGATTCATAGAGACTATGAGGTGATTTTTGGTCAATTTTGGCTATTCTCCGGAAACCGGAAGTCACCACCTCAAATTTTAAAATGGCGTCTAGAGTTGATTTCCGGTCTCTAGGCATCATCCCAATTCCGGAAATATCAATATTTGATGGTATTCGGTCAGTTTCGGTTCTATTCCAGATACCGGAAGGAGCCATTTTGAAATCGAAAATGGCATCGGGGGTCGTTTTACGGTCTCTAGATATCATCCCGGTTCTGAAAATACCCATATTGGATGGTATGTGACGTTGGTTTATTTTATTGTTTCTATGGCCACTAGAAGCCCCGGTGGAATCTGTTTCAGAAGTGCATTTTTGAGGGTATATCACTATAACACCCTTTCCTGGTGAAACATCCCTCAGAATTTCACCTACGTCACAATGTTACGCCAATGTCCTCGGTCCATAGCAGCATGTCTCCAGTTTTTTGAGAGTCCCACACTTCCAAGATCTTGCTCAACTTGGTCAGACCACCTAGCACGTTGTGCACCTCTACGTCTTGTAGCGGCCGGATTCGAGACGAACATCAATTTTGCGGGATTGTTGTCCGGTCGTTCGAAAACAGCCAGTGCTTGCAAGTCCTTCTGGAGCATTGTCCATGTCTCATGCCCGTAGAGGACTACTGGTCTTACAAGCGTCTTGTACGTGGTGCACTTGGAACGGAGGCGAAGTTTACCAGACTTTAAAGTCTTGTGGAGTCCGTAGTAGGCATGACGTCCCGCTACAATACGTCTGCGCATTTCTCTGCTGCAGTTGTTGTCTGACGTTACCAGGATCCAAGATCCGAGGTTTACAAGTTCGTCAACCACCTCGAACTCGTCTCCGTCAATTATTACGCTACTACCTACGCGAGCCCTATTGCGTTCGGTTCCACCTGCTAGCAGATACTTGGTCTTTGACGTATTCACTTTCAATCCAACCTTTTCTGCTTCACGTTTCAGTTTGGTGTTCTGCTCAGCAACCACATGGAACGTCCTTTCGACAAGGTCCACGTCGTCAGCGAAGCAGATGAACTGGCTGGATTTATAGAATATCGTGCCCCGCATGTTAAAGGCCGCATGTTTCATCACACCTTCAAGCGCAATGTTGAACAGGAGGCAGGAAAGACCGTCGCCTTGCGTGTTTCAAACGGGCTTGATAACGCACCCGAAATCTTCACACAGCACTGTACATCAGTTAGTTTCGCAGGGAAACCATTTTCGTCCATGATTTTACATAGCTCTACACGGTCGATAGTATCGTAGGCGGCCTTGAAATCGATGAATAGGTGGTGCGTGGGGACTATATCATCCAAAACCATAAACATGGCAGAATCTTTTGACGCTAAAAGTAACGAATTTGGATGAAAATTGCCAAAGTTACAAGAATTACAATTTGTGGGTACCCGGCAGGCCCCATATATAAAAGTTGCCTTTTAGTGAGCTTTGAGATGTCACTGAGTTTTATCACTTTTGATTGCAATGAGCTGTGAAATTTCGTCATTCGAAACCTAAAAAGGTACCCGGTACCCTGGTATTCCGTCGAGCACATAACGGTTTTAACTATTCCTGGGCATTTTACTCCCCTTAACAGAGATAACTTTCTCAGACGCTTAAATAGGTTTTCCCGTAAGCCAACTCGGCGAGCAATTGGGTCCTAAAATTTTTACACCGTTTTCTGATTTTTATGTATCATCCGAAAGAATGTAATTTTGTGAGCAAAACGTAATTTTTGAAAAATATTTATCGTTATACTTTGAATTTTCAATTAGAAAAAACTGCTCGAAATGTGTTAAATGTCATTTAATATATTTCAAGCAGTTATTTATTCTTCAGTTAAAAATCGAAGGAAACGGGATTTTTTTAAATCATGTTTTGTTCAGAAAACGCATCTTTCTCAAATGATATATGAAAACTGATTTAAAAGCTATAGTCTTTTTAGTGCAAGTATTTTAAGGTTGAAGGCAATTTGTTGTAGCTTATGTCAACCAGTATTATCAAACTATAAAGCACAAAATGAAAATTTCCTCGTACAGAGCCTCATTTTTTCGAATAATAAGGTAGTAATGCACCGAGCGCTATTGACTGTGCGAACCGGAAAAACGTGACACTTCGCAGTTGTCGCATTCTCTGAAGCTCCAGCCTGCGCTTTGTTAGTCAAGAATTTACAATAGAACATAAACTGCCACCTAAGAAACACTTACACAATTTTCTCCCAAGGAGGACGCATCAGAATATGGCACCATACTTGTATCAGTATCGTTGGTTGCTCCTTAAGCCCCCGCTGGAACTGCATTCGACAGATTCGTATCAGATGGATCATGATATACTTGAGCGTCATATTGTGATAAATTGGCAGGTCCTGGATGTGCTGTCGGAGCTGTTCGACGACCACAGCGTCGCTGGTAATTTCTGTCGAAGATTAAGCACAGTCAGAAAAGAGAAGGGGAATAACAACACAAGGCTAGTAACGTACTTGAGGCTTCAACAAACTTATCGTAGAACATGACCGGAATGATCGGATCAGGCAACTCGCGAAGGAATTTTTTCAGCACCGTGGCCACGCACTCGGGCGAATAGCCACTGAGATCGGTGTTGATCAGATTCTCGTTGAGCGAATCGCGCAATTTGTTCACCTCATCATAGTTGGGCGGCGTCGTTCGATACAGTTTGTACAGATCTAGGTTCATGTTGCACATCGCTTTCTGCTCAAGTTCGTTGCAGAGTATTATGACAATCTGAGGAGCCGGCAGTTCGCCCACGTTAAACTGCTGACACAGACCTAGACCGAAGACCTGCTGGGCTCGACCACCAGCCAGCACAGTCGCAGCTGTCCGACTTCCAGCATCGGCTGCGCACGGCTTAAGTCCCGTGGCCGAACACTGTCTGTGGACAATGAGATTACACTGCTTACATAGCAATCCCTGATGTATCAGCCCGCGCAAGTACTGCTGACACTTATCACATTTAACCAGCTTCGAAAACGAATGATCCACCAAATCATGTGAGTGCTTGTCCGGTGCGGTGTCACCTTCTTCACAAGCAAGTCCCAAGACGATGCCACTGCCACCGCTGGTTGTCCGCGTCGTGCCACCACTCTGGATTGGCTTCTCCGCACTCACCAGTAGATCCTTAATGGACGCCAGGATTGTTTGCTGATGGAATTCATTTTTAATACCCATTTGCTATGAAGAGGAGAAACGTTAAAAAACAGAGCAATCAAAACCAATCAGCATTCATTCTCATAGTGCTACAAAAACCAATGAAACTCACTCCTAATTTATCACGATCCAAATTCGATAAATCACAGCCTTTTATATCTTTCGCTTTGAACACGTCAGCGTAGGTGTACAAGTTGTTAGCAGCCATCCATTCCAATACATTCGCTGACGTCCACTCGTTAATTGACTGGCGAGGATTAAATGAATTAAAAATGATGCAGTTTTGTAAGGCAAAAAATCAACAGATAAAAAAAAATACCTTGTCGGTGCTATACGTGGTCGGCATCTTCGGATAAACGTCAGGATTTCTTTGGCACATTTCGTGAATGGCTAACGGTAGACATTTGATGTGGAAACACGACCAGCATTCTGTGTACGCATAGAACAATAGAACATAAATATTAGTCCGGTTGTAGAACCAGTTTCGGTAGTTTTGTTTTCGGGAAAAATAGGTAATTTTCTTACGTCTACACTGCCGTCCTTGCAGTCCGAGGCCCCAGATGTAGTCACGACCTGCGTTTGCCGCCGCCAAATGCCGGGAGGAAGAAAACGGTCAGCAAATTGAGAGAAAAGAAAAAGCACCGGGTCAGTGATTATCGACTCTGCTCATATTGCCCCTTATTTTTTGTGTGGAATACTTACAAAGTAAACAGATAATAGGAGTTACAAAATAAACAGGTACGGTCGTGTGACATTTGTTAATGTTTTTATTACTAAATTCATCCGTTTTATTGACTATAATGATAATTGATAATGAATTGGTATTATTTTTCAAATATAAGAGGCAATATTCAGAGAAGAATTCGATTTGTAATAGAATGTTTGTTTTTGTGCAAAAAAGGACTTGCTTGCTTCTTGATTGCTTTCTCTCTTGCGCTTTTATTTTAGCTTCTAAATTGATAGTGTTCTTCGCGATGCATCGCGTCGCGAGAGCCAATAGATTCAGACACACTTTGCTTGCTTGCTTTGAACCTTTTCATACAACGATCAGCAAAATTGCCGAACGAGATTTCGTTTAAGTGTTCAAGCCCATAAAAGAGAGCGGAAAAGCGCCATAGGGAAAAAGAAATCAATTCGGAAGCACAGACCAGATATCTAATCATTCGTTCGCCGGGAAGCGAAACAACGTAAATCTAGGTAGGTCCGAGTGCAGAGTTTTTTACTGACACTAATTTTAATTTTCGTAATATTCTTTCTCGTAATGGGACAGCATTTTCTGCATAATATTCAATAAAAATGAAACACACATTTATTTCGTATTTAATCTTTGTGAAAAAGATCAACTAGAAAACATTACAAAATTGCATGTACTCCAGTATAATCGGACTCAATTTGCTTATTCTCAGGACATACTTTTTACAATAAAAAGTTCTTTCTTCAGACATTCTCATTTTCTATCGAATTACTCATTAACATGCACCTAAAATTAGCATCACCAGTTATCCTCTCATCAATTTGTCATCAAATTCAATCCGATGCTGAACCGAATGAAATGCATTTTTATAAAAAAAAAAATCTGCTGTTTAGTAGCTAGGTACCACAAGCAACCATTTTATAGGAGGTATAACAAACCGAATGCCCCTTATGTCATGTTCTACGGCGTGGTTTTATAAGTTAGGTGGCAACAATTTCGATGCATTTATTGCTTTACTTCATGGAACGTTATGGAACAAAACGATTACTCAAAGACACCGAAGTTATCACCGCCTCCCCTAGATGGAATGCAACTACTTCCCATTTGCCATTTTCGTACCATCGCCGACAATATCTGGCCTGTGCTGCAACCCGACTTTAAAAGCAAGCGTTAGTATTGTGTGATGTGTATAGGTGGAAAGGAGTAAGATAAAAAGGAATTGTTATATTACCCGAACCGACTCCTGTGCTTGGATTTACGCACTGCACGTAGATATCGTCCAGTACGTACTGATCGCCGCCGGAACCGCCCGAAGGTGTTAGATTCAGTGTCAGACTATTGCTATCCTTGGTGGACTTGGTGAGCGTTAGGTTGGCCATCGTGGCAACGACCGTCGTCACGGCGGTTTGGCCAGGAACGCTACTAGTGACACTACTGTTGTCTCTATCCGCACTGGAGCTCGCATCATGGCCAGCGCTGAAGGGATTACTGCTGTTGTTTCTACTAGGGTTGCTGCTGCTCGGGCTATTGGTGTTGATGTTGCTGCTAACGTTACTTGTGTTGCTAGCACTGGGAGGATCTCCTCCCGCTAGACTGTTGATCGGCAGGTAATGAATGGAGGATGGAGTTGGCATACTACTGCCGTCGCATCGTACTAAATTTTGTACTGAAAATAAAAACGAAGCGAATTGGAGCTCGTTGAAATATTTAAAATAGCTCAAACGATTACATAAAAAAAAACTAAAATAGAGCGCTACGACAATTTGACAATTAGAAAATATGAAAAACCTTGACGATTGTGAACAGCCTAAACAATTCATATTAACATGAAGCAGTCTAGCTCAGATTTTGCTTTGGTGTTAACTGTTACAATGAGTAACAGTTACTAAGCTTTGAAAAAGATGCATTTGAACACACGTAGAGGAAAATGCATTCCTCAATCGCGTGGTGGGCGGTGCACTGTATTGACGGAGAGAGCGATTTTTTTTTTGTTTTGTCTTACTTACACTGCACGTAACCATTCTGCTTGGTGCGCGTATTGCTCGCGTGGTACCAAATGGCACTGTTCGACGATTTCGGGATGTACACCTCGATGATGTCCTCCTTCTGGTAGCTAAGCTCGTCGACATTGGCAGAAGTGTAATTGGCGGTCGCTCGGTAGATCACGGTATTCTCCTCGTCCATTATTGTATGGCAAAGCTCAAAAGCGACAGACAGCACCGCTGCTGGTTCGTAGTGTGCCTTTGCTGCTGCTGTTGCTACTACACTAGTCCACTACCGAAACCACTAATCTAGCAATCGGGCTTGAGTTGGTAAGAGTACCGCACTAACACTCGCACTCGCACACACAATCACTAATCTCTGTTCGCACTGCCGGTTCGGTCCAACTGATTAGCTTAGCTGCCTCTAGGGGGTTCATTCGTATGCAATGCAGCAACTCTCGTAAGGGTTGGAAGAAGTATCAATGATTTTTTTTTTCGACAAAGCATTGATCGAGTGTGCGGTTTATGGAGTAGTCAATAGCAACTACACCACGTCTGTGAATGATCCCTTGATTGAGCTTTGCGTAGGCGGCTGGAGTACCAATAAGGTATGCAACTTGATTGACTTGGCTACTGCTCTAAAGTGCGGTAGCGTGGCGGCCCTGCTTCAGGGAGTACGTTTCGTTTCTAAACTTGACTTTTGTAAAAGTGTGCCTATCGATTATTGTAATCACAATTTTTTTTTAAGGAAGAAGCTAAGTATTTGTAAGGGTTTATCTCATTGAGACGAATATCCGCGATGAAGGCAATTGATGCCGTTTCTCTTTTCGCAATGTGGCTGTCGCGAGCTATTTTCTGCTCCTCTTCTTCCATTAAATCTTAGTATATTTTTGCACTTTGTTTGTAGCTTTGCTAAGTAAACTGTACATTTAATGTAGGTGCGCTTGATTTGGCCGTATCATTTCAATGACATCGATCACGATCTAACTGTCCTCTTCTTTCACTCTATTATTGCCCGCTCGGTGAATTGGAACGCGATTCAACATTCTGTACGTCCACTAGTCATTATTTGCTAAGGCACCTTTGCAAAGATGAAATTGTACACTTGCTGCTTCTGGCTGTCACTGGACATTTTAGTGTAATTCTGAAACGAAACAATGAAAAGAGACTGTTAGTAAATAAAACTGGTGAAGTGCCCTTCAATCGCTACAACTAGTGTAATATTGATTCTACCGATTGTTGTCTTATTGAACGAAACACTATCCCGATTAAGAACCGAAGCGAATTTGGTTCATCATAGCTTCCGTTAATTCCGGTTCGCCTTATGGCAGTTATTGTTAATCGAATAGAAATTTTCAATTACCCCCGCTACCATGACCATACTGTGATTATGCTATTATTTCGTGTAGTTCCTTAGTCTAACGCAGCAAAGTGTCATCACTTGGACCGAAAGCTGGCATATTGCGCACTCACACGTGCTTGCATGCAGGCAGCCGGACGAGTAACGCACACGGCAACACCAGGTTGAATTAGAAGTCAAACATAAGTACAAACAGTCATGTCATGTCGTCGAGTGCTAGCGATTGCTGCTAGTAGCAAATTTCTGCTATCCAAAAACAGATATGTATATTCTTTCGGAAGGATCTGAAGTGAAGGTCCGGAATGAAAGTTTTGTACAGAACTGGATCCAAGGCTGCACCTTGAGGAACTCTGACAAGACATCTATCAATTTTTAACCCATCATGGACCGAGGCTAGATCCTGATTTTTTTCAATGAGATTTTCACGGCCCAGACGTGTATTGTTCTAATCAAGAAAAAAAGGTGAAGAATTTTTTTCCCGATTTTTCACAACCGAGTTTTTCACTGTTCGTTTTACCGAATAGTGGGCCAATGCGTGATAAACAAATCAGTGTGAAGAGTCCTGAAAAATATGATTTCTATACAAAAGCTTCAAAATATTACATTTTTTACAGATGAGCAATTCAATGGAAAAAAGTTTAAAAAAAATTATAATTTTTTGCATATCATTTCCGATTTTGTTGAAACTTTGTACAGTTGTTCCTTTATGATAAAGAGGCCATAACTTGATATCCCGGATTTTGTGATGACATAAATCGAACTTTGGGATGATCTCCTGCGCGGAGTGTCTATGATTGATGAAGAATATTTTTAGCGTTCAAACGGTTTGTTTGATCGGTATAGTGTCTTCGGCAAAGTAGTGGATAATTATTTTTATCCTTTCAAAAAAATACACCCTGTAAAAAAATCTGATTCTTTTTGTTTTTTTTTTATATACAAAAAAATCATAACTTTTGTAGTTTTTGTTCTACCATATTCAGGGCCGGATTTACGATTGTGGGGGCCCGGGGCCCAGTTATAGTGGGGGCCCAAATTAAAACAAAACTGTTTTTCATCGTACGAGTTAAAAGCATTTATTTGCTATTGAAAAATCACCAAAAATTTGTTAGAATTTTTTCTTAAGCTCTATTTAGAGTTCCAAGCGAAGTGAAAATCTCATACAACATGTTCATGTTTTCACGCTCGTGAAAAATGCAACCTGCAAAAAATTTCACTTCGCTTGGAACTGTAAACAAATTCGATCCAGCGAAATCGATGGTTGTGGATCTCATCTTTTTCACTTGGGTTTATTTCTTTCACGC
Source organism: Wyeomyia smithii (assembly GCF_029784165.1). Lineage (NCBI taxonomy): Eukaryota > Metazoa > Arthropoda > Insecta > Diptera > Culicidae > Wyeomyia > Wyeomyia smithii. The sequence goes on along the minus strand of NC_073695.1, from coordinate 29,930,780 downwards.
ATGCAAGCGCTAGTGAAAAAAGGAGCAGCAAGCGAAAACTTGCGTGCGTTTCTATTCTGTCAGTTGCAGCCAATTTTCACTTCGCTCGGAATGTAAACTCGTGAGTTTCACTCCACTTAAACTGTAAACTGCAGGGTGGTGAAATACCTGCGTGTTCCACAAACGGGTTTTCGCGACAGATTTCGCAAGCGAAAATTTACGCTTTTTCACTTGTCAAATTTTTCACTTCGCTTGGAACTGTAAACTATGCTTTACGAGTTTTTTTGCAGAAAACTTATTAATTAAATAATCAACATTCATCTTCTTCAGTATACTCGTACTCGAAACTTAATAATGCTAAGTTTGACTGCCTTTCATTCTTCACAGTCGCACGCAACCTATTTTTAATAAGTTTCGTCTTCAAGTTTTTTTCTTGATACCTGAAAAAAAACTACCGCAATTTGAAAAAAAATGCGAAACACAGGCAAAAATTTGCACACAATTTGAGAAAGACGGCGCAAATATAAGACGACTCTGACAATAATAGAAACTAGGAAAAAATTACACCCATCTGCAGGTCAATAAAATATGCACACGAGCTCAGAAAATCTGCATTTTGAAAAGCACATCTGGTATCCCTGATTCGGACAAGTAAGCAAAAGCAATGCATTAAAAAAATTTGTGGATTATTTTCTTTCTTTGCCATGCGCGCTAAAGCTCTAGAGTTAAAGTTTGGCCGACTGTCACTGAAAAGTTCCAATCAAACAGTCAACAGTTTTTTCATCATAGTTTTAACATTGCTGATGTTCGATTGGAACGAGTTTTGACAGTTCGATTGGCGCTTTTAGTGACAGTCGGCTAAACTTTAACTCTAGGCGTTTAATGCGCGCTGGTTCGATTCAAATGGTGTGTTAATGTGTGTCATTCCAAGAGAATCTAAGGTGAACTCTTATGGATGTAGTTGTGATTGTGGTCTGTTCAAATTTTCTTACTGTAAATCGAACTTTTGATTAAATCTCATTTTTAAAAAGAAAAATCTTTTTGTCGATTTGTGGGGGCCCTAAAAATGTGGGGGCCCGGGGCCCGGGCCCCCTGGGCCCCCCCATAAATCCGGCTCTGACCATATTCCAAAAAGCATCAATGTATAAACAATAATGCGTAGTTCTTGTGAAAAAAATCAGATTACTGTAGGTAGATTTTTGTAGATATTCAATTTATATCGACCAAGATTTTTCTCGAACTTCTTCTCCAGTTGCTTCAGTCGCCGCAAAGCCATTGGGTAGCTGTCTGGAAACTCTGGATTATCCGTTTTCCATAGTAGACCAGTTTCGAAGCGGTCACCGATTCGCTGCGTAGTCTTCTCGAGAATGTTGCGGGCTCTTTTGTCCTCGGCACTCTCTAACGGAATGCTAATGACCGACTCTTCCAGCGCGCAATGAGTTTTCAGAAGCTCGTGAAGGTCGTTATTGGATACTTCATGATGGAGTCCGAGAAACCCATCACTCGTTTCAGCGGTATTTGTTTCTTTTGGTCCGTAGACCGTCCATCCGAGCTTGCAGCGCACGGCTATCGGATCTACCACTGCTCCTATCTTGGCTTCAAGTGGGGCGAATGTATGTTATTCAAGCCTATAAGCATCTCCGGTCGTCCATTGTATGAAGCAATAGGCAAACCTCGCATGTGCTTGAATTGCCGTGCGAGATCCTCGGCGTCTAATGCTTGTTTGTTTATTTGTTTATTTGTAAAAATTACATCAACAGGCCTTGTGGCCCAAATGATTATACTATGCTAAAAATTACGTGCTAAAGTCAGAAAGCGGGTCTTCAGCATCTCGCGGCTGGTGTCGAAATCGAAGCTTGTAGCGAAACGATTGAAATGGCGCTGGAGACCGGTTATCGTGCTGAAGCTACTGTAGTTCGTTCGCCTATTCTGAACGTGAAGGAAGAGGCTATTTCGCAACATGCGTGGTCTAACGTAAATATTGAGTTGCTCGAGAATTGCCGGACAATCTATTCGTGAGGTAAGCACGTCCGCGACGAATATTGCCCTGGATATGTCCCGACGGATTTGCAGTGTATCCAAGTCGATGAGTCTGCATCGCTGTTCGTAGCTAGGTAGTCGAAAAAGGGTCGTTCCACGGAAGTCTTCTGAGCGCAAAGCGAACAAATCTTCGTTGCACTGACTCGATTCTGTTTACTCCATTCAGGTAGTAGGGATTCCACACTGAAGCACAGTATTCCAAGTTGGAGCGCACCAAAGCGCAATACAGTGCCTTCAGGCAATAGATGTCGTTGAAGTTTTTGGCGATACGCATAATAAATCCCAAGTTTCTGCTAGCCTTGTCAATTATGAATGTCATATGTTGTTTGAAGCTTAGCTTTGAGTCAAGCAATACTCCCAAATCCTTCACACAGTTTGTGCGTCGCAGAGGTGTATTTGACAAATTGTAGTTGAAATTCAGTGGACTACGCTTTCTGGAGAATATTATTATCTCGCATTTGTCAGCGTTCAATTGCATGCGGTTGTCCGCGCACCATACTGCAAAAACCCTTAACTGGTTCTGGAGCGCTGCGGCATCTGACGGAGTTTTTACCTTGGCAAACAGTTTAAGGTCGTCAGCGAATGACAGCCGAGGGCCTTGAAGTCGAAAATTGACGTCGTTTAAGTAAATCAGGAATATCAAAGGCCCGAGATGACTGCCTTGCGGAATGCCTGAGTGAGCGGAAAAAGATGTTGAAAAAACTCCATTGATGTTCACAACTAAACGCCGGTCAGACAAATACGACTGAAACCAGTGAAGCAGTGGCCTCCGATGCCAAGCTTTGCGAGTTTAGCCACGGCGATTCGGTGGTTCAGTTTATCGAAAGCGGCGGATAGGTCCGTGTAGGTGACGTCCGTCTGAGACTGGTCGTCAAAGCTGTCCATTACGTAGGATGTGAGCGTCAGGAGATTTGTGGCCGTTGATCGCTTAGGCATGAACCCGTGTTGTTCGTCGACGATGTACTGCTTGAAGAACGAGAAAGTAGGTTCAAACACAACGAGCTCGAAGAGTTTCGATATGGAGCAAAGTGCGGAGATTCCACGGTAGTTGTCGATGTTACTTTTATGGCCTTTCTTGTGCACTGGAAACATGTACGCCGATTTCCAGACCGAGGGAAAGACGCCAGTGCGAATTGATTAAGCGAATAGACGACTCATCGGGGAAGCCAGACTACCAATGCATTTTTTAAGGAAAACGGATGGAATGCCGTCTGGTCCAGCGGACATGGAAGACTTGAGTTTCGAGGCAGCCAATGTTACCGCGCTATCGTCAATGGAGAGGTTAGTCAGTGCACGGCCAAGAAAGGGGACACGTTCTGTACAGGTTCTAATTTCATCCGTCGTTAACCGTTCGTTCACAAATACTCTAGAAAATTTTCGCGAAAACAAATGGCAGATTTGCTCGACAGAGTTCGCAGTGACACCGTCTAAATACATACTCGAAGGAAGGCCATCATCTTTGCGCTGTTCGCTAACATATTTCCAAAACGATTTGGGGTTGCGTTTGAGCCTACGCTCGACATTACGAAGGAAGCTTCGAAAAGAGTAGCGACTTAATTGTTTGTAGCGGGTATTAATCGATGAGTAGTGGTTCCGTAGAGGTAGTGTTCTGTATCTAGAGAACCTTCTCAGGGCTGCTTTTCACTCCGATTTAAGGCGTCGTAATGTGGGGTTCAACCAGGGCAATTTCTGTTGTACGGAGATGATCCTTTTTGGGACGTGTCGATCTATGGCGTAATTTAAAATGTGGGAGAGAGTTGAGGCGGCAGTATCTACGTCGTTCGTGTCCAAGACAGCATCCCAATCGATTCCAGCTAGTAATGCGTTAATACTATCAAAATCTGCGCGGACAAAATCGTAATAAACGGTTGTCGGTGCCGAAATCGTGTTGTGAGAGACTCTCTGATGGACTGCCATAAACAGGGCCGGGTGATGAGGAACGTGTTTAACGAGTGGTTGTTGAGGAAGCATCAATCTTTCGATGGTGCGGACTGTCTTTGAAAGCATCTTTTCATCCGATCCAACAGCTGACACCCATAGATTCATCCGTTTTGAATTCTTCTCCACTCTTGCAATGTCGGCCGTCCACTTGATTGTCAGCTTCTGCCGAATACCGGCGACGCCCAAGCGCTCTGCCAAACTGTTTTCCACTAGGGTCACCGACGCTCCTTCGTCAAGGAAGGCTAGCACAGTGATGGACTTTTCTCCACAGTGCAAACTAACCGGAATCATCCGGAACAGGGTGAGGTTGCTCGTCCGGATGTGCGCGCTGGTTCCGACAGCACCTTCAGTTGGATGGAGAAGTTGGTTATGTGGTAGCCTGCAGTCCCCGACTTTACATTTTATCTTGAACTTACATGGCGCCGATCCGTGCTCGTCCAGACACACGCAGCATAGCTTCCACTGGTCAACAATTTTCATTCGGTCAGCGTACGACAGGTTTCTAAAGTCCTAGCAATACTTCAACCGGTGATCTGTGCGCTGACACACCTTGCACGGCTTCTGATTCCGTTTATCCCCGTTACTGGCTTGACTTTCAGCTTCGCTGTGGTTGTACACCGTTCCTTCTCCTTCGGCTTGCTTGCTCGAACCTCGGCGTAGGTTGTTCCAGCCGGTTTGAACTCCATGCTTACGTTCGCTTCGCAGGCTTCCGAAACTATCTCGGAGAGGAAATTGGTGAATGTCCAGAGTGAGTGTTACCTTTTTCTTTCCACGCTTGAAGCGCACCCACTCACGCTTGTCGTTGTCCGGCAGCTTATCAACCAGCTCTTGAATGAGCAACGGATTTACTAGGTGCTGTTTTAGTTCTGCTGCCTCCAAGTGCTCGCACAACTGTTCAACGACCGTACCGAAAGGAATGAATGTGGCTAGCTTTCCGGTTTTCGGAGGTTTTGTGAACTTTCTCCAGATGGCTTTGTAAAAGTTGTTCTGGTCGTCCATATAACTGGCGAAGTTTTTCAATAACTTTCGGAACTGATTTCGGTAGAAGTAGCTGTCCTCGGAGCCTCCTCAGCTGGTCTCGAGGTACGATGCTGGCCTAACAAGCCAGTTCGAGTCTCGGCTCGGGAGAGACTGTTAGTGTCAGTAGGATCGTAGCGCTAGCCCCGCAATTGTCCTGTACACTCAACAGTTGGCTGCGAAGTCTGTGTATAGTAAACAGAAGGTCAAGTTCCGAATCGGAACGTAGCACCAAGGCTTGGCTTGGCTTGGCTTAGCTGTCCTCGGACCATCTCCAGAGCTTGACCTTTCAGACATTCTTGTAGCCGCACAAGATTTTCTATATCCGAGTATCCACAGGCTTCGTTGGACGCACGATACATCCCAAAAAACAATGGCCATTCTTCCGGTTTTCCTGTAAAAGTTGGTAACTTTTTGCTTACTCTATTCCGCGCTGCCAGTTGCGTCTTTGTCGGTCCGGTTCGTACCTGGACAGGGCCGCATTGACTAGTTCCTTCAGACTTTCTCGTGATGTTACTCTTCTTCGTATTCTGGCTTTTCAACGAAACTTCATCAGACTGATCCTCGGACCCATCCTCTGATTCATCGTCGGTCTCATTGACGGATTCTTCATCTTCAGTTTCGTGCAGTTCCCCAAGTTTGTTCAGATTCTCCTTGGTCAATTTTTCCACCTTCGGTTTTCCAGAAGCTCCAACACCGGTATCGACGACATTCTTCGGAGTGGATTTCTTCAACCGGTCCATCGCTATATCCATGGCTTTCATTTTGGCCGCAAATGACTTTTGCTGCTGTGCCATCCGGTCCAACTGCTCTTGTCGCGCTTGCAGGATGGCCTCTTGCATCTCTTTATCTTTCTTTTCCTCTTCTTCGCGCAACTGCTTCTCCATCAGCATCCGCTTAAGCTCAATGGCTCGGTTGAATTCCATCTCCTTTTTTTTATTTGTATTTCTAGCTCCAGCTCCTGCTCCATCCGTTTCTGCTTCTCCTCCATCGCCTTCAACTTGTTTTTCAGTGATGTTGAACGGTCGGATTTGACGCTGGAATCGTCACCAGTTTTCTCACTGCCTTTGTCACCGCCTTTCTTGGTTCTATCGACAATTTCAATGATGGAAACGAAAACTTTGATTGTCTAGCTGTCTTACGAATTCGAGAAATACCGTTACTCACAAAGAAATCTGTGAACAAACAGCATTTGAAACAAATCGACCTATATTGTAGCCATTCAGGAGCCACTTCGGGTGCCTGCAAAACAGATCGAAACTGCTTGAAATAGGTTTGGGGTGATTGGAATAGTGTCCCTCGATTGGTAACTTTAATTGATTATTGTTAAAGTTTGCTAACTTAGTTTTACATTCTGAAAACAAGTTCTGACAGAGAAAACGATTAGAACAGATTGATATACTACTGTTTGAATTACACCCAACACATTTCGAGTATTTCGTCTGAATACACAGGCGGTTCCTAAAGCTGCTTAGAATATGTTCCCTACCCTATATATTTTTTCTAGAACCGCAATTTTATGACCTACAATTTTGCTGGAGACACAATTCAAATCAAACAAGCCGTTTTTCTGATATAAAATATTTCATTCATCAGTTACATTTTTGTATAGGCCCTTTTAAAACAGCAGTCGTGAGTCTACATGATGAACTGATATTATAGAATGACTTCTTTATCAAAGAGGAACAACTGTACACAGCTTCAACGAAATCGGAAATGATCGGTCAGGACTTGCTTTAGTGTGGGTTTGTGGCAACTGGAATGATTGGGATGAAAATTACCTTCGAATTTTGTTTAGTTGAAGAGCTCAAAAGTCTCGTCTTCTCAAAAGAATACTCCTTGCAAAACTTCAGCTCAATCGGACCTCGGAAAGTCGCGCCACAAAGCGGCCAAAACTTTGCTCCTTTGATCGGTAACAAAAAGTACAAGTAGTGGTTCATAACGTGCTCGACAACGAAAATCCAAATGTCCTGAAAATGCATGAAACATCGAGACATCATTTCGAAATTCCACCCGTTCGGAAAAAATCGACTGCCCGCTAATGCTGAAGTTTGCATTGAAAAAATAGACAAAAATTGCCGATTTTTCATGGGTTTACCTTAACACGCACTCATGAAACTAGCAATGCAGCATAGGTCATAGTAACCCATGAGTGAGCAGAAAAAAATTGACTGCTCTATCAATCGAACTCAAACCGTGATGGCGAAAATAGTGAAGTTACTTTGTTTAGCTACAGTTACAGTAAAGTTTTTTTTTCCTGTGTGGACTCATCAGATTAGATCTATTGTGATATTGCCCAGGTGTTTTCTGTACTCCGCACTTCAAATTATTGGCAGTATCACTATTGAAGTAAGCGATACGCTTATCATTCATATCCGTGCTTGTGTGTAAGTTTTACCTTTCCGTTTCAAGCTTACTACTCTACTATACCGAGCCTCTGTTCATCCTAACAATATCGCCTAATTACAATTCCCTGAAGAGAACTTTCATACGTTACTCACACCACTTTTATTATAACAGGGACTTATTTTTGTTAGAAGGAGAGTCAACAGAGGTGCTGTAGAATTCATATTGAAGGAAGGGTACTTGGTAGGAAGCCTGAGAATAAACCCATGCTAAAGTCCTTTGGCAACCAAATGGCCTGATTCTACTAAGATTCGAACCCACGACCACCCGCTTACCAAGGCGGACTCTGTAACCTTGCGGCTACGGAGCTCCCTAACAGTAAAGTTACGCGTGTCCAAAGTAGGGTAGCCCCCGCGTCGAAAACGGACATCGTGCGGCACTTTGTGGACGCCAGATACACCCGTTCCGGCATCGGCAACATCTTGGCACTATTGGACAACAATCAGAGCATCGAATGAAAGCCCGATTCCGAACGGCCGACGGCTCTGAGCGACAAGAAGCTTCAAAGTTGCTGTAAAGAAAGACCGAGGGAGAAGTTGCTATATTGCTGCGTGCGCTCGACCGAGAGGTCGGTGCAACCGCCCAAACTGCGAAAAAGTACCTCGCGAAGCGAAAGTCCCTTCCACTGGTCTCGGAGCATGTAATGACGCAGTAGCAGCGGCTAAATAAGATGGCCAAGTCGATTTTTCCGGAGAATCGCGACATGACGGTGGTGATGGACGACGATACCTATCTCACCCTGGAGGGCAACGACTGGCAGGGCACTTCGTATTTCATTTTATCCACATAGGAAGTAAGCTCCGAGGTGAAGTTTATTTTACACAACAAGTTCCCCATGAAGGTGTTGCTGTGATTGACAATCAGCGAAAAAGAGATGTCAAAGCCGCTCTTCTTTCGCTCCAAACTGGTCGTGAACGGCGAAATTTATATTACAAAGTGCCTGCCGGAAGTTGCATCGTTCATGGAAAAATATCACAAGGGCGAAGACGCGATGTTCTGGCCGGATGTGGCGTCGACCCACTACTCGAAGTGATTATTAGAGAAGATGGAGCAGATGAATATCGATGTGGTACCCAAGTCGGTGAACCAGCCGAACGTCCCCCAACTGCGTCCCATCGAGGATTTCTAGGCAAACCTGAAGCTTAAGGTCTACTCCAACAATTTTGTCACGAAAGCTGAAGAGGAATTGATAAATAAAACGAAGAAAGAACTCACAAATATGCATGTTTTCGTCCGCCATGGCAAATGTTCCGGTTAACTACCGGAGGGCTGCTCACAAGGGCGTAGATTTTTTGGCAAGTAAGCTAAGATAAGATGGGAACCTATTTTAAGCAGCTTATGGAGCCACCGGTGTATTGAGACGAAATACTCGAAATATGTAAGGTGAAATACAAACATAAGTATTTCAATTAGTATACTATCTTTCTCTCTCAGCACTCGTTCTAAGATTGTAAAACTGGTCTAGCAAACTTTAATAGTAATCAAATAGAGTTCCCAATCAAAGGACACTATTCCAATCACTCCGAACCCATTTTAAGCAGTTTGCATCTGTTTTGTAGGGAATTTTCTTTGGCACCCGAAGTGGTACCTGAATGGCTGCAATTTCGGTTGATTTTTTTTCTATTCATGTTTTTATATATTTGTAAGGCCATTTAATCAGAGTATTCGTCTCGTCATTGAAATTATCGATATAAACGAAACTCAGGAGTTTGAGGCCTGTAATTCAACTCAGTTATCTGGAGATTCGGTTATCCGGAATTTTGAACTCGATCATCCGGAACAATTTTTTTGTTCTGTTTGTTTCTAATTTTTATCAAAAAAATTTCACCTTTTTCATCTCTTTTGGGATATTTGTTACCATTTTATGTCCGAGAAAAGTTAAATCAATCAATTGCTAATATTTTTTTTTGCTTCTCGAAATTTCAGCTCTTTTTTCCATGAAAATAACGCCACTGCATCGTACAAGCAAAGTAACAAAAGAAAACAATTGTTTTAGGTTCGTTGATTGCAAATTTGAATGATTTTTTTTATTCAATTATCCAGAAAACTCGATTATCCGGAGTGATTTTTTTTTTCGATATTCCGGATAATCGAGTTCGACCTGTATAGAGACTCGATTATATATGATTCGATTATATATAATTTTAGACTCGATTATATATACATAGTAGCAAAGTTTCATTTCAAATGTGACTCATCTAGAGCGAACATGTCGTAAGAGAACATCCAGAAAATACGTTACGCTTGATGGAAAGGGAAAAAATAGAAAAAAATAATGGAAAATTTTGAATTTTTTTTATAGAATTTATAAATTAAAAGAAATAAAAATACTTTAATAAATTTACCTTAATAAAATAATTTTAAAAATAAATAAAAAAAATTTAAAATTTACAAAAAATTAGGAAATTAAAAACAAACGAGTTGACAAATCATACACTGATCAAACTTTTTCTTTACATTTGACAGCAATTACACCAGGAATAACTACAAGATATATATTTTTTTTCCTCATCTATAATTTATTTGACACGGCACAAATACAATTTAATGTTTAACGGCGCCAATTATATATGGTAGCTTACTTTCTAAAGTATCTTAATAACTAAAAGCAAAATTTGTGAAGAAAAAAAAAACTAAAAGCAAATTTTTTATCCTCGCTGCCGACTACGAGCTGAAACTAAATCTAACTTAAAGCTAGAATGTTTTGCATTAAAAGCACTGATTTGTTGTTTGATGGTTTTCCATCGCCATAGGTAAGCAGCATATTGAATATGTTCCGCTGCTGGGCCAAGATATTACGGACTGGCATATTGGGTCGTATCCCTCGGGACCTGAGAGTATCGTGCGGGTCTAGTTGCTGTTTCCGGATCCGGGGTCTTAACGTGTTCTTGTCGTTTGGTTGGATGTAGGCGGAAGGGAATAGGATGAAACTGGGGCGTGGATGGATTTCAGAAAAACGTATATAAGGGACATGTAGGATAGGTCACGGCTCGCCAAGACATCACGTACAGGAACAGCCGGCTGCCTACTTTCGGCCTGCAGGGAAGCTATTAATTTAGACCTGGCGTCACGGTGTACAGGGCATGACCAAACCACATGCTCTATGTCGTAATAACCCTCACCACAGGAAATCCCGACCTACATCCAACCCCTTGAACCACGGGTTCGTCGACACCTTGGGGATTATGGAATGTAACCACCTTCCCAGTTCCCCTCTGGTCCAAGAATTTTGCCAACTGATGATCGTATTCTGACGTACAAGTGCGAAAAATTAATTAAAGGCTATTGGTCTTTCATAAATATCACCGTTTGTTGCGCCCACCTCAGCCAAAGAGTCCGCTTTCTCATTGCCCGGTATCGAGCAGTTAGAAGGGACCCACGCTAAGGTAATCTGAAACGATTTTTCGGATAAAGCACTCAGATGTTCCCGTATTTTCCCCAGGAAATACGGAGAGTGCTTAACATCTTTCATCGATCGGAGAGCCTCAATGGAACTGAGACTGTCCGTGAAGATGAAATAATGGTCCTTGGGCATTTTTTCGATAATCCCTAGGGTGTACTGAATTGCAGCTAATTCTGCGACGTAAACAGAAGCAGGATTATCGAGTTTATGGGAGACGGTTAAATTGTTATTGAAAATACCGAAGCCAGTGGACCCATCAAGAAGTGATCCGTCAGTGTAGAACATATTGTTGCAGTTGATGTTTCGATATTTATTGGAAAAAATTTTGGGGATCTGCTGCACGCGTAAATGATCCGGGATTCCACGAGTTTCTTCTATCATGAATGTATCGAAAAACACAGTAGAATCAGAAGTATTTGATAAGTCGACACGATTTGGAATATTCGAAGAAGGGTTAATATTTTGGGACATATGATGGAAATACAATGTCATAAAACGGGTTTGAGAATTAAGTTCGATTAAGCTTCCAAAATTTTCAATCACGGGACGGTTCAAGACCTCACATTTGATAAGAATACGAGAAGACAGGCTCCAGAAGCGGTTTTTCAATGGTAGTACTCCAGCTAAGACCTCCAAACTCATCGTATGGGTCGACTGCATGCAACCTAAGGCGATACGCAAACAACGATATTGTATTCGCTCCAGGTTGATCAGATGTGTGTTTGCTGCGGAGCGGAAGCAGAAACACCCGTATTCAATAACAGACAATATCGTTGTTTGGTAAAGCCTTATAAGGTCTCCTGGATGGGCTCCCCATCATTGTCCGGTTATTGTACGAAGAAAATTCACTCTTTGTTGACTTTTTTTGACCCCAGGTGCCTTTAGAGTCGAACCAGATACCAAGATATTTGTGTACCAAAGCCTGAGAAATCGTTTTACCCATTAATTGTGTTTGAAGCTGAGCAGGTTCATGCTTCCTAGAAAAAACTACTATCTCAGTCTTCTCCGGAGAGAATTCGATACCTAGCTGTAAAGCCCAAGCAGACAAATTGTCCAAGGTATCTTGCAATGGTCCTTGCAAATCGGCAGCTTTGGCTCCTGTAACAGAGATTACTCTGTCGTCTGCAAGTTGTCTTATCGTGCATGAATTTGTCAGACATTCGTCGATGTCATTTACATAAAAGTTGTAAAGAAGGGGGCTTAAACATGAGCCCTGGGGAAGACCCATGTAGCTAATGCGAAAAGTTGCCAAATCGCTGTGCGTAAAATGCATGTGCTTTTCGGACAACAAATTGTGCAAAAAATTGTTTAAAATTGGAGAAAATCCTTGTCGGTGAAGTTTACCCGAAAGAATGTCAATAGAAACGGAATCAAAAGCCCCCTTGATGTCCAAGAACGCAGACGCCATTTGTTCTTTGCGAGCATACGCCAGCTGAATATCTGTTGAGAGCAGCGCAAGACAATCACTCGTCCCTTTGGCACGGCGGAAGCCAAATTGAGTATCTGATAGTAGGCCATTTGATTCGACCCAATGGTCTAAATGACGGAGTATCATTTTTTCCATCAATTTCCGGATACAGGATAGCATTGCAATCGGCCTATAAGAGTTGTGATCAGAAGCTGGTTTCCCTGGTTTTTGGATGGCGATCACCTTCACTTGCCTCCAATCCTGCGGTACAATGTTTTGCTCCAGGAACTTATTGAACAAGTTCAACAAGCGCCTCTTGGCATTGCCGGGTAGATTCTTCAACAAGTTGAATTTGATTCTATCTAACCCAGGCGCGTTATTGTTACAGGACAGGAGGGCAACTGAAAATTCTGCCATCGTAAAAGGTGATTCTATCGCGTCGTGGCCCGGAGACGCATCGCGAACAATGTTTTGCTCAGGAACAGAGTCCGGACATACTTTCCTGGCAAAATCAAATATCCACCTACTTGAAGACTCCTCGCTTTCGTTGACCGTTACGCGATTCCGCATTCTTCGGGCTGTGTTCCAAAGAGTGCTCATCGATGTCTCCCTCGACGTCTCGTTCACGAACCGACGCCAATATCCGCGTTTCTTTGCTTTAGCCAAGCTTTTAAGCTTGGTATCAAGCTCCGAATACCGTAAATAGTCGTCGGGTATACCTCCCTTCTGGAAGGCCAAAAACGCGTCGGATCTTTGCGTGTAGACATCGGAGCACTCTTGGTCCCACCACGGAGTGGGAGGCCGTTCTTTAATCGTCACCCCGGGATATTTCTTCGTTTGGGCTTGCAACGCGGCGTCGAGAATCAAGCCCGCGAGGAGGTTGTACTCTTCAAGTGGTGGATGATGTTGAATCGAATCGACCGCTTTTGAAATCATTTCCTCGTATAACTTCCAATCGACACTCCGTGTGAGGTCATACGGAATGTCAACTGGTCGCATGCGAGTTGACCCGTTATTAATTGAAATAAGAATAGGCAAATGGTCGCTACCGTGAGGATCGACCTTCCATGTGCAATCCAACCGTAGCGACGTCGAACATAAGGATAGATCCAAAGCGCTTGGGCGCGCTGGAGGTTTCGGGATACGTGTCATTTCACCGTTGTTTAAAATAGTCATGTCGAAGTCATCGCAAAGGTTATAGATTAAAGAGGAGCGGTTATCATTGTAAGGGGAACCCCAAGCCACGCCATGAGAGTTGAAGTCTCCCAAAATCAAACGTGGCGAGAAAAGAAGTTCTATTAAATCAAAGAGCAGCCGTTGCCCAACCTGTGCTCTGGGAGGAATATATATATTGTGGCAATACAAAGCTCTTTACCTTGTATTGTCATTTGACATGCGACAACTTCGATGCCTGGAATCGAGGGGAGGTTAATACGATAGAAAGAATAGCACTTTTTAATCCCTAAAAGTACTCCTCCATATGGGGTGTCTCGATCAAGGCGAATAATATTAAAATCATGGAAGTAGAGATCAATATTTGAAGTAAGCCAAGTTTCACAGAGGGAAAATGCATCGCATTTGTTTTTATTTATCAAAACTTCAAACGAATCAATTTTTGGTAAAATACTTCTACAATTCCACTGTAAGACAGAGATAGAATCCTTCATATACGCAGTTGAATTAGGCATCGAAGGATACAATCGCTGAAAGGAGGGGCCATTGGGCAGTCAACTGCTTCAAAAATGATCTAACTGTTGGGAGGAATGCTGTAAGAAAAATTTTAATTGGATCGGGAACATTGAAATTTTCAAAAATCTAGTCCACAATGTCAGAAAATTTCACTAATCCAGAGTTTGTTTCATCAACTGGATGTGCAAAAGGAACAACTGGGGTTTAGATGTTCCTGGCAGTGCTGGGAACTCCTTCTGGGACTTTAAATTTGCAAGCCCAAGAGGAGTTTACTTCGGTTTTTCCGCAACACTGTTTGGTTTGTTTGTAACTTTCATTTCACTTTGAGAAATCTTAGGACCTTTTCTGGGAAGTTTAGGAGAGGAGATATTTTTCCTCTTTCTAGACTCCCCAGGATTGGCGTAAGATGTTCCCGCTGGTAAATCGTCAGAATCGGTTTCATCAGAGGACAACAGATCAAAAGGGTTTGATGTAATGGGAGAAGTGGTAACGGTCTTCTTCAGCATCTCAGCGTAAGAACGCTTCGAACGCTCTTTGAGAGACCTCTTTATTTTATCCCTGCGCTGCATGTACACCGCACATGTCGAGAGCTCATGCTGACTCTCCCCACAGTGAATGCATTTTTCAGCATTTTTACTGCAGGAATCATCCGCATGATTCTCCCCACACTTGCCACAACGTGCCTTATTGCAGCAGTAGGCGGCGGTGTGGCCTAACTGCTTACAATTCAGGCAGTTCATGACGCGAGGCACATATAATCGCACAGGGAGACGAACCCGGTGGATCGAGACGTGGCTTGGTAGCGCTGACCCGGCGAACGTAACTCGAAACGAGTCTGACGGAGTGTATACTGTTTTGCCACCGATGATCGATGCTGACCGCAATTGCTTGCAGTCGAGCACCTTTACATCGGGACAGGTTTTGTTCTTAAAGCACCCTTTGGCACTTTTCAGTATACACTCGACGGACAGACTCGAATCGGTTATGACACCGTCGATTTCCACGTCTCGTGCGGGTATGTAAACGCGATACTCGCGTGTATCGAGCTTGTTAGGCCGGACCTTGGAAATTTCGGTCACGCCCTTGTACTCCTTCGTCAGGTCTTTAGAAATCTGCAAGAGGTTCAACTGTTTCGATTTCGGTCCCGCCTTTGGCCGAAAATAGACAGTATAGCTGCCCTGGGCTCCGTCTGGGTAAAGCCTGGGGCGAGGGGGGACTGAAGAATCAACAGGGGAGGGGGTAACAGATACAAGATATATGTATAGTTTTTATAAGAACTGTGTTTTCTGACTTTAAGGGGGATGAGTCAAAAATTAAATTCTTCCTATTTATACGAAAACAACAAAACATTCATGTAAAATGAATAAAAAACATTTTTTTCTCTGATTTGATTATATATAGCGAGAAAAAATCAGAGACTAGTGATAATCGAGTCCGATCCGTATATTACTAATTTAAGACATCTTGAGCTTGAATGACCGCACATTTCTTAGTTGCTCCTCCGTTGGGTTAAATTTACCTTCTTCAATGTACACCAATTCAGTAGTTTTCGCTTTGTATAGAGCGATAGCGGCGCTGGCTACGTCCTTACTGTCGGTTAGGGAAGGGAAAAAGGAAGTGTTACAACCGTTGTTGCCAGAGACCGAATTTACTTCTGAATTTCTAATGACTGTGAGGAAGGGGCAAGTTGTTTTGTCACCGTGGTCAGTGACAGATTTTTATACTTTTACGCTTCCCTTACATGCCAATATATAGGCTCTTTTTTACCGAGCCTCGTTAGATACCCAGCCAAGTGGGGATGGGCGATACTTGGTAGTTGGTATCGATACTAGCGGTCATGGTATCGAGTATTTTGGCATCGATACTCACCGCGAGAGATGAGTACCGGTATCGATACTTTCTAAATGATGATTTTTGAAAAAAAAAATGCAGGTCTGACACCGATGATGTCGAAACATCGGTAATCGATACTCCTTCAGCCGATACTTCGATACCTGGTATCGAAGTTCATTGAAGTATCGAAGTAAGGGGGGTCAAGAGGGGGGATTGGAGTGAGCCGGAGAATTAACCCATGCGTTAAAGTCCCTTGGACATCGAAAGTTCCGAACTCACGACCATTCGCTCGTCAAAGCGAACTTTGTAAGCTTGAGGCTGCGAGCTACCTCTCCAATTCACCAATTTTAGCAATATGGCAAAAAAACAATTACGAATTCCGATTCGAAACTTGACCTCCTGTTTATTCAAAACGGATTTCAACTGTAGTGTACAGGACAATTGCGGTGCTAGTGCTACGATCCTACTGACACTGACAGTCTCTCTCGAGCAGGGATTCGAACATACGACGACTGATCGACTGATCTGTTAAACCATCGTACCTAGAGACCAGCTAGGAGGTAGTCTAAACAAAAAAGATCACTTATCAACCGACACTGTTCTACATGCCTCGAAAAAAAAAACTTTTTTGACCGAATTCAGAGCCGTTCTTCGAGAAGTAAAACAAAAAAAAGTTTTAGGATGATTCTACCATAAATAAGAAAAAAACTGTGAGGATAGATAATTCAGCAAACCGAGTAAATAAGATTACTGAATTGCCATCATTTCATTTTCGGCATAAATCACATCGTTCGATTCGGATCACCAGTCGTAAAAAGTTATCTCATAGTATTATTAGACGATTTTGGATAATTAATCGAAACTGCAGAATACTCCAACGTTACTCCACGCCGCCAACACAGCCACATCTCAGAAACGATGGAACGAACCATTGCCAATTGTGCGAAAACCGTGAAGCCGTATGTGTATGTGAGTGTGCGCCCGTGATTGTGTGTGTATATGTTCAGCTCACTCTGCTGGAGAACGAACGAAGAGGTATGCTGCGATCGAATGGAATTAAACAGCAGTAGCAGTAGCGGCAGAATTACGTCATTCATCGCTAACGAAACTAAACGAGTGGAGAGAAAACTCGAAATAAACCGGTAAAATACACTCCACATCTCCGCTACAACAGCGCCAGCAGTCAATCAGCTCATCTTGGACTACTACGGCTCAGACCTCGCGCGTTGCTGGCTACCGTCCGAAACGTGTTCCTCGTCGCCACATTAGTCGTCGTCGTCGTCGTCGTCAATGTATGGTTTCATTCCGTCTTACACCACCGTTGTATTATATGGATGGTATGGTTTCCACCAAGATTTGAGAAATATTGTCCTGAACAGGAAACTTTCGAAATATCAAGTTGCAGTTTTTTTTTGCTTCAAACGAAACGCCATCCTCTTATTTTTAGGAATAAATAATAAAAACAAATGAAACAGAATTTCTTAATTGCACGTTTACTTGTATTGGTGCCGTATAACTTGATAAAAAGAACTTGCGGGGTAAAACGCAATTTCTAAAGTCATGTGGAATGAATTTAACACCATTTAACAGTCGGATATGTGGCAGAAGAGCAAGAGCAAAAAGTCGCACTTGCGGTAAAAGTTCTAGGTGAACATTTTACCCTATCATTCATATACCGAAACGGGGTGCGATCAAAATCAGTAGCCATGCAATTTTTTAATGATTTCTTCTCGAACAGTTATAGCTAAACCGATACCTTGAAGCTTCTCACTGAAATACATTTGTTGCGTTCGCCTCAATTACTGTTCATTATGGTTCGATATGTATGTATAAATAAGTATGTATTATCTTAGGTGGGCTTGAAATTGTTCGATTATCTTCTCCGACAAATATAACATTGAAAAAGTCGACAGTAAGTCTAGGTAATGTGTAGGAACGAGCAGGTTTTTTTTTTGCACAGTTTGTAACGAACCATAGCGCCACATGCCAAGTATGATGACAGTTCTACAAGGTATGCTATTCACGTCGATGCATTAGTATTAGTGATCGTTATGAACTTTTTCCAATTTTGTATGAAATTTGAAATGATTTTGCATTTTAAACTAAACTTATAAAACCTACTTTTCTGGAAAGTTATAGAAATGATGTTGAAACATATTTTATTTGTGGGAAATACATAAACATGCTGCGGTTTAGGTAAAATATGCTGTTTTTCATCAATTTGCCGGTAACCTTTTTGCACTTTTCGTTTTTTTCTTGTACTCTAATAGCGCTTCTTAATAGAGTCGCTTATGTTTCATACAGTAACAAAAGTCATGAGCTATGACAATGACTAAGATTATGCTCCAACTATTAGAAATATAGCATTTTTATATATTTAATTTCGACATATTGTCGCAATTTTTCACACTAAATCTAAATTAATATCAATTTCTAGTGTGTTTCAACTGGAGATTCACTCTCCAACCAAAAAAATCAGATATAAAACAACATGAAACGAGAAATTTCCAAAAATATTCTGAATTCCATACAAAACGCGAGATTTTTCATAACGAGATTTGTTTGTGTGCGTGGATAGACAAAAATGTAGCATACCTTTTAGAACTGTCATCATACTTGGATTTCACATGTACAATGCTTTTACCGGCATATTACCCATCTGTATTATATTTCTATACACTTTCATACATGTTCGCCATGAAGGCTGGCTCTGCAGCAGGGGTATACAACTACAGCGCCTACTAGGAGCTCCGCAGACCATAAAGGCGACATTATCTGCCCGTCTATCATCGACCATCCGCGAGGTGCGACTTTCCGTCTATCTACATTGGTTCCCTTTTAGAAAAAGCGTTATAAAACTTATCTTATCGGGCAAACGAACGGCGAATCGCAGCTTTCTCATATATGAACACAATGAATTTATAAGAAACTGTCAAACCGGTCACGGCTTCGCCTGGTGGCGACCGGCCGAGCATCCGGGGTCCAAGCAAGCAAAGTGGGGCGCGAAGCGGCTTACGAACCTATGCGCGGTTATCAGACATTCACTCACTGATTTATCGCTGATATCGGGAATCGTTTGATTCGGCTGGCCGCTTACCAGCCAGCTCGCCGCGCCGAACGCCTGATATCGCATCGATTTTGGATCAATCTGGTTTACATTGAAAGCGCGCTGGTCTTAGGAAACCATCATGTGTTTTTTTTTTTGCCTCCTCGTTCGTATCTTGTGGAGCAAACCACCTATGCTGGACTAGTTTTGAACTTTTGCATCGGAAATGATATGGCGAAAACTGAGCCAATTTTTAGAAGTGTGGATCGTGTTAAATTTAATTTTACAAATAAAATTGAATAGTTATTTTTGGGAAAAAGTCATAGTAATTATTATGTCTAAGCAATGTGCTAAATTCTGATTACTCGACCTTCTGTTCATTTAACACAGACTTCGGCAAAATTCGAACATACGATGACTGATTTGTTGAAGACCAGTTAATTTGGAGTATAAGTTTCTTTTGTGTCAGATATATGAACTACTTGTGTAAGATTTATTTTAAAATGAATCATCTTGTTTATGTAGATTATCACATGAAATTGATGATTATATACGAAAATAAAAAGTAGGAAATATACCGTAAGACAAAATTCACTAGAATAAGAATAATATGTATGTAATTAAATACCAAAACAAATCGTTTTGAGGAAATCTATTTTTTCACTAAAACTATCAAGATCCTATTGAAACAAACCATTAAAACTATATTTGTTCAAAAATACAATTGGATCAACTTTTCTCAACTGCATAGAATATTCGAAACTGGTTTACCGATTAGCGTTTCAGGTTGATTTATCAATCAGTATCTTTTCTTATTCGAAAAGCAGTTTTGTGGCTCATAATGGGACTTCTACCTGCGATAACGAAGCACGTTATCATGAACGAAATAATCATTTAGAGCAAAAAAAGAATGGTTTAATAGTTCCAATCTTATGAGCACTAAATTTATCAGCTCTAGCTTAAGAGTTTTTTTTTAATTTTTCCGAGATTAAAAAAGTGACTCAGAGAAAAAATCTTTTGCATTTTGAGAGGTAAAATTGGACATGAGAAAAAAAAATCACAACAAAAGCAAAATAGCGAACTTATTAACAATCCCGCACGGCGACTCATTGTTGACAACTTAAACAACGTGCTTCGACTTCGGCCTTCCTTTTCAGTTGTAACATGCTATTAAAATATTTTAATTTTCGGAAGGATCTTCCGCATATAATCATTCGCTTTTGTCAACATCCATGCTCAAAAAACTCTTATGGCTATTAGTGAAATTCACGGCGTTTATTTTATGGAACAAATTCAAGAATTCTCCATGCATTAAAAAATGTGCTATTATTCGATAATTGCAACATGAATGATAATTTCGTGACTAAAAAATATCAATCACGAATTGGAAACAAAAATAACAATATTTCAGGTTAAAATGTTGGCTTTTATTTTGGCTCACGAGAGGAAATTTACTAATTTTGCTCTTATTTGATAATTAGCATAATTAGTATGATTTTAATCTTTCAATCGACCTAAGTTCGGTTTATGACACACCTTACTGCCCTAGGAAACTTACACACTTTTACATACTTTTATTTATTGAAAATTTATCTAGACTAACATTTGAATAGATCTGAAGTTAAACTTTTTTTTTTCATATATCTATATTAGGGTGGCCAATTAACAAACTGTACATGATCGGTTTTCGAAATTTGACATGACCCTTTTGGCTGCCACCCTAATCTATAAATATTTGAATAATGATAATGATGAAAGATTGAAAAAAGTTGTCAGTGGATGACTTCTAACGGATTATCTAAACGTTCATTTAAAGCATTGAAAAAATTAAATTTGAAATCGTTAACTGAAAAATTTATTTTAGAAACAAAAAGTGATTTAAAAAAAAGGTCAACTCATTTTTTATTCGACACTAGTTTTCTAGATACACAATTCACACTTTTGAGGAAAAAAGGTTTATAAAAAAATGCGATTTTTTTAAATAAAAGATTTTTCCCATGTTTTCTTCTTGTTTATATGAATACGGAAAGTTTTTTCTCCAACTTTAGAAACATTAGTCACTCAACAAAATGCTATAAAATATTTTTACAACTGAAATTTCCACAATTTCGAATAATATTTATTAAAATGGAGATAATCGACTAGCTTCACTTCAAATTTTATGACAAATTATAAATGATTACTTCTTGAGTAATTTTTATGAAATATTGTTAATTTTGTGAAGATGAGAAAGAATGCATTGTTTTTCTACATTGTTATCTTTCTACATTTTTTGGGCGCTGTTACGTGGAACGTTTGGATGAATGCATTCAGTTATAAATTAATTAAAGAGAATATTTACAAGTACTTATTAAACAACAATACTTTTCTCACAAAGCTATCTTTTCCCAAACGCAATTAACCGGAGCAGAACATTTCGATCAATAACACTCAATAACTCCATAGCAAAAGGACAACAAGAAGAACAAAATATGGGACTAATTCTTTGTTGCACCTTAAGTCATCAGTTGCATTCTCACTCGTTAGACAAATTAAAACCATTTTAGTGTGAATGTAACGTCCAATCAATATAAAAACAATTATTAAAAAAAAAACAAATAATTCTCAGAAAAAAATCTCGTTTTTGGCACTGTTCCATACTTGGCAACTGAAAATTGAGGAGCCCGCGAACTTACCTATATTACAATAATGATATGAAACAATCATTGTTGCAATTTTTTATCTCTATTGAAATTTTACTCAGTTCTCTAATTTTAACGTAATTTTTCTCATTTCAGTTTACTTTAAGTAAATTCGATATTTTTTAGCACTTCAATCAATTTTAACTGAGTTTTGATAGAGATAGAGGAATTTTTCGAATATACAGGGTAATTGATTCCTTGTTGGGATTATTTCGAAGGCTTATTGCCCTAAAGTTGATGCCCTAAAGTTAATTAGTCAATTGAACTTTTAAGTTTCTTGGATACTCTTCCATAAAGTGGCACTAACTTTAAGTGTATACCACTGGAAGTAATTCTATTAGCTCCATTTGAAAGCTGAGAGAATTTCTATCAGAAACAACTTTTATATATCTAAATGAATATTTTTAACATTTCGGAAGTAAGAATTATCAAAAGTAGTATTGTTTTAACGTATTTTGATGTTTTCGCACCAAAAAAATGCATGTTTTTTAGCTCAAATTGAACGTTGAGGCACTAAAATTGTAATTGCTCGAAAACTAAAGCAGATAGCAAGTTGGTGCCAAAGAATGAACGGTGATAAACGATCAATTTAAAAAAAATATGCTAACCATGTTTTTACCTTTACAACTTATTATCTTTTTTGCTCCCAAAATGTGATTTTTCACATTTATTCAGACATATAAAAGCTGTATCTGGTAGGAAATTTTCTGGTCTTGTAAAAGACGCCAATAGTGGTATACACTTAAAATTAGAGCCACTCTATGGAAAAATATTCAAGAAACCTCAATAACTCCGAGTAGATTAATGTTAG
This sequence comes from Wyeomyia smithii, assembly GCF_029784165.1. Taxonomy (NCBI): domain Eukaryota; kingdom Metazoa; phylum Arthropoda; class Insecta; order Diptera; family Culicidae; genus Wyeomyia; species Wyeomyia smithii. Next base: position 29,908,526 of record NC_073695.1, on the reverse strand, counting down.
GGCGTAAGTTTTTTTCGGCAAAACTGGCTTTCTATCAGCCCCCGAAATTCTTCTTACTTGTCAGAAAAGGGGAATAAACACATAAACATCAGTGTTGAAGGATTATGATCTTTGAACACTAATGCTTTCGTGTCCTCAAATACAACTTTCTTTTGATCAATAGTTTTAGTAACGATGTTTCAATTTCACCCCATTCCACGATACATGACTTTGTTTTTAATTCCATGTTTAGGAGACTTTTCACCTTCTGAGCTAGTTAGACACCTGGTATACATGACTGATACCGAAACGATTACAATAAAAAATGACTTCTGTGGTCTAGGTCGAATAAAATACAGAACTTCGAACTATGACTTATTTTCTCTTTATTGAAGAGAATGCAATATGTTGATTGAATAATTAGGTTTAAATCGGTAATTTTATAGCAAAATCATGCGTATTTTAATTGTATTAAAAACCAATATAATTTTGCATAAATAGTTTGAGTAGTTTTTTTTTTGCAATCATGCACGCCAATTTAGCACGATCCGCCATAAATAAGTCCGCTTTTTTTTTTTTTTGTTCCAACAAACATGTCCGAACTTAACCTTGTGTAACAACTTTGAGTAAGATATTTATCACTTTAAACTAGTTGATTCTATAATCTGACTCCCAGATACCCGAACAAACACTTAAATTTCGCGTAGATTCTCGAGGGTTCCTCACATAGGAATAAAAAACGATTCATCAAGACGAAGAGTCATGTATGAGAATAAGAATCCATCGGATTTGAATCCTTTCACTCCAAAGGATTTGCAGAATTAGACACGATCAGATTCGCTCTAGCTTGTTCGCGAAGATTTTGAAGGACACTACCCTGAATGTGTGTGAATTCCCAGAATAGAGATCAATGAGAAGGTTTTTCTTGTACGAGTCACATCGATTCTGTCTGTATTGCGGAAACGATTCCTCTCACGATTTAGCCACCGAGTTATAGATATTATGGGAATGTTGTGTGTTGGTGGATACGATGCTGGTCTAACAAGGCAGTATCCGTATGTTCGAACCTGCATTGGGAGAGACAGTTTAGTGTCAGTAGGATCGTAACGCTAACCTCATAATGGTCCTGTGCACTAACAGCCGACTGTGAAGTTTGTGTCATTATAAACAGATTCGCCTGAATGCAGAAAATAAACCAGCTGGCAAACAAATAACGGGCCTGCTTTATATCCTTTTTTTTATTTTACTTGTACGGTGCAGTGGCGTAACTAGAAGTTATTTTTGAAGCGAAAATCTCGAAAAGCGAAATCTTGAATCAAAAAGGGGTAAAATATTGAACAAAATAAATTGGACATTGATTATTTTCACTTGATTCGAGCATGTCCCCAACATGCCGGAAGTGACATAAATGGTAACAAATAAAAGGTAAAATTTTGGAATAGAAATTAAAAAACGAACACCAAAAAAATGAAATTCCGGATAATCGAGTCTAAAATTCTGGATAAATACAATTTTCCAACCCAGAACGTTTCTCATTCGAAAATTGTTTGGATTTGATTAGCGAACCAGAACTACAAGAGAGAGATAAGTATTATTCAAATTAAACTATTTTTCAGATAACACCAGATTTTTTCACTCCATAATTTCCCAAACCATTTAACATCCAGAACACGTTTACATTTTTTTTCTCAGGTCGCAATCTCACATCTTTTTCTCTTCTTATTTATTATCATTACACATTTTCGCATTTCATGCTGTTTGAGGTTACATGGCATTAAAAACTGTAGAAAGAGAATGCGACTTTTCGTCAGTCGAAGATTGACTGACATAGATAAATTGTTTTTTCATTTTAACATGTGAAAATTTGTTTCCGATCGTCAAGTGTTTTTGTATTTACAAATAAAGGAATCATTTTGGGTGTGTGTTTCATGACGTTTATTCATTTCATGTCATTTTCGTCAGCCAACATATCAGTTGGGACTAGTAGATAAAATCACTGAACCCTCATTGCAATACCTATTTTGAAGCGATTTCAAGTGAGGAAGGTACAACCTTACCCCGTTGGGAAAGACGAAACTGTAATTTTTGTGAACAAATATCCAGAAGCTTATCCGGCGGTACATGCATAACGATGATTTCCATTCTATCTAACACGGCACAGGTAGCATGCAAAAAACGTAATAAAAGTCACTAGGAATGTCGAACACCATTTGCCCTAGAGAGATACAACGAATGGGAGGATTTTCCGAACGAAGAGGGTGAACCCTCATTCCTTTCCTTAAACATTATGACAGGTTGTTATTGAACGGAGAGAACGTGAACAAGCCAAAACCCGCCGTACAATGCATGAGGAAATCGACAAACATTTTCATAAATTTCCCCAGACCATTTCTTTTATCAGAAAAGAATATTTGCTGACATAGCTTTGCATTTGCTGTCGCTGTGTCTGAAAGATTCGGGTGTGTTCTTTGTTACACCAAACATAGAACTTTTTTTCGGGCTTTTTTTCGCTCAGTTAGGTCTCGTAGCGATTTTCTCTTTCATTTTTAATAAAAAGTGAAACGAAGGCAAATGCACATACAGTGAGTGGTAGCAAGCTGGCAGCAGCAGCAGCAGTAGCAGCAACAGCGGGAGTACGCTTGATATACATATATAGACAATAACGGACGGCTGACTGAATCTGAACTATGGTTTGATGGGTCCGATCCTACTTTTACCCCGCAAACAACACCAGTTACTGACGATGGGTGGCAGAAGCTACATACATACAGCCAAGGCGCACTTGCGAGGAGCAGTGTTGGATCAGCGCGGAAAAAATGACGATCTGCGAGCATCACAATACACTGACACTGAACCGAAGCGGGAACGCAAATCGAGATGGTAACGCGACCAGGCACAACAAGCTGTTTCGCCGGGGCCGGGCATGCAAGACACAATAAGAGCCGGCTTTGGCAGCTCCGGTGGTTGGTCGTGCGCATGAGCGGATTGTGAAAGTAATATTCAACTGACATTAAACCGTCATCGTCATCAGCAGCACACCATCATCTGGTAGCAACGCCAGCAGCAGCAGCAGCAGCAGCAGCAAACGAATGAACGAACGAACGGCAAGCGGTGGTGCCGTGTACGGAAGAGCGAGAAACTAGCAGCATCGGTTACCTCTAGCCGATGAACCTGCCGTGGATATAACATATATCGGACAAATCCGTTTTGTTACTTGCCGGTTGCCAGAGTGCCGTTGGAGAAACATAGATGAAAATCCAACAAATCCGGTAAGATTATTGTCGTATATCGCACCACGTAATCTCGCCTTCAGTGTAAGATTTAAGGAAGGTTTCCTAAAAGAAGTTTAAAATTGTTCGTTTGGTTCTAAGTTGAAAAAACTCTAATAATCGACTACAAGTATGGTAATAGTGCTGCAAAACTATGATAGATATTTTAGAAATTTAGTAGTCGCTCACAGAGTTATGATTTCGGAACATATATTCCGATGGTAAAATGACAAGAAACAAAATTTCAATTATTTTAAATCTCAATTCACAAACAGATTTCATAAAGTATTTTTTTATTAAGTGCTTTTCAAATTGACATTTTAATGCAATCAACCTAATACTCGCAACTAACTAATTTACCATTGATTACTGTTTACTTTCAGTCAGTTGTCAATTCATATTCACAAATGGTATAAATAGAAATTATTTCCAGCTACGGCAATTTTGAAACTGATTAAGTGGTCATAACAGTGAGTGGTAATAAATATACTACTAATCCATAATATAATAGGTAGTAGAAAATCAACAGTGTTATTTTTTTTTGCTTACAAAAACCATCAAAACTCTTTGCCATATTTCATTTCAAAATCAGTCTATTATTTGACTGCCACAAAAATCAAAATTCTGGTTTAGTTGCTGCACAAAAAAAAATTATTTTCTGGAAAAAAAACAAAAAGTATGGAAAAACCGAATTTTTTTTGCTGTAAAAAGCTCGAAATTAGAATGACGTAATGGAAAAACAATGTTTGCTTGAATGTTTATTTGCTTCTTTATATCATGCTCAGACCGAAAGAAAAGCCAAATTATATTCTAATATAAATAAACATTTTAAAATTTCTTAGATAACTTTAGATGCATTTTAAACCAAAAGAAGCGTTCTGCTTAAACCAATCATATTACTAGTGGGTGACGACTAGGACAGTCCTAACTAAGGAGCAGCAGCAGTGACAGCGGATAGCAGCAGTAGCGAGAATCAGTAGCGATAGCTGCTGCCTTTTTACGATCGCGGCAGTATCAGCAATAGGTACATTGCCCGGCACTTCCTCTAATGAAAAGCTGCCGTATTTTGACAGCACATAAACGTTCTGGGATGAAGGCAATAAAAATATATTTCCATTGTGTTATCAGACGAATACCTTATTCCCACTGTCGGAATTGGTCATTTAATGCTTGCTTCCCTAACACGGTCGACAACATTTTATACCTAGTAAACCAGAATTGTACTATTTGGTCGGAGACGGATGAATTAAGAGATTTAAAGTCTCCGTTAACAAATGAAAAGTTTCTTTTCTTTATTAGAAAGGGTGGTTCACCTCTAGCAAATGAAAAGTAGTAGTAGTCAGAGCTCGACCTTCTGTTTATTATAAGCAGACTTCGCAGCCAACTGTTTAGTGTACAGGACAATTGCGGGGCTACCGCTCCGATCCTACCGACACTAACAGTCTCTCTCGAGCCGAGACTCGAACCTACGAAGACTGGCTTGTTAGACCAGCATCGTACCTCGAGACCAGGAGGAAAATTTAGTAGTGTACCATTCGGGCTATATAAAAGCCTGCTCCTGCTTAAGCCAATCAGTTTACTATTGGATGGCGAGTAGGACAGTCTGAAGTAAGCAGCAGTGGCAGTGGATAGCAGCAGCGGCACTACTTCATCTTCTAGTGCAAAACTAGTATATTGCTGAATATGAGTATTTTCGGAGCCGGAACGATGTCTAGAAGCCTGGATTTGACTCCAGATGCCATTTTGAAATCCAAAGTGGCAACTTTTTTTTTTTATATAGAGCTGACGCACTACTCAACAAGTTGCTGAGAAAATTTCACCTACCCCGGCAATCTTCATGCCGTGAGGGGGTTAGGCTCTGTGGATTTTTAAATTACGACGTAAAGTGCTCCCAGTGAGAATGATTCTCTTTCAAGGGAGCACGAGAAAAGTTACTCTAAGATTTTAACATAAAGTAACTGACAACTAGATGATATTTTTTTTAAAACAGTTGTGGTGGTAGCGATGATGGAGGTGGCAGGGATGACAGCGGAGGTAGTGGTGACAGCGAGGGTAGCGGTGGCAGTGGAGGTAGCGGTAGCAGTGGTGGTAGTGGTGGAATCGGTAACAGCGGAGGCGTTGACAAAGATTGCTAGTAGATGCTAATGACCAAAGGCTGAGATTAAGCTACTGGAGACGACGAGGTACAGGACAGTTAGTGTTCGAACAAAGTTTATTAGTTTAGACCAGTCATATCAGAGACAGTACTGTTGCGCATCAAATATTGGTCAATTTTCAGCTTGATGTGTTTTCTCAGCATAGTTTTGAAGGAGTTCAGGTTGCTAGCAGATTTACACACTTGCGGCAAAGCGTTATGGTTCTTGAAGCCATTGTATGTTAGCTTTCTTCGTCCCATCATGGTATTCGGTCTGGCCAGCAAGAAATTTCCGGTTTGCCTTGATGCACGACTGTATTGAATCCTTCTTACGACAATGTTGTGATGCAACGATGGATCCATGATTAGCTTGTGGACGTAGGTCAGTGTCTGGAACTCGTGCAAAGCTTTTATAGGCAAGATCACGTCCTTTTCACCAGAGTACAGTTGAACTGTTGGGGACCAGTAAGGTTTCCTTAAAACGGTCTTCAGACAACGGTTTTTAATGACCTGAAGTTCGCGCAGATTCGATTTGCAGGCTGAACCCCAAATAGCAACCAAATATTGCAGCCGGGAGTGGATTAACGAAATATACAACTTCAACAGCCATTTTTGCGGAATAAACGAGGTCACTTTACGCGAAATACCACACAGGGAGCTCAGCTTCATCTTTAATCTTAACTTCTGATCTGGAAAACAGCCATAAATGACCAAATACCACCTTACAGAAGTATTTTTTAATGCAAATATAGTTACAAACAGCTTTATATAGTTCTACGTCAACTTTGCGATCGTGGCTTTGCGCAACGTTTATGGGTTAATAAGTGTATTATTTTTATCCTGAAAATAAATCCTCCTCTTGTCTTCGACATTGTTATTTAATGCCGCTGAATAATCTAAATTATTTGAAATTTTGAGTGTGGAATTCAAATGTCCTTAGTGCTGGAAACTTCCATACACTACTGTTTCAAAACATTACGGGTTTACTAGAAAAAAATGTAAGAGATAAAAATTTTTTTAACCCTTTCCCGCTCATGGTGACTCTAAAGCACCAAGAATTATAATCATCATATCTTGAAAAAAGGATGCTGTATTAACTTTTTTGCGAAACCACATTTTAAGACTTGAAAACAAAATACACTGAAAAAAATACGCCTTTTTCAATGGTGAATTTTGGGATTTTTTTAAATTTCATCCATGTTTAATCAATTTTTATTTTTTTTAAATTATCACAAGACGGAGCAAAAATTTCTTTTATGTTATTTATGTCAGAAATGTTTAGTGATCACATCTTCAAGTGTAATCGTTTTTGTGAAAACATGACATTTACTTTTTTTTATTGACATTGGCCTTTTTCACATGTTTTTTGTGTTATATGTACCACAAAAAACAACCCCGGTAATTTTCGGTAATGATCTTGCTAAAAAAACACCTACCAAAACGATAGGTTTAACCCTAAATCCGTTGCGATTTAAAAAAACTGAATTCTGACATTTGTTAAACAAAAACTTGCAGCTTTAATGATTTAAAAATCATGCATCAATTGAACCCCAGAACAAGATTATCTTTTCGTGAATCGCGATTTAACCTACTATCCGAAATTTTGATAAAAATTTAGAAAACATATCTCGAAATTTAGTGTGCTGAGTAATGAAGAATTCTTAGTAGAGGGTTGTAAAAAAGGTTCTGAAATTAAATTCCCTAATTTTTCCTGATATTTTTTTAAATTCAGCACAAAAAACTGCTACGCAGACTAACACAACTCTGAAATACAAGTGAAAAAAGTAGTCGATCGAATATGAAAGCAAACAGTTAAGGTTCCGCATCAGCCTTTAATGCTGAAAAATTCCGTTTTAGGACTAAAATGCCATTCAGAAAAGAATGGCGTCTCGGTTAGAAAGATTTTTTTCTCATTGTTTTTAAATTTTTCCTAATATTCCCTGATTTCCCCGATCGAAAAATGAATTCGCTGACATTCTCTGGTTTCCAGGATTTAACCACCCTGCATCAAATCGAGATTAAACCGTGATAGATCGGTGATATGTGTACAGTGAGCACAGGAAATTCTTCGTGCAAAAACCACAATGAATTTTCCCCCATTGCGACCATTTTTAATTTTTTTTTTCCAAAATATATTTTTTCCAAGTCCAAGTAAATTTTCTACAACCCCTTGAGAGTCAACATTTTAGTAGAGATTCAAGGTTTTGAGATCAAATTTTTAAAAATTGTACCTACTAAAACTGTTACACCATAATAAAAATAACACTGGGGTTAGCATGGTCCAAATACAAGTGGAAAGCTCTTTAGTCGAAACGGTTTTCAATAAATTTTTTTTTAGCATTTTTGACGTGTTCAAAGAAAGATTTATATTTTTGCATTTCGGGACTAACTTAACGATTTGCGAGGTTAAAATCATTTTCATATTTTCAGTGTTCGGTAATTATAAATTTCATTTCTTATAAAAAAATACCTCATACATGACAGATAAACTGAGCTTTCGAACAGTATTTTTTGTTAAGTTACTGGTGCCCAGTTTATATTGTAACAAATATGGGTTTTTCTTGTGGTTCGAAATAAAGAACATTTGTGAATAAATTGTTGCCTATTATTGAAAAAATGGACTAAGCTTTAGATGATTTATGTAAAGCATGCAATTAGACAAACATTTATACTTTTTTAAACATATATAAAAAGAGTTCGGTAAATTGACTCCACAATTTTTGAAGTATTAATCGTCATTCGACACCTCACCCGGTCTGACAAGTGTTCTGCATCATCGATTACCCACATACCCCGGACGTAACAGAGGAAAACAATGGATAAGTTGTGGATTTTTTTTTTAATTTCCACTAACGGTTAGTATACGGCTAGTGCATGGAATCAAAGAGATAAATAACCATGCGCCTAGCAACCATGTCCAACATCACTAAACTGTGAAATAATGAACGCAGAAGAAAAAAAAGGTGACAAATCGGTAATATCGCGTGAAGTGAGTGAGGTCTATCCCGTATGTTAACAGGGCCTCTTTCTCGTCTGCCCTTTCGTATACACAACGAGCAAACGAATTTACTTGAAACGATAGACAGAGAAATAAAGGAAAATCTATCCAGCGTAGATCCATCTCGCTTTGGCTTACATATGCGCTCGTGCGGATGTTCCGCTTTTCGGAGAGATTTTGAGAGATCTCCATCCCCCACTTTGGGTTCGTATCCATGCTGTTTTCAAACATCCTGGCACCATATGATCATTTCACGAGGGAGTAAGAGTGAGCAAGGCTATAAAATCCTGGAGTTTTCAGTTCGGCAGGAAAATTACTGCCAGATGATTTTCCAGTTGCCAGTTAATCGAGCGAACAAAGTGGTATGGGAAAACGGTAAACGACTGATTTAATTGATTTTTGCGTGTAAATTAGATTAACGAAACTGTCACCTGTCCACTGTTCGGAAAACCGCTTTGAATTTCGGTTGGCTTGCACCATCCAGGCGGGGTAAACGGGTGACATATGCTTTCGGTGCTGGCTTTTATTGGACTGGAATGTATTGAAATATACGTACAAAAACTTAGCAGGGGGACAACAGGGTGGTGGCGTTCGGCTGACTGTTGATTGAGCGAAAATTAGATTTCGCTTCGTTTCTGGTAGCCACGAGACAACACCAAATGTGTGAAGGCACCCAATGGCGGATGGGAACATCGATTGCATGTCCTCCGGACATTTTATAATTGATTAACGCCATTTAATAATCTCGTTGAACCTAAACGAATTTATGGCTTGCAACTATTCGTAATTTTGTCACGAAAATAATTCCAGTTAGCGCTCTTTAGCTACATAATTTTTGCATGGGAAATCAACAACAGCAACCTACTGACAGACAGTCCACAGAAAAAAAAATGGTCGAATAAGTACGTGAAAACAACATACGTGAATTGACCGGGGTAGACATAATGACAGTCTTTCAACTGCACGACTGATAAGATTTTAAATGCACGAACAGTCGGCAGAAAAGTTCAGTCAGCGGTGACGTCAAGCAGGTGATTCCACGCAGGATCACTCCCGTTGGCCAGGCAGGAGGAATGACCTTGTGCTATTTTCACCAGATACTGTCATTATATTCTAATCGTTAACTTTTGCGTTCCATCTTAACAGTAAAGCTCTCTAAACTGCAAGCGTCAATTTGCAGAATACAGCAACAGCGTTAGCTTGGTTTAAATGACGACCCAGCAAAATGTTGAATTGAAGCTGTAAATAAAACCGGGACCCAACATTTGTTCGCCCAAGGACATCGAAATATGATCGCTTCCGGAGATGAAAACTGCGCTACAACATGACTGTGCGTGTGCTAGAAGTAATAGAACCAAACCTGCCACCTTCATTTCGTAATGTGCCGCTACAGAGACACAAGCTGTCATATTTTATTTCTTGATCCTCCTATACAGCTTGCACAATGCCAGTAACTTCTTCACATTTTTTTCCCTGTGGATCTAGGGAATCGGCATTGTATTACTTCTTCTTCATTTGAATGAACATACACAAGCATCGAATGCACACACGTAAAAAAGTCCACAAAGGAAGCGGACATGATTTTTTCTATGCTACTCCCTTCTCTTGCCGTCTTCCTAGCACCGAAAAAAACGTCAATCCACTTTTCCACTTCTCGAAGTAGCTACTGAGCAAAGAAACAAAATCTTACTCCTCCACACCATTTTTTTCCTTCACAAAAACCTGCTCCGGTTCGCCATTATCGCCACTTTCATCGAAAATATTGCGAGTTGAACCTTATCACAAATTAATTTCGTGTATTAATACTCACTACACACTGTACTTTTGAAACTGTCTTCACTTTGTTCAGAAAAACTGACACCGCCAGCCAGTCCCACTTTCGGAGTGCTCCCAGCTCGACCAGTGCACCGGGACTACGAACGACTTACTAGAAAGGGAAGAGAATAAAGTATCTTCAGTGGTTCGAGTTTGAGTTCGACGAAGGAAAAAAGAGAGCGCCTTCAGAGAAGAGCGAGATCGCGCATTTCGTTCGTTCCGAAATCATCACTACACGCGCACAGCGAGTGGAAACGGGCTGGCATTAGCGCAGGCACTCCATTGATTTCTCCTATTCTCACTGCTTTTCGAAAGCCATTATACCGACTGTACACACACTCACACACATTCTAAACCATCTCTCTGCGCTGGTATCAGTAACAGTTGATGACGGCATTGTAGTATAGGTTCAGCAAACCAAAAATGATCCATCGGAAATCAGCGGTTCCAGATCATTTTCCTAGAGTTTATCACCCGTTGCGATATTAACTTTACTATCAAGACGTCAACCGGGTCCTTTTAGTGTGCGAATCTGAATCGAATTGATGTTACGTATTCGACGCTTTTGAACAGCTTCCCAATTCAGCCAACAAACAAACAAAGTAACCAGAGTAAACACAGTCGGCATTCCAGACGCGTAGACTTTAAGAGATTTTCAATTGTCGTCGATCCTGAAATTTTTATGAGCAGCAAAGGATTTGTTATAAATTTCAGTTCATAAATAACGATAACCGTTACTAACATGGAAATAAAACAACGATTGTTTGATATGTTAACCATCTATATGCATAGTCTGTATAATAAGAGGTTTTTTTTTCAACTGAACAGGACTGTGCCTGTAATAAAGCTCTTTGCAAGTGTCACTTATAGCTATAATCAGCGATAGCAAACAATTAAATACGAACGACGCTACAGAGTAAATTTTTCACATTAAACGAATCTCTAACAAACTCTGCAGAGTGAAATAAACTTTCGGCAACACTGCAAGTGGTGACATTTTCATGCTCTGCAAAAAGCAGTCAACATAAAAAACTGTATTTCTAATTGCGTGAAATAGTTAAAAAATCATACGCAATTGCACCGTAGAAGAATACAAGTGAAAGAGAAAGGATATAATTTGTATGCTTTCTGCCAGTGGAAATGTTCAACCCAAAGATTAACTCGTCATATTTTACACTACCAACCAGAGGCGCTTCGAATATATTTAAATTATGGTCCCCGAATGCTGAATTCTGTTTTCAAGGACACCGTAGCCCCAACAACAATTTTCATGGCATAAGTAGCTGATCAAAATTTAAGGGTTGGAAAAATTTATTACTTCGTACTTCGTTTTCTGGAACATTGCCTTGCTGCTTCCCCTTGACGGCCATACGGAAGGTGTTAATTTATTCTTTTTCCTTCGGTTGCTGTGTTGTACGACACAGTGCAGTGCAGCAGAGGAGTAGCGAGTTGTCAAAGATTGGCTCTTTACACTGAATTTCACTCATACATACTGTTACACGCACAAGTGCAAAACTTTACATACAAAGGTTCCACAAAAGAAAACTAACACGATTTTTTTTCTCCACGCTCCCTTCTACAATCTCCCTTCGTTCCCTAATCTGAGCAGTCAATTCATTCTGCTGCTGGACGGGGAAAAATCTGTTCGCAACTCCGCATCACTTTTTTCGGTTTGTTCGGACTGCAGCTCGCCATTTTCACAGCGAAATTTACGTTGTTTTATAGGTTAGGTTCCTCAACCTCATTGTCCGCACATTGGCACACACTATTCATCGGTTCGGAGCACTTTCTTAACTTTCACTAGCAAAATGGCACTATTGGATCCACTATCGAAGGGTTTCCCATTCGATCAGTTCACCGGGACACTGAAGGACTCACTCGAAAGGGAAGCAAAGGGTACGTTTCCATTTTCCACAGACGAACAGAAATAGAAGAGAGAGCGAGTGGCGCTGGCGATATCGAAACGGGACAGAATAACCATCATTCACAAACACACCCGTTCGGTTGGAATGGGATGCGTTATACTACCAGTGCCATTCTCTCTTTCTCTGACTCAATTTTTATGAATTCACACAATGATAATATGTGTAAGTGGGTATGTTTAATCTACAAGTGTGCACGTACTAGCCAGATAAATTTCGAAATAAGGGGGACTGTTAAAAAAAAATATACTTTTAGAAAACGTGTGCTGCTATTACACACTCGTTCAATATACAACACAGAGTCCCCTCGTTATTACACCTTCACATCTTCCTCAAAAGCAGCTGTCAAAAAGAGATCGATATTCGAGCCGCTCCTATCTTTCGGTCTTGCTTCTACGCGGCTGTTGCCTTTTCGGTTACACGAACGGTAGCAGATACCCACCACTCGCACACATCGTTTTTTGATTTCAATTTCAATTTTCCATGTATTTTTCTTACCGTCGTCGCACCCGCCCCGCGCGATACTCAAGTACTGCTTCGGATGTGTTCCCATAACAAGCTTCCACCCGCAACAACCCTTGCTCTGAAAATTCAGGTTCGTCATTTATCCCAAACTATGCTCTGCAAACCTGATTCGACTGTGCTGACAACTTTTCATGCCCCTCTCATTTCGGATTATATATCTCCACCAAGCGTGCATGGTTTTGTGTAAACTCTAAACTCGCTGCTAACCACTACTGTTGTGTCAGTTGGTTCATCTGTACCATCGAATTCTACATCAAAAGTTGGCCGCAAGAGAACAATCCTTCCTAGCAACCCATATGATCTTGAATCAAATTCAGTATAACTCCTATTGTTTACCAATCTGGATTTGGAAACCCAACGTCTAGACTATAATTGTTGCAGATATTCATTATCACACGCGATTAGAAATCGAGCCCGTCTGAGCTTCGGATTACAACCGGCTCATTGGGGCTGTCTGTGTACTCAACTAGACTATACCAATTACGATATTGGAAGAAAAAAAGATAGTCGAACTGGTTTTTGTTCACATGTTTCAAATGTTTATGGAAAATAACTGAACCAAATTTTTTATAGTTTTTTTTTGGTAAGAAGTTGCGCAAGAATGAACCATTTCTTCCGGGACTTTAATATGTAGCAAACATATGATCGAGAAAAGCTACATGCTTGGTAACATGATTCGACTAAGCGTTACTGTTTATGGTTAATCATTGTTATGCTTGGTATCACGTTGGTTTATGTTCGGTTTCTTTTTGTTTTAGTGTCACAGATTTGTGACAATTGTAAAATTTATTGAAAGAAGAGATCTTTTGCTCTACTCTAAGGGATGTTATGACGAAACGGACATCCATAATTCTCATGAAATAAAAATTGAATTATATGAGGAATGGGAAAAGTTTTCAAAGTTACTTGGCAATCTATTCATCGATAAAACTGTTTTCTTTTACACATATTAAATAGATCTATATTCTGCAGAATGATTTGAATGATGAAAAGAAATATAACATGGGAGTATTCCCGAAAAAGCTTTGTAATGGTTTTTATGTGATTATTCGTTACGTTCGTTCGTTGCAGTACTAGCAACATTCAATTTATTTCAGTTCTCAGACTAAGCACTCTTTTCAGTTTCGCAAATTGCTATCCGCCGGAATGTTAACTGCGATGTCTGCCAGTTATCATTACATCTATTTCCAGTGGATGATTTATCAAGACACCTACATGGAATCTTAATTAATCATATACTAAAAAATTTAAAAAAAAACACATACACAAGCAATTTGTAAAAACCTATAATTTTGTTTAAACTGTTCTATTGTACAGTGATTTGCATTGGTGGTATAATAGGCACAATTTACTACAGCGCATGGAACAAAAGTATAAAAAATATTTTTTTTTGCTGTACAACACTCAATTTCTCGAAACTGATGACGTATCTGCTATAAGCTAACCACGAAATATACGGAATGCCTCAAATTAACTCAAAATAACTCATGGAATATGTTCTCCTAACAGGATTGGATCCTAAATACTTGCCATGTAATAAAAGGGTTTTCCACTATAGCACAACTATAGCAATTAAAAAAAGAGCACCTATTTATAATCGAATTTTTTATCTAGCTACAATTTGCACAGATGTTCTCCTATAGGCTAAAAGTGTTATTTTGTGCTATTAGTTTTTTTTTTAATCACGAATAATTTTCTAAAGAGGTCATGTAAAAATAACATTGATGATTACAAATATTTTTAGAGTCAGAACGGTTTGTTTGATCGGAGTGAAATTTAAGGCGAAGTAGATGCTAGTTTTTTCTTTCCACAAAATATATACACTGCGAAAAAAATAAAAATAATTATCACAAAAAACTAATCTCTAAATATCAATTTTTTAAATGAAAAGTACAAAACCTAAACAAAGATGGCTGTTCTATCATGGAGTAATGAGAAACAAAAATGTTAAAGTTTTCCTAAAAAAAGAAACACAATTAAAACCAGAATGGTTAGTTTGATTGGTATGATGTCTTCGGCAAAGTTGTAGACAGTTCTTTTAGAAAAAATATACACTGTTATACATAAAAAAATATTATAAATTGAATCTAGGAAAAAACCACTTGAAAAACATGATTTTTTTAACCTTTCAACGTCTGTCATTAGGGTTCTACTTTTTTTGAAACATTACAACTTTATTTTTTATTTCTCCCAGATCAATGTTTAGCTAACAGTGGTGTAGTTTTCGCAAAAAAAAAAAGATTTTTGAAATGTGGGTATTTAATTTTTAATAATATTTTTGTGAGATACATTCCTTATCGAGCATCTCAGTAGAATGGAATTGAATATTTAAAATATTCTTCTTTTCCCAATATTCAATATTTGTGTGATTTTCCCGTTAAATTTTATTCGTCTCACGGTGTATATTTTTTCTGAAACTACAAAATTACTGTCTAAACCCTTGTCGAAGACATCTAGACATCATACCAATCAAACCAACTATTCTGGTATTGATTTCTTTTACTTTTTTTAGATAATTTTAACTGTTTTTCTTCTCATTACTCAGTGATCGAACAGCAATCATCGTTTAAACCAGTGGTTCCCAACCGGGGTCTTAGTAAATTTGACGAGCAACTAAAATTTATTTCCAGATATATCTGTGAAAGCAGATTTTTAACTCCTCTGCGTCCATTACTTTACTTTGTTGGCTAACGGACCGTTAACCTGTCTAGGGCCGAACGAATTAGAAATGTCCAGTAGGGTGGGACAAAAAATAAATGTTAGCTTCCATGCACATTTCGTGTTCCTTATAGGTCTTATAACAACTGCGTAACTTTTCAGATCGATCGGTGAAACGCCCGATTCGCACCCGATTTTTAAAGTTTCCATACGATTTTATATGGGAAAATCCACTTTTTCAAGCTCATTTCAAGATGGCTTGACAAAGTATTTTTTTTAATTCTTTTAGCACCAATATTTAGTGGTTAATTTGTGGTTTCGAAATCCAATTTGTGGTAATTTGTGGTTGAGTAATTTCAGAAAACTGAGTCAAGCCATCTCTGAAAATGATTTTACTTCAAATGAATCGGACAACGATGATATATACATCAATCGAAAGCTCTTAATTTGTGGTTCACGAAAATGTAGTTGTTGTAGGCATACTTCATAATAAAAAACTATTATTAAAAATTTTGGACATTGTTTACCTCTTGTTGTCAACACCGACGTTTTAACTTTTGGAATAAATTACAGCCTGATAATAATAAGGAACAATTTTTTGTTTCGATAGATATAATAGTATTTTGGTAACCAACTACGCAACTGTATTCGACTGTTGGGTATTTTAGAAACCGGAATGATGCCTGAAGATCGGGAATGGGCCTTAGAACTGTAGGGAACGGTTGAAACGCATGGTAAATGCCCAAAGGTGTGAGTCCTGACTAGAATTAAAATTCGACATTTTCTCGTCTCAGGAATATGCTACTACAACTACCCCCTGAATAATAAAACAAAAAAGCTTTCAACGGCAGCGACAACTGTATGTCGTATACAGTAAGGTCGCTTTTTACGCGGTTTTTTTTCACGCGGGTTGCTTTCCTCCATTACTCAAAAACGGTACAAGATATCGACCTCATTTCAATCACGTTTTCCGTTTTAGGCCACGAGTGATCATATATCAGTTAAAAAAAAAACACAATTTTTGGTGTAAATACTCAAAATTTAAAATATTGAATTTTGGTCTCTAGATTGGCCACTATCATATTCAAACGAGGTTTTAACGTTTTAGGACGGTTTTCTTTGTTATATTTGCAACTCAAAAAAGTCGTTTTTTACGCGGACCCATACAAATTTGGAACACATCCCCCGCGTAAAAAACGACCTTAGTGTATATGAACGACTGTCGATATGTTCTAGATAACCCACTAGCACTAACATCGGCAGGTGCCAGTACTATGTTCATCCAACGCCGCGTACGGTCGGTGTTGACAACAAGAGGTAAACAATGTTCAAAAATTTAAATAATAGTTCTTTAATTATTTTAACATGAACTATGCCTACAAAAACTACATTTTCGTGAACCACAAATTAAGAGCTTTCGATTGATGTATATATCATCGTTGTCCGATTCATGTGAAGCAAAATCATTTTCAGAGATGGCTTGACTCAGTTTTCTGAAAATTTCTCAGAAATTACTCAACCACAAATTACCACAAATTGGATTTCGAAACCACAAATTAACCACTAAACATTGGAGCTAAAAGAATTTTAAAAAAATACTTTGTCAAGCCATCTTGAAATGAGCCTTTTTCAATACTTATTCTCTAGAGATGTCCGGTTGGCTCTTAAAAAAATATCAATAAATGATATTTGTAGGAAATTTTCCTAGGAAAAACTCTTCTGAAGACCGTAAGGCGCTACGATGCCTGTAGAAACAGCTATTCACCCCAAACAGATTGAATGTCTGACGGACGGCTCACAATTGAAATTTTCCAGCAACACTGCTACAGCATGCTGCTATTGCAAACTTGCTTAAGTATGAGAAATAATTTCGCGTGGAATTAATTTTCAAAGTGTGATTTTTGCTCATAGTATCTTCGGGGAAGCCTCCAAGATAAACAAAAGCGATATCATTTCTCATCACATGGTTGAATTTGCAACAGCAGCATGCTGCAGCAGTATTGCTAGTAAAATTCAATGGTGAGCCGTTCGTCAGATATTCAATCAGTGTGGGGTGAATATCTTTTTTCACAAGCAAGGTAGCGCCTTGCGGTCTTCAGGAGAGTTTTTCCCAGAAAAATTTCCTATAAATATCATGTATTGATATATTTTTAGGAACCAACTGGGCATTTCTATAGAAAAAGTTTTGAAAAAGTGGTTTTTCCCATATAAAATCGTATGGAAGCTTTAAAAATCGGGCGCAAATCGGGCGTTTCACCGATCGATCTGAAAAGTTACACAGTTGTTATAGGACCCATAAGGAACACGAAAAGTGCATGGGAGCGAAAAAATAACACCATCGCTTTTTTCCCATATAACCGTGTCCCAGTCTAATGTCCAGCTTCTTCTGTCTTGGGCAGCCGCTCTCACGTTTCATCGTACACCAGCAGATCATGCATCTTCTTCCACCGCGTGCGAGGCCTACCACGGAGTCGACGGCCTCTTCCTGGTTCTCTACTGATGATAGTTTTGGCGGCTCTCTCGTCAGGCATCCTGGCTACATGTCCAGCCCACTGAAGCCTGCCCCGCTGTATTACCTTCACTATATCAGCATGTTTGTATACCTGGTACAACTCGTGGTTCATGCGTCTGCGCCACACTTCATCTTCTAGTTTACCGCCAAGTATCGATCGCAGAACTTTACGCTCAAAAACTCCGAGCACTCTTCGATCAGCTTCCTTCAGCGTCCATGCTTCATGTCCGTAAAGGGCCACCGAGAGTATCAGCGTCCTATACAGTTTTATGCGAGATTGCAAACTACGGGACCTTAGCTGGTTACGCAGTCCGTAGAAAGCCCTGTTCGCAGCTGCAACTCGTCGTTTCACTTCACGGCTCATATCGTTGTCACATGTCACAAGCGTACCAAGATAAACGAATTCGTCAACCACTTCAAATCGTTCCCCATCTGTCTCCACCTCAGTACCAACACCACGGGGACTCCCACGATCTCTGCCAGCTACCATGTACTTCGTTTTGGCAGAGTTAATGACTAGTCCCAATCTCGCTGCTTCTCTCTTAAAAGGTACGAAGGCCTCCTCCACGGCCTTACGGTTGATACCGATGATATCGATGTCGTCCGCAAAGCCAAGAAGCATATGAGATTTCGTGATGATCGTACCGTTTCTTTCCACATTTGATCTTCGTACTGCACCCTCAAGAGCGATGTTAAACAGTAAGTTGGAAGGCGCTTTCTCCTGCTTCAGTCTATCCAACGTTACGAACGCGGCTGATGTCTCGCCAGCTATCCGCACGCACGATTTTGATCCCTCCAGTGTCATACGACTCAGCTTAATTAGTTTCGTAGGGAAACCATGTTCCAGCATGATCTGCCACAGCTCGTTTCTTTTCACTATGTCGTATGGAGTTGAGCAACGTTATGCCTTGATAGTTGCCACAATCCAATCGATGGCCCTTCTTATAGATAGGGCATATGAGGCCTTCCAACTAGTCGTTCGGCATTTGTTTATCCGCCCAGATCCTTGGTATTATCTGATGGATGGACAGCCGTTCGCTTCCCGCATTTAGAAGTTCGGCCGGGATACCGTCCTTCCCAGCGGCCTTGCCATTTTTCAGCTCACTAATCGCCTTTTTCACCTCCTCCTGTGTTAGTGGCTCCACCAGGGATGCCACATGTAAGGCTGTGCGAGATTTCGAATGATTTCGTATAATTTCGCAAAACTCGAAATTTCCCGAAATTTCGCGAAATTTCGGTTTCGCGAAATTGCCGAAAAATTTCGTTGAATTTCGCTAAATTCCGCCTAAAATTTCGCGAAATTAAAGTTCCAATTTCGACGATTACGAAATTTCGGACCAAATTTCCGATGCACATTATTAGATTATTTTGGTTTGTGCTCATTGCGACTATAAATTAAATTGAATATATCTCAACAGATATCTGGTATACTAAGTCAGTTATAGAAGAATAAACTCTCAGCCGGTAATTTTTGTTTTTAAAGACAAAACCGTAACATCATGCGGGAGGTAATTTTTATTCACGCAGAGCATAAAATTCATGTCATCACTGAAGTCAAATTCGAGGAATATGAAGCCGTCCAAATGCGCTACAAGGTATCTAGTAATTTGTTTGTAGGAATAAATTTTACGCATCTTTTACGTACATCAAAATGTGGTTATATTTGCAGCCCACAAGGTTAAAGAGGTCACTTTTTGTCTTTCGTTTAGGAGGGCATAGCAATTTCTGTCAAAACTAAAGCTCTGAAGCTCTATCTTACAGGCCAAATGTTCTATGCTACTCGACTTGTAAAAATTTTCAAGCGTTTTTTCGGATTTCTCTGTGTTAGAGGACTCCTCTTCGCACACCGTAGTGTATTTAAATGTGTTTTATCAGATAGTTCATTGCTATCACTAGGCTGACCAGATATCATGCCTTATAGTGTGCAGACAGAGTGATCGATGTGTTAAGCAGAAAAAGTTGTAATTGCCTGAATTTTTAGTATTGTTTCAAAACACTCTGACTTCAAAGTCAGCATAAGTTTCAAAATTGCCAGGTACCTTATCAAAAATATTTTAAACGTGTTATCAAAAGAGTATACTTGATCAATGAATGAATAAAAAGTAAATGGTTCGCTATCGTTGAACACATAATTGAGAAATGTTACTCTTGTTTAGGGGACACACAATTTTACAATGTCAAAAACAAGTTCAGATTATGGCATAGAAGTGATTCTGACTTTGCACTTGACGTATATACAAGGTAGAAGAAAAGAAAGGTTAGAAAGAACGAGAAATAAGAGAACGAGGATGATTTCGAATAACTTGATTGAGTAAAGAGAAAACTATTTGTTTTTGCATTACAACATTCCATTCTAACTGTTGATTGGTTGAAAGAAAAATAAGTTTTGGTTTGTTTCAAAGGGGCCGTTCCCAAACACGTAGTCATATATAGGGAGACGGGGGGTGGCTTATCAAAAGACCACGAAAAATCCCCCCGCGTGCGGGTTAACGAATAGACCACGTAGTCTTTTTTCTGACTTATAATTTATTATTGCCACTAAGTCAAGTCGAAGCTTTCGCAATTTTTTAATTAATATATTTATTTGACACGACTAATTAATAAGTGTCACGGAAAGTTTGAGAGTTGTCAGCAATTAACTGTAATCAAATTTTTGAAACATATTTCAAATTTATCCGAACGAAGAAATTTTTTTTTTGTTTTAAACAGGCTTTGCCTTATATGGCATTTACTTCTTTAGAATAAAAGTTCTATTTTACAATGCGTCGGGATTTATGTTATTTTTCCTGAAAGTATATTTCAATACTCAACGACCGGTAAAAAAATCAACGTTTTGGTCTTAAAAACAATATATAAGACCTGGATGTTCGTGAACTGAAGGAAGAAAGAAAGATGTTTATGTTTTGTTCGACATTCAAAAACTTTGTAATTTATTTCAAGGGAAATACGGCTTTTTCAGTCTTAGGGGTGTATCAAAACGCTACTAGGTTTTATGTCCGACGTTTCGGCCTTTGAACTTGGCCTTCCTAAGGGGATCTACAAGTTTATTAAAAACATTTTATAAAAATAGTACATTTTTTTTTTCTTCAAAAACTCTGACATTGTTTTTTTCAAAAAACTTACATATAGTTGTACCGTTTTTCGTACAAAGCTTTACGATAGGTTGTCATAGCTGTCTATAGGATCTCTTTCAAAGTACCTATATTGAAACGTTAGAGTTAGTTTGAGCTTTACTGCCGCTCATGGCAAGTCCGTCCCAATTGCATTTTTACCAATTTTGAGTTTATTTATGGAATCAATTCCTTTTTATATCTACTTTCGATAAAACAAATATTTTTGAATACTTTGTTCTGAGGAACTATGAAAAAAATAGCAAGTTGGTTTGTCCCATAGCAAAAGTGATCGCTAGTCGGTCCCATTGAAAAAATCTTCGCAATTTAACCCCACAGCCAATAATGATTATGAAAAATGTGATATTTACCAAAACTAATGGTCTTCAGGTTTAGAATTGGATGTACCAAGTGATATTCGATAGGTTTGATTAAATTTTACGCGTTCTACATCGTGTGGCTCTAGCTGATAGTACAATGTTTTCTTCAAGACAAAGTTTCCACCAGTAGCTTCTTTCAGCTGTTGTTTGTTGACAGTGAACGCTTTAGGTGTGTCACTGTATTGTTAGTTGAAGCATTCTTGAGTAAATACTACTTTTCGTATTTTATCCGTATTTTATGTAACGACGTGCTTAAGAATTGTTCAATTATTGTCGTGAATTTCGTTTTGAAGAATTTGTCAGTCATATTAAATACTTCGGTACGCTACTTAGCTGTTTTTTAACGGAGCAAACATTTTCCTAAGCTATAGGTATTCTTTCATATTTGTTTCCACTGCTACGTGAAAGCTGTCCGCCGTCACGAACGTGTGTCCGCTCTCAGGAAAATTTAGAACAAGTTCCTACACCTAAACTGACTTTGAATTTATCAGTATGTAAAAACAAAATCTAATTTTATTTTGAGCGGCGCAGTTGGTAGGTATATTGTGTTATGCTTCTCACAAAAAACTTGTTTAATAAAGCACGAAAGAAGGTCATTTATGAATTGACCAGCGATAGATTCATACCAAACGCACGGTATAGCACCGCCATCGATTTGCAGTAGTTTGTTTTTCATCACCGGTCGTAGCTGGCTGTGGGACTGACTTGCTATCATTCTGGCTACGTACCGTAAAAGTAATCGCTTGTGAGTCCCAGCTTATGATTTTCAACAAATTTTAATCAAATTTCGGTGTTCATGCAAGTTTTATGATGCAAAAGTGTTAGATTGTCATTGCAGTACTAAACTCTGTTGATGGTATTGATTGAAAAAGCATTTGAGTGCAAAATTTCACCTAAAGCGTTACGATTTTCAATTGCTGTTTTCTCGTCAGCACCAAAACGCAAATGGGACGGACTTGCTATGAGCGGCAGTTTAGAGATTACCTACAAACTTTTACCACATCACAAAGCACGATGCGTTGGTGGATTCAATTTCTTTTTCTCGGGCTTTTTATCGCATCACTCCCCTACGTCCCAGGTTTAAGTAATGCTATCGTCAGGTGCCTAAAAGATGATTACCCGTTGATCACTATGGGGCCGTGTCGACTGGTGTGCCCCAAGGTAGTAACTTGGGGCCAATTCTTTTTCTGCTGTTTATTAATGACCTGGCCAAGTTAGAGCTGCATGGAAAGTTACGTCTCTTTGCTGACGACACGTCAGTCTTCTATCAAGAAACAGAATGCACTGCTATCCAGCTTCAAACTAATTTGATGTCAATGAATCTATCGAAAACCAAGTATATGCTCATTCACTCGTTCCGCAGAGAACTCCCGGCTCGCGAGCCAATTGAAATCGCCAATCGTGTCATCGAAGAAGTATTTGAATACCCATTTCTCGGCCTAACGCTAGACAATAGAATGAACTGGAAGGCCCATCTTGAGTCTCTCAAGCGAAAGCTAACATCACTCTGTGGTATATTAAGGAAGGTTTCATCATTTTTGTCTTTGGCGACTATGAAAACACTATACTTCTCACTAATCTATTCTCGGCTCCAGTACCTAGTTGCAACGTGGGGACTGGCTTGCAAATCTTCTTTGAGAGAGCTACAGGTGATACAAAACAGAAGCTTGAAAGCCGTGTTCCGGAAACCTCATCTGTATCCCACTCATCTACTATACGAAGATCCCAGGGACTCAACCCTACCAATCCGTGTACCCCAGGAGTATCAAATGTTGATCCACTTGCGAAATAACATCAATTCAACCGTCCTTGTCACAAGAAGAATGCACGAAAACCGCTCAAGCAGACAAACTGGTCACCTGTATTTGCCACGATTCAACACGGAATACGGTCGCAAAAAATGTCGTACATTGGTAGCAAACTGTTTAACGACCTCCCCCCATCATGTAAAAATGCCCAAACAACATATATCTTCAAGCGTCGTTTGCGAGCTATCATGAAAACGAAAATACCACAGTATCTAGCCCAATTCTGGATTACACCCGAATACCACAAAACACTACTCACCAATGCCTCTGCCGTACGCCGTAACCAGAGCAACGCCATCAACGCGCGAACCACCAGCACCACCCCACAATTGTCGACAAGTATCATCACCAGCTTCAACTTATAGTTAACAACATCGTATCACACTTCCTTAAAAGAGCAGATGCTCACTGGAAGTGCAAACTTGTTCTAGCGATTCAAGTGTAAAAAATATATCGGAAATAAATTAAATTAAAATTAAATTAAAAGGTTTCACTTATTATCAACTAAATATTTTTCTAGATGATTTCTAGATGAGTATACAATTTACCATAACTATAAGCGAAAAATTTATCGTAGATGATCAATTTGCTTAAACAAATTTTATTTATTTTGATACTCAACAACAAATTAAAAATCATTTTGAATATACTCAACAGAAAAGCGTATTTTAAATTACTTTCAGGTAAGGAAATTATTATATTTGTTAAAGACAATGAAATATTATCAATAATTAAACAACCATTATCTGTTTGTTATTTTGGTTTTGAGAAAATGATATTACTGAAAATTCTATTTACAATTTGCGCAATATCTAATAATCAGTTTTCTTGAACCTTCATTTTTTTCATAAATTTTTCATACTTTATTGTACATATATTTGCAGAATAAGATCACAAAACAAAAGACCACGGAGGAGAAGGGGGGTATGAAAGGGATCAAAATATGACCACGTAGTTTAGGAATGGTCCCGAATGCATTTTATTATTTTGGGTGTCGCAGAAACTCACAGGGCATATTTTTTTAGGACAAAATTATTTTCTACAACCTTACCAGAGACACTAGTTATGCCAGTCAAACAAACCGATTTAGCTGAAAAAATAATTTTAATCTCCAATTGGACACTCTGTGGGTAATTAAAATATTTTTATAATTGAAACAGTTGGTTTGATTGGCATAGTGCCTTTGGCAAAGTTATAGATAATAATATTGTCCTTCCAAAAATAAACATGTTGTAAATTTTTCTTAAATTTAATTTTTCTTTGATTTCTTCATCGCTTCGGTATTTTTTTTTGTAATTTTTACACAAAAAAAGATTTTTGAAAAATAAGCTTTTTAATGTTAATTTTATTGTTTCTTTTACATTAAAAAAATCAATTTTTCAGAGTTTTTTTTATCGGAAAGATAAAATTACTGTCTAAAACTTTTCCAGAGACGTCACACTGATCAAAAACTTTTGGCTCTGAAAATATTTATAATCACAATAACCCTCTCAAAATAGCATTTTAACTAGCTTCTCAGCCTATAGAAACGTTTATGCAAAGTTTAGGCCAAATCTAAAATGACAAAAAATATTGAAACTGAGACATTTTTTGTGGAACTGCTCAGTTAAAAAGTAATTTTAAGTTATATTAAAAAATGTGCAAAAATATTGAAAACTTCAAAGTTTACAGAATAGTTAACTTAAATTTTATTTTCCTCGATTTGATAAAAATGTCACTTAGTCTAGTCTGACTAAACGGTGTTAAAAAAAATTCAATAACACTGGTCGACAAAAGCGAAAAAAAAGTTGCCCTCCAAAGGTTTTACAGCTTTTCAACCATTCCTGTGAATCTTGCTGCTTTTAGAGAATGCAGAAATGCATCAGAAGGCCGCCGAGGAATTGCTTATCGGATTCGTCGCTTTTACGTTTGCATAGGGAACAACTCTTTGGAAAAGTTATCTTTGCTAGGGACACCAAAACTCACAGGAATGGTTGAAAACCTACCTACCATCTCTCATTTTTTCCAGTTCGAGCTCTAGGACAAAACTTGGATTTTGAATGATGAAAGTGCTATGAAAGAAGGATTACTATTTTAAACATAGTTGCATTCAAACCAAAAGAATCAGTTCAGAAGTTCATTAAATTATTATTTACAAAGACATTTCGAGTTTGACCTTTATATCATTTGTATCTATCGCGCTACTATTACCTGCAATATAATCTGTATAAATGAATGCATCAAGATTTTAGTTTTTAACATTTTTGATTTTCTCGTCATTGTCGGTTTATCGATAACTGAATACCTACGTTACTCTTCGTCGACCAGGTAAGCACCTTGCGATCAGCTGTTGAAGGGTACTTCGTTAGCGTACGCTCCAACGTTACAAATCATTGTAATGCTATGTTTCAGAAACATTTATTTTATTTTTCGAAATTTCGCGAAATTTAGAGACCAATTTCGTTTCGTCTCGAGAACTCGAAATCCACCTTGATTTCGTTTCGACTAATTTGGCGAAATCGAAATTAAGGGTTAATTTCGTTTCGTTTCGTTTCGACACCAGAAAAGCCAGTTTCGCACACCCCTAGCCACATGTACAGATTAATCTGTATTTTACAGATTTTTGGCCGAAGAAACGGTACAGAATCTGTATATACAGATATACAGATTTTCGTCGAAAAGTACAGATTTACAGATTTTTCGAAATTGACATTTATTTTTAAAAACAATCCAAATTTTATTTCATTAAATATTGAGCAAATTGAACATATTTTCAACTCCTCACACGTTTTAAGCTAAAAATTTGGTTTATGTACCATAAAAACTCAAAAAATGCAAAGTTCTTTGTGTTTAAACAACACAGATTTTTTTTACAGATATTTTTGTTCCAGATACAGATGTTCAGATTTTTTCAAGGGAAAACACAGATTTAAATGTGGCAACCCTGGGCTCCACAGCTTGTTCGTCACTCATAATCGTCATCCTGTTCCTGCTCTGCTCATTCGGCTCCTCACCGTTCAATAGCGCCTGAAAATGCTCCTTCCACCTGGCTGCAACCGTCGGTTTATCAGTAAGCAGGTTGCCGTCCTTGTCATTACACATGACCGGCACAGGGAAATTCCTGCTTCTGACTCTGTTGACAGTTTTATAGAATCTCCGCACGTCGTTTTGAGCATAGCTGTCCTCTGCGCTGGCGAGCACCTGCTCCTCGTAATCGCGCTTCTTCCGACGGTCGGTTCTATTTTCGAATATTCAAACGTGGAAAATAGGAGCTACATATGGCCATTCCTCTGGCCGCGGCAAAGTTTATCCGCTTCAGGCCGTTTTCATTGGTTGACGAGTGGAGGCTATGCCTTCCAATGACCGGACGGAAGAATTCCTCCCTCCCAACCTGTGCGTTTGCGTCTCCGATGACGACTTTTACGTCGTGTTTTGGGCACTCGTCATAGATTCGCTCAAGCTTGTCATAGAAATCATATTTGACTTCATCGGATTTGTCGTTTGTCGGTGCGTAGGTGTTGATTAAACTGTAATTGAAGAATTTGCCCTCAATCCTCAACACGCATATACGGTCATCTACGGGCCTCCACCGGATGACTCTTGTTCTCTGATTTCTCAGCACTACGAAACCGACGCCCCGTTCCGCTGCTTTTCCGCCACTGTAGTAGATGTAGTACTTGGAAGAAGTGCGTGCAATACTACTGGTCTACTGCACGGAATTCCCTTTTTCCGGAATTTGGCCACCGAACCTCCTGAATCGCTGCGATTTCGACTCCCTGCCGCTATAGTTCTCGAGCAAGCAAGCCAGCCCGCGCCGGTTCATTGAGAGATCAGACGTTCCAAGTACCCAATTACCAATCGTTTACCTTAAACTTTTTCCGTGTTCGTAGCCTAGGTCTTTGCCGATTGATCCGTTCCGTATTTCTAAATTCGTTGTTCGTGGTTGAAGAAAGGTTTCGGTATGCTACCTTACCAGGGTCGCGATACCTACATCCTGCTAATGGGGCTGCCATCTTAGGTGTAGCTGGCGAGGATACAGCATTCCATAATTCAGCCGCCCACTCCGGGTCAGACGCGTACGACGCAGTCTCGTATTGCAAAACCGGTATCTAAAAATCTTTTGAGGGCCGCGAAGCTCTCTGTACTTTGCAAAGGGGACCACGGACCTTTTTGTATTTAGCAAAAGGGACCGCGGATCCAAAAAGGTTGGGAGCCACTCGTTTAACCCCTTAGGGATTTTTCAAATACACTGGATTCTCTTTTTACGCGATTGATGCGTGCGCACAAAAAACAGAATCGTGTAAAAAAAAATCGCGCAATTTTGAACAAATCGCGTAATTTGGAGCAAATTGTAAAAAAAAATCGCGAGTGTTTGTATGTGTATGTGTATGTATGTATGTGTGTGTGTGTGTTACATCTTAGCTCATAAACAATATTTCCCATGTCACATATCGCGTAATTTTCAAGCCAGGGTCAACAGAACGTAAAGGAGAAAATTGACCTTCGAATTTTGAAGAGCTCAGAAGTTTCGCCTTTTTGAAATATGTCCTCATACAAGATTCAAGCTCAATCGGACTTAGGGAAATAGTGCTGCAAAGCGATCAATGCTTTTCTTTTTCGACTGATGAAGAAAAGCCCAGGTTCAAGAAATTGTCTATATCAAATTGTTTTTAGATGCTAAATATTTCAGAAACATATAAAACATTGAGATTTGATATAACCTCGAACAAAAAAAAGGTTAAAAATCGCCTTTCTGGAACTTAAAGTTTTTTGAGCTGGGAAACCTCAAAAGCTAAAAAAAAAATATTTCCCAGAAAATCGTTATTTTCGAAAAATTTTATGAAAAAGCTTGGTAAAATGAACAATAAAGAAATTTAAAATTTTCCGGAAACCATCTTTTTTGATGAACAAAATTATTTACAACTTTGCCGAAGACACTATACCGATTAAATCAATAGTTCTGACTCAAAAAATATTTTTATCAATAACAGACATTCGACTTTTGAGCTAAAACTTTGCGTGTGGACTTTTGTCGAGGAAACCAAGCTTTTCGGCCCTACCTCTGAACGAAATCCGAAGGAAAAATATCTCCCGTACATTCCTTTTAGTTGAAATTTCGCATGGGGCCTTCTGTCGAGAAGACGAAACTTTCCAACCCTGCCTCTAAACGATATTCGAAGGTCAGATTTCTCCCATACATTCCAATGACACCCATCTATAATGTTTCTTCATTGAGATAATCACGATGGCCAGCGGATTTCCAATTCTAAATTCCCGGTTTTTTTCCTGGGTTTCCCTGTGAACAATTAACGTTTTTCCCGGTTTTATGTTTTTATGAGAATTTTAATTTTATTGCTATTATTTTATTTTAAAACTGAAAAAAGGCCAAATTAGTTCGGCCTATTTGCTGCTGGTGACTTTTCGACTTTTTATGGCTGAGAAATGCTACTCGGCCCATCGTGTAAATCCTAACGAGGTCTTATACCAGACACTGAGAGCACACTTGGGTCTTTTCGGAACCGCTGAAGAGTACGGAAAATATTTTATGTAACGCGCAGAAAATGTCGTAGTCATATTCTCAAACTTTTTACCAATTCGCTCAATGAAGTTTAGCTTCATGTTTTCAGAATGTTTTTACATCGATTTGTTTTTATTTTGAATTCTTTGGAATAATTTTATGTCATTTGAGACCTTCAAAAATCAATCACTGGTTCAACTAAACTGTTTAACTGAAGCGATTCGATATTTAAGCTTCCCTGCTCTTTCTGTTTAAGCTTATCGATATTTTGTCATTTTGGCTGCTTCTGAGCTTCGGAACGAAAAATCTTTGAAATAATTTTCTTGAATTTAAAATATGTTTTGAGATTTCTTTTTATGATTTCTCGACAGACTGGAATTCAGAAATTTTTAGCTAAATTTGTATTTTTCCCATTTCTAACTCATTTTCCTCTCGCCGACTTCAAACTGAGTTTTAAATTGATTTGGCTTTAAAATGTTTTTCCCCCAAAAAAAACAATTCTCGGTTTTCATTTTTAACTGTATAGAAAAACATTCTAGTCATTTTTCTTAGTTTTTAAATAATTTTGATGATTGTTTCTGGCAATTTAAAAAAATTTTATTTCATTTCTTAGCCTCATTATTACCCATTTTCTGGTATTCAAATGCATATTTTTTTAATTTCAAATATAATTGGAAATCGCTTTTGCTTTCCTAGACTGAGTTGTGGAGTTTATTCTATATTGGTGCTAATTTTTTTGCAGGGTGTATTACAATTTCATTGCTACAGTCATACCTCGATATAAGGCAACTTCGATATAACGTAACTTTTACCTCGATATAACGTAAACTTGTTGAATTTTGCATCAATGAAAAAATATTTTTTTCGTGCTTGTATATAACGTAACGGAAAACAAGTTGATAAGGCAACGAGGTATGACTGTATTTTAAACCAATTTCAGCCTCTTCGGTCTTAATCAGAAACTTGTTTTGTGTTGACTGAGACCGATCTCAGTATTTCAGAATTTTTATTCACAATCATTTTAATTTATTACTTTTATAATATAATTGAAATTTTTCTAAAGTTTTCTGGACTCGAAAAGTTCTGAAGTTTTCTGGACTCAAAAATTTTTTGCTGCAAGAAGCATTTTTATCTTCCTGACTTCAAATGAAAATCTGATTTCAGGAGCTTCGTAGCCACAAGGTTGCAAAGTTCGCTTTGACAAGCGGGTGGTCATGGGTTCGAATCTCAGTAGAATTAGTCTGGCTTATTCTCAGGCTCCACACGAAAACTTTTCTGCAGACCGAAAAACTTTCATCTGACCCTTTATCCATTCATAGCATGTTATACGCTTTGGTAACATGTTTGAGGCGATGATATGGTCGATAAAGAGGATAAGAGAATACTACAAGGTATACAGCCCTAGGGTTGTATGAAATGGTGACGTGGGACTAAACACTGTAATTAGGGGATTTTTTGTTACAAAATATACAGAGTCTGCAGACAGAATCAATGTGTTTGCTCAGCGACTGTACGTAATCTTATTTTCAGCCTCCTTGGAAATCAATATTTGGAATATATTCAACAACACTCAAAAGAATATCATTTATATTTGGCGATATTATGCCTGTAGTATTTTTTTTGTGCAAAAAATATGTATTTGACAAGGCACAAGCATATCGTGCTTGTTGAAGAAGCACAAAGAATTTCTCGTAATGCGTCAAAGTCAGAATTAACTCTATATCCTCAAAAACCAAATCCAATAATACTTACGTTATCATAATGAATGGTTTTGTTTTATTTAACTGTAATTAAATCAAATCTATAGTATGGATCTTACTTTCAAAATAATATGGAAGCCCTTACAAAGGTTCATCAATTAGCAAACAGAAGACAATATTTTAAACAAAATTATTAACAAGTTCCAGCAAAAAATCGTAGCAATCCACAATTACATTTTTTTTTGCTTGATAATTTTGTTTATTTGCCTACAACTACATTCGCTGTATTACGGAGACAGGAAATATACGTTTATTATGGTAAAGCTTAGAATAATCATATATCATCTAACAATTTTGAAATGTTAAAGAGATTCTGTACGAATCTCACTAAATAAACAAAAAAAAAATCACAAGCATTCGCAGGCTTTTACTCTTCCATAAATGTATATATTTAGGAATTTACTCTTTCGATACTATCCGGTCAAGATTATTTAGTGAATATCGAAGATAAAATTAAATAAATATCCGTTGCAAAAATTTACAATTCTTGTTGAGTAATTTATGGCAATCATATTTATGAGATAAACTTTCAATCACCATTAACAGCAGCATTGCAGTTTTTCCTCAATTGCATACAAATAGAAATGTACGAACAAAAGTGTACCACTGCAATACGAATAGTACCGCTGCAGTACGAATAGAAGTGTACCGCTGAAATGTACGAATAAAAGAGTACCACTGCAATCATAGACGACGAGACCTGCGGTTCTTTACTCCACAGGTACTGTTGCTTTAACCGGCATGTTTTCTTTCAAGACATCAGTTTTTATTAGGTTCTTCAGAACCTAACACGCAGGTTTAGAAATTGTTCAAGGATGGGTATTGTTTCAAACTTTTAGGAAAACTTTTACCTTCGAGACATCACATTAGTCTAAGCTCATGGAAGCAAAAATAAATTGACCTATTGGGACGGGGAGACTCTGTCAATTTTTATTTCGAAATTGATACAGGGAATATCACAGGGAACGGATGGTGTCCATTCACGTTGTCTGTGCTAGTAATGCTCGCATGTAATTGGTTCACTATTGACGTAAATTTGTTATTGAAATTTTTCATCAATTTTACCGCTTAGCAATGAAATTAGAGTGATAATTAGCATATTACAAAATTGTTATACATTTTATCTATCCAACAACATATTGGTTATTATTATCCATCATGTGGTTATGCTGTTATTAACGTTTGAAATCTGACGCAACATTTGCCCGTTTCATTTCCAATTTTACAGAATGCATCCCAGTATAGTAAACAAAGACGTGTCCCACGTCAATAGTCAGCCTGGGCGAATACAAGCACTTTAACACGTAGCAGGTAACTTTTCAATATATGTGATATGTGGCTAATAAAAACAAAAAATCATATTAGATAGCTGTCAAACAACTCCAAAATAAAATCAAATACTTTGATGCAAGCCAAAATAAAACAAAACCAAAACAAGTCTAAGTCCTTGAGCATTTTGAATGTTACTTTTTAACAGATCGTAAAAAATTTCATGGTTTGGTATTAAAATTTCTGGTTTTCCTGGTTCGTTTTCAATTTTAGAAGGAAATAAACGAGCACCAAATATTTGTATCATAAACTAATTATTCTACGAAACGAATACAAATCGGACTTGATCTCCCGGAGGTCCGACTATTCGGTGCTAGATTATCTAGAAAAAAAACTGTCGGATTTGGATCAAATAATATGAAAATATTTTCCCAGCGGTTTCGCTTATCCGGAGTGAAATATTTTTCGAAACTCCGGTTCATCGAGTCCGACCTGTATCATTATCGTATAAAATTGACGTACACATGTGATGTTTGTGCTTGGCCGGTACAGGGCAAAAAGAAAGTGGTTACGAAAATTTTGACCTTAGGAATTCTATTTTTCTAAAACCATACCTTTTTTGTTTATTTCATGCATTTTTGATTTTTTCAGAAAATCGTGGGGTAAAAACTTTTTAGAAAAAAAGGTTTTATTTCATACACTGAAAGTGTAAAGTTGGGTCAATGCAATTTTTTAATCTTTTTAAAACAGTGAATATAAGATAAACGCTTAATTACATATAGCAAATTTTGCAATAAAAAATTTGAGCTTTTTTTTTGATTTTGGAGAAATATACACTAAATAACAGAATACAATAATTCAATAAATTCATCATTGACTTACTTAAAGTTGCAATTAGGTTCAGCCTAGGTCTCAAGCTGTTGAGATGGTCGCCTAAAGTTGAATCCGCAGAGCGCTGTTTGGACAGCTACTGTTTTAGAAGTGCTAAACCGGGTAAACCAATCAAAATCAGCAGCCCGTAGTAGCAGACAATCGTCCGGCTTAAGCAGCAGCAGTGGCGGCGACGACGACGGTGATGGCAAGCGGTTGCTCCTCAACCTCCAGCCAAAACCTGCCTTCATTCGATGGCGATTTGTACTGTCCCTCCCGACCGCCCGGTCTACTTCTTTGCCCCTTTATTTCAATACACTATCCTTTACGCCATATGAACTGGGCAAAAATTGATTCGCAATTGCTGTGTCGTGAAGCATTTCAAACACCACCACTACTAGCAACACGCAAATGATTCCACCATTCGCGAGCCTCCTATGGATAAAATACGGATGGTTAGTTCGCACTACCAACCCAAGTCGTCGCACACAGTTCAATTTGCACAAAAAAAAATCTTATAGGTATTTGAACAGAATAAAGTGTTCGAATATAAATTTTTTGTTCACTGTGTCCATCAGCCTTCCAAAATTTCGGCAACTTCACAAAATTACTAGATATTTTCACTCCACAAAATAAAACACGCAAAAATTTTCCACCTTTTAACCTATTCAGTAATTTTTTTTCACCGGTCGACGGTATGCTGTTAGTGGAACCGGCTAAGGTACCATTCCTCGCCTTCAAAAGCTTCTGATCATTTTCCTTAATCTATACGCACTGAACACGAAACTACTTCCTTTCCATTTTGTCTCTCAGTTCACTCTGAATCTAGCTGGCTGCTGCTGCCGAAACGATAGCCAACCGGGCTGATCCAATAAAAAAAATTAGCAGCTGCTGTTACACGCATCTACCGACTAAATAGGGCATTGTTGAGATCGACTTTTGAATTAGGCCTTTGTTTGGGATCTGGTTTGACGCGCGTGAGTTTTCATTGCTGATATTATTCCCCACCGTGAGAAAAGACGCGGTTCGCGCCGCCCCGCATTCAGCATGACAAGGGCCTTACCCGACTACGTTAAACCATCGTATGTTGACTTTTTTTAAATTATCCTGTGTATTAAGACGAAATATGACGATATATGACGTCACAAAACAAGAAGAAGAAAGGGATTTGACAGTTGTCGCGGGTTTGTTTACAAAGTAAAATTTTCGGCTCGAATAAAAATGCGGAACTGTCTTGTTAAAAATTGCGTTTCCAAGAATAAACCAAAAGATCACAGTAACGAATTCGTATAGGCGGAGAGTTTTCCCATCTTTTTCGTACTCGTATCATTCATTTTCACTCCTATCGCATAAAAAGTGAATGGAACGCATTGTAAACAAACCCGTGGGAAGTGTCAGAAAAGTGAGGTTATTTTTCGTGTGCAATGATCTATTGGATGTTCTCTAACTATATATTGACCAATTTCATCTTATGACTAATTTTTTGTTTTGAGTGGTTTCGATTACACAAATGACGATTGTGCCTTAAATCGATAAAATATTTCACGGTTTACGCGAAAACTGCAGAAAAGTGTTACATTCCTTATAATCCCTTGTAGGAGCTTTGTGGTATATTCCTTACAATACAACACTATTGAAATATTCAATTACAGTGGATGAACAATTTCATTTACCTCAAACCAAAACAAAATTCCAGAATGCCCTTTTTTATATAAGCTCCACGTGTAATTTTAAGGCATGATCGTTAACAAGCGAAAAAATGGCGTAGATAAAAGAGAAACCCGAATATGGCGTAAAGTAAAGAGCAATAAACATTGAACTATAGAAAAAAAAAACAGAAAAAGGCGAAAAGTTAACTAGTAGAAAGTGTCCACTTAGTATCATTGGATGAATTTGACATATAATAATACTAGTTCAATGGAAACATCCATTAAACTAGTAGTTTGAGAACTTTCATTATAAGTCAAATCCGTGAAAAGCTGGACAAGCTCCGGTAATCGGTCGGTTCGTCGGAATCAAAATCAGGCGATTGTGGCTACGAAACATATTCAGTAAGACGAAAAAGGAGAGGGATTTTTTATTGGGAAGTTCTGTAGAGCCTGCCGGCTCCTGAGTATTGGGCAAGGGGCATTTCAATGAACGCAATTTTTGTAATTTCTCTTTTTCTTTTAACAAATCCGGAATACGTCATGATAAGGGCGAATCTAACAGACTGTAAACAAATAGAGATTATACCGAAAACGTATGAAGTGAGCTACTATCTACCTTCAAACTTCGAAAATAATGTATCTCTTTTCTAACTGTTAAAAAGTTCGATGTTTAAAGGTGAAATCTACTTTATATCAAAACGAAACAGAATGAAGAATACACTCCTCTTGTTGGTTACGTTAGTGAAAGGCGAAACTTGAATTCATTTTGATGAATGGGCGGAATCAAAGTTGTCAACAAAATAAACATTAAAAGCAAAGGGCGTATTCCAGGGAGATGGCAACATGCTATCTCTTTCTATGTTGAATGAGTGAAGAGTCTTCCCGATTAAAGTAATAAGTATATGGAACTTTTGCTGGGCGCCTGCCTCGGGGCTTTTTTTTTTCAAATAAAGCCCCGATATGTTGCCTATACTGTCAAACGTGTAGAGTTTAGGCTGCCATCGCCTTGGCGTATTCCGATACAATGACGAAAACACAGCGTATTGTAAAGGACGATACCACATACATAGGACATACGTAACACTCAGTAAGGAATCTTCCAAAAAAGTTGGTACAAAAAGAACTACTCGAATGGTACCAACCTCTGAATAAAATCACTGTTTGAGCAATTTATAAAGGCGGTGTACCTGCGCAGCCCTGCATTTGCCTCGTTCCCACTCGAAAAATGCTGCATTGATTTTGAACTCCTTATGGGATTTTTTTTGGGAAAAACGCCAGTGTTACGTATGTCTTATGTATGTGGTAGAACAACATAAGTTTCATTACGATCGGTTTGGGAAGAAATGAAAGAAGTGTTGCAGTCGTTGTTATCAGAGAACGAGTTTACCTCTGCATCTCTAACGACTGTTACGAATAGGAAAGGAAATTTGCCTCTGTGGTACGTGTTGATTTTTGAAGGCTATAGTACACTCTTTGACCAAGCTTTAAATATTTGTTACTTTTTGACAGATAATGATCAATGATGCTTGTTTGTCAAACTTATTTGACAAACTTATTACACTTAAAAAATATTTGCTAAAAATTATTTAAGCCTGCAGTATCTTCTGACATAATGGTCAAATTTATTTGACATCATGATTGTTGTTTGCCCGTGTTTGCCACATGTAAAAATTGAAGAGTGACAAACAATTAGCTTTGACCAAATTTTTATCTGTAAAAAAGTGACAAATATTTGACGCTTGGTCAAAGAGTGTAATCCAGCCTTTAGTCAAATATAAAAATTTTAGACCGGTGTCAAACTGTTTTTGATCATTTTACTATTTGACGATTCATGCTAAACTTTTTTCAGTGACTGTTCCAGATAAGTTCGGGATTTGAAAGTTCGTTTAGGGGCCATCCACATACCACGTGGACAGATTTTTAACGATTTTAACCTATAAACACTTTATATATAGACCTGCGGAGTGAAAGGCAGCAACCCTAGCAACGCTGGTTTTCTATATTGTTGTTATTTTTTTGCAGAGCCGGATTTAAGGGGGGGCCCAGGGGGCCCGGGCCCCCACATTTTTAGGGCCCCCACAAAACGAGAAAAAGCTCCTTCCTCAATCAAAAATGAGATTCAATCAAAAGTTCAATTTACAGTAAGAAAATTTGAACAGACCATTTCAATCTGAAACTTTCCTTCGGTGTTATTTTTTCGCGAGCGCCAATATCACAACCACATCCATAAGATTTCACCTTCGATTCTCTTGGAATGACACACATTAACACACCATTTGAATCGAACCAGCGCGCATGGGAAATCAAGCAGGAAAGAAGATAATCCACAAGTTTTTTTAATACATTGCTGTTGATTCCGAAAATAAGTTTACCTGTCCG
This sequence comes from Wyeomyia smithii, assembly GCF_029784165.1. Lineage (NCBI taxonomy): Eukaryota > Metazoa > Arthropoda > Insecta > Diptera > Culicidae > Wyeomyia > Wyeomyia smithii. The sequence goes on along the minus strand of NC_073695.1, from coordinate 29,871,992 downwards.
AATCAGGGATACTAGATTTGCGTTGCAAAATGCAGATTTTCAGAGTCCGTGTGCAGATTTTATTGACCTGCAGAAGTGTGTAGGGGTAAACAGGGTAAGACCGCCCTGCGGGGTAAGACCGCCCACTGTAGTTTTACTACCAAGTTATAAAATAATTGAAAAATTTCTTCAACGTGTCTATCACAGTATAATTACATAACATTTTGCACGTTTTTCTGTTTTGATAGTGCGCGAACGATCGCAGAAATAATCAAAAACAACCTTTCAGCTGGCAACCAGTCAATGCGCTATTGTTTTGCGGCAACGGGACTTAAGGTTTTTCAGTCTACAAATCTATTGTTTTGTTCGTGAATATACGTTTAATCGCTTGCCTGTATCTATCTTTTTTCGGGAATATCGAAGGCCGTGAGTAATCTTGTAATTTTGACTACTTTTTCGGTCAAATATGAAAATGTTCCACTGGGGGTAAAGTCGCCCACTATACAAGGGGTAAAACCGCCACGTATCCAACTGCTTGTTGTTTTACTTCAAGACCCAAATGCCTCGACACTACAAAGGGAATTACAGGATCAGTAAAACAACTTCAAGCCACATAAGACATCGATGTTAATCAACCATTTTCGATTTGGTTGAAGCTTTTCTAGTAATATATTTTAACAAGACTTATTTTTGAAAAAGTAAACCTGTGTGAAAATTGTGTTAATGAACCAAAATAATTTTAAAGATGACGGTTTGTTTGATTGGTATGGCGTCTCCGGCAGAATTGAAAATAGTAGTTTTTTACTTCCGAAAAAAATACACACTCTAAAAAAATTTAAAGAAAAGATATAAAAATAGAATTAAAAATATATTTTTTTTTCAAATTTATTTGAAAAAATAAGTTTTTGCCTGTTAAATCTACAAAAGGTAAGCTAAAATTTTATGGTTGTTGGATCATGGAGTAATAGAAATATTAATAGCTAAATTTTTGTGAAGAATTTTTTTTTGACGGTTTGTTTGGTGTATAGAGTCGTTGATAATTTTGTTCTTCAAAAAAAAAACATAGAAAATTGAAAATATAAATAAACGAAAGAATAATTATTAGTATTTTTCTATACATAATAAGTCTTCAAAAGAATTATACAGACAGGTTTGATGAGTTTTAAATTTTAGCTTAAAGATAGGTATATTATGAATTCAATATCGTGAAAACCCCCAATTCTGAAAAATCTATTTATTTTGAAAACCAAAAAAGTTACCTAAACATTGATCAGAACTTGAATAATCAGAAAACATAATAAGTTGAAACTTAGAAATTTTTTTTTCAGATTTTTCACAGTGTATATTTTATTTAAAAAGAAAAAAAATACCATCCACAACTTTGTCAGAGACACTATACCGATAAAATCAACCGTTTCGGCCCTAAAAATATTGTTTATCCTAAAAAATTGGTGGGCGATCTTACCCCGCTGGTGGGCGGGCTTACCCCGCATGAAAAAGATCTGCACATTCTCAATGAATTTTTAAAAATTGAAAAAAAAACTGGAAAATAAACAAAAATATTTCAGTTCTTACTTTTTAAATGCGGGTATTGAATAGAAGAACCTCTTAGCGAAGAAAAAATGAAATTGCAGCCGCAACTTTTTTTTTCTATAAACAGAATTGCTCAAGGGGGCGGTCTTACCCCGCTTACCCCTAGTTTTTTCCTAGGTTCTGTAGATTATTGCCAGCGTAGCCTTATATTTGCGCAGTCTTTCTCAAATTGTGTGCAAATTTTTGCTTGCGGATCGCATTTTTTTTCGAATTGCGGTAGGTTTTTATTTTTCAGATATCAAGCAAAAAATTCCGGATTTCGAGCAGTTGCATACATTTATTTATTTGAGCCTAATGATCTCGAACGCAACTGGAGAAAGATCTTTATCGAAGATGAAACTGATTGAAAATAGGTTGCGTACGACTATGAAGAGTGAAAGGCTGTCAAACTTAGCATTGTTAAGTTGAGAGTACAATATTCTGAAGGAGCTGAATGTTGATTATTCAATCAGTAAGTTCTCTGCAAAAAAAAACTCGTAAGAAAAATTCTAGCAAATTTTTGGTAACTTTTCAATGAGAAATAAGTGTTTTTAACTCGTACGATAAAAAAACGGGTTTGTTTTATTCTGGGGCCCCCATTGTAAACTGGGCCCCGGGCCCCCACAATCGTAAATCCGGCTCTGTTTGTTTGATACACATTTTTCATTATGTTCATTTTGGCTCGCTCGTTTGACAGTTGTTTTGGCTCGCTGCGATTCAGTCCGCAGGTCTATATATATAGTGTCTATATTTGAACCCCCCCCCCCTCCCGTGGACAAATGCCCATATAAATTCTTTTTTTTTTGTAAGGACCATGGACATTACACCCCCCTCCCCCAAGTTGTCCACGTGGTATGTGGATGGCCCCTTATTGATTTCTCGGTTGATTGATTGTTGTGGTAAAGCTGCTCTGATTAAGGCAATACCACATACATAAGACATACGTAAACTCAGGACGAAATCTTCCAAAAAAGTTGGTACAAAATGAACTACTCGAATGGTACCATGCTCTGAATAAAATCACTGCTTGAGTTGTTTATGAAGGTAGTGTAGCTGCACAGCCCTGAGTTTGTCTCGTTTCCACTCAAGAAATCCGAAAAATACTGCATTAATTTTGTGAAGAGCTTTCTGACAGTTCCTTATGGAATTTTCCTGGGGGCTGGATAAATCCGAGAGTTCATTTGTTCATTATTTGTCGAGTAGTTGGACAGGACGTGGTACGGCGTACTATGGGGCAACGTGTACCAGAAAAAAATGCCAGTGTTACGTATGTCTTATGTATGTGGCATTACACTAGCAGGAGTAATTACAAAAATGTCGAGCTAACTGAAAATAATGCTGTTTTTAACTATTTTCCTTTTGTCGTGTAGAAAGCAGTTTGACACGATGCAACCCTATGTCGACAGTAACTGACATTTACGGGCTCGGTCGGTCATTCATTTATTACAAGATTGCAACGCTTCTGTTTACACATTATTCTCGGTATAGCCGCTTGGTTTGTTTTAATTTTGGAGCATAAATTTTACCTTTGAAAGATTGTTAAAAGCAGTGCTTGAAAACTTATGTACGAATGCCCGTAATAGTGGGGTAAAATGACGATTTTTAAACTTGAACGTTTCCCTCACGTCTGCCGGTCCTGTCTGCAACCGAGAGCCAAAGAAGATATTACCGTACTGAGCGAATACAGCGAAAAACACGGTTCCAAACTAATTGATGTTCTGGACGAACTGACCTTTCCTATTCCTAAGGTAAGGAATGATAAAAAATGAATTAGTTTACGTAAGCTGAGGTTAATCTATTTTAACACAGGAATTAGATGCTTTAACGCCTGGCGGAATTTGCACGCATTGTTTAGCGGATCTGGACCGTTTTCTGGACTACAGGAAACGACTCAACTACGTGTTGAAATTTATCTTTGGCCTAGCTCAGATAAAAAACGGCAACGTTACAACTCTAAAGGAGCTGTTTAATGATGATAATGATTACATCCTTTCGCTGCTGAGGGAGCTTCGCATTTTGGAGAAAGACGAATTACGATTGGATGATTTATTGAGTGAATTCTCCAAGTATGAGATAAGTTCGATGACAGACGTTAAAAAAGAAAGCCAAGATGATGATTTCAATACGGACTTTTTGGAAGACTCGCTAGTCAAGGTAGAAGTCGATGAAGGAGGCATGCTGGTTGAATATCTTGAAACGTCTGCTAAGCGCAAAAGGGGTCGCCCCAAATTAAAAACCAACGACAGCGTGAAGACGAAGAAAAAAGTTGGCCGACCAAGAAAAATTATCGAAGCTTCAGATGAAGACGATGAAGCTTTGGAGCAGTCCAAGAATGCATCAGACCAGCTGCAGGATATTCTAGCCGAGGAAGAAATGGAAGAGAATGATATGATAATCGAGCGGCTGTCGAACGCGTCCGAACACTTTGTCGATCATGATCTGACAGAAATTCTTGAAAACACTGACAGTCAATTTCAGGACGATATCGACTCTGATGGTGAGTTTCAGCTGGATGAATCCTTGCTGTCGGAGAGCCGCCCGCGGCAGCACCGACGAATTTCGCACCGGGGTCAAAAGAAAGGTGATCTGCAGCAGTGCACTAAGTGTAAATTTAAAACTTACTACCCAAAGACGTTTAAAGCACACATGGATAAACATATACAGTGAGTTTTTCTTTAAATATCTAATGTAAAAGGTTTGGATAAAAAGGTTTATATTGCAGAAGGGAACATTATCCGCAGACTCAAAGATGCAAGCGATGTGATTTACACTTCGACACGAAGAAAGAGCTGGACAAACACAAACGCCTCGAGCATCGCGATTTCATGTGTGACACCTGCGGGTTATCGTTCGAGCAAAAGTTTGCGCTGGAAACGCATCGAAAACGCCATGAAAATGTCCGTCAGTTCAAGTGTGAGTACTGCCCTATGGAGTACTACACGCGACCGGAAATGCTGCTGCACGTGAAGCAGGTGCACTTGAACGCCTTCCAGGTCAAGTGTACCGATTGTGGTTTAAGCTTTAAGACGAAATCGACCCTGAATCAGCACATCAAAACTCACACCAACCAGCGAACGCACACTTGTAGCGTTTGCGGGTACGGCTTTAAATCATACACCCACTTGAATCGGCATATCAAATCGGTGCACCAGGATGTGCGGTATAATTGCGAGCACTGTGAAATATCTTACGGCCGGAAGGATAAATTACGGATGCACATGGAAAAGGTGCACAATGTAAGTAATATGGATTTTCAACCGCCAAACCCATTCTTAATGGTGAGCGTTTTTCAGATTCAAACCTATTTTGTTTGTGAGATTTGTCTGCAGTCTTACAATGCGAAGGATAAACTGGATGAGCATAAAGCTCATCATGAGAATCCCAAACCCTTGCAGTGTGGCATCTGCCTAGCTGCATATATGGCACAGGATGAGTTCGACAATCACCTTTGTATCACTTACAAGTGAGTACAATACTGCTTTGTTTTTCTATGAATGCATTGTAATTATGGTAACGTGTTTTTTTTTTTTGCAGAGAAAATTACATCTGTTGCAATCGCGACTTCAAATATCATTTTTACTATAACAAGCACATGTTTTTGGCTCACGGTATGAAGACCAATGTTAGAGTCAAACCAGCGGAAGGTTTACTTCTGGGACAGGTTCGAGCCATGAGGGTAAGTCACCTTGAGAGTTTGTATACCAGAGTAAATAATTGTGGCATCTTTTTGTAACTAGAAACAAGCCGAGCGGTGTCCGAAATGTGAGCAAGAATTTCCTACCCGTAATCAGAAGAAACAGCACATGATTTCGTGCCGCGGTCCAAACACTGCCCTGGCGGTACATTGTGCGAACGATGATTCTTCCATCATAGTGCCAGGTCCTGCGTCTACGGCGACCTCAACCACAACCTACGAAATCGAGTTTATCGAAAACTTCGAAAATAAAGATATTGTTGTGCACAAGGTGGAAGCTATCTAGAGCGCGGTTGTAAAGTGTTGATGGAAGGAGTACGTGTGAGAAAACGAAATTGCGATGTTAAATTTTATTCCTCTATCGTAAATAATAAAACAACAATAAACGCTTCAAGAAAATATCGCTATGTGTTGATGGAAAGATTTCCCATGTTCATTCGGGCTGAAAACCAACAGCCACTCTAATCTGATCGGTAAGGTAAGTGCTAATCCAATAAAATCAAATGCGTCCTTTGGGTAATCATTTCAAATTTTGCCTTGAATCTTTTTGAGATCATTCTCTTTTCTTGTACAAATATGAGAGATGAAAATGTACCTCCAAAAGCTAAAGCTCAAATGTAAATGCTCGGAATAACAAGAAAACGCTTCTAGAACAAATATTCGTTTTATAGATATTCATTGTTGGACAATGGCTATGCTTGAGGATGCATTAGTTTCCGCTGTTGGCTTGGTCTTTTTCCGTTTTTTGTTAGTTGGAAGCGGACCATCGCATACTTTTAAATGCTCCCTCTTCTGATATATGGTAGTGAATATAGCAGAGCACTTCGGGCAGTTTCGAATAGGTTTCTGAAAAAAAAAAATCATGGGTCGATTCTACCATTCAGTTATTTCTGAAAGTGAATCCATACCTTTGTTCGAGTGCTGCGAATGTAGCCGAAAAGGTGGTTAGGATCAGGTTTGACACGCACGTTCGTCCTAACTCCATGCTCCACCAGCATGTGTTTATTGTAGCTAAGGTGATACCAGAAGTTCTTGCCACAACATATGTAATCATCACTGTAAAATGTCATGTTTGAGATTTATCGCTTAAAAAAAGAGCATCAAATTCTAGTTAATCGTACCGGTAAGTAATACACAAATGTTCTTTCATCAGATCACTCGAAGTGAAAACATCCAAACAGACTCCACATTCAAGTTCCTTTGGGTTGGCGTGACGCAGTTTGTGCGTATTTAACGAATCTTGATCGTAGAACACATGTAGACAAATGTCGCATATAAAACGAACTTGAATCTAAAAAAAAAAACAAAATGAAAACTCTGTCGGTCATGTGAACGCCGGGAGAAGAAAAAAAAACTCACCCCGTGTACGTACTCGATGTGATCCCGTAACATTTCCGACTGGAAAAACGTTTGCTGGCAATGCTCACAAGATCTACGAAAATTTTCATGAACCATCTTTTTATGGCGCCTCAAAGCGCTCAATTTATGAAAGCTTTTATCACACTGGTTACATTTGTATTTGCGTTCGTCGTTATGACCATTCATGTGGTCCTTCATTGCCGATTTCCTGAGAAGAAAATGAGAAAAAATGCAAATTAATGCAGTTAAACTAACCACTTCAATCCCGCACTACCGTTTGAATCGAACCCCGCATATTACACAAGCGAAAAAGTAAGCTGCATTATGTTTCACATTAATGTGCGTCGTAAGGTCCGATTTAGTATTGCATCGATGATCGCAGTAAGTGCAACAATAGCTCAATAAATTCAGATGACGTTCTTTGTGGACAGTCAATCTGTTGGCGTGTGCGAATCGAACTCCACATACATCACAAACATGGGTCTTGTGAACACTTCGATAATGTTTGGAACGGGATCGAGAATCGTTGAACACCTCCGTGCATCCACTGTGAACGCACTCGTAGGTTTTCTCTTCCTTTTTCAAATGCACAGCTTGATGGTTCCGAAAATTCGCTGGAAAGTGCGTACTGTACTTGCACTTCTGACATTTGAGTGGTTCTTCCTTCCGGTATTTTTCCAATGCTTTTTCTGTTGGAGTGGGGTTCTCTTCGTCCAATTTCTCGCTTTCACTTCTTACAGACCTAAAAATCATCTCGGCCAATTCATCAGCAGTACATTCCTCCAGTAACTGTACATTCTTCGTAGGATCTTTAATTGGTCCATGCTGCAAAGTTATTTTATCATCCACGGCCAGTTTCGCAATGTGATAGTTTGGAAATTCATCTAACAACTCCTTTATAGTAACATCTTTCTTAGTGCATAAATCAAGATCCTTGAATAAAATCGTAAGCTGATCGCGTTTTGTTTCGAACAGATTGATCATTGGTGACGAGTTGGAATTTTTCAGCTCTATCAGTGAATTCATAAAATGATGCATATTAAGCATCTTCAAGCGAAACTTAGCGAAAAACTTAAGCAATTCCAAACACTGTTGACAAACTGCTCGTGGAAGAAGGACACAGTTTGGCTGGAAAACAAAACCCTCGGGAGAACATTCAACAATCCATGGCAAATTAATGAGTTTACCTCCGCAACTTCGAAAGTTATCGCCGTAATAAAATCCTGTATACTTCCGTCGAAAACTGGATCCTTTTGACTCAGTGGAATCATTCCTTTTTTAGTCTCAGGCTTCAGACACATCCGGCACACAAAAGGAAATTGCTCTAGTTTATAAACTACCATATTTACGGCTGGTAAAGAAATTGGAATTCTTAGCGATTTGAATAACAATTAACGATTTGCCTTCCCGTAATTTTTAACTTTTATCACATATCTGTCAATTTTTTTTCGCTCTCTCAATGTTTGGGGTGAAATGGGGTAAAACATTGTGTACTCTACCAACAATGTGCCTAAAAAGTATAAAAATTATCTGGAATTACAGATTTTGTTTTTTTTTTGACGTTGACTAACGTCTATATCGAAGTTAGGCCCCTGAATTTAAAAATCTAGTAATTCAACCAGGGAAAACCAGAGAAAAGTGGTCAGGTTTTGAGCGCTTATTTTGCAGTCATCTATAATCAGGTTTTCGAGGTTTTGGCATCAATCGATCAGAAATTCTTTTACGGTTAAATTTATGTAACAAAAACAAACTATTGTTCGAGATACACTATTGAAAAATTGGTAATTAATATCGATTGTCTAAATCATACCGCGCAGCCAATCACTACCTCTCTTCCCAAGCACAGTCGACACTAACGGATACAATCGATCTGACTTTGTTGTTATTGTTGTTGTCACTTTCTGTTTCCGATGTTTATGCTGCTGCTAGCGGAAAAAACCTTGCAAATATGCATCTTTTTGTTGGTGTTAATTTTACGACAGCGGCCGGCGCCCCATCATTCTGATTCCAAAACCGCACCAGTGACATGCGGACGCTAGGTGATAGCAGCTGAAAGGAGGAAATACAAATTAGTACCGGTCATCTCGTGCCGGTTTCACCCGTAATGCTGGTGGCTTTAGTAGTAAATGGCTACTGCAAAACACTTAAATGGCTGGAATTCTGGACGGACTAACCAGGAAACTATAATCGGCAACTGGCACCTTTTGGTGCCTCTAAATTTTGTTACAGAAGCGGCAAATTGAATTTTCTGTTTTACCAAATGATGCTGCTAGCGGAAAAAAACCTTGCAAAAATGCATGTTTGTGTTGGTGTTAATATTATGACAGCGGCCGGCGCAGCTTTCAAGAAACATTTGTCTCTTCCATTCCATAACTTATGTAGCCCATCCCTCTTTTAATTTATCTGACGAAGCCTTGGTATAAAACGTACCGTTCGAACATTTCACCCCATCAGTTTCATTACTAAACCGTACCGGCTACATACGGACGCTATCTTGAAAGAATTCTGGACGGACTGACCAAAAACATGGATATATTCGGCACCTGGCCCCTTTTGGTGCCTCGAAATTTTGTTACAGAAGCGGCTAATTGAATTTTCTGTTTTATTACAAAATGCTGCTGCTAGCGGAAAAAACCTTGCAAATATGCATCTTTTTGTTGGTGTTAATTTTACGACAGCGGCCGGCGCCCCATCATTCTGATTCCAAAACCGCACCAGTGACATGCGGACGCTAGGTGATAGCAGCTGAAAGGAGGAAATACAAAATAGTACCGGTCATCTCGTGCCGGTTTCACCCGTAATGCTGGTGGCTTTAGTAGTAAATGGCTACTGCAAAACACTTAAATGGCTGGAATTCTGGACGGACTAACCAGGAAACTATAATCGGCAACTGGCACCTTTTGGTGCCTCTAAATTTTGTTACAGAAGCGGCAAATTGAATTTTCTGTTTTACCAAATGATGCTGCTAGCGGAAAAAACCTTGCAAAAATGCATGTTTGTGTTGGTGTTAATATTATGACAGCGGCCGGCGCAGCTTTCAAGAAACATTTGTCTCTTCCATTCCATAACTTATGTAGCCCATCCCTCTTTTAATTTATCTGACGAAGCCTTGGTATAAAACGTACCGTTCGAACATTTCACCCCATCAGTTTCATTACTAAACCGTACCGGCTACATACGGACGCTATCTTGAAAGAATTCTGGACGGACTGACCAAAAACATGGATATATTCGGCACCTGGCCCCTTTTGGTGCCTCGAAATTTTGTTACAGAAGCGGCTAATTGAATTTTCTGTTTTATTACAAAATGCTGCTGCTAGCGGAAAAAACCTTGCAAATATGCATCTTTTTGTTGGTGTTAATTTTACGACAGTGGCCGGCGCCCCATCATTCTGATTCCAAAACCGCACCAGTGACATGCGGACGCTAGGTGATAGCAGCTGAAAGGAGGAAATACAAAATAGTACCGGTCATCTCGTGCCGGTTTCACCCGTAATGCTACTGCAAAACACTTAAATGGCTGGAATTCTGGACGGACTAACCAGGAAACTATAATCGGCAACTGGCACCTTTTGGTGCCTCGAAATTTTGGTACAGAAGCGGCTAATTGAATTTTCTGTTTTACCAAATGATGCTGCTAGCGGAAAAAACCTTGCAAAAATGCATGTTTGTGTTGGTGTTAATATTATGACAGCGGCCGGCGCAGCTTTCAAGAAACATTTGTCTCTTCCATTCCATAATTTATGTAGCCCATCCCTCTTTTAATTTATCTGACGAAGCCTTGGTATAAAACGTACCGTTCGAACATTTCACCCCATCAGTTTCATTACTAAACCGTACCGGCTACATACGGACGCTATCTTGAAAGAATTCTGGACGGACTGACCAAAAACATGGATATATTCGGCACCTGGCCCCTTTTGGTGCCTCGAAATTTTGTTACAGAAGCGGCTAATTGAATTTTCTGTTTTATTACAAAATGCTGCTGCTAGCGGAAAAAACCTTGCAAATATGCATCTTTTTGTTGGTGTTAATTTTACGACAGTGGCCGGCGCCCCATCATTCTGATTCCAAAACCGCACCAGTGACATGCGGACGCTAGGTGATAGCAGCTGAAAGGAGGAAATACAAAATAGTACCGGTCATCTCGTGCCGGTTTCACCCGTAATGCTGGTGGCTTTAGTAGTAAATGGCTACTGCAAAACACTTAAATGGCTGGAATTCTGGACGGACTAACCAGGAAACTATAATCGGCAACTGGCACCTTTTGGTGCCTCTAAATTTTGTTACAGAAGCGGCAAATTGAATTTTCTGTTTTACCAAATGATGCTGCTAGCGGAAAAAACCTTGCAAAAATGCATGTTTGTGTTGGTGTTAATATTATGACAGCGGCCGGCGCAGCTTTCAAGAAACATTTGTCTCTTCCATTCCATAACTTATGTAGCCCATCCCTCTTTTAATTTATCTGACGAAGCCTTGGTATAAAACGTACCGTTCGAACATTTCACCCCATCAGTTTCATTACTAAACCGTACCGGCTACATACGGACGCTATCTTGAAAGAATTCTGGACGGACTGACCAAAAACATGGATATATTCGGCACCTGGCCCCTTTTGGTGCCTCGAAATTTTGTTACAGAAGCGGCTAATTGAATTTTCTGTTTTATTACAAAATGCTGCTGCTAGCGGAAAAAACCTTGCAAATATGCATCTTTTTGTTGGTGTTAATTTTACGACAGTGGCCGGCGCCCCATCATTCTGATTCCAAAACCGCACCAGTGACATGCGGACGCTAGGTGATAGCAGCTGAAAGGAGGAAATACAAAATAGTACCGGTCATCTCGTGCCGGTTTCACCCGTAATGCTGGTGGCTTTAGTAGTAAATGGCTACTGCAAAACACTTAAATGGCTGGAATTCTGGACGGACTAACCAGGAAACTATAATCGGCAACTGGCACCTTTTGGTGCCTCGAAATTTTGGTACAGAAGCGGCTAATTGAATTTTCTGTTTTACCAAATGATGCTGCTAGCGGAAAAAACCTTGCAAAAATGCATGTTTGTGTTGGTGTTAATATTATGACAGCGGCCGGCGCAGCTTTCAAGAAACATTTGTCTCTTCCATTCCATAATTTATGTAGCCCATCCCTCTTTTAATTTATCTGACGAAGCCTTGGTATAAAACGTACCGTTCGAACATTTCACCCCATCAGTTTCATTACTAAACCGTACCGGCTACATACGGACGCTATCTTGAAAGAATTCTGGACGGACTGACCAAAAACATGGATATATTCGGCACCTGGCCCCTTTTGGTGCCTCGAAATTTTGTTACAGAAGCGGCTAATTGAATTTTCTGTTTTATTACAAAATGCTGCTGCTAGTGGAAAAAACCTTGCAAATATGCATCTTTTTGTTGGTGTTAATTTTACGACAGTGGCCGGCGCCCCATCATTCTGATTCCAAAACCGCACCAGTGACATGCGGACGCTAGGTGATAGCAGCTGAAAGGAGGAAATACAAAATAGTACCGGTCATCTCGTGCCGGTTTCACCCGTAATGCTGGTGGCTTTAGTAGTAAATGGCTACTGCAAAACACTTAAATGGCTGGAATTCTGGACGGACTAACCAGGAAACTATAATCGGCAACTGGCACCTTTTGGTGCCTCGAAATTTTGGTACAGAAGCGGCTAATTGAATTTTCTGTTTTACCAAATGATGCTGCTAGCGGAAAAAACCTTGCAAAAATGCATGTTTGTGTTGGTGTTAATAATATGACAGCGGCCGGCGCAGCTTTCAAGAAACATTTGTCTCTTCCATTCCATAATTTATGTAGCCCATCCCTCTTTTAATTTATCTGACGAAGCCTTGGTATAAAACGTACCGTTCGAACATTTCACCCCATCAGTTTCATTACTAAACCGTACCGGCTACATACGGACGCTATCTTGAAAGAATTCTGGACGGACTGACCAAAAACATGGATATATTCGGCACCTGGCCCCTTTTGGTGCCTCGAAATTTTGTTACAGAAGCGGCTAATTGAATTTTCTGTTTTATTACAAAATGCTGCTGCTAGCGGAAAAAACCTTGCAAATATGCATCTTTTTGTTGGTGTTAATTTTACGACAGCGGCCGGCGCCCCATCATTCTGATTCCAAAACCGCACCAGTGACATGCGGACGCTAGGTGATAGCAGCTGAAAGGAGGAAATACAAAATAGTACCGGTCATCTCGTGCCGGTTTCACCCGTAATGCTGGTGGCTTTAGTAGTAAATGGCTACTGCAAAACACTTAAATGGCTGGAATTCTGGACGGACTAACCAGGAAACTATAATCGGCAACTGGCACCTTTTGGTGCCTCTAAATTTTGTTACAGAAGCGGCAAATTGAATTTTCTGTTTTACCAAATGATGCTGCTAGCGGAAAAAACCTTGCAAAAATGCATGTTTGTGTTGGTGTTAATATTATGACAGCGGCCGGCGCAGCTTTCAAGAAACATTTGTCTCTTCCATTCCATAATTTATGTAGCCCATCCCTCTTTTAATTTATCTGACGAAGCCTTGGTATAAAACGTACCGTTCGAACATTTCACCCCATCAGTTTCATTACTAAACCGTACCGGATACATACGGACGCTCGGTGTTAGCAGCTAAAAGGAGGAAAAACAAAACAGTACCGGTCATCTCGTGCCGGTTTGACCCGTGATGCTGGTGGCTACTGCAAAGTACTAAAATGGCTGGAATTCTGGACGGAAACCAGTAAACAAGAAATCGGCAACTGGCACCTTTTGGTGCCTCGCAGTTTTATAATAGAAGCGATTAGTTGAATTTTATGTTTTACAATTGCTGTTGCTAGCGGAAAAAGTAGGAAGGTGGCATTCAAGACACGACCGCATGACGTTGACTACCGTATTCTTAAAAAAATAGTATTTCGTGCCGGTTTCACCCGTTATGCTGGTGGCTGTTAGTAATAAATGGCTACTGCAAAATACTAAAATGGCTGGAATTCTGGACGAGAATAATCGGAAACTGGTACCTTTTGGAGCCACGAAATTTTGTTACAGAAGTTTTGTAAAAGAAGCGTTGCAATTCCCTCTACTATTTGCTTCAATGGAATATTTTTTTTTTTTTAAGAATACGGTAGTCAACGTCATGCGGTCGTGTCTTGAATACCACCCTCCTACTTTTTCTACATCTAATACAAAAAACTCACATGCTGAATATTTGTTTGCATTTCTTTATAAATTTTTTATTCACTTCTGGTACACGTTGCCCCATAGTACTTCGTACCTCGTCATGTCTAACTGCTCGACAAATAATGAACAAAATGAATTTTCTTTTTCTCGGCTTTATCGGGCCCCAGAGAAAATCCCATAAGGAACTGTCAAAACGTTATTTACAAAATCAATGCAGTATTTCTCGAGTAGGAACGAGACAAATGCAGACTGCGCACGTACACTGCCTTCAAAAATAACTCAAACAGTGATTTTATTCAGAGTGTGGTATCTTTCGAGTAGTTCATTTTGTACCAATTTTTTTGGAAGATTTCTTCCTGAGTGTTACGTATGTCTTATGTATGTGGTACTATTATCTAAAAGTGTCATATGCTTTCTGTCTTTGCGGTTAATATTAATATCGGCATCGTGCTTTTCGAGAAGGAAGCAGCGAAAATTGGACTTATAAACTCTACCAACATAAAGTACATGGTGGCTGGGGAAAAGTGTAAAAGTGTACTGAGATTGCGTTAGATGAGGGTATCTGTTAAGTAGTCGACGAATTTGTGTACCTTGGTACTCTCGTAACGTGTGACAATGACGTTACCCGCGAAGTGAAGCGACAGATATTGGTTTTGACAACTCTGCTTACGTCAGTTTGAAGTCTTCATACAATTTATCAAAAGAAAAATATATCTGGCAACATTTGTGTTGCCAATTTTTCAGAAATCGCAAATCTGACGTAAGCAGAGAGGTTCGCATATTACGAACACGCATTATAGCGACCGCCATTATGTTGCGTAAAAAACTGGATTTACGCCCACTATCCTGACGCATTATCAATAAATCGTCAAGAATGGCACGAATCAGGTTCGTTGCGCTTAACTGAATCGTATGCCGCCTGGAAGTTTATAAACAGATGATGAGTCTGCAAGTTTATTTCTTTGAGCTTGTCAAAGATTTGATGCAGGGTGAACATTTGGTCCGTTGTAGATCGCCCTTTTTGAAAATGGCCTGTCTATTCAACAGGATGCGGGAGATAGTTAACCTTATAAGCAAAATTGAGGAGTGTTATGCTTTGATAATTACTGCAATCGAGTCAGTGGCCCTTTTTATAGGAAATGAGTCCATCCATTCAGTCCACTGATAGTTTGTCTTCAGCCAAAACTTTCAAGATGAGCCGGTGGGTTGCACGCAACAGCTACTCACTTTCGACTTAGAAAAGTTCGACGGAAGGCCGTTCTTTCCAGCTGCTTTGTGGTTTTTTACTCGTTACAAGCTTCCCTGACCTCGTTCAAGCTTGGCGGATCCACAGCTTGTTCATTGTCCTCAACTCTCTTGTTTCTGTCGATGGCTCTATCCTCTTCGCCGTTCAGCAACACCTCGAAATGTTGTTTCCATCGCATGGCCACCAGTATCTCATCAGCTGGTGCCTCCCTTCTCTGTCGTTGCACATGGGATTGGCCCCGACCGGTTCCTGATTCCGTTTGCCACTTTGAAGAAACTTCTTGTGCCGTGCATGGAGAAGCTAGTTTCCGCCTCCGCAAGAAATCATTCACAGTGCCCGCGTTTCTTGCGTTGATGAAGTTTCTTTTCGGTCGCTCTAGCATCTCGATAACTCTCCCTCATCTGAGTCACACGATTTGCTGCCACGTTCGTGCGGTCGTGCCCAACACCTATCGTGCTTTATTGCTGACCGTATCAATAATGTGTCTCCACTGTTCGTTTAGGTCTCCAATCTGTCTACGAATCCGCTCGAATTTCAGACTGTACTCAGCAACGGACAACCTATGGATGTCCAGTCCAACCGTATCCTCCTCGCTCGTCTTTTATACGTTGGCCAACCGGGTGCGAATCGTTACTACCACTATACGGCGGTCTTAGTCGACGTTTGGGCTTTGGAACAACCGTCCACCGTGAGATATTCTAACTCTCAACCAGAATATGGTCGATTTGACAGTTGGCTTCGCCATTGCGGTAGTATTCTAATAACCGACTTGTACTACAGCAATTTATGCCAACCGTTTTGCTGCTTTTATCCACTAATACGCATGGTGTAATGTATCTGAAACATGTATAGTTAAACGCTCGTGAAATTCTTTTTTTTTTTTTGTTTCAAATAAATATTAGAACAGCTGTTGCACAACACTTCAAATCATTTTGAAGGCATGAAAATTAGATTCTCGTTTGGAAGAATTCTGCCTATTCTCATTTATCGTCCAAACTAGTAAGGAAGAATGCTGGAATGGTGAAAAACGTCCTTATTATTTCTTCTGTTTTCGAAGTAAGGTGATACAAGGTTAACAAGTCAGTCATCGTATGCTCGTTGGGAGAGCTCAATGAACGCTTTATGAAATACACTGGATCCGTTGAACCGCAGATTGCACAGGACCGAGAACAATTTATTCAACATGTTCGATATCTTGGCCCATTTGGTCATCTTCTGCTGGACCAACACATGTTTCCATATGGAGCTTCTTCTGATTCCTGGTGTTAAATGTAGTTTCGCATTTTGGACAGGTTTCAATACGTTTCTAAAAAAAAAACGCATGCCTAGTCAAAAAAGAAAATTTCTACTTAATTAAATGTTACCCTTTTGTATCGAAGGTACCCGAGTAGATGATAAGGGTCGGGTTTAACGCGTGCATTTATTCTTTTTCCGTGCTTGATTAGCACGTGTTTGTTGTACTGATAATGATACCTGTAGTCCCTTCCGCAACATATGTAATCATCGCTGCAAGAAAAGTTTCAAGTGTACAAAGTAGTGTTTAGTTTTTTTCCTCCCTGAGAATTGCTTTCTCAACCTACCGATAGGAAATACATAAATGATTTTTCATCGTATCACTTGAAGTGAAAACAGCCAAACATGTTTTACATTCATTTTCTTTAGGGTTTTCGTGGCGCAGCTTGTGTGCATTTAACGTTTCTTGTTCGTAGAACAGCTGTAGACACACATCACAGGTGAAGTGAGTTTGAATCTGGTCAAGAGCAAAACATTTTAGGTTAGCACTTGCTGCTAAAAGGAAAAAAAAATACTCACATTGTGTACATACTCAATGTGATCTCGCAGTACTTCTCGTTTGAGAAATGTTCGATCGCAATGTTCGCAAGGTATGCGTCTGTTTTCGTGAACCGTTTTTTTATGCCGATCAAGAGAGGAGTACTTCTGAAATGATTTATCACATCGAGTGCACTTGTACTTTCTGGCATTAGTGTGCGTTTCCATATGGTCTATCATTATTGACTTCCTGCAGAAAAGGGTATTAAGTATAGAAACATCTAACAGTCAATTTTGAACTACCGTTTAAACTGCAAGCCACATATTTCACAAGCAAAAAAGTAAGCGGCATTATGCTTAGTGTTCACGTGAGTGCGAAGATCCTGTTTGGTATTGGCGCGATGGCCACAGTAGGTACAGCAATGGTTGAATAGGCTCAAATGACGTGTTTTGTGAGTTTGCAGTCCAGAGAGGTTCGAAAACTGCAATCCGCATGTATCACAAACATGAGGTTTATGAACATTGAAGTAGTGTCTATTGCGGGATCGAGCATCTTTGAACTTTTCTGAGCATCCAATGTGATGGCACATGTAAACTTTATTTTCTCGTTTTATATGAACAGCCCGATGGTTACGGAAATTTGCAGGATAGTACGTAACAAACTTGCACTTGTCACAGTGAAGTAGTTCCTTTCGCCTATCCCTTTTAGCTGTCTTTTTTACGGGGATACATCCTAGTTCCTCATCTGCTTCATTCACCTCAAAAAGCTGATAGTGTTCGTCTTCATTTGCTTTTTTTTGATTTGAAACTTGTTGAGGGATCAGCTCGGCCAATTCATCAGCAGTACATTCTTCGGCATAGAAAGCTGATGGACCGTTTTCTAAAGGGTCGACGATTTGTTCATCCTGCATATTTTCCTTATTGGTGGTTGTCATGTTTGCAATATGATAGGTTGGGAATTCTTTTATAAGATCCTCAACAAACACTTTGCTCTTTGTACATAAATCAAGATCCTTGAATAACATCGCGAGCTGATTGGGTTTACTTCGAAACAGATCAATCATTGGTGCCGAGTTGGAACTCTTCAATTCTATCAGTGAATTCATGAAAAGGTGAAGATTAAGCAGCTTCATGCGATATTTAGCGAAAAATTTAAGTAATTCGACGCATTGTTGGCAAGCCATTTGAGGGAGCAGAGGAATTTTGGACTGGAAAATAAAACATTTTCAGATAAGCAAGGTTAGCGATAACCAAAAATTGTATTCAGTATACCTTTGCAATTTCGAAAGTTACTGTCGTGATAAAATCCTGCATGCTGCCATCAAAAAGTGGATCAGTTTTGTCCAATGAAACCATTCCTGTGTCGGTCGCAGGTTTAAGACACATGCGGCATACTAACGGGAAGCGTTCTAGTTTGAAAACGATCATCTCTATGAGCTTTAAAATATCATGGGATGTTAAGCAAACCTCAAGCCTAAACAATATAACACGGCAAACACGCGAACACCGCCGGAAAAGAGAATTGAATGACAGTTTCCACAGTTTCAGATCAATTTCTACCCAAAATGTACACGCTTCTAGAAACAGAACACACACATGAGTAAATGATAGGTGATTTTATAATATGTGAAGCTTTTTACGCACCACAATCCACAATGGAAATATCCTCACTCTGAAAAAAACGCACGTAAAATCCACCTGAAAAATCACGTGAGTGACTGACCTTAAGAAAATCTGCCATTTTACGTGACGTTAGTAACTTTCACCTAAACTTCACGTACGATTCACGGTCAAATCACGTACAATCGGTATATGGTTGCAGCGCGTTGGAATTTGTATTTTTTTAACTTTGTTAGTGTTAGTGCGGCTGTGGTTTGACGTGTCCGACAACGATGTTTACGTGAATTTTTAGTATGCAAAAAAGTCAATATGGCGGACAAAGCACTCCTGAGCTGCTCCAGCTAATTCAAGATTGGAAAACACGCAATATAAGTAGCCAGAATAATATTCATATTAACAAAAGAAACATATAAATCTTTTGAATTTTCAGTTGGTGAATTCTTTCCGGAACGATTGGAATCATCAACAGTTAGTTTCGAGCAGAACAACTCCGGCACCAGCTGCGTTCCGACCAATCCTGTTTCTCTCCTGTCGGAGGAGTCGATTCGGAGCATGTAATTATTTGTTGATAATTGAAAATAAATGTTATTTGTCATATGCGCCGTGTATTCTATTTTCTTAAAGATCACGTGGATTCCATCTAAATAAAACGTAAAAAGTACGTGAAAATCATGTGGGGTTTATGCGCTTTGTTTATGGTTTCACCTGAATATCACGTAAAAAGGTACGTGAAAATCAGGTAACAGTTACCTGACCAACGCCTGGTTGATTGACACTAACACACTGACACATGGTCGACTTTCGAAAAATCGGCAAAAGTTACGTGAAAAGAAGGTGCATTTTTTTCAGAGTGATATGAACTATCCAGCTTTTTACGCGCCATAATGGTGGACGCTATAATGCAAAGCTCGTAATAAATTACCCACCCTTTTGACAACTCTGCTTACGTCAGTTCGAAGTCTTTATATATTTTATCAAAAGAAAAATATATCTGGCAACATTTGTGTTGTCAATTTTTCAGAAATCCCAAATCTGACGTAAGCAGAGAGGTTCGCATATTACGAACACGCATTACAGCGACGGCCATTATGGTGCGTAAAAAGCTGGATAGTTTGACAACCTACATTAAATGTCAAACCCATCCACCATTATCGCTCGTGAAAAACTGGATAGATCTTTGCACGGTGTCATAAAAAAGAGAAAAAGAAAGTGATTTGTTGTCGCGGATTTGTTTACAAAGACTCGTAAAATTGTTGACTCGAGTGAAAAGTGTGTTGTTGAAAATTGCGTTTCCAAAAATAAAACAAAAAATAACAATTATTTCAACACTCCGTCCAATTTCCACGACCGGTACCTAAACAATCTAAATGCTAAACAAAGAAAACTTTAGTTCAATGCCCTACAGTTAGCTGGAGGAAAACTTTTCGGTTCTATTTTTTCAGCATAGCGCTTTTTACTGCCTGGTGCTACTTAACGGTGAGTGGAAAAAATTCTAACACCTTAAAAACAAACCTGTGGCAAGTGTCAAATAAGTGACGTTATTTGTGTGCAGTGATCTATACAGCGTTGAGAAAAACATATAGCGAATTTCTTTGTTCTACTGTGTTCGGGCAAATCTGCTGAGGAATAAAGAAATGACATCGTCATTTACGACGAAAGTGAGGAAGAGATGACAGATAATTGTTTACGAACTAAGCACGTGTGGTGAGAAGCTCCGTAGCCGCAAGGTTACAGCACATACATAAGACATATGTAACACTGGCATTTTTTCTGGTACATGTTGCCCTATCCAGCTTTCCACGAGCGGTAATGGCGGATGGATTTGACATTTGATGTAGGTTGTCAAACTACTAGTTCATTGATTATTTCCATTGAACTAAAACTAGTTAGATGGATTTGACATACCATAAGGCAATCCACGGGTGACGTTTCTTTGCTTGTACGTTTGTTATTGTGGCTGTTTTTCAAGCTGCAAAACCAAAACACGATCAAAACCGAAATATTTTGATGTCGGCAATAATATCAAAGGTGATTTTTTATTGTTGTATTTAGGATTGGCACTCGCGATACTAGAGCTACCGATCGGATAACATTTGTTTTTCACGCTTCTGGATCCGGATTGCATCCAAGTTGTGACCGATCGAACATACATAAAGCTGTCATAAGTTGAAAACAGACTGAAATCAGCTGATCGCAACTGTCTCGTGGATTGCCTTATGGAGGTTGTCATACCACTAGTTCAATGGATGTTTCCATTGAACTAGTATTATTATATGTAAAATCCATCCAACTAGTGCTAGTTCAATGGAAATATCCAATGAACTATAGTTTGAAAACCTACATCAAACGTCAAATCCATCCGCTATTATCGCTCGTGGAAAGCTGGATAGTACTCCGTACCTCGTCCTGTTCAACTGCTCGACAAATAATGAACAAAATTAATTTTCTTTTTCTCGGTTTTATCGAGCCCCAAAGAGAATCCCATAAGGAACTGTCAAAAAGTAATTTATAAAATCAATGCAGCATTTTTCGAGTAGGAACGAGACAAATGCAGGGCTGCGCAGGTACACTGCCTTCAAAAACAACTCAAACAGTGATTTTATTCAGAGTGTGGTACCATTCGAGTAGTTCGTTTTGTACCAACTTTTTTGGAAGATTTCTTCCTGAGTGTTACGTATGTCTTATGTATGTGGTTACAGAGTCCGCTTTGGTAAGCGGGTGGTCGTGGGTTCGAATCTTGGTAGAATCAGGCCATTTGGTTATCAAAGAACTTTTGGCATGGGTTTATTCTCAGGCTCCCCACAACGTACCCTTCCTTCAATCTGGATTCTACAGTATCCCTATTGACTCTCCTCCCAACAAAAATAAGTCCCTATTATAATAAAACTGGTGTGAGTAACATATGAAAGATCTCTCCAGGCAATTGAAACTAGGCGATATTGTTGGGATGCACAGAGGCTCGGTATAGTAGAGCAGTAAGCTCGAGTAAGCTTGAAACGGAAAGATAAAAAAACTTACACGCAAGCACTGATATGAATGATAAGCGTATCACTTACTCCAATAGTGTTACTACTAATAATATGAAGTGCGGAGTACAAGTGCGGCAATATCACAATAAATCTAAGCTCTGGTCGCAGTGATGAGCCCACACAGAAAAAAGCACGTGCGGTTGCGGGTTGAAGCTGACAAATTTACATGGCGCTTCGGGCAGCACGCCAGTTCAATACTGGGTCAAAATCAAGCGAATAAAGAAGAGTTTTGACAGCAGTTATGTTGCTTTCAGGTCAAAACGAGGTGAGCTGGTGGAATAAAAAAATTCTATAATAAAAACATCGCTTTTTTGTATGCAATGCTACGTTTTGACAAAGATAACTAGAACAAGATACCTAATCCCCCAGATGGTCTCAAGCCAGTCGTGCTGGCCTAACAAGCCAGTCGTCGTAGGTTCGAGTCTCATCTCGGGAAAGACTGTTAGTGTCAGTAGGATCGCAGCGCTAGCCCCGCAATTGTCCTGTACACTAAATAGTCGGCTGCGAAGTCTGTGTATAAATAAACAGAAGGTCCAAGTTCCGAATCGGAATGTAGCACCAAGGCTTTGCTTTGCTTTTAACTAGAACAAGATACCTAACTTCCATATTTTACATACATTTTAAACACGACCGATTTACGACGGTTAGTGCTGCCATCTGATGACTTAAATTCTCATAAACGGATCACTATGAGCAAAACCGATTTATCGTGCATAGTCCGTCATCGATCGTTGAGCTGTTCAATATTGTATATGAAAAAGGTAAGTAACATCACATACATAAGAATACGTAACACTCAGGAAGAAATCTTCTAAAAAAGTTGCTACAAAATGAACTGCTCGAATGGTACCGCCGCAGACAAACGTCTAAGCTGAGTTCCAAACATGTGTAAAGTTTTTTGTAGTAGCAATTCGTAACCAGATAGCGCTACCAGTGACGCCAGCCTCGTACACCAGCGAAAAAAAATGTATTGTAGCGATAAGGTCACCAAGCGACGCTAGTGTACAAGTGATTTATAACGCAATTCTCTTTGAAAATTTACACAGAATTTTCGATCAAAGTTGTTCTTGCTTGGACGTCTGTACGCTCTGAATAAAATCACTGTTTGAGTTGTTTTTTAAGGCAGCGTACCTGCGCAGCCCGCTATAAAATAAACGATGGGAACAAATTATTTTGATTGAAACAAATGTGGCATTTTGGAATTAATTCAAACTTTGTCGATGGTTTGTTCTAAAAAAAATATTTGTATTGAAATAAATCGGTCTTTTGATTGAAACAAACTAAGTTGTTGAATTGATTAACAATAAAAAATTTTATTGATTCAATCCAGAGAGTTTTTTCTGCGTGTAGGTCTATACAGCCGAAATTCGTTGGTTGGAATACAACTGCCACCCAACTAGCGAATCGTGTTCGTTAGTTCGATGAACTGACAACTGGGCAAATTTTTCAAAGGGGAGCGCCGATTGTTGGTTTTCTTCCTGCTTTGGAAAATTTGCGGTAAAACTATGCCAAAGAAAATTAACTTTGCTCATCTGTCTTGCTGCTGTAGTAAATATTTTAAGTATTTGGTCAATACTTTTTCATGCAAAAATTCCAACGAGAAGCAAAATGATAAAGCGCAAGCACATCACTTTACTTCTTGCCTAAAAAATTGAGGATCGCTACGCTGGATATTTTCGGTGAAGGCTTCTTCAACGCCAACAAGAACAAACAACCGAACAGGAAATCTCTAAATTACACACAAAATCTTGTAAATTTATAACATCTACTTTTCAAATAACGCAATTGATTATGCCAGAGATGATCTGCATGAAGTGTCCAGTTAAAAGCGCTGAGAAACAAACTTATTAGTGCTGAATGGATTAAGCGTAATAACTAAACATGTTTACAAATTTTTACAATAATAAATAATATAATTTTATTTTAGTAATGGGGAGCTGCGTAGCCGCAAGGTTACAGAGTCCGCTTTGTCAAGCGGATGGTCGTGGGTTCGAATCTTAGTAGAATCAGGCCATCCGATGTCAAAAAGAACTTAAGCATGGGTTTATTCTCAGGCTCCCCATCAGTTACCCTTCCTTTACGCTGAAATCTACAAATACCTTTGCGTGATTTCATCTTAACAAAAAATAAGTCCCTCTTATCAATAAAACTGGCCAGAAGGACGCACGACGAAACTTCTCCAGGGAATTATAATTGGTGATATTTGGCAAGAGGAACGAGTATCGGTATAGTAGAACAGTAAGCGTGTAAGGAAGAGTAGCACATTACACACAAGCACTGATGAACAATAATAATAAGCATGCCACTTCTCAATAGAGGTATTGCTATTAACAGAAGTGCGGGATACAGCAGACACCTGGGCATATCTCACAATAGATCTACGATTCTGGTCGCAGTGAGGAAGCCCATACAGGAAAAAAATTTTTAGTAATATTTTTTTTTTCACTTTCCGGACCTCTGAAATGCATTTGAATGACGTTGAATTCTGACATTAGAGTGCTTTTAGTTGGTTGACAGCCCAACTAGCGAACACCCAACTAACGAACCTCCAACTAACGAACATCCAACGAGCGAATCATCACTGTAGTTACGAAATCAAATTATTGGAAGCGTTTTTTTTTCTTATAAAAAATTTGTATGATTCTTACATAAAAAGGGCGTGAGGATAATTTGGCGTGTACAAGTGTCATATTGCGCTCAGTCTAATGCTCTTTACAAATTTCTGGCATCCCTGCTCGGGTGCTGCGTCCTCATCGCACTTGATTGTATTTATTGCATTTATTGTCAGCTGTTACGACTGTTACTTAAAATTTATTGCAGATATTCGTTCT
This sequence comes from Wyeomyia smithii, assembly GCF_029784165.1. Lineage (NCBI taxonomy): Eukaryota > Metazoa > Arthropoda > Insecta > Diptera > Culicidae > Wyeomyia > Wyeomyia smithii. The sequence goes on along the minus strand of NC_073695.1, from coordinate 29,847,696 downwards.
TATTTCTGTTATAAGAACCGCGTGATATTAGAAAAATAATCTTGTCAAAACCTAGTATTGATTAAAAACCATGCAGAAATGAATAGCGCTTTGCTAAACAACTTTCCCAATCTTTGCCGGGGCTGCCTTAAGCACCTTCCTTCCGATCAGCTTGTTTCATTAGATTGTGTCCCTATCGGATGCAATGGTTATTCCGTCGCGGAATGCTACGCAGAGTTTGCACCGGAAGTCGTACAAGTGAGTTGAATCTGATGAAATGCATCAAGTCAGTAGGCTTATGCCGTGTTATTCGTTTCAGGACGACAGTAATATGTTCCCATCGGAAGTTTGCTACAATTGCTTGAACGAGTTGATAGCTTTTCTGAGCTTCCGGAAGCGGCACACGTTTCTGTCGAAGTTTATCGCTGCGATGGCCCAGTTACGCCAGGGAAAACAAACGTTAATGGTGGATTTGTTCTTCGCCGATAAGGATTACATGCAACAAGTGCTTCAGGAGTTGGAACTTTGTGAGGGTAAATTTCTGCTGACTGATTTAGTTGACAGTGTGGAGGAAATATCGAAGGAGGACGTTAAAAGCGATCTATCTATAGAGGAACTATACTTGGATGATTTTACAGAAGACGATGATAAATTCGTCGAAGTGGAAATTAAAAGTGAAGAGGAAATAGATGACTATTCTGACACGGAACAGCCGATAGAATTCGTTGAAATAGCACATAATGTAGTTCAAGATACTCCTAAAAAATTGGTCAACGTTTCTAAGTGTTTGGTAAATGATTCTCAAAAGCAGAAAACCTCCATGCGACCTAGAGGTCGACCAAAAGGTCAGAAAGCAAAAATCACAGAAGAGAAACAAACCAAAGAGAAAGAGCTAGTCTCGTTTGATAAAATGTTTCCTGAAGTGATCATTCCTTTGACGGATATAATGGATGAATTAAAAAATAGGAAAGATTCAGTACTTTTGTTTGACAAAGATTGCCACAAGTCGTTTGATAATCATCAAAACAAATTTCGACAGAAGAAAACCAACTACGTTTGTCCTGAAAGAATGTGCAAAAAGAAGGCATTCGGTACGCGTGCCGAATTGGTTCAGCACAGGAAAAAGTTTCACCGCAAAAATGTTTGCGAAATTTGCGGGGAAACTTTTGTCAGTTTGTCAGGGTTGGTGAACCACATACAACGCCACGTTCGTCCTACTTTGCAGTGTTCATACTGTGATCTTACATTGTACACCAAGACTGAACTACAGCAGCACATGCAGCGACGGCATATAAAAAACAAGGAAACCGCTTGCTCCATATGTGGGCTGTATTTTGCAGAGTAAGCGTCATTTTAATACCTGTTTCGAACTGCAGGAATGTACTAATAGCTTATGATTTACAGCAATCGTATTTTGAAAACACATATGGAAACACACTCGGCTGAAAGAAAATTCAGTTGTGAATTTTGCGAATCAACGTTCAAAACAAAAATTCACAAAGGGCGCCACATTGATGAGGTACACATGAACAAACGGTACACCTGTCCACATTGCCAGAATTCGTACGGTCGCAAGGATAAATTGCGAATGCATTTGGAAGCAAAGCACAATGTAGATTTACAACTTAATTGAGATTGAAAAATGTTATTCAATCGATTCCATCCCACTTTAGATACAGTCTTACTTTGTGTGTGACATCTGTTTGGCCACGTTCAACACTCAGGACAAGTTGGATGACCATAAAACGCGTCATGAAAATCCTAAAACGCTGGAATGTGCTATTTGTTTGCTGGCGTTTGAGAATCGGAAGAACTTCAAAACTCATTCTTGCATCTCCTATCGGTAAAAATACGGCTTTCACGTGTTTCGAAATAAATTCTAAGTTTTTTGTTTTTGCTACAGTGACGATTATGTTTGCTGTGGTCGAGATTGGAAGCATCACCACTATTACAACAAGCACCAACTGCTGGTACATGGTGTAAAGACCAACGTGCGGGTTAAGCCTGATCCAAACAACCTTATAGGCGCAATACGTGCCAAGCGGGTAAGTAATTAAACGGTCGGTTTCGACTTGATTTATCGGACTATTTTTTGTTACTTTTAGAAACAACAAATTCGATGTACAAAATGTGAAAAACCATTTCCTAGTCGAATTAAGAAAAAACTGCATGAGCAAACATGCTCGGACAGCTCACCGTATAGTTTGAAGTCGGTTCTGATTGATCAGTGAAACAAAACAAAAATTAACAACATTATATCAAACGATTAATTCGTACATATTCTTCTTAAAGGACATTTTTAGTTCATTTCGCAGGTACTTTTTGCAGGTAAATCGGATCTAACCCCAATAACAAGAAATTTAAAAATGGTAGCTTTTAAGTACAATGTTGCCCTAATACGCCAACGTGATCAGAAATTTGAAATTGATGGTATGGATATTGTCTATGATTGGATTCAACAGGACAAACAAAGACAAATTTGAGAATTATTTTAAAGGAGCATTTTTGAGAGGCTTAAACTTAAATTAAACGTTGTTTCAGCAAATTTCGCCTCTACCTCTTAGGATACCGATTTTCACCTCGAAACAGCTGAATATTGGCGGAGTGATTCGATCGGTCCAAACCCCCAAATAAAGTTCGCTTAATCAATGGCAATCAAAATAAATATTTTTCTTAGATTCAAAGTTTATAACAATTACTGTTGAAATGGGTAGGAAGCACAGTAGTTATGAAATTATTAAACTGAAAGCATTTTCCTATTTGTAAATTATATGGCTATATTTAGTTATATTTCACATGCTGAAACATTTCGTTCATGCCATTGAAGTACAGGCATGCATTATTCCTAAAAGCTCAAGCTACCAGTCCCGCCAGTGGTAGTCGCATCGGCGGAAGCTTGTGGTTGATTTTGCTGACTGCAAACGGCCATATGTTGCAACTTAAGCGCCCTGGATGGAAAAGCGATGTCGCATTTGCGACACTGCTCCAGTCGCTTCCGGGCCGCTCTGAGCTCACCCAACAGTACGCCCGGGATTGGCTTTACCCGCGCATTTGTTCGCAGACCATGTTTCACCATCATATGCTTATTGTATTGGATGTAGTTGCGCAGATCCTTGTTACAGCATTGGTAATCCTGCCGATATGTTATGCACAGGTGCTTATTGAAATCGTCTTGATTCAGGTGCAAAGTAAGACAGACACTACATTCCATTGGTTTGGGATTACTGTGACGACTCTTGTGAGCATCCAGTTTTTGCTTGCTGTCGTACGTGATAACACATATGTCACAAATAAAAGTGCATTGTATCTGAAAAGTATGAATAAAAACTGAAAATTGTTTGCAACTGAATTATCCTAAAAATTACTCACATGATGTATTCGCTCAATATGATCCCTCAAAGCGATTTTCTGGTCGAAAGTTTTCTCGCAATAATCGCAAGCATGGCGTATTGCTAGGTGAACTCGAATATAGTGATTTCTCAACGCGTTAGTCGTGTTGAATCGCACCGGACACTGTTCACAAGCATACTTCCGTTCATTGTCATGACTTTCCATGTGGCGCTTCAAACGACTTGTCCTTTAACGAGAAAATTCGATTCAGGTGTGAATTATTCAAATATTAGCAGACTTACGTTCGAAAAACAACCCCACAGACATCACAGCGCTTGTTCCAGCCGTTCTTGGTGTGAATGCTCATATGTGCCTTAAGCGCGAGCTTTGTATTAGACGCATAATCACAGTACTCGCAGCAGTATTTCCTGCTATCCTCGTGGCGCTCCATGTGAGCTTTGAGTGAATAGGCATTTTTCAGCGCCGTTCCACACACCTCACATACCACCTGGTTTTCAGGATGATTCATGCTGTGGCTTCTCATTTCGTCGTAGGTTTTAAAGACTTCCCCACATTCCGTGCAGGTGTAGGTTCGATTCTCGCGCTTCAAGTGGACCGCTTTGTGCCGTTCTACCGCCATTCGATACTTTGTTCTGAATTTACACTTTTCACAAGACCAGGGTTCCTTGAGATATGTCCCTTCTGGATGGATTCTGGGTCTACCTCGTTTCTTTTTGCCCATGTCGTTTCCACTTTCGCTGCTTGTTAAGATTTCTTTTTTCTTTTTCTTTGCCGTAGAGTTACTCTGCTTCTTTTTGCGTAGTGACCTCTTTTTAGATTCGTATCTCGCTGGCGATTTGCCGCAAAGCGTTTCCTCATTCGACTCCCAATCATCATCACTCTTAAGATTGTTTTCATAATCAGCATTGTCCTTAAAATCTAAATTATCAGAGCCACTATCAGATTTCTCATCGTCTTTCAATTGTGATTCGTCTAGCAAATCTATCGCTGACTCTAAAAATTCCACTTTAACAATCGGTTGTTTTTCCACTACCGTGTCGTATGACGAAAACTCCTTCAACAGATCCTCAAACCCAGGGTCCTCCTTATTGCAGAGATCAAGGTTTTTGAAAAAGTCGTTCAGTTCTGCTTTGCTCGTTTCGAACAGATTTGACAAAGGTTGCGGGTTTGAGTCTCGAAGGTCCAGCAAAGCTTCCATAAAGCGAAGAGTTAACATCAGTCTGCTTCGGTAGGCCACAAATCGCTCCAACTCTTCGCAGCAAACTTCACAGATCGATTGCGGCAGACAGTCAGACTTGTTCTAAAAAGTTTTGAGTTTGAAACTACACAATATAGGTAAATGTAATACGATGTTTAAAAATAAAATACCTTGGGAATATGATAGGTAATATCAGTTAATACACCACAAATGTTTTTCTTAAGATTACGAAAACTCCCATCTACAGGTAGCATAATACTGCTGCTCTCTGGTTTCATGCAAACTCGGCAAACTGCCGGAAATTTATCCAGATTGAATATCGACATTGTATCGGTCAGTATTGCATATTTAAATGTTTATAATAAACAAAATCACTTCGTTAATACTACTTATTGGCGATGCCCTGTCGCAAATGTTTTGTTGTTCTTTTGTGCAAAAAATACAGATTGTTTACACCCTACACTGGAAATAATTTACTCTTTCATTTCGGCACTGAAAATAATTCATTGGTTGTGTCACATTTCCCCGAAAGTCATTTTCCCGAAACACAACTTCCCGAATTCCTGTTTCCTGTTCCCGAATTCCTGTTTCCTGTTTCCCCGAATGTACCACTTCCCCGAAATTTATTTTCCCGAATGTATCATTTCCCCGAATTTCGATTCCCCGAATTTCTCCGATATTTGGTTCTTCGAGTGTGAAATTTTCTCGAGATTTATTTCCCGAAAGTGAGTTCTAAGCAATACTAGGATTTTCCCCCAAAAAATTTGATTTATTGTTTCACGAAGCAGGTGCGAAATGATGTGTAACTAATTAATCACGCTTTCTTATAGGTCATAAAATTTTCGTAATATACTAAAGTCGCTTTTTACGCGGTTTTTTTACGCAGGTGTTTTTACGCTGCTATTTTCACGTGATTTAACGCGTTTTTTTTTTCGCGGATTCCGAAATTTTCGTATTTTTTTACGCGACACGTATCCCCCGCGTAAAATGCGACTTTGTTATATAAGACATTTGCGCGATTCTATCGATACGAGAACAACGCGTGACCATCTACCCAACCAGAAGCATACAACAAGTCATGAGAAAGCAAATTATTTTGAATCAAGCGACGTGGCGGGTGGGATGTTGATGAGCTGAAATAATAGAAAGTCATCTATTTTACAATAGCTCAAGGCAAAAATTCATGTATGTTTATACTTGAAACTTCTTAGCGTTTTGTATACTCAAACAAATTAGAATTCTTTAACTACAAAAATAACAAAAGTTTAAATCTTGTGTTTTTTTGATAAAATTATGCAAAAAATAACAAAAAATAAACCAGAGCGAAAATTGGGGTTCCATTTACTCAAAACTCTTCAGCGTTTTGTTTACTGAACAGTTTGAGATAAATCATCGAACTATTGTCAAGATTTAACTTCATAATTAATTTAGTGAAAACATTTATTTGATAAAACACTTATTTTATTGCCTTTGTTTTAGTACGTCCGTTTTCCTAGGTTTACTGACTCCTAGGGACTATCCCCTACAGTTCCCCTTAAGTACGAGCGAGCTACAAAACTACAAAATATGTATGAGATTACACAAAATATGTATGAGATTACATGACAGCGCCCCAGGCGGTATTGTCGCGCGATAACTACTATAAGATGGAATATTGGAAATGATCGTTTATTGTGGCGATGGAGCTGGGTACCAGTGTTACGTCTGTTAGTCTGTGATAAAACTATGTAGAATGAGTGGGTTAGTAACGGAAGGCTGAAACTCAAAAGACGAAAGACGAAAGGCTGAAAAGTTTGTATCATATACGAAAGGCTGAATGTACGAAAGGCTGAATCATAAAAGGCTGAAAGTTTTGTAATTTGAACCAGAATTAAAAATTTTCGTAAGGTGACAAAGTTTAATTGTTTTGGTCGCAACTCGATAAACCAAAAATAATTTGTTGAAATACATGCTTTTGAGGCAAATAAAGGATTAATGGCAATGGAATAGAATAATGGAGAAATGGAAACCGGCCACAAATGTGTAAAATAACTAGTTTTTTCGTTGAACATACTGATTCAAAACCATACCAATCCGGTTCCCCGAGGAATCGACGGCCTAGTCTCCAAGCCTCACAAACCCTAGGGAATTTTCCGCTTCGTATGTCCATACTAATAGATACCCAAGTAACCAAAAGTTCGGATAAAAGTAGAATTTATAGACTAATCAGCCAGTCTAACGATCATGAATAGCATTCTATTCAGCTCAATTTTTAAGTAACTAACCGTACTTTCAAATTCGCATTTGTTGAATAAACTTCGAGTAGCATGCAAAGCAGCTTCTAAACCGAACTAGAAAGTTCACATTAAGTTCGGTTAGCTCGCTGAACAGAGCGCTATTCAGCTTGAAAAGAAAACTTCAAAATGCTTAAAATAAAAATCAATTTGCAATTTTTCAATTCCCTCACTCATCATTCGTGTTGCTCCAATCCCATGATAATCATTTACTGAAGAAATGTAGATAAGAAGAATAATGTCTGGCTTTATTTATTAATAAATTTCATATTTTTTTTGCAACTTACTACACAAGCTTCGAACTCGAGTCCTCCCTCTTTGAAGCCTAGATTCATACCACTGCTCCGTTCCCGCTATATGAGATCAGCATCGATTTTACTCGATGTTCTGATTTCTCTTCATTACCTACACATTCATAGCTAGGAACATACTGGGTCTCTCTTTCAGCTTGAAAGTTCAGATAAGGTACAGGCGGAACCTCATGCGAACTAGGAAGTTCAGAAAAGGCTGACGCGGAACTTTTTCTGAACTTTCAAGTTCAGAAAAAGTACACGCAGAGCGCAATGTGAACTTAAGTTTGACAGTTCTCTAGTTTGTTTTGTTTTTGCGGCAGTTCGATTGAAAAAGGTTGTGTACGCAATATTTTCCTTCCAAACGTTTATTGAAAATTTATTCTGGTAAGCAGTATATACAAAATATGATAAATGTTCAAAATCAGCAAAAACTTTTTCGGTCAATAGATATGCTGTGTGCCGCAGTCAAAACGACCAACGCCTTGGAACACAGGGAACTCTCGGTGGTGTCCGAGAAATGGATTCGGACCTCCAAAACCGGCAACATCATGCTGTGGCCTACATAAAACCTAAATTAATCCACCTAGGGGTAAGACCCAGCCTTTCTCATTCAAACTTATATCAAATTGTTATGAAGTTTGTTATTTGTAAGCTTGAGAGATGACTCGTTCGTATGACACTATTTATGTTCAAATAAGTCGTGTAATCTTTGAGATAATAAAATTTCGTTGTTTTATCAACAATTTAATACATAACGGTTGCTTAGTTCGATTATAATCAAATGAAATGGGAACGTATAGGGCAGCCAAACTTTGAAACCACGTGTTCAATCATAATTCATCAGTTAACCCTTAACTAGCCCGTTCATCTGATAATACTATTGATCAAATCGGTTGTGTACTTTCTGAGATAATGAAGTTTCGTGATTTTCACAATTCGGTACATTACAGACGAAGTTACAGTTCGATTACAGTAAAATTCAATAGAGTGTTATGAGTCAGCTAGACCTTTCATTTGACACTTATTTCGTGAAAATCGGTTCCTACAAAATATGTATGTATGCCATCTCTGAGAAAAGTGAGTGAGTTTATGTATTCTTCGGAATATGTTTCTTTTCATAGCTAGATTTCACATTTTTAAACATAACAGGCAAAGTAATAGTCCGATTGCAAAAAAATCAATAGGGTCTTATGGGGTAACTAGACCTTTCATATAACACTGATTTTGTGGAAATTGGTCCAGCCATCTCTGAGAAACATGAGTGAAATTAAACAGTCTTCAGAAGACGTTTCTTTTCATAACTTTTGAACCACATATTCAATCTATATAAAATTCAAAAGTTAAGGGTTTTTAAGATAGCCCGTTCATTTGATACCAATTTTATTGAAATCGGTTGCGTGATTTTTGAGATATTGATGTTTCGTGATTTTTCACATTTTTAAACATAACCTCTAAAATAAAAATCCAATTACAATGAAATTTAATAGGGTCTTATGGGGCAACTAGAACTTTTATTTGCATATAATTTCATTAGAATCGGTCCAGCCATCTCTGAGTGAAAATAAAAATCTGCACATACACACACACACACACATACAGAAAATGCTCAGCTCGTCGAACTGAGTCGAGTGATATATGCCATTCGGCCCTTTGGAGCACTTTCATATCTTCGGTTTTGCAAGTGCCTTTCTAGGAGAAAGGCAAAAAGTTAAAAAAATTATTAATTAGGAGTAAAATATTCGTGCTGAAGAAATAGCGAAATAAAAGAAATGACTTTGAATTTCGTACATACATACGTATCACGACATACATACGTATCACGAGCAGTACCGAGAACGTACGAATAGCACAATACCAAATTTAAATTTTGTTTAGGCCATATGTTTTGATCAAAGCAGTTACTGTTTTAAATAGTCTTTGAATTTCGTTTCTTTTCATAACTTTTGAACCACATATCAAATTGCTATGGAATTTCTTACTTGTGAGTTTGAGAGACAACCCGTTCAAATGACACTAGATATGTTCAAATAAGTCGTGTGATCTTTGAGATAATAGACTTTCGTTGTTTTTATGATTTAATACATAACGGTTGGAATAAAAATACGATTATAGTCAAATAAAATGGGAACCTATAGGAAAGCCAAACTTTTCATTTGACACTTAGATTGTTGAATTAAGTCCAGCCATTTTTGGGAAAACGAATGAATTTGAAAAGTCACCGGAACATGTTTCTTTTCACAATTTTTGAACCACGTGTTTAATCAATATAAAATTCATCAATTAACCTTTAACTAGCCCGTTCATTTGATATCAATATTGTTCAAATCGGTTGTGTTCTTTCTGAGATAATGAAGTTTCGTGATTTTCATATTTTGATACATTACAGACTGATTACATTGAAATTCAATAGGGTGTTATGAGGCAGCAAGACCTTTCATTTGACACTAATTTCGAGGAAATCGGTTCAGCCATCTCTGAGAAAAGTGAGTGAGTTTAAGTAGTCTTCGGAATATGTTCCTTTTCAAAGCTGGATTTCACATTTTTAAACATAACAGGCAAAGCAATAGTCCAATTGCAAAATAAATCAATAGGGTCTTATGGGGTAATTAGACCTTTCAAATGACCTTGATTTTGTGGAAATCGGTTCAGCCATCTCTGAGAAACATGAGTGAGATTAAACACTCTCCAGAACACGTTTCTTTGAATAACTTCTGAACCACACGTTCAATCTTCATGAAACTCAAAAGTTAAGGGTTTTTTAAGTAGCTTGTTCATTTAAAACCAATTTTGTTAAAATCGGTTGAGTAGTTTGTGTGACATTGATGTTTCGTGATTTTCACATTTTTAAACATAACCTCTAAACTAAAAATCCGATTGCAATGAAATTCAATAGGGTCTTATGGGGCAAGAGAGGTCTATCATTTACAATTAATTTCATGAAGATCGGTCCAGCCATCTCTGAGAAAATCGAGTGAGATTGGGAGAGCGTTACACACACACACACATACGCACACACACACATACAGAAAATGCTCAGCTCGTCAAACTAAGTCGATTGATATACGAGACTCGACCCTTTGGAGCAGTTTTATACCTTTGGTTTTTCCAGTGATTGCTATACCTTTCTAGGAGAAAGGCAAAAATACCCAAGATTTGGGCAAATTGCTCAGGGATGAAAGCATCACGCACAGCAAGTGTCTAACGGGAATTCAAAGCTTACATCCGGTTTGTTTTTTCTTTTGACCTGCACATTCATGGGTATCTGAATTCATAATTGATTTCCTGTAAGGTAACAAAGGAAAGTGTTTAGATAGAGAAACCTTTAAGCACCCTAATATTACCTTTGGAATCATAGCTTTGTTTTCTTTTTGCATTAATTTAAGTTATAAAATTCCGATCATAATAACATAGACTACATTTTTTATTGTTAATCGAGGGCAAGGGACTGTGGCTCCCACAGCCCGAGCCGGCCGCCGACCCGCCGTCGGAAGCGACGGCCACGTGCACTCAAACAACTGATCTGTTGAATTTCCTAGGTCTATTCCAAACATAGGGGTGATCCCCTAGTTTACGTCCAAACGAGCGGTAGCGAGTAAGGACAGCATTCACCCCGGACAATCGAGTTGGCCAAAGGCCACGAGTGTGCTGCATCATATGTAGTTTTTACTATGAACTTATATTAAAGTGCAAAAATTGGGCTATTGAAAGTTCTCATAGACCGGAAGATTTTTGGAGGTAAGCATCGCATGTAAATAGGATCAGAATTCGTAAAACGGATCGCGATGTCTTTTTTGTTTTTCAAAAAAATATCAAAAACTTCGAGAGATTCGTTCGGGAAGTTGATTTTCCAATTTTTACTGAATTTAAGTAAGTTTGCAAATTGTTGTTGTCTTTGAAATTTAGGCCAATATTTTTTTTATCTTTAAGAATAATTTTAATGAAATTTTCACAGCAGATGCATCCTAAGTTGTAGTTTCTAAAAATTTTTTTTTTGACAAAAACATATTTTTTTAATAGTAACTATTTGAAACAATATGTTGAAAAACAATGTTCTGGGGCACTGGAAAATGTGAAAAAAATTAGTATTTTCGTATTTCGTAGTATTTTTTTGGTAATTTCGAAACTGTAATGAAAATTTTGGGTTGGTGATATTTTTTGTTCAAAAGATATGGGGTCTCAGAGTTGGTGCAGCCACGCATTTTCAAGCGAGAAACGCCCCTAAACCCACTTTTCTTCAGTTTTCGTATCAAAATCAAAAGCAATAGCGCAGACAGACGTCCAAGCTGAGTCCCAAACTTGTGTAAAGTTTTTTGTAGTAGCAATACGTAACCAGATAGCGCTACCAGTACCGCCAGCCTCGTACACCAGCGAAAAAAATGTATTGTAGCGATAAGGTCACCAGGCGGCGCTAGTGTACAAGTGATTCATAACGCAATTTACTTTGAAAAATTTTTTCACGGAAATTTGGATCAATGTTGTTCTTGCTTGGACGTCTGTCTGTGGCAATAGTATGGGCGCTTTGAACCCGCTGGTGCGTTTTGTACAGTCCTTTAACTAAATTTTGCATTGTTTTTTAGTAAAGTGTGTAGGTAGACTTGCGAGTTGTTTGGTGTATAAAGTTTATTGTCTTCGTCCCGAGGGGCGAGACAGCTTTCATCTGAGTTACTCCTATGCTTGGGAGTAACTCTAATTTACTCAATATTACTCCGAAATTTCCAGATGATTCACATCTTCGATTACCTTGAAAACAAGAAAAACATATGAGCGGTGAGACCGAGCAACATTCATGTTTATATTCGCGGTAGGAAAAAAGTTTAGGGATGGATAATCAGAGACGCGAGAGTTACTCAGATTTGCTCTTTATATCTCACGTTTTCTCAAAAAACACTCGGAAAAACTCAAATTTACTCACTTTTATCTAAGTTACTCTTATGCTTGGGAGTTACTCTAATTTACTCAATATTACTCCGAAATTTTCGGATGATTCATATCTTTGATTACCTTGAGAGCAAGAAATATATATGAACGGTGGGATCTAGCAACATGATGTGTATATTTGCGTTGGGAAAAATGTTTCTTAGAAATGTTTTCTTAGAAAAACTCGGAAAAACTCAGATTCACTCACTGTCTTACCCCTCGCTTCGTCCTTAAATCGGGTAACAGACTAAGTATATTCTGACCGTTCTACGGCTTAAAATCATTTCCATCAAACTGAGTTTACAAACCTTACAGAAGGAAAACATAAATTACAGTAGAACCTTTCTGTTGTGGTTTCCGTAAAAATAGTACATATTAGAAACATCCTCTGGGAAAATGATACATTCGGAAAATGGTACATTATTTTTCGGGGAAATTTATATTCGGAGAATCGTTTTTCGGGGAAGTGTCACATTCGGGGAAATATTTTTCGGGAAAATTTCGGGGTATTGGTACATTCGGGAATAAATCTTTCGGGGAAATGATCTTCGGGAAATCGGTACATTCGGTGAAAAATCTTTCGGGAAAATGGGTTCCGGGATAATAGTTTTCGGGGAATTGTTATACAATCTAATTCATTGTTTCATTCATCTGCCAACAATTACATTCTCTGTATAGAGACCAGCGGCGCTCTACTCCACATATACGGTACTGTTGCTTTTACCACCATTTTTTCTTTTGGCTCTAATAGCAGGTTTAGGAATTGTTCAAGAAACAAAGTTGTTTCAAACTTTAAGCCCTATTTATAGTTCCAAGCGAAGTGAAAATCTCATATAAAATGTTCATTTTTTCACGCTCGTAAAAAATGCAACCTGCAAAAATTTCACTTCGTCTGAAACTGTAAGCAAATTCGATCCAGCGAAATCGAAGGTTGTAGATCTCATCTTTTTCACTTGGGTTCACTTTTTCCACGCATGCAAACGCTAGGGAAAAAAGCAGCAGTAAGCGAAAAATTGCGTGCGTTTATGTTCTGTCAGTTGCAGCCAATTTTCACTTCGCTCGGAGTGTAAACTCGTGAATTTCGCTTCATTCAAACTGTAAACAGCAGGCTGGTGAAATACCTGCCTGTTCCACAAACGGGTTTTCACGACAGATTTCGCAAGCGAAAATTTACGCTTTTTCACTTGTCAAGTTTTTCACTTCGCTTGGAACTGTTAACAATGCTTTACGAAAAACCTTACTGACCTTACCTTCGAAACATCAAATTATTCTAAGTAAGTTAATTGTCCTGTCGGGACGGGGAGACTTTGTTATTTTTTTTTTATTTTAATACAGAGAATATCTATTCATTCGCCGACCGAGGGGTCGTAACACATGTCGTCTGTGCTAGGAATGCTTGCATGTGATTGGTTCATTGTTCTCGTAAATACTCCCTTCAAATTTTTTATCAGTTTTTACTGCTTAGCAATGAAATGTTAATGTAAAATTTAGGCACTGAATCAGATAATGAAATTTCTTCTTATGAATAGAACGCAGCTAAAAAGATATCAAAAATAGAAAGTGACAATAAAGTTCTTTTGAATACTGCTATTAAGCGAAATGTCACTTTTTTGGAATAGAATATTGAGCAGTGGCATTATTCAGATGCAGAAAGAATCAGGCAGTTGACTGTTTGTTCATCTGATCGTCTCTCAGTCCCAAGATGTTTTAGCTTGCAACAGAAAAAAGGAGTAACCAAGTGGAACCGAGCTCACTGACAACAGATAACCTTACTGTGAAGCATCCTCAGCTGTCAAAACTCCGATTGGTTAATAGGGTGAAATTTCTTGACTTTTGTTTTATTTTCAACTATTTCCCGCTTAATCAATAACCATTAAACGTGCCCAACAACTAGTTCGGGATGTAGTCCCGACTGTATGGGGTATCGTTAAACAATATGGATTATCATCCGTTTATGGTTATTGATTATGCGGGTTACCAAGCTATAGAAAATAAAGACGTAGTCCCACGTTAAAAAGATTTGGTGCGATGGTCTCTACTATTGTGGCGCCAGTACTAAATTAAAGTTCGGAAGTCAGACTTCCGACTTACGAACTTTCTTCCGACTTTACAGACACATAGAACAACTGCGTGTTCACACAACATAAACTGCGGAATGATTTCAATGTATTTGTTTTTATAAACCGGACTAACAGCGCAGTAGCGGCTGAGATGGTTGCAGTGTTGCGAGTACACCAAAAATAAACATCTGAAGTGAGCCTGACTGCCAGTTTATCAGCAACATTTTGATAATTTTTATTTAAATGCACAATACACAGAGGGAGAGATATGCGGAGTGGAATGTTGTGAGCCAAACGAACAGAAGTGACGATATGCGGAGAAAAATGTTGTGAGCCAAACGAACTGTCAAAATCTGAGCCAAACGAACAAAAAAGGTAACACCACATACATAAGACATAAGTAACACTCAGGAAGACTCTTCTAAAAAAGTTGCTACAAGATAAACTACTCGAATGGTACCATACTCTGAAAAAAAATCACTGTTTGAGTAGTCAATGAAGGCGGCGTTCCTGCGCAGCCCTGCATTTGTCTCGTTTCCATTCGAAAAATGCTGCATTGATATTGTAAATAACTTTTTGACAGTTCCTTATGGGATTTTCATTGAGGCTCGATAAAGCCGAAAGATAAAATTTCATTTCGTTCATTATTTGTCGTGTAGTTGGACTAGACGGAGTACGGGGTACTGTGGGACAACGTGTACCAAAAAACTACATGTAACCACATACATATATAAGACATACGTAACACTCAGGAAGAAATCTTCCAAAAAAGTTGGTACAAAATGAACTACTTGAATGGTATACCACAGACTAACAGACGTAACACTGGAACTTGGCTCCATCGCTACCAAAAAACGTTCATTTCACATTTTCAATCGAATAACAGTCACCGCGCGAAAACGTCGTCTGGGGCGCTGACATGCAATCTCATACATATTTTGTAGTTCCCCATTTGACACTCATACATATTTTGTAGTTCCCCATTTGACACTGACACATGCAGTAACACTGGCGCTGATGTCGAAATACATGTCGCAGCGCGAACACGACAGCAGATGGTGCTAGTGTTACTAACGTAAAGTACTGGAATCATTCAAACGATGATTTTATTGAAAATTTGTTCGACGTGTTATGTCTGTTAGTCTGTGGGTATACTCTGAATAAAATCACTGTTTGAGTAGTTTCTGAAGGCGGTGTACCTGCGCAGCCCTGCATTTGTCTCGTTCCCACTCGGAAAATGCTCCATTGATTTTGTGAAGAACTTTTTGACATTTCCTTATGGGATTTTCTTTGAGGCTCGATCAAACCGAAAAAAGGAAAATTCATTTTGTTCTTTATTTGTCAAGCAGTTGGATAGGACGGGGTACGGAGTACTATGGGGTAACGTGTACCAGAATAAAAAAAAACGCCAGTGCTACGTATGTCAAACTATATAGGGATGCCAATGGCTCGGACACATACATAAGACATACGTAACACTCAGGAAGAAATCTTCCAAAAAAGTCAGTACAAAATGGGCTACTCGAATGGTACCACCACATACATAAGACATACGTAACACTGGCGTTTTTTTCTGGTTCACGTTGCCCCATAGTACTCCGTACATCGCCCTGTCAAACTGCTCGATAAATAATGAACAAAATGAATTTTCTTTTTCTCGGCCTTATCGAGCCCGAAAGAAAATCCCATAAGGAACTGTCAAATAGTTATTTACAAAATCAATGCAGCATTTTTCGAGTAGGAACGAGACAAATGCAGGGCTGCGCAGGTACACTGCCTTCAAAAACAACTCAAACAGAGGTTTTTTTTACAGAGGTTGGTACTTTCGAGTAGTTCATTTTGTACCAACTTTTTTGGAAGATTTCTTCCTGAGTGTTACGTATGTCTTATGTATGTGGTACCACCCTCTGAATAAAATCACTGTTTGAGTTGTTTTTGAAGGCAGTGTACCTGCGCAGCCCTGCAGGGAACAAGACCCCACTCGAAAAATTCTGCATTGACTTTGTAAATTACTTTTTGACAGTTCCTTATGGGATTTTCTTTGGGGCTCGATAAGGCCGAGAAAAAGAAAATTCATTTTGTTCATTATTTGGCGAGCAGTTGGACATGACGAGGTACGGGGTACCATGGGGCAACGTGTAGCAGAAAAAAACGCCAGTGTTACGTATGTCTTATGCATGTGGTAGTACAATCTTCGTTTGTATGCAATTACTGGTTAGGGATCATTCATATAATACATAACGCGCTCAAGAGTGGGGGGTATTCAGCGAAGCGTTACTTTGCGTGTGTCAAACATGTAAAATTGCGTTACTTGGGGGTGGGTGGGTATTGAAAATTGCCAAATTCCGCGTTATGTAATATTTGAATGGTTCCTTACGCCCAATTCACGATTTGCTCCGGACGGATCACTCGCCTGGCGGAAACGTAACGTTGACGGTTGCGAAACGTTAATCTGAATCGATCGGTGGCTGACATGGCGCCATGTATAGTCGGAGCTATAACTTCTCGAGCTGAGCTAATGTCAAAAAGTTATGTTTAGGTTCTTTTCGTCCAACCAGCTACGGAATAAGTAAAGTTGAATAACATCGTTTTAGCTTTAAATATTTGTTGGTAAACTTGTCGAAATATGAAATGCTTCGTGTCTACGTGCAGTAGTGATTTCCACGGGGTCAAGTATGAGAATGGTTTACGGTTTAATTTCTTTTCGAAACATCGATTTCCGCAAAATCTCGAGCGACGCATCCAATGGCTGAACGCGATCGGGAATGCTGTTCAGAAAGTTTTTGCCATCAATGAGATCAATTTCAGTGCAGTCCGAATATGCTCGAAACACTTTCGGGAAAGTGATTACTATTACAAAAATGAAAGGAAGTTGCTGAAGAAAACTTCTATACCGGTAATTTTTGAAAAAGTTTCTGCACCGCCTGAACTGGATGATAGTTCTAATGGGTATGCTACATGATTATTTAGATGTTTATTGATAGCTGAATTTTTTTCTGATAACGATGTTTTTTTTCTATTTTCAGTGAATTTCAAGAGTTAGAGTTTGGGTTAACTCAAGACAACCAACACACATCTGAAAACTGGTGAGCATGATTTGTTGCATTTTTGCACTTTTCCGGCAAATGGTTTTCGGCGGCATAATATTTTCAAAGCTACCGTGTTGTAGTCATTTTTTATGACCAACATTTAATATTAGATGTATTTGATCATCAGTTCTGTTAGTTTGTGTACAAAGTATAATTCAAATAAGTTGTATCAGTAAGGCCCAGCGCAAAATATTGTAGCAGCAGTACATGTTTTCTCGGTAACGACGACAGTTAGTTACGGCAGTTTACTGCTAGACGAGTGAGCCATCGGGCAGCATATTCTTAAGTTCATGTTGTAACATTTCAACAGAGCTAAACAAATTCTTTTGCATTGTTCTTTTTGAGAAGTGAAATTGGTATATAAAACTCAGTTACTCTCAGACTGAAGATAATTTTTATTCGCTACAATTTGAAAACGTCTTAAAACGAATGAACTAAAATTATAGTTAAACATCTTACAGCAAAATGAAAACGGTGTTCAAACTGGAAAAGTTCCCTTTTGTGTGCCGAATGTGTCTAAAGGAAGCTTCAGGAACAATGACTTCACTGGATGTGGCAGATCCCATATTTGACGGCAACATAGGTGATTTTATTTCGGGCATTACTTTCGAAATCGAAGAAGTAAGTAAAAACTGATTCGAGCATGTTTAACATCACTAATGTTTGGTAATATGTTTTCAGCGCAAGGAAAAATATTTACCCCGCGAAGTTTGCCAACAGTGCTTAGAACTGCTCAAATTTTTTGCAAAGTTTCGGTCCAAGTTGTTTACTATGCATATGTTGATGGATTCACTTGCGGAGTTAAAACTAGCGAACCCAGATCCAATTAGAAATTTATTTCAGACCAAATCTGAACAGTTATCGGTACTATTTAAAGACCTTAAGCTATGCACCAAAGATCAGTACGACGTAGAAGATTTGCTGGCTGAATTCCCTGAGTATTGCATTGCCAAACTGGACAACACCGTCGTTAGTGAGAAAATAGTTGAAAAAATCGAACTTGATGAAAACTACTTCTATGCAGAAGAGTGTACAACCAGTGAACTGTCTGAATTAATTATCGAGCCGATAGAGAAACAGCCCGCACGTGTGGCTAGGAAAGCACGTAAACGTGAGCAATACGATCCAACAAATTTGAACGAAAACGATAGCGCCAGAGATTCTTCAGCTGACAGAAGTCCTGTTATGAAGTATGGAGGTCCAAAATTGGCTGAACCCTTGTATTGCCCAAAATGCAAATTTCATACATACTATGAATATAATTTTCAAAGTCACCAACTTGTTCATCTTAAACGTGAAAACAGGAGATACGAGTGTAAGCACCCTGGATGTACCGAGGTATTTCTCACAAATAGGTCCCGCAACAGCCACTATGGGCAACGTCACAAGCCGTTGGTTTGTGACGCGTGTGGCAAACAGTTTCCAACTGGGAAATCGTTGACTTTGCACAAAGAACGTCACCTTAATTTGATGAACCATTATTGTACTTTTTGTGGTAAAGGGCACAACACGAAGCAGGATCTTAGAATTCACATAAACAATAAACACAATGCATCACATGTCTTCCCTTGTGAAACTTGTGGATTGCAGTTTAAACGGTAAAATACTATTCGTAAAGTTTAGTTTTCAAGCGAAATTAAAGTTATCATTCTTATATTTCATAGAAAGTCAATTCTCAACGACCATATGTTAATCCACACCAATAGAAGGGATCATAAATGCGATAAGTGCGATAAAGACTTTATGCTAATCTCTGCGCTGCGAAAACACATTCGAACTGTACACGACAGGGTTCGGTTTGCCTGTGAGCATTGCGACGAATCTTATTGCAGGCGCAAAAAACTACGGGATCACATTGAGTATGTGCATGGGGTAAAGTATTGAGATTTGTGTAACGTTTCAGTCACACCTCTACACATTTTTCTCCATCTTTTAGATTCAATCGCGGTTTATTTGCGACATTTGTCTGCAGATTTTTTATGACCAGGGTGCCCTGGACAAGCACAAGACTCGCCACGCCAATCCCCAGCAACAGGAATGCGGCGTTTGCTTGGCTATGTTTCCAACTGCCGATGCAAAGGAGGGCCATCTTTGCATTACCTACAGGTAATTGGTTTTAAATTTCAATAGGTACACCCGATAAAGTTAATTGTACTTTGTGCAGGGACGACTATATTTGCTGTGAGAGAGATTTTCGATATCATTACTTCTACAACAAGCACATGTTACTCAAGCATGGTATCCGTGTAAACGTACGTGTCAAACCGGATCCAAACCAATTACTTGGATACATTAGAGCTAAGCGGGTAAGAATACCTTCTTGATTTGTATTTCTATTCGCATTACAAACATCAAATTCATGAAATGTTAAAGTAATCAAATATGTTTGAATGTATTTCTAGAAACGTATTGAGACATGTCCAAAGTGTGAGTGTATGTTCCCAACCAGGAATCAGAAAAAGGTACACATGGCGCAGTGTGTTGGTCCTGCTGAGGTTAGCAATGAGCCGTTCCTTGAAGATGCAAAAGAAGACGCAGACGTAGAAGAAGTTTATCTGATAGATGACCTATAATTACATTAAATATAGTCCAACGTGAGTACACTGAATACTTGTTTTATTCTATGTCTAACGTTTCAAGTTTTCCAGTTTACTGCCCACTAGTTTCAAGACCAAGAAAACGGTCGATTGCATTAACGTGTTAAAATGGAAACCGCAGCTGATTATCATTAGAGCCAGTTAATAATAAAATGAAAATATCAAACGGCAAACACAATGCTCAGCTTTTTAGGCCTATTTTTGAAGATTCATTTAGTTAGTGTTTGCCATTGTGGTTTAGAAGGAAATAGGGGAGCTTCGTAGCCGCAAAGTTACGGAGTCCGCTTAAAGAAGGGGTGTTCGTGAGTTCGAATTACAGTAGATAAAAAGAGGACTTTTTCTCAGACTCCTCACCACATACCTCACATACATACTTTCCTTCTTTCACGTTATTCATTGGAGTATTGATCGATAGTGCTGAAAACGGATTTATTCTATTGCACGGGGATGGCATCGCTGTCAGCATTTGACGCGTTACCAACATCACTGGCACTGGCACCCGAAAAATGGTCAGTTTACCCTTATCTTATGTTGATTCGGGCAAACCGGTTAAATGATGACTACATTTATTGATAGCATATCAAACAGTTTTGAGCAATTTACTAAGGTTTTTTACATGGTGTGTGATATTCTAAGTGATATTTAGTTTATTAATTGTGCCCCAAAACAAAGTCAAGCAAACTGTGACAGCAGAGAAAGTAGTTTAAGGATAAACGGTACAGAAATAGATGTTCGTAACGCTTGAAGGCTACCATACCATTCCCTCGTTCTATTGGCCCTGACACAAGTAAAAGAGATTTTTAAGGCTGTTCGCACCTACGCGAACTCTCATATGCAATTGTCGATTTATGTGTGGAAACAAAAGCAAAAATATTTCCCTCCTTCACTTTCGCAAGTAAAAACCAAACCAATATCAACAGAGTCGTCAGGGCCAATCAGCGAATTTCTTTATTCCACCAGCTCACCTCGTTTTGACCTGGAAGCGCACTAACTGCTGTCAAAACCCTTCTTTATTCGCTCGATTTTGACCCAGTATATGAGTATTAAATTTACTATAATTTTTTGTTTAGAATCTTCGTTCTAGCAACACTAATAGCGAATTTCTTTATTCCACTGTGTGCGGGCAAAACTGCCGAGGAATAATGAAACGTCATCGCCATTTAAGATGCAAGTAAGAAAGAGATGCCAGATAAATGTTTACGAACTTAGCACGTGCGGTGGTGGGTTGCAGCTGACAAATTTCACAGTGCGCTTCGGGCAGCACGGCAGGTGAAAACTGAATCCAAATCGAGCGAATAAAGAAGGGTTTTGAGCGAATAAAGAAGAGTTTTTGGCCACACCCATCTATACCGTAGCTTGAGGATATTAGAAAGGATGTTGACGATGTAATACTTACTTAGTGAGAGGCCACCGACTCAGTGACACTCCCGTAAGTACTAGAGTGCCTATATATAACTAGAGTGGCGCCATTTCATCCAAAATAACGCTGAACATTTTCTCTCTTTCCCGCACGAGTTTAATGGGTTGTTTGCAGAGGGGATTCACTGCTGTCAAATTTCATATATGTGTGCGTTCTCGCAGATCAGCTCTGGTCCATGACGTTTGTTGGTCCGTGACGTTTGTAACTATGAACGATAATGAGGAAAAAATCACTACACAACACATTCATAAAAGTTTTCCGCGGTTTCCGAGTTTTAATAAAAAAAAACGTTCCAATTCTATAATATTTCACATCGATCAATTTCATAACCGAAAAGAACAAAAACCAAAACAAACACCATGTTGCCGAATATGCTGGTTACACGATGTTTGACAGATAGATCCCCCCTGGTTGTTTGCTCAATTGAAATGACACTAACAGAAAATTTTAATCCAATTTCGACAGTGTCGTCACTCTATATATATTTACAGGCACTCTAGTAAGTATGTACTATGAAGTTTGATTGAGAAGGTAATATTTTTCTAAAAAGTTATATGTTTTGTAAAGAATAAACTGTAAATAATGTCTAGTAGCAAGCATTCTATCGCAGAATTATAGTGAGTCTCTTACCAGAACCATCAGTCAACAGTAATGTCAAAATCGAGCTTAAACCAGCTATTTATTATAGCAAAAAAAAATTTGCTTCAACGGCTTTAACTTGACGTTTGGTTTTTTTCAGGGGGAATCTATCTGTCAAATATCGTGTAACCGTGACCAGCATATTTGGCAACAAGGCGTCCGGTTGTTTTGGTTTTTGTCGTTTTGATTGAAGTAAACTTCAGTAGAATTGTAACGTTCTTTTTTAACAAAACTCTAGAAATCGCGGAAAACTTTTATTCATACTGCGTTGCGTAGTGAAATTTGGTGGCAGCCACACAGGAAATCTTTGAAACGTCATGGACCAACAAACTTCATGGACCAGAGTTGATCTGCGATAACGCACACATATATGAATTTTGACAGCAGTAAATCCCCCCTGGTTTTTTTCCTTCGAAACTTGACACTTATTTTTAATCGTGTAACCGTGTTTACATTGTCTTGTTTACTATCGCAAAAAACGCACAACATTTGTTTACTCGCTATCGCACGTGTTCTCATTCGAATTTTAAGCTACCGAGTTTGTCAACAGCTAGAAGTCTATTTTTTTTATGAACTAATGGAGAGCAGTGTGGATTTAGGCTTCCTAGAGCCTTGTGAGGAGTGGCTTCTAACGAACAAGTTTTTTCGGAGCAAAGTGGGAGGTAAACCTGCTTGGTTGGATTTGAAGAATATACCACCGCCAAAGGATTTATTGTGTGGAGAATGTGGAGATCCTTGCCTATATTTGTGCCAGGTAAGTTGCGATCTTTGTCTAGAATAACTTATTTCAGGTTTGTTTCTGATACTTTCTAGATTTACGCGCCATTGGAAGAAAACGAAAATTGCTTTCACCGAATGATTTTCTTGTTTGTCTGTTTGAGAGCCACTTGTTATAAACCAAACCAGTGCAAGTATGTCGAATTTATTGATTATTTGTAATAGTATTTCGAAATGTATGATCAATCTTTATTCTACCAGAAATATCTTGGTATATCGCTCTCAACTGGCCAGAAAAAATGACTACTATGACTTTAATCCCACAAACGAAGAAACACGCTCGGAGGCCGTACAGTCTCCGGTTCCACTTTGTACTGTTTGCGGATGCCGTGGGCCGCAACAATGTTCTCGATGCAAACGCGTGAACTATTGCGGGGTAGTTCATCAACGAATCGATTGGAAGCATGGCCATAAAAGCTCCTGCAGTGGAGAAGCAATAGAATCGAAACCCGCAAACGTTTTGTTTCCCCAAAGCGAAATCGTTATCGAACCGGAGAAAATTGTGCGTTTATAATGAGGTATACTATTTTTGATCATGTAATAAGCATGATATTTTAGGAAGCTGCAACCAACCTGCCCGAGCAAGAAAGGGAGCAGAAGCAGATGGAAGAATATGAGCAACTTGCTAAGCAGGGGAAAACTGGGGAACTAAGTGAACTATCTGAAAGTGATTTAGAAAAATACTCCGAGCAGGTCGAGGATAAAACTTTTGCCAAGTTCAGGAAAATTATTGCCGCGGAACTCGAACAAGTACTGCGGTACGATAGAAAGGGAACCCCTGTTTGGATTTCCGATGTGATTCCCGGAACAATTCCGGACTGTGAATACTGCGGTGGAGCACGGGTGTTCGAGTTCCAGGTGAGTACAACATTTATGTCCGATATGCGAATGTGTGTCTAACGAGTTTTGTCCAAATACGAATATTCGAGATGCCATGAAAACTAAATTCAATTCCTGATTCAGATAATGCCTCAACTACTTAACCACCTTGGGAATAGCAATCTAGACTGGGGGACCCTGGCTGTTTATACGTGTGAGCGAAGTTGCGATACACCTGACAATGCATATGCTAGGGAGTATGTTTTTAAACAGGACATTTCCGACACAAAATCTCAGCAAAAAGAAGAATGAAGATTTTAGAAGATTTGGCAAACTTGTTTTGCTGTTTATTAGAATCTATTGGATGAATAAAATGTTACACATATCCTTTCAAACAAGGATACCGACGTTAAATGCAATTTCTGGAAGACGTACAGCTTTGAAGAAACCCTTACGCAATGTCGTGATCGAATCAAGCTTTGTCGTTGTTTTTGATGAAGTCATAAACCACGGAAAAGTCCTTATTGGCAAGTCCTTTAGCCATCAACGTGCGGTAGATCTGATGCGTAAGGGCTCCCAAAGGAATCGGAGTGTTGGATGTCGTTGCTACTGCGGATGCAATTCCCAGATCTTTGGTGATCAAACCAGTTGCAAAGCCTCCGGCGTACTGATTCGCCGCTGGTGCCGTTGGGATCAGTCCGGGCACGGGGTTATTGACTTCAGACGCCCAGCAACGACCGGTGGAGGCGTTGATAATGTCAGCGAATACTTTGGCGTCTAATCCGAGTCTGCGCGAAAAAAATGAACGATACAAATCTGCAGAATCGAAGTGGGTGAAGAATCTTACCTGATAGCCAGATTCATGCATTCTGCCAAACCACACATGGAAATACCGAGCATCATATTGTTGCACACCTTGGCCGCTTGGCCCATTCCGTAGCTGCCGCAATGGGTAATCTTTTTGCCCATACCTTCGAGCAGCGCCTTCACGCGTTCATACTCTTCCTGTGTACCTCCAACCATAAAGGTTAGGGTGGCGTTCTTGGCTCCGGGCACACCACCGGACACCGGAGCATCGACAAAACTTGCACCGGCTGCTTTGATTTTCTTCTGCACCGCCTTCGCCACGTTCGGATCGATGGTACTGGAATCGATGAACATCGTGCTGGTGTTGATTCCGCCGGACAGGATAGTGTCGTAGGTATCGGCCACGATGTCGTTGTTGGGCAGCATGGTCACAACGAAGTCCGACGCTTTGGCCAAATCCGAAACATTGTCGTAGGTGGTGGCACCTTTGGCCTTCAGGCCATCTTTCGCGTCCGCCGAGATGTCAAAGACGTGCAGCTTGTGACCCTGTCATGAAATAATAATTCAAAGCTCAGCATTATCGAATGGTTTTCAAGAAGACAAGAGATTTGGTTTTTTGGATCATTACAGATGCAGTAAGATTATATTACATCAGCAGTTGTGTTGGTGCTTCCTAAGTTAAGCAAAGTTCAAGGTCGTGTCGTTATTTTCACAACGCGTGTAACGCAAACATGCCGCATGTCAATTAGTTAATTTTTATGTTCCTTAGCGCAATCATCTGTTGCTACTATCTCCCCGAGAACTAGAGTCAGCCCATATGTGCTATCTGCTATCACTGGGAACATGTGAGCGAAATAAGCGCCCGGCTACGTAACACCATTAATTGATAATTATACTGCTTGATGTGTATGAGTGCGTGATCGGGCCTTCCGACGTTCCCCCGGTATACTGATATAGGTTTAGCTTGGTTTGTCTGCTGACGCACAATAACGACTAACGTCCGTTCTTTTCCAAACATGATCAACACATACAGACCATATTGGATAAAAATAAAAATAAAAAGTGAAAACCAAAAACCGGCTTTTGCAGAGCTAGGGGCTTTAAATAATTTAATACTTCGGCTTGGTACTCGAAAACCTTTTGTACTCAAAGTTGTTATCAATTATATAATCAGGCGATCTATTTTTTTTTTTTTTGAAAAATGAGGAAAAGGTATAAAAAGTCAGTGTTATCTCAATAGATCATAATATGTACTACGTAATATTCAGTGACGCATGTGGCTAAATTTTTTTAGCTTTTCAACGTTTGGGAACATAATTGCCACGTAGATAAATATGCACATTTGCACGGTACCAAAACATACTACTATTTCGATTGATCGATAAGCAGCCGATAGAACTTCAATTACATAATTAAATACTAACCTTTGCCATCAGGTTACTGGCCATAGGTGTGCCCATGTTGCCCAGTCCGATGAAGCCGACATTCTTCGGACCGCTGCAGAAGGATCGTGCCAGTAGTTCGCTGATCTGCACCGAGTGCTTCAAGCTGTTGGAAAACGATAGCACGCGAAAAGCCATATCTGCAAACTTACTCTTATATCACTGAAGAAACAGTCTCTAAGTGGACCCAATTCCTGACTGCTTCACTTAGTTAAGGCGAACAACCGTGACCTTGCGGCTCGAAGAATCACACACACGGCTTTCCTCGGGGAACGATTTTTGGCGACTAGTTGTTCGCAGGGCAAAACTTGTTGTCGATCTGCGCACAAAATATACACAGGATAACAGCAATTGCATACGATGGGCGTATAGAAAACATGCACACACACACTTAAGTGGCGTTAAAAAGACCGCAGCTTGTTATGTGTTCGATGTATTTTTACTTTCGTTTTCGCAGCCGACAACGGAGAGACGTTACTAAGCCGGGTCGGATTACAGTTGTGTGAGAGTTGAATGCAAATTAAAACACTATAGTATAGTTTTCTAATACATCTAGCAGTTGAGTCGTTGTCTTGTTGTGTTTCCAAGATCACGTAGGAATCACAGAAAGAAACATACTAGCAATTGTTGCTCCATTGTTTAAAAGTGGGTGGATAAATTGAAATGTGAAAAAATGGAATCATTCTAAACAATTTCACAGCATATTCAAATAGTTAGAGAATTGTTCTTATTATATCGTATTTTCTTGTAATAAAATAGATTTGAAAAAACACTTGAAATAGTTTTACCATTCAAGCAAGTCATTGAATTTTTGATAATCTCGAAGTCAAACAGATGCCGTTGGGATATATAATTGGCATAATTATAAATGGGTGTGCAGTTAAGGTGAAATGGTGTTGAAGCCTCAAATGGCCGACTCCGAGTCACATCTTCGATTTTTCAAAGACACAAGACTCGGTAATAGTTAATGCGTCACCCGTGAAAACGCTATTTTGTATATGCTGTGGTGAAGCAAGCATATAATAGCGTTTTCACAGGAAAAGCATTATTATTTCCGAGTCTTGTGCTTTTGAAAATTAGAGGTGGTGGCTAGAAGTCGTCCATTAGTGGCTTTTAAAACCATTTCACCCTAAACAATCACGTGAAAAAGAGAAACTTATATCAGATATTTTTCAACGTTAGCCCTCTTTATAAAATGGAGTACCTATTACCATGACCGCCTAACTTGAGAAAAGATTGACGGCTTTTCCATAAGTTTTGACGTAGGCCTACGTCTTTCTTAACTATAGTGGGGCACATTCTGTGAAAACTGAAACGATCATGCAACGTCTTTTTTCCTTTCCTGTTCTTATAAATTTTGAGATGCCAACACAGGAAGTCTTTGTGTTCCCTTTTTCTTGCTCCAAATCGGTGGCGCGGTGGCAGTCATGAGAATAGAATAGGCAGATATCTTGTATTTACGATGACCTAGAAGGTTGCAGTCTTCAGCAAACTTATTCAGAAGCGTGACGGCTCCTGCAAGGAAGAGTTGAGTATAGGATTTCTTCCTTACGTGGCGCTTTTGAGCACGCACTTGTTTGCATTTTGACCTATGCTTATCCCAAGATTCTTCCTTCCTATAAAGTTGCGGTCTTCGACCAGTGACACCAGTGGTATTGATGTCAGCTAAAAACTATTTTAAATTCGTGGGTATTGCTGACGTGGATTACTCCATATCTTGTTAAGACATCATGGTATAATCATGTGATCAATCGTAATAAAAAAAAAATTGAAAAATAAAAAAAATGTAAATAAATTGTTAAAAAGAAATTCGAATCAAAATAATTTAAACTGCATAGTTTTATCTGACAAACTTTATTCGATGAGTAGCTGCGTACTGAATTTAGTTCATAACACTTAACGCACACTAGCGCCAAGTAGTGGTCTTATTTACAACCAGCTCTTGGCCTCCTGAACAACTTCGTTGTAGACTGTAAATTTCTAAGCAATAGAATTCACAAGATAAAGTAAGTAGCAAATACCAAAAACTTCATGCGTACCTACACCACGTTATGGCAGAACTCCGGACTAAACTATTGGCTAACCAAAAGCCCATGACCCTCTGAACAATTTTTCTGAAGACCACAGCTTTGTAGGTTATTGGATTTATGAGATGAATTTCAAAATACTCAAAAATACATGCACGCTAAAGCCGTGTTTTGGCAGAATTTCAGATCAAAATGGGCATTAACTAAGAGCTTTTGAACTCCAGCACAACTTAACTGAAGATCGCAGTTCTCAGCTTGATGGGATGCGCAAGATAAATTAGGTTCAAGTGGTCAAAATTACATGCACCCGCCCATTAGCACCGCCTTGCAATTGAACTCTAGCCCATACTGTCTGCCGACCACAAGCCCTTGATCTCCTGAACAACTTTGCTAAAGACCACAAGTCTCTAGGTTGTCTGAATCATGAGACAGGCTTGCATAAATCCCGCCCATTTTAGGCGATACTAAAATCACAGACTAACAGACATAATACATCGAACAAATTTTCAATAAAATCATCGTTTGGATGATTCCAGTACTTTACGTTAGTAACACTAGCACCATCTGCTGTCGTGTTCGCGCTGCGTCATGTATTTCGACATCAGCGCCAGTGTTACTGCATGTGTCAAATGGGGAACTACAAAATGTGTATGAGATTGCATGACAGCGCCCCAAACGACGTTCTCGCGCGATAACTATTATACGATTGAAAATTTGAATTGAACGTTTTTTGTGGCGATGGAGCTAGGTTCCAGTGTTACGTCTGTTAGTCTGTGCTAAAATTTTCGGGTACTGCAATATTTAAACTGGGTGTTGCAATACTCAGTGAACTGATTCCAAACTTATGGCGGGTAGTGCATGTCCCTTCCAAAGTTCTGTTTTCTCAACTTGAACTATCTTTACATACTTTCTCGATATTGATTCCAAAAGACGAAACTTCTTTAAACTACACTTGAATAATAAGCTACTTTGTTGTAGAGGTGGGAAAAATGGTTCACTATAATTAGCGGATCAGAGCGGTTCCGCTCACTAAGATGAACTAGTTCTTTTTAACAGCTCACTCGCTCTTTTCGTTCATATTACATATTTATTAGTTTTTGTCAGTGTAGCTATTTATCAGACACCGCAAGCGAGAGCCATGTGAAAGCTTTACACCCGATTTGCCAAGCGCAAAGTCGCGCGCAAAACTACAATAGAACTCCCAGAAACAAGCTGCCACCAAACGTCTGCCCTGATATGCATAACCTTCCCATCACCCAACCACCAGCCAGCCGCAACAGCATGCAAAAAAACTACTTGCAACAGTCCATACACAGGTATACGGGTTGGCTAACGCCGAGTACGCACACGAATGGATGTGGAACGAAAAGAACGAAAGAACTGATTTACTGATCTTCTGGCAATCCGCTCGCAGGCTGATCAAAAGATTCAGTTCTTTGAAAGAGCGAAATCTTTCGCTCTCAGAAGAACTGGTTCGTCCGCTGGTGTTGCATCCCACACTTCTCGTTCAGTGTATCACCACATCGAAATGCGTAACGGTGGTAACAAGTATACTGCTATAAAAGGTGGGAATAAACGAAGAGCACACGCTGCTTTATTTTAACTCTAATTTGATTAGGATCCACTCAGTTTGGTATTCTTATGCAAAATGTCAAAAAGTGAGTTATCGGGTACTGGATAATTGAGTAACATTTACCCAAATTTTCATAATTACCATGTTTACTCAATTTTGAGTTATTATCCATGATGTTTACTCACCCCTGAGTATATGTATATGTCAAAAGTTTTCAACAGCGATATCATCTGTTTCCGAAGAACAATTGGTGTCGCTTTTTATTCGTTTGCTAGCAGTAAGTAATTTATCTTTCATCAAATCAATAATTTCCTAATCAATCACATTACAAACAACATGCAACAATATTCCATAACAATTTCAGCCCAACATCATTATTGCAGAGGATTTGAAAACATAAAAAACATCTCTTCAAAATGAACAACCGCATGTTGTGTGTCCTGCGATGCCGTTTTAAGTCGGGCTTTTATTCGTGATGATGAACGGAAACATTTGTATCGATGTACAGTGCCCAATACATGCAATCGATACAATTTAAATCCTTCGCAGTGTTTGGTGGCGGATGATGATACTGTACAAAATCATGAGCCACAGTTCACGGGCAACTGTGAACCGGTTGGTTGCCGCATTATATAAAGACACGTGAATGATTTAAAACTTTTATAATGTTTCGATGAAAAATAAATCTATGATTTTGATTGTTCTGAATTTATTTTATTTATTGAGTCAGATTTACAAAAACCAGAAATCATCAAATTTCTAAATTTAGGCAAACTGGGTAACTTGTACTCATTTTCGTTAATTCCTGGTTTGCATAAACAGAGTAGATTCTAATCAGTTTTTGACGTATGACGCCCTTACTCAGAAGTGAGTAACCGTAAAAGTACTCAAATTAGGGTACCTCCACTTTTTTCAAAAATGGGTCATATCTAACTCACTTTAGAGTAACAAATAATGAGCGTGCAGGTCTCTTTCATCTGGTTACCTTCAACATTGACGTTTGGATTGCTGCTCGACATAACCGAAAGTTCCTGTCTGCCTTTTAGTCTCGGTTAACAAAAAGTTGTGAGTAATAAGTTTCGCTTCGGTCCGCTTCCGCTTCGGTAATTAAATAATACACGTTTCGTAAAAGTGGCGACGAGGATAACGGGAAAAGTTAGTGCGCGTAAGAAAAAAGTGTGCGTAAGAAAAAAGCAATTTAATCCGCGAGTGCGAATAATTAAAAGAAAAAAAAAGCCATATCGTGAGTAAGAATTGCTATCGCGTTGGTAGCGTCGGCGTCATCCGACAGAAATTCTTTTGTCTTGGATTAGAAGATCTACGGCGCAGAATTAAGTGCTAAGTGTTTGCTGGCAGAAATTTGTGAATACAACGGTGAGTTTTCGCAGCTGTGTAAGAATTAGTCCAAATTACTGTCTGGACCAACGTGCTATTCGAGCAGTTTACACGGAAAAAAAGTGAATTTTTGTTTTAATCACGACCTTTTTTATGGCGTTAGTTGCTTCTAGGGTACCGAGCATATAGTGACCCTTTTAGTTTTTTTTTTTAATTAATACAAAAATAAAGAAGCAAAAATAAAAAGTGATTTAACAGAAGAGAAAAAGAAGAAGAAAATAGCGAAATTAGTTTTTTTAAATAAATTTATTAATTTTTTTTTTTTATCAAAATTAGCTGTGAAGTTTTGTAGGAAGCTGGGAAAAGCGTTCGGTAATTTTGATTATTCTGAAGGATTCGTCGTAAGCAGGGTGCGCTGTAAAGGCATAAAGTCGCTCATTTTTGGTGGCAATTGTTCAATTGGATTACTTGGCGAGTCGTCTTTTGTTCCTTTTTCTAAAGTTCTTTTGTTCTATTGAAATATTTTTTCTTTGTGCGGTCCATTGTTCAGAAAAAAAAATTACAAAATGGCGAATTTAAACATGGCTACCATGATTGAACCATACCGTAGAGGTTCATCTTTCGCGAATTGGATCGAACGGCTTGGCTATTTTTTCGAAATGAACACCGTTGCAGAGCAAGCTAAGAAGGCTCATTTTACAACCCTGAGTGGTTCAACGGTCTTCTCAGAATTAAAACTACTATTTCCTACTACAAATTTATCAGATGTTCCTTATGATACGATGATTGATAGGTTAAAACTGCGCTTCGATAAAACCGAATCAGAGTTAATACAGCGTTATAAATTTAATAATCGTGTACAAAACCCCGGCGAGTCAGCCGAAGATTTTGTTCTGGGAGTGAAACTCCAGGCAGAATTCTGTAATTTTGGTACATTCAAAGAATCTGCGATCCGTGAACGCATTGTTGCGGGTTTGCAAAATGTCGATCTACAAAAGACATTTTTGAAGAAGCATAATTTGACCTTGGGATCGGCAGAAAAGATTATTACAAGTTGGGAAATGGCGGGAATTAGTGCAAAAGCTCTAGGATTTGGTTCTTATACAGAACAAATAGCATCGTTAAATCAAAATGGCGGATCCAATTCTTTCTCTACTTTTTATGATTCTCGTCCAAGGCATTTCCAAAATAAAACCCCTGTGAAAAGTCGTTTAGGGTTCAAGCCTTATAATAACCATAACCAAGCTAGGGGTAGTAGTTCAACGAGCAGACATGTTCATTTCAAGCCAGCTGAGTGGCGGAAACAAGATGAACGGCGGGTCGAAAATCGTTTTTGTGATTTCTGCGGAAAAAGGGGGCATTTAAAACGCAAATGCTTCCAACTGAAAAATTCTAGAAAAAATGTAGTACATTCACTGGATGAACAGCAACCGGGACCGAGTGGATTAAACTCAATCCATACGGAAGAAGCGGGACCAAGCGGTTTGAATGCAGGTAGTATGGAGCCAGGACCGACCAGTTTGAGCAGATATTTTGCTCGCATGTGGACACAGAACTCGGAAAAAAGTACGAAAAGTACGCAAAAGTACGATTATTAGTATTAGATTGTACCAACGAATTTACTCCTTTGATGGGACGGCCATGGTTAGACATATTTTTTCCTAACTGGAGGTTGGTTTTTCACAGAAAACTCTTCAGTTAATAATATTATGCTGAATGAGGATAAAAATAATTATGATATTCAAAATATAAAACAAAAATTTCCAAACACTTTTAGAAAAGATTTCTCTATTCCAATTCAGGGTTTTGAAGCGGACTTGGTGTTGAAAACTGATATTCCTGTTTTCAAAAAAGCTTACGATGTTCCATACAGATTAAGGGAGAAAGTTTTAAATTATCTTGACAAATTAGAAAATGAAAAAGTTATTACTCCTATTAAAACAAGCGAGTGGGCGTCTCCAGTAATAGCCATTATGAAAAAGAATAACGACATAAGACTGGTTATAGATCGCAAAGTGTCAATTAATAAATGCATTATTCCCAATACTTATCCTTTACCGGTGGCTCAAGATATATTTGCTAGACTTTCTGGCTGCAAAATATTTTGTGCTTTGGACCTAGAAGGGGCTTATACACAGTTAAAACTTTCGGAAAGATCTAGGAAAAATATGGTGATAAATACCATAAAGGGTTTATATACATACAATAGATTACCACAGGGAGCCTCTTCTAGTGCGGCCATATTTCAACAAGTAATGGATCAAATTTTAGAAGGGATTGAAAACGTGTCGTGTTACTTAGATGATGTTCTGATTGCTGGAGTGGATAAAGCAGATTGCATCAAGAAATTTAATTTGGTTTTAGAAAGGTTGGGAAGGGCAAACATAAAAATCAACTTTGATAAATGCAAATTTTTTGTAACAGAACTGGACTTTCTTGGACACATTATTAGCGAAAGAGGGCTTTCTCCTTGCCCAAATAAAATTTCTACAATCCAGAAGGCCAAAGCACCTAGCAATGTAACTGAACTAAAATCATTTTTAGGATTGATCAATTTTTATAACAAATTCATTCCAAATATATCATCAAAATTGTATCACTGTACAATCTTTTGAAAAAAGGCGTTAAATTTGAATGGAGTAAAGATTGTATGCAGGCTTTTGAAAAAAGTAAAAGTGCTTTGATGGCAACGGATTTTTTGGAGTTTTATAACCCTCAAAAACCTTTGGTTGTTGTATCTGATGCTTCTGGATACGGCCTTGGGGGAGTAGTTTCACATATAGTGGACGGTTTAGAAAAGCCTATTTATTTTACATCATTTTCACTGAATAGTGCTCAAAAAGCTTACCCAATTTTACATTTGGAGGCTTTAGCTTTGGTTTGTACTATAAAAAAATTTCACAAATATCTTTATGGACAAAAACTTTGTGTATTTACGGATCACAAACCACTTGTAGGGATTTTCGGTAAAGTAGGGAAAAACTCTATTTTTGTGACAAGGCTGCAGCGCTACGTTTTGAAATTATCGATCTATGATTTCGATATACATTATAGGCCATCTGGTAAAATGGGCAACACTGATTTTTGTTCGCGTTTTCCCCTAGACCAGATGGTACCTAAAGAATTTGACAAAGATATAATACAGAGTATAAATTTCAGTAAAGATTTTCCAATAGATTTCGCCAAAGTTGCCAATGAGACAAAGAATCATAAATTTCTACAAAATATAATTGTATTCATGCGGAATGGTTGGCCAGACAAAATTGACAAGCGTTTTGTAAACGTGTTTTCAAATCAACATGATTTAGAAATTTTAGACGATTGCTTGTTATTTCAAGACAGAATTATAATACCTCAAGTTTTACAAGACAAACTACTCAAACTTTTACATGCCAACCACGCAGGTATAGTTAAAATGAAACAACTGGCTAGGCGAACAGTATATTGGTTTGGAATTAATAGGGACATCGAGCGCTATGTAGCTGGTTGTGATGCTTGTAATGGCATGACCGCAATAAAAAAACCGAAAATCACTTCTAAGTGGGTACCTACTACAAAACCTTTTAGTAGGATCCAAATAGATTTTTTTCATTTTGCCCATCAGATCTATCTATTGATTGTAGATAGCTATTCTAAATGGGTTGAAGTTGAAAGGATGAAAAATGGTACAGACAGTAACAAAGTATTAAGGAAATTGGTAACGTTTTTTGCACGATTCGGTTTACCAGATGTTTCGGACGGGGGTCCACCTTTCAATTCTTTTTCATTTATTAATTTTCTTGAAAAACAAGGCATTATAGTTTTAAAAAGTCCAACGTACAACCCTGCTAGTAATGGCCAGGCGGAAAGGCTGGTGAGGACTGTAAAAAAAGTTTAAAAAAGATTTTTGCTTGAACAAGAAATTAAAGAATTGGATATGGAGGATCAAATAAACTTATTTCTTATTAACTATAGAAATTTTTGTGCGACGACAGAAGGTCATTTTCCTTCTGAGAGAATTTTTAACTATGTACCTAAAACACTAATTGATCTAATAAACCCTAAGAAACAATATAAAAATAACTTAATGGTTCCATCTACTAATAATGATACTATAATTAAAAACCATGATGATAAGGACAAACCAATGAATATTGGTTGTACTCCGAAGGTGTTGTCTGACCCTTTGGACAGTCTGATTGAGGGTGAGGAAGTGTGGTACAAAAACCACAACCCCCACAATCAGGCTAGATGGGTAAAAGCCAGTTTCATTAAAAAGTTTTCTCTAAATACATTCCAGATATATGTTGGAAACGTAGAGGTTTTTGCCCACCGAAGTCAACTGCGAATTTCTAATAAGGACAACAGAGCTGTTCGGCCTCACGTGGTATGTTCTGCGAAGGTACCGAATCAAAACCCAGTTTGGTGCAGGGATGAAGCCGAGGAGGACTTTCACGGATTTCCGGCGAACGAGACACGGCGCGGCAAGAACCAAAAAAATATGGAAGTTGGCGATTCTTCTGAATTGGAACTGCGAAGATCTAAAAGAAGCAGATCGAACAAATTTAGTGAAGACTTTGTGTATTATAAATAATACTCTCAAATTTATTATAAAAAAAATATTCTCAAATTAGTATTGTAAAATTTAAATTCGATTGATTACTGTCAGTCATCTGAATCTAATTATTAATATGAAAAAGTAAAAAAATAATAACAATGTAAGTTATTGATTACTGTCAGTAATATAGATTTGAAAATCTTATCGAAGGGGGAAGAGTTGTTGCATCCAACACTTCTCGTTCAGTGTATCACCACATCGAAATGCGTAACGGTGGTAACAAGTATACTGCTATAAAAGGTGGGAATAAACGAAGAGCAGGTCTCTTTCATCTGGTTACCTTTAACATTGACGTTTGGATTGCTGCTCGACATAACCGAAAGTTCCTGTCGCCTTTTAGTCTCGGTTAACAAAAAGTTGTGAGTAATAAGTTTCGCTTCGGTCCGCTTCCGCTTCGGTAATTAAATAATACACGTTTCGTAAAAGCTGGCTCTTATGTTCAGCTCGCAGGCAATCCGCTCGCATTCAGAAGATTTCGATCTTTTAAAGAACTGATTTTCTGATCAGCTCGGGAGCGGGTTGTCTGCATAGATTCAAAAGATCAGTGAACTAGTTCTTTCGCTCTTTTTGTTCCACTTTTCGTGTGCGTCCCGGTGTTTGCCAGCCCGTGTGCTGTGTGTGAACTGTGGCAAGTAGATTTTTTTTTATTCCCGCAGCTGGTGGATTGTTAGGCATAGGACAGCAGGCAGCTGGCGGCAGCTATTTTCTGGGAGTTCTATTGCAGTGTCGCATGCCGCTTTGCGCTTGGGAAAAATTCATATGGCTCTCGCTTGCGGTGTCTTATCAACAAAATCAGTTTCAGCTTTTTGCTTGAAGTAAGGGGTGAATTACCGCTCTTTAAAAAAGAGCGATAGATCACTCACTCACTTTGAAGAACCAGCTCTTTTGATCAGTTCGTGAGCGGATTGCCCACCTCTACTTTGTTGGCTAACGGTCCGTTCACCGGTCTAGGGCCAAACGAATTAGAGATGTAGAGCTTCTTCTGTCTTGGGCAGCCGTTCTCCAGTCTCCTCGTATACCAGCAGATCGTGCATCTTCTTCCGCCGCGCACATCCACCGCGTGCGAGGCCTACCACGGAGTCGACGGCCTCTTCCTGGTTCTCTACTGAAGATTGTTTTGGCGGCTCTCTCGTCAGGCATTCTGGCTACATGTCCAGCCCACTGACGCCTGCCCCGCTGCACAGTGGGGCGACTCCATACAAACAGTGGGGCGACTCCATACAAAGGCTGGCCAAGCAAAAAAAGTGTCGATAAATGCGACAAAAACTTGGTATTTACATAATTTTGGGGCGCTGAACACGAATTTGGCATCCATTTTTTGTTTGGGGCCGTCCATAAAGCACGAAAGCCAATTTCAATATTTTTTTGGCCCTTTTTTCCTTTTTTATTGAATTATATGATCTTTGACCACAAGTAGTGCCACCGGGCGTCCTTCCCATTGAAGAAAAAACGTAATTTATGGACGACCCCTCGAACTAAACAAGTTTTGCCTAAATATATATTTTTTAAATAAACTAAAACAACATAAGTAATACAAACTAATTACAAATTGAAAAAATCATCATCAGCATCATCATTTTCCACTGTGATCGCCTAAATCTCGTGTTGAATTGTTTCCAGAAAATTTGAAGTTCATTATACTTATCCGCAGGAAAAATGTCTTTCGCTGCAATTTTCATTTCTTCTAGTAATTTTCGATGTTTCATTGTTTCATATATATGTTATCTTCCTAATCCGGTTTCTATGGTTGAAAGAGGACATTTAAATACATGTATAACACCATGAATTGACAACTTACTAGACATTGAATTAGGTGGTGCCGCTGAAGTTGAGGGCTCTACAATAAAATTCAACGAATTTATGAATTTGAAAACTAAGATACTGGAATGACACAACGTTCTAAATGAATACGAAAATATTTGACACTTCAATCAGTTTAACGAATTTCATGATCATAAATTGAAAAGGGCTGAATGTTTTTAGTATTGTTTTAAAGTTGCAGAAAGTGATAAAGTTTGAGATAATTAAAATTTCAGATTTGTTTACTGTTTTCTTGTTTAACACTTATTTTATAACTTTACATTGATAAATTTCGTGATTTTTGCCCAAATTTTTATTTTATCCTTACGGATTGAGTACGATATCATAAATTTTCATTAATGGGGTATCATGGTTATGATTAAAATTAATCCTGGATGAAATTTCAACTTCAAAAATAAAAACTAAAAAAATCTGCTATCGCTTTTTTCACTAAAGTGACAATTTGCGCAGTTTTGCGCAGCAGCGGACAGTATGCATTTGAAAGCTTACGTTTTCACCTAAATTTTGAATGTAGTCACAACCGTGGTAAACTGCGGCAACTAAACTTTTAAGCTACTTCTCTACAAAAAATCACTTTTTTTTTATTTTTTTTAGTGTCAGGCCTACTATAACCAAATTTTACAATATCAAATGAAAAGGGTTTGTTTTGCACAATATTTACAACAACTTTTCCTTTGACGTCAAAAAAATCCAAGCTATCATTGAAGCTACAGAGCGTTTCAAAGTAATGTACTTTTTTTCTAGAAAAAGACAAACACCGTCAGTTCGCCAAGCTTTGAAAAGTCATAAAAAATTCAGATTTTATGATATTGCGTCCAAATTTTGGATTTAGACACTTGAATGTTATAGCAATAAAGGAAAAATATTATGAAACAGCTAACGAAAAAAACTTTTTTTGGCTGATGACCAGCGATTCCCCACTGTGCGCTGTATTACCTTCACTATATCAGGATGTTTGTATACCTGGTACAACTCGTGATTCATGCGTCTGCGTGACACTCCATCTTGCAATTTACCGCCAAGTATCGATCGCAGAACTTTACGCTCAAAAACTCCTAGCACTTGTCGATCAGCTTCCTTCAGCGTTCATGATTTATGCCCGTAAAGGCCCACCGGGAGTCTCAGCATCCTATACAGCGCTAGTTTTGTGCGAGTTTGCAAACTACGGGACCTTAGCTGGTTACGTATTCCGTAGAAGGCCCTATTCGCCGCTGCAAATCGTCGTTTCACTTCACGGCTCATATCGTTGTCACATGTCACAAGCGCACCAAGATAAACGAATTCGTCAACCACTTCGAATCGTTCCCCATCTATCTCCACCTCAGCAGCACGGGGACTCCCACGCTTTCTGCCAGCTACCATGTACTTCGTTTTGGCAGAGTTAATGACAAGTCCCAATCTCGCTGCTTCCCTCTTAAAAGGTACGAAGGCCTCCTCCACGGCCTTACGGTTGATACCGATGATATTGATGTCGTCCGCAAAACCAAGAAGCATGTGAGATTTCGTGATGATCGTACCGTTTTCTTCCACGTTTGCTTTTCGTACTGCACCTTCAAGAGCGATGTTGAACAGAAAGTTACAGAGCGCATTCTCCTGCTTCAGTCTATCCAACGTTACGAACGCGGCTGATGTCTTGCCATCTATCCGCACGCACGATTTCGATCCCTCCAGCGTCATAAGACTCAGCTTAATTAGTTTCGTAGGGAAACCGTGTTTTAGCATGATCTGCCACAGCTCGTTTATTTCACTAAGTCGTATGCCGCCCTGAAATCCACAAACAGATGGTGAGTCGGTAAGTTGTACTCCCGGATCTTATCGAGGATCTGTCGCAGGGTGAAGATTTGATCCGTCGTGGAACTTCCCTGCCGACAACCAGCCTGGTATTCGCCAATAAAGGATTCCGTTAACGGTCTCAATCTGAAGTACAGGATACGGGAGAGCACTTTATATGCGGAGTTGTGCAACGTTATGCCTCGATAGTTACCACAATCCAATCGATGGCCCTTCTTATAGATAGGGAATATGAGGCCTTCCAACCAGTCGTTCGGCATTTGTTCATCCGCCCAGATCCTTAGTATTATCTGGTGGATCGCATAGTATCACGATCAGAAAGACAAAACAAAAATGTAACAGAGGCTGTTAGTTTGTTATGTGAAAAACCTTTCAGGTTATATTTTAATTTTGATCCCGTTAGGTGTTAAAATAACAGAAATCATAACAAAAAATATTCTATTAATATCAAACTCATATCATACTTTGTTACTAACGTATCAGCTTTCTAACAAAATTAGATAGCACATAGAACAGTATAATAACAACCATTGTTATAAACAACAGGTTTTGATAGAGACGAAAAAATTGTTAGATTTGTTTCAGAATAACTCCATTTCATGATTTGTTATTATAACTCATTCAGATTCAATTTTGTTATCCAAAGCAAATGGGAAAATACAAAATCGTATCAAAACATGCTGTTTGTATCACTCGTTGATAGAATTTTGTAATTTTTTAGTTATGCTCTTCTGATCGAGTACACACGTTACCTTTGTTGCATTCCAAGACAAGTCTTCTTCAACTCCTGTTTGACAATGGCCCAAAATTTCTCAATTAGCTGGAATTGCAGCCAATTGGGTGCATTGATGTCCTTATTGTTCGCAGCTACAAATACCTTGCCTGGTTATAAGTTTTCTTGTTAAGACGCTGCCGAAATTTTACTTAGGGTGAACCGAGATTAACGATAAAGTGTGACAGCTGAGTAAAATCCTGCTAAATGTTCTATAGCCGAAAATCGATCATTTTTTATTCGAATGAAACGTTGCACACGTATTTGGCTCAGGGAAATGAGTATTTTTCACATCTGGGAAGATTTTTTAGATTCGATTGTAATTTTCTTGAAAGGTTTATGCATTTTGGCATTGGTTTTATATATTTTTTAGGTATATTTTAAGAACTAACTTTATTTAATCCGTTTTTGATTTAATGTATAATTTAGTGTTTTTTTCTCATTTTCTCAACTCAAATTAACCTAAAAACGGTAAATGCATCATTCAGAAATTATTTATTATAAGCTTTTTGATTTAAAATGATTATTTAAATTGTTTAAAATCATTGCAACACTTTTTTTTTGAAAAATGTTGCAATCAAACTTTTGAAACTTAACCCTCCATAAAATATTTTTTTTTGTTCGTTTCTCCTTCCTGGACTTTTTATCAAAAGCTTTGTTACAACTTCAAGTAAAAAAAAATGTCAATATATATATTTTCACAATTATTATCTCTTTTCAACTCATTCGCGGACCGTTTTTCTATAAAACCTATGTTAAAATGCATTCGCCCTAAATTACTCCCGAGTCCAAAAAATTTCTCCATCTATAAAAAATACTCAGTTAGCTAAGTCAAATACGTGTGCAACGTTTCATTCGAATAAATCTCAAATTTTCTAATTTTCATCAAGTAGAACTACTTTGAAAATATTATTCAATACCTGAAAAAATCGTCAATTTAAGAGATGCTGTTTTTTATTGCAAAGCTAGTAGTTTTACCAGCTGTAAAAAATTACCTCTTTAACAAAAAATGAGCAGATTTAAATCTATTTTATTCCATTTTTAAAAATAACATCACAAATTATTTTTATGGAAAATATACTCACATCGACTAACGTTTTTTTTATAAGTTTCATCATACATAAAAACGTGTTTAAATAAGCTCACTCGAGAAATCAAAGAAATAGTTATCGGTTTCCGTTATACTCTAATAATTTTTTTGGAAATAAATATTGAAATTCAGTCCGCAAATATATATTTCGACTGTGACATACAGTCTTCCTCAGTGCTTTTCTGGACTGGACATAAGCACTGAGGAAGACTGTATGTCACAGTCGAAATATATACATGCGGACTGAATTTCAATATTTATTTCCAAAAAATTTAGTAGAGTATAACGGAAACCGATAACTATTTCTTTGATTTCTCAATCACTCTGCTAAGACGCTCGTTATAGATTTTCTAAATTTGAAGCTCACTCGAGTTTTTTGAAAACGGTTCAACCAGATTGAATGCTTTTAGCTGCGCTGGGTCATGAAAAAACTTAATAAAGTTGCATATTTTAGTTCCAATGCAACATAACTTAAAATTGATCATGCACAACAATTTTTCATAATTTCATAAATTCTTTAAATTTAGGTGGATTTTCTGATTACGTTTGACTCTTCGTTCCTTAATACGAACGCACGCGCATTAGCTTTAATTCCGAACGAATAGCATACGCCTACCGGTTATGCAATCTGAGTAAAGCTTACGATTCGAATGTTATCGAGCACTTTGATAAACCACGAGGATGTTTACGTTAATGGCTATTCTGAATATTAGAAGAAGCAGGTCTTAGACGCGCCTATGCTATTGCACTAGTTTTGTATGTGTCATTTTTTTTGGCTCCGTTTTCATTCCAAACCCACCGTGGTCCCTTAATGTCAAATGTTATTTCTGGGTAAGAAAAGATGATGACTTTCTATAGGCCTGAAAAGAAAGCGTCCTGTGGTCGCTTTCAGTACTACTCGGAATGTTTTTTCTTGTTCCCTAGTAAGGATTTCTGGAGAAAAATCGTGTCACTAAAGTATTAAAGTGTGTGAATGCTGACAAATGGATGCAATACCACAAGAAAACGAAACATATTCGGTTACAAGATTAGATTAGATCATATTAATTGTTTACTCTCTAATATGATCAGGTATGACCAATCTTTCAGTTAGAAGCATGGATCTTGATTTTGTTGTTTCTTTGATGAGCGCACTGGCGTAGCGCGGTGGGCGGGGATTTGGTCCGCCCCGGGCGTCACCCTCTACGGGGTGACACTCACGAGGAAAATTTTCATAGGTGTCACTTTCAAAAGTGTGACCTCCGTAAGATTAATTATCAATTACGTGGAAATCGGGGCGAAACCCTCGAAAATTATGCAAATTTGCTCCTAATAGTTGAATCTCAACCACTATTTCAATAATGGGTAGATTTAGTGCAATTGAAAACGAGCATTTGAACTCTCATAATGTTTGATAATAAGATGATTTCACTGCAACCTGCGGGGGTGACACTCAGGGCAAAAGAGGTGATACCCAAATCGTTCGCCCCGGGTGTCACCCGGTCACACTACGCCACTGGATGAGCGGGACAATACAAACGGTGTAGCGGTGAATATAGTTAATAATGCAACGTCACCGCCTTCAACTGATCAATATGTTTTTGGAATTTTATTTACTGATTTTTCGACGATAGGACTTGTGCGGAAGTGCTTGATTTCTTACTCACATGAACATGTAACTTTGTTCAATGCGTTGATGAGCCATCACAACTTATACTAATCGTATTGGGTGGAAGAGAAGATAATTTTAATGAGTTCTAAATCCCTTCTCGGTTATTATTCTCGTCATTTCATATAAAATGAATGGAAGATGTCTGTTCTAGAGCCTAGAGAGTGAAAGTGCTGTATGAGTGTGAGGCAGTATTCAAATAATTGTGCCAATTTCTTCACAAACAAATATTAGAACTTC
Source organism: Wyeomyia smithii (assembly GCF_029784165.1). Taxonomy (NCBI): domain Eukaryota; kingdom Metazoa; phylum Arthropoda; class Insecta; order Diptera; family Culicidae; genus Wyeomyia; species Wyeomyia smithii. The sequence continues at coordinate 29,805,141 of NC_073695.1, read as the reverse complement.
GAGAGATAGGTACGGACTATGGGTACAGTTCATTCAATGGTTGAGAAGAAATGCGTGGTTGTTACCAATAAGAAAAGTCACATCATGAAAGGGGACACACCACATTCACCCCAGGAACTGGTACAATACAAAGGGTATGGCGGGAAATAAGTTAAAACGCAATGTCATCCCATTCGACTGATAACGAAATCTTCGGCATTTTGTTTACCTTCAAGGACTTACAGACATTACTATCGACAGTGAAATTATGAATATATACTAATTATATGATCGCTTGAACTTTACTTCTCAAGTATGCTATATTTGTGAAAATGTCTAATAGATGTACATTATTTCAATTGGCAGCTGGGCGATGTTTGGTTTTGTGGAATAGTGTGAAAATTTCTCAAGAATATTATATAAGCAGTAACTGATTCATCCCAAACTGCTCACACGTTACAACTGTGAAACGTTACACCACAGTGGAAAGCTTATCAGACGTTCTAATCGCGCTTAATCCATGGGTCGTTTCAATATGAACAAGTGTAGACATTCCCGAAGAAGGCCGTTTACGTTGAAACGTGGTATAATTAACTCTATTCAATTTACTTTGCTTATCTTATCGTGCGTGATGCAGCATCCCAATTCAAAGCCATTGTGACACCATCCGGTGTAATGTGTACCTGTCCGTTGAAGCACGGTAAACTCACTCATTTAAAGTCGGTTTTTCTGTTTTTTTCGAGCGAAACATGTAGGTTCTTTTAAACTTGCTATGGAAGTTTTTACTTTATTTAAACTAGGGTGGTTTACCGGTAAAACAAAAACCGGTAAAACCGATAAAACCGATATTTTTTTCAATACCGAAATACCGGTATTGGAGAGGCAAAAAAACCGGTATTTTCGGTATTTTCCTTTAAATTGAAAAAAAAAAAAACTTGTCACAATATTCATAAATCATTGTTAGGCTAATGCATGCTACTCACTTAGGTAGGCGTTACAAATCACATGACGATGTACACAGGGTTCAAATCCTTCAAGGAATGATAGAGAACCCTATTTGATGAAAAAATCTTTCTGCGCATATGGTCAAAATTTAACTACTCAAGAGTTATTCTCTTCTTCTAGTTTTCGGCTGTGTTCACCTTCAACGAGGTTTATCACAAGAAGTATGATAGCTAGCTCAGTTCTGTTTGTTCTCTTGAAGAGCTGAGAAAATTTCGTAATCAATAGTGTCTCAAAAATTCACAATTTTCTGCTCGTTAAAGGCAAACAGGACCGAAAACTAAAAATAGTGAATAACTCTGCAGTAGTTTTTTTTTTTCATCAAACATGGTCTTCTATCGCCCCTTGAAGAATTTTATGTGAGCTTCCTAACACCCTGTATAATGAATACATTTAGACAGAAGCAACATTAAATAATAATTCACCCTTACCTATTTATATGTATCAATTTTTGTTATTTTCTAACAATCTGCTCGGATTCAGACGATGTGTTTGTGTGTATCGATAATATGTTAAAAAACTGCATATCAATAAAGCAAAACATTTATTATTTAAGTAGAACAGCTAATCTCTTTACACGCTTATACTCACAGAGGCAACGCGTTGCTTTTGGACCTACCAGTTTAACTACAAAATTATGAAAATCATAGTTTGAGGCAATTTAGTCACAATCATGTCAGCGAAAATACGCAAGTCATTATTCATTTTGTGCTATTTAAAAGTAAAACTAAATAAATAATGATTGAATATAAATTTGGATTAGGAATTTATTTTTTGTTGATACAAAGTGTTTACAGGATGAAATAATCAACCAATGAAGAATTTCCTCCTAAAAGTTATTGCTCCTTGAAAAAGTAAAATTTAAATAGTTGTAGCATGGCCAAAGCTTCGTCGCCCGTACCGCAGCGGGCTTTTATTAGCCACTAGCTGAATGTACCCGGCCTCACTCGTGTAAAAGTTTCTGCTTTTTCTATCATTTTATATATTTTTATATATTTTTTACCAACCTCTCATTTCAAATATTAGTTTCTATTTCAGTTACAAACTTGTTCATATGTCACATTTTTCGTTTCTCCATTAGGAGCTAAAATTAATACAATAATTTTAATAATAAATAATTTGGACGAACTGTTTAAAAAGCATCGAACAGGATTAAGAAATATTTACCGTCGATTCATCCGGATTCATAAAAAGTAAGGTCTAGTCTGATCGTGATTTCCTTTTTTTTTCACTTCATTCATATACTCTTCTCAACAGTTTCAGATATTGTTTTTCTACGAATTTTAAAGTTATTCACTAATTTGAAACTAAGCTTTGCGATGTGAAAGAAAATTTTAATAAAACCCTATTGAATTTCATTGCAATCGGATTTTTAGTTTAGAGGTTATGTTTAAAAATGTGAAAATCACGAAACATCATTATCTCAGAAACTACTCAACCGATTTTAACAAAATTGGTTTTAAATGAACGAACTACTTGAAAAACCCTTAACTTTTGAGTTTCATGAAGATTGAACGTGTGGTTCAGAAGTTATTCGAAGAAACGTGTTCTGGAGAGTGTGTAATCTCACTCATGTTTCTCAGAGATGGCTTAACCGATTTCCACAAAATCAGTGTCATTTGAAAGGTCTAATTACCCCATAAGATCCTATTGATTTATTTTGCAATTGGACTATTACTTTGTCTGTTATGTTTAATAATGTGAAATCCAGCTTTGAAAAGAAACATATTCCGAAGACTACTTAAACTCACTAACTTTTCTCAGAGATGGCTGAACCGATTTCCTCGAAATTAGTGCCAAATGAAAGGTCTAGTTGCCTCATAACACCCTATTGAATTTCAATGTAATCAGTCTGTTACTTTGTCTGTAGTGTATCAAAATATGAAAATCACGAAACTTCATTATCTCAGAAAGTACACAACCGATTTGAACAATATTGGTATCAAATGAACGGGCTAGTTAAAGGTTAATTGATGAATTCTATAGTGATTAAACACGTGGTTCAAAAATTGTGAAAAGAAACATATTCCGGTGACTTTTCAAATTCACTCGTTTTCCCAAAAATGGCTGGACTAAATTCAACAATCTTAGTGTCGAATGAAAAGTTTGGCTTTCCTGTAGGTTCCCATTTTATTTGACTATAATCGTATTTTTATTCCAACCGTTATGTATTAAATTATAAAAACAACGAAAAGCTATTATCTCGAAGATCACACGACTTATTTGAACATATCTAGTGTCATTTGAACGGGTTGTCTCTCAATCTCACAAGTAAGAAATTCCATAGCAATATGATATGTGGTTCAAAAGTTATGGAAAGAAACGAAATTCAAAGACTATTTAAAACTGTAACTGCTTTGATCAAAACATATAGCCTCAACAAAATTTAAATTTGGTATTGTGCTATTCGTACGTTCCCGGTATTGCTCGTGATTGAAGTGTACGAAATTCAAAGTCATTTCTTTTATTTCGCTATTTCTTCAGCATGAATATTTTACTCCTAATTAATAATTTTTTTAACTTTTTGCCTTTCTCCTAGAAAGGTATAGCTATCACTTGCAAAACCGAAGATATGAAAGTGCTCCAAAGGGCCGAATAGCATATATCAAAAAACCCTTAACTTTTGAATTTTATATATATTGAATATGTGGTTCAAAAGTTATAAAAAGAAACGTCTTCTGAAGACTGTTTAATTTCACTCATGTTTCACCAAGATGGCTGGACCAATTTCCTCAAAATCAGAGTTATATGAAAAGTCTAGTTACCCCATAAGACCCTATTGATTTTTTTGCAACCGGACTATTACTTTGCCTGTTATGTTTAGAAATGTGAAATCTAGCTATGAACAGAAACATAACTTCACTCACTTTTCTCAGAGATGACTGAACAGATTTTCACGAAATTAGTGTCAAATGAAAGGTCTAGCTGACTCATGACACCCTATTGAATTTTACTGTAATCGAATTGTAACTTCGTCTGTAATGTACCGAATTGTGAAAATCATGAAACTTCATTATCTCAGAAAGTACACAACCGATTTGATCAATAGTATTATCAGATGAACGGGCTAGTTAAGGGTTAACTGATGAATTATGATTGAACACGTGGTTTCAAAGTTTGGCTGCCCTATACGTTCCCATTTCATTTGATTGTTATCAAACTTAAGCAACCGTTATGTATTAATTTGTTAATAAAACAACGAAATTCTATTATCTCAAAGATTACACGACTTATTTGAACATAAATAGTGTCATACGAACGAGTCATCTCTCAAGCTTACAAATAACAAACTTCATAACAATTTGATATAAGTTTGAATGAGAAAGGCTGGGTCTGACCGCTAGGTGGATTATTTTAGGTTTTTTGTTATTACACGAGTTTTGAAATTACGTTCTTAGTAATCATATCACTAGATTCATTCATTGGAGTTTTTCAAACACTGTTATCCAGTGTTGTATCTGGATCATATACCACAAGAGATCAAAACAATGGTCGCAGAGGTTCTAATCTTACAAAAAAAAATCTGGATCGTAATGAAGCATAGATACTCATAAACGCAAAAACATAATCGTGCAGCGACACGTCCATACATAGATGCAACCTGACACGCTAACCAAAAAAAATAATTTCAAATCCAAATTTATGTAGGTAATATCTTCGGCAGAGGCTTACTTCGGCAGGTTTTTGCATAAGACTGCGGCAGAAAACCTGCCGAAGTAAAACACTAGCGGAGACGTTCGAAACCCTTTAATAATTTTTCAGTTTTATTTTTAAATAGTACAGTGACTCGCTATTTTTCTCGGACAATCATCATTTCTTCCCCAAACTATGATTTTAAGGATTTTGTAGTTAAAAAGTAGGTTTAAAGACCACGAGTCACCCCTGGTTTGTATTAATCCGAAAAAAAAATAAAAATACCGGTTTTTTACCGGTTTTACCGGTTTTTATTTTTATGAATACCGAAATACCGGTTTTTCGAAAAGTCGGTGATACCGACCACCCTAATTTAAACTTACTTAATAAAGAAAATTGCTTAAACCCTTATGGTTTGGATTCCCGATCAGGTCGAGGACCTTTTCGAGCTGAAAATTTTCTCGACTCAGCACTGGGGCACGGTGTTGTACCTATCCTACAACATGCAAAATGTGCCGAACACAATAACGATAACTAATCTAGTTGATCGAGACCGCATTAGCCCCCAGGCTAGCGTGCGATATTGTTTAAAATCATATTAACTTTATGTTCGTTCAAATTTCTACTGTCTACTGTCCCCTCGTCTTACCAGTTCAGCTTACGTTAATTTTTATGAGATTCTAGACCAATTTTAAGTCCTGATGGACCATCAGTGATGGTGAAGCTCATTTGAAAAGTTTGTGAGAGTTTATTTTCTCGACTTATTATCCACTTATTTGAGTCTAGTTTCTTTTCAAATATTTATTTGATTTTACATTATACATGCATGCAAAAAGTTATCAGAAGCGGAGAGCAGTCGATGAAGGAAGCAGAAGGCAGTCAGCGGATCTATTCTATTCCAGATACATGAATCCTTCGTCCATCAAAATATTAGAAATGAGTTAACATTGAAGTTTTTTCTATTTCATTTCAAAATTTTAATTCTGATAGCCAAAGCTTAGAAGAATTGTCTTGTCAAATAACAAAATAGTTGGACCCGACTAACTCTGTTTCAGATACAGCGTTGCATCCAAAATTGCATTATTTGGTATAAATAACAGTCAATTAACCAAAATTACCTCGACAATATAACGGAACAAAAACTGACCAAATCAAATGAGATATTGTTTTTTCTGGCACTCGTTGTCGTTATGTCAAAGCAAACGTATTAGTGAAGACTTCTATATTTGAATGCAATATGCATTCACTGTTTCGTTTACTTTATATTTTAGCATAGCTCACTCAATTTAAAGGACAGAAATTTTCTGTAGCACTCTTGTCTCTCACGAATTTCTAGCTCGAAGCTGACACAGCAATCTCTGAGCCAGTGATAATTAAATAAACCAACGTCACGCCGTGGCAGTTAGGTGTGGCTGGGTGACTAGATGTTGATGTTATTTTTTGATAGCAATTCTAGTTGGCTTTTGTTTTAATGAGTGGCGTTTCGGTGGTGCTTTCTAATTTTGAAAATATTTTCATCACAAAAGTTCAGTGTAAGGGTACTGGGGGTAAGCCCGGCACTGAGGGAAAGACCGTCACCCCTAGGATTTTACTAGAAAACGCTTATTAACTGTGTTTTGGAATATGTGAAGTGTTGGTATTTAATATTTTAGACATTTTAAGACACATCGAAGCCACCGTGAAACGTCAAACGTCAAAATAGTAGACAAAACATACGCTACTGCAGCTGATGCGTAAACGGATGTAATTTTTCGTGAGTGGAACTTAAGCTTTTAATCATTTGAAAAGATTTAAATAATTTTTCGTTGCTCTACAATTTATTGCCTGTATTGTTAGCAATCACAGGAATTCGATCTGGGGTAAATTGAAGCGATAAATTTGTAGAAATAGTCTTTCTGAAAAAATGTGTGCTGTCGTGGTAACACCGTCACCCAGTGAGTGGGGTAAGCCCGACATGGTTTGAGGCTAGTTTGATGTTACTGACACATATTTCTCATATATTACCGTTGTCTCGCTGCTATATAAAATAATTAATCGACTAAGAACCATGCACTCAAGCTCCTCTGTGATTTATACATGATTCCATGGGTTATTAGAGGTGTCAAATGTATTGAATCAAGTCACAAAACTGACTGCTTTCCCGGTAATATTTGAAATATGCTTGGGTGTGATCAATGTGATCCTGGCTTCAATGAAACTAGTTAATAATATGATTTAAAGTGCCACATGATCGGCTTGCCGAGTATCAAATTCTTTCATAGTTTATACATAATGTTCACCGGAACTTGTTCCGGCAATTTGCCCAGAACCAGCTAACCGATAACAACCAAATTCAACAGTAACATACAGAAATGTAAGATCTCTCATAAGGCGGTTTCCGAATTCAAATTGGTTCAGGTAATTCGAGTTAATTCATGAACAAACTTAGGTGCCGGTGTTACCCCCAAGGGGTGCCGGTTTCACCCGCACTGATTGCTAAACGTCGTTTTTATCTTAGCTTCAAAACTTCTCTATTCCATGTAACATAACAGTTTAAAAGTAATAAACAGAAGAAATATAACAATATTCGCCATCAAGTGCTACTAAAGAATCATTTTCCTTAGGGGGCCGGGCTTACCCCCAGTACCCCTACTACTAGGAATATTGTACCAAGGACTGCGAGCAAAAATAAGCTTATTCATATTTTGCTTTCTTTCACTTTTTTGAAGTAGAATACTTCTCTCAGGAAGTTCGGCTACATAGGGATGTAAAATGAAAATCTAAAACCGAAAAAAGTGAAAATTATGTCCAATTTTAAATGCTAATAAATCGGTTAGTATTCGATGGATTTCCTTCGTTCTTGCAGCAATAGATTGGAAAATCTTCTAAGATTCTTCCCAAAATAAGATAATTGTAATTTTATTATTCACACTATTGTACTATTGAAAATAGTCAAGCCTTGTCAAAACGAAAAATTCGACCTCTGATTGGTCGTTATATGCTTGCTTCTCAAGCACGGTCGACAGGATCATATACCTTGCAATTCAAAACATGCTATTTGGCCTGTTTCAGCCGGAGCCGCTCATAATAGTTCTAGACAGCGACAACAGCAGCCGTCCTTCCTTAGCAGCAGCACTAGCTCTGTGGTTGGTCACCACGTCTCAGGAGCAGCGCGGTTTTTCTCAGCGTGTGTCGCCAGACAGCCATTATTCCCCCCGTGTTGGGGCAGCATGAAGATTGCCATCAGGAAATTCAATTTTGGAAATCAAAATGCCTTTTTGAAGGCAAATAAACAAGTCATTGAAAGTTAATAATTTTTGACAACGCAAGCAAGCATTCTGGGTTGCATCCTAACAATTTAAATTTGTCGCACCCGTCTAATTTAGTGAATGTGGAATAGCTTCCACAGTGCATGTTGTCCGTGTATCTTAATTCCCCCAATGTTAGGGCAGCTCAAAGGTTGTAATTAGCAACCGATTTTGAACCGCAACATGCTTTTTTCAAGGCAAACAAAAAAATAATTGAAGGTTAATAATTTTCTGGCATCAACACAAGCAGACATTCTGTGCGGGATGCAATCAAATTCTGTTGTAGTTGTCTAACTTTCACTTTATTTAGTAAACCCCCCACTGTAGGGGCAGCGCAAAGGCGCGATCAGCATAACCGACATTGAATAATAAACTGCCCTGTTAGTACGCATTCACAAAAGCAGTTAGTTCGACTATGCAGAGCTAATATGAAGTCGATTCAATCAATCAGCATAAACAGAATTTCGTCGTCTCCCAGCTGCCAAGTTGCAACATGATGCAACACGCAACAGCGAGCAAACGAAATCGCTTGATGTTACAAACCGCAATTAGATACGGGTTAAAACCGTTGCGTGTGTGAGAGCACCATCGGTGTTTATTCGCTGGATACACTATCTACTGAACGCAATAATCTGCTTACATGCGACATGGGGACGGGAACATTTTCTTCAACCAAGCTGCACAACACGACACAAAACATGTTATTTTGTTGCTTCAATAAGAGTGCTATCGGTCCGGTTCGACAAGAAATCATTTTTGTGCATCTGTGCTACGAAACTGAGGAAAAACTTTAGAAACTGAAAAAAGAGGTGGAGCTTATCAAATGATCGCTCTGAACCAGAATGAAGTCACACATATTTTTCAAGTTATATCATTCCACCACGTACGTAAAATAATTCATTCCTATTTTCATCCCTATATAAGAGCCTGTTTTAGTCGAAGCCGCTCATAGCAGTTCTGAACAGCGACGACAGCAGTCCTCCCTTAGCAGCAGCGGGAGCGAGCAGTGGGTACCATCGATAGCGGATAGCGGCCACAACTGTGGCATGGCTGTGGATAAGCGTATCAGTTTCAGCGGATCTCACCATCGATAGCAGCAGGGCCAGCAGATGCAGGTACAGCGGATACCAATGGCGGCCACAACTGTGGCATGGCTACGGATAGCGTTGCAGTTGCTCAGCAGTTGGACCAGCGTATAGCGGCCACAACTGTGGCATGGCTATGCATAGCGTAGCTGTTGCAGCGGGTATATCAGCATCGATAGTAGCAGGGTCAGCTGATGCAACGACACTCCCTTCACTAAAATGCTGTTTCAGTGTGGTAGCGGGAAGCATCAGCAGCAGGCTTGCATGAAGTGAATACATCAGCCAGCAACTTCCTCTAAGGCCTCTGCCATAGTAGACGCGAAAAGCGGCGCGAACCGATTCGCTCGGCCGTAGGTTGATGTACAGCTCTACTGATGGCTGTACATTAACCTACAGCTGAGCGAATCGGTTCGCGTCGCTTTTCGCGTCTATCAGTTTGTTCAGAAGAATATTATTGTCGGTAATATTACAGAGATGCGATTGCGTAAATCCGATTTTGAATTGAACAATTGTTCTTTTGAGAACAAATAACACACTTATTCGAAGAGTTAATAGCTTTTGGTACCAATAGCAGTATAGTGACAGCCTCAGCGGTAGATGCAGATGCAGCCGGTACTTCCCTGAGGCCGATGTAAAGGTAAATGGGAGCAGAACGGCGAAACAGTTCGGGTTATGCTTAGACGCGCGTCATTTTTCGTTGTTGATATTCCCCACATAAAACGACGCGCTTTCGTATGATAGCGGTGGTATTAGCGGTAGATGCATTTGCCAACACTTCCTCCAGTAAAGCCGTGTCTAGTTTTCAATGTGAAAACACCTTTCTCATTGTGTTGACCGTGCGCCTTAGTCCACACTATCAAGGTAACACAGAGATGTAAGATAAACACTACATCCTATGATAAATTGAACAATTGTTCTTATAAGGACAACAAATGAATTAATGAAGATTTAATTTTGAATTAGAATACTTCTCTCAGGAAGTTCGGCTACATAGGGATGTAAAATGTAAATCTAAAACTGAAAAAAGTGAGAAAAATTTCGAATGCTAATAAATCGGTTAGTTTTCGATGGATTTCCTTCGTTTTTGCAGCAATCGATTAGAAAATCTTCTAAGATTCCTACCAAATGCATGAAATTGCAATTTTATCATTCGAACTATTGTACTATTGAAAACTCTTAAGCCTTGTCAAAACACAAAATTCGACCTCTGATTGGTCGTTATACCGCGCTTTCCCAAGCACGGTCGGCAGAGTTATGGATCTAGTAAATTGGGAATGCATCATTTGGCCTATATAAGAGCTTCATCAGATAATAAACAAACATTTCATCGGATATTAAATTGAACAACTGAAATTTGAAGAACACAAATGATTATTTGAAGAGTTAATATTTTCTCGTTTTGCGCTATAATCCAAAGTTAATTATCTTCATCTACATGCATACTCTGATTATTATTACGTGTTTGCGTCGCTTAGTGTTTGGCTACGGTCATGCAGAACGCAAATAACGGCGCGATGCGATTCGGCAAGACGAAATCTGTTGAAATGTATAGCTCTACTTCGCCTAAAAAAGAGCTGTACATTTCACCACGGTAAGGCGAATCGCATCGCGCCGGAATTCGCGTTCTGCATAACCGTAGCCTTTGTTTGTTTGTTTATTGTCCAGTAGCGTAAGATTATACATCTTTTAGAAATTTGCTACCTCCGTTTTCACCATGCGTATGAACTAATCATAAAAAACTTATTCTTAACTCGTTCTTAGCCTACTCAATCTAATAATATGTAAAAACTTTAGATTACACGCTTCCAAAAGTTGATGCAGCCACTCTTGAAATTTGCTTCCGACGAAGAACGCTTCACAGCGGTAGGCAACGAATTCCAGTTTACCACACCTCGAACGAACATCGAACTGGCGTAACAAGCCGTGTTGTTGGTTGGGATCACTAGGTTTTGCAACCGACGTCCACGGCTGTGGATAAGCTTACGGAACAGTATAACAGGAGATTCCGTTCGCAAAAGATTCCACAGGAAAACACATGATCGATGCGCATAGAAATTCTCCAAGGGACATCCAACGAGGTTTTTTTGCAGGTGACTCACGTGATCGTAGCGACTCAAACCGTAGACGTACCTAACACAACAGTTTAATGCCACACGTAACCGGTCAAAGGAGCTTGCGCTAGGCCGAACATGGAGGACATCACCAAATAAGAAATGCGGTAAGATCAAAGCCTTGAATAGAGTTAGTTTGGTGGCTGTTGGCGCCGAGGAGGTACAGCAGTACAGCGTTCTAAGACTTGCATATATTTTTCCACATTGTTGAGCAATCAGTTCCTCCCACTGCAGGTCACTCTGGAAAATAAATCCTAAGTTGCTGGCACTGTTAGACCATTTGATGGTTTCTCCATTCATTGTCACTTCAGATGTTGGCAAAACAGAGGATCTGCGATTTCGGCTTGTGATTAACAGTGCTTTACTCTTTACTGGATTCACATGTAGTTCATTTCGTCGAGACCAAGCTGAAACTCTTTCGAGATCTGCATTCATCATCCTGACTAACTCGCGCACACAAGGGCCGGGTCGCCCGATGTAGAGTTGTACGTCATCAGCGTAAATTTGTATAGAGCAGTACTCCAGCACCGTCGGTAGATCGTTGATATGACAGCAAAAAAGAAGAGGGCCAAGAACGGAGCCTTGAGGAACGCCAGATGGCACATCAACACAGCTAGAGAAACGATCACCGCAAAAAACTGTCTGCTTTCGTCCATGCAAGTACGATTCCATCAGGCTTACGGCGGTAGTGGAGAAGTTGAACTGCATATGCAGTTTGTTCAATAATGTGCCATGTGGAATAGTATCAAACGCCTTCGAAAAGTCGAGCAGTAGTAGTATACCAGCACCTTTTTTGTCGATAATGGCACCTAAATCATCGGACACCCGGAGAACTGCGGTTTTGATGCTTTGTCCTTTACGAAATCCAGCTTGGCAGTCGGTCAACAAGCCATTGGCTTCAATGTAGGAAGTTATCTGTTTTTTAAGAATTTTTTCGAAAGCTTTCGACAACGCGCAGAGTATGCTGATAGGGCGCAGATTGTTTATGCTGTTAAAATGGGCCTTTTTCTTTAATGGCAATACTTTCGCGTGCTTCCAGGACTCAGGGAAAGTTGAAGTCTCGATGAACATGTTGAAAAGATGCGTAATGTGTTGCACAACTAACGGTAGGACGATCTTAACAAAGCTAATGGGCAAACCATCCATCCCAACAGCATTTGATTTGATATCGTAGATGGCGTTTACAATTTCCCAGTGGCGCACACGTTGGAAGCAAAAGTTATACGGCGATGCTGGTCCCAAAATGGTTGCTGCTTGTCGGGTACTGTTCGTGAAGTTTTCTGAGAAAGTACGATTTACATCATCTGGATCAAACTCGTAAGGCCGAGACTGCTTGTTTTTTCCAACACCAAGACTTTTAACGCGTCGCCATAGGATTTTTGATGGGATTTTTAAATTCCAAGAAACGGTTTAGATATTGCTGTTTGGCTTGGTTGACTTTCGTGTTGGCGCGATTTCTCAGCACCTTGTACCGTTGACGCTTATTGTTTTTCAAATCTGGTGGAGCTTGCAACCAGTCCTTGTACGCTAGGTCACGTTTGAGCAGGGATTGATGGACGTTTTCGGTGAACCATGGATTGTACCGACGGTGACTGTTACTGAAACGAAGAGGGATGCAAGAATCATGCACTCTTTTAAGGTGTGCATTGAAAAATTCTATGGAATCATTAGGGTCCTCCATGGCATAAAACTGGTGCCAGGGGATAGACAGAATAGCATTTTCCAAAACGTGTGGGTCAAAATTTACATAGTCTCGGTAAGTATGCAGGTTGGTAGGTCGAATGATGTCAAAATCCACTGATACAAATATCAAGTCATGCTGTGATAACGCTGGAAAACCGACCTGCCCAAACCGTAACACTTTCTCATTACTGTTGGTTAGGAACAGATCTAACTGTGAGCACCCTCCATCGTGGAAAAATGTTGGTTCTTCACTAACGGATGACATGGAAAAAGAGTTGAGCATCGCATCGAAAAGTGTACGTTTAGTATTGGGACGTAGTAAGTCAGTATTGAAGTCGCCCACCAGAAATACATGTTCGTAGCGTACTGCAATGTTAGCCAACTTCTCAGCCAAGAAAGATGAGCAATCATTCTCCGGAGGATTGTAGATGGCCATTAGTAAAACCTTAATGTCACCCACTCGAAACTCTAACGCAAGACACTCAGTTTTGTCCGTGGAACTCTCAGTTAGCATCGTACCAAAAACCTTAGAGCAAGTGAGATGCTTTCGATAGTAGACTGCGATCCCGCCACCGCGCTTATACACTTTATCGTTTCTTATAATGGAGTAACCGGATACATCAATACTGCAATCGTTCGTATTAGAATTAAGCCATGTTTCAGTGAAACAAGCAATTTCAATCTTCGAGTCCAATAAGACGTTTCGAATCTCATCAAGCTTACTACCATTTCGCGCACAAAGGCTTTGAGCATTTCCGTGGCAGATATTCAGCTTTCCTGGGAATAAAGCCGCATTTAGCACTGCTGCCGGAATGTTCATGGAGGTGTGGTTATGAGACGGAGGCATCAAGTGTTCCGTTCCCGTTTTATGATGTCGTATTAAATGTGCATATTACAATTCGGCAGCACTTCAACTTCCCATTTGCACAAAATTTTAAAATATCCAATGAACTTCATCCAAAATATCAGACAAAAAGAAATTACAATACTGCCAATGAACGGTCAACGTTTATTTACTAGAAAAAATGACTGACACGCAAGCAGCCAGGTTATCTTTCTTGTGAAAGTATTCTACTTCAACCTTGCGGTCGTGGCTTTGCATACAACCTTCTTGTGATTTTTCATCTCTACTTTGCGTTTCACAAACATTTCTCTTTATTTGTTAATATGTCATTCAACAAAAAGTATGGATATGTTCAATATTTTTATCGTGGGAGATAAAGTGGGAGGGACACCCTTAGTCCTTCCATATAACAAAGAGTTAAATATTTAATTTTTGCGTCATATTTCACCCTGTCTCAATACATTGTACCAAAGTTTTAATTTATCTCCAAGGCATCATCAGCTGCTACGAACCGTAATAAAACATGGTATTCTTCAACAAAGTGGCTTCATAAACAACCTGCGGTACCGACAAGCGTACCCGTTGACTATCAAATGATATCAGAATACTGTCTGATGTTTGAGGAATATATGGTTATTAAAAAGAGAGACATCCTCTTATCTTATCAGCCTCTGGCGTAGAAAATCATCACTCCGAAGCACCGCAGCTTGTATAAATAAAATGAGTCTGATGATCATATTATTTCCGACACAGCAAATTTTACCTGTGTAGATGTCTTACAAATAGGTAAAAACAGCTTTTTGTGTGAAAAGGTTCCTATATTGTAAAAACAGTGATTTGATTGTTACAGTGCGTACAATTGTGCGAACTAGCATAGATTTATACAACTCAGTACTAAATCAATAGATCGCGCCAGGCTGGTTGAACCTATATATTTACCACATTCACATATTATGCATGATATAAAAAGGCTCCTTGAGGCTCTAAGCAATTGAGATAATGCCTTGCGGAAGCTGTAGACCTGGTCTCAGAAGAGTTTGGTATTTCAGTTAACACATGTGCTCGTGAAAGGCTAGTAATATATGAAATTATTGTCTCCAGTTGAGACTGTAGGTCTTCGGCATTCTATCCCGTGGGTGATTTTTTGGAGATCACGAACATATTTGGTGTGTTCAATTATATATGACTTACTTTATTTTTGCAGCAAAAAAAAAACGATTATCGATTTAGTGCCGAATCCAGAATACGTCGACTTGTTTGTTACTCGTTCTTGGGCTGCTATTCTGCAATTACGCGGGCATCCTCGTCGGCTGCACACATAATACGAGTGCTGGGTCTACCATGACGGCATTTATCGAGATTTCTGCAGAACATAGCCTTTGCTGTTCGCTCCTCCGGCATTCTAGCTACATGCCCAGTCCAGCTAGCCGTTTTTTACCCGTTTGACTACATCCGCCGACCAGTTTGCCTGGTACACTTTATGGTTCACTGGCGCGACAAACTCCTCTTGAGAGATCCATAAACCTCTTCCACCGCTTTTCGGTTAAAGCCACTGATTTCGTCCTAAAAACCTCAGAGCAAATGAGCTTTTGTAATGATTCAACCAATCCGAGGGCAGTTTTTCATCAGACCACATCGTCAGCATGATTCGA
This sequence comes from Wyeomyia smithii, assembly GCF_029784165.1. Classification (NCBI taxonomy): domain Eukaryota; kingdom Metazoa; phylum Arthropoda; class Insecta; order Diptera; family Culicidae; genus Wyeomyia; species Wyeomyia smithii. The sequence goes on along the minus strand of NC_073695.1, from coordinate 29,789,865 downwards.
TGGAATTCGATGGTTCGCTTTGAAAAGTTCGGTGGAAAAGTTGTCCTCCTCAGCTGCATTGCAGTTTCTCAGCTCTTTAACTGCTATTTTCATCTCGTCCATGGATGGTATATCCACAGATAATCCATCATTCTCCATTTTCATACTGCTCTTTTCGACGCCTCTGTTTTTCTCACCGTTCAACAGTACACTGACATATGAGCCGTTAAGAGCAAAAGTGGTACATGTGCCATAGAGATGGTCGGGTTTGATGTTTTTCGAACCCGTACCCGACCCGAACCCCTTCCAGTTGGTCTCGAGGTACGATGCTGGCCTAACAAGCCAGTCGTCGTAGGTTCGAGTCTCGGCTCGGGAGAGACTGTTAGTGTCAGTAGGATCGTAGCGCTGGCCCCGCAATTATCCTGTATATCAAACAGTTGGCTGTGAAGTCTGTGTATAATAAACAGAAGGTCAAATTCCAAATCGGAATGTAGCACCAAGGCTTTGCTTTGCTTTTACCCGACCCGAACCCGATTTTTTTTTCGATCGAAACCCGAGCCCGACCCGAACCCGAAACATTTTTTTTCGTTCAAACCCGAACCCGATCCGAACCCGAAATTGTGAAACTCGAACCCGACCCGAACCCGACCCGAACCCGAGTTTTCATAGATTTTATAGTCGGGTTTCGGGTTTTCATATCCAAACCCGACCTAAACCCAACATTTTCAAACCCGAACCCGACCCGAACCCGAAAGTTTTTTTTTCACCAAACCCGTACCCGACACTTTCAAAAATTTTCAAACCCGAACCCGACCCGAACCCGTCGGGTACGGGTCGGGTGGGTTCGGGTTTCGGGTTCGAAAACCCGAAACCCGACCATCTCTAATGTGCCCATAAATAAATTTTTCAGGAGACGCGATTAACGAAAATACTCAAATAGTAAATTATTTTCAACCATTTTTCCCAACATAACTGCACTAAATCATCGCTGGAAAGGTTTCAAAACACGGTACATGAAAGCATAACGAGTTCTGGTTGAGAAACTTACACAAACTTCAATGGAAAAACATGTACCACTTTTGTTCTATGGGAAAAATAATGACAACCAGAAAACGTTGAGAGCAAAAGTGGTACATGTCCAGTCTAAGCATGAAGGATGCATTAAGGCTCGCTAATCTTAAAACATAGAACATTCATGTCTTCAGCGGAGTTGTTCAAGTGATTGAGTACTATAGAATGATGATCTGTTTGTCGGAATTCTGTCACTTTGTGGCGCTAGTGTATATGTAACAGAAGACATTTTAAATAAACTAGATCGACTGGGGCCAATTCATAGGAAAATACCCTGGTATCTTTAGAATTGCTATTTGGTCGATAATAACTACACGATGAACCCAGGTTCAACTTTCGGTAGACTACTGGTTGCCCTCCGGATCCAGAAATACCGTAGAAGAGCAAAAACTGAAAATTATTTTGGCTATAACTCTGGTATAAGTTAATCAGATCTCGGCTTTTCTTTGATATTATGGTATATTTTTGCATGTGATAGTTTCGAAAAAAAAACACGGAAAATACTAGGACCTGTTCATTAAAGCAGACAATGTATGTAGTTATAGGAGCGACGAATGAGTGAACTGAAAATATGATACAGCCTTGGAAAAATATACACCGTATCCAGATGGGACTTGGACCTGTTTTTCAAAATAAATCTCGTTTACGGTAACTCTTTCGGGGGGCTATCTGATGGTAAATTTGAGTAGTATTCTATCATGAGATCATTTATTTTCGTCTGGGAGTGGTTTAGAAAAAAGTGGGACTGTTCTTAAAAATTAATCTCTTTTATGGTAGCATATTTCGTTAAAAGATCATTTTCCTTCTAGAATTGGTCTCGAAAAAAAAAACAGGAAGTTTTAGGAACACTTCTGAAAATTGACATTTTACGCTAGTTCCGGATCTTTCGGTGAAATCATTTCGTTTCTGGTCAATCCCGCAGAAGCAGTTTCGAAAAAATAAGGAAGCTCTAGGATCACTTTAGAAAATTGACCTCAATTACGGTATTTCTGGATCTTCCGGAAGGCTATCGGTGGCCTGCCTAAAGCCAAACCTGGGTCCAGTATGTAAATATATATCTATATCAAAGACTTCAGAGACTTCTAAATTGGCCACAGCATACGAGTTGATACTGAAATAGATAAAACTCTTTCTGTTACAAAATAGTCACGGGTACACTAGCGCCATGTAGTGAGAAAATTCCAAAACAGACAGATTTTTATCTGAAAGTACTCAATCACTTGACCAACTTTGCTGAAGACATGATTGTTCTATATCCTAAGATCTTCGACTTACAATTGGGTCCTAAAGCTATACCAGTTTTTATATATCATTCGAAAAAGCCGCGTTTTCTGAACAAAACGTGATTTTTAAAAAATGTTTCTAGTTTTCCTTCGATTTTTAAATAAAGAGTAAAAAATCACAAGAGGGTTGTATGCAAAGCCACGACCGCAAGGTTGAAGTAGAATACTTTTACAAGAAAGATAACCTGGCTGCTTGCGTGTCAGTCATTTTTTCTAGTAGATAAACGTTGACCGTTCATTGGCAGTATTGTAATTTCTTTTTGTCTGATATTTTGAATGAAGTTCATTGGATATTTTTAAATTTTGTGCAAATGAGAAGTTGAAGTGCTGCCGAATTGTAATATGCACATTTAATACGACATCATAAAACGGGAACGGAACAAAGGCTACGGTTATGCAGAACGCGAATTCCGGCGCGATGCGATTCGCCTTACCGTGGTGAAATGTACAGCTCTTTTTAAGGCGAAGTAGAGCTATACATTTCAACAGATTTCGTCTTGTCGAATCGCATCGCGCCGTTATTTGCGTTCTGCATGACCGTAGCCAAACACTAAGCGACGCAAACACGTAATAATAATCAGAGTATGCATGTCGATGAAGATAATTAACTTTGGATTATAGCGCAAAACGAGAAAATATTAACTCTTCAAATAATCATTTGTGTTCTTCAAATTTCAGTTGTTCAATTTAATATCCGATGAAATGTTTGTTTATTATCTGATGAAGCTCTTATATAGGCCAAATGATGCATTCCCAATTTACTAGGTCCATAACTCTGCCGACCGTGCTTGGGAAAGCGCGGTATAACGACCAATCAGAGGTCGAATTTTGTGTTTTGACAAGGCTTAAGAGTTTTCAATAGTACAATAGTTCGAATGATAAAATTGCAATTTCATGCATTTGGTAGGAATCTTAGAAGATTTTCTAATCGATTGCTGCAAAAACGAAGGAAATCCATCGAAAACTAACCGATTTATTAGCATTTGAAATTTTTCTCACTTTTTTCAGTTTTAGTTTTTCATTTTACATCCCTATGTAGCCGAACTTCCTGAGAGAAGTATTCTAATTCAAAATTAAATCTTCATTAATTCATTTGTTGTCCTTATAAGGATAATTGTTCAATTTATCATTGATAGTGAGGACTAAGGCGCACGGTCAACACAATGAGAAAGGTGTTTTCACATTGAAAACTAGACACGGCTTTACTGGAGGAAGTGTTGGCAAATGCATCTACCGCTAATACCACCGCTATCATACGAAAGCGCGTCGTTTCATGTGGGGAATACCAACAACGAAAAATGACGCGCGTCTAAGCATAACCCGAACTGTTTCGCCGTGCTGCTCCCATTTACCTTTACATCGGCCTCAGGGAAGTACCGGCTGCATCTGCATCTACCGCTGAGGCTGTCACTATACTGCTATTGGTACCAAAAGCTATTAACTCTTCAAATAAGTGTGTTATTTGTTCTCAAAAGAACAATTGTTCAACTCAAAATCGGATTTACGCAATCGCATCTCTGTAATATTACCGACAATAATATTCTTCTGAACAAACTGATACAACTTTCCCATTAGGCCTCTGCCATAATAGACGCGAAAAGCGACGCGAACCGATTCGCTCAGGTGTAGGTTAATGTACAGCCATCAATAGAGCTGTACATCAACCTACGGCCGAGCGAATCGGTTCGCGCCGCTTTTCGCGTCTACTATAGCAGAGGCCTTAGAGAAAGTTGCTGGCTGATGTATTCACTTCATGCAAGCCTGCTGCTGATGCTTCCCGCTACCACACTGAAACAGCATTTTAGTGAAGGGAGTGTCGTTGCATCAGCTGACCCTGCTACTATCGATGCTGATATACCCGCTGCAACAGCTACGCCATGCATAGCCATGGCACAGTTGTGGCCGCTATACGCTGGCCCAACTGCTGAGCAACTGTAACGCTATCCGTAGCCATGCCACAGTTGTGGCCGCCATTGGTATCCGCTGTACCTGCATCTGCTGGCCCTGCTGCTATCGATGGTGAGATCCGCTGAAACTGCTACGCTTATTCGCAGCCATGCCACAGTTGTGGCCGCTATCCGCTATCGATGGTACCCACTGCTCGCTCCCGCTGCTGCTAAGGGAGGACTGCTGTCGTCACTGTTCAGAACTATTATGAGCGGCTTCGACTAAAACAGGCTCTTATATAGGGATGAAAATAGGATTGAATTATTTTACGTACGTGGTGGAATGATATAACTTGAAAAATATGTGTGACTTTATTCCGGCTCAGAGCGATCATTTGATAAGCTCCACCTCTTTTTTCAGTTTCTAAAGTTTTTCCTCAGTTTCGTAGCACGGATGCACAAAAATGATTTCTTGTCGAGCCGGACCGATAGCACTCTCATTGAAGCAACAAAATAACTTGTTTTGTGTCGTGTTGTGCAGCTTGGTTGAAGAAAATGTTCCCGTCCCCGTGTCGCATGTAAGCAGATTATTGCGTTCAGTAGACAGTAGATAGTGTATCCAGCGAAAAAACACCGATGGTGCTCTCACACACGCAACGGTTTTAACCCGTATCTTATTGCGGTTTGTAACATCAAGCGATTTCGTTTGCTCGCTGTTGCGTGTTGCATCATGTTGCAACTTGGCAGCTGGGAGACGACGAAATTCTGTTTACGCTGATTGATTGAATCGTCTTTATATTAGCTCTGCATAGTCGAACTGACTGCTTTTGTGAATGCGTTCTAACAGGGCAGTTTATTATTCAATGTCTGTTATGCTGATCGCAGCGTTTGCGCTGCCCCTACAGTGGGGAGTTTACTAAATAAAGTAAAAATTAGACAACTACAACAGAATTTGATTGCATCCAGCACAGTTTGTCTGCTTATGTTGATGCCAGAAAACTATTAACCTTCAATTATTTTTTTATTAGCCTTCAAAAAAGCATTTTGCTGTTCAAAATCGGTTGCTAATTACAACCTTTGAGCTGCCCTAACATTGGGGGAATTAAGATACACGGACAACATGCACTGTGGAAGCTATTCCACATTCACTAAATTAGACGGGTGCGACAAATTTAAATTGTTAGGATGCAACCCAGAATGCTTGCTTGCGTTGTCAAAAATTATTAACTTTCAATGACTTGTTTATTTGCCTTGGAAGAGGCATTTTGATGTTCAAAATTGGATTTCCTGATGGCAATCTTCATGCTGCCCCAACACGGGGGGAATAATGGGAGTCTGGCGACACACGCTAAGAACCGCGCTGCTCCTGAGACGTGATGACCAACCACAGGGCTAGTGTTGCTGCTAAGGAAGGACGACTGCTGTTGTCGCTGTCTAGAACTATTATGAGCGGCTCCGGCTGAAACAGGCTCTTATATAGGCCAAATAGCATGTTTTCAATTGCAAGGTATATGATCCTGTCTACCGTGCTTGGGAAGCAAGCATAAAACGACCAATCAGAGGTCGAATTTTTCGTTTTGACAAGGCTTGACTATTTTCAACAGTACAATAGTGTGAATAATAAAATTACAATTATCTTCTTTTGGGAAGAATCTTAGAAGATTTTCCAATCTATTGCTGCAAGAACGAAAGAAATCCATAAAATACTAACCGATTTATTAGCATTTGAAATTGCACATATTTTTCACTTTTTTCGGTTTTAGATTTTCATTTCACATCCCTATGTAGCCGAACTTCCTGAGAGAAATATTCTACTTCAAAAACTGCTCGAAAGGTCTTAGTTGACGTTTCGCCCATGTACGACGGTATATGAGAGAACTGTCATTCAAGGCATTTCGAGCAGTTTTTTATTCTTCATTTACAAATCGAAGGAAAACGATAAACATGTTTTAAAAATCACGTTTTGCTCAGAAAATTGCACTCTTTCAGCTGATATATAAAAATCAGAAAACCGTTTAAAACTTTAGGACCCAATTCATCTAATATGCACAGACTGGACATGTACCACTTTTGCTCTCAACGAAATGGTGATTATGTTAATAATATAACTTTGGTTTAGGTTATCAGATCTCGGTTTTTCTTGGATATTCTTGTACGTAATTGCGTTCTGCATCAATTTATGCAAAAAACCCAAAAAGTGTAAAAATGGCACATGTACCACTTTTGCTCTCAACGGCTCATATGGTCTGTGTTAAGTCCGACCGAACCAAGTCGCAAAATTGGAAAAACGAGTTAATGATAGCATTTAATCAAGATTTACTTAAGCTACATCACACAACAACCAGAGTTGATTTATCTCTTAAATAGCAAAAGTTATGGCATATTTTTTTCTGAATGATCAAAGAAAACCAATCATAGTGTGCAGTCAGAACGAACCAAGTGTTAAGCAGGTATTACACGAATCAAATATTTGCTATTTTATGGTACGGATTCTATTTTGTGCAAATAAAAATCGTACCAAAAATAGCAAATATTCGCTTCGTCTAATACCTGCTTTAGGTTATTGGCAAATACAACCCAGTCACATGTTGGTAAAAATCAACAAATAGACAAATATTCAAGCGGTTTTTCGGATTTCTCTTTATTAGGGGATACTTTCTTCAGCAGTCATCGGAGTCATGTATGTTTTACGCACAGCAATGTACTTGAATTTATTTTTTTGACGAATTTGGCTATCGCTACGCTGACCATATATCACGCTTTTAGTTTTCAAACAGAGTGGACCATTTGCCAAGCAGAAAAAAGTTGTAATTACCGGAATTATTTGCATTGGTTTGAAGTCAGCATAAGTTGATTTCAAAGCTGCCAAAAAAAAGTTCTAGAGCCCGTTAGCCAAACGAGTATACTTTACCAGTTAAAGAAAAAAGCATGGGCGCAACTAAGGAAAATTTCTAGGGTGGGCTAGTTTTCATGTATTTCATTTTAAAAAAGAGAAAAGAGAGTTTAAATATGCTTATTTAATGACGCTTAAAATAGTATCGTAAAAGCAGAAAAAATCACTTCGGGATAGAATCTCCGAAGATGTACTGAATATCTTGAACACATCGTCAACGCCAAGCTCTTTCAGCAACAATGATTAGGGTTTGCAATATTCCCGTAAATAGAATTCCCGGGAAACGGGAATGAAAAATCTCATTTCCCGGGAATTCCCGGGAACCGGAAAAGGAAAAAATCCTTAGAAAAAATGAGATTTCAAATAAAGTTTATTAGTAAAAAGTTTCAAACAATCGATTACAATTTAATTATCAATTGAAGAACAAAATTTATTCAAGTTCACTCCAGAAATTCATGAACAATCGTCTATCAATCGCCTCAGTTCCGCTGACAATTTTTCGTTAGGTCAAAATAATGTAGTTCCCTGCTGTAAAACTTTGCTTAAGATCGCTGAATCACCGCTGGTGTCTGATTTCTAAAATACTTCTAAATCACCGATTCCAGCTCTTGCTACATTTCATTAGAAACTGAAGAGTCCAATACTTTTAGTTTGTTGAAGATAAAGCTGAGTGTTTGGCAGCCAGATTTTAGTACATTTGAATGCCTTCGTATTTAATGTGAAATCGCGGCCACGTCCCAAGTTACACTGACTGAGTTTTATTAATTTATTTATTTCTGGTCGAATTGATTTACGGGTTTCGATTTCTTTTATCAATTAACAGGTTTCAAATTTTTTTGTTGATAAACAAAGAAAAAATCAAGCAACTATCCGCGTAGTAGTAAACTCACTAGCGAAAAAAAGTCATGAGACGAAGAAAATATTTCTTAATTTATCGTTCACTGAATAAGACAGCATATATTTTTGACAAATAAATTAAGCAAATAATTTGATATTACACGGCAAGCAAATATTGATCGTCGTTTCAAGCAAATATTTGCTTCGTATAATGCACACTATGGAGCTGCTCTACACTTATACGACGTAAGTTTCGTGTTTTGATACGATATTTAGTTTTATTGCAATATTGTATGGCAAATTTTTCGAGGAGCTCGGGAATCCTGGGATCCCGGGAATCAATATTCCTATTCCCGGGATCCGGGAATCCCGGGAAAAGGCAATTCCCGGGAAATCGTTCCCGGGATTGCAAACCCTAACAATGATTCGATATTGGGGAGTGTGGTTCAAGGCATAATGCCCTATTACTACCTCCATGTGGTACCGACTGGGATACGAGCAACCAAGGAAAAACCGGTGAACCGGTGGGGTAGTTGTTCTCCTTAGAGAGCAGCTTGTCTGCGCGTCTACTCCACAGGCTAGGGGCGGCTCAAACAGCGACTGATCCGGACCGGACGGTTGAACTATGAAATGCGGTGTCTCGCCAGCTACATCCATGGCGGCAGCTCCGTCGCGAGACTAGGCATCGCAGCCCTAGTAAGGCAGCATACTAAAATAAACATACTACGGAGAATCAAGAATTCAAAACGAACCGGAACAATCGGCAATGACCCAGCCGACGAAATAAGGACGACGATTAGAAGCTCAGTACATGTAACAGTAGATCGCTTAACGACCCGGATGTCGACCGGATTCTGCTGGATCAGCTAGAACCCCGCCACTTCGACATCGTTGCGCTCCAGGAGCATTGCCTGAAAGGAGAGAAGGAACGGTGGACAGGTTGTGTTTGTTGAGAATTAAAGGCCGGTTCCACAACTACACTATTCCCAATGTGCACTGCCCTCACGAAGGAAGACCTGATGCAGGGAAAGAAGCGTTCTACGCACAGCTGGAGAAACTCTACGATAGCTGCTCGCGTAGAGATATCAAGATCGTCGTTGGGGACATGAACGGAAGGATAGACTTATAGAAGCCAGTTATCGGCCCGCACAGCCTGCTATGCACCAACTTCGCAGCTTCCCGCGGATTATCAGTCCAAAGTCCCCTCTTACCTCGACCAACGTACAGCAAAACAAATTGACCACGTTCTCAACGACGGCCCGTTCCTCTCAGACATTACAAACGTACGCACCAATCACGGTGATGATCGGACATGACCACTTCGATACAAAAAACTACAAAACCCTGATAACCGGTAGTCCTCTACGGAAGTCCTTTTGATATTTTCGAACAGATGGTGCCTATCGGCGAACAGAAGGTGACTATCTACGGTGGAGCATAAGCGGACGACGGATAATGGCTACAGCGCATGAACCATGAGCTACAAGCGCTGCTTGGAGAGAACCCCATCGCACACCTGGCGAAAGACAATAGGTTGCGGTGGGCCGGCCACATCGTAAGAATGCCGGACGACAACCATGTGAAATCACTTCTCTCCAGCAACCCTACCGGCACAAGAAATTAAGGGGCGCAGCGTGCATGATGGCGCGATCAGATCGAAAGAGACTTGCGAGTGATGAGACGTCTGGGGAACTGCTCTGATATATAGTATGGAATGTATATATATTGAATACAATCATTCTCTAGGAAATTCTAGGGGGGCTAAACACGTTCTAGGCCCCCCCCCCCGTAGTTGCGCCCATGGAAAAAAGTGTTAATGGTCCACTATGATTGAACATATAACTAGAAAATGTTAGGCTTTAGTGTGAGTTACACAAAAATTTTCATTTATGAACACAAGTTCCGATTGAAATAGTGTATCTGACCTTAAGAATAACGATTCTACCAAGGAATCATATCCTAATAAGGTTGATAAAAATGATAATGAAATGAGAGAGGATGATTGCGAAAATATTCATTGAGTTTGTTCAATTACATTTTATGTATTATATTGTATTATTTTTGGTGCTGAAGAAGGGAAAAATAAAAATAGAAGGGAGTATCACGTCAACATATTCCTATACAAACTCCTTCTTTGACCAGCATTCGGATGCGGCCGGCGCTGGTATTGCCTAATATAAAGTTTTAGGTCACCTGTTTTTACACATTGAGGATGCATGTTGGTCCCAAACATGATCTGTTGGTTCTTGGTGTAATTACAGCTGATCTGGCAATAACGGAGTAGCAACCGCGGGCGGTCAATCATGCTCATGCTCATGCTCATCTAGATTTAATATTCAGCTTTAAGCGAATAATAATTTAGATGCATTTTGAATGATTAGGATACAGATTTTAGTAAGAATTTTTGGTTTATTTATGGTTCAACAATAAATTTCAAAACCCTATTTTTTATATTTTTGGTCACTATTTGGTCGCTATCTGATCTCTAATTGGTCAATATTTTAATGAAAAAAGTCACTAAAGTCACTATTATTTTGCTACTAGCCCTGATATTTCACGAGAAAATCGTAACCAAATATCGCTAGCGGCAAAGATGTGTTTCGTGGAAGTTTTCTTCGGCCGGGAAAAATATCTAGATGTGTGAAAGTGGCAGTTTAAATTTTGTCAAAAAAAATTAAAAAAAAACAAAAATGTTTGAGTTTTAATGGAATGGTTTCATTCATGCGAAAAAAAAAAAACTTCAACGTTCAAGGTAAGTTAACACAAATTGAGTTTCTGAGGCAACTTCTGAGGCTTGGCAAATTGAATCCTGCCCACAATGCATATCACCTGACGAAGCCGTCAGTTACCTTATATATATTAAATACGGGTCAATTTTTTTGATATTGATATGTCAAATGAATTGAAAGTCTGAGAATAATAATAAAATCTAATAGATTCTAATATTATTTTGAGGCGGGGCTTACCGAATGGAAATTGATTCCGGAATGAAAACAAGACAGATGCGGAAACAAGAATCAACAGCATTGTCTTTTTTCACCCTATCACTGCCAGACAGTGGAATCTAGAAGGTCATACATACATACATACATACAAGAAGGGAAAAATAAAATTTTAAAATTTTTTAACTGTTCGATTGATTGGCTATAAATATTTTTGCCTTTCTCCTAGAAAGGTATGGCAATCACTGGAAAAACCGAAGGTATAAAAGTGGTCCCAATGGCCAAATGTCATATACCACTCGACCCCTTTCGACGAACTGACCATTTTCTGTATGTATGTATGTATGTGTGTGTGTGTGTGTGTGTGTGTGTGTGTGTGTGTGTGTGTGTGTTTAGAGGTTATGTATCAAAATGTAAAAATCACGAAACATCAATATCTCAGAAACCACACAACCGATTTCAATAAAATTGGTTTCAAATGATTTGGCTGTCCCCAGAACCCTTAACTTTTGAATTTCGTTATGATTGAACATATGGTTCAAAAGTTATGTAAAGAAAAGTTATCCTGAGGTTGTTTAAACTCACTCATTTTTCACAGTGATGGCTGAACCGATTTTCACAAAATTAGGGTCAAATGAAAGGTCTAGTTGCCCCATAGGTTGCTATTGAATTTCATTGCAATCGGATTGTAACTGTGCCCGTTGTTCATAAAAATGTGAAATCACATAATGAAAGTAAACATATTGACTTTCTCCTAACGATCACTGGCTAATTAAAAGGGCGAAAAATGATTGAAATGGCCGAATGTCATATACTACTCAACTCAGTTCGACGAATCGAGAATTTTCTGCATATATGCATGTAAAAGTGTATATGTTTGTGTGTGGGTGTGTACGTGTATGTGCACCTTTCTTTCGCACTCTTTTCTCAGAGATGGTCTGACCGATTCTTTCTATCTTGGTGTCAAATGAAGGGTCTGTTTGCCGCTTAGATTGCCATTGAATTTCATTGTAATCAAACTTTTAGTTTTGGCGCTGCGTCAGAATGTGAAAAACGCTCTTATATCTCAGAAGCTATGAACATAGTTGAATTCAAATAAATGGGCTTTCAAACCCTTAAACAATGAATTTCATAATGTTTAAACGTGTGGTTTGAAAGTTATAGAAAGAAACTAAACCCGCAGACTGTTTAAAACTATAGCTACGATCAAAATATGTGGCCTCACCGATTAGAACAAAATTGGTTTTAAATGAACGGTCTACCAAAAAACCCTCAACTTTTGAATTTTATGAAGATTGAACATATGGTTCAGAAGTTACAGAAAGAAACGTGTTCTGGAGACTGTTTAATCTCACTCATGTTTCTCAGAGATGGCTGGACCGATTTTCATAAAATCAGTGTCATATGTAAAGTCTTGTTGCCCCATAAGACTCTATTTTTTTTTTTTTGCAAACGGATTATTACTTTTCCTGTTATGTTTAAAAATGTGAAATCCAGCTATGAAAAGAAACATATTCTGATGACTACTTGGGCTCACTAACTTTTCTCAGAGATGGTTGACACGATTTCCACAGAATCAGTATCAAATGAAAGGTCTAGCTGCCTCATAACACCCTATTGGATTTTGCTGTAATCGGAATGTAACTTCGTCTGTAATGTATCGAAATGTGAAAATCACTAAACTTCATTATCTTAGAAACTACACAACAGATTTGAACAATATTGATATCGAATGAACGGTATAGTTAAGGGTTAACTGATGAATTATGATTGAACACGTGGTTCCAAAGTTTGGCTCCCCCATACGTTCCCTTTTCATTTGATTGTAATCAAACTTAAGCAACCGTTATGTTTTAATTTGTAAAACAACCAAAGTCTATTATCTCAAGTAATACACGACTTATTTGAACATAACTAGTGTCATACAAACGAGTCATCTCTCAAACTTACAAATAACAAACTTCATAATAATTTGATATACTGTTCAAAAGTTTTGTAAAGAAAAGAAATTCAAACACTATTCAACACAATAGCTGCTTTGATCAATATATATGGCCTCAACATGATTTAAATGTGGTATCGTACTATTTGAACACTCCCAGTATCGCTCGTGATTAAATTGTTCGAAATTGAGAGTCATTTCTTATATTTCGCTATTTCTGAAACACTAACATTACGTCAAATTTCATATTTTATATTTCAATTACAACATCAATATTTTAGAACCCAAAGAGTGTATATACTTTTTTGGACTTAAGCATTCATGTAAATCTATTTTTACAAATAATAAGTTTGAATGAGAAAGGCTAAGTCTGACCGCTAGGTGGATTAATTTAGGTTTTCAATTGCTCAGTCACAATGAACCAACTCATTACATATCATTCTTTTGTTCAGTCAGAGTGGACCAACTTCACCTAGTCAGTTATGTTACCGGTCATTGTCGAATTCATAACGCTGTTTTTCTTAATTGTCACTTTACATGATACAGTCAAAGAGTAATTCTAGCTCATAATACCAAAATTACGCGGAAATATAGAAATCTTCTAAATTCACAAATCTTCTAAACTTCAAACTCAAAATGTCACTTGGTCCGGTCTGACTTAACACCGACCATATTGCTTTCGACGCCTGGCCACCTTTGATCCACCGGTAATCAGCTTCTCCTCCCTGTCGTACAGAAGTTGAGATGTTTCGGTTCCTGATTCCGTAAATGTTTTTGTAGTAGCTTCTTGCATGGTGCCTGAAGAAGCAATCATCCGCCCCCGCAAGAACACGCTCTGAATGCTGTTGCTTCTTCCGCCGATAGAGTCCCTTTTAGGCGGTTGTAGCTACTCCGTATCTTCCTCTGCTCAGTCGTTTCACAGCCGTCAACAACATGTGAACTGTGGCACCATTGTTCGTTGAGGTCCCATCCATCTCGCTCATCGATTCACTCATTGACTTTCTGCCGTTGGATGTTCCTCGATGTCAATAAATGCTACAGATAGCAATGCCTCAGGTTGCAGCAAAATTGACGAGCCCCAGGCCATAATCGAGTGGAGGCTCTCTCTACCAATTGCGGGGCGAAGGAAGTCTTCTGGTCTGACCTGCGCATTTACATCTTCGATGATGATATTGATGTTGTGTCTTAGACAGCTCATAGAACTCCTCTTTCTCGTCATCGGGTTCATCACTGTCGGTGCGTACACATTGATTAGGCTTTGATTGAAGAATTTGCCCTTAATTCTCAACACGCATGTACGGTCACTCGTTGGCCTCCAACTCGCATCGTAAAAGCAAAGCAAACAGCCTTGGTGCCACATTCCGATTCGGAACTCGAACCTTCTGTCCTGTTTCTGCTTTCACGCCGCCACTGTAGTAGACGTGGTACTGCAATGAAGTGTCCGCAATAGGTTCGGAATTCAGGTTCTTCTGTTTTCGGACACCACACCATATCTGCGACCTCAACATTCATCTCCCGCAGCTCTCGAGCCAGGCAGACTGAGCATGCCGGTTCGAGTAGAATCTTTATATTCCGAGTACCGAGAGGTTGGTTATCCGATTTCGGTGCGGGATAGGAGTTGCTGAACAGCGGTGCATGACCACAATAGGGTCTCAAGTGACACGTTTTCAATCATTCATCAGTTTAGATTAGGTAGGTAGTAGGAATACACGTTATGCCAGTCGTGCTTTATTCGATTTCTGGCTAGGGAAAGACTGTTAGTGTCAGCAGGACCGTATCAGTAACCCCTTATTTTTTTAATTTTCGGTTATTTTCCATCGGTCTAGTTTCGCCACTGTCGTGCCAATAACCGACGCCCGAGAGGCGACTCCATCCAGGACCCTAACTTACGAACCGTTGATCAACAGACCGGTGCCAATGGCTTTTCTTCCTCATGCGATGGAAGGCATGATCCCGGTGATTTTTCGCCGCAGCAAATCTCCCGGTGCCGTCTATTATTGAATCTAGACCAGTCGGGTTGGTTGTGAGTGAATCACGCCACCCCACAACCATCGATACCTATGTCGGCGTTGGGACTCGAACCCAGGCCATCAGCGTGGTTGGCAAAGACGTTACCAATTACGCTAGGGCTGGCCTCTAACCCCCCGATTGTCCTGTATTACAATAGTTGGCTGCAAAGACTATACTTGTGTTTTTGAACTTGATATTTGAATAAAAATAAGAGTACCTTGCTCTTTTCTGGGACTAGTTGCAAAAATGATCCAATCTTCTCAAGACTAAGATTTTTCAGACGCTTTCATCACTCGGATTATAATAATCATGGAAACTTTTCGGAATATCATTTATGAGTAAAAACAACACAAAGCTGGATTGGATGCGTTTAGTTCAGGCCTGCCCAACCTTTATGACAAGCGACCAAATTTCACAATTCACAACAACTGTCGGGCCAAAATTCGGAAAACTTTCAAATTCCAGCTAATTTTTGGATTATATGCAAATATATGTTATATATAATATGTTGATGTAAAAGTAGTCCGTTTAGATTGAAAAACCAAGGGGGAAATCAGTTGAAGCTTACCATAATGAAAGTAATCTTACAAGCCACAGCCGTAACAAAAAAGGAAAACAAACAATAATTTTTTGAAATTTTTCCTATGGTAAAACATGATTTACCTATATTTATTGTTGTCAGATTTTAAAATTACATTAGTTTGAAGAATTGATGAGAAACTAGAAACTATTGGTTTTTTTCAGAACAAAAGCCATTAGATATCAAAAACTGATACCGAAATCCGCAAACATGATTCTAAATTCTCGTCTGATAAAGATGGATGACAACTATTTTTTACTGCCTTCATTCTTTTGAAATCGTTCTTCATTTTTGAAATGTCGAAAGGATTGAGAGTTTCAACACACTAAAAACAGGATGTCATTACTCGTGTGATTTAAACTTATACAAAGATGTTTTGTACCAACAAATTTCAATCCGAACATCAACACGTGGGCCAAATGTGAAACGTGTTTCAAAATTTAACGCGGGCCGCGAGAAATGAAGAAAAGGGCCGGATGCGACCCGCGGGCCGTACGTTGGACAGGCCTGGTTTAGTTTAATGTTTATTCAATTTTCCTCTCATTGAACGCAATGACGCATGCCAACCTGAAAATGCCAACCATTGAGTTATGCAGCTGTGGTTGCTAAGTTGCAATAAACACTGGAAAAAAATCAATTCATCTACTACCGTGCTGGATCGAAACCCGTACAGTATCGAAATCCGTACACCTTGATGTTTTTCTTCAGTTTTAAGCATTACAAAAATGAAAACTCATATAAAAGTTACATGTACATGTCCGTTGAACTATTGGCTTTCTGTTAAATTGAACTATGCGCCAGTAGGCCATGAAATAAAAATATCAAAAATAAAAAATCAATCGTGTATCGGTTTCAGTTGTCATTTCGTCGCATCGTTAGAGATTTCTCTAAGGAAACGTTCTTCAGATAAAAACGTTTTTCAAGTGGGATATAAGTGTTTTACTCTGAGAATCTTTTTGAAATCGATTGAAAAGGTAAGTCTTTGTCATTTTCGAGCTGTGATTGTCTGGTAAATAGTGCAAATTGTATTTATTCATCAAAAACTGTGCCGTACGGATTTTGATCCTTGTTAATCGCTTGAATCTAAATCCGTACAGCGTGTGTATCATGCATATTTTGTTGAACTTTCATCCTTGTTTTCAGCATTTTATGGAAGAAAACAAGCATAAATATACGGCAAACAATCCCGAAAGAGCTGTGACAGAAGTGCGCGAGGGAAAGTCGTACCGGGAAGCTTCGAGAGGTTCCGGTGTTCTAGTGACTACGATAAAAGAGCCGTAACTTATGGCTACGAATCTCAATCAAAAGGAGTTCCAGCAACCTTCACTGCTGGAGTTGGATCATGAAGTGGGGTATAGCAATCGGGGGGCCCGGGGCATTTGCCCCCTCCTTAAATCTGGGCCTGGAAGAAGGCGTCTTGCAGCTGGTAGTTGGGAAAAAAATTATGTTTTTTATGTCGAATCATTCAATTGGGACCTAAAGCTATTCCAGCTCTTAAATATCATTAAAAGAAAGCCGTATTTTCTGAGCAAAACTTGATTTTCAAAAAAAGTTTATCGTTTTCCTTCGATTTTAAAACGAAAAATAAAAAATGGCTCGAAATTTAGGGCATTTCGAGCAGTTTTTTATTCTTCATTCAAAATTTGAAGGACAACGATAAACATTTTTTAAAAACATGTTTTGCACAGAAAGCTGCACTATTTCAGCTGATATAAAAATTAGAAAATCGTGTAAAACTTTAGGAACCAATTGACCGCCACAATTTTTTTTGCTTAGTGTAGAATTTTATAAGGAGTAATTCTTACTCTACATGCTCAAATAAACAAATAATAAATAAATATAATATATTTATTCGTAAATTTAAAGATAAAATGAAAAATAAAATTCGTTGACGTACTTCTATATCTATACGGATTTTGATTTACTGCTGTACGGTCTTTAATCCAGTCTATATCGCGTGCGTGCGGATTTCGATTCAAAAGTGTACGGATTTCGGTTCAGACGAAAAACTGCGTACGGATTTCGATTCAAAACATGTTCTATTCTAAGTAGACCTATAAGTTAACATGTCAGTTTAAAGCAATATGTAATTTCTTGATTTTATATTGACCGTTGAAGATTATCATGTGCTTAAGTGTACGGATTTCGATCCAGCACGGTAATGAATAAACTTCGATAATCCAAAAAAAGCGAACTAAGTACTGTAACGACCATCTAGCGCAGTGGTTCCCAAATGATGCTCCGCGGAGCATTCAGTGCTTCGCGAAGCTTTTGCAAGTGCTCTGCGGCGTATCAGATCTTTAACACGGCGGAACACTGTTTTCAAACAAAAAAAATTGGCGGTGCACCTGCATTCTTGAATCAACAAGAAGTACATAAGATGTTCGTAATTCAAATTTTTTATGTCAAACACCTTGAAAATGCATAACAAATCGGAATCTTGTTTGATTTTTTTTAAATATCAGTTTCAGCACGAAAATCCCAGAAAGTCGATTAATAGAAAATCGAAAATTATTATTCATTTAATTTTAACAGACATAGTTTCAATTCTTATTGAATGACACCAGACCTCTACGCTTCGTGCATTTTTAGGTCATTTGGCATAAAAAAATCGATTCTGACAATTTCGAGAACCTGTGCATTATTCCTTGGTTAAATGGGTGAAATTTTGGCCGCACATACTTTTGGTGAAAATACCATCAAACTTTGCATTCAAGAAGTCGTTCGTGTTTGAAGAATTGTTAGATTGGAATCCCATATTGAAAAACACGATCTCTCGGCGTTTTTTGACATGGCTAAAGATGCTAAGAGCACTTTGATTCCTGGATTGAAAATTTCAAAATTTGCGATGAAGCTTTATAAATCCACGATTTTGGCAGGACTTGCAATTGTCATGGTGATGGTGTGGTCAAGTCTCCATGAAGATTCGTTCCTTTGCAAACTACTGCCAATTTCTACAATATTCCATGGGAAAATTGTGTTTATGTATGTACGAATGGTGCAAAAGCTATGGTTGGAAATATTTCTAAAGACGAGGCAAGAATTAAAGAAAAGGCAAACATTGTGACAGCAGTCACTGCATTCTTCATCGTCATGCACTTGCTTTTAAGAAACAGTCATAATCGTTGAAAGAAGTTTTGCAGGAAAGTGTTTAAGTAATAAATCTCACCAAAGCTCGACCTAAAATATTCAAGATTAATCGAAGCGTTGTGTATAGCCATGGGAAGTCTGCATTCTACGTTACTGCTCCTACTGTAGTACGCTGGTTGTCTCGTGAAAAGATCTTGTCCCGCTTGTTTGTTCGAATTGAGATCGGAAGTAAGAACGCTTCTGAGCGACAATAATTTTGCGTTGGGGAACGGATGGTGCTTATTACGGGAGTCACTCCACGGTGAAATCAGTGTGAAGTGAATAAAGTCCTAATGCGTGACTCACGTGAGTGAGAAAAACGTCGCAAAGTGACATCTGCCGTGAAATCTGGGTTATTATGAGTGTCATATCACTGAAGTGAAAACGGGATAAGCGGCATTTCGCGTGGAATTATTCCACGACCATTTTGAACGGTGAAATGATTCCACGAAGAAGGGAGTCAGAAAAACTGATTGATTTGTGATTTAATGGTAAATATTAGATTTATTTTTTAAAAACGAAATGAATCAGAATTCGATCCTTGCCTCAAAGCGGTCGAAGTTTCAATTTTTATTCGATGAAAAAAATGCACGCTAGTTCATAAAATTTTTCGATACCGAAAAAAAAATTTTTTTTGACGCCAAATGTTCTAGAAATGCAGAAAACGCCAAGACCTGATGTTATATAAAAAACGGAGACATAGACTTTCTGGGGCTTGAAAATTTTGAGCTGGGAAACATTCTCATTTCACTTAACCTATTCTCAATTTAAACTCACTGGCAATCTCACTTCACGGAGGTTATTTTTGTCACTTCACTTTAGGTGGAATCGGGAATAAGTCTCAAAAAGTGAAGTGAGCGTGAGAGTGAAATATATTTTACCGTGAAATGACTCCCGTAATAAGCACCATTGGCTCATCAAGTTAGCTTATTTGGCTGATATTTTTCATAGAATGAACGATCTGAGCCTTTTAATGCAAGGCAAGATGATAACAATCTTTAATATTTAAACAGTTTTAAACAGTCTCCGGGCTACCATAACTCCGGGTTTCTTTCCATAACTTTTGAACCACATATTTGAACATTATGAAATTCATTGGTTAAGGGTTTAACGACAGCCCATTTATTTGAATCCAACTATGTTCAGATCGGTTGTGTAGTTTCTGTGGTAATTAAGTTTTGAATTTTTACAATTTGGTACATAACGGACAAAGATGAAGCCGGATAACAGTGTAATTAAATAGCGTATTATGTGGCAACTAGAACTTTCATTTGAGACTAATTTTGTGAAAATCGGTCGAACCATTTCTGAAAAAATTGAGTGAGCTTAAGCAGACTTTGGAATATGTTTCTTTTCAAAGCGTGATTTCACTTTTCCATACATAACGGACAAAAATATAGTCCAATTACAATTAAATTCAATAGGGTCTTGTGGGGTAACTAGACCAATACGACACTAATTTTGTAAAAATTGGCTCAGCTATCTTTAAGAAAAATGAGTGAGTTATAACAGCCTCCGGAACACATTTCTTTAATTACTTTTGAACCACATGTTTAATCATTATAAAAATCATTAGTGAAGGATTTTCTAGACACACACACAAACACACACATACACACATACATACACATACATACATACATACAGAAAATGCGAGTCGAGTGGTATTTGGATAACTTTTATTCCTTTGGGTTAGCCAGTGATTGCTATACCTTTTCAAAAAAAAGTCAAATAAACGATAATGTGACATTATCAAAACGATCATGAAAAATGCCGTTGGGGACAGGTTGCAGAACACTCTTCAGCAATTAGGGGAACAACGGGCAAGACGGTCACCCTAAGGAAATCATTCATTATTCTGCTCAAAACACTACATTTCAAGCAACGATATTCATAATATTCGACGTTGACTAGTGCTTTTCATAAAATAATGCAAACCTTTGCTTTTTAGAGTGATTTTATATTAGTTTTCACTAAAATAAAAACTGTCTCGAAAAACCACTATTTCACAACGTGCATATGAAATGGACCGGCTGTGCTGTTAAGAAGGACCTATGAAAGACTGTAGCAAATTTCTTTTCTATACGGGACGACGCGCTGCGCAAAAAAGCACGTGTTAAAAGCTTACCGCCCGCTGCGCAGAAGGAATCATTTACATCATTTACATGTAGTATATTTACAGGTTTGAACAACGTTTCTAATGATGATTTTTGTTTCAAATGAGAGTCAATGACTTCAGGTCTCATCTCGCATGCTAAGGATGCTGAAAAAAATAAAATAATTGATGCTATCGTCGTTTTCTTAGACTGTCCATTTTGCGAACACAACAAAGGACCGTCTTGCCCAAGAGGTAAACAATTCTTTGGATCGATGTGATTTCCAAAAAAATAATATTTTCACTAAACTTTCTTCACCCACATGTTTCAAATATGCTTAATTATTCCAATGTCATTGAGAACTATATTTTTCTGAAGTTTAACCGCAGCATAAGCTTAAATTCGACACGGCAAAAACTACATCACATTGCTTTGCTGTTGAGGGTGAGCTTATTTTGATTATTTCTCAAATAACTAACCATTGTTTCAATCTACATAATATCTCGAAACTCCCAGAATCCTGTTAGTATGTAACTGGCATAAATGATTTGTGTTACTTTCAATAGTTTATATAGAAATGAGTAACGGTCCATCTTGCCCGTCCTGTCCGTGTTGCCCGTTATTCCCCTACTAGTGTTAAATAACGAGAATGCAACATGTAAAGAACATAACGTTGCCCAATTCTTCCAAAGTTCGATAGTGCAACGTTTCTTGCAATGTTAAAAGAGTTTTGAAACAACAACAGTCTCATTTCAAAATATGTTGCCACTAGAGAATCACGGAGTGTAGAAATCCGCAAACTAAAGCTGAAGTACACTTTATCTATGGCTGCTTGTAGAGCAAGTAATACAGCTAGACTCATATTTGCTCGGCATTACGGTGATCTAACTGTCACACGGGTTGTAGAATTTACAACATAGTTAAGTCAACCTGAATACGTGATGGAAATTTACCATCTCGTGTGCATGTGTTTTGTTTGAACTCATAATAGCATCCAGCACCGGTTTAAATGATGGTTCATCCTTTTCTCCTAGCAGTGTACCGTTAAAGATTTCCAAGTCTGTCTCTCGGGAGGCACATTGGACGGTAAATTTCATTTTACGCCACGGGACCTTCGAGCGGGTATAATACACTTTACTGGCACCTTACCTACTCCGAGTGATGGGGATATCTTATCAATTATCACATATTTGTTCATTTCACAAGTGGTGGCTGGCGGTTTTGGATTGGTTGTCGGGTGCTGGAAGCAGGCAGAGCAGGTGGCTTCTGAAAGGGGGGATAGGTGTGGAGGGTTGGTACTGTAGCAGGAGCACATCTATAGAGCGCTTCTAGTCGAATCTAACGGCTCATTCAGTTCCAAAACGTGGAGAACACAGGTCGTTGTCAGCAAGTTCGACGGACACTGACTAGCCGTCTTTCATTCGGCCAAATTTGATCAGTCAAGTATAGTACTTTGTGGGGAGAAGATTCCAGTTTTTCGTACAGTTTCTCTTTGGTGACAGCAGCACTGTAGTGTGATTGCGTACTCGAATGTTGGTGCCGAAAACTGAATATCGTGTACGACAAGGGAACTGGCAGACGGGGCGGTATTCGGTAAATAAAGCCCGCGATGTACCTGTTCTAGCAGATTATGTACACAGAGTACAACCACCACGTTGTTGAACCCATTCTCACAGCGGAATTTGTTTGTCCAATGGACTAATAAATGTGCAGCGACGAAGAGGAAGTGCACACGAAAAGTACGGGTTGGAGGTGAGAGAGCGAGCAGCGGAGGAGGTCATTGGGTAAAGTGGGCGCTAAAGTGTCGTGCAGGTATTGCTCGCCGCAGAGATAAGCACCATGGAACCAATTGCCGTTTGAGGGAGGGAGCTATGAGTGCGATAAACATGTGATAACAATATGATAAAAGGGAGAATGTCTCACCGCATTCGATAAAGTCGAACACGCCGGCACTATGCGCTAGTTTGCAACTGGCCGCGGGCGGATGCGGATGCGCTCATTACCTCCACGTTGTTGTCCTCTGCTACGTTTCAAGTAGGGGGTCCGGCTGTAGTTCAACAACAATGGAATAGTGCAGTTTTCGAATATGAAAATAAAGAGAGCTATCCGTCGACAGTAGGGATATGATTCACTGTCATGGAATTGCTCTCTTTATGTACAATTCGATATTCAACGTGTTTTTCTCTTGTGTTCACGTGATGGGCTCTGTCATCGTCGGTATCACACGATTGACTGCGCAAATCACCAGACTTAAACACATTTACAAATTGGTATGTATTTCGAACATGAGCAAATTTGACAGATAAAAATATATTTAGCAAAATTGATTTTTCTCTCCTACTTCGCTACAGTAAAAGTTAAAGGTTTAGGCACTTGGTAGATTGAGTTTTTTTTTATTGCTGAAACACGCACTCTGTTCCATCCAGCATGGCAGTTCGCGCAATGTGTCACCGTAATCCAGCGTTGCATCATCGTCATCATTTTTGCTAACCCTCGTGGTTTTCGTCATTCGTTTCGTTATCACACTCTCCAGGAAACGTATTCTAAGCCCAACATATACACATATCAGCTATCGATGCTTTCACAGAAAAAAGTGTGCACCTTCATTCTGTAAGCTCCTCACCTTGCCGGACGCAATTCATCGTGTTGTCTGAGTAAACAAAAACATCTAAATGAACGCATCAAACAACTAGTTCTATCTCTCTCTTGCTACACTACCAAACACTGATTAACACCTGAAGGCTTCTCTCTGCTACTGTGTGCTAGATTTTTCAAAGGTACAAATTGCTTGCCCGGTTATATATTATCACAAAATAATACTGTCCAAATTGAATGCTGTATATAGTGACAGTATGTGGTATGTACGTAAAAAAATAGGTATCCAAAAACTCTACATGGAATGGTGTTAAAACTCTCTAGAACGTACAAAAGCGATCTCTTCTATTCAAAATTATCCAGGTCCATCGATTTGATATATTCGTCGATTTTCTGCTTGAGCTTACCATTTTCCACCAGCTCATCGGTGGACAGCACCGCGTTGGTCATTGGCGAGACGATCTTCTCGCGGCCAAACCACTCCTGTATGGCGGCCCGCTCGTACGTAAATCCGTCTGGGACCCCGCGTGATGTGAGCGCGTGAATAGAACCGGAAACCATGGAAGATGGAAGGCCAATATTAGAGTTATAATTGACTTACATTTGTGATCAGCGATGCTGTCGATTGGTACTTAACGTACCATTCTTAAATCATAACTATTTATTAATCATCGATTAAAATAAAAAAACTCACTTTCTAACAGATAATTGCACAATTAGAATTTTAAACTTTATTGTCAGTGCCTACTGCTATACTAACAGTACGGCTCTGATTTATCGAGCTATCTTTTACATGCTTAGCCGAAACTCCAAACTCCAAAAAAATCAATGGTTTACTTTTCACGTGATTGTGATAAAAATAATAATGGTGCATTTGGATGGTTCGGTAGCGTGTGCATGATAACCAAATCTTGTCCGGTGAAAATGAGTTAACCTTGATAGCAATGATGATAAGAGGGTTGAAAGTGTTTCAATTTCCGAATAATCGTGGTAATGTTGCAACACCCGCTAAACTGGCTAATCAACATTAGTTGTTTTTGGCTTACCATTTTTACCAAATTGTTCTAGTTTTCATGTCGAACAAAAAAACATAAATTTTTGATTTTTCATTTGAATGGATGAAATTTTATGGGCGTAGTTGAAAGCCGTCCTTAAAAAGACAATTGTAGGAAAATTAGATATTAAAAAACAGATAAACTGGAAATTCACATATTTTTTAGTTCTACAATAAACAAGAAAAAAAATAGTTCATACCACTTGAGTCACACAGCCAATTGAGTCACTGGCAATAAATGACAAATAGATATTGAAAAACAAATAATACTAATTACTTCTCATGCTCCCAATAAAAAAGCAAATGCTTCTATATCGGCCGAACAAAATATGAAAGTGCAAATATGTGGATTTTGAAAATAATAAAACACAGAAGAGTAACCCTCCAGCTGGTTTCGAGGTACGATGGTTGCCTTACAAGTCAGTCGTCGTAGGTTCGAGTCTCGACGCGGGAGAGACTGTTAGTGTCAGTAGCGTAGCGTAGCGCTAGCCCTGCAATTGTCCTGTACACTTGGCAATTGTCCTGTACAGTTGGCTGCGAAGTCTGTATATAATAAACAGAAGGTCGGGTTCCGAATCGGAATGTAGCACCAGGGCTTTGCTTTTTTAAAAAACACAGAAAATAATGAAACTGCCCACAACACAGATAATTAGGCCTTTACCGTCTTATTGTCAAAATTCATTGGGGTGTTAACGTTAAAGATTACGAAAAAAATATTGAGAGACGGAGAAGAAATCAATCCAGTTTTCCACGAACGATAATGGCGGATAGTGGACGCAACTCTCTGGTATGGTGAAATTCTAAAAGAAATTATGTGAGCTGAGAAAATAAAATTCCTAATCTTAGACTAACAGACGAAAGTTACAAAAACACTTCAGAACTACAGCCAATATTCGATAAAAAGTGCTTAATCATTCATCATTATTTCGAAAGAAAAAAGTTGAGAATAATATCGGAAAGTGCTCTCGACTGTGACTAATGTATAATGTATTAGGGATTTTCGGCTCATCAGTCTAATACGTTGAAAATAATACAAAAAAATCCAATTTAAAATTCGGCCTGACACAGAGTTGGCGTTACAAACCCAAAATCTTGCTTTGTTGCCCGATTGTATCAGCCTTAACTAGAATGTTATCAAAACTTCATGTTTATTTTTTACTCATTCTTAATTTATTACATTCGAAATGACGCTGGAAAAAAAGAGAATGTACTACATTCAGTAATATATTCAAAAAATTGTGTAATCGTGTTGGATGACCGTAAAATAAAGTTGAGTAAGCTAGTTAGGGCCATAGACAAAGCATAGGCAAAGTCGTTCGCGGAATGGGTGCCGCGTTTCTCAACAATCGAGCAAAAAATTCAACGTATTTAGTTTTTATTTAATTTTTGGATAATCTGGCATAAATTACTAGAGACGGTCGGGTTTGATATTTTTCAAACCCGTACCCAACCCGAACTCGACTTTTTTCGATTGAAGCCCGCAGCCGTCCGCAACACGCCCGTACCCGACCCGAACCCATATTTTTATTTCTTTAATCAAACCCGAACCCGACCCGAACCCGAATTTTTTTTCACCAAACCCGAACCCGACATTGTCAAAAATTATCATACCCGAAACCTGACCATTTCTATTGATCGCACGAAATCTTTTCAACCTCACTTTTTTGGAAATTATGCTCAATTCAAAATTGTTTTCAGTGTACTGGTAGCAGAAGCAAAACATTGAAAGGCTATTTTAGTCACAATTGAAATGATTTACTGAAATCGAGAACAAAATTGTCTCGCCCGAAGGTAAACAAAATTACCAGTATCTGTCAAACTCAGATGCGTGACGTTACCGCGAGATAGTCTACAGGAAGGAAAGATGAAATGTGTATTCACCACTAAACTTCTGACTCCAATTGGCAGTATGTTCATACATAAACACGACAGAACAATTGAAACAATCGACTGAACGGGGACAATCGCCTCCGATGAAGGCGAAGGCGGTCTCATCCGCCGGCAATGTCATGGCATTAGTTTTCTGTTGTGCGCGTGAGATGAATTAAGGTACCCCGGGGCAAGTTGAAACGGTTTTTCGGAAGTTCAACTTTGAAGGTTACTTAAAAAATCCTAAAAACAACTAAGTCAAATCTCTTGGTCCTCAACGTAAAAGTTAACTAAGCTTTCTGGTTATCAAAAAAAAAAAACATTTTCATTTTCATCTTAGCTACGACTCATTTCAACTTACCTCTTAAGGCGTTAAAACTAAATTTTGAAGTGTTGAATGCTTGTTCATGCCACTGTAACTCCAAAAGTTCGATGAAAAATCTTCACCCTTGTTCGAAACTTTACACTAAAAACGGTTTTATAGCAACATTAGCGGCATTACTGCCTACTAAACGGAATTTTAAAAGAATCGTTTTTTTCTTGGACGAAGAAATCGTCATCGAGTGGAAATTTATCAGTTTATTCAATGCCAAAACTGTAACCAAAAATTCATATCGAGAAGAACCTGCCCTTGCAAAAACGTCTATTTTACTTAGTGCCACAAAAATCTCGACAGATGTCCGGGTATTTTTGCCCTGCTCTTTTAATATATAGAATTCATTTTCCTAACGTAAACACGGACTATGATAAATTCTAGATGACAATAACAAATTCCGATGTAAAACTAGCCCGAAGGCGAAACGGCGAAACTGTAAGGAAAAAGCTGAAATGCTAAAAATTCTTGCCGAAATAGCGACTGACTGTATACTTTTAATCTTATAATCGATTTTTCGAAAAAAATGTAAACCCCTATTTTTGTTGATACAGGTGTGTAGAATGCTGTGCCTACTTTGTTTTCGGCGCATGCTCTTCAGTTGTCAAAATGGCCTTCATGCAAGAGAACGGCGTTTCAAAATTCTACACGCACACCCAGCACAAACGGAGAACATTTTGTTACTTTGGTGCAACTTTTTATTACTTTGTGTATTAGACCGCGCATTATACACAAAGAGTAATAACCAAGAAGTAACAAAAATTATGACGGCCACACGCTTGTATGTGTTTTTACTTGGAATGAAAATATGCAATACCGTGAGCCCAGATTTGGAATGTTGTTCGGGATGGGCACGAGTGTTGTATCTTCAAACAGCTCCAAATGAGTTTCTATGAAGCACACTCATTGCGTGTTTTAGATAGCTTGCATAAAGGCAAATGTTTTTGTTTTTCTCTGACGCAGTTTACAAATCATGATGTGATTCCAAGACGCATTTGAAGTCTTTGAAATCATCAACGTTTGCATACTGTATGACGGAAAAAATGCTGCTTGGCAACTCTTGTCATGTTATTTCTTTATTCCGTATGCGTACAACAAACTAATACACGCACACCGGATGAATTGAAGATAGAAGGAACGGCTTGAGTTGCGATGACGGTTTGTCTTGCCGTGAGTTAATGTACAGCTCTAAGTAGTGCTGTACATTGACCTGCGGCAGGGGGAGTCGCTGCGAGCGCATGTACAACATATGCAACGGTGTTGTTTCTTGACTGGAGATGGAAAGGGAACATTTTTCGATAGAGAAAATTTTGCATGTGGTTGAAACGTCCATTATCAGATAGTCGTACTCCCGTAACACGTGCTTAATATGTGACAGTATGTGTTGTTACTTGACTGGAGATGAACTTTATTGCTTGTTGAAAAAATAGTCGCGGGTGTCGCCAGAAATTAACCAGATTTATTAACTGCCTGCTGGTAACAGGGGATGTTACAAAATCCTACGAATATAGTTCATTGAATAGAAGTAGGTAGGGAATTGTTGAAGTATCTTACTTTTAGTAATTTCGCTATTCTTCAACAGATTTGTTTGCTTACGATCTGCTTTCAATCTTCTCGATTAAGACTCCCTTGGTAAGTATTTGCCAATAATTTTAAGCCTCGACTAGTCGTAGATGTAGCGTATGCTGATTTTAGCGTTGATGCAGATCAACTTGGTAGGTTAAATATTATCAATTAGCTAGGTTAAGTATTAGATTTAAACAATCGATAATTTTAAGTAGTAAATTTAAGTTATGCACTAATTTAATAATAAGTATAGAGTGGGTAGACTGCATGTTAGACTTCTCCTTTTCCTTTAATTTTCGCAAGTCAGAAGCGATGACAGATTCCGGTGGTAATGCAGGCTGTTTGGCATGTTTGACAGACGTCATGAGTATCGATAAAGATGTTCGATGATTTGGGGTTTGCCGAAGTCGACGGGCGTGCTTACATTGCTTTTTAAGTATCAGATTCGTTACCTAAAGAGTAATTTCACGTTATTGCTAATTAAGTAATACGGAAAAACTTTGCGTGCACGCTTTTGTCGCATAATCAGTAATAATCAGCGAAAAAGCTCTATTTGCCTCAAACGACGGTGTTTAAGGTGATTAGAGTGTTTAGGAGAGGTAGATCACAACTCGGAAACCTGGAAGTGGAGGAAACCGCATCCCGACGGTCGAACAGACAACCGTAAAGAGAAGAGCAACATTTTTGTAACAATCGGCACCATCAGCCAGAGAGTTTACGTCATCGAGTGCCTCTAAAAATGCCTTCTGCCGTTTCAGCAGCAGCACACAGGTTCCGTGCTGTTTTGGACGGATTTGGCCTCATGCCACTACGGCAAAACGGCCCTGGAGTGGCCAACAACGTCCAATTCGTGCCTAATAATAATAAACAGCCCAACAGCCAAAGAATCCCATTTGGTTTACCAGAGAAATTAAAAATTTAAAGAATAGGAAACAAAAAGCTCATAAAACGTACAAAAAACTTAAAGACCAAGAAAATTTAGACAGATATTTGAACATATGTAATGAACTGAATACTAAAATATCTATAGCGTATGAAAATTACAACACAAGGGTAGAAAATAACATTAAATTAGACCCAAAACAGTTTTTCAAATTTGCAAACGATAAAATGAAGTCTAATAACTTCCCATCTCGCATGCAATATGAAGACTTTGCCAGTACTGACTCCAAGCAAATCTGCAACAAGTTTGCGAGTTTTTTTCAAACCGTTCATGAAAATAGCTACGAAGTCAGGGACTTTGAGTACTTTTCGCACTTGCATGAACAAATGAATAACGTATCTGTTAAACAAATAACTGTTCAAGAAATCCTCGCAACACTGAAAGAACTGGATGCTTCAAAAGGTCCAGGACCAGATGGAATTCCACCCTCACTTATGAAAAATCTTGCTCCTGCTTTCGTAAAACCCTTGTTTTGGCTCTTCAACTTATCCCTTACGTCAGGACAATTTCCATCAGTCTGGAAAAAATCTTTTCTTATACCGATTTTCAAGTCAGGTAAGAGATCTGACATCAAAAACTATCGCGGCATTGCAATAATATCGTGTATCCCCAAACTTTTTGAAGCTATCGTAAACCAAAAAATGTTAAATCAGGTGAAGAACCGCATAACGTGTAACCAACATGGTTTTTACAAAGGAGGGTCTACGGATACCAACTTACTTGAATTTGTTGATTTCTCTCTCGCGTCTATGGACAGAGGCAACTTCGTGGAAACTCTATACACGGATTTTAGTAAAGCTTTTGACAGAGTAGATATTTCCATGCTTATGTTCAAATTAAAAAAAAAAACTAGGATTTGAGTCAGGCCTACTTAGATGGATTGAATCTAATCTGACAAAAAGGAAACAAACGGTTTGGTTTAAAGGAACGTTTCTGTGTGTGTTTCTGTGACATCTGGAGTTCCACAAGGCTCCCATTTAGGCCCTTTGCTCTTCATTTCATTTGTTAATGACGTTACCCTTGTGTTGAATCGTCTCAAGGTATTGATATATGCCGATGACATGAAATTGTACATGGAGATAAGAAACAAATCAGACATCCAACAATTCCAACAAGAGGTTGACATTTTCTACATTTGGTGTAAAAAAAGTGTTCTTGATCTCAACGTAAAAAAATGCAATATTATATCCTACGCAAGGAAAAGAAATCCTGAACATTCCAGTTGCACTCTTGAACATCAAATTGTAGAGAAGTGTTATCAAATTAGAGATTTAGGAGTGATTATGGATTCTAAGTTAACATTCATTGATCACTACAATACGATCATCAATAGAGCCAAAAGTATGATAAGTTTTATAAAAAGGTTCAGTTATCATTTCGTAGACCCGTACACTATAAAAACTCTCTTTGTTACATATGTTAGATCTATTTTAGAATACTGTAGTGTTGTTTGGTCGCCTTACCAAGACGTCCATTCCAATAGAATCGAATCCGTACAAAAACAGTTTTTGTTATATGCACTAAGAAAACTAGTTTGGAATTCATTTCCTCTCCCTTGTTATGAATCGCGTTGCATGCTTATTAATATAGAAACGCTTGAAAAAAGAAGAGAAGTTGCTTCGGTAACTCTTGTCAACGATTTAGTCTCACAACGCATATGTTCGGAAAATTTGCTAGGAAAACTCAACTTTTATGCTCCTACACGCTCATTAAGAACGCGAAAAATTTTTGTATTAAATTTTTATAGAACAGAATATGCCATGGCCGGGCCCGTTAATAGTGTGATGAGTCTTTTTAATGAATATTGTGAAGTTATTGATTCAACGATGTCGCGAAATGCTCTTTGAAAAACATTGAACGCTAGAATTACATAACTTTATTAATGATGTTAGCAATAGTTTTTAAGATGTAGTCAACTATGATTGACGCAAATAAACAAAGTTCTAAATACAAACGTATCGACGCCTTCCAGTATCCCAGTAGAAAACTATGGAGCGAAATAAATATATATCTTCCAAAATTATTTGTGTTTTTTCGAACAAACTTCTTATGTGGCATCATCAACACACTTAAAATTTTTTGCCGGGTCTCGGTAATTTATTGCCGAGAACGGCACCACTGAGTGCTCTGTTAAAAAAAATAATGACAGCTGTCACATTTTTTCGTGAATCTCGGTTCACCTAACTGATATTTCGGCTCGTTAATATTTTGTGCCGAAACTTCAGTTAGGTTGAACCGAGATTTTCGAAAAAATGTTGCAGCTGTATTTTTTCTAACCGAGCACTCAGTGGTGCCGTTCTCGGCAAAAATTACCGAGACCCGGCAAAAAAATTTAAGTGTGAAGAGTATCACAAAATGCAGCTAAACGTTGAATTTCAATATGGTGATTGTGTTTGACGGCACGTCATATCTCTACACATCATGAGTACAAAAATAACAGATTGAAGTACTCATGTTATTTTTCAGCCATGATTGTATCACAGACGTAACATTGGAACCTAGCTCCTATCGGATTACAGTCATCGCGTGACAACACCGTCTAGGGCGCTGTTATGCTGTTATGGTTCTCAATTTGATCATCATCCGAACAATGATTTTATTGAAAATTTTAAGTGTTATGTCTATTAGTCTGCGATTGTACAGAAATGCAACACTGATTGCGCCATTGATTTTGTGGATTGCGTCTTTAAATTCGAAGAACGATAAGAAAACCATGGCAGTGAAACAAAGTTTGTGAAAATATACCAAAGAAAACCTAGTCTAAAGCTTTCTGTACTTTTAACAGCAACGATTACCATTTTATGTTAGAGGAATTTGAGAAATTCGAGAACAATTGTGTATCTATTGTGCATCAGGTAAATTCACCCAGCGAGTCAAAATACATACCTTCCGCATACACCGGCTCCTTCATAATCTCGTGGGTAATCGGACAGAGGAACTCCAGCGGAATATCGCTAGTTTTGGTGGCCAGCGTAAACAGCAAAGACCGAATACCGGTGATGTGCGATTCGATCGTCAAGTTGTCGGTAAGATCCCAGATAACCACCGTACGATCGTTCGATCCGGACGCAATCACCGACGAGTCACTGTTGACCGCTAGGCAGTTGACGTAGCGCGTGTGTTCCGAAAGAGTCTTCAGGCATGTTCCCTGCTGGTTCCAGATTTTGATTTTCTTATCAAGGCTGCTCGATATCAGAAGTGTACCCGTACTGTTGAACCTTAAAAGCAAAATTAGAACGAACGATAACGCTTTGAATGACCACCCGATATCGATTGGCCAATTGGGTAGACTGGCTGATAACGGCTATTTTGTTATACCTAACACAGGTAACCGAACTGCCGTGCGCTGCAATGACTTGAGCGCAGCTGGCATTCATTACTGCGGTGCTGTAGATCGTGGACTGACCGGCAAAATGTTCCTGAGGTGTTGTGGGGATGAGGCGAGACTTACGGCTTCGGTCCACGTTGGCCGGGATGTAGAACAAACGCCAGATTTTTATTAAATGATCCGTTCCACAGGTGGCGACCGTGTAAATTATCGAACAGTTATCGGTTGCTGTAGGAGGGTTTAAGGTTCGATGGGTTTGATAAATAACATTAATGTGAGTTTCATACAGTCGATACTTACGGTCGGCATGTATCATTTTGCAAAAATCGGCAGAAAGAACTCCCATGTCGTGCGCTGCGTCCACCATGCAGTCTGCTTTCGAGATTTCGGCTGTAATTTAAATTTGAGTAAAATAAAAAAAAACTTAATATTAAAAGGGATTTGTTTTGTAAAATTTTAAATCTTCTAATCAGCTGATGCTAAAAGTAAATATTTGATCATCGTAACAACAGTCATCGAAGGATGCATCATACGATTGTACATAGCAGCATTCGGTCGCCATAATCTCACCTTCAAAATCATCCTCGACGGCGTAAAATCGAACGTTCCCGAGCGTACAGGCGGTCAGCAAGACGCTCGAATCGCTGGAGAAGGCAATGGTGTGAATTGCCTCGTCATGAATCTTCATATATCTATACAGCCGGGAGATAGATAGAGCTTATATAGCAACATTGGCACTTCTTTCGAAACATGTTAACACGGTACTCAAATTGAGACCATTTTCGTGCTCGATCAGCTGCAAGCACGTGGTCACGAACGAACGAATTTTGTTTATGTGTAACACCAAGCTATGCAAATGAAACGAGCGAGCGGGTATACCTTTTGAGACATTTATCTGGACCCCAGACGCATATGGATCCACTGTCATCGGAGCTGACAATCGAGGCACCGTTCGGACTGAAGACGCACGCACGAATTGCTTCTCCGGCTTGCTGCGTTAGGACGTTGGTTTCCTCGCCGGTAGCAAGATTCCACAGGATGACGGTGCCGTCCACGGAGGCCGATGCCAATACTGCGCCCTAATGAGTAATGCAATAATTATTTTAAAAATTTTGTATGTTCAGTTTCTTCTTGCACAATCGATGATAACTGAAATCCCAGATAACAGACATTCAAGCTAATTTCGCTTCATGTGTAAAAAGATGCACCGGTTTTTTAGCATGTCGCAATACGCAGTATGGTGGCGCTAAGAATACTTGGTAGTCAATGATTTGACAAAATCGATGGTTTTCCAGCTCTTATCGGTATTATCCACGTTTGACAGTAGGCAACATATCGGGGCTTTATTTAAAAGTCAGGGGGGATCGATCTGTCAAACATCGTGTAACCAACATATTCGGCAACATGGTGTTTGTTTTGGTTTTTGCTCTTTTTGGTTATGAAATTGATCGATGTGAAATATTATAGAATTGGAACGTTTTTTTTATCAAAACTCGAGAAACCGCGGAAAACTTTTATGAATGTATTGTGTAGTGATTTTTTCCTCATTATCGTTCATAGTTACAAACGTCACGGACCAACAAACGTCATGGACCAGAGCTGATCTGCGATAACGCACACATATATGAAATTTGACAGCAGTGAATCCCCTCTGTTAAAAGTAAAGCCCCGAGGTAGACCCCCAGCAAAAATTCACATACATACTTATCATTTTTGTCGGGAAGACTCTTCACTCATTGAACATAGAAAGAGATAGCATGTTGCCACCCCCTTGATATTATCCCAATAAGAAAGGTTGCCGTTTTTTAATGTAGAAATTTTGAGCAGTCGTAATTTGTACATACTCGACAATTTTATTCAATCCCAGTTTATATTTGCAATAAATTTGTTTGTTTAAGTATTGATTCGAAAAAAAAAACATAAGCCTCATAAAATTAGTGCTATATCGTTGCAAAAACAGCGACTCTATAATCTGTTCATAATTTCTATGCGTCTGGCAGCTATGACCATAATCCAGCGCTGCCATCACTACAGGGGTTAAAGTAGCAAGTTGCAGAAAGATGTCGTTAGCATTCCAAACGAATAACAATTTGAAATCTACGCACACTAGGAAACGTGTAAACCCGCGTAAAGTTGCTTTTGTTTCCTCCAAACTGTAAATCATCGCATCTCATTGCTTCGACTTTTATCACTTTTTAACATTTTTGGTCGATTATGTTCAGCGGCTTCATCCGATTTCTGATCACGAATGAAAAAAATCATTCAGAAACAAGTTTAAAACATATAATGAGTGCTCAACTGAATATTTGTCCAGCTGCTAAAAACATGGCATTGCAAACAAAACAGCTATTTGTAAACATTTTCTCAACTAGTGGCACTAACACGTTCGTACGTGAAAAGGTCTATATCTAGCTTTCCACAAGCGAAAATGGTGGAAGGATTTGACAGTTTATGTAGGTTGTCAAACTTTACACTTACACACTTAGATTTTATTGCCAGAAATTCAGCGAAATGTTTTACAAGTTTTCGGCAGAATTTTCAAGAACTTCGGCAAACAAAATATCAATACATGCTGGTTTACGGTAGATCGATATATTTGCTGAATGTTCGTCGAAATATATTGCTGACTTTTGGTAAAAACTTCGCCGAGCTCGATCAGCTGTTGGAAAGTTTGCCGATATAAATTAAGTGTGTAGATTTTATTGCCGACAACTCAACAGCTGATAAATTCAGCGAAATGTTTTACAAGTTTTCGGCGAAATTTCCAAGAACATCGGCAAATGCTTGCTGGTTTACGGTGGATCGATATATTTGCCGAATGTTCGTCGAAATATATTGCTGACATCCGCAAAAAAATGCCGAGTTCAATCAGCTGTTAGGAAGTTTGCCGAGATAAATTAAGTGTATAGTTAGATGGATTTGACATATAACAACACTAGTTTTATGGAAACATTGTTAAGGTGAATCGGGACGTGGTCGCGGTCAACTCGAATTTTGCAATCTATTTTTTTCTTGATTTATGAAGACTACGTACATGAAACTTTGATCAATTGTTTTCACAACTGTTGCATGCCTGAAGTAGCAATTTGAGCGCTGTTTATTTAGTGGAAGCCGAATTTTTTACGATCAAATACAGAAGTAAAAAGAACTCTAACCTCAAAATTGTATAGGAAAAGGCCACAATCCCGTTTCACCCTAAAAATCTGTCCACGTGGAATGTGGGTGGCCCCTAAGCGAATCATGTTCAACGATAGAAATGTTTTATCTAGTTTCGGTTACATTGAATTGATCTTTAACTAAGAATAATTTGCTGGATATATACGAAAATCAGAAAAGAAGAAAAAATGCGATGCAAAACAAATGAAAATTACCTTCAAATCTCTAAGCGCATGTTCTATTTTTTTGGAATAAATGCAAATTTACTGCTGCACCGGTGTTGTAAATTTTGTTTTGTACCAGAAACTGAAAAAAATTGAAACTGGTATACGTTTTGATCTAGTATAAAGTTAGATCGTTCTGAAACCCTTTGTACGTAGCGTACGATCTTCAATAGGTGGGTAAAATGTCTTATTTTAATTGAATACCTTATTTTTAGCTATTTTCATATAAGTGTTTTGCGAGTGTTTTGGGATAAACAAAACTAAGATTTTTCATGACAATTCACAATTCATTTTTGTGGCTTTCCGAAGAAGGAAATGAACAGCTTTGTCGTTCTTGGCAACCAGGAAGCCGAATACGTTGGCTATCTAGCCTTCGTTAAACGCCTTAATTGTAGTGAGACTAGAGGAAGCTTCGAGAGGCCAGAAAAAATGTTCCCCGAAGACGCTAATCTTTCGATCATACTAATCCATACTGAAAAATGTCACTGACGCTCGGCTCAAACCGTCAAATCCATAAAGTTTTGTTGATATGAAGTATATTGCTAAAGTAATCGTTTAATGTGCGTAAAAATGAAATGAATTTCCGTTTGTTGAATATTGAGTGAATTGTTGACAGGGTGATAGATGTCAACAGTTTAAAACAACAATATATACAACACCAGTGCGGAGAACGAAAAGTTGGTCTATATTAGCTGGTTTTATTCGGGTTTCGCTGATGGTAATCTAGTAAAAAGTTGTTCCAAAAACAGACTACGGCTGAAGATGCCCTAAGCATTGGATTTTCAAAACTCACGAGCTCATTATTAAATTTCTTCTTATCTTGAGTTTTAATAATTGGAATGACTGAATGTTATAAAAATTTCAATCTTTAATGTATGCTTTTGCTGAGGTGTAATCTGAAAATTGATTCACAAACGTTTCCTTAATTTTTGAGCAACTGAAGGAGAGCGCTTCAAACACAAAAGAGTTCAACCGGAATAATGCACCTCATAGATTCGCATTACTTTGGTCTCTGATAACAGTCGCGATCAGGGATACCAAATGTGCAGATTTGTCTGCAAAACGCAGATTTTTGGAGTCCGTGTGCAGATTTTTATTGATTTGCAGATATTTGCAGTTTTCCACGGTTTCTGCAGATTTTTGTCAGAGTCTCCTTATATTTGCGCAGATTTTATTAAAATGTGTGCAGATTTTTACAGACTTTTGCCTGCGCGAGCGAATTTTTTTCGGATCACGGGTAGATTTTTTTTTAAGATTTCGAGCACATTTTTCCGGTTTTTCGAGCAGTTACAGACATTTTTCAAAAACATCTGGCATCTCTGGTCGCGATGAAACGTCAAAACCAAAAACAGTGAACTAGCATTGGCCAAAAATTGTAGAAGTATCGATACTCGGGTATCGATAATTTTTCCCCGGTGGTATCGATGCTTGGTCGATATCGAGGGAGGAGCATCGATACCAGCTGTATCGATACTCTGCCTGCTACTTGAAACAGGTCTATTAAAAATTACCATATCTTCTTGATCATTTTTTTTTTTTTATTTCTCTTTCTTAAGGAGATTTTCAGCCTTCGGCTGGTTCATCTCCGGAAGCCCCGGAAGGGAGTTTCCCTGATCGTTATACATAATTGTTACAAATAATACATTCGAAAAAAAAGAGAGGTTTTTCGTGTTCACTGTCGGAGTTTGTTCTTGTCGGTGTTATTTCGTTTTCGGTTGGCTGTCTAGGTACTGTCGATGAAATGCTTGACGTCTTGTTTATCATCATGTCCGATTTGATTATATATACTGGTATCCTTCATGAAATTTAATAGTGTAGCTTCCGTTGATGGATCGTTCGCCAGGGCATCTCTAATACTGTCCGGGATTCCATGGAAATCCCGGATGCTTTGAAAACAGGGACAGTTTATAACCATGTGTTCCACCGTCATTGTAGTATTACAAGTGTCGCATCTTTTTTTAAAGGTTGTTGCTCTACCCATATTATGGGTAAAACGTGTATGTCCTGATCGTAGGCGGGATAAAACGCGTTGGTCGCGCCAGTTCGAAACATCCACCCATTTGGTGGTTTCGCCTTTTACTTGGCGGGTGAAAAGTGTCGTGTTACTTGACCATTCAGCAGACCAGGAAGAACGAAGAGCACATTCCACAAATTTTTTAGCGTCGTGTCCTGGGACATATTTGGTTGCCAGCGTGCCGGAACGGCCAATAGCCGCAAGATGGTCGGCCTCAATGTTGCTTTGGATTCCGCAGTGGCCCGGGATCCAAACAAAAACGGTATTCTGGGGGGCCCACTTTTGTACTGCTTGTATCCATGGGTGTTTTGATGTCGGTGATTCCAATGCAGCGAGGGCACTAGCGGAGTCGGACAGAATACATAAAGGTTTGTTAGCTGGTGTGGTGGCCGCGTAAAATATTGCTGCTGTTTCGGCCGAGAAGATCGAACATTGATCTGGTAGACGAGAAAAAACGCTGCAAGTCAGATTGGCAATTCCGAAACCTACCCTGTTTGTAGTCTTGGAGCCGTCAGTGAACCGATGGTGAAAATCTTGATATTGCTTACCCAGCAATTCTGCAACGTGTGCGTGCATGGCACGAGAATTATCTCCTGCTCGAAATTTGTTGCTAATGGAACGATCGATTTTCAGAGTTGGCGCATTCCATCTCCTAGTTCCAGTCCAGTGGATGCATGCCACCGGAGGGAGCCCTAGATGGGTGAGGGAGCTGAGAACTCTATTCCCCTCTTTGAGGAGAAAGACCTCTGAGTTTCCATAGGTTTTCTCTAAATAACTGATGGTTCTGCAGTTTAATATTTCCGCGAATTGGTACTGGAAGGGCAGGATGCCGAGTTCAACGCAGGCGGATTCGGCTGGGGTAGATGGAAGAGGTCCTGCGATGATTCGTGTTGCATGATTGTATATGGGAGAAAGTTTTGTGTTAAACGAGTCGCCGGCCATGCAACTCGATACCGTAAAATAATTTACTGTTTACTGTGGCTTTGGAGACTCGGAGAAGCATGTCTCTGTTGCTGCTCTTGTGTGGTTTAGAGAGCGTTTTGAGTATGTTCAAACGAGTCCTACATTTTTCTCTAGTATCGTTGAAATGATCTACAAATTTAAGGCACTGGAGGGACTGGACAGTCGTACACCGAGGATTTGAATAGTCTTTTTAAAAGGGATTGGGGTTCCGTTCGAAGTAACGGCCTTTGGTAGTGGGCGATGGCGAGATCTGCATATGTGGGACCTCACACTCTTTTCCGCTGATAGAACGAAGCCGGCCTTGGATGCCCATTTAGTAGCAGCTGATACGGCGGCTTGAATTTTTGTGTGTAGTCTTTTCAGAGTGCGACCCACTGCTAGCAGGACAATATCGTCTGCGTATACGAAGATGTACCTATCCTTCACGAGGGATTTGAAAATACCGTTCATGGCGATTAAAAAGATGGTGACTGCAAGGACGGACCCTTGCGGAACACCAGTTTCCACCGTTCGGGTTGAAGAGAGATGATTGCCAATGGCTACTTGAAAAGTTTGACCACGCAGGAAATTCTTTATGAAGTGCAATAGATGTCCGCCTAGTCCCCATTCGATAAGCTGTTGAATAACGCGTGGGGTCCACGCGCGGTTGTATGCTTTTGCCAAATCCAGAGATACGATGTCCACGTGCATATTTTCTTCCATTGCGTCTTGTAATACGTCTGCGAGCCCTGCGAAGTACGTACTCGTCCCGTGACCGGGGCGGAAAGCGTGTTGGCGGTGGTCTAGGAGAGCGTTGTCCTCGAGGTGTTTAATCAGGCGACGGTTGACCATCCTTTCTAATATTTTGCTGGCACAGCACGTCAACGAGATAGGACGATAGTGGCTTGGAGTAGAAGCTGCTTGACCTTGTTTAGGGATAGGGACTACTAGGCTGTGGTTCCAGGCTGCAGGTAGGGTGTTGTTTGTCCAATGACTGTTTAGAAGGTTCAGGAACGCTAGTTTCCCAAGTAACACACGTTGGTATAGAATAGTTGACGTTACCTATTCCATGACATCAATATCACCAGAAAAGCGCAAAACATAAAGGCTAGTAGAACAAGTACCGATAACTGCATGAAAGCAAGCCAACTTGATATAGTTAAGTGGCAAAATACATCTCGAGTAATACGGCAATGCGCGAATCTGTTGCTATGACAACCAGCGTTGCCAGGTCATTTTTTTAAAAATCTGGAAAAGGCAAAATAAAAATCTGGCAGTCATTTCGTGGGGTGAAAGGTTAATTTTTCGGGTAAAAGTCTTGGTGTACGCAAAATTTGAGGTGACAAAATTGCAAAATTTCGCGCCAAAATTGAAGTGATGACCTTTTTGCAGAACAGAGAAAATAAAATCTGGATCATCCATGAAAAATTTGGATAATTTGACATCAAAGCTGTTTACCTGGATACATGTCCAAAAATCTGGATAATCCAGCTAAATCTGGATACCTGGCAACGCTGATGACAACTGTTAACCAGCGCATGCGCAAATGTGTTGTGTCTGCGCAGTGCAACTAGATCGGCAATTTCTTTTATCAGTGGCAGTTTTAATTGATTATAAAATGATGGCAAAAAATAATATTCAACCTTTCAAAAGGAGTTGTTTCTTTCGCTTGAATATTGAAATTGTTTTCGCATAGTTTCAACGTTATCTGGATATAAAATCTAACAAAACTATAAAACGTTGTTAGATATACAATAACAAAAATCTGAAGTGATATTGGTAACACTGCAAGCGTTTTGTTTATCTTTTGATGGCGCGTTTTGACCCGCTTCGAATAAATATAGAAATCGTTCGTATAATTTAAATAATAATTTGATCAAATAATTTTAAGTTGGGTGTTGAATGCTACGACTATTGTACTAAGGAAGAGCATTTTACAGGAACGTAGTGTTGTTATTAGATGGTGTAATGTCTTACGAAAAGACCAAGTGATAGTGATTGTCATTCTTAAACTCATGTTATTAAAAACATCTCCAAAACCAGATAAAAACGAGCTTGTTTTCGAAATGCGATTGTATTACTGATGAAAAACAACTTCAAACACAATATAATAACACAAGTTTTCAATTGCGCTTGTAGTACACTTTTATGACTACTTTTGTTGTTACTTATTTTCTATCATGTTTTGTGTGTTACTTGGGTTAGTTTCGACTGGGAGGTATTTAAACATAGGGTAACCAATATCGGCAGGGCCGGCGGAGTTCCCTTTACAGCGACTCAGGGCGAGGTCCAGTTCTTCCACGCGGAAAGGAGCGTTGATTGCTAGGGCAGGGTTGTCTTCCGGGATGACCATGTCATTCAACGATAGTGTGGTTATGTTGTTTTGCCGCATAAAATCATTGTCGTATCTGTCAATGGCAGATAAGGAGGCGAAATAATCAGCAAGATTGTCAGCGACAGTTATGGGATCACGTGTGATACCATCTGGCGAACGGATAGCTATCCCTTTCGCTTTTCGTTTTCCGTTTAAGGCATTAATTTTGCTCCATATATCGGATGCCGATTGACCAGCGTTAATGCTTTCTAAGAACTCGTTCCAACTGTTTGTTTTCGCTGATCTAATGATCTGGCGGCATTCGTTTCGCCTCATTCGATATAGCTCGATAGCCTTATCTTTATCTGGGTGGCCGACAGGAAGTCGTTTAGCGGCTCGAAGTGCCTTCTTTCTGGCTTTAACTGCAACTTTAGTTTCGGGAGACCACCAATGAAGCGATTTCCGACCGGGGTTTGAACTTGACTTAGGGATAGCCGCGTTGGCCGCTATGAGAATGCACTCCTCCAATTCCTCCATGTTTACCAATGGACTTTCCTTTGTTAGCTGAACCATAGTTTGTGTGTACATCTCCCAATTGGCCTGGCCGTATAACCATCTATGACGACGGGATGTTTCTGGGGTAATGTTTCCCATAGAGACGATGATTGGGACATGATCGCTGCCTGGGTCTTCCAAAGTTTTCCACATGAACCTGTTAACAATGGAGAAGCTGACGGCGGATACGTTGATCGCTGTTTC
The DNA here is from genome assembly GCF_029784165.1 of Wyeomyia smithii. Classification (NCBI taxonomy): domain Eukaryota; kingdom Metazoa; phylum Arthropoda; class Insecta; order Diptera; family Culicidae; genus Wyeomyia; species Wyeomyia smithii. The sequence continues at coordinate 29,748,080 of NC_073695.1, read as the reverse complement.
GGTTTGTCCACGGATAAATGTCATGGAACCGTCGTTAAGAATAACGAGGTCCAAATTTTCCAATATTTTGGCGAAAGTAGAGCCGCAGTGGTTGGCTTTTAGACTTCCCCACGAAGGATGGTGTCCGTTAGAGTCACCTAAAACTAAAAGTGGTCCTGAAATATTCTCTAGTGTATGCTGAAGTTTGGGGTGAAGGTCGGCAAGTTTACCATTGGGCAAGTAAATGCTTACAACCGTTATCGGAAAAGGGTAATCTAACTTTATACCGACGATTGGGAGATTAATGTCGAAGTGCATCGGGAGAATTGTATGTCTTCTGATATGCCAATCGCTACGAAATGGTAGATGTTAGATTGGCTGCAATTATAGATCCAGCGATACTTTCCGCCGAGTGTACGATTCATATGTGATGGATCGGCTCTATGTACCTCCTGTAAAGCAATTATAACGGGGGAGTAGTTTCTCACCAAGAGTTCTAAGTCGCCAAGGTTTTTGTAGTAGCCATTGATATTCCACTGTATGGAAAAAGTTGGTTGCTGCGATCTTCCCGGTTCAAAGGATCGGGTGGTTGGATTGGCCGATGCGGGGGTAGTGAAGGGTCCCGAGGCCCTATTGGGTTGAAAAACTCTGGCCATGGGATTAGGTGATGGGGCATTTTCTTTCCAGTGATCTTGCGGGGGGAAAGTGAGGTTATCACGCGACCCCAAAAGATGTTGAAGATCGGGAGTTAACATTTGTGGTATTGCGGGGCATGATCTGATGGGAGCAGTGTTTGAATGAGTCACACCGGTGGAGAACGATCGACTGTGAGGCATTGATGATGATCCTGCTACGGGTAAGGCAGTGCCTTCTGTTTCCGCATACCAACAATCGTAAACTTCCGAATCGGTATGGGGGAGGTATCGGTATGGTTTTTCTGTTGGGGGGTCTAATAGATCTCAGGTGGTTGGTGACATCCTGTAGGGGGGTCGTGAAGTTATCAATCGATTCAGCTTCCAGGCCTCCCTTCGTGTCCTGTTGGGGGATTGTGATGTTATCACTCGACCCGGTGACGCCCAAAAAGAGTCCCGACCGAGTTTCCAAATAGGCCATCTCATCTTCAGTGTTCGAACAGCTTTTGAGTCCGTTGTTGTCCTTAGGGGGATACAGGATAACCTGCTTTTCCGTCCCTTTTGCGACCCAAACAGAAGACCTAGGGTTGTCCGCCTCTTCGTTGCTGTGCGTACCGATAGGGCCTCGGTGCTCCTGTAATCCGGTCACGCTTGTTGTTTTTATGGTGGTGGTGGAAAAGGTGTTCGCGGTAGCGGATCCCGAGGGAGTAGATACAAGGTTTTGGTTGGTTGGGGTTGTGGTGTATGATGTGGTTATAATTCTGTTAGAGTGATTTTTGTCCTCAGCGGTTGGTTTTTTGCTGTTACGATTTTGAATAGGTTTTGGAGCCATGGGTGTTGTAGGAAGTGTAGTTCGTCGGTTATGTGTTAGGCCAAGCTGAGGACGAGGATGAACGGGTTTTATTGGAGCTCCAACGAATCTATTTGTTTCATTGGCTCGTCGCCCGATGATATCGCTAGGTCTAGAGTATCGGTAGTACCCGAGAGCATGTTACCATTCAGGCTCGGAGTTTCTTCGAAGTCCGTAAAAATGATTGGTGAGTCAGTTCCTTTTCTTCTTTTTGGTTTAATATTCTTCTGTAAAGTGGTTTTTTTCTTAGTTCCGGTGTTGTTCTGATGCTTGGATTTTGATTGGGAGGTATTGGTTACATTGGATATTAGATCTTCGGTTGGTTTTGTTGTGTTAGCTGACAGTAGTTCGTCTGATGTTGGTAGGGAGTTCTGGGTTTGGTTGGCACGAAGGGTAGCAATCTCGTAGTCTTTAGAAGCCACATCTTTTTTGAGTTGCTGAACTTGGGAGACCAGGTCAGAAATTGTTCCGTATTTTTTCGTTAATGTCATCCTATCTTGTCCTGTAAGGGTGTTTTCCAAGCTTTTGATTCTCTCGTCTTTACGTTGCAGTTCTTCGCGGAGCTCGGGGATAGCCAGCCTGAATTCGACTAATGTTTGTACATCAGAGTCAATAGCCACTGGGCTGGTCTTTAGTGTTTCTTCGAGAGCGTTAGTTTTCCTGTCCTTATCAACAAGTTCCTTGATTACTTGTTCCAGCCTCAATTCCAGAGTTTCAATCGTCTTCTTTACTATATTTGGTCACACCGGCAAAGGATTTGTTGCCAGTGGCCGTTTCAAAGATCCTTCTCGCTGCGGGGTACGAGATTCCCTTGTCCACCCGAATCCGCTGAATGGCGTCTTCTTGTTGATATACCGGGCAATTGCGACTAGAGATTGAGTGAAGGTTTGTTAAGCATCTGGGGCAGAAAGCGTTTGCAGTACAAGGGGAGTTTTCCACAATAGCGTGTTTCTGGGCACAGTGACCACAAGTAGAAGTCGGTTGCTGGCATCGCAGTTTTGTATTTCCAAAAGTGTAGCACTCGAAACACAACATTGGGGCAGGGTAGTAAGGACGAGTTTTGCATCGGAGGTATCCGATATCAATGTGCTCAGGGATCCGTGTCCCTTCGATTGTGAGAATGATTGTTGCGGTGGGTTCCCTTTCGTTTCCGGGGCCGGTTCGTCTCGTGATCCGGCGGATACTTTCGACTTTTTGTTGTTTTAGATTTGATAAGATAACTTCATCTTTCACCTGTGCGATTTCCTGGCAACTGATCACGCAGCGGACTGTGTTGAGATTTGCATGTTTGGTAATCTGAATCTTAGTTCCATCATCTAATTGGTTCATAGAGAGTAAGCGTTCCACTTGCCATTTAGATCTAACCTTGAGAGCATAGGTTTTACCTCTAGCCTCGGGAATAGCACCGTCAATTTTACCCTTAATCCACCCTTCGATCGATGAGCGGATCATGAATGGGTTTGATGGTAGTTTTCCATCTTCGAGAGCTGATTGAAGTTTTAATACCAGTAGTTCGCCATGGAGTCCATTAGGATCCATGTAGGACGGTAACGTTGCGCCGGTGTACGAACTATCCAAGTATTGAGATATTTCTCCCCCACCTGAATCAGGCAGAGGTGGAAACATCCCGTCCAGCGACATCGCTGGCACGGGGTCAAGTGGTGATATAGGTTGCCAGCAGTTTTTTTTCCGATAGCCGCTCAGATGAATTACAACCGATACAGGGGAGCGAAGGAATTTGCTCTACGAGAGAGCACTCACGGTAGAGAGACGAAGACTTGTATGCAAGTGACGCGCACTGCAATGGCTGCCGAAAAGATAGCGTCTTTGTGATCTGCCTGATTAGAACAAACGAATCTTTCCAAAAATATCACTCCGTTTAGATCACTGGTTATAAACACTTTCGCTTTTAGGAGGTCAGCAGTCGACCCCTAAAATGAAATCAGTGAACCGATCGGATATATATGCCCGAATTCACTCGCAGCGACGTAAGAATAAAACGATATATTGAGATGACGTCCGACCGCGACGAAAACGAACTGACGACTGACAGTTGATCATTATTACGGAAAATCAGAGATGCCAGGTGTTTTTGAAAAATGTAAGCAACTATTCGAAAAACAGACAAAATTTGCTTAAAGTCTGAAAAAAATTTGTCTGTGATTTGAAAAATACGTTCGCGCAGGCAAAAGTCTGCAAAAATTTTCACAGATGTTGAGAAAGTCTGCGTAAATATTAAGAAACTCTGACAAAAATCTGCAGAGACTCTGGAAAAAATATAATTATCTGCGAATCAATAAAAATCTGCACACCGACTCTAAAAATTTGCGTTTTGAAGACAAATCTGCATATTTTGTATCCCTGCGGTCAATAGACTAATGGTACCAGAATGGGACAGTGGTGACAGAATTATATGTCACACACACAAATCAATGCAATAGCATACGCGCGTCTGCGTCCTTATTTGAAATATAGGGCAGCACGATAATCCTGGGTTCTTATTCTTTATTGCCTGCCTTTTTGCAAAAACTCGGCGCTTACGATTTTGCTCTGCACAGACAGTATTACCAAAAGAGCGGGTATATTCAATCCTGTTGGTGTCTTTTACAAAAAGAGCACAAACCAAATTTCTGCACTGTTTGTAGAAGACTTTAACGCGATGGATCATATCCGCGCACCCCTACAAGGCTTTTCCGTTAGACAATTTGTAGCAATCAACAATATTTCCCGATTTTATAGTTTCTCTTCAGTATCGAAAATATATCGGGGTGAAAGTATCGATCCAGCTCGATATCGAAGTCGCTTGCATCGATAAAAAATAGCGATATTTAGGGCCCAAGGTATCGATACCGTAAGTATCGATACGATATCGGCCAATGCTACAGTGAACGATTTGTTGTACCTACATTATTTACCTGCACCGGCAGTTGATTTTATTCGTTCTTTACATTGCTGGTGAGTACGAACGGTACCCAAACACAAATTGCAATCAATACTCGGCATAAATTTTTTACGAGTGCTTCTCCCTGCAGCTTACGGCAGTCAGTTCCGTTCGCGAACGCAAAAATGAGCGCAAAGAAGGAACCAGAGACGGTCGGCTTCTGGCTACCGAAGCAGAGCTCCGCTAAAATGGACATTCTCACGCCCCACAAGTTGGCAGTGGTTTTCCTAATCCAAGAGTATCTATCTCTGAAGAAAGTGGCCGAGGACAATGCTCAAATTAGGTTCACCGCTCGGGACAGGCGCCGGTTTTGCTTGCTTTTGCTGAAGTTGATCCAGTATCCGGATATGGCCTATAAGGACCTGTACGGGTTGCTTACCTCGCCAGTGTACGGCATACACCGAACACATCTGGAGGAGTTTGAAAAGTTGATGAAGATGCTTAAAACAGTTGGCATCGAGGTTAGTTATTAGTATTCTGGAATTTAATAACATTAACTGATTCGGAACGGTTTGTAGGTACTTTTCGATTTATACAATGTAATCGACAAGCTTATTAGCGATAACGGTAGCAGCTATCAGATCGGAATTGTAGGACTTTACTTTCGTCGGGTGTACATAACATTAGTGAAGATGAGTTTTCCTGAGTTCATGGCATTGTACCGGAACTCGGTAGCTTACTATGAGAAAGGCGTACGGGCAGTTCAAATCTCAAGCAGTTCATTTTCGAACAGTGAAAGTTTTATGAAGCTCGAAGCTCAAGCGGTTTACAAGGATAGAAACTCGGCTTCAAAGTGGTCCAATAAGCAATCGGAATTATTCGTGGCACAACAGAGCCTGTTGCTGCAAAACAACGAAACCAACGCTCTAAATCCTAAGGACATGCAAAATAGGCTGAATGAAATCATACACGATCATCCCCTCTATTCGCAAGCGTACTTTTTAAGCTATTTGAATAGCGTGAGAGTGAGGGATTTCTTCAATGCTGTTGACGCCATACACAGATCATTCGACCGGAGCGCTCTGATCTCAATGGCTCTTGCGCAAGATAGTAAGGAGTATCAATATTCGGCTCTGAACTTGGCCATTCTACATGCTCAGTTCAACCACAACGACGAAGCGCTGGCAAGTATCAAGGAGTGCATAATGTTGGCGCAAGAAAATAGTGACAAAATATGTTTACAACTTGCTCATGCGTGGCTTTGCCTATTGGATGCAAGTAAGCCACAATTCTCGGAAAAAAACATCGCCAATAAGGAGTTGATAACACTAGTGCATTCCATTTCGCTCGGCATTCAATCGCTCGTGAAATCATCGGCTTCAACGGGCTATACACCTGCAAAACTGTTTGAGGTGCTACTTAAAAGTGATATTCTCAATTGTCAAACATCGATGATGGATCTGACCGCAAACGGAATCGCTGAGAGAGCCGCTTTGTGGGCAATGTATGGCAAAAATGAAGTGTCGTCCCTGTGCTCTCAATTACTGCTGAATTCGGACTTGAAATTGCTTGTGCAAACTTACAATGGTGAAGGCATATGTCAGGCACTTTGTTCTTTAGTCGTGTGGTTAGCTATTCAAGGAGAATTCAATCTTGCTTTAACGGTTTTGAAGCACACACAAGAGCGTTTTCCCCGTTATCCATTATCAAAATCTTGGATGACAGCAGATTACTACATCACGTCAATGCAAGCAATCTTTCGAGGGGAATGGACCGATGCTAGCAATGCCTGTTATCACCTGTACACCCTGGATAAACATCTTTCCTTGCTTCAACGAGCTCATTTAGCACTTGCTAGGCTTAATCTGAAATCCGCTGATCAACTGCTACGTCAAATTTTAGATGACGATACCATCGAACCTCTCACACGGGTGAGAGCCCTTCTTCTGACTGCCCACACCCTGACTTCTTTGCCAGATGCATCCAAAATGGAAGTCGTCAACGTACTGAACGACGCACTAGCGATTGCGAACAAAAACTATCTAGATTATGAAAAAGCTCTCATAGAGATGCATTTCGCTCACGTTCTAATGCTGCTGAAGTTACCGAACCAAGCGTTAAAAGCCGTTAAAAATTGTCTTGAAAACATCCTTGCCAATGGAGGAATATACGATAAAGCAAAGGTTCTGTTCTTGTTCGTAAAATGTGTCCTAGCAGTCGAACTGGCAGCTGAGGATAAGCTGACCAAAATTGGAAAGTGCCTACCCATGCTGGAACAGGCGGTAGAATACTTCCAAAAGCTGGAATGTTACGCGAAAGTGAAGGATGTTTACATTTTCCTGGCCAACTTCTACCACACACTGGAAATTCCGGAGGAACGAAATAAATTCGCGTACAAATATCGACTAATTGAAGAGCAATACCCCACCACTAGAGAATACCTGAATTTGTTCTTTTAGTAGTGAATAGTTGGTAAATTATTACCAGTGGGGAAATGTGGTCCGTCCGGGCAAATCGTTAGATTTTGGGTGCAAGAAGCCTACCTTGGGAGATACACGAACGCAGGTCACTCCATATTTGTGACCTAGCAGCGGTGAGAAAGGTTCCTGACAAAATCCACTGCCAGCTATCCATCGCCAGACGCGTACTGTTTTATCGCTGGGAAGAAAAAAATGTAAAAGAGAAAAAATAAAGCGTAAATTTTCGTATTCCAAGTAGTTTTTGAAGATTATTGATTGGCTGATTGTAATAAGCGTACCCACGAAAGCCCAAATCTCAATTAATGGATTTTTAATACGCAATGTATTTACATAATTAAGTACGTATATCAAACATAGAAGCAATTCCCCTCACGCAGCAGGTGATTTATGTAGTTTGATTATCCTGTGTAAAGGTTAACACAATACGTTAGCGAGTAACGTAAATTTTCCATCGCATCTATTATCCACTAAATTTGTATGCGGTATTTAGAGAGACGGTTGTCCTCTGGTCGCAAAATCGGAAGCGGCGCAACGATGTTGCTTATGGATCTTTTAGGTTTGCCTTTTCACGTATACGCACACTAAAAAAACGCCAAAGCTAAAGAAAAGATGACGTTCTTGCTTTTTGTTTCGAAATATTGACCAATCCTATTCAAAATGCATACACATATTCTTGAATAATCAGTGTACGTATTTTTTTCGAAAATATGAGGTCAAAAGTTTTTAAAAGAAGATAACTTTTGAAAAAAAAAGATTTTTTTTCCAAAAATTTAATGCAATATTAAAATTTGTTAAATTTGTTGTTCGTGAATGCTCAAACATTGGTGCCCCAGAGCACTCTTGGTCAAATTATGCGAGTCACATCTAGAGAGTTCGAATCCTCGCTGAAAACTCTATATGAAAGCTTCCTGAATTTTACCTTCGATCTCGGTTATCAGCTGTTGCGCGTCGTGCTACCAGAACCAGCAGATAAGGGTTATGTTGTGAAAAACACTGGACGTTTTACTTTTGCAGAATATGTCCAGTAGGTGTCGCAACAGCTAATCGAAAGTTGAACTTGTCTGTTTGGCTGTGGAGGAAGTTCATCGAGTCTTGACACTGAGATTATGATAGATGGGGGTATTTATAAAGTAGTCGACGAGTTTGTGTACCTTTGACAGGCCTGTGAGATTTCCCATTGAATTTTCTACTATTGTCACCACGCTTGTCTGTCAGCCTGGTTGTCATTTACGAGATTTCCTTGATAACTTGGATTCTGGCTTTGGTAAAAGAACGGGATGCTGTTTTTTTATTTCACATGAACATTAATTGAACAATTTCAATCATGGCATGTATCTGATGAGATTTCTCTATTGAATCACAAGCAAATTCTGTTCGACTATAACGCGTAACTGAAGTTTATAGAAACCCTCCAAAAACCTTTAAGGGTCAAAATCAGACAATAAAAGAAGTGGAGGATTCATCACAAAAATTTACGAAGAAAATTATAGCTTTTTATAACGTTTTGGTGGAACAAAAATCTTGAAAAACCAAGGAAGTTAACTAGAAGGTTGTTCAACAGAGCCAAGTTAACCTCAAATTGGGATGCTTATAGAGAGCCCTCTACGCAACACAATAGAGAAATTAGAAAAATACGCAGCAGGGGATGGAGATTAATGTGTGAACAAATTGAAAGACCCCTGTAGCTGCAAGAGTATACAAAGCCCAAAGTCCAAAGATCACACGAATGGCTTGGGCAGAATAAAGAAGGACGACAGTATTTGTACTGCTGATTCTCTTGAAACACTTAATGTTATGATGGAGAAACATTTCCCAGGATCACGATCTATTCTAGAAGAAAAAACTAGGATTAATGCGCATTACATAGCCTACGATATCTTCACTGAATCGAAAGTGGAATGGGCAATTTACTCATTTGAGCCCTATAAGTCCCCGGGACTGGATGGACTGGACGGTATGGAAGGGTAAAAATTCCATTCATAACCGAAATATTTAAGGCCAGACTAAAGCAGGTATTAGACGAAGCAAACATTTGCTGTTTTTGGTACGAATTTTATTTGAACAAAATAAAATCCGTACCAAAAATAGCAAATATTTGCTTCGTCTAATACCTGCTTAACACTTGATTGCGTACCCACTAACTGGGGAAAAACGAGAGTAATCTTCATACCAAAGGCTGGCAAGCGCGGCAAAACACTTCCAAAAGCCTTTGGACCAATTAGTCTAACCTCCGTTATGTTAAAAATAATAGAAAAACTAATTGGTTTCCAGGTCAAATCAACGTACCTAAAAACCTTTCCGCTTAATAGGTATCAGTTTGCAAATCGTAGCAACATGTTGACAGTGCTGAAGGCAAAAATAGCGAAATCTATAGATGTAAAAGAAATCGCACTAGCTACTTTCTTAGACATAGAGGCAGCTTTTGATAATGTATCCCATCACTCAATGTTGACCGCAATGAGATGCCATGGATTTGATACATATACCTCAACATCAATAGTCGTGAGATAACTGCAGTTCTGGGTAACACTACCCTCACAAGAAACACAACTAAGGGATGCCACAGGACATTTTCGGAAAGAATACAGTTGAGCAGTTCCATAAAAAATATCCCAGTTTTAATATTTTTTTAAAATCGTCATTTTTGATTTGGCTGAAACTTTGAATAGACGTTTCTATAGGTAAAAGATGCTATTTTGTACTATTGGTTTAATTTTTTGGAATACGACTCATTTTTGAGAAGCTATTGAAAAATTAAACCAATAGTGCTTCCGGTGGTGTTGGTTGAGTGTTGGTCGATGCAGGGTAGGATCCTGTATTCAATACTTGGCGCATAATTAGACACTGAAGTGTGCTGCAGGAGTATTTATCAACATGCGGATGTCATCGAGTTGATCAAATACGGTAGGCTACAGTGGGCTGGCCACGTGGCATGAATATCGGGGGAGCGACCAACGAAGCTTATATTTGGCCGAAAACCCGACAGAGGTTGGCGACCCCGTACTAGTTGGATGAGTGGTGTGAATGAGGACACCCGATCGGTGGGTGTTAGAGGCGATTGAAGAATACTAGCCCAAGATCGAGTGATGTGGAGACATGTTCTATTATTCTAGATTTGGCCTGCCCCAGAAAAGTGAAGCAAAGTAGTAAGTACTTTCGAAACCGGGATGATATCCAGAGGCTGAAAATCGACCCCAGACGTCATTTTGAATTTCTAGATTGTGACTGTCGGTTTTCTGAAAATATAAAAAAATAGCCAAATACCTCCTAATATGGATATTTCCGGAACCAGAATGATGCCCAGAAACCGGAAATCTCATGAAGCCACTTTGAAGTTCAAAATGGTCACTTCCGGTTACTGAAAAACAGTCAAAAAAACCTCGAATACCACTTAATATTAGCTCTTCTAGAATTGCGTTAGTGCCCAGAGACTGATATCGAACCAGACGTAATTTTGAAATCCTTGGTTGCAATTTTCTGCTTAGCATAAAAAGGTGGTATTTAGACCACTTAATGTTGGTATTTCCGGAAACAAAACGATGTTAAGGAGATCGACTCCAGACGCCATCTTGAAATTGACGATGACTTATTTTTTTTTTAAGGAAGAGATTGAACGAAGAACTATTACAGAAATTCACCGCTTCAGACCGTCAAATTGATTGACTCTAATCGAGTGTATTCCCTAAATTAATACAAGAAATAGAAAGACAATGCAGCCAGAATTCTGCTTTAATTCTGCGGTCGTGTTTCATACACAACCTTTTCAAATTTTTTAAACTTGAGATCCCTTTTTCGGTAAAACCAAATTGATCCACTCTAATATACATGCATATACCAGCATTTTCTCTTATAAATATTATGGCAAAAGGGCCTGGTGAAATTTATACTGAATATATGGCGTAGAATGCAATGAATCGGCCAGATGTGATTTTAAGTCTCCCTCCATCGACCCCGAGTCATTTTGCATTTTTTTAACTATGAGGGGAAGAGTTACGGCCAACATGCCTCTGTTGAAAATTGTGGAGCAATAATGAGATGTGGACTTCAGTTTCTGGCAGACACACTAGTGTCCCAGGTTATCTGATTTGCGTTGCCGGCCAGAGCAGTTTCATGCTACAACCCTTTATTCCCGTTAAGCATCTGACTCGTCATAGCTATCAGCTGTTCATTTCATCGAGGTAATAGACGTCTATGTATAGCTTCTGCTTAAAACAAACACTTCACTGGTTTCAGTCGTATTTGTCTGACCGGCGCTTAGTTGTGAACATTAGTGGAGTTTTTTCGACATCTTTTTCCGCTCACTAATGCATTCCGCAAGGCAGTCATCTAGGGCCTTTGATATTCCTGATTTACTTAAACGACGTCAATTTTCGACTTCAAGGCCCTCGGCTGTCATTCGCTGACGACCCTAAGCTGTTTACCAAGGTAAAAACTCCGTCAGATGCCGCAGCGCTCCAGAACCAGTTAAGGGTTTTTGCAGAATATTGCGCGGACAACCGCATGCAATTGAACGCTGACAAATGCGAGATAATAACACTCTCCAGAAAGCGTAGTCCACTGAATTTCAACTACAATTTGTCAAATACACCTCTGCGACGCACAAACTGTGTGAAGGATTTGGGAGTATTGCTTGACTCAAAGCTAAGCTTCGAACAACATATGACATTCATCATTGACAAGGCTAGCAGAAACTTGGGATTTATCATGCGTATCGCCAAAACCTTCAACGACATCTATTGCCTGAAGGCACTGTATTGCGCTCTGGTGCGCTCCAACTTGGAATACTGCGCTTCTGTGTGGAATCCCTTCTACCTGAATGGAGTGAACAGAATCGAGTCAGTGCAACGAAGATTTGTTCGCTTTGCTCTCAGAAGACTTCCGTGGAACGACCCTTTTCGACTACCTAGCTACGAAGAGCGATGCAGACTCATCGACTTGGATACACTGCAAATCCGTCGGGACATATCCAGGGCAATATTCGTCGCGGACGTGCTTACCTCACGAATAGATTGTCCGGCAATTCTCGAGCAACTCAATATTTACGTTAGACCACGCATGTTGCGAAATAGCCTCTTCCTTCACGTTCAGAATAGGCAAACGAACTACAGTAGCTTCAGCACGATAACCGGTCTCCAGCGCCATTTCAATCGTTTCGCTACAAGCTTCGATTTCGACACCAGCCGCGAGATGCTGAAGACCCGCTTTCTGACTTTAGCACGTAATTTTTAGCATAGTACAATCATTTGGGCCACAAGGCCTGTTGATGTAATTTTTACAAATAAACAAATAAAACTTTGTAGAAAGTTTTCGATTGAAACCCGCAGTTATTTCAAATCTGAATAAGCTGCTTCTGTGCTTAATTCAAAATCAATAAAAATCCATCTATGACAGTTACTCTTTGAGGAGTGAATGATTCTGCCGCAGCACAAAGAATGGATTTTTAAAAATAGCAAAAATGCATTACTCGTATCGATTAAAGTGCTTCTGGTGATGAATAATTTAGTGCAGCAGAGTGCTGCCTCTGCAGTATCTGTCATGTTTCTCACTTAACATAATTGTTCCACTGATCTGTGAATGCCCTAACCTGGACACGTAGTCCGGTAAACCTACTTGACACTTTTCATGAAACGACAGGTGTCAACATAAATCATTAAATATTCGTTTCATATAGGCTTGTACCGGAAAGAGTTCGCTTTGAATTAGCACTTGACCTTGTGAGGATAAAGATTACCTTGACCCGGTGACCAGCAGAGAATTGCCAAAAAAATCAACCGACGTGACATCGCTCCCGTGGCTGGCTATCTTCTGTAGAATCTTCGTTCTGGAGCCACTCATGTTCACTAGCAGTATGTTTATAAGCGTTTCTTGCTGAATGTTTCACCTACTGATGTGTTGTACTGTCGCACAAAATCCCCCTCTAGTCTTATCTGTCAATACGAACCACAAAAAATGATAACGTTGGGGAGCTTTTTCGCACTTACAGTGGAAACTTTAATTCATGCTGTTCACTTGTGTGCTACAATGTTATCGCTCACAAAAAACACGTCACGACCAATGAATCGACGATACATGACTGTCTCCGCGCGTTGAAATTGTCTCTGAGCTTCGCTATGATATCACTACGTGTTGACTAAACTTATGACGTCGGACTACCGTCCGTATTCAACACGACTCGCACACTATTTTGCAGGCAGCACTATTCCGGTGATAATGAAAAACTTACAATGTTGACCTGCGCTGCAACTTTGTTGAAGGCTGAAACCTGGCACATAATTTCAACCTGTTGAAACACCTAAACCAGAACCAATCGTTATTTTTGTTTACATTCTGGTCCACATTTCATCATATTCCAAGTCATGCGCAGTGCAGCAGCAGAACCATGCTGCAGAAATAAACAATATATAAATAGCTAGTGCTCATTTCTTTCTGTTCTAGTGTTACTGTTCCAGAGTACAACCACTGCAGATTTTTACGTCACTTTTATTATTCACTGGTCGATCTTTTCGTTTTTTTTTATGCAAAAACTCTTATCATTTTTCACGACTCACAACGGTACACCGGATTCAGGTTCCAATTAAGTATACTATCTCCTGCGAATTGCTATCCCAAAAAGTCACTGTTTTTTGAACTAGTTAACGAAAGTGTTTTTTTATTCAATTTATTTCCTTCTCGGCTGATCGAAAAATTATTTTCAATCCTTTTTCTTTCTATGAAAGTTTTGCAATAGTACTTAACGTGTGCGTTCACGCAGGAATTATTCAAATAGCAGTTCCTTTCGTTCGATTATTAATGGCTCTGGGAAGTGTGAATGAAGAACGGCAGGTGTAAAAAAAAAAAAAATCTTCATGTGAGTGCCGACAAATCGAACTCGATCGCCTAGGGCGTAAGTCTCTTAGGATCACGGGGGAACATTGAAGTTTTGCGAATATTGTCAAGTCCAAGGTACAGCATTACGACACGTTCCAGACCTATACCACCGCCGGCATGAGGCGGACAACCAAAGCGGAATGCTTCGATGTAGGCTGCAATTTTGGAAATATCTGCAAGGAGGTAATTTCAAATTAGAGTTGCTGCTTAAGTCAAGTTCGCGGATTTTTTTACCAATTGCGTGAAGTTTCGCTCTCTCCACCAGATAATCCGGATCGTGGATACGTTGCGCACCGGACAGAATTTCTTCGCCTCGCATGAACATATCGTACGAGTTCGAGTATTTGGAATTGTTTGGGTCGGGCATCGTGTAGAAAGGTCTAACGGCTAGCGGAAATTTGTCCAATATGTAAAAGTCGGTGTCGTACTTGGCTTTCACCAATCGACCGAGCAGCTTTTCACTCGGTGTAGATAAATCTTCCTCGTCGTCCATTGTTACACCGGCTTCACGCAACATCTTGACGGCCTGAGCAAACTCCAACCTTAAGGGAGGTTCCAGGAACTTAAATGGTTCCACATTAAACTGCTGCCCGACAGCATTGATTTCACGAGCGTAACTGTCGACAGGAAATGTTGTATTTTAAAACTATCAAACCGATTTTTTTTCATAAAACTTACTTGTCACGAAGGCCCTTGAACATCGCGGTAAACGTGTTCCCAATCGTGTCCAAAACCTCGTGATAGTGATACTTGAACGCCATTTCCAAATCAAGTCCCACGAATTCAGTCAAGTGTCTGTGGGTGTTGGAGTCCTCTGCGCGGAATACAGCACCGACAGTAAAAACTTTATCGAAATCGGCCGCAATTGCCATCTGCTTGTACAGCTGAGGAGATTGAGCCAAATATGCAGAATCTGTGCACAAAATATCAAATTAATACAGAATAGTCTACAGTAGTTTGATATTGAAGAAAACACCTTTAAAGTAGCTGACCGTGAACACGTTTGCTCCTCCTTCACTGGCGGCCGAGATGATTTTCGGCGTGTGAATTTCCGTGAAACCCTGCTCCGCTAGAATGTCACGAAACAGTTTACACACGCCCGCTTCCAGGCGAAAAATAGCCTGATTGGCAGGCGTCCTTAGGTCCAGAACTCGGTTGTCTAGCCTGGTGTCCTGATTGACGCGAATTTTCAACGCCTCAGGATCTTCCGATTTTTCCGGGCGCGCAGCGTCCTCAATTTGCAATGGAAGTTGAGCCTTCGCCGACGATACCAAATAAAATTCCACCACATGCAGTTCCAGGTTTTGTTCGGTGCAAGCTTCGATTTTGTTTGCAACCGGGACTACTGTCGACTTGATATCGACTATGCTTTCCCTCGGAACGCTTCCGGAGAATTTTACCATCTGCTTTGATACGCTGTCATCATTTACCGCAACCACGCATTGCACGGTGCTGCTTTGTTGTCGAAGCACCAGGAAGCATTGTTTGCCTTTGCTACGGCTGGTATGCACTCGACCACGGACCCATACCAGGGAATCTTTCGCGGCCTTGGACAACTCATTCAACGGTGTGAAGACACGCTCGGAATGTTTGTTCGTACTTTGAATCATTTTGGTAACCCCGTACAAACCTTCGGAGTAGTCCTTCCCTTCAGCACCGCCTGCCTCCTGTTGGCCTTTCTCGGCGGCTGTTGCCGCTTTGTGCTCGGCTTTCTAAAGGGAAAAAATAAGAAACATACCGGTAAGCTTTCGAGTCTACTTAAAACAGAATCTGGGGTTTACCTTGGCTGCTTTGGCCGCATCTTTCGCAGCCTTCTTGGCGGCTTTCTTAGACTGTTCTTGCTCTTCTACAACGGCTTCCGCTACCATGGTTACTATCTTTCTCCGGTCTTTTTTTTACCGATACTGATGGAAACTCAAAACGTATATCTTATCTAGAAAGAAAAATTTCGGTTAAGGTCATAGAGTTTTAAAGGGAAAACCAAAATAAAGTGGCTGTATACAATTGAAAAAAAAAAAAAAAGAGAACTCGGCCGTTGCTGGTTTGCTTTAATCAATCGAAAGTTCACTGTCACGGTCGCGTGAAAGACCGTAGCCGCCGCAAATAATGGTCACAAATGTAAACGCCGATCGTGGGCAGAGCTTCTACGTCATTATGTTATTCTGCTGCTCTATTTTTAGCAGACGTATCGTAGTCGCGGTAGGAAGAGCAGCATCTTTTCCGATTGGCTACTGACGACGTCATAGACGTTAATACATTGGATCTTTAAACTTGCTATGGACAAATTGATCCTCAGAAATATTTCGGTGTATTGTTTTGCTTGAACCGTAATTTTGCCTTATATCTACCTGTACTTGACCTAAGACATCTTAAAATAATATGACCAATTTCTAAAACCAATCTCACTATCCAACTACTGCCGGCATGCGGTAAACACAGTTTAACTTACATAATACTGCGTTGGTATTAGTAAAAACCGCATACAGACGAAACTAACGGTGAATAGTAGGCGCTACTGTCAGACGGCAAAGCCAAAAAAAAATAATGCAGCGTTTCCGACAATCGCGACAATGTTGCATCATTCTGTTTCTTATCGGAAATATTACCAAAGATTGGATGCTATCAAAAAACATTTCAATTGCCACGACTGTATTTCTCGTTGCTCAATTAAACATAGGATTTTTTCTGTCACATTTTAAAAACTCCCTTCCGGTACAACAGTTTCACTTCTTAACCTAAAGCGAATATCCGTAATATACTGATATCCAAACTATTCTGCGAAATAAAAAAAACTCACTTGAAACAAGTATAAAACTGCCGATAATCACACTTTATTACACGCTGTTGACGATATATATAGCATAATCTTGATTTTTCACCTTACTGGGATGCACGAGAAAAATCACCTCTTTGCGAAGCACAACCTACACGTCGCGAGTTTCACGTATGGATTGAAAATCTTGCGGCTGGCCGAACTGCTGAACTGTCATTTGAGTGCATTAGGGTGAGTGGAATCGCACTTCGGGCAGGGTTGTGTTATACCAGTGGCGGTAGCGAACAATCTGGTGTAAAATTCGCTCATGCAGTGTCTAGTCCGCAGGGCATTTCATACCAAATTCAATTTGACGGCCAAAACATCAAAATTTTTGCATCTGTAAATATACAAGCGCTTAGCATTCCATTGCATCTGTGAGCATTTTTTAATCCTATAGTTTAGCTACACAAAATCTCGAACATTTCTCTATGATACGAAAGTAGTTTCTCCATAGTGCCAACTAGAAAATGTCCGAAACAAAAGCTAGAAAAGTTCTTGCCGAATTAGTAAAGAAATCTGGGTGAGTAAACCTTTTACGGTACTTCATTGTTAATCCTTCAACTGTTTTTTTTTTCCATCACAGCATTACTTACTCGGTGGACAATGTTCTCACGATTTTTCGCAACAAGGATGGCAAATACAACAACAAGCGACTCGGAGCTCTTCTATCGCAGATATTTAAAACAACCCCCAACGGGGCAAAGTACGTGGAAGAATTCGTGTCCTCCAATCCGAAAGATTCCTACATGGCACTAGTCGTCTTGCTGAACACTTTTCTGCAGGATTGCAAACAAATGCAGTCTGAGAAGTCAGCGTTGGCGCAGCAGCAGCAGCAACAACAACAATCAGCAATAGTAGGCGACTCCGTTTCGAAGCGAGCTGCCATGTTCGAAAGCCCTCCGCTGTCGTCAACCAGAATTGTTTCCGATCAGGTAACTCCAGAGAATGTGCAAGAGATTAAGGAAAAGATTGTGCAGGCGGTTACGAACCGTTCAACAGGATCGATTCCAGCTGCCTTGGTGTCGCACAACTATGAGTACATCGGTAGCCGGAAAGGAGCTATGGTTTCCTGGAACTTCAACTACGAAGAACTGTACCCGATGCAGAACAAAAACGTTTCTGCTATTCCTTTAAGTTCCCAAGAACCGATCGTTTTGAAAGAGCTGCTGGACTGTCTGATGGGTGTGAAGGGTTCCCTGATATCACCGAAAAAGCGCACCACACCGTTCAATCCCGTGGAATTTCAAGTTTCTGATCAAATAGAAGAATCTCTAAAGGATATTGTACGGGAAATTCTCCCGCTAGCATCACACTATTCTCAAATTCAGGATTTCGTCGCCGCCTCAAGTTCACTGGAAAGTGGACAGGTTTTACACGCTCTGCGTGCCGCCCTGCAAATCATCATCAACGATTACTATCTTTCCATAACCCAACTGGAGGAACTCTTTCTTAAGCAGCAGCTTACTTTCCACAAGCTGCTGTACTTTCTGCGTCCGGTGTTCCACACGATGGAAGTCCTAGCGGACTCGGTAAGCACGATTCGGCAAACAAACTCGAAAGGGGGAAGTGTACTGACGCTGCTGCATGATAAAATAACTTCTACCACGGGAGACGAGAAGAGTCAAAAGGTGTTGATACATCTGCTGGAAATGGCCGCTGTACCGTACATGGAAATGCTACAGCTTTGGATTCTGGACGGCGTGATTCATGACACCCGTCGAGAATTCTTGATCGAACACAACGCAATGGATCTGAACGAGAATGAGCTGATGGATTACTGGGAGAAGCAGTACACAATCCGACTAGACAAGGTGCCTTGTTTTCTGAACAAGTACGCGGATGTGATCCTTCGCACTGGAAAGTACCTGAATGTTATTAGAGAGTGTGGTAAGTAGTTCTTTTTTCGAGCAGAAAAATAATAACCTGATAATATTGCTAACAGGGAGCTCTGCGGATTATCAACAACAAAGCACAATCACTCTGAAGTACACTCACACCGAGCAGACGTACATCACGGCCATCGAAAATGCGTACAATTTCGCGTCCTCTTCTTTGCTTAACTTAATTATGAACAAGTACAACCTGATAGGAAGGTTGCACTCCGTGAAGCGCTACTTCCTGCTGCAGCAGGGTGACTTCATTTCGCAGTTTATGGACGCTTGCGAGGAAGACCTGAACAAGGATGTAGACAATTTGCGTCCTATGCGATTGGAAAATCTACTGGAGGTTACGCTGAACATGTCATCTGCGCGATACGATGAGTATCATGACGATCTGAAAACGATGCTGCTGCCGTACGGAATTGTTACACAGATTTCGAAAATCGTCAAAAAAGAAGACGTTTTTCTGGACACGTTGGGTGACACGTCCCAGCTCAAGGGAATTGAATGTTTCACCTTCAGCTACAATGCACAGTGGCCAGTTTCGATCGTGCTGAATCGGTGGACCATCTCAAAGTATCAGATGATCTTCCGACAGTTATTTTATCTGAAGTATGTCGAACGAATTCTGTGCCGCGTTTGGATTGCCAACAACCGGACCAAACTGTTTGCTCCTCAAACGGCCAAACTGTATCGATCGGCGTTTACATTGCGCCAGAAAATGCTGATCGCTATTCAGAACTTCGAATCGTATATGATGATTGAAGTTATCGAACCCAATTGGCACATTTTCTATCAGAACATTAAACAGGTAACTGACCTTGGAAGCATAAAGGAATAAATTACTGATCTTTGTTTTATCAACAAAAACAGATAAAGAATATCGATGACGTCCTGAACTACCATCAGGACTTTCTAGATCAATGCATAAAAAACTGCATGCTAACGGATCCGGACCTGCTGAAATCAATCATCAATCTGTGCAACATCTGCATCCAGTTCTGTGCATTTTTGGCGGTAAGTTCACACCCAGATCACGTACTAGCTTCAGTGGCGTACGAGTGCGATCACACTAAACGTTGTTTTTCTTCGATTTTTTTTCTCTCTCCTAATGGGATGCTGCTAATCTTTCGCCCTTGTGTGTGTTTAAAAACCCGAACACTGCAGGAGGCACAGCGTCATTTCGTTGATGCCGAACTTGGTTCGATGTTGGCATCTACCGATGACTTTTCGCTGTCCTCTGAGTCCGACTATGACATTGCATGTCAGCAGGTAGTTTTACAGAGTGCTTTTTTCGTTCATCGAACTTTGGTTCATTGTTACGTTCACCGTTTCACCACTGGATTAGAAAACTTGTGTTGCCTGGGTTGTCATGCTTTGTCACGTTGTTTTCTTTTTTTAACCTAGCAAATGCACCCTGATTTTGATATTCAAACTCTATGTTCTAGCTAGAGCGAATAACTTCACTCCATAGTATAGCGAAAAGTATGTTTTACCTAATAACATATTCACAAATAGTTGTTTTTTTTTTTGTAACATGATGAAATATTGTCGGTTGTATGAGACAGTTGATAATTTAAAAAACTGAGATTCAAAGAACATAATTTGCAGAATACGTATACCTATTAATTGGTCATGAGAATTCAGTAAAGACTACCTCAACCCTTTTGTAATTTTAATTTAACCTCGTATCTAACTCTTGAGTTAATTCCAACCCTAAATTTTATTCATATTAAATTTCGAATCCCATACCAAATTTAATTACTACCCAAAACCCATTTGCGAATTTAGTTTAAAATTTATCTACAAATTCAGCTCAAAATCCAGTTCCTCGATTTTTAGTGCACTTAACTAAACCTGAAAAGCGGTTTGAAACCATGGGTCTCAGAGGAGGGGATAGAAAAGCCACTTCTGAGTAAAATATCGAGTAACATTGAGCTTAAATTAATTGTATTCAGTGTCAAGGCTGGTACGTTACGTATCAATATAATCTCCCATAACACATTCTGCTTAACTAAATCGTACGCTGTTATCAAATCTATTACCCGATGTTCACCGGGGATGCCGTTAAAAAATAATATTATCTAAACCAAGTAGTTCGTCATCAGCCAATACTGTCTGTCCTAATATATGTACTTAAAAATTAAGTTTCGAATGCTAATCAAATCCTGTTCGTAATTCATTTCTGAAATCTGAATATTACTTCTAATTTGATTACATATCCAATTGTACATCTAGTTCAGCTTTTGCAAATTGCACTTCTGAAGTCATTTTCAACTCTAAATAAAAATTCAGCCTGAAAGTCAAGAATTCAAACTAAAATTGGTTTTCATATGCCATTTTAAATATAAAACTGAATCCTATTCCACATGAAGTTCGAATCCAACATTAAATTCAACCCCTAATCTTATTTAAAAGCAATCGAAAATTTAAGTTTAAAAAGTGAACTTTCAATTCTGTAAAGTAAACGTTCAATGTCGATCCTTAATACAATTCAAATTCATTTCCAAAATTAATTTTTGATCTAATTCTGAATCCAAATATAAATTCAATTTCATATCAATCTGAAATCATCCCAAATCTTATTTCCAATTAGTTACAAATCATTTTTCCACATCAGTGCTAAATGCAGTTGAAAATCATTTTTGTATTCGAATTTAGTTCCAAGTGAATCCAAATGCAATTTCAAATCCAACTGTAAGTCTTATCTAATATGCCTTTCAAATCAAATTCAGAATAATAGTTTTACGAGTTCAAATGTTGTTTGAAAGTCCAATTCTAAATCCAGTTCCAAACTCTCTTTTTCGAATTTAAAAATTTTTCTCAATTGAGTCCCATGTTACTTACTTTTACTTTTATGGCGACAGATCGTTAAGATTCTATGCCGAATCTAGAATACGTCTTCACAAAACTCGGTCTTGGGCTGCTCCTCTTCAGTCGCTTCTTACACCCGCTGCTCTGGCATCCTCGTCGGCAGGACACATCCAGCGCGTGGAGGTCTTATCTTTGCCGGTCGCTCATCCGCCATCCATGCTACGTGGCAAGCCCACTGTAACCTGCCGTGTTTCATCAGCTTGACAATATCAGCGTGTTTATATACCTCGTACAGCTCGTGATTGATGCGCCTGCGTCACACCCCATTTTTTAGTTTACCACCGAGTATTGACCGTAGCATTCTACGCTCGAAGACCCCAGGCGCTCGTCAATCGGCTTCCTTCCACGTCCACGACTCATTTCTGTAGAGCGCCGTCGGAAGAATTCAAAATATTGCTTCCAACGCTTCGCCACCTGCGATTTATCGATTATCAGATTCCACTCGCTGTCATTACACATGGCAGGTACCCAACAAACAATTTTGTTGGATAATGGCTTATTAAGCTATAGTTCATCCGAAGTCTGCTTAATAATAGCTTAAGAAGCTGTAAATCAATAAAATTGTCTGTTGGGCTGGCACGGTCCGGTTCCTGATTGCGTTAATCGTTCTATAGAAGCTCCTCGTGAAGTGACTGGTGAAGCAATTCTCCGCCTCCGCGAGGACGCGATCACGGTGCTTCCACAGACCGTTATTATCAAACAAAATATACCATCAAAACGGAGAGCGCCAGTGTCCTTCATCTCTGGGTGAATGTTTGAAAAAATCGTTGGTAGCACTCCCCCCTTGCCCACGCTTATGAGACAGAGCAATACCAACATATTTATTACAGTTTTTACTCGAAAACCCCTAAATGCAAATTTTCACAGTTGTCGATTCAGTAGTTTCTGAGTCCTTAGGAATTAGGCAGACATATAGACAGACAAACAATGATGCCTACTATGAGTCAAATTTTCCAACGCAAATTTTTGACATTCCTGTCAATTATCAACGCCTACTGAAGTTTAAAGGTTTTCTCCAGTAATCACAACATAACTTAAAATAAACATTTGACCGCTGGATAAGTTTTATTGAGATGACGAAGTTATAACTATAGTGCTCACGTTTCCTACGGCGGTGAAGCCTCTTCTCGGCAGCTCTTGTCTCCCGGTATTTTTCCTTCACCTGACGCGCCGCACGATTAGCTGCTACTCACGTGTTGGCGTAGGCCCGGTTCTTCTCTTCCCTAACCTCTAGACACTAAGCATCGAACCACCTACTCGAGATTCCCGTTATCATGCCTATCACTTCTCGCGCTGCTTCGCTAACCGCACCATGGATGTGCTTCTACTGCTCGTTCAGGTCCCCTTTAGCTGGTTCACCGATCCGTCTATCAACTTTACACCTCCTTCTGCTAATAACCTCTGCATATTCGGACGTATCTTTTTTGTCGATCTCGATTAAAATACGTTGGACAGCCGAGCGCGAATTGTGCCTACCACGAGCTAGATACCCGGCTGTCGAAAGGATCGCACATCTATGTCGTCTGGAAAATGCCGGCCGATTTGGAAGCAAGCCTCTCCATTGGGGTGTCTCCAAGTGTTTTTCTGAATGTTCAGACGTGCAAAATGAGTACTACAAATAGCCATTCCTCTGGCCGCAGCGAAGTTCACTAACCTCATGCCGTTGTCGTCGGTGATATTGGGCTTTTCCTACCAATTACGGGACGAAAGAATTCCTCTCGTTCGACTTGTGCTTTCATATTTTCGATGACGATCTTTATGTCGTGTTGCGATTGCTCTCCATACGTTTTCTCAAGGAGCACGTAAACGTCGTCGGTTTCATCGTTAGTCGGCGCGTACACGTTGATAAAGCTGTAATTGAAGAATCTTCCCTTGATCCTCAATACTGCCCATAATTGAAAAATTATCTAATATGCCATTTTTACCAAAATCGAAAAACACTTTCTCGTAACAGTAAATATCCCAAGCAATATCCCTACGGAATCCGATTATCAAAAAATGGATTTGTCGAGGGGGGAACAATTTTGTCTATATCCAACATGTTTTCAACCCGCATGTACACCAACCAGTGTGTTATTACTGCATACTGTTTTAGAGAACTTTCGAGATGGTCTTGTGGTCTGGAGTTTTCTGCCAATATTCGTAGTTGATTCGGAATCATTGTCATAAGGACTTTTGTTTTATCGGCAAACCGACCGATGCTTCTAAAAGTCTTTCGACATCCTTTGCGTTTTCGCATACAAGCAGAATATCGTATGCATATGCTAGAATGCATGGTAGTTGAAGGGTTCTCCTCCCTAGTAACAATATTGGTTTTATCAAAGTTTCATAGCGCTTAATACAGCCAAAACAGCGCTATAAAACCTTGATAAAGCCACTTTTGTTATTTTTTTTCTCACTTCTGGATGTTTATGTAGCCTCCGCTTTTTTAACTGATGTTTCTTTTGTATTTTTTATAAATCGGAATATTCGGGTTATTTGACCTAGGGTGTTTGAGCTTTGATTTAGTTACGGCATGACTCAACTTTCTCTCTGGAGTGCTTGTTGTCAGCTTTATTCTTGAGTTATCTGGCAATGGCTCGTTCCTTTTCCTAGAACGTAGTTTCTCAGTTTCAGGCAATATAACATGGCTGTGAGCATATGGGGCAGTTCCTAAATCACGTGGTCATGTTTTGATCACTTTTATACCCCCCGTAGCACCCCGTGGTCTTTTGACCAAACATTCTGCCATTCTCGTTTCTAGGAGGGCCACAATCAGCAGTTTTCTCTGAATGAAATATGCGTCCAGTAATGCCTGTTTTGATCTGTCAGAAAATCCTCTTACATTCCATGAACCAAATTTAAGTTCTTTCATGTCGGTGCATGTTTCTTGATGTACTGTCGTTGGTGTTGGAGGGCTTATTTGGGTCTCGTTTGTCATGTTTTTCCTTAATCACCTTTCGATATGCCATGTTGAGCTTGAGGTTCTACGGAATGCCTAATTGGGTTGAATATTTGAATGACAGTATCATAGTGTTTCTCTTTGCTTTCCTTGATCTATTTACTGTCATTACGTAGGCGATTTTTATCGTTTTATTCGTGGCTCCTGCTTCGTTATATCTTACAACAGGACCATTTTCATTGAACACGTCTACTCGACAGTTGAAGATTTCGGAAACTGTTGAGATTGTTTCTTTGTCTTGCCATTCTGCTTCATGTTCGAGCCGACTTAAAAATTCTTGGATCGCTCCTTTGTGTTCATGCTTCTGTTCCTGTGTCGGTTATCGTTTGCATGGCATGCATCTATTTTCCGAATATGTTCCACCACAATTCTCCTCAGGTGTCTGATTTCTTCCCTATGGCGATTGTCCCGAATGTCATACCTATAGAGTTGGTTGACAATTGCTACGAATGAGCAGCGGCCATCATCAGGAATGATTCGAACCAGCAAAGTAAATATAAAATCAAACTGCGCATTCAATTAAATTCGTAGTTTTTAAATCCAGTTACAAATTGGGCTCCAACATAATTTTGGAGTTCAACTGCTATTTCTATTGCAAATCTAAATCCGATCCCTTATTCTGTAGCAAAACCGATTCCAAATTCGACTTAATTCTGAATTCGGTATGTTGTCCCGAAATTTCACGCTGAGCACTTAACACGCAAATATCAATGTTATTCGTTTTCTACTTCAAAATTTAGAGTTTTTGCAATAGTAACAGTTACTAGTTGCTTAGAAATAGGTACCTACTTCAAAAGGCAGAATCTTGCATAACACACTTACCGTTAGCGTTAAGAAACATCTAGATATCACAAGCTCCGTTAGCTACAATAACAAAATACCCGTCTAACTCATAAAACCATTCATCGTAATCTAATCCGCCCAGGACGCTACATCGATGGAACCAACGGAAACTTTCTCAGCTCGGGTCGAACATTTTCGTACCGATTTTACCGAGCAGCTGATGGCACTGTTGCGCAAAATAACCGATATTGCCACACAAAATCCATCGGAAAAGTTCATTAACCTCATCCACAGGTGAGACCGCGAAAAAAGTTAGCTTCCCAATCGTTGAAACAAACTTTGTTTTTTTTTTTTAGGATCAACTTCAACTCCTACTATAGCGATAACTTTGATAGTTAGAAACTATCAACCGAATAAAAAGTGTCATTGCCAAAGCGTACCTGTTGGTTCCTTATCACAGAGAAAAAGAAATAATAAAACGCTTACTGCAATAGCTAGCATAATTATCACTGTGTTGCCGCTCTCTACCTGCTGAAAATTCGGTCCATTTAGTGTCACATTCGTCAATAAACGGTAATTTTATCTAATCGAGCAAATCGACCAATTATTTTATTCTGGGGCTTTTTTTCTAAAGATAATGTCACTCTCCAGCAATCCTGACTATTTTGCCAATCTCGGAAGAGCTAGACGCCACACAATTGCGTCATTGGTTAGCATATCAGCCTTCATTTGTCTCATCAGCTACCGGTTCGATTTCGAAAATAACGACCTGACCTTGGCACACATCCATGTGTTGCTTCTTGAGTTTACGCGTGGAAAACACTTGCTCGCATTTCGTACAACGTTCCACCGGTTTCTGAAAAGTTTGATTGCGTGAAAAAGTGTACATATTTTAGGCTATGGCTTAGTAAAACACTAACTCGTAATGCTCGCTGTTTTCCCATAAGAACGCCCGTTCTAGGTTTCACTCGAGCGTTAACGTTTATACCATGGGTTAGAAACATATGCCGATTGTAGTAGGAATGATACCGAAAGTCACGGTTACAGCAAACGTAGTCGTCTCTGAAAAGGTAAAAGTTTTCCATCTTATGGTTGAGCCATAATTAGATTATTTCCGTATAGACTCACTGATACGTTATACAGAGGTGCTCGTTAAACTCATCCGCGGTCGCGCAAGCAATCAAACAAACGCCACAGTTGAGATCAATCGGATGTTCGTGGCGATATTTGTGCTCTTGCAGTTTATCGTTCGTCTCGAAGGACGAACAGCAGATGTCACACACGAAGTAGGTTTGAATCTGTAATAAAATCTGGTTTAATAATCCGAAATTATCTGCTAGTGTCGCGCTCTTACATCATGCACCCGTTCCATGTGCATCCGTAACTTATCGCGGCGTCCATATGACATCTGGCAGTGTTCACAGGTATAGCGGACCTCCGTGTGAACCGTCCGTATGTGACGTCGTAAGTGATTGGACGTTTTAAATGACATATCACACTGTTCACAGTTATAATTACGTTCCACGGAATGCGTTAGCATGTGTTGTGTCAGCAACAGCTTTCTGAAAGAAAATTGTTTAGTTTAGCCGTTACTTTCACGTAGTGTGAATACTCACTGTTTAAAACTAAGTCCACACTCGGGACAATCGAAGGACAGTCTAGCAGAATGAACTTTCGCGGCGTGCTTTATTACCTCTGCTTGGGTTCGGAAGAGTTCATCGCATAGCTCACATTGCAGCAAGGGTTCACGTTCCCGGTCATGATACTTCAGATGGTTCTCGAGGGCTATCAAATGCTTGAGAACTTTTCCGCACAGCAAGCAAATATGGGTAAAGTGAGCGTCGTTTTTGTGCTGTCGTAGCAATTCAATTGAATCAACTAATTCCCCATTGCAGCTTTTCCGGTAGCAAGTGAGCAATGCGGTCCCTTCTTCTGTCCCGTGAACTTTCGCCAAGTGCTTTTCGAACTGAGAAGGATACGTCGTGCTGTAATTACAATTCAATATGCAATCTTGCGGTTCCACTTCTTCCTCTTGCAACCGAGGCAAACGTCGTCTCTTACGTGGGTTCGGTTCAAATGAAGTGCCTGCGATGTCCGGTTCGCACTCAAAGTCGTCGTCGAATTCGTTCTCTATCAAAGTGTACTGCGACTTTTGATCTTCCTCTGCATCTTCCATATAAGATCTTTCATCTGGAAACGTAAATTCTGACGTTATTTTCTCGGTTGGCTCCTGATGTTCCTCCAAAGATTTTTGAAATTCATCCGTGAAATCCTGAATGTCATAGATATCTTCAGAAGCTTCATCACTGGAGTCTTTTTTGAATTCGCTATGAAAATTCGGCTTCAAATCTTCCTCCTCTCCGGTCTCAACCTTAACGCAAAGAGTCGACGCGATTTCGTACTCGTCAAATTCACCTATCAAGTCATCTGCCTGAACATCTTCGTTATCGCATAGGTTCAAATCCTTGAACAGCACATTCAGCTGATCACGCTCGGTATCAAAGAGAGCCCGCAGTGGTGCTTGGTTACCAGCTTTGACTTCCGCCAGAGAGGTAATAAAATGCTGAGTCAGAACCAGTTTTCGTTTGTATTTATAGAATAATTCGAACACCTCCAGACATTGCTCACAAATTTCCATCGGAAGATAGCAGGCTAAATCCTTATAAGAAATGGAAAAAAGAACGTTTTATAGAACACATTTCTTACGTTAGAATCCACAACACTTACGGCAGGAATCGTGAAGCTCATTTCCTCCAGCATTTCCACAATAGTGCCACGGTGAAGCAGCTGATAACTGTCCAACGTTATCAGCTCTGCAGATGATTTCGCCTGCAAACACAGTCGGCACACATTAGGGAAGTTTTTCAGGTTGAAAATGGTCATTTCGAGGCAAATTATTTCCGATGTTAACTTGTGCAAAATACTGATTTTATTTTCTGCATTCTTCGCGCACCAAACCAAACTGCACAACCAAAATAAACGCTTTGTGCAGCCCTACGGTTTTTCTGTTGCCGATTTGAAAAATTTTACACTCTTATTAAGTTTTATCTTGATTTGAGTTCGTGCTACTCATCTGAGGCTTGGAGTAGAGACTGTGTTATAAAGAGATACGCAAAGAGAAAAGCAGTAAATATGGCAACCCTTTGCTAATATTTTATTTTAAACAATTCTGGCAACCACATTTATTTTCGCATGACTTTTCATACGCACTAGAAAGTGTAATGGAATTTCGAAACATTGTAAGGATATATTACTGAGTTTCAGTGCTTGTTCATACAATTATAATAATTTCCAATGCATCACTCATAACATGAGCATGACGAACACATTTTTCGTTGGAACCATAATTGCACGTGATTCACAGAAATTAAACTGATCGCAACACACATTCTGTACGAAAAGTAACACGCATGAGTTTGTTTATATTGCACACTTGGAGCCTCGATTCGACGGTTCACTTGGAGTTTTCGACCTCACTGTTTGCGTATCTGTTCATAACACCGTCTGTAGCTTGGAGCACAGGGGCCTAAAAACGTTAACATTTTGCCTACTAATCATAAATTCATCACGGCGGTAATATTTCATTTCAAATGCTTACAAAACTTATCTTATTCATTGAAAGTGCACATTGTACTGAAAACAAATGTTGAGCTCTTGTTTTTTTGTTCATCTAAAACGACACTCAAGAATAAGTCTACCGACAAAATGGGACGTTTACTCTATTAC
Organism: Wyeomyia smithii; assembly: GCF_029784165.1. Classification (NCBI taxonomy): domain Eukaryota; kingdom Metazoa; phylum Arthropoda; class Insecta; order Diptera; family Culicidae; genus Wyeomyia; species Wyeomyia smithii. The sequence goes on along the minus strand of NC_073695.1, from coordinate 29,719,372 downwards.
ACTTGTTTTAGGGCAAACCAACCAAAAAGTTGGTACCAGAATCAATGAGTGGTAGATGGAAAATGTATGGAGTTTGACAGCCACAAGTGCCCCCTGTTGGAGCATGCTTAATACTGCGCTGTGTGTTCAGTGCGGTTACACTAAAGTCGCTTTTTTCGCGAGGGATACGTGCCGCGTAAAAAAACCGCGTAAATTTCGGAATCCGCGTAAATTCCGGAATCCGCGTAAAAAAACGCGTAAATTCCGGAATCCGCGTAAAAAACCGCGTAAATTCCGGAATCCGCGTAAAAAAACGCGTAAATTCCGAAATCCGCGTGAAAAACCGCGTAAATTCCGGAATCCGCTTAAAAAAACGCGTAAATTCCGGAATCCGCGTAAAAAACTGCGTAGAAAGCGACCTTAGTGTTTTTTGCTCACTCACTCCCTTTTGACACTGGTCGTTGCTATCGTATTCTTTTGAAATTTCATCGATCGAGAACCTTGTGCAGCGCTGGCATTGGGTTTTCAAATTCGTGCACGCGATCCTTCCCGAAATCCGGAAGTTCAGCCATTATTTTTTAGCATCATCAACAAAAGAAAAATGTGATTCGTTGCTCTGTGCAGTTAAATCATAAAACGCAAACGAGAAATAATTGTTTGTTATGGATCTAATGGAATCAGATTTAGATTTGGATTCCGATTTCGAGTTCGAAAGTGCTTTAATCACAATCTTCAGTAAGCCATCGAGAACAAGCAGGAGTCGGGTGGCGAATTTTGCCATCGACGTAGTTGATAAATGTTCGGATATACGGAAAAAGTGTTTTGACAGCATTATGCTTACACCGCGCATGGTCTCACGTACACCAACGCAAGGTTTTAGATCGTAGATCGAAATCGTTTTTTTATTCCACTCGAAAGTTGGCACTAACCCCGTTGAATAAAGATATTCGCTATTAAATCTCTACGAATTTTCTTTGATTTTTAAATTGAAAAATTTACTTATTTTCAAATTTTCACTAACTGGCAAGTAGTGCACATAAAATGACACTTCTGCTTCTGGAAAATATAACCCTGGTAGAGCACAAAATGATATTTCTGCTTCTATGGAAAATATAACCCTGGTGCTTATTACGGGAGTCACTTCACGGTGAAATATATTTCACTTTCACGCTCACTTCACTTTTTGAGACCTATTCCCGATTCCACCTCAAGTGAGGTGACAAAAATCACCTCCGTGAAGTGAGATTGACAGTGAAGTGAAATAAAGAATAGGACAAGTGAAATGAGCGAGTTTTCCAGCTCAAAAAAATTAAGTCCCGGAAAGTCGATTGAGCTGAATTTTGTATGAGAATATTTTTCGACAAGAGGAAACTTTTGAGCCCTACCACTAAACGAAATTCGAAGGTATATTTTTCTCTTACGTTCCACCGGCCGCAGCTCAAAAATTTGTAAGTCCCAGAAAGTCGATTTTTTTCAAGTAAAAAAAAAGATTAGCCTTGTTACTGGAAAGTAAATCCCATATATTTTATCACTAGATTACAAATCAATAGATTTTTAAACTTCCCTATCTTCGTGAAATCATTTCACCGTTCAAAATGGTCTTGTGGAAAAAATAACCCTGGTTCATCTGTATGGATCACCAATGGTCTGTGCCAAAAGTAGGGAAACCCTGGTTCACGTGTTATGACAGGGATGCCAAATGTGAGGACATGTCCTAATTTCGAAGACATTAGACCTAGTGTGAAGAAGTGGAAGCCTAATAGTCGGTGGATAAACCGCACCCGATTTAATGTATTAAGTGGAATTTTTGCTGCTTTCAATGGAAACCGTGATTACACATTTCTTATGTGTAAATACATTTTTTATGGGAAGTGAAGACTTTTGGAAAATGACTTGGCATCCCTGTGTGATTTCTTGACGGCAGGGTTTGTCCTAAAAATAAAAAAATAAAAAAATGGTAAAATTCGAAATCGATTTTTTAAACAGTTCTGCTGTTTAAAATAAAAAAAGTCAGTGGAATATATATTTTCTTTGCCATTTTTCATAAAAAAAAAATTAAATTCATACAAACCTCTAAAACATCCTATTGACTTATTTCCAAATAAATATGGCTATAGATAAATAAGGACTCGTTGTTCGTTCTTAGTACAATGTGCATTTTCAATGAGTAAGACATTTTGTGTAAGCAATTTCAATAAAATTTTGAAGCCATGATTAATTTGGGGAAAAAAATGGTAAATTCATCTCTTGTTATCGTCTTGTTTAGGGCATCCTAAACAGTGCGGTACCATTTGTGTTGTTATGGCGACTGTGTACAGCATGGCTATTTTGCTCACTCACCCGTTTTCACACCGGCCGTTGCTATCGTCTCAGTTTGACGTTTCATCTAGCATAAACCTTTAGCAGCGCTGTTATCGGGCTGCTAAATTTGAGAGTGCGATGCTTCCCGGATGCTCGGCTACTATTTCTCTAGCGCGTTTAGCAGCGACCGGTACGGTATGTAGTGATGATAGAGCGCTGCCAAACGGGGTATAGAAGCGCAACGTTAAGGATGCCCTTAAAAGCCTCTATTCTGTGATGTCTTTTCATTTCTGCATTGAGTAATTTTACCTTCACAAAAGACTATAGATTAGTTAGCGTGCACATCGTTTGTGAAGTTTTCAATATTTGTAAACAAAAACATATAACCGCAGTTAATTTGTTGCATACAGTTTTGTTCAAAATTTCTTACGCTAATGCCGTTTAAAGCTTGTAATTTATAACGTTCAAAACCACTAACAAAACAATTCAGTAGGTGTCATGGCAGCGTTCAATTTATCCACTTTCCCGGAAGTCTGTCGGCTCTGTCTACAATCGAAGCACCCGGACGAACTTATTTCGATAGAAACCGAACGTCCCCCGTACAATACAAAAATGGTAGATTTGTTGGAGGAACTAACGTTCAAAATACCAGCGGTAAGTGTTGATTGTTTAATCAAAGTTCAATAGTATAGACTAAGTTTTGCAGAGCGCAGTCCACTATTTTCCATCTGAGGTATGTGCTATGTGTTTGGAAGTGTTCGATTTTTTCTGCAAGTACAAACACAAAATTCAGCAGATTCATCGATTTCTGTTGGCTTTCGTTGAGGTCAAACTGGGCAAAACTGAACCCCTAAAGCAGTTGTTTCAAGAGCATGGTGAATCTTTAGAGGTTTTGTTTAAAGACCTGGATATCTGTAATCGAGATGTACTACAAGTGGAAGATATACTTGAGGAATATTCACACTACAGAATAGCTTCACTTCCGATTGTAAAAATCGAAATCGATGCAGAAGAAGAGCAGGAGGATGGAGGATCACATGAACAGCTATGTAATGTGGAGATTCTTGAATGTAACAAAAATGAGAAGGATTTTATGGGTTCTTGTACTGAAATATCGGAAGAGGTAAAAAAAGAGATAGCTAGAACGTCACCCATTTCATTGCAAGAACTGCCACCAGATGATGAGGACATGGTTTACAATAGATCTGATGATGCGGACGACTTGGCTGATGATACAACATTAGATATTGCTACTCAAGATGAACAGGTGGAACATTGTTCTGGAGATGCAATACCTGTTCGAAGACCGAGTGCCTTGAATTGTGATAAATGTTGCTTTAAAACTCGTCATCAAGAAGCACTTAATGCCCATCGTAGACGCCATGTACTGTACGACCATATGGATGGAATTCATTGTTCTAATCCGTCGTGCTTGAAAGCGTTCCCTGATCAGCAGCAGTATGACAAGCATCTCAAAGAAGGCGTTCACAAGCAACATGTCTGCGATATTTGTGGAGCATCGTTGAAGCACAAATATTCGCTGGAGGTTCACCTGGCGCGTCATGCAGGAATACCGCAGTTTCAGTGCCAATACTGTTCTTCACCGTTCTACACCAAGACGGAAATGCGAAATCACATCACATCGATTCACACTGCTGGAAAAATCTGTGAGTGTTCCAAGTGTGGAGCAGTGTTCAAAAATAATAAGCTGCTCAAACAGCATCTGGAGTCTCACGTGGAGGCTCGTAACTTTAAGTGCAGTACATGCGATTTCGCTTTTAAAACGGTACATCATCTGAGGCGACATGTCGCTACCGTCCACCAGGAAGTGCGGTTCCACTGCGAACGCTGTGAGATGTCGTACGGACGGAAGGACAAACTGAGGATGCACATGGAGCGGGAACATAATGTTAGTGCAATATTGGTTATTATTCTCCATTGTACGAAGTTTTACTTTTTCAGGTTCAATCCTACTTTTACTGTGACATCTGTCTGCGATCATTCAATGGCGAGTCGGCTCTTGAGAAACATAAAGGTCATCACGCCGCACCAAAACCGTTGGAATGTGGCGTGTGTCTTATCGCTTTCGAGGACAGCCCGTCATTCGAGCAGCATCTTTGCATTAGCTACCGACAAGACTATATATGTTGTGGAAGAGATTTTAAGTTTCATGTACACTACAATCGTCACATGATTAAGGAACATGGGGTGCATTCGAACGTGCGGGTTAAGCCGAAAAGTGGACAGTTGATCGGACAAATGCGGGCTAATCGGAGACAACGGCTGATACGTTGTCGGAGGTGCGCGGAAATTTTCCAATCTGTAGCGGAACGCAAACAGCATAACGTTAGTTGTAAAAAGACGCATAAGTTGAAGAGTGCTGCTGCTGTAGTTTCGACCAAGAGGCGGTCTAGTGAACCGTCGATACAGGTGAGTGAAATGGGCGAGGAAGAGTACTTGGTAGAAGATGAAGACGATATGCAGATGGACTCGGAATATATTTTAACTGAAGAGACATAATCGAAAACAAAAAAAGCTACAAAGTGTAAACTGATGACTGCCCTGTGAAGTCGTCGTGAACGGGTAACCCACTAAAACAAGTAGTAAGTATTTCTAGGTATACTCATCTTGTACTACACTTGCTGGATTAATGGATAAGGAAACCATTGGGGCTATGTTTTTTAGAGATTTATTTTTAATCAAGAAATTCATTCTATTATAATTGAAAATTTCATAACAATACTTTCTTTCGCAGCTAAAGCCAGCCTAAATCATTTCATTCAAATAAATACACAATAAATAAATTATTAAATATATAAATAAATAAATTATTACAACAAATAGTTTACCGGAAGTGCCTGCGGATTGCGCTCCTGGTAAACTAAAGCTATGACAACAAAGAACTACAACGCGTTTTTTCTCACTCAACCGCGCCGTATTTGGTTGAACTGTGCTATAACGATTGCGACTGGCTTTATTAAATTTGTACATACGAATGATGGTAAGGATGAGTGAATGACACAAGGATGTTTGGATGAAAAATTGCTTGTTTTGGGCTGTAGCGAACCCGCTTGCTCCGGGTTGCTCCGCCAGGTTTCGGCCGTCTCGAGATGCCGAAACGAGCGACAGAGAGCTCCACTAGGGACGGCGATCGCCGTCTTACGCGTATGGCCGCTGCTGATGGTACGCCAAGTTGTGCGGATCGTACGGGTAGTGGTTGGGACTGTTGGGAACCGGGGCGTACTGAACCGGTCGATGGTGGGGATATTCATCCTCCAGACGATCGTTTCGGTCCTGGGAATAGTAGCCATTATCATCGTCACGAAGCCCATGAAGCGAGCGCTTCCAATAACCGCCATTCCATTCGTCGCCATGGTCGTCGTAATGATGCTGATGCTGGGCGTGCTCGTAGTAGATTACCTGTAATAGATTTCCTGTAGTAGAATGGATCAACTAGTCGCTGGCACTTTGGCCGTTTAGGGGGATTGGGACTATTTGATTGGTACTTTTTGTGGCTGTGGCTGCTTCTTGATGTCGAACCAGAAACGGGCGATGTTGATCAGCAAACCGATGGCGGCGATGGCGAAGAATTTAAGCTGCAGGTGGAACGAGAGGATCTTCAGCAGGAGCTCGATCTTTCCCTTCAGTGCTGCTCCCAGCATGAACAGCTTGATGTAGGTCTTCCTCTTCTTTCCCTTCCGTTTGCCTGTTGTTTGTTTTTAGTATTTTTATGTTATGATTATTAAATTTATAGGAAAAAGAAAAAAGATCAATGTTATTAAATCGTAAAATTTGAAGATTTACGATTAGTCACATTTTGGTTAATTATTTTAGCGTAAACTACGACGGATTTTGGAACACTTTGTTATTTGGTTAGAACAAGCAAACGTAAGCATCAAACTATTGTGATTATTGAATGAATGTTACACGATTTGTGAATGCAAAATTACGAAACACAAGTGCATTTGATGCATACTCTGTTATAAAAAGAACAAATCAGTCTAATGTTAGTATTTCAAACTAAGTTAAATCTCATATAAAACATGATTTTCCAATGACTTTGATTTTTTGCATGAATGTTCAAAATGAGTTTAATTTTTTATGGCATGAAATCAGTGATAAGCAATAAAAATGTGTCATGCAAAAACATAACAATCGATCTACAACAACAAAAAAACACACATTAAGAGGCAAGTTTGCAAGCTGAAGGTGGCTTTTTTTCTCATCTAAATCATGCCTTATATGTAAGGGTTCCTGCTCAAATGTATCGTGACGTTTAGCTGAGTGTTCTGTAATATTCTGGTTGAATAAAATAACATTTTTTGAAACGTTAAGTAAACGTATAACAGCACGTTCGCATAATCTTCAAACAACTAAGCTGAACTATTCTGAGTAGACCCATAACATATAGCTATTTTGTTGGTTGTTCCAATGCTCAGTTATTTTCTTACTAATTCTCTGGTTATCGTTTCATTAAAAATGTCTCTGCCTTCTGTCTCACCATATATCATTTACACAACGTCGGGATTCAAACATACGACGTTGGTCTGTTAGTCTAGTTGTATTGTTACTGATATACCCCAACAGACAATTTTGCTGATTTGCTGCTTATTCAAATATTATTAAGCGGATTTTGGCTCAGCTAAAGCCAAAGCTATAACTTAACAAAACTGTTTGCTGAGGCTGAACTATCTCTCTACTAAAAGCAAGTTAACATCGCAGTAAGTATGGACCTGATACATGCTACAATTTGTTGTTATTATTTTTTTTTTCAAGTTAGATTTTCAAAGTTTATTTACTAGCGCATCTACTGGATTGAAAATCATCAAATTAAAACGATATCTCTACTTTGTTCAGCTGATTGGAATTCGTTGCAGAAGATGGCTGCGGAAGCTACGAAGTTTCGAAAGTCCTGTAAACCCTTTCATAGATTTGAAAATTTTCACGGACTATTTTTTTTATTCGAAATTTGTGTAAAAAATCAAAGATTTTCACAACTCTATATCAATACTATACAACTACTTGTTAAAATTACTAGGAGAAAGCTTCTTTTTCTCAATTCTCATGCCAAGTGTCACGTATCAACTGAGCAGAAACCCTGAATGGAACGGTGGATTTCTACAAATGAGATGGAACGAGGTTTCGTCTTGCATGCACTCAATTCTACATCCGGGATCAATGGTTTCTAATGTGTGTAGCCACTTGGAGCTTAGTCTGTTACCGATTCGAGGACGCAATAAGTTTTCTGAACAACCATGGTGGGTACGATTGGTTTCGATTGGCAAAAAAAAAAATCTATAGTTGAAGTCAACTTTGTAGACAGTCATCAGCTGTCTAAAACGGTTAAATTTTGTGTGTTTTCGGTGCGGGTGTAATTTAAACTAAACCAGACCTATTTGGGATGCAAAAAAAAATGTCTGTGGGGGGTATTGAATTTTGAAGAATACAACATATAAAGAAGGGGAAACAACAAATTGTTCTCATAACAAAAGTGTGAACCGTACGGAATCCTCCGCCGCCTCTCTCGCCATCGTCATAGCGACCGACTTCTCTCTCGGCGTCTGACTCCTCGGACTCGAACCCACCTGTAGCTCCAAGGTCATGACTACTTTCAACACCGTAACCTGAATCCGGGCCACCAACTTGCTTGCCTCTACCGTAAGCCTTCTCCGGCCCGTCGTCAAATCCATAATCCACCAAACCATCGGTCAACTCATCGTCGAACCCGACCGCGGAACGTGCTAGACCGTTGGTGCCATTCGTTCCGGTGTTACCTAGTTTCAGGATGTGGTGCAGGTGCTTTTTCGGGCGAGCCACTTCGTCATCGGATTTCTGCTTTTTACTCGTCGCCACACTGAAGCGAAAATGGTTAGGAAACTATTTTCTAATGTCCTATAAGCGTGTTCCGACATACCCGTCTACGCCTTCCGACACGAAGTCCGTAATCGTTCCGAGACCATTCTCGATTTGATTGATCAAGTTGGATGGGATAACCTTCAGTGGTTTCTTGCCGTCTCCCGTCAAGCCACGGTTTTCCGCGCGCTGCAGTGCTTCCTTATCGGCTTCATCTGGAAATGGAGGTGAAATCGACGATAGAAAAATATCAGTAAAAGTACGCGCCAACTAACTTAACTGTTATTGCAGTGCTTGTTTCATGCAAAATGCACCCGGTGTGATCTGATTTGCTAGATTTCCCTGGTGACAGATCTCGCCAGTTAGTGAAAACTTATCATTAGATAGGAATTGAACCGAACGAAACTAAACAGGAATATATTTCAGGTCAGCAAGTATTCCCTTTCAAGTGGCTAACCGACATTGTCGGCCGAACAAGAACAGGTCCCTCTTCCGGCTACCCAGGATGACACATTTTAACCACTTTTACTGGCCTGTCTGAATGCGAGTGCAACGCAAAGAAACTTGTTTTTACAGTTCGGTCTAATTGCGCGATTACGTGCAGATTATCGCATGTGAGTGAGGTTACTTGTTGCGCCTAACCAAAGCAAAAAACAGGGGGTGCTGCAATGGGGTATCATAAATAGCGAACACGGACTTGAACTTGACCGTTTCGGTTGCTTTTCACTTCAGCATATCGCCTCAGTTTTATGGGATGCAGCCGCCGCAAAAGTTGGGCTTACGAACACATCTGTGGGCTGCCAACTGCGAGGCGGTGTTTTTTTTATGCAATAATTGCCACGCTGACAAACGTTTTCACGGAATGAAGTCGGTAAATGTATGTTTGCTAATGGTACGTAGTAAGTAAGTAACTGGAGCAAGCTGTCTGCACGTATGCGGACTTTGTGGGCTTTGCTGGGAGTCTGAAATAGATTACGGATCCGTTGCAGTTACGTTGATTGTCGATGTATTTTTGCGGAGTTTTATTGTTTTTCAGAAAACTATTATATTGAATTGACTGTTTTAGTAATCATTTGAACTCATCAAATTTTGTTTTATTCAACTCAAAGTAGTCTTATCATATTTTATTTTTTCCCGCTATCATTCATTTATTAACCAAGAAACCAGATCTCGTTGAACATGGCTGTACTTGAAAAATTAGAAAAAAAAACACAGGAAAGCTCAAGCTTTTTTTGGTTTTACATATTTTACAATTTTGATCTAATTATGATTTTCTTTCGCAAAATAAGTTTGGTATTGACAAGATTAACGAGAGCAAATAAAAAATTGCCCCAGAGCTCTGGCGAATTCGTTGGAATCACTGAAGACTTCATTGAAGTTTCTTTTTGTTGACAAACAGAGAAACGATGAACCCGGCCAGCATATACTCTGCGGCTTTTCGACGCACTTTTTAAGCTGGCTAGGGGAATTAGAATGCATAGGAATGGTTAGAATGCTATAATCTTTCTTTTCTCCAGCTTGAACTCTAGAACAAAACCTGTGTTGACCAGTATTTTCAATCAAATCAAGAAAGACATGAGTAGTTTTTGAAGTACACTAAGGTCCTTTTTTACGCGGGGGATGCGTTCCAAATTTATATGGGCCCGCGTAAAAAACGACTTTTTTGAGTTGCAAATATAACAAAGAAAACCGTCCTAAAACGTTAAAATCTCGTTTGATATGATAGTGGCAAATCTAGAGACCAAAATTCAAAATCTTAAATTTTGATTATTTACACCAAACATTGTAAATTTTTTTGAAAACTGATATATGATCACTTGTGGCCTAAAACGGAAAACGTGAGTGAAATGAGGTTGATATCTTGTACCGTTTTTGAGTAAAAAAAACCGCGTAGAAAGCGACCTTACTGTACGCTCCTAAACGTAATTTTTCCTTAAAAACTAATTATTTATTATTACATATTTATATTTCTTTTGTACATTAATTATATATTTATCGGTGGGAATGGGAATTGTCATTCGGTTCGGTTGGAATCAATTGTCATTTGAAGCTTTTTGACGTCGCGCTAGAGGGTGTTATGAGACGAGCGGGGTTTGACATGCGGGGCACGATTTTCAACAGATCAGGTCAATTTATTTGTTTGAAGCTCGATTTCGATGGGTGATTTTAATGACAAAGTAAACTCGTTGCTCACTTAATTTCATGAATGCATCTTGAAGCTTTTTTTCTTACCTATCTAATGATGGTGTCAAATTTAAAATTGGTGGTTACGAACTTGCTCAAAAACACGTTTTTCTGATAAAATTCCAGATGACGACGAGATCCAAGATGGCGGACGTTTGTCTTCTACGTCAAATGAAAGCTTTATCATTCTTCTTTAAAATGAAGTGCTGTTTGTAGAGGGTTTAATGACAAATTCGAGAGGAATGGATCCATAAAAAGGATCAAGGATTGCTCAAAATACAATACTTTCTAAAACCATTGGTGTTCGAGGAGTCCTTCATAATGAACTAACCAAAGTGGTTTTCTCATTTTTTCACTACTTTCAATCGTTTAGACATGTCACAAAAGATCAAAAAATTGGTCGCAGTGATAAAATACTTAACACGGAAAAAAAATCATTTAGACACAATAATATCATGTTGGAACGACCTCGTGTCACCAATGGGACGGTTTTTAGCGAAAATGCTCTATGTAAGAAGGTATTGATGATGACATACATGTTCAAATCCAAAACGGGTCGTTTGATAGGTGTGCCATTTTCGGCAAAGTTATAGATAATATTTTGGTTTTCCAAAAAAGTAAACATTCTAAGAAAAGATTTATTTAGTATAAGTTAAAAAAAAGAAAAGTTTATTTTTAAAATTGGTTTTTTTTTAATCTATTTCTTTTCATGAAAACTACAAAAGATTAGCTGAACATTGATGGCTGTCCGACTATGCAGAAATGATTACCCGATCTTGTTCGGGATTCAATATTAGCTCTTGTTGTTATGGTGTCTTAGAAGATACTGAGGAGTCCTCAGTGAGGACTGGTTGAGTTCGAAAATTGATATTTCGTTGCATTGCGAGGTATGTCGAAAATCGTAAATGTGAAAGAATTATACGTTCAGCAAACAATTGAATAAAAAAAGCTCTTTTCATCTCTCTGTTAGTTCCTCTCTTTTTCCCTAAATTAAGTCTCAATCTTTTCCATATCAACCATAACACTTCTCTCTCTATTCCTCTGGGGTCGCTTTTGATTCCTCTTTGTTTTCTTTTCCTTTCATTTTTTTTCTTTTCTCTTTTCCATTTCTCTTTCTCTTTTTTTATCTTTCTCTCTCTATTTCTTATTTTCTCTCTTCTACTCGGTCGCTCAGCCTTAGGGGCCGTTCACATTCAACGTGGAACGAAAAATCGTCATTTTAGACCCTTCTAGTCCTCCCTCGTGGACAAGCGTGGACATTGATAAGACCCCCTTCCCCCATCCCCTTCTTTTTGTCCACGTGGACATTTTGTTACAAAGAAAAATGGAAAGACGTTTGTTTCTGTGGTTTATTTAGTGATTAAGCATAGAAAATGTCAGAAAACGAATAACAAAAATAATTTCAGATTCAGCTCAAAATTATGGCTAGACCAGAAAGGCCATAAATAAAAAAAATCCCATCAAAATTCAGCCTAAAAGGTTTGATAAACGTACCAAAAGGTCAGAAACTGGCAAAGCAGAAATTAATTCCAAATTTTGCTGTAATTTGTTCCGAAGTTGGAAGAGACTAAGCATAAAAACGATTTCGAACTTTGCAGAAAACTTTTATTAACTGAGCAAAATCACTGCGACCAGAGATTAGATCTATTGTAATATTGCCCAAGTGTTTTCTGTACTCCGCACTTCATATTATTGGCAATATCACTATTGAAGTAAGTGATACGCTTATCATTTATATCCGTGCTTGTGTGTAAGTTTTACCTTTCCGTTTCGAGCTTACTACTCTACTATACCGGTCCTCTTTCCCTCCTAACAATATCGCCTAATTACAATTCCCTGGAGAGAATTTTCATACGTTACTCACACCTGAAGAATTCAGATTGAAGGAAAGGTACTTGGTGGGAAGCCTGAGAAACTAAAGTCCTTTGGCAACCAAATGGCCTGATTCTACTAAGATTCGAACCCACGACCATCCGCTTACCAAGGCGGACTCTGTAACCTTGCGACTACGGAGCTCCCCGAATTCCAAATGGGCAATTTCTAAAATCTAATGTTTCCTAAAGAATCAACATCCGGAAACATCTCTAAAATCCCTAAATAATCTTGAATATATTTTAAGTAACTTAAAACATGTTTAGTAAAGAAACTAAAAATCTCAAAACTAATCCAAGGTAAGAAAAAATTAAAAAATCAAAAGGAGTAATAGAATAAAAAATAAAATCTCTGAAAAGAAAAGGATAAAGCAAATTATTGTAATTATTATTATTCCGAACTAACTAAAATGCTTGAGAACGCTCCTAGAATCCAGAAAAAAAAATTAGAAAATGATCTTGGAACAAACTTCAACTCATATTGTGGCGCTCCTGGGGGACGGATTTGAAAGTTTGAAATTTTGTTATCTTCACCTATGTATTTTTGACATCCCGTAAAACGACTGTATTTTGTAAACAATCCACATGGAACAAAATATTGTGCACAGTTATTTGGAAAATCCATTGTGGTCTCCATCTAGAATGGTTGAACAGCTGAAATTGCCCAGAATCGCGTTATCAAATGGTAAAAGGAAACATTGACAACGATTCGGAAGCCTCAAGCCAATCATCGAAGTGGAACTGTCGACCGGAAACTGCGTGAAAAAATTTTGAAGACCATCAAGAGGAATCCCAATATGTCGGACTGTGATCTTGCCACAAAATTCGGTGCTTTCATAGTACCATGAGAAGAATTTGACTCCGGGAAGGAATTAAGTCGTATCGAGCTAGTAAACAGCCAAACCGGACCATAAAACAGAATAGTGTGGCCAAAATTCGTGCTCGAAAGTTTTACGACCAGGTGCTGACCAAGTTCGACGGGTGTCTTCTGATGGACGATGAAACCTTTGTAAAAGCTGACTTCGGGCAAATCACAGGTCAAAAACTTTACTTGGAATCGGGTCGGGATGCTCCAGCCAAATTTAAATTTGTTTTTTTTTCGACAAATTTGCACGAACATTGTTTTGATTTGGCAGAGCATTTGTATCTATGGCAGAGAAACGAAAGTACGACAATGACGTTGGGACTGTACCAAAAAAATGGCTCCAAAAACGTATTTTGTCGTTCATTCGATCGTACGATCATCCCGTAATGTTTTGGCCAGGTTGGGCGAGCTGTCATTGCGCCAAAGTCGTTCAAAAATGGAATGCAGAGAAAGGGGTCCAGTTTGTTCCGAAAGACCTCAACCCTCCCAATTACACCCCGTTCCACCCTGTTGAGAAATACTGGGCAATCAAGAAGAGGAGACACACGCCAAAGAAAAAAGTTTTCGAAGACATCAATCAGATAAAGATCTCTGGTGGAATAAGATAGAAAAAAACGTTGGAAGAAGAAGATGTGCTCCGCCTAATGAGCTGTATTACAGGAAAAGTTCTAGAATTCCTTCGAAAGAACCTTTCCAGAAATAAAAGAGGTCACAAATAATTCCAAATTTATCTAACTGACAATGACTCTAAAACCAGAATATCTCTGGAATTTTTATTATAAGCCAATGTATATTTTGGCAGATTCCTTTTCTTTTGACAAAAATGTATTGTCCATGTGAACATTATCATCACCACCTCCCCCTCTCGTGGACAAGCGTGGACATTTGAATTATTATAACAGTTCACATCATTGGAACGTAATTCTATTCCGCTAACAAAAAGATGACTGGTTTGAGATTAATTCACCATCTTCAATCTACAACAATTCAGTAGCTTCCGCTGTGCATAGATCGTCAACGGGTCCGGTTACGTCCTTACGGTCGATTTGGGAAGGAAAGGAGGAAGTGAGACCACGTTTACCTCTGCATCTCTAACAACTGTACCGGAAAAGCAATTTACTTTGTCACCGTGGTAAGTGACGGTTTTTTATACTTTTACACGCTTATATATAGACTTTGCTGCCCTTTTTTACCGAGCCTCGTTATTTACCTTACCAAGTATCTGCAATAAAAACTGCCTGAACAGGTATTCATTAAACTGTGTGTGATTTTAGTCTGCAATTCAGTGTGAGAGAAGGATCAAATATTGGGATGGGAGGGAGCCTGAGAATGAACCCATGTGACATCAAAAGGTCTGATTCTACTTAAGCAGGTATTAGACGAAGCGAATATTTGCTATTTTTGGTACGATTTTTATTTGCACAAAATAAATTCCGTACCAAAAATAGCAAATATTTGCTTCGTGTAATACCTGCTTTAGATTAGAACTTATGACCAAGGATGGAATAAATCGTATCGCATAACAATCATTCGGGTATCATTTCTGAACGTGCTATTCATAAGCGTTTAATCCCAGCAAACCATCGCTATTAAAAATTACACATTCTCACGCATGCAAGAGACAACTTAGATCAAAGAAATATATGGTGGCTTTCCTTGATGATTTTGTTTCAGTATTGCCTGCTGTAGGCGGAGCGAGCAACATATAGCGAGTGTTTCACGAAAGAATCCTAAACCATTGCCCTCGGGCGATCGCAACGATTCTTTCAAACGTTGGTTGCTTGTTGGCGGAATTCGGCTACTATACGTCGTGCTTTCACCGTGATATTCTTCGATGATTCATAATGATTTCAAATATCAAGCAGTCAAGCAGTGATCATACCTACTTGCTCCAGTGACCAAACATTTGAACGCAATCTAACGTTCATTTGGATTCATAATTTTGTATCACTTGCGATAATCTCTCAAAGATTTTTCGCGATACTGTTGAATGCAAGTGATCTTGGATACAATAAATATTATCGTGTTTGAATCATTCAGTCTCCTTCTATGGTATTCGAAACACTTAGAAGCGAAAACAATCAGCAGCGTTTCCTGCTTCAAAATTGCATATTTTCCCAAATTATGGAAAAATGCAAAAATTACTCCCATTTTTAAACCGGATAAGAACCCAGCTGAAGTTTCAAGTTATCGACCAATCAGTTTGCTTTCTTCAATAAGTAAACTGTTTGAGAGAATTATTCTTAACAGAATGATGTCACACATCAACGAAAATTCAATTTTTGCAAATGATCAGTTTGGATTTCGCCATGGGCATTCCACAACTCATCAATTGCTCAGAGTTACTAATATGATACGAGCTAACAAATCTGAAGGTTATTCCACTGGAGCTGCTCTTTTAGACATAGAAAAAGCATTCGACAGTGTTTGGCATAAAGGTTTGATTGCGAAATTGCAAACTTTTAATTTTCCAATTTTCCTAATCAAAATTTTAAAAAATTATCTTACTGATCGAACTCTGCAGGTTGTCTATCAGAATTCAAAATATGATAGATTTCCTGTCAGAGCAGGTGTACCTCAAGGTTCAGTCTTGGGTCCAGTCCTGTACAACATATTCACTTCAGATCTTCCTGATTTGCCTCCAGGATGCACAAAGTCATTGTTCTGCGATGACACAAGCATTTCCATAAAAGGAAAAAGTCTTCGTGTCATATGCAGTCGATTGCAGAAAAGTTTAGATATTTTTTCTTCCTACTTGCAAAAGTGGAAAATCTCTCCCAATGCTTCTAAAACTCAAATGATAATTTTTCCGCATAAGCCTAGGGCTTCTTTCCTCAAGCCAAACAATAATCACGTTGTCAAGATGAATGGGGTTATTTTAAGTTGGTCCGACAAGGTTAAGTACTTGGGACTAATTTATGATAAAAAACTTATTTTCAAAGAGCACATTGAGAGTATACAAGCCAAGTGCATCAAATATACGAGATGTTTATATCCTCTTATTAACAGGAATTCTAAACTTTGTTTAAAGAACAAACTTTTGATTTACAAACAAATTTTTAGACCAGCAATGCTTTATGCTGTACCGATCTGGTCAAGTTGCTGTTCAACAAGGAAGAAAAGAAAGGATTCAGAATAAAATTCTGAAAATGATTTTGAAGCGTCCTCCTTGGTTTGGTACACTCGAATTACATAGACTTACTGGTGTTGCACCATTAGAAGCTATGTCAAATAAAATTATTAACAATTTTCGACAAAAATCGTTGCAATCCTCAATTGCTACGATAAGCTCTCTTTATAGCCAATAAGTTAGCAATTAAGTTAGCTGTAAGTTTACTTCCCCTTTTCTGACAAGTAGGTTTAAATCCCTACGAATGATAAGTCCTAATTGCGAAAGCAAACAAATCCTAACAATTAAAATTACAAATTTCTAACAGTGTTGAGAAGTCACCATTTGTGATTGGACACACATACTCATTATTTACTAATATTTATCATAAATACTTAAGCTACTAACAAATCCCCCCTTAAAAAAAAAAAAATCAGCAGCGTTTCTATGAAAAACTTGTACGCAAGTGAAAATAATTGGACGATACATGATGAATCAAAGAACACATTTGCATGGAATATTGCTAGTGAATGAAAATTTCCATGCTTGCTTATGACAATTCGCTTGTCAAAACGAAATCTGTAACCCCGATGCTGTGGGCTCCCAACTGTGAAAAAAATCGGTTCTTTCTTTTCGAAGCTCAACACCATTTAATTGTGATCCTATTGCTATTTTCGATTTAATTTTCAAATTTCAGTAGAAATGATTCAATTTCAATTTTTTACGCTAAGGGATAGAGCAAATTCGATAGTGATAAAGGGGTGTCTCACCCATATAGAATAGAACTTCACTACGTCACGCCACAAAACTAAGTATGTGTTAAGTAGAGTAATTTCACAAAAAATTGCTCAATTTGTTTATTTTTTTAATTGTCATATTTGATCTGGTTGAAACTTTATACAGGCTAAAGATGTAAATTTAATTGTAATTTTTCAAAAGGACCTATCTAACATTGAGAGACTCTCTTTGTTTACTTTCTCTTTGATCAATAACTATGTTATATTTTCCATATTTCATAACACTCAATGCATAGTTAGCAAGACAGTATAACAATCTCTCGATTAAGGGGAAGAAAGCTTGGAAAATACTTATAACGACGACGTAATTAACGAAACAAAGTGAGAGAGGAGAGAATCTGTCATTGTTACTTAGGTCCTTTTGAAAAATTACGCGAGATTTAACTCATAAACAGATTAGCGGGTCGGAGTGAAAATTTGTATGTAAGAGTTTCTAGAGCCGAGAAAGGGTATTATGCTGGTTTAAAACCCCTTCCTCTTCTGTTTTTATGGTTTTTTAATTTTCAAATCGTTTAATTAGTGTGTCCAATGAGTTCACTCAATCCAATTACTGAATATTATTCACTGATTTTGCCCAAACTTTTTATATTTTTTCTTGATTTTAAGCTCGATTCGCCATTCGGCAATAACACTGCTATTGATTTTTTTTAAAAGTATTTAGCAGAAATTTTTGAAAACCCTTAGCAAATGAAGTTTTTTTTGTGCGATTTTCGGAATTTCGCGTTTCTTTTACGAGGATGTTGGAATTTACGCGGATTTCGGAATGTACGCGTTTTTAGTGTATTATTAACAACTTTTCAGAACATACTATACCGATCAAACAAACGGTTTTGGATTTATTTTTTTTATCATTATTAGGCACTCGGTTCAGTGAAGGAGATTAGGTAAAAATGTATGAAACTTGGTTGTCTGGTGTATACCGATGTGTTATATGGTTCGAAAGGTCTGGGAGAAAAAAGTTAAAACCGTTTGAGGGCGCGATTTTAAGGGGTTTGGCTAGGGTGGTCGGTATTACCGACTTTTCGAAAACCGGTATTTCGGTATTCATAAAAATAAAAACCGGTAAAACCGGTATTTTAATTTTTTTCGGATTAATACAAACCAGGGGTGACTCGTGGTCTCTAAACCTACTTTTTCAACTACAAAATTCTCAAAATCATAGTTTGGAATGTAATGATGATTGTCCGCGACAAAAAAAAGCAAGTCACTCTCTCTAGTATTTATATGGACATTGCTAACGTAAGAGCTTCACTCTCTCTGTACTATTTAAAAATAAAACTGAAAAATAATTAAAGGGTGTCGAACGTCTCCGGTAGTGGTTTTCTTCGGCCGGTTTTCTGCCGCAGTCTTATGCAAAAACATGCCGAAGTAAGCCACTGCCGTTACCTATATAAATTTAGATTTGAAATTTATTTTTTGCTTAGCGTCTCAGGTTGTATGGACGTGTCACTGCATGATTATGCATGCATGATTATGTTTTTGCATTTATGAAAATCTATGCTTCATTACGATCCAGATTTTTTTTTGTAAGATTAGGATCTCAGCGACCATTGTTTTGATCTCTAGGGGTATACCATCCAGATACAACACTGGATAACAGTGTTTTAAAAACTCCAATGAATGAATCTAGTGATATGATTACGAAGAACATAATTTCAAAACTCATGTAATAACAAAAAAACATGCAGATTTTTATTTAAATTTTCATTTACATCAAAGCTACAAAGCTTAGTTTTGAATAAGTGAATGACTTTAAAATTCGTAGAAAAACCATATTTGAAACTATTGAGAAGAGTATACGAATGAGTGAAAAAAAAAGAAATCACGATCAGACCAGAATTTACTTTTTACGAATCCGAATGAATCGATGGTAAAGACTTCTTTATTCGTCCAAATTATTTATTATTATAATTATTTTATTAACTTTAGCTTCTGATGGAGAAATGAAAAATGTGGCATATGAACAAGTTTGTAACTGAAATAGAAATAAATATTTGAAAAGAGAGGCTGGTAAAAAATATATAAAAATATAGAAAATTATAGAAAAAGCAGAAACTTTTACACGAGTGAGGCCTGGTACTTTCAGGTAGTTGCTAATTAAAACCCGCTGCGGTACGGGCGACGAAGCTTTGACCATGCTACAGCTATTTAAATTTCACTTTTTCAAGGTGCAGTAATTTTTAGGATGAAATTCTTCATTGGTTGATTATTTCATCCTGTGACACTTTGTATCAACAAAAAGTAAATTCCTAGTCCAAATTTATATTTATTTATTTTTTTTTAGTTTTACTTTAAATAGCACAAAATGAAGCTGTTCTACTTAAACAATAAATGTTTTGCTTTATTGATATGAAGTTTTTTGACATATTATCGATACACACAAACACATCGTCTGAATTCGAGCAGATTGTTAGAAAATTGATACATAGGTAGGGGTAAATTAATATTTAATGTTGCTTATGTCTAAATGTATTTATTATATAGGGTGTTAGGGAGCTCACATAAAATCCTTCAAGAGGCGATAGAGGACCATGTTTGATGAAAAAAAAAATCCTTCTACGCATATGGACAAAAGTCAACTACTGCCCCACTATTTTCAGTTTTCGGTTATGTTCGCCTTTAACGAGCAGAAAATTGTGAATTTTTGAGACACTATTGATTACGAAATTTTCTCAGTTCTTCAAGGGAACCAACAGACCTGAGCTTGCTATCGTACTTCTTGTGATAGACCTCGTTGAAAGTGAACATAACCGAAAACTAGAAGAAGAGAATAACTCTTCAGTAGTTAAATGTTGACCATATGCGCAGAAGGATTTTTTTCATCAAATAGGGTCCTCTATCATTTCTTGAAAGTTTTGATTAAAAGTGAGCTGCCTAACACCCTGTGTACATCGTCATGTGATTTGTAACGCCTACCTAAGTGAGTAGCATTCATTAGCCTAACAATAATTTATGAATATTGTGACAAGTTTTTTTTTAATTTAAAGAAAAATACCGCAAATACCGGTTTTTTCGCCCCTCCAATACCGGTATTTCGGTACTGGAAAAAATATCGGTTTTACCGGTTTTTGTTTTACCGGTAAACCACCCTAGGTTTGGCGCATTCTACAAAAAAAGAAATATAGCATACTCCTACAAAAAAATACCTTTATTTTGATGACCGAACATGTTTTCTAAGTCAAACCAACTCCGAGATGGAGCTAATTTATTTGTTCCAGATCTTAAATGAAGATTCTAAAAGAAGCAAGTTTTACTAACATTGCGTTGAAAGTACTTCGCTCCAGCCGTCTACTTGACCTAGCTGCCAACACGAAATGAGAGATCGATTTTTTGCACACTCTCATCAAACCAAAAGTGAGTTAGACAAAGCGAGCTCGTAATTGGTTGATTTTTTTTTTCAATTTGGTTAATTTCAACTCCACTACGGACTGGACTCCCCAGGTTCTAGAAATCATAAAAAGAACTACGAGTGCGTCTTGAACTGTCCTACAGATCAGACGTTTTTTCGGTTGCTTGTGGACTGGTCTTTGACTGCCTATAGCTTCAAAGTTTGTGTTTTGTCAGTGTGTCTTTTTAAGATTACCTGAAAGTTATTTCCCATCAGTCTTTCTCAAGACTACCTACTTTTGAATTTAACATTTGTTTTAACTTTTTTCGTATCACCTGAAATGGCTGGACGGAAAAAGAAACCTCGCATCGCTGCGGGGAGGAAAAGAGAGGCATCTCTTTCTGACACATCGAGTGTCTGTAGTGACAATCCTTTTGATATTTTGCCTGAGCAAGAAGCTGGTGAAATGGAAGTTATTAATAATGAAACTATACAAAATATAAAATCTTTAAAAAAGGAGAAAGTTCCACCTATTGTGGTAACTATTTCTTCTGAATTTAATATATTCAAAAAGGAACTTTCAACGTTTGTTTCTGACGATAAAGTTACCTATCAAATTGGCCGTAGAGGTGAATGCCGCTTATTAGCCGACTCAGTAAAGGGTCGTGATCGTCTTGTTCAGTATTTAACTGACAAGATGTACAAATTTTTTACATATGACACCAAGAACGCCAAGCCGTTCAATGTTGTCTTGAAAGGTCTCACCAACGATCAAACCGTTGATGAGATCAAACTTACTTTAACAGAATTACTTGGCATAGCCCCTACCCAAGTAATTCTAATGAAACAAAAATCACGAGGCGAAAACAGTCAGAGAACTGGAATTTCCCTTGTTAATTATTTAATTCATTTTAACCGCAATGAGGTTAACAACTTAAAATTTTTTGAAAAAGCACATGCTTTGTATAATGTGCGTGTAAAGTGGGAAATTTATAGGAAGTATGGCGGAGGTGAAAAGCATATCACCCAATGCCGTACTTGCCAACGTTATGGCCATGGTTCCAAATTCTGTAACATGGACCAAAAATGTCTTAATTGTGGAGACTCTTCTCACAAAAAGGACACATGTCCTGTGAAAGAGAGTAAAAATTTTCGCTGTGCGAATTGTAACGGCAACCATATGTCAAATTTTTATCAATGCCCAGTCCGTTTAGCAATTGTTAAGGCAAGGCAAGGTAAACAAAATTCAATTTCTCAATTAAAACCAACTTCAAAACAAAATTCTCCAAGCGTACCAGTGACGCATAGTTTACCTACTCCTTTGCATACCCGTTTAACTTATGCACAGGTTACAGGTAGTTCGAACATTATACCGCCTAGTGTTGGTAGTTCGAAAATGACCGTTAATATGGGTAAGCAAAACAGGCTAGAAAATAATTGTACACCTATCACTCCAGCTAATATTGCTGCCGAAAATATTTTTTCTAATGTCAACTGCCTGGGGCCTATTACGGCAGGTAAACTTTCTTTTTTGCAACAGGCAATGTTCGATCTTATGAACGCCATGTTGCAGGCAAAATCAATGTTTGAAGCCATTCAAATAGGCACAAATTTTACTATTAAAATTGTTTCTAATTTAAAATTTAGCAATGATTTTAAATAAAACAATTAAAATATTAAATTGGAATGCTCGCTCATTGAAGGCCAATGAGAATGAGCTTTTTAATTTTTTAACAGTAAATAATGTGCATATTGCAATTATTACTGAAACATTTTTGAAACCTAACATAAAATTAAAATATGATCCCAATTACGTGGTTCATAGATATGATAGGATTCAGGGTTCCGGCGGTGGAGTTGCAATTGTTATTCATCGCGGAATCAAACATCGTGCTCTTCCCCATCTTGAGACGAAAGTTATTGAAACTTTGGGAATTGAAGTTCAAACTGAACTTGGGATTTTATTTATTGCCGCAGCATATTTACCATTTCAATGCACACGCGAGCTCAAAAATTATTTTAAAGGTGATTTACAAAAACTCACCAGAAATCGTTCGAAATTTTTCATAATCGGCGATTTTAACGCTAAACATCGTTCATGGAATAACTCTCAAAGTAATTCCAATGGCAAAATTTTATTCAACGATTGTTCTTCAGGATACTATTCTATTTTGTCTCCGAATAGTCCTACATGCTTTTCTTCTGTAAGAAACCCTTCAACAATTGATTTGGTGCTTACAGATCAAAGTCATGTATGTAGTGATTTGATCACACATGCTGACTTTGATTCTGATAATCTTCCAATAACTTTTTCTTTATCACATGAATCAGTTTTAAACCCTATGAGCTCTGTTTTTAATTATAACAAGGCTAATTGGGAAAGATACAAAACTCATATTGAGAGAAATTTCAATAATGAGCTTGATTTGCAAAACGAAGTGAATATTGATTCCGCTTTGGACGCATTAAAATGTGCAATTGTTGATGCCAGGAATTATTCTGTTCCAAAGGCTCAAGTGAAATTTGATTCACCAATAATTGATTCACCAATAAATAATCTTCAACTTCTAATTCGTTTGAAAAATGTCCGCAGACGTCAATATCAACGTTCTCGTGACCCTGTTTTTAAAACTATTTATAAAGATTTACAGAAAGAGATTAAACATAGATTTACTCTTCTGAGAAATCAAAATTTTGAGACTAAAGTTGAAAAATTGAAACCATATTCAAAACCATTTTGGAAGCTGTCGAAGATTCTTAAGAAACCTTCAAAGCCTATTCCAGGTTTAAAAGATGGTGAACGTTTTCTTGTATCCAATGAACAAAAGGCTCAAAGACTTGCTCAGCAGTTGGAGAGTGTTCATAACTCAAATTTGAATTTTGTGAGTCCAATTGAAAATGAAGTCACACGTCAATTTGATTTAATTTCTTCCCAGAATTTTTTACCTGCAGAAATAATTGAAACTAACTTGAATGAGATTAAATCAATTATTAAAAATTTCAAAAATATGAAAGCACCTGGTGACGATGGAATCTTTAATATACTAATCAAACATCTCCCTGAGAGCACAATGGAATTTTTAGTAAAAATTTTCAATTGCTGCTTCAAAATTGCATATTTTCCCAAATTATGGAAAAATGCAAAAATTACTCCCATTTTAAAACCGGATAAGAACCCAGCTGAAGTTTCAAGTTATCGACCAATCAGTTTGCTTTCTTCAATAAGTAAACTATTTGAGAGAATTATTCTTAACAGAATGATGTCACACATCAACGAAAATTCAATTTTTGCAAATGAACAGTTTGGATTTCGCCATGGGCATTCCACAACTCATCAATTGCTCAGAGTTACTAATATGATACGAGCTAACAAATCTGAAGGTTATTCCACTGGAGCTGCTCTTTTAGACATAGAAAAAGCATTCGACAGTGTTTGGCATAATGGTTTGATTGCGAAATTGCAAACTTTTAATTTTCCAATTTTCCTAATCAAAATTTTAAAAAATTATCTTACTGACCGAACTCTGCAGGTTGTCTATCAGAATTCAAAATCTGATAGATTTCCTGTCAGAGCAGGTGTACCTCAAGGTTCAGTCTTGGGTCCAGTCCTGTACAACATATTCACTTCAGATCTTCCTGATTTGCCTCCAGGATGCACAAAGTCATTGTTCTGCGATGACACAAGCATTTCCGTAAAAGGAAAAAGTCTTCGTGTCATATGCAGTCGATTGCAGAAAAGTTTAGATATTTTTTCTTCCTACTTGCAAAAGTGGAAAATCTCTCCCAATGCTTCTAAAACTCAAATGATAATTTTTCCGCATAAGCCTAGGGCTTCTTTCCTCAAGCCAAACAATAATCACGTTGTCAAGATGAATGGGGTTATTTTAAGTTGGTCCGACAAGGTTAAGTACTTGGGACTAATTTATGATAAAAAACTTATTTTCAAAGAGCACATTGAGAGTATACAAGCCAAGTGCATCAAATATACGAGATGTTTATATCCTCTCATTAACAGGAATTCTAAACTTTGTTTAAAGAACAAACTTTTGATTTACAAACAAATTTTTAGACCAGCAATGCTTTATGCTGTACCGATCTGGTCAAGTTGCTGTTCAACAAGGAAGAAAACGCTTCAAAGGATTCAGAATAAAATTCTGAAAATGATTTTGAAGCGTCCTCCTTGGTTTGGTACACTCGAATTACATAGACTTACTGGTGTTGAACCATTAGAAGCTATGTCAAATAAAATTATTAACAATTTTCGACAAAAATCGTTGCAATCCTCAATTGCTACGATAAGCTCTCTTTATAGCCAATAAGTTAGCAATTAAGTTAGTTGTAAGTTTACTTCCCCTTTTCTGACAAGTAGGTTTAAATCCCTACGAATGATAAGTCCTAATTGCGAAAGCAAACAAATCCTAACAATTAAAATTACAAATTTCTAACAGTGTTGAGAAGTCACCATTTGTGATTGGACACACATACTCATTATTTACTAATATTTATCATAAATACTTAAGCTACTAACAAATCCCCCCTTTAAAAAAAAAAAAAAAAAATAAAAAGAACTACATTCGGATTGTAAATTCTGAACGAAAAAGTTGCGAATTATTTCGAGCTCCAAGAAACTTTATCTAAAAAGACTGTTTATATGTACACTGAGGCGTAATTTCCGCCTCCATCTGACTGAAGTCATTGAACTCAGCGTGCCAAGCTAACACACGTCACGACAAAACCAACAAAAGCTTAAAAAAACAAACTCTCATGAGAAAATACCCGCCAATGTCAACTGGATGAAGCGCAATTTCCCTTTCAATTAAAACACGATTATCGACCTCGGTTTGGAGACAAAGACCGCAGTACCTGACCCACCTTAACATTTACTTTCTACTTTGTGTATCTTCAAATTCCAATCCCAACATGGTTCACTGTATCGAAAGGGAAACCTGGTAGCTGAAGAAGCTACCCACACGACGCTACCCGGACCTTATTGGGTCTGCCAAACGTTGCAATTCAACTTTCCCGACGAGTTCGCGGGATGCGCTTTTTGTGCTGTGCAGTGCAGTTGCCACGTGTCTCCCAATATTGTGTTTTTTTTCGCTTCGCCGTTGTGAAACTCGTATTCATATGGCAAATGTCAAGCGAGCAACCCGACGGTTTAAATAAATCGTGAACGGAAAAACAGCGTGATATAATTTACCGTACATCGATCCTTGCTGCGCTTCCCCAGACAGTAAGATCTGATGGTGGCCGTAATGTTTAATCAGCGCTGGCAGTACTGGTTGAATATTTGTTGATTGTATCAAAGCGAAAGAAAACTTTGTCTTGTCTCTTTCACATCTGTAGGGTATTGAATATTTTTTGGACATCACTGTAGCGCTTTTCCTAAAGCATCGCAAGGCCTGCTGATCATAACCCTTCCCGTTGCTGCTGAAAGGTTATCACTGACAACCGATCTTCTTCGGTAGTCGTCCCCGGTTTTTCCATGTCTCGTGTGCGGTTCAGGACCAGTTCAATGGAAACATATACCATCCATCCGCGAGTCGGATAAACTGGCCTTGATAAGTGGTTAATGATGTGCGGCAAGAAGCGACAAAAAGATTTTCATACTGCTTACGGTATTTGAAAGTGATACCTTACCGGAGTCATTGATGAGGGAGCGGCATGATTTGTTTTTGTGATTTTTTCATTCACGGTGAAGGCAACCGTCACGACTTCTCCAGGACCGGTACATTCAACTTTTCGCTTCTACGCTCCAGCACGGATGTCGTCTGCATGCGCAGGGAACACATTTCCACGAAAGGAATGTTGGCCGTTAGCTTTGTGGGAAAAGCGAGATGCGTCGAAACGAAGACAGGCCGCGAAGATTCATGTGTACAGGAAAAGCTTGAATTTTCAACAGGCAGGGAGATTCATTATCTGTATGGCCGGGTGGTGTTCGGTTGATTACGGCTAAATTATGGGCTTGGGTTTGGAGGTTCAACAGGCGTAACAAATCGGAATGGGCTTCGGTAAAATTTGGTATGGGGATGGTATCGATTGCTGTGTGGAAGTGGAAACGGAGATGTTTTGCATGTCACGGTTATCTGAGAAGATATGTTCGTTTTCATTAGTGAAAAACCCACCGATAAAGGTCTTGCACGGTGGCTGTTATATCAATACGTCCAAGCAGCTTTAGTTGAAAGTATCGGGATATGATGTGATTTATCATCATGAAAAGTTTTCTCCTTAAATTACATGGTAAAAATTTTCGAACTCTATCAAGTTTCAAGTAGTTTAGTTTCATCTATTAGTAAACTTTTTTCTTCATCGAATGATTGAACAAAAAAAAAAACAGTTTGGTTTTCATCATAGGCAACTAAATAAACATCAATTACTAAGAATATTTATTAAGATTTGTACTAATAAATCTAAAGTCTATTTTACTGGAGCCGAAGCATTCGATACTCATGCCAAAGGTTAGAAAAATGCCAAATTTCAGTTAACGGACCACTTTCTTCCAGTTAACTATCTAAAGGGTAAATAATAATAATTTTTACTTCCAATAAATCACTGTCAGTCCATGGGAGATGAGTTGAATGTACACATACACGGCACAATAAAATAAACATGTCATAACCCACTTACTTCTCTGCTCAGTTTGTTCGGAATTACAAAATTGATCGTAATTTATAAGCCCTTAAGGCATAATAGAGGCGCTGTTTAAAACACACCAGATAGTTATCATTAGCTTACACTCATCGCACTTAGCTAGAGCGGCACCGAATACAATGAAAGCACAAAACACATGCTCAAACATATGCTCGAAGAAGTTGGGATTAAGTGTGGCACGATTATCAAGCTTCTTCGCTGCGCATCCTCCATGCCGTGTAATCGCGCTATTAGCGGAAAAAACGATTTAATAAAAATTCACTGGCGTGATTAATGAGGATCATTTTTATGTACAATCAGACACAAACATAGGAAAGTTTTTCAACATTTCAGTCGGAGGGAAATTAGAAAACCGATACTTTTCGCTTGGTAATCAAAAGTAGGTCTTTTGTCTTCCTGGTTTTGTGCAAAATAGTCAAACAATGTAATAACAATTTGATTCGAAATATGAATGAACACTCGATAGTCAGTCACTACTTACTCATCATTTCGTGCTTTTTTATTTCCAGGATATCCTCCCAGTTGTCCAGCATCCGGCTGGCCTGTTGCCGTATGCATTGCCACGGATTCGATCTGACTACGCATAGCAAGCTCTCCACGATCGCCGAAGCATCCACTGGCACTGTGGGAAGTGAAAAGGGAAGAAAAAAGGTAAGCGTTAGCAAATAGTCAATAAACCAACGATTGTCCGTAGTTAGATGGTTATTATTAAAAAAGCATTGCGGTTGAACGCTGCACGTTAGCGACTGAGAAGGCACAGGTGGCATAAGGCGGAGAGGCACGATTTACGCTAATTGACTGCGCGCTGGATTTGGCATCTCAGCCAGTAACTGAGACGACGCTTTTTGATATATGAAAGACGCACGCTAGACATCATCCGCTAGCGTCTCAGTTTGTGATTTTTTTCCTGCCTTTGTAGTTACTATGCGGAGGTGTATGGTTATAGTATAATGTTTCCTCAAACGAGTAAGAAGAAAGTTTGTTTCCGTTGATTGATTATGTTGTGTCTGCGATCACCGGAGAAATTACTACTGCAAGTAATATCAGTCAGCTGTTGTTAAGTTTCGACTTGTTTCAATAAACAAAGTTGTAGAAAACTCTATCTCAATGCGATTTGACAAGAGTAAACTAGTTTTTATTACCCACTTATAAACAAAAGTTTATCATCAGTATAAACAACAAAAGCAAATGATTTTCTTATTAGCGAGGAAAATTAACGATTACAGGTTTTTACCCGTTCAAGCCTTCAGAGACTTCAATGAAGTTTTCCCAGAGAAACGATGAATCCGGTAAGCAATTACTCTGCGGCTATGACGCACTTCTGAGCTGGCTAGGGGGGAACCAAAATTCACAGGAACACTTGAAAATCTGCAATCTTCTATCTCAGAGCAATTTTTATTTGCTTTTGTCGATTTACAAATGAGGCTGAAAGTCTAGGGAACAAGATTTTTACAAATCCAAGAGTAAAATGGGCTATTGATCAACTTTAACTGAATGGAGGAAGCCTCCAGGAGTTGACGGTATATATCTAATACTTCTTCAAAAATGCAAAGATAAATTAGTATTCGCTAGGGTATATTCCTACAGTTCGGCGGCAAACCAGAGTGGTGTTTGTTCCTAAGGCAACTAAAAAAGACAAGTCGTCACCAGATTCCTTCAGATCAATTGGCTTCTATCTTTCTAAAAACCTACTATAAAACCTATTGACGAACACATCAAGAACGCAAGACTCTGCAGAAACCCTTTGAGTAAAATGTAATTTGCGTATCAAAGCAGTAAATCGACAATGAATGCTCTTCACTCAGTTGTAACAAAACTTCAAAAATCATTCGAAGCTAAAGAAATGTTGTTGCCAGCATTTCTGGATATAGAAGGAGCTTATGACGATACAAGTTATATGTCCACGGGAAATGCAATGAAGGCACACAGATTCGAAAACTGTCTAATTGAATGGATCGTTGAAATGCTTACAAATGGAAAATATCTGTGCATCTTGGAGACTCGTCGCTTAAAGTAGTAGATGTAAAAGGTTGTCCGCAAGGCAGAGTTCTTTCCCCTACAACTATGGTCCTTAGTAGTGAACGATCTCTTCAAAAACATAGGGTCATTGGGGTTCGAAGTGATCGGTTTTGCAGATGACGTGGTTATTATAGTCCGTGGTGAATTCGATAACATTATTTCAGAACGAGTGCAATCAGCTTTAAATTACACTCTCTCGTGGTGTAGAAGAGAAGGACTAAACATAAATCCCTCCAAGACTACACTTGTACCGTTTAAAAAAAATTAACCTTAAAATTCTTTATTTAAACAGAGTTCCGTTGATATTCCCCATGGCAGTTAAATATATTGGAGTAAATCTGAATAGTAAGCTTTTCTGGAATGCACAAGGCTATCTGTGCTTTTTGGGCTTGCAAAAGGACATGATAGTCAAGCAGCCTTGAATGCTTTGAAATCTGTTACTTGCACTCCCAAATTAGTTTGGTAATGTGTTAAAATGCTTCAGCAACTAGCTACACCGAACAAGATATACCTTTACTGGGTTCATGGACACTGGGGCATCGAAAGAAATGAAAAAGAGAATAAACTAGCAAGAGCCTGGATCAGCTGGATCAGCCATGATCAGTATTCTGTGGGGTTTCCTTTAGTACACTAAAAATGGAGCTATCAGAATGGGAAAAAGGTCAGGTGCTGAACTGAGAAATCACTACAATAGCCCGTCATGCAAAACGATATATCGAGCCTAACGCTTCGACTGCACAAAAATTGTTAAACCTTTCAAAGAAGGATCTAAGTACTTATACTGGACTGATCACTGCACAATGGTCCAGAAACCAAATTTTGGGGAAAATTTGGGTCTAGAGCTCTATAGCCATCTTTCAGAGAAAAACTTTTTTCTACAAAGTTATTACATATGAAAAAGCGCTTATAGAAAAATTATCAAATCTTGAGGTGACCAAATTTTCGATTTTCGAAAATAGTTCTAAATTTCGTAATTATTTTTCGTAAAAATGTTATATCTTAAGATTGGCTCATATTACCACGGAGTAATAAGTGCTTCTTACGTAAAATTTTCCGAGAAATACGATGAAATCATCAAATTTAAAATAAAATTAGCTGTATTGGCCGAAAAATGTAAATTTAATTTTAAAATACAAAAATAATCTATCTGGCAACACTTCTGGTCAAAAATAATATTTTTTCTGGATTCCTTGGTTCATTTTCTTCAAAATTCATCTATTACTATTGTTCGGGTGTCTTACGTTTATAAATTGTAAAAAAAAAGTAATTACGAAGTTTACAACTTTTTTCGTAAAAATGTTATATCTCGCGATTGGGTCATATTACCTCGAGGTGATAGTTGTTTCTTATGTGAAATTTTCCAAGAAACACGATGAAATTATCAAATTTGAAATAAAATTGGCTGCATTTGCTGAAAAATGTATATTTAATTTTCAAATACAAAAATTAATTATCTGGCAACATTTCCGGTCAAAACTTATATTTTTTCTGGATTCCTTGGTTTATTTTATTCAAAAATCATCTATCAGTATTTTTCGAACATCTTACTTTGGTACAATTAAACAGGTCCAAATGAGTTTCCATGAAGCGATGAGTGTGTTTTCAACATGGCTTGCCTCCGATTGCAAGAAGCAAATGTTTGTGTTTTTCCCTCACATAACCTGGAGACCGTGATGTGACTTTAAGAAGTATATGAGATAGTTACATATTTTATGACGTTTAGTAGGCCCTCTAGATTCTGGCAATCAAAATTTCTGCTGGCTGTCTGATCTCCAGTGACAAAACAGCCTACCACTTTGTTATCAGAGTGCCCCATTGATATTTGGGCATATTTTTTGTTCTGCGTCAAACTTGCGGTTTGGTTTTCTTTGTCAATTGGACAGAGAAAAAACGACAAAGCAATCATTGGCAAAAAAAAAAACTATCAATATGTTTTACCGAAGAAAATCAAAAAGTTGACTGAATCTTAAATTTATTTTAGTACAGGCCTGTCCAAGGTACGGCCCGCGGGCCGCATTTGGCCCTCTGCCTCATTTCTCGAAGCCCGCATTAAGTTTAGGAACACGTTTCACGTTTGGCCCACGTGTTGATGTTTTCGGATTGGAATTTGTTGTGATACAAAACATCTTCGTATAAGTTTAAATTACACGAGTAATGCCATCCTGTTTTTGGTGTTTTGAAACTGTCAATCCGTATCAACATTTCAAAAATGAAAATGAACGATTTAAAAAAAAGTGAAGGCAGTACAAAATAGTTTTCGTTCATCTTTACTGCCGTTCCAAGCATAGTTGCCCCAGCGTGCATAAGGTTTGTGTAAAACATGGGACTACTATGATTGGAACGGCAGTTTATCATACGAGAATTTAAAATCATGTTTGCGGATTTCGGTATGGGATTCTGATATCAATATGGCTCTTGTTCTGGAAAAAAAGCCAATAGTTTTAAGTTTCTCATCAATTCTCCGAACGCATGTGATGTTAAAATTTGACAACAATGAATATATGTCCTGCTTTACTATAGGAAAAATTTCAAAAAATCATTGTTTTTTTTCTATTTGTTATAACCAAGCATTTCACTGACTAGCAATATTTCATGCAAATGTGTTCTTTGATTCATCAGGTATCGTTTAACTATTTCCACTCGCCTTCCCTCTTCCTAACCAAGCACATGGGAACGGTTTTTGGTGTCTCCGCCCCCACCTCCTCACTACCGAACACATCGAATAGTTCCAAACACAGTGGCAGTACTGGACTCGTCAACGCCGCAATTTCCAGTCATGGATGGAATGGTGGCTAGCAGTGGCGAAGCCGAAAATTAAATCGTTCTTTCGACGGAAGTCCAAAATAATGTACGATTGCTTTTATCGGGAACAACAACGTCTCTACGTACTACTCCGACAAGCATATGACGACTACTACAACAACCGTGCCATGCTCACCACCATCAACCGGATAAAAGCCGAAATGCTGCTACATCAACGCCGCTTCTCCGAAATGTTCGTGCAAATAAACGAAATGTTCGTCGCTGGAGAACCACTGTCTACCTACCAACTAAAAGAACGAGCACGAAAGAGAACCACCATCGAACTACTGCAGACCGAAACGGACGAAATAATAGACAACGCTGATAATATACGTGATCATATGGTTCAATATTTTTCTGGTCTGTATGCACGAGAGAATGTGGAGGAAGTGGATGAAATATTCCAATGCGTGAGAGTCATCCCAGAAGAGGATGCGGCGAACGAAGGCTGTATGAATGAAATCACGACAGACGAAATACTATCTGCTATTCGATCCAGCTCATCAAAAAAATCTCCTGGCCCCGACGGCCTTCCAAAAGAGTTTTACTTAAGAACTTTCAATGTGATCCACCGAGAACTAAACTTTATTTTGAATGAAGCCATCGGATCAAACATTCCAAACGAGTTCATGAACGGAGTGATCGTTCTGGTAAAAAAACGCGGTGCGGGGAACACCGCTCGTTCATACAGGCCCATCAGTCTCATCAATTACGATTATAAAATCTTATCAAAATACGGGATAAAAGCACCGCTTGGAGAATGTGTTACAAACTCATTCCTTACTGACCGGATCACAAAAGTGTTCGAATACTGGGCGAAATATATTTCAAGCCACACTTAGCATGAAAGATAGGATCGCACAATTGAAAGCAAACGGCAGACATGGAAAGTTTGATCGCGTCGATCAACAATTTTTATTCAATACAATGCGATCCCTGGGTTTTAACACGGCTTTAGTGAATTTACTCTCTCGTATATCGACTGCTTCCTCCTCCAGACTGCTCATCAACGGACACCTCT
This sequence comes from Wyeomyia smithii, assembly GCF_029784165.1. NCBI lineage: Eukaryota > Metazoa > Arthropoda > Insecta > Diptera > Culicidae > Wyeomyia > Wyeomyia smithii. The sequence continues at coordinate 29,686,592 of NC_073695.1, read as the reverse complement.
CCGCACCCTTTCCAATTCAGAGGTCGGTTCGTCAGGGGGACCCACTTTCAATGCATTTGTTCGTGATATATCTGCACCCTCTCCTACGACAATTAGAACGCGTGTGTGGGACTGATTTGGTAGTTGCTTATGCAGATGACATTAGTGCCATCGTCACCAGTGTGGAGCAGCTCAATACAATGCGAGATCTGATCAGGCGGTTTGGAAATGCTTCCTGAGCCCGCTTGAATGAAGCAAAAACAACGGCAATCGACGTCGGTGAAACTAATCACCCTATGACAGTACCATGGCTGCGGACGGAGGAAACTATCAAAATACTTGGCGTAGTTTTTACAAACTTAGTACAGGAGATGGTTTCGTTCAACTGGAACACTCTGGTAACCAATTTCAGACGACAAATTTGGCATCATTCGTTGCGCAGTTTGACGCTACATCAGAAAGTTACGCTGTTAAACGTTTTCTTTACATCGAAAATCTGCTACATGGCAGCCAACTTAGCACCGGCTCCAGCACACATAGCGAAACCAACAGCCACCATGCGTAGCTATCTCTTCCGTGGGTGTTATGCTACTATACCTATGCAGCAAATGTCACGCAACAGAGAGGATGGTGGCCTCAAACTGCATTTACCGGCGCTTAAATGTGAGGCTTTATTGATTAACCTACATATACACGAATTAGACTCCCTTCCTTTTTATAATTCCTTACTACAACAAGCAATTCCTCCCAACTCAAATTCCATCCGCGATCTTCCTTGTTTTAAAATCATCCTAAGCAATATTACACATCTTCCCCTTCAAATCCGTCTACACCCCTCCGCCTGTTCGATCCATCGTTATTTCATCGAACAAACAGACAAACCAAAAGTGGAGATCAAAAATCCAAATACCATTTGGGTCCGTGTTTGGAAAAATATTTCTGGTCGAAGTCTGCTGTCTGCGGAAAAAGTACTCTATACATGTACCTCAACAATAAGTCGTCAACTGCTGTTCAAAATAAGACGAACAGATGAGCCAGTGTGTATACACTGTAGAGCTGGTGAGGAGACCATCCAGCACAAATTTTTTGGCTGCACCAGAGTGCGCGCAGCGCACCAACTACTCCAACAAAAGCTGCTTGCTTTGACTGGCTATCAACGAACACTGACGATTGATGAACTCTTGCGGCCCTTGCTTGAAGGTATATCAGCGACACCAAGAAGGGCAATTTTGAAACTCTTGTTTAGATACATTACCTTCATTGATAATTGTAATGGTAGGATAAATGTAGAAGAATTGAATTTGTCTCTTGCATGCGTGAGCATGTGTAATTTTTATTAGCGATGGTTTGCTGGGATTGGAAGCTTATGAATAGCACGTTCAGAAATGATACTCGAATGATTGTTATGCGATACGATTTTTTCCATCCTTGGTTATAACTGTTGCTTGTAAGATTCTATTTATTATAGTAAGCTATAACTGATATCCCCCTGGGCTCTTCAATCTAAAACGGACTGCTTTTATATCGAAATCAAAGTATTTTAACATAGATTTGCACATAATCTAAAAGTGAGCTGAAATTTGAAAGTTTCCCAAATGTTGGCCCGACAGCTGTTGTGAATTGTGAAATCTGGCCCCACAAGGGTTTAAAACCGTATTTTATGAAAGTTTTATTCAGCGGTATTTAACTTTTAAATGAACATTTTAAATAAAAAATGAAACATGTTAATGTTCATGTTGATGTTTCAATTAAATATTTATACGAACGAAAAAATTTCAAGTTTAAGATAGGAAAATTACGCTAAGTTTAAAAAAAACCGATCAGATCGGTATATATCATTCGATCTGACAAAACCATCAACTACCCCTGAACCGATTCTCATTAAATTTTGTACTACAGAGTTCTATGGTAGAGCAATTCTCGCTGAAACCGTCCCACTGGTGACACGAGGCCTCCTCCTTTGTATAGTTAAAATTTATGAACCTCTCCGATCCAAGATGGCGGCCATTTTTTTCAATTTCAAATAAGGCTCATCGTTTCTCTTTAAACCGATGCACTGCTGTTAGTGGATTCAATGCTAAATTTTAGAGATTTTGATCAATTGCTCAAAATACAACTTTTTCAAAACTGTTTGGCTCCTTGGTTACCGAGGGGTTCATCAATTTGAACTATTCTGCCGTTCTAATCATAGTAGTCCCATGTTCTACACAAACCTTATGCACGCTGGGACAACTATGCTTGGAACGGCAGTATTGTTTTCTCAATTTTTTCATTTTTAATCATTTAGACACATAAATATCCTTTTTGAAAAACCACATGTCACCAATGGAACGGTTTCAGCTAGAATTGCTCAGTAGTGGATGACTCTGGCTCCCAAATCTATTTCGACGATATGTAATTGGATTGGAATTGAAAACTATTTCCTGCCCTCAGTTGGTTACATTTTTTCTTTGATTAACTAATAATTCTAATTTTTTTAACTTCCGGACCCAGGAAGCGTTACCGGTCACTACCTTTTCGTACCATCTTGCTTGTCACTGGGCGAAAATATCACCTGAACGATCAGTCCGCATCTTTTGAATTAAGTGATAAACTCGTTCAATGTTAAAAACGAAAAAAAAATGAAAATTTTGTGGTTGGAATGCCCAATTTTGTCTCTTAAGAAGGTTTAGAAGCAACATCATTGTGGTGATCGTGTGATTGTAGTCAGCAATAAGTTCCTTCTATAGTTCACACGTGTAATGGGAATATCTTTCGGCTATGTTACCTGTACGGGGAGACTACAGTGAAAATCATCGGTCGTATTCTCGCATCAATGATTCCCGGTGGGCGATGCGCAGCCTGTCCTATTTCGTAGGCCATGTTTCAACTAAAGTAGTATCTCAGCTGTACAGTGACCTACTTCAACTTACTACGATGAAGACGCATTTTTTACTGCAGCAATGTCTGCTTGTGCACGACCTACCTCTTCTGTCTGAACAAACCGGTGCATTTTCAAGTGATCCTTACTTTCTGATCAACGTATGGTACCGAGCCGAGACTAACGATCCGCGGAATTGTTTACAAATAAATAAACATGCTGCTATCACCAAGAGTTGAACAATGCTAAACGCTAACCTTTGAACACTTTTAGCTGAGGTATACTTCGAAAACCTGTTTGTTGGGAACAGGACTGCACACGATCGGCGTAACGTGAACGATTCGCATCATTCCAGAAAATAAAAGGGAACGCGCGGAACAAGTTTGGCCATCCGGTAATTGGTTCCGTCGAGTATGTAAGAACAGGTAACGGTTAGGCGTGAATAAAACATAGGTAGATAAATTCGTTTCTTCCCCCAATCAACTCAACCATAACGGATTACTTCGGGAAAAACCTGCAATGAATCTGTTAGTTGATATTGAGTAGCTATAAGCCACCATCATCGATGGGTATTATTATTATTGCGTCTTTTCACTTCCTTTCCCCAGTATCGCACACAAGGGGACACAATCTACTCCATCTGGTGTAATGATACATTAAAGAATAACTTCAGTTCGTTCTTCAAACCTCTTCCCTCGGGACGGAATTACTTTGTGTATAGCACCAGCAACAACTCTAGCAAGTGTAGCCGCAGCCCGGACAGGTGGTCTTAGGCATAAACCGTACGTGTGCTTTGCCACTAGAGAGAACAGTTTTACGAGTAATCGTAAAACAGTGAAGATATGTTTTACGAGTGACAAATTGCTGATAATTTTATCTGACGTGCGCAGCTGCTACCGAGCTTCACGGTCGAGTTCACGTATGTTTGGGATGGTTGGTTAATTGAGAGGTCATGAATGGTGCACTCTTTAATCATACACCATGATTAGCGTCTTGCTGAAGAGGACTAAAGCAAAGCATGATCTATGTGTTCGTTTATGTTGAAGTTTGGTCTTGTTTATTTCTGTTTATATATATCTCTCGATTATTTTATTACTGATTCGTTCAAACTTGTTTTTCTAATGTGATACTCGTTTTTAACACATCTTTCTCTAACTAAATTATTTTTAAACTCGATTCATACTGCTTCACTCGATTTGTATTTGAAAAAAAAAAAATAAATTAAAAACACTTCACATAACAAATGCAACCGTTTGCAAAAAAACAGATATCTAAATTTTTCTGGAAAAAAATTGCAATGAATTTTCTAGCAAATGCTATCGAACTGTCGAAATTTTGAACAATTGAGCGTCCAGTGAAAAAAATTGAATTGGTGATCTGGCAGGATGATTATGACGTCCATAAATTGAAAGTAGCGCTCTTAAAGTTTAGGCCATTGACTCCGAATTTCGGTAGTAAATTTTAATAATCTCGACCCGTGATTTGATCGTGTATCTTTCCATTATGAAATGGCAAACCTTAGTGAAGAGAAATGTCAAGAGAGTGGGGAAAAATGAGGCGTCGTTCACTGTCCCTATCGGTCTACTTTTGTAGCGCTCTTATTGAAAAAAACTTTTATACAACCGATCTGACTTTGAAATGATTTGTTGTTACTGTTGATGTTCTACTCACGCTAGTACACACGCCACGCTTACTGGAAATTTATGAAAGGTACCAAACATTTTACCATCATTCCCATTCCAAAACGGTATCATACAGACGCTAGGTGTTGATCGTAAAAAGGAAGAAAAATCAAAATTGTATCGTTCATCTCGTGCCGAATTTCACCCGTTTATCTGGAAGCTGTTAAGGAATACTTGGTTGCTACAAAAGCGCTACGAAAATAGCTGGAAATTCTGCCAGAAATAACCAGAGCACAAGAATCATCGGTAGAACAAATACTATTGTGAATTGTTTCTATTGTGAAACACACCGGCACCTTTTGGTGCCTCAAAATAATTTAATTGAAGTAGGAAGTGAAAATTTCCGGCCACAAAACGTTGCTAATAGCGGTAAAAACCTTGCAAATAAGCTTATAATCGAGTTCTCGCTTGTTTTCTTAGTGTTTATTTTTCGGCCACAGGCCATGAAACTTTCCAAAATGTTTTACTTTCCTTGCGATTTCGTAGTTGTCTCAGCAATTAAAAATGCACTGTTAGATGGAAAAAAATTGGGAATACCGTAGTCCCACGTCATGCGGTCGTGTCTTGGATACATCCCTCCTACTATTTTTCTTCGAAATTTAACTGATGTAACGAACGACAATTTTTCGAGATATTTACTAAGCTGCGAGCAAGAAATTCTAACGCATTTTTGTTTGATATTCCGATGAATTGTTTATTTAATTCATATTTTAGTCAGATTCAACTTTTTTTGACGTAGAACTACGGGTAAAACGGCAAAAGAACTACGGCAAAAACGGGATAGGGGACGAAATTTGTCCCTTCTCAAGTGCTTATAAGTCGCTTAGTTTTCAACGGATGTCCTTCGTTCTTGCAGCAATCGATTAGAAAATTATCCACGCATTCGCCCAAATGTAGAAATTTGTAATTCGATTATTTGAACTATTGTACTGAGCAATTCCCGCTGAGACTGGCCCACTATTTACATGAGGGTATTGGAAACGATCCAAGTTATGTTTTTTGGGAAGCCCATGTTAAACAAGTAAATAAACTGCATTCGGATGATTCAATTGACTACCTCCTCGTTAACTGGAAATCAATACTTTTTTTGATTTTTTCATTTTTCGTCAAAACTTGTTCTAACTCTTGAATTGCTCAAAAGAATTACTCAAACCAACATATTATTGGAAAGGAAATAGGAAATAGGAAAGGAAATAGGGCCTTCTTTTGAAAATATATCGAATTGGGTAGTCGCCATATTGAATTCACCCGTCATATTGATTTTTTTCAGAAAAATTGATTTTTGAATACCTCCCTCAATTTTGAATACCCTACCTCAATTTTTTTTGCATTCGAAATATCATGCTTTTTTACATAAAATATGTCAAAATCAGAGATGTATGTTGTCTAAAACAAGAATTATATTAAAATAACCAAAACATGTTCGATTCGGCAATTAGGGTTCTCAATAAATATTACCTAATTAAAATTGCTTTAACACATGGTATTCTTCATTGAACATCTCCAAGCGACCCATCTTCAAAAAGTGGATGAAATGAGAAAAACTTTCATTTTAAAAGATCCACTCTAACATGTCGTTCACGTCAATGTTGGATTAGTACTGTTGTTCCCGCGGAGCACTTGCAAAAAGCTTCGCGAAGCACGATCTGGAAACCTCTGAATTATACTTTTTAATCGTCATCATTACTTCGCAGTGTCTTGGGGAATGATTCAAAGCCAAGCAAAGTTCAGTACAGCTTGTTTTTAAATACTTCTCTCTCTAACAATTTTCTGGTTTTGATAAATTCTGACCATGAGGACTATATTATATAAAAACGTTGCAATCTGTTACACCGCTTTCTTTACTTTTACTTCTACTCGAGCTGTTCCAACTCTCTCATCAAAAGCATTTTTTTGCTTCCAACTTCAAGAGGAAAAGGTGGATGCTGGGGAGCGGTTCAGTTCCCAATTCAAATAAAAAGTCAAACACTCTTTTCAAATGAACCTGAAACGATCAACTTTAAAAAACGATTACGTAAGGAGTCTGTATGAGATCATACCATAGCTATTTATTTTTACTTTGCATATGACGTTAGCTAATTTATCAATGACTCTTGCGCATGAGATAAAATTGTTTAGCTTCCACATATTTATCTTTTTTCCTTGAATGATTACCGTCCGTCCCAACAATTTAACCGCAATAATAACAACGAGGAATGGCCAGCAAATATTGTTGCTTCCAGTGGAATTCCTCGGCGCCCTGTTGCAGGTCATATGTCAGTTTCACCGGTGAAATCACGGTTCACTTTGCGAGTCCGACCTCGAAGCTAAGTGGCTAGTTGCACCCTTAGTTGCAATCTACTTAGCCTTTAGCAAAAGCGATTTCAACGCCAATTTATGTAAATATCGCATGCACAATACGAAGTGTTTCATCTAATTAACCTAACTTTAGTTCTTTTCATGTAGTGGCATGGATTTTACGATGTGATTCTCGCGGTACATCGTTATCGGTCAAGCTAGTCACGTATTATGTATAGCTACGAAAAAACAGCAGTAGAAATCGGTGTGGAACCAAATTACAATAACTTTCAATTTCACTCGCGGTCTCCGTGATCACAAACTGACTGTTTTAAATGCCCACGCCCTCGATCGCGGATCAGGCAAGTACATGGACTAGATCGATCGGAACTAAGATGTCATTGCGTTGCATTCGGTGTCCAGTGAGCACAAATCTGGCACAGGAAATCGAAAGTGAAGAAAGCAGCTGTTCGTTACTGCCGCCTGATGGCTGAAGGTTGAGTGGCGTCCGAAACTTCGAGTCGTCTTGGGTGAATAGTAATTGAATGTGGATAATTTAAGCACATCAACGCAACGTGCGTTGGTAGATGAAATACACGCAGCTTTGGTTTTTTTAGTAGTCAACCAACGCACGCACTGATGATTGTTGGGTTGTGTGTATTGGCGGGGTTTTAATTGCCCCTGTTGTAAAACATTGATGTTGAAGTTCAACTGAAAACCAAAAGCTACCGGTAGTTTCACTAATTACTAAAGTTGTGTTTGCGGAACGAACGGAGACGGTGCGGGTTTGCGTGTAAGTTTCTTCGAATTACATTAGCTTGGTTTGAGGAGTTATAAATTTCTCCAGCAGATGAGTTTGACGTCCGGAAATACATATAGACAAACTATTAACAAAACAATATATTTCAAACATAATTATGTACCTACATTTGAAAAAAAAGTATGATTTTCTATGAATTGATTTGATACCAAACCAAAATTGAGCGTGCGGTTTAAATCTAACGCAATGACGAAAGGTTCAATGTTAAATCATTTCATTGCATTATACACAATCAAGTCGTGTGCACCGGTGGGAAGGCGTTTCTTTCTTCTGCTTCTGGGGTTCCATTAAAAGCAAAGCAAAGCCTTGGTGCTACATTCCGTATCGGAACTCGACCTTCTGTTTATTATACACAGACTTCGCAGCCAACTGTTGAGTGTACAGGTCAATTGCGGGGATAGCGCTACGATCCTACTGACACTAACAGTCTCTCCCGAGCCGAGACTCGAACCTACGACGACTGGCTTGTTAGGCCAGCATCGTACCTCGAGACCAGCTGGGAGATTCAACTTCCATTACAGAGACAGAAAAAGAAAAAACGCTTTTAATGAAGGAGTTGAAAAAACAGCCCAACAGGATATTGACGAAAAAATGGTTGACACAGATAAAAAATAAATCCCGGGTTTACGGAATTGGAAATATCTTGAGCCTGAAATATGGGACCAAATGATTTCATCGAAAATAATAATAATAAAAATCTTAAAAAAAATATTGGAGAGTTTAGCAAAATTTAAAGGAAATGCTTTAAAATGATGCTCAGCGGACATTTCAAAATTCTATCAAGACACTTTGTGAAATGAAAAAAAAAAAATAACTGGAAATAACAAAAAAAAAATGAACAAGTAAAAACATCATAGTGCGAACAAATCATCGGAATATTAGAACCACACACTTTATATAATCTTTACACAATCTTAAACTGTTGGATATTGTCTAGAAATACACAAATTCACAAAAAAAATAAATCTGTTGAAAATGTTGTACAAAAAATTTGCAAAATTCAGAACCTTGTAAAATTCTCCAAGTGATGACATAGTTATTGGATTGCAATGGCTTAATGCTTGCGTTCACAAACTCGTATTTTGTTTAACTAATTTAGAATTTGAAGAGCGGCAATCGGAATGCATCTGAAATGTTTGATGCATTCTGATTGCCGCTCTTTGAATTCTAAGTTAGTTTAATTTCAATTATTCCTATTATTTTTGGCATCTAACAGTCAATTTGTTTCCAGAGGTGAATGATAAATTTATTGCCAACAGAAGACTACTGATAAAAATTACTTGCATTTCCACCGGCAGTTGATATAAGAAACCGGCAAACGTGTTAAACAGCACAGCAATATTCATTTTTCAAATCACATTGTTCATTGTCACAATGACACTATTTGTAGACAGTTTGTTTTAAAGATCGATCATTAAAAAAATCAATAAAAATATCACTTATACTATGTAATCAATTTTAACATCTATTCAATGCACCGTTCCACGCATCCGGATGCAATTCTTTCTCGCCCGGTAAAATATCTGTACTACTCATTTCATCTTCCACCTCCGCTTGAGCAACGTCGAACTTCAGCGTCATACGATCAATGTGAGCAAAAAAAACGAAAAGCATTCTTCACCAATTGTGCAACTATTCATAACTAACAACCTGTAAACGGCCTTTCTCTCGTCATCTTTCTAAACTGTACGTATATTTAATTGATCACGCCCAACTTTCGGTTGGCACTTATGCTGTAAATCTCACACTTTGTTGGTTATCTGGCGCTCACTTCCAGCGTTTTACTATGTGCGGAGGGAGTAGGCTCATGTTATGTCTGTTTGTCTGTACGTCTGTTGTTTTCGGGTGAGTAATGTTATCATCCATACCTTTGCTTTCCGCTTTCTCGGGCTGCAGAGCCGCTGCCAGACTGCTGCTGCTGATAGTAGCGGCTAGCAGGAGCAGCTGTATCCACGGCTGCCTCCTTATCATCGTCGATCCGCTCGTGATATCCGCGAGGGGGTGAAACTTCCGAGTCACTTTCCACACCGAAACTGTTTGCCGAAACAAGGCCACTTGGTCTGTTAGTACTCGGATGTGTCAAAAACGCCACTCCCCGTTTTGCCAAAATTTATTTTTCACTAAGTCAATTTTGTTTCTGCGGGGGAGCTAATTAGCTCTTCCAGCTCCACCTTCTCTTACCCAGTGCACTTTAACGGCTGAACTTCAGCCGATATATGAAATTAAAATTGTCGTTTCACTTGCACGCTGCACTGCACCGCACACGCACTGGCCACACGTTATTTGCCGGGTTCCGTTCCGTTGTGGTTGTTGTTGACCAGTTTCACCATCGGATCAGACGTCCGAAACCTAGCAGCAACAACGACTTAACCGACTCAAGATCAAGGTGATATTAAGCGTGATTTCTTTCCAACATTCCGCTTTATACCAAGCGAACAACAGTCGGGTTTCGCGCTCGCTGGGTCTCAAATGGCTTTGCGCTCTTCCATGTACCCTAACATGGAACTTACTGTGAGCGGTCCTGTTCGGGCTATCAAAGAAGGTGCATACTGTGTGAGCTCGTGCTGACTGAAGATGCGTCCTGTACAGTTGGGTGTCTTTGGCGGTCCCGATCGGAGTGCCGTTGATCGGTTCGGTGTTATACGGTTGATGCATTTCAACCGACCGAGATTAAGGTGTCCTCATCAATTACATGTTACATGTCTATTCACAGTACTAATAATAAATAACATAAACCCAGAATATTTGTGAGTGCAAAGACAAAGACTCTTTAAGGCAACCTTACAGCTCAGAGCTTTGAGTTCGAAATTTTAAAGATAACTACTACTCTGTGATCAAAGTTTAATTGCTAGGTGATACCATACTGCGTGATGTCACTTTTTGGAAATTGAATGCATTCTCATCAGAAAACTGTTAACAGCACTCAGATTAAAATAATATTCAAAACTGCTCAAACACAACTAAGAGCGTAAGTAAGTAATAGTTTTACTAAAGACCAAAACATCGGGTTCTGGTTATAGATTTGTGTAGTTAACAAATTAATGATAATTTTGATGTGTTAGCTAGTTACCTAATTATACTACACATGTTATTGCAATTTTAAAAATTGGTAGATACAGGAAAGATGGAGTTGCCTAAATGAGGCACCGCCGCACAGTGGGACTATACTAAAAAAAGATGGAAAAAAATCTTTTTCGACGTTTCAGCATATGTGTCTTTGGAGAAGTTTCCTTATATGTTATTTAAAATATTTTGAGATATTCGTTTAAAGCATTATTAAGGGGGTATACAGTTAAAATGAAAGTAACAAGATCTAGATTTCAGGTTAACTTCTTCATCAAGATTGTGCAGCTCAAAACAGCGTCTGTTCTCCATGTTAGGGGCGGCTGATCAACGTCGTGGTGCCCAGAGCCCGACAAAGTCATTTTCAATTGACAATTATCAGGTTATAGTGACGCTTTGACCCGTCGCTTTCAATTGAAAAGCTTTTGTATCATTCTCAAGCTACTCGGAAGCTCTTGCTTTGATTTTGACAACTGAAAAGCTAAAAACTGATATAAATGCGTTTCAATTGAAAGAAAAGATTATCACCGTCACTCTCACATGACGATTCTCAACCGAAAATGACAATGAGCGCTACAGAGACAGGAAGCTTCCATACAGTACTTCGCGCAAATATATGGACGAGAGAGAAAAGAAAACCGTGACGATACGAAACGGAGAACACCAAAACCAGTTTCCCAATCCGAAGTTGTTACGCAGCGCCAATGATCAAAAATTCCGAAATATTGATCGGAATTTGCGTGACGTATTTATTGGATGCTATTGCCGTTTTAACTGCGGCTTGCGGTATTAGAAAACTATCATCAAACGACGCGATGCGGTGCTAGTTTCAATTGAGACGCTGAAGGAAATGGAAGAGTCTCTCTCTCCGTCAATTGAAATTATCATCAGTTTCATTTGAAACAATCCGATGAACAACAGACGGGAAAAAGAGAAAGAAGTGATTCGATGACAGCAGCCGGAAGGAATCAAGTGAAAACGAAACTGTTCGAATCGAAATGACAGCGAGGAATAATCAGTTTCATTGTTTTGTTTTAAAAATGTTTAGCACTGCTGGTGCCAACGTGGAATTCTCAATAGTGCTGTCAAGATGGTTGTTGGGTTTGTGTGTTTCCCGGATAGCAAATACAAATCTCGCAGCAGTCGCAATGTGAACAGCTTCAAAATTTTAGTATTCCTTTTGCAACTCTATCCAGGTAACAAACTCTTCACTCAAAGGGATCTCACTTAGGCCTCGATTAGTAATATCGCTCTAAGAATCGGCTGATTCCTGTACCAATTAACTAAATAAGATCACTCTAAATAAGCCACACCGTAATTTCTTCTTCAATAAACTTTTTTCTCCGCCTCAACTATGTTTACTTTTCCTTTATTTTCGTTCTGACAATCCGCCTCTCTCTATTTGACATTTCTCCTATCCTCTTAACTACTCTCTAAACGATGCCACCTGGGCACGGCCAGTGCAACCAGAACATTCCCCGGCCCGTTTCACCGAACCACTTGGTCCTCGGATTCAGCGATGGAACATACTCATTAATCCAGCGTTCCCACATCACGCTGCCCAGCTGCAGTGAACGCTGAAAAGCGTCCCTAAGGGCCACTGCAGGATGCGGCGTCGGTAAACTACCACAAGGCTGGTTCGGTGAAGCACCCTTCAGGAAATGGTTCGGGGTGAGTGCCTCTGCTTCGTCTGCACGAGACGCTCCCATACACCCCCCATGTGCGGTGCCGCGGGAGGGTTAAATGTCCACTTCGTCCTTGCATTCGTCAGCTGATCTGCACAGTCGTCTCCGATGCACCGAACAGCTTCCACAATTTCCTTGCTGGCTCCTCGCAGATTAGTTCCGTTATCGGAGAAAAACTCGAATGGCCAACCCCGACGACCGATGAATCGGTGAATTGCCATCAAGCATGACTGAGTTGTTAGTCCATGTGCCACTTCTAAGTGGACTGCGCGTGTCACCAGGCATGTAAACAGCGCGATCCAACGTTTTTCTGTTCTGCGAACGGTCCCAGATAGTCGACGCCGACGTAGCTGAATGGCCGAAGATACGGCGTGAGTCTCTGCACCAACAGCGGAGCCATTCGTGGGGCATGCGGACGACAGCGACGAACCTTGCACCACACGCATAGCGACGACACCTTTCGAACAACCGCATCCACGTGCGAAATGTAATAAAGCTGCCTCAGCTCGTCACTGCTTGACGATAGCCGTGCCCGCTTCTCTCATGATAGTGTTGCACAATCATCCTTGTAACCCTATGGTCGCTTGGCAGGATCACTGGAAATCGCAGATCAAAGGGAAGGAACTCTGCCCGCTCGACCCGACCTTCCATTCGAATCAGTCCATTTTCATCAACCAACGGCGTCCATTGACTTGGCGGACGGTCTTTGTTCTTCTTAAGCACGGACAGTTCGTCGATGAACCTATCTGCTTGAGCCATCTTCATCAGGAACAGTTCCGCTTTTTCATATTCACTTTGCCGCAATGGTGCACGGACCGATGCAACTGGCCTCGACTTTATCCGCTTCGCCTGTCTGTCCGTTGCTCGCAGCGCTTCGATCGCCAACCCTTGAGCTTTTCTCTTGCAATTCGACACAAAGCGAAATACGCAAGCCATTGCGCGCACAAGAACCGTCCATTTTGAAAACCTGTATGCGTCCACTATAATGTCTAGCATCGTCACATCATGCAGCCAAAGATGAACGCGTAGCTCCTCGGACGTGTTCGCCGGAGGCAGTTCTTTCATCGGCCACTCCCTCTAGCTCTTGTATAAGAATGCAGGTCCTTGAACCCACGTACTGTTTGGCTGCATGTTCGTATCCTTGCCCCACTTTGTTAATTGATCGGCCACGTTGAATCGCGTCGGTACCCCTCGCCAGTCCGTTATCTTCGTTCGGCTCAGTATTTCACCAATCCGAAACCCAACGAACCGCTTATACCGGCGCTGATCGGAACGAATCCATGACAGTACAACACTTGCGTCGAGCCAATAAACCACTTGCTCAATCTTCAAGCTGTGACTCTCGATAACCGTCTGTGCTAGTCGCGCTCCGAAGACAGCAGCTAGAAGCTCCAGGCGCGGGAATGACAGTTGCTTCAACGGAGCCACTTTTGACCGGCTCATAACCAGCGCACATTTCTCCTCTCCTCGCACGATGGCGCGAAAATACGCTACGCAACCGAAAATACGCTTGCATCAGCGAACACATGTAGCTGCAAATCCGGATTACGGGCCGGGGAATGTTCTGGTCGCACTGGCCGTGCCCAGGTGGCATCGTTTAGAGAGTAGTTAAGGGGATAGGAGAAATGTCAAATAGAGAGAAGCGAATTGTCAGAACGGAAATAAAGGAAAAGTAAACAAAGTTGAGGCGGAGAAAAAAGTTTATCGAAGAAGAAATTACGGTGTGGCTTATTTAGAGTGATCTTATTTAGTTAAATTGGTACAGGAAAATAGAGCGGATCAGCCGATTCTTAGAGTGATATTACTGTGAGTAGAACTGACGTCAAACGGGTGGTATTTGAACAAAATTCTGATTTATAGAATCGAGGCCTAAGTGAGATCCCTTTGAGTGAAGAGTTTGTAACCTGGATAGAGTTGCAAAAGGAATACTAAAATGTATATTTCGGGTGAATTAAGATAAAACATGATGTTTAATAAAACCTGTTTCTAGTTTGAAGCTGTTCACATTGCAACTGCTGCGAGATTTGTCTTTTCTATCCGGGAAACACACAAACCCAACAATGGTTCTCCGGTGTCCTCTGCAGGCCTTACAAGCTAGCCATAAAAACAACCAGTACAGGAAGCAAAAATGTTAATACGGGCTGGAACAATCGGCATAGACCTAGGCAACGAAAAACGGACTGACGATTAGAAACTCGGATCATGTAACTGCAAGTCTCTTATGTTTTTTTTGGGAAGTACCCGCGAAGATGCTGGAAGAGCATCGGTACATACGTATAGAGATGGCTTCACCCCAGAGCTGCGGCAACACATACGAGTTGGTCACAGCTTTCATTGTAATGGACAAAATGCAGAAGCGCGTGATTGGGTGGTGGCCAAGCGACCTCACCTATGAAGTAACGATGACGATAAGCATGCGCAGCTGAAGCATGCATACGGTAGCTGCTCAAAATATGACGTCAAAATCCTTATCGGAGATCTCAACGCTCAGGTTGACCAGGAGGAGGAATTCAGACCGGTTTTTGGAAAGTTCAGCGCGCACAGTACCTTCTGCATGGCCTCCCATATCGGTACACCAGGAGATCACCACAACAGACTGAAACACAAATCGATAACGTTTTGATTGACGGAAGGCACTTCTCGAAAATTATCGACGTCGTTTCTGACCACTGTCTCCTGATGGTCAAAATGCGCCAAAGACATCCGCTACCGTCACTCGCCACTCGCCACTCGCCGTATATTCTACAAGAAACTAAACGCATCCCGCGCAGGTTTTGTGCCGCGAAATTAAATGTGTTGGGATAAATATGGAGGAATCTTGATGGATGAACTTAAGGTGATCGATAGGTGGAAGCAGCACTACACTTAACACCTGAATGGCGCTGAGGTAGAGGTCCAAGACGGTAGGAGAAACTACTTCGACAGCACAGTGGATGAGGGAGAAGAAAAATGCTATCAAGCAGTTCAAGAACAACAAACCAGCTGGAAAGGATGGTATCGCAGCGGAGCTTATTAAGCTGGGCCCGGATAGGTTGGCTTCCTCTCGGTATCAGGTGATAGTCAGGATCTGGAATACAGAACAGCTAACGGAGGAGTGGAAGGAGGGAGTTATATGCCTAATATACAAAAAGGGCGACAAATTGGAATGTGGGAACTACCGAGCGATCATCATTCTCTATGCAGCCTACAAAGTGCTCTTTCAGATCATCTTTCGTCGTCTTTCGCCGCTAGCACGAAGGTTCGTGGGGAGTTATCAATCCGGTTTTGTGGATGGGCGATCGACAACGGACCAAATCTTTTCGCTGCGGCAGATCCTCCAAAAGTGTAGCGAATACTAAGTTCCATGTACCACCTATTAATCGATTTCAAGGACGTTTACGATACTATCGCCGGTGTAGAGCTATGGAAAGTTATGGACGAAACTATGGAGACTGATTAAGGCCACGATGGATGGTGTACAGTGCTGTGTTAAGATACCAGATAAGGTATCAAGCCCGCTAAAAACACGGTAGGTGCTTCGACAAGACGACAGCCTTTCTTGCCTCCTGATCAGCATTGCGCTTGAAGGTGTTATGAAACGTGCGGCCTTTTGCACGCGGAGCACGATTCTCAATGAATCCAGCCAGTTCATCTGCCTCGCTGACGACGTGGACCTTGTCGAGAGGACATTCCAAACGGTTGCTGAACAGTACACCAAGCTGAAACGTTAAGCAGCAAGGGTTGGGTTGAAGGTGAATACTTCAAAGACCTAGTTCTGCTTGCAAGGGAGATCCGTGCGAGATTGGGCTCGCATAGACAGTTATGTAGTGATCGACAGGGATGAGTTCGAGGTGGTTGACAAATTTGTGCACCTCAAATAACGTCAGACAACAACTGCAGCAGAGAAATCCGCAGATGTATTGTTGCTAGAAGTAAGGCCTACTACGGACTTCACAAGACGTTGAGGTCTGGCAAACCATCGTGGCATAACCCTCCTCGATTTCGCATATAACTAGTGAATACCAGTTGCAGACACATAATTTTTTCATAGATTTTAAAGTGGCGTACGATTCAGTAAAACGTAACGAGTTGTGGCAAATTATGCTTGAATATGGTTTGCAAAACCGATTAAACTGATCCGTGCGACTCTTGACGATTTTACATCAAGCGTCAGATCAGCTACGGGAATTGTAATGAATTGCAAATGTCAAAATCTACTACTATACACTTTACACACACATCTTTAAAATGCGGGGTGTGCAGATTTTTTTGATACACGATAAAAATAATACGGTAAATTGAAGTTGACCAATTTTTGACCGTAGCATCCTTTAGGTCCCGCAGCCTACAGATTCGCACAAAATTTGCGCTTTACAGGACACTGATCCTCCCGGTGGTGCTCTATGGATATGAATCGTGGACGTGGAAGGAAGCCGATCGGTGAGTGCTTGAGGTCTTCGAGCGTAGAATCCTGTGAACAAAACTCGATGGCATAGATAGAGGCCAACAACTTCGAGACAGTCCTCGTTCTACGATCTGTAGCCATAGAAGTAAAGTAAAGAATTGCAACTTGAAATACTTTCCTTACACTCTAAGACAACGTGGTGCGGAGTCGATAATTGATCAGCCCAGGACTGATCACGAACTGACGCGTAGACGAGGTCTACACCAATAGTGACCATTAGTCAGTTAGCTAATGTGTTGATCACAACGTGACTTGCCGCAACACGGTTAAGCTAACACTCCAAGCGCCCACGGGTTGAAGACATCGTATTTTGAGGTATTCGAGCAAGCGATAAGAAGAGTGCGCGAGGGGCGTAGTTGGCTTCGCCCGAGTGCTGGCTGATTAGTTGCCATACTACCGTGAGCGTGCGACACCACCATACCTAAGACTTGCCAGCCTAGAAATAGAAAGTCACCGGTATACTGGTGTACTAACGCGAACCGCTGAGCTTAGGGTGGAGCGCCTTGCAGTATTTGGATCTACATTGAGAGACTCTTTCCACACCACGAGTAAGTCCCTGGCCTCCGACTGTCGAGTCTCACATCACGTTCCAGTATCTCAGACGCAGACCAGAGAACTAATCGACATATAGACCTATTTGCCTGCTGGACGCTGCCGACAAGGTGCCTCCGTCAACCTGCCGGATGTCCAATTCGTAAGCGACGACAGTCATGCCAAGGCTAAAGGGGAGACGAGGGTCACCGATGAGCAACTCACCAGCTCTTCAAAAGTGAGCAAGGCACCGGGACCGGATGGAACTCTGAACTTGGTCATCAGAACAGTCATAAAAGTGGCCCTGGCTATTTCGGGCCGTCGAGAAGAAGTTCCTGGATGACTGTCTCTTCATGGAACGGTTGGAGCGACTGATTTTATTATCAAAGACCCCCGTCTGTCCAGCCGAATATTCGGTCTAAATGAGAAAAATTAAAAACCAAATTACTCATCAATTAGAGTGGATTACCCTAGACAAAGTCTAGTTTAAATCATTATTCGATAATCCGAATATTCGGTTATTTTCAAAAAAAAAACTTTTTCCCAGCCCTACTATTCGGTGCATCTCTACTTAGATCTATTGTGATATTGTCCAGGTGTTTTCTGTACTCCGCACTTCATATTATTAGCAGTAACACTATTGAAGTAAGTGATACGCTTATCATTCATATCAGTGCTTGTGTGTAATTACCTTTCCGTTTCAACCTTACTGCTCTACTATACCGAGCCTCTGTTCATCCTAACAATATCGCCTAATTATAATTCCCTGGAGAGAACTTTCATATGTTACTCACACCAGTTTTATTATAATAGGGACTTATTTTTGTTAGGATGAGAGTCAACCAGAATCCAGATTGAAGGAAGGGTACGTGGTGGGAAGCCTGAGAATAAACCCATGCTTAAAAGTCCTTTGACAACCAAATGGCCTGATTCTACTAAGATTCGAACCCACGACCACCCGCTTACCTAAGCGGACTCTGTAACCTTGCGGCTACGGAGCTCCCCGACTGGGAATATAGGCCTGCTGGACGCTGCCGACAAGGTGCCTCAACAGACTAGCGAAGTACACACAAGGTGTAAACGGCCTGCCAAGTGACCAGTTCGGCTTCCGGAAAGGTAGGTCAAAGCTAGATGCTGTTCTATCCGTCTCCAATACGGCAGATGAAGCACTCCAGCGCAAGAGAAGCGCTATTGCGCAATCGTCACGATTCACGTGAAGAATGTGTTCAATAGTGCCAGCTGGCATGCCATTGCGCTCGCGCTAAGAAGCATGTACGTACCGATGTCGTTGTACAAGATTTGGGAAAAATATTTCCAGAATCGAGTACTAGATTAGTCAAAAGTGCGTTACAAACACCGCAGGAGTATCGCAAGGTTCCATCCTTGGTCCGGTGTTGTGTAATGTTATGTTTGACGTTATGTTATGTTGAAGTTGAAGTTTCCTGTAGGGGTTGTGATTGTCAGCTTTGCGGGCGAAATAACGCTAGGGTGAGTCATTCGGAGAGACGACAAATTGACGGCCGCGCACTCCATACACAAGGTTGAGGGCTGGATGCACTCCATGAAACTGGTGTTAGCTGCATCATAATACGGAGGTCACGGTTGTGAATAAACGTAAATCAGAGTAGAGTCTTGTTCGCCATCCGCCATTTAGGAGGATGTGCTTCAATCAACGTGATACAAGGAGCATACGAAGTACCAGAAGATCACCCTCGATGAGCAGATGGCAGAAGTAATGGTTCAATTCTCCGAAGGGTAGATGGATGCACCAACTTATTTCGATGATATTCGGAAGAGTTGGGAAGTGCCATGGAGAAACAAATTTCCACCTGAAACAGATCCTGTCTGGCCATGGTTGCTTTAGGCAGTAACTTCACCCGAGTGCGTTGATACAGAGGAGACCTTTGAGCATGTCTTCTTTGTATGCCCTCGTTTTGTGCGTGCGAGGAGCGATATGATGGTAGTGAGTGGGCCAGACACTACTCCGGACAACTTAGTTCGGAAGCTGCGTGACGATCCGTAGACCTGGAGATATGGAGCGTGGTTTGTGGAGTTGCCTTTCAAATTGTCCTAGAGCTACAACGGCAGGGTGTGGCGGCTTAATCACCATAACACCAGTAGTAGTTAACTGCCAGTCTCCAGGAGGTTAGTTAGGAGGTATGAGACTGAATACTAGAGACTAATACTTAACCGTCGTTCCGGATAGATAAGGGATGGTGACTAGAGGGGTTTAAGTGGGTCCAGAGCGGGTCGAGTAGGTGCTCTGGGAGAGAGAACTGTCTCAACATCACTCCACGCGAATTCAACCCCACTAACAAAGTCTGATTCATCTCGGAAAAAAACCCTCCCTGGTTAACATTTTGGGGGTTCGCCACAGAAGGCAGAATCACGAAATGCAGAAGCACGAAAGGCAGAATCATGAAAGGCAGAACTCTATGACCGTAAACACAAGGCAGAATATTTCAAAAGGCAGAGTTTCGAAGGGCACGAAAGGCAGAATCACTGGTAGCAAAATCTGACTCACGATAGCCAAGTGCGTAATGACAAATTGGTGCGAACCCTGGTCACGGTATCAAAGCTGCTATTCTATCTTTATTATTTAATATTATTTGGTAACCAGACATAATAACTGGTCACTATCAATGACCACTTTTGTTGTGAGGTGCAAATCAAGCCTAATTATTAGTGTTTGTTGTTAAAAAGACAATAGCCCATTTCGATTCTGCCTTTCGTGCTTTTTTTGATTCTGCCATTCGTTATTCTGCCTTATGAAATATTCTGCCTTTCGTAATTCTGCTTTTCGTGATTCTGCCTTTCGTGATTCTGCCTTTTGGTTTTCTGCCTTTCGTAGGAGACCCCATTTTGGTGATTTCCAAAACAGAAACAGGCATGATCGTTTCAACCTTCTTTTATATACTGATTCATGATGGCACTTTTATACATGAAACCAAGAAAAAAGAAAATATTCTTTTACTTTCTACATTTTACCTTTGTTATACAAAACAAAGGTTATAAAATCGGTCCAAAAACGCAAAATAGATCCAAGATCCGGAGGGCCGAATCGTATATACCATTCGACTCAGCTCGACGAACTGAGTAATGTCTGTTCGTGTGTATGTGTGTACGTGTGTGTGTGTGTATGTATGTTGTCTGTATGTATGTGCCGCAAAAAACTAACGCACCTTTCTTACAGAACGCAATATCCGATTTTGATGATCTCATACGCAAACGAAAGCTACTGTTCTCCCCCAGAATGCTACCGAGTGGATTTTCGATTAGTGGCTTAGATTTTGAATTATTGATCAAAGAGTATTTTTTATATGAGACATTTAACTTTTAAGGCAAAATGAATGGCACGGAGGGCCATGTGTTGTATACCTATCGACTCAGATCGACGAATTGAACAATTTCTGTATGTATGTGAATGTGTGCCTGTAAGTATAGATGTGTAATATGTTGTTTATATGTGTAGTATATCAAAATCGAACAAAAAAAAAAATAACAAAAAAACACCCTTTTTACAGTACGCATATTCCGATTTTGATGTTGGCATGCTCAAATGAAAGCCCCGGAGCTCTTTGAAAATCATACTGAGTGCGATTTTTTATTGGTTGCTTGAACTGTAGAGTTTTGACCAAAGTATATTTTAGACATGGGATATTTTACTTTCTGGATGATTTATCTCTCTCTCTTTTTTCGTATCGCTATTTATTTCTCAAAGAAAAGCAACAATCATCTACAACTTTGCATAATTTTTACACTTTTAGTAGTGCGTCTTACATAACTGGTGTAAATAAATTAATTTTAGAGCAAATTGCAATGCTTACTAAGCTTCTTTTCTTGCTTGCGAAGCTTCCGTCCACACTTTCTTTAAAATATATAATCAATTGTACGTTGAACCCAGATTTGCGAAAAATAAGAAGCTTTTACAGCTTTCGGGGAGCATTGAAGCAAAACCTGATCCCACAGTGTGCAAATGTAACACAATTAACGATGCAGATATTGCAGATGCAGAAAACATAAAAAAATCGCTGTTTTGTTTGCAATGCTACGTTTTGAACAGCTGGAAATTTTTTCAGTTGAATTTTTGTTTGATGTTTATTATTAGGTTCTAAATATACTTTTAACTCGTGACCAAGAATTTAAAAAATTGTGAACATCAAGATGCGATCATTTGTAGTTTGGATGAAACTGAAGCAACTTTACGTGGCTATACACGTTTACTAGTGTGCGCAGGTGGAAAGTCACTTATTCCTATGATATGATACACTACGCTCATATAAGATATAAATATTGGTTTCTAATTTTAGACCCCTCTCCTAGGTTGAGGGGCTTGACGGTTTTGCAATTAGTAATATCTGGTTTAAATTCGTGAACTAAAATACTCTTTTCGGTTACGTATTATACAAGATAGATCCAGTCTAATAAGGCCAGATGCTAATTGCAAAACACCTCAAATGTTCTTTGAAAAGACTTTGATGAGCTTTTCGGTTGTAATCAAAATAAAGAAGCAATAAAACTTAACCTAATACTGCATACAGCATGACCATTGTAAAATAATTTTAAATGTCTATAAAGCTCATTAGAATCTTACATTGTAACGGCCGTAATAAGACAAAGTAGAATGTTAATGATAATGATTGAGTGGAATGTTTGAATCATTTAACACTTTGATGAAAAGTCAGCTTGATTGATCTCGTCTTTTACGGATTGAGCAGTTTTAATTGACTAT
This sequence comes from Wyeomyia smithii, assembly GCF_029784165.1. NCBI lineage: Eukaryota > Metazoa > Arthropoda > Insecta > Diptera > Culicidae > Wyeomyia > Wyeomyia smithii. The sequence goes on along the minus strand of NC_073695.1, from coordinate 29,664,519 downwards.
TGTGACAACTAAGACATGCTTTCTACTGAGGTGCCGAGAGGGCTCAGTAAAGGAATTTGGTATAGTAATCAAAAGATTGCGTTATCAACTTTCTCAAAGCCAACGCTCAACCAGTAGTTAGATGTATGCGCGGTCGTAATTCAGACTTATTTACATTAATTTGTATTGTTTAAACTAAATTATTAATCCAGTTTCCTCTTTTCTTTAAAAAATGCGAGAAAAATCAAGAATTAGAGCAAACGAAGAATCAAGCAATTACCCTGAGGAATACAGTCAAACAAAGGTCAATGAAAGAGTGATTAAAGGTAACAAACATAAAACGAGGTAAGTAAAGGATTAAGGCACAGCATGTATGTAAAAAAGCAAATTACTATTACTATTGTAATTACTATTTATCAAATGTTTCATCTGACAAGAGTTTTAATGAATAAAAATATTAAAATATATGTGCGGTTGGGAGGGGTTCTTTGAGAGGCCCTGGACGCAGACCGGCATACGAGACAAATATTACATACATATATCACAAATGGACGAAATTTATTAACATCAACCACAGTTACAACTATCAACTATCAACTACTATCACTGTTCCCTTCGACTATCCACTATATTCAACCTTGTCTTACTATACGGCATTCCAACGCAGAATTTATTTGACCTCTCGGGTTACTATGCTGCGATGCCAAATCTAATCTCTCCACTGGTACAGCATGAAAAGTGTTTAAGCACTGGAGACTTGGCCCTGCGGCCCCCTTCTGTACCCGAAAATGAAAATGAAAAAATGAAAATATTGGTTTCTAATTTTAGACAAAGTGTAAATATGTTATTCCATTTCTCGTTAACGCAGAAAGTTTTATAAAGTCTTTATTTCGGATTTTATCGTACAGCCTAGGCTTTCGAAAAGAATAATGCTCTCGTCTACACTCCGAAAATCCAAATCTCTCAAATGTCGCGAAAACCTTCATTTTCAGATTATGCATTTGAGATAGAATTGAATTGACAACTTTCGTCAATGGTTATATTTTTTTCTTTGTAATGCTGATCTGAGGTTAGTAGAATTTTGCTTCAATTCGTAAAAAAACTTGATGCTGATTCATAATTCTAGGTCCTGCGATTTCTGAAAATAATGCGAATGTGGTATTCAAACCTGGATTATGCAGAATTAAAAAATTAGAACTGCCTCGAACTAACATACATATTTGCTGTTCTAGTATGAAATCAGAATCTTTGTTATCTATTACTATTTACTGTTTACTGTTTCTGTTTATTTAAAAATAATATGTTGCTTCTATCCAGCATTTAAAAATTGGTTCTCGATTGAAAAAATAAGACTCATATACTCCAGTGATAACATCCATAATATTTGCGAAAACCACGTCAAGCTATAGTTCAAAGATCGTCTTTGGTTCACCTTCTGAAAATTATCTTTTGAATTCATTTTATTCATAATTGAAATTGGATTTACGTTGCTATACGATTTGTGATTTACTGGCCTACTGCCTATAATCGCATACCAGTCCCACGTGCATTCTTGTCGTTCTTATAGAGAAGTTATGGTAAATGTCTATCTCATTATATCATGTCGAAAATATGGGAATAAACCACGCTCAACAGCTGAAATAACTTAAGCACGAAAAATACCTTTACGTGCTGTTTTCTCAACTTGATGAAAATGAAGATGGGACTGATATGCGATTATAGGCAGCCTAATAAGTATACAATTATAGTTAGTATAACAAAGGTTTCTGCACCATTAGGTGGATTAATTTAGGTTTTTTTATTTCAATGACGTAATATAGTATTATAGTCTTTACATAAAATATCATTTTTTTAGCATTCCTTCTTTCTTTCTATCAATCAAAGATTTCATTGCCATTCATAGTCCACTAGTTGCTAGCAGTGATCAGCAAGTATTCAAGTTACTCCTCACTACGGTTCATACTCATCCTTATCTCATTCGTAGCTCGTGCCGCGTTTAAAAACAGCAATTGAAACGTAAGCTCCTGTTTTTACCCCAAGCCATCATTTCTTTACTTTCAAGCTACAATTAGCGATCGTCCAAAAACAACAATTCTGATTACGTTCGGCCGAATTCTGACTTCTGATAAAGTGAATATCAGTATGTGAACTTCAGCATGAACAACGGGAACAGCGACCCCAAATTTATAGCCTAGTGTAGAAGAGACAATCGAATTGGCTGCGAACCTTTTCATTCACTAACTGGTTATAGGGTGAGAGTTACAATGAGAGCCGTATCGGTACGTGTCCAATGCTTCGCGAAAATTATGTCCGTTTTGCGAGGGGAAAATAGTGATAGGCAACCCGTCTGAAAATGGGAAATGTTTCGGGACTGGTATGCGAGAATCGTTGTTATGCCTTAAAAGGGGCAAGCAACGGCAACCGACGCTGCTGAGCAGCGATTGTTTATTTATATGCAAATTAATTTGGGTTCTTTAAAACCTAGTGCATTGCAGGCTTTCAGCCAGCCGCATAGAGGTGCCTAATCTTCGCGGTGAATCCTTCGTAATTCGAAAGTGGTTGGCTGTTTCGGGTCCGTACGTTTAACAGCAGTTTGTCAACGTTTCTTTATCAATTTGAAATCTTGATATTCGATCGAAGAGATTAATTTCAGCTTGGAACTAAGAAATGCTTAAATCCTAGAAAATATGCCGTTGAATGAATGCAACATAGAAAAAAATCTAAGCAAAACAACGTTGTACCTAGGTATGTTTATTAGAAACGAAGCAACACTGAAGTTGCAGCGCATAATCCCAACGCCAGAGATCATTGAGCTGGAATTTAGCGGGAAGTTTCTCTGTGCAAGCAATGCGATTTGGAGTAACAACTATCGGTGGCGGGATCTGGGCACTTTTCTTTTTTCGCCTTATAAGCTAGAAACCAGTTCAGCACCGATGATCAAGCTGATAACGCATTATGTCTTGCATTCTTCTTTAGTAGTATTTCTTTTTCTTTATTTCGAGTAGCGTTTGACAGCAGCTTCGTCAACTTCTATTTCGATACTGCCGTAGAAGGCGTTGACACTCAGGGGACGTAAAACATGAACTTAATTGAAGCATGAACTGACGAAAGGGCGAATGTAAACAGTACTGGTGAGAGTTTATTTTTTATGCTAGTCCAGCAGCGGCTTTTATCCGGTTTGTTTACATTTGCACATAAGCCATTTTGTTGATTGTTGTCGCTGGTGTTATAGAGTGATGGTCAATGAAACTTTACTGTCTCGCTGGGTTACAACCACTAGCTTTACAGTTCCTTATTTAAATTGACACGTTTGGATAAAACCGCTTACTTGGTTTAGAAAAACTAAAGAGTGTTTTACGTCTCGGTATCGATTCGAGTCACGATAACGATACTAATTCGGTAGCTATAGATCTTTTATTGCAACAAGTTGCTATGGTATTAATTAGTGCAGTATGCTTACATACCATAAAGCATATTCACAGCTCCGTCCGGTTGAGAAAGCAGACCATCAGTGATCTCTTAAATTGACGCAGCTACTGACGATATTATATCAGAAAACTTAAGATGAATTCATTGCACCTTACATTTTAATACAACACTTGACAACTCTAAATTTTTACGCCAATCAACTCTGTAGTTACGGGGTCGTTATGTTCAGTTGACTTATGCAAAAACTTAAGAATGGTTTTTTGGGCAATTTTCGGTAACCACAAAATGCAACTTTTGTATGCATTTCGGCATCCGCATTAACATCATTGGCTGCTTACTGGTAACATTTTATTTTACGATGTAATATTTTCTCTGATCCCCTATTTGGGCTAATGGCAAAACAATTCATTAATAGCAAAACGAAGCTTTCTCTCATTGTAAAATGACGATTTTATTTCAATTTATGCATTCTGAAACACCACATCCAGTCGATGAAAAAGTTGCAAAACGGTAACGCGGCAGCCCGAGTAATAAAGCGAAATAATTTCTGTGCGAATCGAAAGTCATTTATCTTGACGTAGTTGACGCGTAGCGCAAATTAAATCACTAGGCAATGTGTGCAATATTATTTTTCGGGTCACATACCTAGGATCGTTAAATTTATCGAATATCGGGGCGTTTTATGCATATTTACCCTACACTGATCGACAAAAGCGAAAAGAATGGCCTCAAGTTCAAATTGGGAGAAATGAACCATCATAGCTTTTAAACCGCTCCTGGAGATGCGTCAAAAGGCCGCAGAATAATTGCTCGCCGGGTTCTTCACGTCGACGCTTGCGCACGGGAATACTCTCTTTTAGTCTCTGAAGACATTATGCTCTTTGCTAGGGGCACCAAAATTCACAGGGATGATGAAAAAGTTGTAATCTTCCATTTTTTCAGTTTGAGCTTAAGGACAATTTTTTGTGTAGCTTTTGTCGACCGGTTTACCCTCTAGTGCCCAAATTAATTTCTAAACGGACTTCGATAAAATCACTATAAACCATTATAAACATATGTCAATTTACTATAGAAATCTACCTTGCTTCTTAAAACATCCACATGCCAAATTTGATTCCATTTGCTTGATTAGCTCTCGAGTTATGCAGGAAATTGTGTTTCGTTTATATAGGAGCCCTACCTTTCACAGGAGGGAGGGGTCTCGAACAATTACAACAACCTTTGCCGGTCCCAAAAACCCCTACGCATAAATTTTCACGCCGAACGGTTCAGTCCTTTTCGAATTTATATGGATCAGACAGACATATAGAACTCTATTATGTATAGATTTTATGCGGAAATTCCTTCATATTTAGTTTTTCAATTTTAACTTTTGTTAGGTGCATTTCAAAAAAGAAAACAAAATAAAATGTTGTTCTAAGGAGCTGGTGGGACATACAAAATACACGTTTTTCCCAAAAAGCACCCATCTTCAGGACTTTTTCTTGGAAAGTTATAGCATATTCTAACTTTTTTTCGATAGCTTCAAGAACTTACATGGTAAAAAGGGTCAAGTGAAGGCACTATGGCAATACTTTTTTAATGTTCACCTCCTGTGTTATAGTTGGTTTTAATATATCAAAGAATCTAACTTTTATGTTTTAAGAGATAGAGGAATATTTATTCAGCAAAATTTTAGAACATGTAAAAGAACTGAATTAAACAAAGCTAGGATGACGTAGAACTACATTTTTCTGTATCCTACTACACAGGGGTGTAAAACGAAAATCTATTACCCAAGGTGGCGAAAACCTGTAAAATCCTGGATAATCAGGGAATGTCAGGGATTTTATTTTTCGATTAGGGAAATCAGGGAAAACTGTAGAATTTAATATTAGAGAAAATTTATCAACCGACACCCAATTCTTTTTTAAACGGCTCTTTAGCGCAAATACTGATTTTTTTGACGTAGGACTACGTCTAACCGCACTATATCGAGATACATTCTGTGGAAACTAAACTAAAGCACGCCTGGCACAGACTTCATGAGTAGACACCAACTGTCTGCTGTGATATCCTGTATATCCTGGCAAAAAAAAAAAATTGACAGAAACTCCCCGTCCCAATAGGTCAACTAATGTTCGCTTCCATGAGCCTAGACTATTTTGATGTCTTGAAGGTAAAGCTTTTTCGGAAAGTTCGTAACCACCTCCACTATCAGACAGTTTTACGTTTTGCTGTAAGAATGTTAATAAAACTGATGTCTTGAAGGAGAACATGCTGGCACAAGCAACAGTACTGCATCGAGCAATGTAAGAATAGAGCGCTGGTCACTCGTCGTCTATCAGTGCAGTAGAACTCGATATTCATTTGTGTGCAGCCGAGCCAAGTGAAGACTTCATTGCCGCTGTCGACGCACAGTGGGGCGTGTTGGGTTAACGCGTATGTATCGTTTTGCGATCTGGAACACAATCGAATTGCCGTTTGAATTGTCTTCTTCTTCTTCTAGTTCCGTATGGTAGCAAATATCAGAATTCAATATGATTATTCGGGTGCCGCAAAATACGCGCCACCGGGGACAATAAAATTCTGTACGTGTCGGTAGATGCAGATAGCAGGGTATATAAATTAGATTCATTGTACAGATAAAATACGTTGTTTATTTCTGAACTCCACACTCTGTTTTTCTCATGTCCATTTTAAATTTTCTGTGAATATTCATTTTTGTTTAAAAGCTGTAATTCTCTATCGTTATTTTTTTCCACGTACTTGTAACTGAGAAAAATTTCATTATGTGACATCTTTGTCGCTTGGTGATCGGAGAGTGAGCCATCGTTCACAAGACAAATAAATATTGTTTTATTTCTACTAAATCGTACTCAATTTAGGTCTGTATAGAAGCTTGCCTTTTTCGCGTATTATAGAAAGTTGACTGTATTAGAATGAATGGTATTCTTCAATGTTAAAGAGAATATTTTTAAAATAGAGTGCTGCAAATTAATAATCATAATAAAGACCCCATTCGATTTTGCCAAAACCGACACGGCAGAATTTTCCTGTTGCCAAGATTGAACCATGCCAAAAATGGACGGTTCTCTTTTCATGACTTTTTTTTCATAGATATTTCCACCAAAGAAGTAGTTTTAGTTCCAGGTCGTTTGAGGTGTGGCTTGATGAATTGAGGCTGACGACCTAGATACTAGATATTACTACCCGAGTAATTAGAGGCTTAGTACTGCTTAGATCATGATCATTATATTACCGGCACATGTGCATATTCCAGGAACCGTTTTACCGATTCGGGTCATTCGCTTCGGCAACATAAAGAATCAAAATACTCTTTTTTTGGAGGATGTTGAGTTTAAATTGATTCAAAAAATCAAGAAAACTAAAAAATTTGATTAGACACATTTGGCACATGTGTGCCAAAATCGAACCGTGCCAAAAGTAAAACGAACTCAAATCAAACATAGCCTCGAAGGGAAATATAAAACTATTGTAGTCCTACGTAAACTATGCGGTCGTGTCTTGGATACCACCCTCCTACTATTTTTTTTCTTACCTTTCCAATGATGGTGTCAAATTTAAAATCGGTTGTTACGAACTTGATCAAAAACACGTTTTGCCTTTCTCCTAGAAAGGTATAGCAATCACTTGCAAAACCGAAAGTATAAAAGTGCTCCAAAGGGCCGAATGGCATACACTACCCGTCATAAGTTTGAAATCGCTTTACTGAGTATTGCAACACCCAGTTTGAATATTGCAACACCCCGAAAAGTTTAGCATCACTTGATATGGGCAGATCAATGTAACTCTATCTCTTGATTTTGAAAACCTAGCGAGTTGTGGTCTTCAGCATAGTTGCTCAGGAGGTCAAGAACTTTTCATTGGAGGAGAGTTTAGTTCGGAATTCAGCCACAACGCAGCGCTAGTGTGCATGAAGTTTTGGGTGTTTTGAACGCTATTTAGCTCAATAATCCCACCATTTAGAGAGGTGCGATTCTCAGCAAAGTTACTCAAGAAGTCAAGGGCTCGTAATTGGCGAACAGTATTGTGTGGAATTCAGCCGCAACGCAGTGCTAGTGTGCATGTAGTTTTGAGCGTTTCGAACTTAGTTTAGCTCAAAAATCACTACATTCACACTTATTGCTTACACATGACGAAGTGAAACCAATTTGAATGTTGACAATTTGATCACCACACACAATACGTAAGCTTGTGTGTGATTCAGTACTAAATTGTCTACCATGTAGAAGCCTTTAGCATCCTGAACAAGTTTACTGAACACCGTAACTTTCTAGCAGGTCGGAATCGTGAGATTAGTTAAGTTCAAAATACGACGAATTGCGTGCCCACTAGCGCCACATAGCGGTGAAATTTCACACCGAATTGGTCACCATACAGTAGCCTTTGACCTTCTGAACAAGTTTGCTGAAAACCGCAACTTTCTAGGTTGTCAAAAACACGAGATATCCGCTTATTCCAGGTGATGCTAAACTTTTCGGCAGGTGTTGCAATATTCAAGCTGGGTGTTGCAATACTCAGTAAAGCGATTCCAAACTTATGACGGGTAGTGTATATCACTCGACTCAGCTCGACGAGCTGAGCATTTTATGTATGGGTGTGTGTGTATGTGTGTGTGTATGTGCAGATTTTTATTCTCTTTGTTGCATTGTAGCAGATCGACCCTTCTATAGATGGGGCATACAACTCCTTCTATCTCCCCGCAGTGACTAGCGCTTCCGATGGCGGGTCGCCGGCGCACACTCGCGGCTTGCGGCCGCCTCGCCCCGAATCACCTTGGAGATCATTACAAGCGTGTGGATTAAAATATTGTTCGAAGGATAATATGTACAACAAGTCACCATTTTTGAACAAATATTGTATTTAGAAAAAATACTTTTAAAAAATAGATGCCACATGGATATCCTGATGAATTATTCTTAAATCTAGGTTAGAAACATTTAGAAGGACATTTTCCCACTTCATTCCATATTTATTAAAAATTAGAAAAAAATGATCACCTTTCTATCATTCCTAAGTTAGGTTATTGTGCACGATTCCATTGCATTGCATTGTTGCATGCATTGTTCCTAACATATAAATTGCATTTTTTCGAGAGATTATATTTCATTACATTTGGGAATTCGATTTCGGGGAAATGTTACACTCGGGGAATTAGATTTCGGGAAATGTTACATTCGGGGAAATGATTTTCGGGAAAATGTTATATTCGGGAAAACGGTACATTCGGGGATATATCATTCGGGAAATAACATTCGGGAAATCGGGTTTCGGGAAAAAGGTTTTCGGGGAAATGTTTTACAACCCTTTCCACACTTTCTCACCTTTGCGACAGATCTCTTGCAAAGCCACGATGTCGAACATGCGGGGTTCTAGCTGCTAAAGCAGCAACCTGTCTTCGCCCACAAAATTTATCGACTTGCAGTTCCAGGTACCGAGTTTCCACTCGTGGTCCGTTTTTCGTTGCCTAAGGCCTCTGCCAGGCTGAACGCCAACGCGAGCGATCGGGCGAGATTTTTGCCGTAGGTTGATGAACAGCTCTACTTACGCTTGTTTTTTTTTTACCTACGGCAAGAATTTCGCCGTTGGCATTAAGCATAACAGAGGCTTAAGTCAATGCCGAATGTTCCGAGTTAAATTTTCTTGAATGTTCGTAGATAAAGCTGCTATCTTGGGTATAGCGTTCGAGACAGCACGTTTCTATATTCAGCCGCCTGTTCCGTGTCAGACGCTGTTATGAATCGCCCCTAACCTAGAAAACAGACGCTCAGAAAGGCTGGGCTTTTCTCCGAGGAGGTCAACCCGCCTTCCGCTTTTCTGTAAGCATACGAGCGAGATCCCACCATGGATTGGTTACCATGATCTTTGTTTGGTTACTCTTATCCTGGCTGGAACCACGCACTGTGGTCCAGAAATGAAAAAAGGTGGTCAAAAGTCATTTTCTCATAAATGTTACATTTTAGAGCAATACTGTCTTCGGGAAAGTTTTAGAGTAAAAAAAGATCCTTCTTTGGACATTAACAGATCTGTGATTAATCCCCCTACAAGTGAGATAAAAAAAATATTTTCTCTTAAAATCAATATTTTTTATCGCCGTCTTTGGCAAAGTTTTCCAGAATAACATAACAAAAAACTTTGCTAAAGACACAAGGTAGCTATTTCTCAATCTTACTGAGCTATCTGATTATGTTCAATGATGTTTAAAAAAAAAGTTTTTGCCGTTAAAATTCATATATTATACCACTATACCTCTGATATTCTTACTGAACTTTTAAAGCAACATCAGACCTTTATTTTTCATATGTTACAGCAGACTTTATTTGATGATAATTAGGTTTCTTTCAATTTTTCCTGCCAAAAAATTTACTTTTGACAAGTAATTTTCGATTTTCTGCCGTTTCCCAACACATCCCACGGCAAGATTACCACCAATTGAATTGTCCATGTGCTCTGCACATACGGCAGTTAAAGTTTATTGCAGAAATTTGCAGAAACTTATTAAATCATGGAACAAAACAACTTTCACGTAAGTTCATTTGAGTCATGTTGATCAATAGCGGATCTTTGTTGCAAAAAACAAAGCAAGCTTTGCATTTTTACCTTTGATGCATCTTTTGAAGTATACTCGATGTATGTAAACACGTGGTTTTTGAAAATTCAAATTTCAAATATTGCCGAATAGGTGTACCGCTAATATAATTCATCTTTAGTAGGCAACAATAATAATTGGTTATTGTTTACATGCATTGATAATACTTCAAAAGATGCATCAAATGGTAAAAATGCAATGGAACACCAAAATTCACAGGAATGATTGAAAAGCTGTTTGTTTAATATACTTGTGCTAGATTGCAGGTTGCATTACAGAATATGTGACGTCGAGCACCCCTCGGCGTCCAACAGTACCCAAGGGCGCATTTCGGGCAACAATGCAGGATGTGATCATCAAGAAACGTCATTGTTAGTGACGAGACAGAATTGAACGATCAATCGGACAAGTGAAGCTAGTGCTGGAGAGCTTTTTCTTCAAGTGCATATTCATTTATATGCCAAGGTTAATTTGATTCATAGATTAGGTAGATATAGTGGAATAGAAAGGGTAACCTAGTTTAACCGTGAGTAGATTACTCGGTTCATTATAAAATATTGCTAATTAAAACTTGTTCTAGAATATTCATCTAGCCTAAAATTACAATTCACATTGTGGAAATTAGTACGGAGGAGAAACTGTAAAATTGTAAGCTTACATATTAGTCTAAAACAATTATCTACATGGCTAAAATAAATTAAATTTCAGTTAAAGCTGATCCAACTTAAACGGCGTTTACAAACGGGTCTGCTAGAGAAAACAGTTTGAACAGAATATCTTGTTGATTTTCTCATGGGCGAAATTGTAACCATGTCTATCGTGTTTCGATTCACCAGCCAAAACAATTGAACAATTTTAGATTAAATTGCACGCCACGTACTAGAAATCACTGCGATTTAGAATGATAATTACGTGTCGATCTATATTCAACCGTTTCGTCAATGGCTTTTGCTATAATCGTTAAGCTTTATGACTATTTTGGGAAGTTGGCAACCTAATAGAAGCTGAATAATTCAAATTACCCTTTATGGCTGAGGGGCGTTGCGAGCGAAAATAATCTGAATGCAGTGTACATTCCAGCACACGGAACACACGATGAAGATGCTCGACACGGTGTGAACATGAAATCAGTCAAATGTGTGCTCTGCTGTGATTACTAAGCTATTCTCCTAGCTGGTCTTCGAGTGCCAATTCCGTTATCGAATATTGATGAACCATTCGAACCATTCGCATTAGTAATGAGCTACAAGACAAAGTTAGCAACAATGAAAAACTTTTACTTTTCCTGAAACTTCATCGGAAATTTCCTTTCCATAGTATGATCTGTCCATCCGAACCGCGTCAATTCGCATCAGTTTGCGCTATTCAAACATAGAAGAAGTGTGACACTGGAGAAGCCCACTGCAGTTTGTCCCTCTTTTGAAGGGTTGGTGGTAGGCTGGTTCCATCGTTGATTCATTTTAAAACATTCCCCAATAGAGTTGCAGTAATGGTTAACTAACGGCGCATCGTTTGCAGTGTCTAAAGCCAACATATCCCAAGCTAGGCATTCGTCTTTGACCTTAGTTATGCTATCGAAACATTACACAGTGGGTTATTGTTGGGCTAGCAATTTTCCTAAACGATTCTTTCCACCGTTATCAGATTAAAGCCTAAACCCTACCATTTTCTCGTTGTGCCTCATCAACGGTGAAGCAACATTGAGCCGTATGTAGAAAACGAAAAAAAAACATAACATGGTCAGACATAAATTCAATCCTCATGAATGTGTCGTTATCAAGTGACTGAATGGAGCCCGAAACCTAACCTGAGACCGCCTGCTCCTTCTTGCTTCTTGCGAGTGAAAATCCGATGGGACCGGAAAAAATGTCTTTGGCCTATGTGTGTCGCTTACGTTCAAATTTCCCACCTAGGAAAGCTTGGAGCGCTACTAAGAGGTGCTTGCATTGGAAGGCCCTCAGGAGATGCTGCCGATTGGATGATAAAAAATGAAGCATTTAAGATCCGTTTTCACGGTGGCTTGTGTGGGCTCTTCACCCTTTGGCCACTAGAGAAGAGGCTTTCGGCTGCTCGGCTAGCAGGTAGTGGCAATTGTGGCTTTGTGAGTTTGGCTTCGGGTAATTATTTTGTATGGAATAGGAGTTAAGATTAGACAGGGAGACGAGCAAGCGGGTTTGGTAATCTTGACGGGTGGTGTAATATATTTGCCATCGGCTGGTTGCTTCTGTCGCTAGTTAAGTGGATTGAAAGGCTGTTAAAGCGAGAGATGAGGCAATTTAGTCGGTCTGCTCAATTAAACCTTTTGAGTTCAAGATTGTTGTCAAAACACTGTTTGAATTGGTAGGGCATGAATTGAAGAAGCTAGGTAGGTGAAGTTGTTTCACTCATATTAATAATTACTAAATTATTTAAATTTATTCACGTCTGCCTTAAAATGTAAAACTAAGATGCTCTGGTGGGTAGCTTCTCGTTAATTTGCATTTAGTTTTTTTTTTTATTTTTTTCATAAGTGTTTGTTAGTAGCTTAAGTATTTATGATAAATATTAGTAAATAATGAGTTTGTTAGGCCAATCACAAATGGTGACTTCTCAACACTGTGAGAAATTTGTAATTTTATTTGTTGAGATTTGTTTGCCTTCCGCAATTATGGCTTATCATTCGTAGGGATGTCAACCTACTTGTCAAAAAAGGGAAATAAACTTACAACTAACTTAATTGCTAACTTATTGGCTATTAAGAGGGCTTATCGTAGCAAATGAGGATAGCTTCTAATGTTTCAACACCAGTAAGTCTATGTAATTCGAGTGTACCAAACCAAAGAAGACGTTTCAAAATCGTTTTCAGAATTTTATTCTGAATCCTTTGAAGCGTTTTCTTCCTTGTTATAGAACACAAGGACCAGTTCGGTACAGCATAAAGCATTGCTGGTCTAAAAATTTGTTTGTAAATTAAAAGTTTATTTTTTAAACAATCTGTTAATGAGAGGATATAAACATCTCGTGTATTTGATGCAGTTTACTTGTACACTCTCAATTTGCTTTTCGAAAAAAAAAATTCATCGTAAATTAGTAAAGATTGTTTGGCTTGAGGAAAGAAGCCCTTTTAGTATTATGAGGGGAAATTATCAATTGAGTTTTAGTAGCATTGGGAGAAATTTTCCACTTTTGCATTAGGAAGAAAAAAATTTAAACTTTTCTGCAATCGACTGTATATGACACGAAGATTTTTCCCTTTCTCGGAAATGCTTATGTTATCGCAGGACAATGACTTTGTGAATCCTGGAGGTAAATCAGGAAGATCTGAAGTAAGTATGTTGTATAGGACTGGACCCAAGACTGAATCTTGAGGCACACCTACTCTGACAGGAAGTCTATCAGATTTAAAATTCTGGTAGACAACCTGTCGAGTTCGATTAGTAGGATTTTTTTTAAATTTTAATAAAAAATAAAAAATTAAAAATTATAAAAATTGGAAAATTGAAAGTTTCTTCGCAATCAAACCTTCATGCCAAACACTGTCGAATGCTTTTTCTATGTCTAAAAGAGTAGCTCCAGTGGAATAACCTTCAGATTTGTTAGCTCGTATCATGTAAGTAACTTTGAGCAATTGATATTCAGATTTATTGATTATTGTTCATCACAAATTATCATGCAATACTTCCTTGAAATGTTTTTTACTATACTGCTTATAAAAGCGTAAGTGGGGGTGGGAACATACGGAAAAACATGCAGAGCGAGAAAATGCGATGTTGATGTTAGACTTGAATTGTTTCCTACGTTCCTCAAGAATAGAATTATTTTACTTTCTTCAAAGATTATACTTCATCACCTCCACAAATAACTATAACTAAATAACTAATTTATCAAAATAGCTTCTTTGTTATGACATTTCTAAGATGGGATTGTTATACATTTATCCACAGGTGCAAGCTGCAAAATAAATGCTTGTCAGTCCCATAGTCATTTTATTTTGAGCTATGAGTTGCACATGTGGCTTCAAAATACAACACTTGATGACTATTTGTATGCAAGGATGGCAGAATTATTATCTTATCATTGTGTAAAATCATTCTGATAGTCATAAATGGAGCCAATCACCCAGTATGAGTCGTATTACAATGAAACCATTTGACTAGAGTCAACGTTGTAAGTTTTATAATACACCGCTGCTGTACAAAGGCTGGTTTTTACCAAAGAAAGCGTCGCTGCTGTTATTTACTGCCGCTACGGCTACCCGCTGCTACTTGGTTTGGACCGTCCTAGTGGCCATCCACTAGTGAAGTGATTGGTTCAAGCAGAAGCAGGGGCTTATATAGTCGGAATAGTACATTACCGGTTAACTAGGTATATAATTTTGTCGCCGGTGTTCAGGAAAGCGAGCAATAAACGACCAATCAGATTAATCGAAATCTGCGCTTCAACAAGGCTGTGTCATTTTCGATAGTACAGTTGTTTGCATAATTGAGATTCGGCATTGAAGGCTTGATTATGCGTTTTACAAAATGTCCCATTCAGTTACGCAAAATTGTATTACTCTGCTGTTGGGCGATGTTGCATATTGTTGAAAGACAAAAAAAATGTTCATGCTGAGACATGGAGATGAAGCCGAATTCTCATCCGCCTTTATGAAGAAGTTAACCACTTTGAATGAATTGCAATTAACTCTTCAATCAAATATTTAATTTGTCCTAAAAAGGACAATTAAATATTTAATGTTTAATTTACTATCGGAGATGATGCTGATCGCATCTCTGTGCTATCCCCGGCAGTAGGAATAAGACATTTGTGTGATAATACAGTGGAAAGTTTTTTTCACACTAAAAATTTTACGGCCACAAAATGTTTGTGTGTTGTCAAAATACGGCAGCTTTTCATGGGAGAAAATGCGGCCAATTTTTCAATAAAGGAAGTGCCGCTGCACCTACCGCTGACGCTGCTGTCATTACCGCTGGTGATACCCCCTGTAACTACCGCTGCTGGTACCCGTTGATAGCATTGACCGATATCGTATCGATACTTTGAGACCTGAATATCGTTATTTTTATTCGATGCAAGCGATTTCGATATCAAGCTAGACGGATACTTTCGCCCCGATATTTTTTGCTACTGAAGGGAAACTGTAAAATCGATGATTGTTACAAATTGTCTTACGGAAAATCCTTGTAGAAGTGCGCGGATATGACCCATCGCTTCTACAAACAGTGCAGAAATTTGTTTTGCGCTCTTTTTGTGAAAGACACCAACAGTATTTTAAGTTTTAGTTCAAGATTTCAGTTTTCAAGTAGTTGTATGCATTTTTTTAAAACATCTGGCATCTCTGATTGCCCGTATTAAAGATCAAGAAAAATGGCAGGTTTTCATAGACCTGTTTCAAGTAGCAGGTAGAGCATCGATACAGCTTGTATTGATCCTTCACTCTTGATATCAGCTTAATATCAATACCTCTCAGGAAAAATTACCGATACTTTTGCAAATTTTGGCTGATGCTACCCGTTGATATCCGCTGCCATTACTGCTGCTACCCGCTGCTACTTAAGTAAAACCGTCCTAGTCGGCAACTACTAGGGAAATGATCGGCTCATATAGCCCAAAGAGTACAATCCCGGTTTACTAAGTGTATAATTATGTCGACCGTGCTAGGGAAAGCAGGCATCAAGCGACCAATCATTAGTTGAATTCTGCGTTTCAAAATGGGTTGACCATTATCAATAGTGGAATAGTCCGAACAATAGAATTACAATTTGATAGATGATTTTCCAATCGATTACTGTAAGGATGAACTTCATTGAAAATCATTCACCATTCATTCTCTAAGTAATTAGCATTTGGAATTGAACGTATTTTTCCCTTTTTCCGTTTTTCGATTTCCATTTTCACCCATATATAGCTTGAGAGACGTAGTTCAACACTTCAACGTAAGAAAAAAACAGCAAAAACTGCTGTGTACGGAAGGTATTTCAGTAGAACGATTGTAAAGATATCAAGAAAAACTTTGAGGAATTGATGCGAAGGAGAACCAGCGCTCTTGAATGCAATTTTTCCAGTAACTACTATAAACAAACGCGCTTTTGGAGTAGCAACATGCAATAATAATCTTGACAGAAAACAATAATATTTTTTGGCTGCCTCATTCAGAAACAAAACGTTTATAATTAAATAAAATCAATATGGATGTAAAAACACTCCAAGTTTTCGAAAAAAAATGTCAAAATTTAATTTTTTGAGATGTATTAAGATGTAAACAGGCTATGTTTGTGCCTAATTCAAACTTGATAAAAATCCATATGGTGTTATGCTTTGATGGGCAGTGTAGCATGCGGTTAAAAATGTAGGTTTATGTTTTCGTTTAGTTAAAAATTTTCAGTTTTCGTGTTGAATGCAAAATCCCAATATAATTATGGGATAAGAAATCTCCAATAAAGCTGATACAAATTTTGAATAGTTTTTATGTCCACGGTTATCAAGGTTAGCTAAGGGGAGGAATAGCTTTCATGTGTGCAAGTTACGACGTTTGTAACTAGCATGCAAACGTGTGTTGTAGAATATCACATTATTATCATTATTAATCATTGGGTTTGCCTTTTGATGACACTTTCACTGTTTCTAGACTTTAATATACGCTGTCGAAAAGTCAATAATATTAACAAAACGGCGTGAACTTTTTTTTCTTCCCCTTCCAATTTTCAACATTTTTGCGGGGGGGTAATTGAATAAAATGAAAATGAAATTTGTATCGGTCTATGTGCTGAAGGTACGCTCAGTTACCTTATTTCAAAGCAAAGTGCTTCTTTGGATCAGGCGTTTTGTGATCTTTGCTTTTCCTGTTGTTGCGCCTACGCTATAGGCAATATGTTACCATTCATATTCAATGTGGATTAAATAACGGTGTTTTGAAAATCGACTGACGGTTTGAAAACGGTGTTGGTTTGAGGAAAATAAGCGTGTTCTTGGGCGTTAGAGATGGTGTAACTAGCAGCCACTTTTTTGTATATTCTTTCTCCTTATGTTAGCTCTAACCTTCTGTTTTTTGTCGTAAATTGATTTCTAAACTATGCAAGAATTCATAGAAATCAAGTAACTTTTACTCTATAAAGTGAAAACTAATAGAAAGATCACATGAGCCGTTGCGGAACAGAGTGTTCTATGTGTCATCGAGAAAATTTTTCACGAGAAGCAGTTTTCGAAAAATCTTTGAATAAAATTCTTTTCAACGGATTCTTTTAAACAAAATGTTCTAATATAATGGTTATAAAGAGGTTTATTATGGGAATACATAAAATTACCAGTTTCTTGGCGAAATAAGTGATTTTATCTTACCAATGTGCATAGACCACTCTGGCTTCATATATGTTCCACTGGAATCCTCGAATCGTTACCGAATAGTGTGGTCTATGTATACAAGACTAGTAAAAGACAAAGAAAATGACGGTAACTCGTATAAAATCGCTTGTGTCACATGTTACATGAAAGCAAATATCTTAAAATAACAATATAGTTCACTCTCGAATTTCCCATATATTCCCGTGAAGACAGACAGGGAACACCCCCTCTTGTGGTGAAAAAGGTAACTAAACTAATTGCACAGTGGTACAGTAAGGCAATTTAGGCGGACATAGGCTTTTCGTTGCGATTTTGGTTTGCGGTTTAAAGCCATAGTTTTTGTAAAAAGTTGTTTCTTATACATAGTCCTCGATTCATGTGCGAATGAAAATTAGGGTGGTCCTAATATCAACGAAATAAAACATTCTTTGGCAAACTTGTAGACCAACTAATTCTAAGTAACTTTGTAAAAAAACTTTTTTGTAGACATGAAATTTGGTTTCCAAAAACAGTCTTTTCGCTCTATTTTTCAATTCAAATTTAAAAACAAAGTTTTCTTCGGTAACTTTAATCAAAAATACGCCAATTTTGACGAAAAAACATTGTCGATATATTATACAGATGAAAAGTTTTCACTATTTCTATTTTAAAAATAGGCCCTTTTGATATATTGATGTCTCCGTTTAGGGCAAACATAAATAATATTTTTTGGTATCTTTTGATAGAACAAATATTGTATAAATATTGTGAAGAAATACCGAAAGTTGCTTAAAATTAGTTGATCTACAACTGTGCCGATGAATGTATACATTTATTTATGCAAATAAAAAGTAAGTTTTTTCATTTAGTCGATTTCAGGACCACCCTAATTTTTATTTGCACATAAAAAATAGACTAAATATAAGAAACAAGTTCTAAGAAAAAAATTTTACTCTAAAACCACAAAATCGCATCGAAAAACTCGTGTCCACCTACATTGCCTTACTGTACCACCGTGCATTGTTGTTGAATTTCTGTGAGCGTGTGACATTCTCACACACGAAACTGAATTTACTCAATTTTAGATATAGTTGACTCAATTTCATACTTTCACAGAAAAAAATATGTTGCAGATTTCGTGCGTATATTGTTTGTATGTAAAACTAACGCCATTCCGGGAGTTAAATACTGATAATATAATAGATGTAGCTTATCGAGGCACGAAGAAGAAATATTCAAATAATCAGGCCACGACGTGTAAATGGTAAACTAATCCCAAGTTGCTATATACGTGGTTCCCTGTGTAACTTCACTAGCTCAGATCCATCACGGGAAGCAACTACGAAATGTGCGGCCGTCAAGCTCAAGCTCAATAATCAGGCCACGAAGCGTACAATTAAATGAATATTTCAATTACCTCGTGAAAAAGATAAAAGGAGAAACCGCACAATGGTTGTCAATAGTCGTATATGGTTGTTGTGCAACTTTTAGCTTAGATAACACTTGAATATTCTATCAATTTAACAATTTAAGTATGGATACATATCATGTTGTAACTGGTTTAAAAGCTTTATTATATTATATATAAAAGATATTCAACAAAACAAACATAATTAGTGATAACAACTGTTATGCAAAAACTATTATTTAATGTTTAGTTTTCTTCGTTTTGAAAGTATTTTTTGTTTTTTTTTATCCCTCCGAATTTTTTGCTCTCGAGTTCTAATCTTCGTATTCATCACTTGCAGCTTTGCTTTAACCAGCATATTTATGTATTTACTAGCTGACCCGGCAAACTTTGTCCCGCCTATTTTTGTGTTTAATTCAATAATTTTCAACATTCCAAATTCATTGATTTCTTGCGATTTGTTTATATCGTTCGAAATTATTGGTTTTATCGGAATGACAACATCCTCGACTTTTGCCTTTAGTACATCACCTCTATTCCGAAAACACTCATATTGGGTGGTATTCAGTTATTTTCGTTGTTTTCCAGAAACTGAGAGTGGTCATCTTCGAATTCAATATGGTGTCCAGGGTCAATGCTTGGCTTCTTTACATTATTTCGATTACGGAAATATTCATATGCAGTAGTATTCGGCTGTTTCTCAGAAGTTGCCATCTCACAATTCAAAATGGTGTCTGAGGTCAATTTTTAGCTCCATGCATCATTCTAGTTACAGAAACACTCATATTGGGTGGTATTTGGTCCCTTCAGGCTATTTTTTTTGGAGACAATTTCTGGCCCCTGAGCGTCATTCTGGTTAAAGAAACACCAATAATAGGTGTTATTTAGTCATTTTCGGCTGTTCTACAGAAACCGGAAGTCACCATCTTAGAATTCAAAATGTTGTCTGTGGTCGATTCTAGCTCCTGTGTATCATTCTGGTATCGAAACATCTTATATTGGATGGAAATCGGCCGGTTGAAAAAATACCAATATTGGGTGTTATTTGGTTATTTTCGGCAGTTTCCCATTCACCGGAAGTCGTCATTTTACAATTCATAATGTTATCTGAGGTCGATTTGTAGCTTCAGTGCATCATAAAAATCCCGGAAGTACCGATAATGAGTGTTATTTGGTCTTTTGCCACTGTTGTTTAGGAACCGGAAGTCGCCATATTGGATTTCAAAATGGCATTTGGAGACAATTTCTGGCCTCTGAGCATTATTCTGGTTAAAGAAACACCCATATTTGGTTGTATTTGGGTCATTTTCGGCAGTTTTCCAGTCACCAAAAGTCGCCATTTTACTACTCAAAATGTTGTCTGAGGTCGATTTGTGGTTTCAGATTTCGGAAATACCCATATTGGATGGTATTTGGTCATATCTCGCTGTTTCTCTGAAACCGGAAGTCGCCGTCTTGGATTTCAAAATGGTATTCAGAGACAATTTCTGGCCTCTGAGCGTCATTCTAGTTAAAGAAACATCCATATTGGTGGTATTTGGTCATTTTCCTCTTTTTCCAATCACTGGAAGTCGCCATCTTACAATTCAAAATTTTGTCTGATTTTTCAAAAACCGGAAGTCGCCATCTTGGATTTCAAACTGGCATTTCGAGACAATTTCTGACCTCTGAGCGTCATTCTGGTTAAAAAAACACCCAAATTAGGTGGTATTTGGTCATTTTCGGCAGTTTCCCAGTCACCGGAAGTCGCCATTTTACAACTCAAAATATTGTCGGAGGTCGACAAACGTACAAACCGTGGAACACCACCCATGGATTGCCTTATGCATAGGTGAACTTTATTATTATGAAATATTCGGCCGAGTTCACTTCACAATAAAATGTGAATTTTTTTCAGTGTACCCATTAGGGTAATATTATTGTCAAAAGTTACTCTATTTCGCATGTCGTGTAGAACAAAATCAGAAGTGGCGCACCTAGCGGTCGAAAAGGTGACTAACGCGTCTGTCATTTTCAATTTGTCTTCATAATTTCACGTAAGTGAACTATATTGGTATTTAATATATTTGATGAAAGACATAGCATGTCAAACATGTCACGTGTAAATTACACGTAACACCACATGTTACATATTACATGATATTTCACATGTTACATTTTTCGTGTTACATTACGTGAAACATGTTACAAAACACATGTTACTTATCACCGATTTATGTACATAGACCACTCTGTCCCGAAACAGAATGGCCATTCTGTTTCGGACGAAATTTGCACACAGTATAAATCAGCTTTGAAGTTCGATTTTTCGAAATATTCTTTATTTCCCAACTTCTTTAGACCACTCTATTCCGCCACGGCTCACATCTGTCTACATCGAAGGCGAGGTGGACTTTAAACGGATCCTTTAATAAGCGCTTTGAAGGCTAGAGTAGCAATATATTAATGCTACACGTACGTTGTGAGTGCATCTAAACTAAAGCTCATGTGGCGATCAGACCGAGGATCTTCTATCCGATTGTCTCGGACGATAGAAGAAAATGAAAAGGACTACGATATGATTGCCATTGGAATGGGGAGAAATGGTAAATAAATTATTAGAGTTAAGTAGACCGATGAATAGGAAATCGGAATAGTTAAAAATAATAAATTAGTTGTTAAGAAAATGCATTGCAAGGCGGACAGTTATCGGTTGTAAACCAGAAAATGTTCATAATGTAGAATTTGTTTGTTGTTCGCATACATCCAAACCTTCCACCCTTCTTTAACAAATTTTGCGTCCAAATCCAAAATTCACCTTTCAAAAATTATGGACGTCATTTAGGCTTTCGAGTTCGCTTCATAAGTAACAGGAGAAAACATCACATTCTTGAAACACCGGGGTTTCTTTTGGTTCAAACTATCGTCCATGTTCGCAGCGCACATGATGGATAATCGTTCCTTTGAGTATTTCCCACTGTGGCAGTTCTCTGACGGGAAGGTATACGTTTTGTGAAGTAAGTACACTAAGGTTGCTTTTTACGCAGGTTTTTTTACGCGGATTTCGGAATTTACGCGTTTTTTACGCGGATTTCGGTTTCTCTTCACTCGGATTGCAGAATTTTTTTTCCCGCGGATTCCGGAATTTACGCGGTTTTTCTTCACGCGGATTCCGGAATCCACGCGTTTTTTCTACGCAGCACGTATCCCGATTTTAGTGTATTTGTAACGAAACTAGTTTTAAACAACCAAAAAATTTGAATTTAACACTACCTCATACCTGTTTTATCACCATTAATAATGTCACGCGGTTGATATTTGCTTCCCGGTAAGAGTCACATTCTTTATGTGAAGAAAAAAAAAAAAAAAGAGTCACATTCCAATCGCCAGGCTGCCACTTTCTCTTTATTTAACCGAACTTCCCTTGAAAATTGCAGACTCCAAATCCGCGAGCGAATTCACGGGCTTTTTCTTGAAGTAACACACCAAACAATGGAAGATTACGGTTTCTAGCTTCGCTTATGAACACCTCCATGCATCGCTCCAGCCTATAGACTGTTCCGAAAATTATAAATTCCTCTTCTTTCTTGAATAAAACAAAAAATACAGGATTTTTCGGGTTATTTTATTCTGAAATATGAATAATAAGTGTTTTCTTTCCAGTTTCAATTCAAGTTGGGATTATTTTTCGTAGAATACGCGAGTTCTCTAACTTTTCTCTTAAAACTACTCATAAGCTTTTGCACAGTGTGTTCTTCGACCATTTTTACCACTTTAAGCCAATCTTTTTTAAATTTTTCAACATTGTCCACTGGTTTGACATATTTCCTCAGCTTTGCCTTGGTCAAACCCCAAAAAGTTTCAATAGGGTGAATTTCAGGGCAGTTTGGAGGGTTCATCTCCTTTTGGACACATGTGACATCATTTGTTTTATACCACCCTAGTGCTTCCTTAGAGTAATGGCAGGAAGCAAGATCGGGCCAAAAGATTGGAGGATTGTTATGCTGCTTAACCATGGGTAACAACCTTTTCTGCAAACACTCTTTCACGTAAATTTTACCATTCATTGTGTCATTCGTAATGAATGGACGAGATATTTTCCCACATTCACAAATGGCCTGCCAAACCATAACCTTCTAGCCGAATTTTTCGGTGTAAATGGCTTTCATTGGTCCAGGGACATCCGTTTCTTTCGGTGATGTATAAAATTGCGGTCCTGGCAGAGTCTCATAGAACAGTTTTATGTAGGTTTTGTAATCCATGATAACACACCTCATTTTTTTGGTCAGAAGTTTGTCATAAAGCTTCCGAGCTCTCGGTTTTACAGATTCAGCTTGTTTTGGATTTCGTTTTGGCTGCTTCTGCTTCCGACGGGTCTGCAGACCCATTTTTCCGTTGGCACGCATAACGTTACTCGCCGAGGTTCCAAGCTTTTTCGCCACATCTCGTACTGATACTGAAGGATGCCGCTTGTAGTATTCCTTAACCTTTTTGTCCATTGTGGGATCAACAGGCCCGGGTTTTCTACCACGTCTTGGGGCATCAGTAAATGTGCACTCTTCACAATACTTCCGCAATGCGGTTTGAACTGCTCCGACACTTATACCTTCTTCTCTGGCTAATTTTCTTATAGAAAGACCCCCATTTGTGCACAAATCGCTTCTTTGCTCGGGAGAAAGGCCACGCATTTTCAAAATTTCGCACTAAATGTTAGAAAAAATGACAGCATCTGTTTCTTTTGGATGTAAACAACAGGACGCAGCCGACGTTTGGTTGAATACTGCACGTTATTTGAAATGACGGTTGATCGTAAGTGTATTTATAATTATCGGTACGGTCTATAAGTTATCCTACTTTTCATACTTTTCTGATCAACAAGTTCCTGGTGGATCGGTTCTTCTGAGCCACTTACTGAATATTTTTCATGTACCTCAATAATCTTCTGAGTTAACAACATAATGTGGCACTTCGAGTTACCGGGAGGAAAATTAGAGCAACAGCTTTCAGTGTTTCCTTGAGATAAAGAAAATTGTGGTGTGGATGCAAAAGAAGTGGGAGGGTCCATTGGAATTCTTGAGATAGGGGGATATATCGATATATCGAATATCGAGATAACATGGGAAGTTGAATGTAATTGAGGCACTTCAAACGGTTACTATTGCAAGAGCATAAAAAAAACTTAAAACATAAGTACGATTCTATCCACTTTTAGTTTAGGTATCCTTCGGTAAATCTGTTTTTTTCTTTTTGTCAAAAAAATACCTATAGGTTTTGCCGTTTCTTTCTTTTGCATTGAAGAAAACATCAAACATTGAGGCGAATGGCGTGAAACTAAAACGGTAGTTTAAATTATATTTTTATGTTGACTCTAGCATACAAGTCAAACAAATAAAAATGAGCTTCAAGCCAGTGTACCCACATATCTTTCGGGAAAATCTGGTTGGATTACATTTTGTTGCTTGGTATGCTTGTTTGTCCGATTTTTTTACCAACTTTTATTTTGATCGTTAAACCGGTGCAAAATTAGTAGCATAACAATGCGCTCCGGTCGGTCGCCAGGGGTAACGCACGCGAACGGAAAGGAAACAACCAATCTTTGCTAATTTACATCATCGCTTGCTTTTATTTTCACTCGAATTTATTCGGCCCGCTAGCAGCAACAACGGATGGACTTTGTTTTTCGTGTTTAGACCACTTTTACTTTCTAGCTAGCTAATCGGAGCAGCTTAAAAATTTTCTTACACATATTTGTTTGGCTGCGGTTCGAGATGCTAACCGGGCTTCGATCGGTTTGGTAAGCCGAGCAGACATTGAAAAGGTAGATTTACACGTAGAAACTAGACATAGTAATAACATATTTTACAACTAAAGAGAGGCACGTTTTTACAGGTCAGATGAATAAATAACTTAGCTTTAGATTAATCTTTTTACACAATCAACGCACATTCGGACCTGGAATGTTGGTGTTTTTTTGGCATTTCTTGAAGTTCGGGAACGGTAATTATTTTCCTAACTATCGCTTCCGGATGTACTGCGGCCAACGGGAGTACGGTAGATTCTGTGTTGCTGTCGCTTGCTTCATGTATTGCTTCTGATACAGCGACGAAGGAGTGGCCGGAATGGGGTCCAAATAGTACACGGGTTCAACCACGTCATTTCGGGCGTAGGGATAGGACGGTGTGTGAACCGTACTGTGAATCGATGGCGGTCCTTCCAGGGAAAAATGATGATTCGGATCACTGTGGAGGTGAATGTTGACGTTTTTCTCAATTCCACCGGCCCACTGTTCCTGATGGAAGCCAAACTTGTGGTGCTTGAAAAAGTTGATCACTTTGGCCAAACCGACGCTGATGTTGATGACCAGAATGATTGACGCTACGAAAAGGGTTTTCACACTGACGGCAGCGACAAGCAAGAGCAGCATTTTGATGGAGCCTAAGATGAACATCATCGGTATCATAAAGTTCTTCATCATTCGTATCCGGCCGAATGTTCGGGGTGCTGAAAAGTTAAAAAAAACGGATGGATTAGTTACTAGCTTACTTTTGTAAAGGGTCAAAGTTTACCTGTCACATCGGTAGTAGCCGATCGATGTTCATCCTGTTGCAAGGTTGCACTAGCGGCCGTTTGAATTTGGCCGCCTATTACCAGCACGATGATCGTGATTGTCTGGGCGTGCAATAACGGTGTACGTCTCGAAGCCATTATCGTAATATTTCAAAGGAGTGGACCTCTTCACCAGAGCTAGCAGACACTTCGGATGGCGGTTCCTTGCCGACTGATGATGGTTTGGTGGCGAGTGTGGGTGAAATGCAATCCGCTGCTGGTGATGAAGGTCGAAGAAAGAAAACGGATTGAATGAGTAAATAGCGTGAACGATTAAATTGAAACGTACATTTCTCTATGTGGGGAGTATTTTCTTCGGCTTAGCGGTAAGTCGCTAGGGTTAGTGCAACGTTTGAGACGGTGGCTGATTGGTGTTAAATCAAAGGTTGACAGTTAGTATTGGTTTTGGCAACAACAGTAGTTACACTGTCCTGGCTCATGATGAATTTCAATCGTTCGGAACTGAGCCTAGTTTGTTGCCATGCCATATAGCTACCTGTGTTGAATGATGCTGTGAAGCCGATTGGAAATTCGTTTAATCGAATTCGTCTGAGGGGAATTTTCAATCACACTTTAAAATACAATATAATATATGAGACGCTGTGAGGTGACATTAAATCACACTTTCGCTCGCAACTTCATTGTAAGTTGTAAGGAAAGCGATTGATTCCAATACCAAAGATTTCCAATAAAGGGAAGTGGCCCGGATATTGTAAAACTTATTAATGCATTAATTTTTTGTTTTCGTTACATTTTTTTAATTTACTGATTTTACTTTCGAAAACCACTCCCGCGCGCAGTTATGAATGTAACTCATGTACCACATTAACTAGCAAATATCCGATCGGAAAATTAGATCATATACTAAAAGCAGATCATTGCTCGTACTTGCTGTTTATTGTCCATAAATCGTCGTGCTAATTTCGATGAACCGGTTTTTTGCGGTGGAAGTAATAAAAAATAAGCCTTAATTTCACGCTATTAAAGCGTTCACACAGAAATTGGGTTAATTCAGAGCGCTATCTGTGTTATGTAAATGTTGATCGGCTGCGGAACGCAAATTGAAGATATTTTTCTCCCGATTACCTACCACTGCTGACTGCCGAAACTATAACGATTTGTTTTGCTTCAAGTCTGCCACATTGGTGCTAATTGATTGTGTGCCCACCTTCTTCTTATATAATAATAATGTCCGGATCTGTTACATCCCACATAGCTGAACGTTAGTTAAATTCGATTTGAAAACGTCATCGGGCTTATTGATCAAATTTCGAATCAGTTTCGATTCAGTCACATCCGCTGTGATGCTCCTCTCGTCCGGAAGCGAACATTCGAAAACGAAGGCGCAGTTTCCGAAAAAAGTGAATTGACGCGAAGGTCACTGAATGAAAGCAAAACGAAGTTCGGATAATTCATGGCCGCATTTTTCACCTGCCAATTGTTTCAAACGTGCAATAAAAATCACCTGCTGGCCAAGTTCAATTGCTTTGATTTTATATACTGGCACATACACACATACGCGAGCACGCTCGATTGTGGGTTTCTTGCGGTTTCTTAGCTGAGCTGTGCTGTGGGTTAAGGTGCCGCATCTGGCCAAGTGCGCTTTATGTCGTGTACGGAACGTACAATCAACTCAGTCGCGCTAGCGCAGATATTAGCGTTAATAGTAGCGCTTAACTTGAAGTGGTGCGTTCGTTGAAAGCCAGGAGAGAGCATGCTTGTTAAATCGATCGGGCTGGGGTTAACGCTCAAGAAGGCTACACTCTGCTGAATGGGCGGGTGATAATGTATGCCGCTTTTGGTGTAGACGAGGCGATCTATGCTGATTAGCTTGGTGAGAAGAAACGTCGCCTTCATGATTTTTGTGTGGATGTTGATGTTATTTTTCATATTCGGTATCTGCTCGAAACTTTGGTAGGTATATCAGTTAAATTAGATTAGTTTCATCAACAGTTTAAGCTTCACAAAATAACAAAACGACATTTATTTTATTACCGACTTACATTTTTTTTAGTTTGAATATTTCCGTTTTTCGCAATCAAATCATTGCCACATTGGCGCATGCCTATTTCATTGGCATTGTACATATTAACCATCAAACCCTTTTTCACTCAAATATATTCTATGATTGTAACTAGACCTGTGCGCCGACCGTATCACCGGCGGCGGCGGCGTAGAAAACATTTTACCTCGGCGGCGATCGGCGCGCCTGCGTGACGCGGCGGCGGCGGCGGCGTGTATCGGTGTGACACTAATTACCACTTATAAAATATTGCGCATAATGTGTGCTTTTGTACTCTCATGTTCGATTGTTTTTGATTGAACGTTCATAAATAAAAATATATGCGTCAGAGTTGTAAGTATGTCAAAAATAGAAATAAAATTGAATAACCAGAAAATAATAAACCAAGCAGAGAAAGTACAAACAAGTGTAAATCCCAGAAAAATAATCATCAACGGGCCCACAACAAAAAATTACATGGAATACCGTTTCCAGAGACGTTCAGTTTAGGAAAGAAGATAGATAGTTTTTTGATATGTTGATTTCGATTAACCGTGAATCGTGAATTTTGGCAAAAAGTTTATAATCGATGTTGACGAAAAAACTATCTACAAAAATGTCTGTTTCAGCGCAACATGATCAACTATTTAATTTGCGCAAAATTTTCAGCGAATTCCCACATATTGATCTCCAAAAAAACTTTGTATTCCTAAGAAAACTAGTCTGAAAACTACCAAATAATTAATTAAAAAAAAAATTATTAGTCATTTTTCATAAATTTTTTGAACATTTTCGGACTGCTCATACGTTTGCATAAAAATAAAAAATAAAGATAAACATATAAACATATGGTATGATAACTGAAACAATTTTCTCGAAGCAAACTGGCGAAGCAAATCATTGATAATGACATTGATGTTTTTGTTTTCATTCGATAAAAAAGACTAAAGTCTGAATATTTATTGCCAAATATTGTATCAAATTATTTCCACAAATTAAAATAATTTACACTTAGGGAATATTCGTGAATACACGCTCAGGAGAGGGAAGGTACTTAACGAAATGTTACACTGCGTGAGGCAACCACGCTTAATTGCATTACGTAGGGGTGAAGGGGTATTGAGAATTTCCAAATTCCGCATTACCTAATACCTATACGAGTGTTCCCTTATCGGCTGTGATTTGCGGTATTTCTATAACCAGGAAAAAATCCAGCATACACAATCACTATCGGCGCGGTAAAAATTTTCTCGGCGGCGCACCAAAAATTTCTTCGGCGGCGCGCCGAGTCCAAATCATTGGCGGCGGCGGCGTGCGTGAAAGTGTCGGCGGCGGCGGCGCGGCGTGGCGGCGCCCAGGACTTATTGTAACATTGCGAAATCCAAAACTACTGACCTATTTTTGGAAAAAGATAAAACTTTCCAAAAAAAGAAAAAAAATTAACATCACTGGATATTTTTTCTGGAAATTTTCAAGAATAAAACAAAAAAAAAAACGAATATAAAAACATTGAACAGAGACACAAAAAATACAGATAGAAGATGTTAAATAAAAAAATGTAACAGAAAAATACAAAAGAAAAAGAAAAAAACACAAAAGAAAATGTATAATAATAAACAGAAAAAATACAAGAAATACAACAGGAAAAAAACACAGCAAAAATACTAAGACAAAAATATACAAGGAAAAATAGAACCGGAAATTATTTAAAAGGGAATAAACACAAGAAAAAAACACAAAAGAAAACAAAAAGTAAAATAAAAACTTACCACAAAAACTCAGTGGAGAATTATTCAGACAACTAATACAAGAAAATATATATGTTGTATCTTTCAAGAGAAAAAAATATACAGCTGTAAAAAAACAACAATAAAAAATTGAAAAAAAAATACCACAGAAAATGTATAACAACACAACACAGCAGGAAAAAATACAGTAGCGACAGTACAACAGACAAAAGTCAACAGAAAATCATTCACAAGAAAAAAATAACAAACAAAAAATGAAAAAAATCCTAAAAAATAAACAGAAGAAACTACAACATTTATTTTTACAATAGAAAACATGCAGCAGGAAGAACAGAACATTTTCAAAATAACTAAATTAGTAAAAAGCAGTAATAAGAATACAAAGAAAAAATATAACAGAAACAATACAAAAATAAATTGTTCAGAAGAAAATACAACTGGAATACAACTGGAAAAAAATCAGTAATAAAATAACAAACACAAAAATATAACAGGAAAAGTAAACCGAATATTAATCAAAAGGGAATAAAAACAACAAAAAACGCAAAAAAAAACAAAAAATAAAATAAAACTAACAACAAAAAACGCAGTGAAAAATTATTTAGACAACTATACAATAAAAACTATGTTGTATTTTTCAAAAGGAAAAAAATAAAAAAATTAATAAAAAAGATACAACAGAAAATGTAGAACAAAAAAAACACAGCAGGAAAAAATACATAAGCGACAGTACAACAGATGAAATTCAACAGAAAATGATTCACAAGAAAAAAGGAACAGAAAAAATATAATAGCAATAACCACAACAAAAAATACAAAAACACAGCAGAAGAAACTACAACAGGAAAAACTACAGTGGAAAAAGTGCAGCAATGTATTCTTACAGTAGAAAACATGCAGCAGGAAGAACAGAAAATGTTCATGAAAATAAAAAAGAAAACCAATATAAAAATACTGAACAGAGACACAAAAAATACAAAAGAAAAAATACAGATAGAAGATATTCAATAAAAATTTCAGCAGCAATGAATACATTTGTAAAAAGCAGTAAAAAAATGAATAATGATAAACAGAAAAAAAAACAACAGGCAAAATACAGTAATAAAAATACAAAGACAAAAATGTAACATGAAAAATATAACTGAAAATGATTTAAAAGGGTATTTATTCCCAAAAAACCAAACGAAAAAAAAAATAAAACAAAAACTTACAACAAAAAACACCAGTGAAAAATTATTTAGACAACCATACAACAAAAAATATGTTGTAGTTTTCAAACAGAAAAAAAGAATACAGCTGTAAGAAAATAATAAACAACTCAGCAGGAAAAAAAAAATACAGTAGCGACAGTACAACAGACAAAATTCAACGGGAAATGGTTCACAATAAAAAAAAACAGAAAAAAATAATGCGAAAGAAAAACAAAAAAATACAGCAGAAGAAACTAAAAAAGTAAACACTACAGTAGAAAAATATATAAATGTATTCTTACAGTAGGAAAAATGCAGCAAGAAAAGTAGAAAATTTTAAAATAAGCGAAGAACAGAAAAAATAAAGCAACAAAAACAAAGATAAAAATATAGTAAATATAGCAAATATAGTGAAAAAATTTTTAATAACAATCTTCAAAAGAAATGAATACAGTAAAAAATGCAGTTATGAGAATGCAAAAAAAAAATACAGGAGAAAATTATTGAAATCAGAAAAAAAAAACAAAAAAAAATACAGTGAAAACTTGTTCGATAGAAAAAGTACAACAAAAAGAGCATGATGAAGTTACTTATTTTAAATTGGATTAAAAATGACTCAAATACTCAAAAATGCTTCGAAAATAACCTTCGAACAACTCTACAATGTTTTGAAATTCCTCTCAAAACTGAGCAAACTGTATCGTAATGATTTTCAAATGACTCGAAAATAAATGCAAAATTGTTTAAAAATTGTTCAACATTTTTTCAAATTTTACTTACACTAAAATACTCGCAAAAATTTGAAAAATAAAAAAGGATGGCCACCATTATTTCGTCGCTGTCGCTGCGGGCGTTCAAAGCATTTTTGGGTTCGATTTCAGTGGCAGTTTGGGTCCGTCAAGGCCGAACGTCAACAAGAACGAAATCCTGGATGTTGAGTTCGTTTCATGTGATCGTTCACACGCGAGGGTTCTCGTCAGGGTGGTTCACTGAAGGAAGTGGTGCATTCTAGATAGTTCTACCCTGCTTCGCGCACGCTAAACGGCGCGTGTTCGATGATACTCATTACATGAAATTGGCTCTATTGGCATGTTTTTCACGCGATACACTTAATTTTTAATTCAAGATGGCGGTCAAAATTTTGAACAATTTATGAAAGTCCTAGATGTATACTGCGTAATGACGAGCTGATTGTAGAGGGTTTTGAAGCCAAGTTTTTAGATAAAGCTCAATAGAAATATTAAATTTTCACTTTTCTAAAAACTCTTACATCTGTGCAAAATTTCAGGCTGATCAAAAATGACCATTAAAAAAATATTAAATTTGACACATTTTCTATGAAATTGCTCGAAGCAAAAAATGTAAGATGGTTTCAAAACGACCTGGAAAGACGCAAATGTTACATGATGAAACTTTTTCGAACAGGCGTGAAACAAACTCTCCTTTTATTCGTTTGGAACATGATCTATTATAATTCATCCTAGTCTTTCTCTATACTCCGCCCTTCATATTACTGACAATATCACTATCGAGAGTAAGCTCATAGGCTACTGTTCAACTATACCGAGTCGTCTTCCCTCCTGCAAATATTTTCTTCAAACACAATTCCCTTAACAAACGTACCTCAAAACAGTTTTATTATAAGCCAGACTTATTTTGTTAAAAAAAAGGAGTCGTACCGAATCTCGTTTCTCCTGCTAATACCACCACGATAACAATTCCATGGAGAAGATTATTATTCTTCTAGTTAGTTTTATTATAAGAAGGACTTATTTTGACAGGAAGAAGGAGTCATACCGATCGTTTCACAACTGCAATTCCCTGGAGAGGACTATCACGTTTCTCTGGCTAGTTTTATTGCAAGAGAGTGTATTTTGATAACAGGAAAATCATCAGGTGTACTGCAGCAAGGGTATGTGGTTAAGTGTCTGAGAATATGTTAAACTCATGGTGTGGTGAACTCCAAATGGAACGCCATTTGACTTGACATCAACTTCGATGCAATCTATACAGAATCCGCTGGTTGATTTTGGTACATGTTTGTTTTGTAATAACAATACCAACAACAATTTTTTTGCTTTTGGGATAGAAAATTATTTTGAAAAGTTTCTTACAAATTGCACTTTAAGGTGGCCTTAGGGACTTAGGGTAAATTAATTACTAATGGACGCCTTTTCTATAGTGGACCACCCGCCAGATTAACTCAATTTATGTATAAATTCGAGGGATTTTCAGCAAAGTTTCATCGGAAAACATCTTATCTAGCCAATATGCATAAAAAAATATGATTTCTGATTTATGTTAAGAAAAATTAAAATAATCTGACGGTTGGTTCACTATAGGTTAATAAAGCAAAGTGGTCCACTACAGGTTAATTTACACTAGTTTAAAAAAAAAAACAACTGTGAAAACAACTGCTCTCACACTGGTGGGCAAAGCGATGCATTTGCTTGAAGAGAATAGCGAATTGTGTGCGTCTGAGTAGCTTGCATAAAAACACCGCCGTGGAATATGAAATATCTCTTTAAGGAGATAGGGTAAATTAACTTATAGTGGACCCCCGGCCAGATAACCTCAATTTATGCAAAAACTTAAGGGATTTTCAAAAAACTTTCATCGTGAAAAATCTTGTCCAGCCAGATTGGATTTCGGCTTAGCAGTACACCTACAGTCGACCTCTACTACTCAATGTCCCATTTATGTTTAGAGAAACTGCATTAATCTGACGGGTGGGACTATAGGTTAATCAAGGAAAGTAGTCCACCTTAGGATAATATACCCTGAAAAATGGTGTGAACTTTCTCACACGAGAGGACATTACGTACAATAACTGCACAACAGAGCTGACTGTAGTGCTTTTACTGTGTGTCTCTTAAGCATGTTTGATTTGCATCTCGAAACTGAAAAAAAATCCAGCTACCCGTCACATATGTTTGCTTCTCGAATGATATCGCATTTATCTCAGCAGTGCATACTGCGGTGTACTTCTGTGTATTCTCTGTGTTTGCTCAGCTGTGGTGTGAGTAGCAAGTGTATTAATTTTTCTGCGAGCGGCAGAAACTCAGCACAAAGCAGAATGAAGAAGTTTGGTGCAAAAAATCGCTACACGCAGCGTTCATGCTAGATAAGAAGTGAGCGGTGAATATTCACCCTGATCTTTCCGCTTAAAGAGGTAAATAACAAGCCTGTAGTTGGAGTATATGAGCTTGTTGAAGATGATTATCTGAAATGTTACTTATTTTGTTTGAAAATTGCAGTTAGTTACTTCGAATTACAATTGACATTTTTCATAGAACAGTCATCAAGTCGTTATGAGGTACGGTTGAATTTTGCTGATGAATACATGATTACATTTCATAAGAATAGTCCTCAGTTAGCCACTGTGACATTCGTAAAAAAATCTCTGTCGAAAGTTCTTTTCATTCTCCCAAACAAGCGTTTGATTAGTATTGTCTCACAAGAGTCCCCGTATTAATTGATCTCTATTGAAAAATCTAAAAATGATCTATGATTATTATCATGAAGGATGCATGTTTTTTAGGACAGTCACCAGTATTAATTGGTGATAAATACCTGTTTTTTTTTGGATTACCAAGATGGGGGCGATGATTATTAAAACGGTTAATGCGTATATTATAAATTTATGAAATTTTCAAACAAGATGATGCTGCAGAATTTCTTTCTGAAAATGGTAGAAAAATACCGCATTATATTTTGATAGCAAAGTTGCTGTTATTCGACTCATTTTTTCAAAATTGAACATCATCACTCTAATTTTTGTTGTTAGAAACTTCGCACGCAAAGGTAAAATACTTGTAAGTTAACTGAAATCTATATTGATTTTGGAAGATCGAGATGCAATTCGATTAATCAGGGTGGAATTGAATGGTTTATAATTGTAAGAAATTATAAGTCGACTTCATTGAAGAACTCAACTGGCAAATAACTAGAAGGTGCCTAACGTCAAGTGATATAAGATTCCTTCTCTTTTTGTAAGGTTCGGACCACTGCGGCCATTATTTTGTTCTTTGGTGGTATATAAGATTCCTTAGGAAAATTTAAAAATGAGCCTTTTTTATGAATTTTGGTGAAGTAATGTTTAATTTAAAAAAAAACCTTAAAGGAAAAATTTTCAATGACGACCCAGGTTTGTACAGTCAGGTTTTTACGCTATTCTGAGCGGATTTTTTTACGAAGTTTTTTAACGCAGATTTTCGAATTACCACGTTTTTTACGCGTTACAGCATTAATTCAAAAATCTTTACAAGGATTTTCGAATTGACGTGGGTTTTGGTACCAACATTTTAGAACCAAAACCCGATTAGTCAAAAATATCAGGATTATTACAAATCGTTATATTTTGTTGCGTACTTTTTGTATCAACTTGTGTTAAAATTTCTATCAAAATTACTTATTGATTATTTCAAATTATAGCAAGTTTTGTAAGGTTTTTGACAGAAATAGATCAGAATTAGTTAGAATGTACAATATTTTGTCAATTAAATAACAAATTCTGTTTTGAATATGCACGCTTTCGAACATTCAAGTGAATGATAACATAATTTAATATAATTCTGTACTTTTTATCATTCTGGCATATCAAGAATATTACAGGCCAATTGTTATTTCTGTCAAGTTCAGATATATTTGTGTTACCCGCTTGTTATGATCGTTTGATCGGGAAACGTTCAAGTGTTTTTTGAGTAGAAGACATAGTCAAAAAAGCCCTTTGCCCTTGGAAGGATCTAGGATGACCGTGACAGAGGACAGTTTATTTTACGAGAATTTTTTAATTAACGCGGTGTTTTTACGCGGATTTTTTGTTTAACGCGGTTCTTCATGCTTTTTTTCATAGCTTTTCGAATTAAAGTGGGTTTTCAAATTACGTGGTTTTTTTAAGAGATGTTTATCTCTCGTGTAGAAAACTTCTCGTAAATATAACGTTGTGGCGACGAACCCGGCGAGCAATTACTACGCGAACTCTCACGTAAGTTGACGCGCTTTGGTAAAAGCTAGGGTCACCGACATTCATAAGAATGGTTGAATAGTTATAATTTTTCATTTTTCCCGGTTTGAGCTTTTGAAGTGCACTTTTTTTTCATTTTGTCGACCAGTGAATTGATTCAAAATGATTGTAACTAGGCAGGGACGTGAGACCCATGTTTTAATTGATTTCTATAGTCTTCAATTCCACATGTTTTTTAATACAGCAATATATGTCTGAAGCTGTTTTTTCACCCCATTTTACGGTATTACGGTATTTATATCTAGAAAATAGAATTGTTCTTTTCAAAAATCCTGTTTTTTCACTTCTCACAGATATCATCCATTTTTAAATTTCAAAATCCGTTACATCTAAATGTAGCAATACCAAATTGTCCGAGTTCGGATGCCTTAAATACTGACGAAAGCGATTTTGCGGCATCTAACTATTTTCAATGGTTTAATCTAAAGTAGGTAGACATTGTGGACACGGATACTTGGTACCCAACATTCGCAACTTGTGTATTTATTTTCTTTTATTCATTTGTTCTCTGGGCCCAGAGTTTTCATAATTTATTGATATTATCGTGCACGAATTCAACTACGATGGTCACTGACATTAATTTCTAGTAGCAGTACACTTAGGCAGAAAAAATCTGTCATTCAGTCATTCCATCTCAGAGCTTTTGTCGTTGAAAGTTTCCAACTGGCAATAAAATACTTTGTCACCATGAGTAGGGGTCAAACATGTTGTCACCAGAAACTGTAGCATGCTCTCAAAAACCATATATAAACATCACAGCGATTATGCACAACCTTAAACCAAGTTGCTGTTACTTAAAACCATCCACTTTGTCGTTCAGTTTATTAACGTTCACTGTGCAATAATCCACGATTATATTATTTTACTTACAAAAAAGGATACCGCCGGTACCAACGAAAAAAACAAGCTTCCTTCACAACTCTTTCAGTCTTTTTTTCGGTTTAACTGTAAATTAAACCATTCGACAACGATCACTTCCGTCTACACGCGGTTTCACGGTTCGCAAATATTTCGTAACGACGATTGGGACACCACACTTATCTCGTCTCGATACTTGAGTAGTTTTTAATTTTTCTCCTACAGCCTAAAGTTTGGAATAGCGAAACAAAAACAAACTCCAACCCGCTCAAGCACCAGGCTGGCACTGAATGCTTTTACTTCTTCCGAAGATCACTCGATACTACGGACGGCGGCATGCATACCGCTATGCTGATAGTAGTAAATCCTGCAAACCAAACAGAGTGCCCCAAAAAGCACTGGAGCAGCAGAGAAAGAGGCAAACTCCGGCTTTGGTTGGAAAACTCTCACCGACTTCTGCAATGCCACTCTCACTCACCCGTTGGGCGGTTGGCAAGTGCATTGGGCGGCCGAAATTATGCGGATTTGATTTTCATAAAAAATACTTTTTTCAAAATAAATCAAGACTGACAGTTTGCAATGCTTGCCTTCTAGAAAACCACCGCCTCGCGTGTGCTGTCAATGTTTACATTGACTGCAATGCAATGTTTACATTCCTTAATTAGCGGGCTATGATGAATCTCATCGAATTATTATGCACTTATGTTGTGTGTGGCGTGGTTCGAGACCCCAAACGAGAGAGTGAGTGCACTGCATACGCACCGTGATGAATACGGCATGCCATCGAATGAGTGAAGCGTGCATAATGTGTGCGACTATCAACCGCAAAGGCGAGTAAATAGCGTTCCGCGAAGAGCGTGCGAGCAAACGTTCATTTCTTTGGCATTTGCGTGGTCCGCGCACGCGCTCCCGGTATGCGCCGAAGACATGATGTTTTGATGCTTTCGATATACAAATCCAACGTCGGTACTTTCTCCATATAGCCGGGCCGGCAGTGACGACGGACGGAGGCGTAAAGCAACGACGCGCGAAACAGACGGTGCGTCGAGAGATGAGTGGAATGGTAAAAATAGATATCATGAAAAAGCTCACTGAGTTTTATTGAAATCTTGGAAGGTGTTGCCTACTTCATAGACGAGTTTGCGTGAAATCCCTCTTTTCTAGGCTACACTAGTCATGAAGCAAAAAATAGTGAATTTCTCTGCGATGGCGCTAAAGCTTGAATGTTGTTCATTCATGCAAATGCTTTCTACGTCAGCTGGGGTAACTCATATTCGGTTGGGAGTGTATGCCTATTATGCACGTTGAATACGAGTTTGCGGTTGACTACTGCCACAGTGATGGTAACCTAGTTCAGGTATGTTTGAGCAGCACGAAGCTGCTGTAGTAGATTCTCAGTCGTATTGGTCGTAAATTCGATGATAATTTTAATTTATGTATTATTTTTTATCTTTCACTGTTTTATTTTATGACATCTATACAGGTTTTAGTAACAATCGATGAGTATGTGATTTAACACATAACCAATATGGCCGTTGTGTGATGGAACTTCCATTATTCTATGTCCCACTTTACGTTCAGACATCGTCATCGGTTTCGAATTGGTTCCACCCTTTCACTATAGACCTTAGTTTCGTCAGGTGACTATACATTTTCATCCGATAACCGAGAAGCAAATGGGCGAGAAACAGACCGTTCGACCCTCGTGAACGGAAGCTGGTCACGTAATTTTGGGTCTCCCATTCAGAGACAAGTGAGAGTTGCATGCACTTAGCGTTGTGTTGTAACTTTCACGATACGCTATATTCAACCGGATGTTCCCGTAACCTGTATCATCCTGAGGTGCTGTGAGAGCGGTGATTTCGACTAGCCAGCAAAGCTATTGTTTTGTTTTGGTTTGATTTCCTCTCTAGTTTTCTTTTGTACGTATTGAACAGTTGAAACGAATAAGTTATCAACACACATTATTTATCGCGGTAAAATTCCTACCGGATGATCATACACGAATATTACCAGGCACATTCAGTGACTTCCAGGAAGACACAAAATTGTTTTGTTTGAAAACCTTTTTTTCCAAAGAGTGGTATATTCAGAAGGGTTTTGGCAACATTGTGGGCTGTTATTGTCTATCTTAAAAACTTATTTGGAAAGATATCTGAGATAAACGTTTTTTTTTTCAATACAATTGTTAGAAAAGTTCTGAGATGGCCGATTTTTTTAAAATCACTTTTTTTGATATAATTTTTTTTCGGCGTAGGACTCAAATAAAATTCCCTAGAAGCCATTCTTTGAAAACTTTTCTTCAACTTTTGTCATTAATGTACTTTCAGGAGGACACAAAAAAGTTTTTGTTAGAAATTTTTTTAAGAGTGTCAACTTTAATTTTTTCAGAAAAATTTCAGGTATTTTAGGTAACTTTTTTTAAAATTACTTTCTGTTTTTTTTAAATATTTTTTATTCAATGTAGAATCTCAAATCAATTTTTTTCAATATTTTCAAATGATAGTTCAGACGGGTTTCTAGAAGTCATTCTTCGACAACAATTCTCTACCTTGTTATTTTTCAGATATAATAATTTAAAAAAAAAAACTTCAGCCCTTTTCAAATGTTAGTATAACGTATGCGTTAAAAATGGACTTTTTTGGATGGTAGTAAAAAGTAACTACGACAGATCATCGAGTTTGATGAATTTCCCATGGAAGGTAATGTTAGCTTACTCGCAAAAAATTCTAGAATCTTGCTGCGGCATTTGGCCGCCAGCCGGAACATTCGCCATGGCGAACGATAACATGCGTGTAGGCATGTTTTTTAATTCTTTCTTCGCAACGAAATTGTTGGATTAGATCTTATGCTTCAGGCTCGCCCAAAAATCCTCGCAACTTGGGTACCACATCGATATATAGCCGCTCCATCTCCTCGAGCGATCGCTTCGAATAGAGAGACGATGCCAGTTCCGGCCAAAACACCGGGTCTTCAGCCTTATGATATTTCTTGATGAACGACGCAACTTCCAGCAGGCACTTCGTACTATAAATTTCCCCGTTCACGGCTAGTCCGGAGCGAAAGATGAGTAGCTTTGACATTCCCCAACTTCAACTTGGTGCTTACTTTATTCGTGGGGGAAGTAAAATACAAAGTGCCCTGCCAGTCGTTGCCATCCAGGGTGAGACAGGTCTCGTCGTCTACATCCATTGCCACATGGAGATTTACCGGGAAAATCGATTTGACCATCTTATTCAGGCGCTACTGCTACGTCATTGCCTGCAGCTCCGCGACTACCCAAAAAACATTTTTTGGCTTGATAACTCTTTTATAACTAATCTTATTCAGTTGACGGCTGAACATAAATCGAAGAATGTATTTCTTAGTGTTTAATCAGCTTTTAATCAGTCGGTTCTGGAGAACTAAATCAGCTACTTGTTACAATCGGCTTCCTAAATAGCCGAACAAGGCCTTAATAAGAAATAACTAATCCATTTGAACAACTTTTATATATATTGATTGATTCTGTCGAAGCGTTTATTCATTCTTTGCACAGCTTGTAGAAAAACTCTTTTACAGCCAACGATAGCTGGCTTATAGTCTAAATAAGCGCCTATATGACAAATCTATGGCTAAAATTCAACATTCATTTTTTTGAAAATGTACTT
The DNA here is from genome assembly GCF_029784165.1 of Wyeomyia smithii. Lineage (NCBI taxonomy): Eukaryota > Metazoa > Arthropoda > Insecta > Diptera > Culicidae > Wyeomyia > Wyeomyia smithii. Next base: position 29,624,753 of record NC_073695.1, on the reverse strand, counting down.
GTTCAGCTTTATTACAGCTACTATAAATATAATTCAAAATCGTCGTCTTTATTGGACAGTTGTTTTATTGTTTAGGTGATTCCAACACATCTAAATCTTTCGATTTTTTGCACTTTTGTGTGTATTTTTCATCGTTTATTTTTATATTATTGTGGGTGAAAATTACCTTCTAAGTATCCAATTACTTTAGTGCCAGTCTCGAACCTCGAACTCATGCTCCTGAGGTTGCTGGTAGAACGCGTTGCCGATTCGTCTGTCTTGACATACATGTATACGTATCGATTTAACCCGTACATCTATTTCCAGTTCATTTCCTAATCAGTTTTACATTGACTGTATATATAATTAACTGTAGCTGAACAAGCGCTTCAACATTCTTATTACATCTAAACACATCTAACATCACCTGGCCTACCTGGAATATGGCTTACCCAATAGTCCAAAGTTGCATGTTACGTAAAGTCTTGGGTTGTTGTTAAGAAGAAAACATGAATACACTGTTGAGATTATTGGGCCTCAACATTTCCTTCGAGCAAAAAAAAAAACTAGAAAAACTTTAGAAAAATCTTAGTAATAATATTTTCTTCTTAAGAACTAATCTAGACACAAAATAAACAAACATTATGTGTCGCAGCTTGTTGTTTTGTATCTGATTGAACCGATTGTTGCAATAAAAATTGCAATAAAAATTGCTCAAAATCCACTTTATTTTCAAATTAATATTTTAGCATTAAAAACCCTGTTTTAATAGCAGGAAACGCATGGATAGTAGCAATGTAGACATATCTAAACATAATCAGTAAAGATTACGACAAATATCAAGCTCTTTGAGCGATTTTTCTCACAAATTTAAAATAGGGGTAGAGTGATCAAAGTCACCCCAGTTTACGGTACATAGGCGTCATTCATAAATTATATAAGGACTTTTTTCCAAATTTTCGACCCCCCTCCCCCCATAATAAGGCTTAGTAAGATTTTGCATTACCCCCATCCCTCCCGGAATCTTACGTAAGATTTTCTTTTCAAGGAAAAAAAAATATTTTCGAAGATGAAACATTTGTTTTACATATATCTAATAGTTATTTTCTAAATTGAAATAGCGCGTAACCAGCCAACAATTAAATAATGGGGTGGAGTATTTCACAAGTTTTTTTAAACCTGAATTTATTGCTTGTTCAGCTGATAAATCAACCTGAGCGTTGTGGCAATCCGTTTCACCTGTATGCAGACTTTATTCAGCTATTTTAAAATTATTAGTTGTTTTATTCAGCCCAATTGTTTGTTGGGTCCATGTTCGCCAAGCGCGTTTTCACTGTTTGGCCGGTTGCACTGACCTCCCGGCCAAGCGCTTGTAGCGATGTAGCCACTTTTTCTTCGGTCTTCCTCTTCAGCATCCTTTGGAGCTTCTTGTGGCTCAGGGTCATCGGCCGTCCCGAACCGGGCTTTCTTCTGATGCTCTGATTGTTGTCCAATAGTGCCAAGATGTTGTAGATGCCGAATGGGCGTATCCGTTTTCCACGAACTGCCGCACGATGTTCTTTTTCGACGCAACGGGGTACCGTTCTTTGAACGCGCACACTTCTGGACGGAGAAGCTTCACTGTTTTAGCCGTAACGGTTAGAGTTCAACTGATAGGGCTGTCGATTTTTTTCTGCTGACTCATGGGTTAATATGATTGATGCTGCGTGTGTAGTTTTGTCAGTGCGTGTAAAGGTAAACCCTTGATAAATCGGCAATTTTTGTCCTTTTTTTAGCGCAAACGTTAGATGAATCTTCAAAAAAAAAAAAAAAAAACATGAAACCTTCGATAGGGTAGTACAGCCTACACACCCACAAAGTTTCATTAACTTCTGAGATAACGACCAGCAAGTGATAAACAGCTGGTTCCGACATTATGAATGAACGAGAAAAAATTAAAACTAATATTAAATATTTAATTTGTCTTCAAAAGGACAATTTGTTGTTCAATTTAATATCGGATATAACGCTGATCGCATCTCTGTCTATACCCGATAAGGGAAATATGGCACTCTTCTGACAACACAGTGGAAAGGTTTTTGATGGTTAAAATTTGACGGCCGGCCGATTTTGATTACCAGCATCAAAAAACGTTTCTGTGTTGCCAAAATACGGTAGAACTTTTCACTGGAGGAAGTGCTGGCCAATGCACCTACCACTGATGCTGCCGCTACCGCACAAATATTGCCTTTTACTAGAGGAAGTAGTGCCACTGCACCTTCTGCTGACGCTACTACTTAGTCGGAAGTTCTAATTTCGGTCCTAACGCAGTGGCCATCTACTAGTAAACTGGTTTAAGACGTCCTCTTATATAGTCCAAAGAGTGCATTACCAGTTTGCTAAGGGCATAATTCGGTCGACCGTGTCAGGGAAAGCATTAAGTGACCAATCAGAGGTCGAAATCCTAAAGTTCGAATAATAAAATTACAACTTTCTGCGTTTGTGCGGATGCATGTATGAATTTCCAATCAATGCAGGAACGAAGGAAATCCGAAACTAATAAGCACTTGAAAAAGGACAAATTTTGTCACCTTTTCCGTTTTTAGATTTTCATTCACATTCCTATGTAGCCGAACTTCCTGAGAGACTTAGTTCTACGTGAAAATTAAAGATAAAGGTAATAACTGGATTACAGACGAACATATTTCATCAAGGAAATCTCCAAAAAGACACTACTTCATCACAGTTATCGACCATTAGATGCTTATCGTACTCGTAGCACAAAACAAATAGGCAGCTTCGAACAAAATGCTTCAATAGTTTGAACATGCAACAAAAATCTATTTTTGATGCTTCGATGACCAGATCTCTATTAAATATAAAAAAATCAAGTTTAGATCGCGATTTTTAAAGAAAATTCAGTAACAATTCACAATCAACATCAATAGAAAAAAAAAATGAACAAAAACTCTCTTAAACATTCTTACATTACTTAACAGATTTTCTTGGATTGTACACCCTGCGACTGTTGAAACCATTTCGACCAATAAGTTGAACTACTTAAATATTTTCGTTTGAGTTGGAAACTGAAGAATCTGATCTGAATCGTATCACGATAAAGAAGCAGGAAGAGGGGATTATAAATTGTGACATTTAGCAATTGAAAAAATGCCACGTGTACTGTGTACTTTTGTCCCGCATGCGTGTTTTTGAGTATTTTTCTAAGAAAATGAAATTCACATGCTGCAAACAAAATTCGAAAAACTCTGGTAATACGTTTTGAAGACAAACAGTTCATGCCCAGAAACTGTTTTTGATTTAAAGTTGATAGCAAAACCATTTTTATGATAGTTTTTTCAATAGTTCTATGGCCGAAACTACTAGGTGCGTACTTCGTACAATTCATATCTTACTTCTTCAGTTTCGATGTTTGAGTATGAACACTGAAAAAAATGGATTAACATTTACCAGAATCTACGACCTTTCAAAACCAGTTTACCCGAAAGTATCAGTTCGCTGACATGATCTAAAAAACACTATTTTTAAAACCCGTTTTCTGAATGTCGGTTTTGCAACAAAAAAAATGAGAACAGTTAGTGCTTTCATTCGTCGAACCCACAAAGCATATACGTACTGCAGATTTACGCGCGCTTGTTTACTTCAAAATCGAAAACAATCTATGGCAGTTGTGTCAAAGATTGTTTCTTCGCATCGTTGGAACCGGATATGCTAGTCCAAAGCAATTTAGAACCTTTCATTCGCCATTGGGTTTGTTCATATCGGTGCCGTGTTTGGTGACTTTTCTTCTTTCGTCTTTTCAAAAAAAAATCCCTATACAAATTTTCAGCTCAATTGGGCTTCGGAAACACGTACCTCACAGCGGTCAAGGCTCCCTTTTTTGGTCCGATGAAAAAATGGACAGGTAGTAAAAGGTGGAATTGTCGATATAGAAATTTTTTGATGCCAAATGTCTGAGAAATGCATGAAAAGTAGAAATCTGGTGTTATTTCAATTTTATTTGTAGAAAAGTAGGGCTAAAAAATTTTGTCTTTTCGAAAAAAATTCTCATGCAAAATTTCAGCGTAATCGGACTTCGGGAACACGTGTCTCAAAGCGGTCAAAGTTCAAGGTAGCGCTCATAGTGCTGTATATTCTGTTAAGAAATTATGCATTTCGCCTTTCTTTAAAACTTTTGGGCTCCCGTTTATTTGTAACCTTGTGACTACCAAACCAATAGGCCAGAAAATTCATGATGTCAATAGAAGATATGACTGAAACGCGGTCCACAATATACTGAATATTGATGGTAGTTGTGATGTCGTGTCATTTCTCTTCGACTGATGGAGTCTGATCAAACCTAACGCATTTCGCATACAAATGCAATATGCTGTGCTCTAGTGAATCATTTCCGATTCAATTCACATCTTAAAAACCTACGTCATTCAATGCGGATTTAGTGCATTACAAGCGGGCGTGAAAGCGAAATTTCAGTTTCGAAAGTCTTGGAGGGATATCGCAATTACCCTTTTTGACGGACTTGTAGGAGTCAGAAACGCATCGGTAAATGTGCTGTCCACTGGAAAATACAGTTGTTTGTACGAATGACTCCATGTGAAGCGATATAACAAATGTAAACGAATGTCTTGCTACCAAGTGTTACCTAGTTTTCACAAGTGCGATGTGGCATCTAGCACTAATAACTCGTTTGGATTGATTTCAAGTTCAATGTTGTTGTTTTTCCCTAGTATATTGTGTGTATTTAGGTTTATGTCTTGTTGCCACTGTCTGTCGGTACACATGAATGATGATTTTTTGTCACGGTTGGTATTTCAACTTTTGTTTCGATTCGCACTGGAATGTGATCCACCCCATTGAATGATTGTTTTGATATAATTTCGTATGATATTACGCACCATCATCAGATCTGTCTTGAGCTCGTTTCCGGCAGTATTGCACGTTAACTCTCAATTAGTGAGGATCCAAGTTGTTTATCAAATTGTGCTCTGCGAACCTTGAGTTTTACCCCTTAGGTTAATATTTTAGGAAATAGTGGATATTGTTGAACTAAGGCCACAGATTATTGATAGTTCATAGTTGAGTAACTACTAATTTTTATCAACCCAACAGACGAAAATAACATCAGTTATGAATAATTCAAACAGCACGTATTGAGTCCAAATGAAGTTCATTTTAGACAACAATAAACAGAACAGTTAATTGACTCTTGATGTAAGGGTGAACTCCACGCTATTATTCTTGGTCAAATATTTGTTGAAAAATGTATTCTGTAAGTTATAAACCTATAAAAGCTTTCTTTACCATATTGTTTCATTGATTAATTTGATTTTTACTGAACCACCCGAAAAAGATCATTCAGCACAAAATCTTTGCTTTGATTTTTATCACACTCTAAAATTATACAATGTAGCAACCAATTTTAGCTGGTGTCGTGCGAAATTTGTTGTATCTATACATCGAAATAAAAAAAAACCCGAAACGAGTTTTCGATGTGGATGTCCATTTGATTTTAACTTTGGAGCCGCTTGTGGTGACCCGCTGGCGGCCGGCTGGCCGTGTAGCCTAAAGCTCTCGTGCCTGACTTGTGCTTGTGGTGCGCGGCAAGCTGACGTCGATTTATAACATGGTAATTTTTTGGAAGTCGTTATTTACTTCTTTCCGCGAACCAGCCGTCGGCAGCCGCGTGTGTTTGCGTGAGCGCGATCGGATTTGTGAAAGTTGAAATCCGCCCGACGGTAATGGTCGTGTTCGTTGTAGGATGCTGCCGGAATCATAAATACTTACCTGAAATGAACAGGAAGCCGCTGAGAACTGCTTCTAAATATTTTTTTTTTTATTATAATTTGACGGTCTGACGTCTGGGTGTCATCGAGCGTATTTTATCATCTACTAGTTGAACATTCCCGGCGATGCTCGGGGTCAAAGGCTTCAAAGACAGATTTTTTTTTATATTTCATTGCTGCATTAGCTCAACTCACTTCAAAAATATAATTTACATCTTATACTTCCATCATCACTTTAAGTAGGGTGTCGAACGTCTTCGTCAGTGGTTTTCTTCGGACCATTTTTGCATAAGATTGCGCCAGTAAAACTACCGAAGAAAACCACTGACGAAGACGTTCGATACCCTACTTCAATATTCTGAGAACGCGCAGAACGTAAATACCCATATTGGATTGTTTTTTGTGATTTTGGGCTGATTTACAGAAACTGGAAGTCACCATTTTGGATTTCAAAATGACGTATGGAATTCCACTTTCGAAAGTATTGAAATTGTTGGCCAAATATCACTTTAGAAGTCATAAATTTGCATGTTTCATGTAGTTTTGTGAATAATATATCAAATTTAGTAATAAGATACTTGTTATTTTTCTTCAAATGGTCTTCTCAACGTTAACAAACATTTTAATGAAAAAAAATGTGTCATCGCTATAAAATGACGTATGGAGGTCCACTTTCGGAAGTATTGAAATTGTTGGCCATATATCACTTTAGGTTATTTTCCTGGAACCGGAAGTCGCCATTTTTTAATCCACAAAACTTTGTAGAAAATAAGAAAATAAAAGATTATTAATGCTTAAGCTGCCTCATAGTCGATATTCAAACAAATGGATCGTAACCATTCCTGCAGCTAAACGTGAGTTTTAGTTTGGATTAACGCAAAAAAAGTAAAACAGTAAGATTAAGAGCTGAATGACCTTCTGGTTAAAAGCTCTCTGATAAAAATCAAATTCAAATTCAAAAGTACAGAAGTAAATCGAATGCCGTAAAATGTAACTATTCACAAAACTACGAAAACATCAGAAATGTAAAATGTTCATGCTCGAGACATGGGTTATTCTGCAAAAAAATTGTAGATGAAAGAACAACGAACATTTTATTGCAAAAAAAAACAAATCATTGAATTTTGATTCAGAGGCGAATTGCGCATAAAAAGTCAAAGTTTCGCATGTAATCGTATAAAAACGTATAAATTAAAATAAAATATTTTTCGGTGATTTTCTGTATTCTGTATGCTGTATGTGGTCCTCGTGGCTCTGTGGTTAGCGATGTCGATTGGCTTCCACACGGTTGTGATATCGGGTTCGATCCCCGATCAGGTCGAGAATTTTTTCGAACTGCAATTTTTGTCGACTCAGCTCTGGGGCACGGTGTATCGTTGTTCTTATCCTACAACATGCAAAATGTGCTAAAACAATATCGATAACGAATTTTCTCATCTAATCTGGTTGATCGAGAGCGCTATTAGAAGGCTGCAATATTGTGCTGTATACAGAAAATCATCTTCAAACATACATTTTATATTTTAACATAAACAAACATTTTAATGAAAAAATAATCACATGTCATCGCTTTGAATTTTGATTTAGAGGCAAATCCAGCATAAAAAGTCATAACTTTGCATGTTTCACGCTGTTTTGTGAATAATATCTCAAGTTTTAGTAATCATATATACTTTATTTTTCCTCAAATGTCTTTCCTAAACGTTAACAAACATTTTAGTGTAAAAAAAATCACATGTCATCGCTTTAAATTTTGATTTAGAGGCAAATTCAGCATAAAAAGTCATAAAGTTGCATGTTTCACGTAGTTTTGTGAATAATATCTCAAGTTTTAGTAATCATATACTATTTGTTTTTCCTCAAATGTCTTTCCTGAACATTAACAAACGTTTTAATGAAAAAAGAATCACATGTCATGGCTTTAAATTTTGTTTTAGAGGCAAATTCAGCATAAAAAGTCATATTTTTGCAAGTTTTACGTAGTTTTGTGAATAAAATCTCAAGTTTTAGTAAACAGATACTTGTTACTTTCCTTCAAATGTCTTTCCTAAACGTTTACAAACATTTTAATGTAAAAAAATCACATGTCATCGCTTTAAATTTTGATTTAGAGGCAAATTCAGCATAAAAATTCATAAAGTTGCATGTTTCACGTAGTAGTTTTGTGAATAATATCTCAAGTTTTAGTAATCATATACTATTTATTTTTCCTCAAATGTCTTTCCTGAACATCAACAAACGTTTTACTGAAAAAAGAATCACATGTCATGGCTTTAAATTTTGTTTTAGAGGCAAATTCAGCATAAAAAGTCATATTTTTGCAAGCTTTACGTAGTTTTGTGAATAAAATCTCAAGTTTTAGTAAACAGATACTTGTTACTTTCCTTCAAATGTCTTTCCTAAACGTTTACAAACATTTTAATGTAGAAAAAAACACATGTCATCGCTTTAAATTTTGATTTAGAGGCAAATTCAGCATATTTTTGCTTGTTTTATGTAGTTTTGTGTATAAATTCTCAAGTTATAGTAATCAGATACTAATTATTTTTCCTCAAATGTCTTTCCTGAACATAAACAAACATTTTAGTGTGAAAAATCATATGTCAACGCTTCGAATTTTGATTTAGAGGCAAATTTAGCACAGAAAGTCATAATTTTGCGTGTTTTACGTAGTTTCGTGAATAATATCTCGAGTTTTAGTAATTAGATACCTATTATTTTTTCTCAAATATCTTTCTTAAACATCAACGAACATTTTAATGAAAAAAGAATCACATGTCATCGCTTTGAATTTTGATTTGGAGACGAATTAAGTATAAAAAGTCATAATTTTGCATGTTTTACGTAGTTTTGTGAATAAAATCTCAAGTTTAAGTAATCATATACTAATTATTTTTCCTCGAATGTCTTCCCTGAACATCAACAAACATTTTAGTGAAAAAAGAATCATATGTCATCGCTTTGAATTTTGATTTAGAGGCAAATTTAGCACAGAAAGTCATAATTTTGCATGTTTTACGTAGTTTTGTGAATAATATCTCAAGTTTTAGTAATTAGATAACTATTTTTTTTATAACTAATGTTTTTTCTGAACATCAGCGAACATTTTCATGTTAAAAAACCTACATGTCACCGCTTATTATTTTTGATTTAGAACGATTCAAAATGATGATGAATACTGTACACCAAAGAGACTGAGTGAATAATATCAATAAGATCAAGCGTTACGGAATTCCATTTTTATATAGTCTATGATAATTGTGAATGTTCAATCCTTGTATAACAAGCGTTACCAGGTTGATGTTCTTGTAAGGAATATCTAGCAATATTTGCCCTTAGATCACCTAGAGGTGAACTCTAGTCAGTTGAAACAGTGATCACAATCAAAATCACCGATCCCAGACAGTAATTTAGTTTTTCATGGAAGTTTTTCAATATTATCAACACCTTTATATCTATTTAGACTATCAGCGTCCTTGTAACTTATTAAGATTTCGTCCTAATCTTAAAATTTGACCATTTTTTTTTATTCTCATTATCGGTTTGTAAGATGATAATTCCATATTTTTTTTTTATTTCCTTTATTACGCTTTGATAACGCTAAATGAAATATACTTAATTTTTCTTGGGAGCTGACATATTTTCATTATCACACTTTCATTAGTCTCTTTTGTCGAATGATACCTTACAGAAGCCGCTGTTTGTTAGTACTTTAAGTATTTTGATTTGCTTCAAAGTTCTGATTATTAGCTATAGCCGAGGCAATATGTTTTCTACTCCAGCGCTGTCGGTGATAACACAACTTTGCGTGAGATGAATAAAAAAACCTGTTTCTCACCAGAGCATCTTCTTAGAATCCAATTAAATTCATTTGGAGATTTGCCTCAATTTCCCCAATAACTATTAATACAACGACTGCGCTATTTTTCATCCAAATGTATTTGATAGCTCAACGGTTTAGCTCTATCGCGTCATGTTATTTTAAGTTAGGAGCCATCCACATACCACGTGGACAGATTTTTTACGATTTGATCCACCCCGTGAACAACTGCTCTTATAAATTCTAAAAATTTTGTATGGACCGTGGACATTATACATGAGAACAGTAGATGCTGAGTGTTACAGAAACCTCTATGAAATGATTAAATAAATTAAAGAACAAATTCCTTCCGCCCCAAGCAGTTCGAAAGACATCTCTTCAAAATACTTTCGATTCATTACGTAGGGAGAGTTGCAGCGCCACAGAAGCAGCTGACTCTCAACTCGGTCGTAGACTTTCAGCGATACTCCAGCGTAATCAGATACTAGTGGAAGTTTTACACTAAACGAATAATCAAGCCTTAATTATGCCTTGTTGAAACGCAAATTTCACGGTCGATAGAATTATATAGCTATTAACTAGCTATATAATTCTATCGACCGGGAATTTTGTTTTCCGTAGCCTATGTAAGAGCCTGCTTTGGTTCAAACCAATCTAAGATGGCCCTAACGAAGTAACAGCGGATAGCAGAGGCTGCAGCGGGTATCAGCAACGTCAATAGTAGGTAGTAGAATGGTGCAGCGATCCTACATCTTCCTCTAGTATAAAATGACCGAAGGGTTGTGAGCAAAGCCTCAACTTTTTAAATGTTCCCCAAGTCGGAAGTACTTATAGTCATCAGAGATGAAAATGAAATTTTCCCGTAAGCAAACGTAGAAGCGACGAAGCCGGTGAGCAATTACTCTGTGGCTTTTTGACGCCCTTCTATCTTTGCTAGGGGTTTAAAGCTAATGACCCATACGTCTGACGTCAACTCTTCTCAAGTTGATGGAGAAAATTACGGATACACAGCTTTTAACACCTCCTCCCAAAGGTGTTCAGAACAAGGGCTGAGCATTAACCCCACTAAAATAGTTATTATATTTACTATTTATCAAGCGAAGGATGCATTCAATCACTTCTCCGGTATTCAATGGGGTAAGACTAAGTTTCAGCAATGAGACCAAATATCTTGAAATTATTCTTAATAAGAAACTGAACTGGATCCTCAACTAGACTACGATGTCAAGAAAACAACTTCAGCGATCTTGGCTTGCAGTACACTCTTCGGCAAGACCGGGGGTCTAAAACTACAATTAGTGCTCTGGTCTTACATCACCATGGCTCGGCCACGTATAACCTACGCAGCCCTCGTATGGTGGCCTGAGGTAAATGAAACGACAGCTCAGACAAAACTTACTAAAGTTCAACGACTGGCCTGCCTTCAGTCACCAGTGCCCTGCGCACAACCCCGACTACAGTTATGGAAGCCATGCTCTGCTTACTACCTCTACATCTACATGTGAAGAAGGAGGCAGAGCTTGACGCACTAAGGCCGTAACCAACGCTACAATGCTCGAAGATGACCTAACGGATCAGCTAAGCATCCTAAGGGGGTCAAGCTAACACTTTTAGTAACAACAGTTTCGGACTGGATAGAAGCGAAGCCAAACATGGACGCTCCATATAAAGTGATTGACACAGACCGTGCAATGTAGAGAGATGGAGGGCCAAGTTTTCCATCGGGCACTATCCGTATCTACACGGATGGCTCAAAAATCAGATCCCGAACTGGATCAAGGGTCTACGGACCAGGTATAAAGGCCGCTATCTCTTATTGTAAGTAGTCTTTCCAGCAGAGGTATACGCAATATACATCTGTCTAAAGCGAACGGCAACTTTAGACATGCCAAATCGGAATCTTTTAGACAGTCAGGCTACACTACTGTCAATGACGTCTGCCACGTGTGCTTCCAGCCACCACTTAGGTAACTTTTCCGTCTTAACAAAGTTATGCTACTTTGCGTACCCGGTCACTGCGAAATCGAAGCAAATGAACATGCCGACAGCCTAGCAAGCAAGAGGATTCGCTCAGCAATTGAATGGATTTGAACTGTTTCTGAGTACCTTCTGAGTACATCTGCCATTAAAGGCGAACTAAGTACATGGGAGAATTTAGAAATAGCATCTCATTGGCAACATGCGCAGAGTTGTAGACAAGCTAAACTGTTTATCTACTCCAACCTTGCGGTTACTAAAGCTCTAAAGTCACAGAATGTCGATTATTTAAAAAAAAGGTTTGTTAGATAATACCAGAAAAAAAAGCAAATCTCGGACTTGACCTTCTGTTTTATTGTACACAGACTTCGCAACCAACTGTTTAGTGTATAGGACAATTGCGGGGCTAGTGCTACGATCTTACCGACATTAACAGTCTCCCGAGCCGAGAGTCGAACCTTGGCGACGGTTGGCTCGTTAGGCCAACTACCAAAATTTGCGATGTAAATTGGTGAATCTACAGATGTGACAGGACTAGCAATTGTGAATGGTATTTGTACGCTATCAATTTTCTGAAATTTTCCAAGTAGACTTGTTCCTTTGCAAATTCCAGCAACTTCATTTCAAGCTGATTATGATAGCAGTCACTGCATTCTTCATCGTCATGCACTCGCTATGAAGAAACTGTCATAATCGTTTAAGTCTTACTGTCATCATCGTTGAAGTCTTGCAGTTGCAGGAAAGTGTATGTGAAATAATCAACTTCATCAAGGCTCAAACTAAAAATTCAAGATTATTAGAAGCATTGTGTGAAAAGATGGGAAGTCAGCATTCCAAGGTACTGCTCCATGACGTCTACGCTGGTTATCTCGTGTAAAGACATTGTCCTGCTTGTTTGAATTGAGATCGGAGGTAAGAAGCTTTCTGAGTGACAAAAATTTTGCATAGGGGAGTAAATTAAATGATAATCAAGAGGCTTATTAGGTTAGCCTAGCTTGGCTGATATTTGCCATAAAATGAACGATCTGAGCCTTTCAATGCAATGGAAAATGATAACAATCTTCAATATAAACAGCAAAATTACGGCTTTGAAGGCAAAACAGAATTTTTTGGCAGTAGGCTGATACAAATTTCGAATTCTTTTTATGTCCAAGGTTATCAAAGTTAGCAAAGGGGGTGGCAAAAAATAAATAACACCGAGACGAAAAAAAAAGAAATATCTTTGATAAAAGTTTGTGTGCAAGTTATGACGTTTGTAACTTGCACTCAAATAAATGTAAATAAAAAGTGTTAAAAGAAAAATAACACTTTATTATTATTAATTATTTATTTCGCTTGCCTTTTGACGACACTCTCGCTGTCACTGGACTTGTTTGTTGCTAAATTAAGCATTTATGCTGTCTAAAAACCAATAAAACAATCAAAACGGCTTAAGCCTTTTTTTTTGTTCCTCTTTCAATATTCAAGATTTTTGAAGGGGGGGGGGGGGGATGACATAAAATTAAAATGAAATTTGTAACGGCCTTATTAAAAAAACGAAACCTGGGCAACTTTCTAAATTTTAGCATCATCCAAGCAGAAATTGCATCGAAGATATCATCCAAGAATTTGCAGGAAATGAACGAGCATTTGAAGGTATGTTTTATAACGAAAAAACCCTTACTGCTGAATGATTTCGAAATGCGCAGTATTTATTGAAGATTTTTGGACAATACTCTCCCGATGAGTTCCACAGAAAATCGAAGGAACGACATGAGTGGAGCAGCCTTTCTCGACAACAGCAAAGCCAGAATTATTGACATCAGACGAATATGAATGCCTGATTGATTTGACATCAGTTACGAACGTAATGGAGAAATTCGAATCCAAAATTCACTGGAGGAGTTTTGCTGTCAGATGAAAAATGAACTTAACATTTTGTCTGATAAATTACCATTTTTGACCCCATACAAGTGCGAGTCCAGATTTTCAATATACCTAGCAACAAAGACTAAGTATTGATCCCGACATAATGCTAAACCAGATGTCCGGCTACAATTGTCACAAATAAAATCAAATATTACTTTGCTTGCATAATCTAAGAAAACAAGCTGGTTCAATCAAATAAATCGTTTCTATCGATCAATATTTGCTAAATTGAATCGAAAATGATCAAAGAGTAGATGTTTGTTACTGGTTTTAATGATTACGAGGATGATACTAACGTAAACGACAAGATAGTGTAAAGTTTTCAAATTTTTCTCATAAATTTTCAGGTGCTCCGCCAAATATTTTGGCCTGAAAAAGTATTCCGCCGAGCAAAAGTCTGGAAACCCTTGGTGTAAAGCAATCGGAAAAAAGTTCCTGCCCAATGCCAGTTACCGAAAAATTGTTTATTTTTTATTATCAATATAGCAATTTCCCAAACTTATGGTACAATAATTAGCATATCTTTTCAACAGTAATATGATGAAAAATTGAGTTAAAATCAATCCTTTTTGTTAAGCTTCGTAGCATTCAACCAACCACCAGCTTACTTTCATAGCTGAGTCAGAATGACACAGTGTAGAATCGTACGTGCCATGTGCTGTTTTGTGAATGTATGCAATGTTAATCTCACTAAACAGATCCTGCACACTAATATCTTAATTTGAAACCAGTGAAAAACAGAACTAAAATCTACTAAACCAATCAAAAAGGCAGTGGCTTTCCAAGCACAAGGTCACTTTATGTTCCTGATGCTTATTCAAGAGCTAACTTTTGAATAACTCCACCTTTATTTTAAGTTCTTACATTTTATCCCAGTTTAGTAATATGAATGTACGGAAAACACCAATCGTCGTGTTGCTGTTTGGAAGGAAGGTAATCAAAATGTTCTCGTGTCGAATGGAAGCAGATACCAAGAGTGCAATTGTTGTGTGTTGCATACTGCTGATGTGCGACTAAGGGGAAATTCTGTTTGTGCTTACGTTAACTGTTGGCAGACATATTTATGTTATTTTTTTGTTTGAAACTGTATACTAGTTTTGTACATACTGCTGGTTATGCACAGTATCATCGAATTGTGATGACACAACTCATACTGCTGCGGCTGCAATAAAAAGAACAGTGTCATTTGCAAATGAATTTATATAGCAAAACCGAAAGTTTCGCCCAATATCATCAGTAGTCTTGTTCAGTCACTCATCTTTGTGCATTTATCAACACATAAATTGCATCACATCAGTTTTTTAGTAGGCATTGTGATGAGCAGAAAAAATGCGCAGCCTTATTGAGCAGTGCCTTTGCGCATAGGGAGCGTGGAATATATCTACACATACGAGTAGGCGAGCCAAAGCTGCGTGCTGTTGAGTAAATTAACTGTGTCTGGGCTAAACTTATCATAGACCTACACCGTGATAATAAAAAAACTCAGTGATCATAACACAGTGAGCATAGCGCAGGGCCCTACATAACCACTACAGAATACTTTATTACGGAAACAGCCAGAAAAGTTTTCAACCAGCTAGAATTTTCATCATAGTGCCCTTATCAATGAGCAATCAATGTGCGCTATCTATATTTTAACAGTGGCAATCGAGAAAGTCTCTCTGTGAGAGCTTTGTGCGCTTACTCTTCACAATACAAGCTTTCTGATGTTGCGTAGTTTTGTTTTCTTTACACAGTGTGCATCTGCTTCCAGCGTGCGAAAAAAATAATCAACTCATCCGTTTTTTCAACATGCTTCGGTGTTCTGTGCAAATTATATGAGCCTCTTTGTTACACACGATGAGCATGCCAAGACTGATCATCAGTATAATTAACAAACAAAATTGGCCCCAAAATATACCTTTGCGGTATCTCAAATGTATTAGAAATTAAATCCTATTCAGCTACTACACATGAAAGTGATAATGTATTACTTTTGTGTTGTCATTGTTGATATCGGTAACCACCCAAGTAACAAAACTGGTTTTATGAGAGTTTTATAGCGCTGTTTTGGTTTTATTAAGCGCTATAAAACTTTGATAGCCTCCCCAGCTGGTCTCGAGGTACGATGCCGGCCTAACAAGCCAGTCGTCGTAGGCTCGAGTCTTGACTCGGGAGAGACTGTTAGTGTCAGTAGGATCGTAGCGCTAGCCCCGCAATTGTCCTGTACACTTAACGGTTGGCTGCGAAGTCTGTGTATAGTAAACAGAAGGTCAAGGTCCGAATCGGAATGTAGCACCAAGGATTTGCTTTGCTTTAAAACTTTGATAAAACTAATATTGTTACTAGGGAAGGCTTGTTATTCTCCCCAAAATTTTTTTACTTAGCATCATCGGACAACAGGGTCTACATGGAAAAAATTAAACTTAAAAACTAACAAATTAAAAAGAGCTTCGGCTACGCAATCGACATTTAAACGTTTCACAGCCAATATTGAAGTCGAACAAATGAATACGGAATTAAAAATTTTACACATGGCAGTAATTGGTTCGTTTTTACCATATGCAGTCCGATGAAAAGGGATTCTGAGAAAAGTGCAAAGTGAAAATGCACCGTTCACTTCTTACCCAGCATAAGCGCTGCGTATAGCAAGACTTTGCACCAGATTTCCTCATTCTGCTTTGTGCTGTGTTTCTACCGCTCTCAGAAAAGTAATACATTTGCTACTTACACCACAGTGAGTGAAATAAGAGTGGCAAATCACACATAACATAACATTCAAGGAGCAAACATGCGTGACGGGCGGCTGGACTTATTTTTATTCAGTTTCGAGATATAACGCAAGCAACGCAATCTACTTTCTTACCTGCATTTTCCCTTCCTTTAATATTTGCTTAAGAGACACACAGTAAAAGCACTGCAGTGGGCTCTGTTATGTATGATTCCACCGATTCGCTGCTCTCTTCATGCAAGAGTATCGCTTTGCCCGTCAGTGTTAGAGTAGTTGTTTTCGTAGTGAAAAATATTCTCCTACGCACTAATGATTCTCTGAGAAGTAATGACAGGCCTGCTGGTAACTATTTTTATATTTCATTAGTTTTTTTTTAATTCCCACAAATCTTTGCTGATTTTTCTATGATCTCAGCGTGTTGCTATGTTATTTAAATCATCAGTTACTGGTAGAAATTCCAAGGTTACACGAAATTAACAAGACCGTCTATAGTAAAAATTGAAACGAAATCTGCTAATAAATTTAATTGATTCGAATTTGATCCATTGAGCCAACCAATATCAAAATCAGCTGCGAAAACGGCCAATTTCTGTGAATCAGTGATAAAATTACACCGAAAAAATTACTTAAAATTTCCAAAAACGCTGGTAAATAAAAATGAGGGAGTAGTGAACAAATCTAAAATTTCCAATCGTTAGCCATTTTTCACCTAACATTCCTGAAAACCAATATCGCATATTGAATTTGACCGATTTCTTGGTGTTAATAGCAATCCCGCCAGGCAAAAATCAACTTTTCATTCGGAAAACTTCTGCTTCCATTATCTGAGTTTCAGCTAGAGATTCCAAAAGCCGCAACGCATGAAATAAAATGAAAAAGAATATAGAAGTTCATTCCGTATTTTTTCAAAATCTTGAAACTAACATAACATAGCAAAATATATTTTTAATTTTTTGTGTAGCCTATACCTAGCGTTTGTAGATACAGTGAAATATATTAACCATTATAATATTTTTATGATCTCATTCACTAAGTTAACCTTCTGGGAATTTCCATACCACTCACCTGTTTCCGCTTAATTCAACATCCACAAATGAGTACATCTCTGCGCAATGAGAATTAAATTTATAAACAATTCAACCATGTTACCTTTGTAGAAGAAGAAAAAAATCCCCTTTTAATATGCATCCACTCTAAGTGCATCCGCTGTCAGCCGTCGCCGCCGTTGCCGTCGTCATCGTCGTCGTCGTCGTGTCTTCAGATTTCACCTAACCTCTGTCAGGCTATGTCTGACTAGCAAATCGCCACTGCTGATGGTATAACAGACAAAGCCTAGGAGAGGCTAGATTACATCTGTGTACAGGTTGTGGGCAACTTCTGCAAACTCGATGCTCGCGGCGACCCTGACGGTGCGGCGGATGAGAACGGCTGATCTGCATTCTGCACTAGCTGTCACAGGCCGACATCCGTGTGACTTACGCCAACCGAAGCCTACCGGGAAGGTTAATCCGCTCGTCGTGGCTTAGAAGTGCACCAGTAGTGAGAGGTTAAATCGATTAACATCACGTAGGCTCGCAGTTCAAGGGACTGAAAAAGTACGGTCAACCGGACATCGGCCAATTTGACACAATGTGGTAATAATCCTTGAATTTGATTGAAATTATGACTTCATTGAGACGAAGGCAGTGGAAGCATAAAACAACGAAACTCGGTCCAATGGCGAAACAAAAAAAAAACTGGCGACTCGCCGTAGCAGTGCAGAACGTCGTTTTGGAGCAACGGAATACGGATCATATTTTGTCGAGTTTATCACGTCACCGAGCCATTTTTATCGCGTCTTCTGAAAGTCACTGCGGCGCGCGGCCTATTTGCATATACGCGTACACACACGCACACAATTGATTCGTTCAGTCTGTCAATGCGCGCACTATGTGCGAGCGCCAACACTGGCTGTCACCGCCGACGCCACCAGCATCTCTGTTTGCGTTTACGATTTGAATATAGTTCGGCTGGCCTGGCACTGGTACTGCTACACACATGTCCGTTGGAAGACCCGGTGGAGATCTGCACGACAGTGAAAACCAACAAAAAAAAAACGCAGCTCAGCAAATTCTGTTCGATGTGCGAGTTTTAGCGCAGCACGGGACTCAAGGCCTGAATGAGCAACGAATTAATAGGTTTCAATCCGTCGAAATACATGAGGCGCTTGTTTCGCTGCATTCAGTCAGTCAGTCATAAACTGCACATGTATATGCGGAACACGGCCGACGTTGAATCCGCGAGAAGTTCCTTCGTGGATTGCGCGCGACACTGAAACACACTTTCGCGCCTGCTTTGCGTACGTACGCGACCGATTTGACACCCATCGGAAACCCCCAACTTAACTCCACTGATGTTTCGCACATTTTTATCGCCTCCACAGAAAAAAAATACACACACATTCAGTCTCTTTTTGACTCTATCTGCTTCTTCAGTTCTGTTCGGCGACTTCGTGGAAATATTTAAAATGTAAATATGTTAATAATTTTTTTGAATGCCGCCAAACTTATGTGCCGCTCAATATATAATTTAAAGTTTAACACTCACACACAGGTACACAGGTGTACGCACCCGCGGAGACACACCGGTTGTTTACCATATCCCACTCTTAGGGAGCGAATCAGGAAAATGAAATGTCCAACTGTTAACAAAATATCACAACCAGCAATCGACCGATCGCGAACACGTCCTCCTTGCCAACAGAACTTGATCTTTGGACAACCGCTACTGAGGCTCGATCCCGATCTGCACGATCTTTTAAATGCACTTGCTGCTGCTGTTGCCCAAATCCCGATGGATCACCACCAGTTTCAAGCTCCATACGAGAGAAGACCGCGAAACACACGCGCGCGCGAACTGCATCGACCGAGAACCGCCGTTAGAGTGGAATGTTGCAGTCTGTTGAAATCTGGTCTTATTGAAATTTTTCGACCTTGCTGGGGCTCTGTATTTTGGACAACACGACGACGGCGTCGTCCGTCGGGCGAACACGATGACGGTGATGATGATGATCATGACAGCGACGAAGATGACGACGATCACAACAACGACAAAGACTGCTTACGGCTCGACACAACCCTCTGCTGAGCTTACTATAGCAGTAGATTCTTCATATTCAACTCGTTTTTTGGGGCACCCCGCGATGGTATGGGAGAGAAGGGGTCAGTCAGTGATGCAGAAGACCCTCTCTTGGATTGGAAACTTCGCAAACTAGGCGCATGAATTGGAGGAAGAAGTGAAACGAAAGCGGCGCGCTAACTGCTGCTATCAGAACTTCGCCGGTTTCGTGGTACGTGCGTCCTGTTTCGCAAGGGGCTGGTTGCGCTACCTCTAACCCCAACCCCAAATGGTCCGTTTCAAACCTCGTTTCGGCCCCGGTCGACGCGCTTAATTGTATCTATAAATATTGCCCGCCAATGTGTGTGCGCACAACGCAAATTGAACACGAGTTCAAATGATTGTGTATCGAACTGATCGCTTTTGTAGCTTCAAACGAGGAGGAAGGAGAGCGGTGGCGATGATCGGTAATGGTAGAAATACTAATGCGATAATTCTTTTCGGTATCTTCGGTGTGGTGTGTGGAATCACAGGAGATTTTAATACAGCGAGAGTCCAGAACTAAACATAGCTCAGTAGACTCATTCAGAAATAAAGTGTTGCTTACTAGGTTCGTCATGAACAGCAAACATTATCAAATTTGGACTCTTTTAACTAATAAGGCTGTTGCGCTAGTACGTCTATAAAATAGTTATTTTTTATTTTTTTTTTACTTTTCATTCATCATTGATTTTCAATTGTGAATCTGTGATTTCTAATTTTCAATTGTCTATTTTGGATTGCGAATGTTTTTTTTGTCTGCAGATTCGATTTTAGATTTACGTTCCTCTGGTTACGATTTTCGATATTCATATTTGAATTTTGATGTTTGATTTCAAAATTTTGAATTAATATGTTAAATGTTGGATTTTTTATCTAAGAATCAGGATCGAGAAAATAGCATTAAGGATTTAGACATTTAAATTTCATGCTGGATTGAGAATTTAGGAATTAGGATTTTGAATTCAGAGTTTGGGGTCTGAAATTTATCATTTACGATTTAGAACTTATGAACCAGAATATAGAATTTATGGTTCAGAAGTTAAAGCTTAGGATTCGGGATTTCGGGTGTAGGATTTAGATTATAGGAGTTCGATACAAGGATTAAGGATCAAGAATTTAGGATTGAAGATTTAGAATATATATAAATTAAAAATCAGTAATTACATAAACCAACTGCCATTAAGCAAATCTCCATAGGATTCCTGTTCCTTTGATTTATAAACAATAATTCCCATTTCTATCAATTTTATTTTCTCTCGCAAATTCTTACAACACCGCATCCGAGGAGATCCGCACCGTGTCAAATTGGCGATATGTCTGCCAGCATATATCTTGCACCGGGACCCCCAAAGGAATCGCCAGTCCAAGACGATCTCCAGCCGTGACTTTTATCATACCCGAAATTCGCATGGCAAGAGCACTAGTGGGGAGAAAAGAAAAGAATCCCGTCCCAATCAGCGCAGAGAATCGCATTAGCTACAGTGCATTCCCTTCGTACCTGGAAAACAGTAACTGCTTAAGTAAGAAGATTGGTGGGTGATATGAAAATTTATTTCTTCTCCAGATATACATGCAAGTTTGCATTCATATTCAAATCAAATGCTAAGAGATGAGAACAGCGATTGCAGCCGAAATCCACCGTATAAGTAGAAGTGATCATCATCATCGTCGTCCCCGTGTGGTGTCAGGGTTGAACGAGAAAACCCCATCCCAGAACCGAGTGGCCATCCGACAGATGAAATGAAAAGGCAAATTGACGCATGCACTTCTCGACACACAGGCAGGAACGGGAGAAAAACAAGCGCGGTTTCGCGTCTACAAAAAAAAAAGAAGCAAAAGAATTAACAGCTCACGAGACGAGAGGTAGCAAAAAGGGAAATACGGATAAAAAATCGTTGCATTCCTCGCAAAAAATGCCGTCCCGCAACGAAGAGTACGTAAACTTCACGGCCGAAGAAGTTTTTTTTCTCGTGTGCCCAGAAAATTTGGCCTCTGCCAAAATGTGAGCATGTGTGGGAAACTACACTGCGCTGCACGGGGTACAGTGGGATGACTGGTGGTCAAATAGTACAGAAGTAGGTTAGGTCGTTGCTCCAACTGACTGACAAATCAAGTCATGTATCTATCTTTCCATTTTTATATAAGTGAACTAGCTGACCCGGCAAACTTCGTACCGCCGCCTTGAGTTTTATTGACTGTTGTATTGCAAAAACTGAAATATCTAACTGCTGCTAAAAAACATACCTACGATATGTTCCGGCTCTGATTTGTTTTTAGTTTTTTTTTCTCAATCCTGCGCTCGTAAAATTCTTCGTTTTTATTTCATTGAACATTATGAAGCACCTTTCAACCATAATCAAATCATTTCAATACATTTCATAAAATAAACAGTCATTCCTTTAAATATTCTGAAGGAAATTATTACATTATTTTTTCAATTATTCAAAAGCTTGGCTTTATGCAAATATAGTGATACCCTTCTACCTGGCCAATCTCACTGGAACAGATTTTATAAAAAACTTCCGAATTCTAAATAATTCAAGCTTAAAATTCGGAATATACGAAACATGCGAAAGTGGTCAAGGCGGTCCTAGCCACTAAATTCTATATATTCCACAATGTCGGGGTCAGGGTCACGTGAATATGCGACATAGAGCTGTCCATGTGAGAAGCTTGAATACTCGGAGTTAATGCCACAAATTTTCAGTGACTGTCCTTGGGTTTTATCAATAGTCATCGCGAATGCGCGACGCACGGGAAATTGCAGACGTTTAAAATTTTACGGCAAATCGGTAGGAGTAATCGAGAAACGCGGGATTACTACGACTTCTCCTTTGTAGTTTCCTGTCGGAATTGTCACTTCAAGGACATTTGCGGGTAATGCATCTGTTCGGTGGTAAATTTGACCTTGAATCTATAAAGTAGTAGTATTTGAAAATATTTGATTAGCATTTTTCTCTCAATTGAGTGTTTAAGTTATTATATTTTATTTTTCTTTTGTTCAAGACTCGTTTAAAGACTATGGAAACTAAGTGTGTAACTGACGATTTTGAGATATATGGGGTGTCGAACGTCGTGCATTTCGAGCTCGTCTTGTTCTTAACCGATCAACTTCCCTATATGTATGTGTATATGTCCTGACTTTTTAATATTACATCTTCAGTGTTGCGGAGCCTGACACTTTTTTTGACCTGCTACTACTCGTGTCTTAACTCGCAAAACTGGAACAAAAACAACGAATTTAATTTTAATTCAACGGCATGATAAGTATTTGAACATTCCACTTACAACAACTTCATCTGAACAAAAAACACTTCGACCACAGCAGAAATTTGTCAAAGTAAACTGGAAGCTATGCAAGAATCAGTTTGATCATGTAGATTAGGGAACATTCCTTTTATAACATACCCTTAACGGCACCTTCGTTAGGAAGCATTCCCACTACATGTGGAAGAAAATTAATCGAATCCAACTGAAACCAGCATGAATACTTCTCAGAATTCTTGCAAAAACACATTATTATTTTTAATCTATTATGTTTATTACGTACCGACAGTGTCTTCTTCTTTCTTGAAAAAACAGTCACAGCACAAATTCACAGAAACCGACGTTGAATTTAAGTGGAATCAACAGAAACCAATACGAAAATCGCTTAGAACTATTCCATAAAATATTAAAAAATGAAGGCTATCGTTTAAGTACGCCCCGGTGATGAAAACTTGTTTCGAATTTTTCCGATCAAAGGCAACAAAAAATCGTTATTCACTAAAACTCACAGAAAACCTCTCAGAATCTCAGAAGGGCGGGAAATATCAAGGGTTGGTTTTCAACGTTTTATAACTATTCCAGTTGATTTTCGTTATTGCCATGGCATAGTGACAATATGGTTTTGTCCTGAACAAAAATTCTCGCAAAACCTAATGGCCAACCATTTTTCGGGTATCTTTTTTTTTTTTCAAACATACATGATACCAATTGTTTTTCACGTGACCATGTGGCATACAGCAGTTTATGCGAGAATAAGCATGTTTTAGGTTTAATGCCACCAGTTATCAGGGCTTTGGGCATTATCGAATATCACCCAACTGCGGAGCGCGAAGGTGCATACAGACGTTTGAAATTAAATGGTAAATTGGTAGGTACACGGAGCTTCGAAATTTGCGCTTCAATGACATCAATATTTCATCTGCTTCGCAACATTATAGCTTTCAGTTCAACAATTAATTGTAAATCCAGAGATTTGTAGGAATGCAATAGTGCCTATTTAACGAAACATGAACAGAAATCAATGTTTTTTGAGAAGCAAAAACTACACGTTTCTTTTACCAGCTAACAGCATGAGTAAATGTTTAGATCATTGACAGTCAGTGTGCATTTTAGAGAAAATTGAACAGATTGATTAGATCCGAGCAATGGTAAATTAAATCATCGCACATGTAGTGTTATTCTTGTTCTTTCTTTTCATTTATCAGATAAATAAAACGATTATATGCAACTTTGCTCAAATAAGCCAGAAATTTAATTTACATTATCAAGTATATGCCCTTGAATAAAATCAAAGCCACGTTGAGAGTATTCACATGCATGTTGAGTTTGCTGCTACCACGCTTTAGCGCTTTTGCATAGAACAGGTGTAGTAGGCAGCGAAAACGAATATCACCTAATACGTGAATCAATAACAGGTGCTTGTTTACTCAACTACGACGCCTCAATAACGACGCTACAACAACTTGTCTACCGGTCATAGCTTACAATCATAGTAATCTAATGTCGTTGTTCTTGGAGTAAAAGGCGGGAAAAACCGAAAATATATTTCAATTTTTTTCTAACTTTATCAGTTGATTATTGTTATTTTTATGGCCTATTAACTCGTCGAAGATGAAGACAAAACAAACACAAAAAGAATCATTCAAATCCGTTGATTCTACTTCGAGTGAAACGCCGTTATACAGACACCAACTTATTTTTATTTAATAGATATATGTTTCGTCATAACACCGGACCCAGAGATGCCAAATGTTTTTGAAAAATGTAGACAACTTTGCTCGCGCAGACAAAAGTCTGTAATGATCTGCACACATTTTTAAAGAATCTGCGCAAATATATAGAGACTCTGACAAAAATCTGCAGAAACTATGGAAAATCTGCAAATGACTGTAAATCAATACAAATCTGTACATCTGGTATCCTCAACCGAATCATCTCCATTCTTTAACATAACTTTTTACCTTTGTTATACTAATTACCTTTGTTATACTTAACAAAGGTTATAAAATCGGTCGAAAAACGCAAAATAGATCCATGATCCGGAGGGCCGAATCGTATATACCTTTCGACTCAGCTCGACGAACTGAGCAATGTCTGTTCGTGTGTATGTGTATGTGTATGTGTGTATGTGTGTGTATGTATGTTGTCTGTATGTATGTGCCGCAAAATACTAACGCACCTTTCTTACAGAACGCAATATCCGATTTTAATGATCTTATACGCAAACGAAAGCTACTGTGCTCTCCCAGAATGCTACCGAGTGGATTTTTGATTAGTGGCTTAGATTTTAAATAATTGATCAAAGAGTATTTTTTATATAAGAAATTTAACTTTTAAAGTAAAATTAATGGCACGAAGAGCCATGTGTTGTATACCAATTTACTCAGATCGACGAATTGAACAATTTATTTATGTTTGTGTATGTGTGCCTGTACGTATGTATGTGTAAATATGTTGTTTACATGTGTAGTATATCAAAATCGACCCAAAAAAGAAAAATAACAAAAAAAACTCTCTTTACAGAACGCTTATTCCGATTTTGAAGTTCGCATGCTCAAATGAAAGCCCCAGAGCTCGTTGAAAATCATACTGAGTGCGATCTTTTATTGGTTGCTTGAACTGTAGAGTTTTGACCAAAGTATATTTTAGACATGGGATATTTTACTTTCTGGATAATTTTTCTTTCTCACTGCTCTTTCCTCTTCTCTATCCCTCGTTTTTCGTATCGCTAACTATTTCTCAAAGGAAATCAACAATCATGGACAACTTTTCAGAATCTTTACACTCTTCGTAGTGCGTCTTAACTGGTGTAAATAAATTACCCTTAAGCTTTTTCTTGGAAATTTGAACCAGATTTCAGAAGAAACTGCAATGCTTACTTAGCTCCTTTTTTCCGAAGCTCCCGTCCTCACTTCTTATGAAATATATACTAAATTGTACGTTGAACCTAGATTTGCGAAGAGTAACAAACATTTACGGCTTTCGGGAGCCAAGCATTGAAGCAAAATCTGATCCCACAGTTTGCACATGTAACACAATTAGCGATGCAGAGATTTTGAAAAGCTTTACCAAAGATGTATAGACGTATTTACGTACGAGTGTGTTAGTGCCACCCGTTGAGAAAAACACAAATAAATCGCTGTTTTGTTTGCAATGCTACGTTTTGAACAGCTGGAAATTTTTTTCAGTTGAATATTTATTTTATGTATTGAATTTGTAACCAGGAATCTAAAGTAGCTGGTGAACGTAATCGGCAAAATTAGGGAAAAAGTGTTGAAGCAACTCTACATGGCTATACACGTTTACTAGTGTGCGCAGGTGGAAAGTCACTTATCTCTATGAATGATCCTAATGCTCATGTAAGATATAAATATTGCTTTCTAATTTAAGACTAAGTGCAAACAGAGTATCCATGTTATTCCACTTCTCGTTATCGCAGCAAGATTTAAAAAGTCTTTATTTCGGATTTTTTCATACAGCCTAGGCCTTCGAAAAGATTAATGTTCTCGCCTACACTCTGAAAATCTAAAATTCTCAAAGATCGTGGAGAACCTTTATTTTCAGATAATGCATTTGAGATAGAAATAAATTAACAACTTTCATCAATAGCTATATATAGTTATATTTTCAGAGCAGGTTTGTAGAAGTTTGCTTCAATTCGTAAATAAAACTTGATGCTGATTCATAAATCTAGGTCCTGCGATTTCTAAAAATAAAGCGAGTAAGTAGAACCGCAATAAACTAACATACATGTTTGCTGTTCTAGTGTGAAATCAGCATCATTGTTATCTATTACTGTTCCCCCACGTTCGATTATCTCAAAAAAAAAATTCAATTACTTCTAGCCAGCATTTGAAAATTGGTTTGTGATCGAAAAAATAAGAGTCATGTACTCCAGTGATAACATTCATATTATTTGCAAAAACCACGTCAAGCTTTAATTCAATGATCGTCTTTAGTTAACTCTCTGAAAAGTATCTTTCAAAATCATTTCATTCATTATTGAAATTGGACTTATGATGGTACACGATTTGTAAGTGACTGGCCAAATATGTATAAAGTAATAGTTAGTATAACAAAGGTTTTTGCACCACTAGGTGAATTAATTTAGGTTTTTGTGTTTGTATACACATGGTTTATTTCTAAGAAAATGAACTTTCCAGCTGTAAATAGGCAATTTTTTTTCAATTTTTAATGTTCAACAAGGATTCATAAAGCAGTGAATTTTATATTATTTTCAAAAAACTACTCGCTGCTTTAAATCTGACATTAGACTACATTAAAGGGCCAAATGCAAGATTTGGAAAAATTTGAAAATTCGTTCCGGTCATATGTGAAGTACACACATAGGAATAGTTTTTAAAAACATATTTTAGAATGAATAAACTCGATTGTCTAGAAAATTTTTCCTCCGAAAACTTCATATGTATCATTTGTGTGTTAACTCAAGAACCAATTAAAATTCTGAGATGGTACCATGATTAGTTCGAGATCAAAAGATTTTTCACTTGAAAAAATCCAAAACCTAAATTTTGAGTTACTACATTTACATTTACTTTTCAATAACGTTTACATTATGGATTTTTAATGGATTTTTTGGGTGGTAATAAAAAGAACTAAGACAGATGATTAAGTTTTCGCAATTTTCCGTGGAAGGTTTATATTAGCTTATTTGAAGCAGAACATTCACCATGGCGGACGAAAAAATGCGTTTGCATGTTTTCGAGTTCTCTCTATTCTCTTCTCTCAGTTTTCGCTGCGAAATTATGGGAGTAGATGTTCAAATTTACCCAGAAATTGTCGATGGGACGTTGGGCGGGCTCGCCGACTTGTATATTACACCAATATTTAGCCGCATCATCTCCTTCAACGATCGCTTCGCGTAGATCCGGCAAGAACACCGCCATTATGGTATTTCTTGGAGAACTCGGTCTTTGAAATGAACTTCACCGCGAAGCTCATATCCCTCGAGGGGGAAGCAAAATACGAAGTGCCCTGCCAGTCGTTGCCATCCATCACCACCGTCACGTCGCCATTCGCCGGAAAAATCGACTCGACCATCTTATTCAGCCGCCGCCGTTACGTCATTGCTTGCATCTCTGAGACCAGTCCCGTCCAATAGGTCTCGGAGCTGCACGCTTCCTAACATGTATGTACATGTTTACCAGGTACTTGATCACTGTTTGGCCGGTTGCACCGACCTTCCGGCCAAGCGTAGGCAGCGATGTAGCACATTTCCCTCGGTCTTTCTTTTCACCATTCTTTGGAGTTTCTTGTTGCTCAGGGTCGTCTGCCGTCCGGCATCGAGCCTTCTTTCGATGCTTTGATTGTTGTTAAATAGTATCAAGGTGTTGTTGATGCCGGAACGGGCGTATTTGGCGTCCACAAAGTGCCGTACGATGTCCGTTTTCGACGCGGCTCACTTCTAAACGGAGTCGCTTCACTGCTTTCGCCATCACGGTTAGAGTTCGACTGATCGAGCTGTTAATTCGTTTTCCTCCGATTCAAAGGTTACTATGATGGGTAGTTACGTCAATGCATTTGAAGGTCGGTAAACCCATGAATATTCGGCAATTTATGTTCATTTTTTTAATGCCAACGTTACAATGTAGAATGTTATAATGAACTTATAATGATGTACTAAAAAAAAACTGCGATTATTATACATGCGATTTATATAATTGTATATACATAAGCTCTTAAAAAAGAAACCAGGATTATCATTATTGATATTAATCGCTGAAACTAAATGCTAAATAATCATTGAATTGTTTCGGGATAGTTAAAAAAATCTCTTTTGAGTATATCCACAATATTTATATTTTCTGTTATTGCTAGAAGTAGCTTTTCAAATTTAGAACTGGCATTTTTGAATGAAGTATAACTTGAAACCGATGACGTCAAAATGTAAAAAAACGAAAAAGAACTGCTTAGATTTCGGAGATCTACATTATCTATTTCTAAGCAATTCTCGCTGAAACCAGGCCACTAGGTGTACAAGGTCTTTCCAATTTGATGTAAATGCACATAGTTGTTAGGTATAGAGAAAAATTGATAATGCCATTTTTGTTTGATCGAGATTCTCGACCCCTTTGTCACCAAGGGGTGAAATAGTTTCTAGAAAAGTAGGCTTTCATTGGCTTTCATCTTGAATTTGGCCGCCATCTTGGATTATATCAGAAAAATGCGATTTTGACACTGTATGCAATAACCGATTTTTATTCTGAGACAAGCATCAGAAAGCTGAGAAAAAACGCTTTAAAATGCAATTGAAAAATAAGGTGAGCTTCAGTGTTAACCTAACAATTGAATCAATTTTCCGAACGAAGTTTCAGAATATTCAGTGCATTCGGTTGTCTTCCTCTGGCCCGAAGGGAATCTATAAGCTCGGACTTAACACCACAGAATTCGGTACACGACCAAACAACATGCTCAATGTCGTAGTAGCCATCGCCACAAACGCAGTGATAACTTTCTGCAAGCCCTACACGAAAGAGATGCGTGTTTAACGTCTAGTGATTGAATATAAGTCTAGACATCACGCGGATGCAGTCCCGACTTACATGCAACCCCTTGAACCATACTTTCGTCGATACCTTATGAAAAATGGAATGTAGCCACCGTCTCAGTTCATCTGAATTCCATGATAATTGTCAACTATTGAGTGTTCTCTAACGAAAAACACTATAAAACTAATCATAAGCAATTGGTCTTTCATAGATATCGCCATTAATCGCGCCCACCCAAGCTAAAGAATCAGCCTTTCCGTTGCCCGGAAACGAGGAGTGATTCATCGACTTTATC
This sequence comes from Wyeomyia smithii, assembly GCF_029784165.1. Taxonomy (NCBI): domain Eukaryota; kingdom Metazoa; phylum Arthropoda; class Insecta; order Diptera; family Culicidae; genus Wyeomyia; species Wyeomyia smithii. The sequence goes on along the minus strand of NC_073695.1, from coordinate 29,595,370 downwards.
GACCGCAGTATACGGAAGCAGGAAGATCGAGTTTGTAGGAGGCGGTCAAATTTTCTTGAAAAACATAGAGGCAAGTGGACACATCTAGAATAGATCCGTCAGAATAAAACATTTTATCACAACTAACATGTTTGAACTTGTTGAAAAAAATCCGGGATACCAATAATGTCTTCTTTCATGGTGGTGTCGAAGAATATAGCATTGTTAAAGGTAACTAAAGGTGCGACTTCGAAATGAACGTTTGTAGAAGAATTAATATCTTGAGCCATGCAGTCAAAATATAAAGTCATAATTCTGGATTGAGATTGAAGGTCGACCAACTCGAAAATTTCAATTAATCATGGGTTCATGTCCATACAATGAATTAGTAACCGGTAGGGAGATTTCAAAAATGATGTTTCAACGGCGCTTCAAGACTCATCGTATGGGTCGACTCCACGCAAGGTCTTTGTTGATCGTTAGCCTCGCTTCCAGTAACGGATACAATACTATCGTCTGCAAGTTGCTTTAGCTAATTAGGGAAGTTGTCGAATCACCATGAGAGAAACAAATATGCGTTTCTGACAACAAATTGAGCAAAAAATTATTCAAATTTGTTGAAGGACCCTGCAAAAGAAGTTTCTCGGTTAAAACTTCTACAGAGCCAGAGTCAATAGCCCCCTTAATATCTAAAAATGCAGACGCCATTCTCTTTTTTCGAGCAAAGGTGAGTTGAATGTTAGTAAAAAGCAAGGTTAGGCGATCGTTCGGTCCTTTGCCCCGGCGGAAGCCAAATAGAGTATCTGAAAGTGAACCGTTAGTTTCGACCCACTTGTCTAACCGTAAGAGGGTCATTTTCTCCAATTATTTCCGGAGGCAAGAGAGCATACAGAGTCCGGACAGACCTTTTTGGCAAAATCTAGTGGGTATCCAGCGAGCTGCATATTCTTCACTCTCATTCGAAACGTTACGATTCCGCATGCGCCTATCGGTATCCTAAAGTACCTTGTTCTTTCAAAGCAGAATAACAGAGCCGTACTTTCGATAGCTCTTATACGCCGAGGACAACTCAGTTCAGAGCACTCTTCGTCCCATCACTTTGCGAGAAAGATTAGGAGGTTAATTATTCTCCTCTTCCTAGATCTTTCTCGGAAGACATAAGAACACCCTTCGACGGGATCGTCAGATGTACCCTCATCGGTTGGCAAAAAGGAAAACATTTTTTCGTCGAGGCTGGCTCAGCCCTCTTAAGCATTTCTGCAAAAGAGCGCTCCGTTTCTTAAGGAAACGCTTTTTTTACTTACGCTGTTTGTACGCGGAACATACCGAAAGATCATGCCGAGTTCCTCCGCAATAAAGACACTGTTCAGTGTCCTCACTGCAAGTGGTCTCAGCAGCGTGCTTTATTGCGTGCCTTGGTGGCTGTGTGATCTAACTGCTAGCAGTTTCGACAAACAGACTCTTACAGGCAGACGAACCTTGTCCAAAAGGACATAGTTTGACAGTGCGAAGCCGGCAAATGTCACTCGAAAGGAATCATAAAGGAGGAATTTCTTTTTCTCTTCTTCGGTGAATACTGAATGCAATTACTTGCAATCCAGTGTTATTACATTTTGCATCATGGGGCCCATAAAACATCCAACCCCGTGACGCAAAATGTCATCGACCATGAGGTTTCCTTTAGTAACCACACCGTCGATATCCACATCCTTGGCAGGGATGTACACGCGATACTCCCTCGTGAAGAGCTCGAGGCTAGCCATTGCGTTTGCTTGATTCAAGCTACTCACGACCACGACAACTCGCAATTTGTTCGGTCTGATCTTTGTAATTTCGGTTTGTATAATGTTTGTGGCTTCTTTAGGTCCCGGAGGGAAACAAAGAACGGACCTTTTGCGGCATCTTCGGTGCTGGGTTAGATTCATGGAAAGGTACAGGGGAAGGTAGAAGGGAACTGATGGGGGAGACTCCCGTCCTCATTTGTTTCCACATCCAGAAATAATTCCACCTGCAAGCTGTCCATTTTTTACGGAAGCGTTTTGCTCTACCGCACGCAAGCGATGAATATGCGATGTCAAATGAAGTGTCTTTTTTTACTGTAAAACTTTCTCGAAGACAGCATTGCTCTGAAATGTAACGTTCACCAGAAAATGACTTTTGACCAGCTTTTTTTATTTCTGGACCATTGTTTCACAGAGAGGTATAGATACGAGTAGCTGGGCATTATGCTCTGGACCACACTGTGGTCTATATTTTACCAACTAGTAGCAGTACATTCTTTACGCATTCTCCAACCATTTATCAACCAAACATCAATTACAGTTCGAGTATAAAACAAAAAGTTGTGAATAGAAAAAGGTAAAGTAGGTTTAAACTTATATAAAATGCTCTCCCAAGGAAAAACGTCAATATCGTAGTTATGCTTATTACAAACAATAAATAAAATAAATTGAATTTAGGTAAGCTATTTAGTTGATAATGGACTGAAATTATTTGGTTTTGTAAAAACTGTTAGGGGGATTAGGGGCATAATGAGCACACGGGGCGAAATGGGCACCCCTTTTTTATGCGAAACTACGCATTTTTTATTACAATATGGTATGTGGAACTCTTCCGTAGTTACTACAGTATCTCTTTATGTAGAACAAAAGGGGTTTGTTTGGTTAAAATATGGAAATATATTGAAAAAATCAACTTGGTTCCCGGATGTTGGAAAAATTATTATTATTGCGCACTACAAAATAAGCTTCTACGGTCGTTTAAATGGCTCAATCAAGTATGTAAACACATCAATATGACGTATGGGTCGTACCCCGAATTTCACCATCATTGAAGTTTTGATTTTAAGCTATAATTAGTATTAAAATCTCATGTTAACTTTAAATAACTCGATGGGGGCGAAATGGTCACCTTTAGGTGGGGTGAAATGAGCACACCTTGTCACATAAACTTACCTGAAATTCATCTCAGTAGACTTGTGAGTTTGTCTGTTTCCATAGGCAGTGTTTGTTTACAGTAATGGTGCGAACATATATTAGAAAATCTTTGAAACCGAATCGGCCAGAAAAAGGCACAGCAGGTAGAATTGGCCACCATAAGGCGCGACGGGACATTCACGAAACAAGCCGCCAAGTATCACGGCATCCCGCGACAAACTTTGGCCAATTAGTTGTAC